>NC_135714.1:199043575-200527512 GCF_964656455.1 Halichoerus grypus
AAGAATGAATGGGTCAACCAGGAAATTAAAGAAGAATTAAAAAAATTCATGGAAACCAATGAAAATGAAAACACAACTATTCAAAATCTTTGGGATACAGCAAAGGCAGTCCTAAGAGGAAAGTATATAGCAATACAAGCCTTTCTCAAGAAACAAGAAAGGTCTCAAGTACACAACCTAACCCTACACCTAAAGGAGCTGGAGAAAGAACAGCAAATCAAGCCTAAACCCAGCAGGAGAAGAGAAATAATAAAGATCAGAGCAGAAATCAATGAAATAGAAACCAAAAGAACAGTAGAACAGATCAACGAAACTAGGAGCTGGTTCTTTGAAAGAATTAACAAGATTGATAAGCCCCTGGCCAGACTTATCAAAAAGAAAAGAGAAATGACCCAAATCAACAAAATCATGAATGAAAGAGGAGAAATCACAACCAACACCAAAGAAATACAAACAATTATAAGAACATATTATGAGCAACTCTATGCCAGCAAACTAGATAACCTGGAAGTAATGGATGCATTCCTAGAGATGTATCAACTACCAAAACTGAACCAGGAAGAAATAGAACACCTGAACAGACCTATAACCACTAAGGAAATAGAAGCAGTCATCAAAAATCTCCCAAAACACAAAAGCCCAGGGCCAGATGGCTTCCCAGGGGAATTCTACCAAACATTTCAAGAAGAATTAATACCTATTCTTCTGAAACTGTTCCAAAAAATAGAAATGGAAGGAAAACTTCCAAACTCGTTTTATGAGGCCAGCATTACCTTAATCCCAAAACCAGACAAAGACCCCATCAAAAAGGAGAATTACAGACCAATATCCCTGATGAACATGGATGCAAAAATGCTCACCAAAATACTAGCCAATAGGATCCAACAGTACATTAAAAGGATTATTCACCACGACCAAGTCGGATTTATCCCTGGGATGCAAGGTTGGTTCAACATCCGCAAATCAATCAACGTGATACAATACATTAACAACAGAAAGAACAAGAATCATATGATCCTCTCAATAGATGCAGAAAAAGCATTTGACAAAGTACAGCATCCTTTCTTGATCAAAACTCTTCAGAGTATAGGGATAGAGGGTACGTACCTCAAGATCATAAAAGCCATCTATGAAAAACCTACAGCGAATATCATTCTCAATGGGGAAAAACTGAGAGCTTTTCCCCTAAGGTCAGGAAGGCGGCAGGGATGTCCACTATCACCACTGCTATTCAACATAGTATTGGAAGTCCTAGCCACAGCAATCAGACAACAAAAAGAAATCAAAGGCATCCAAATTGGCAAAGAAGAAGTCAAACTCTCACTCTTTGCAGATGATATGATACTTTATGTGGAAAATCCCAAAGACTCCACCCCAAAACTGCTAGAACTCATACAGGAATTCAGTCAAGTGGCAGGATATAAAATCAATGCACAGAAGTCAGTGGCATTCCTATACACCAACAACAAGTCAGAAGAAAGAGAAATTAAGGAGTCGATCCCATTTACAATTGCACCCAAAACCATAAGATACCTAGGAATAAATCTAACCAAAGAGGCAAAGGATCTGTACTCAGAAAACTATAAAATACTCATGAAAGAAATTGAGGAAGACACAAAGAAATGGAAACACGTTCCATGCTCATGGATTGGAAGAACAAATATTGTGAAGATGTCAATCCTACCTAGAGCAATCTACACATTCAATGCAATCCCCATCAAAATACCATCCACTTTCTTCAAAGAAATGGAACAAATAATCCTAAAATTTGTATGGAACCAGAAAAGACCCCGCATAGCCAGAGGAATGTTGAAAAAGAAAAGCAGAGCTGGCGGCATCACAATTCCGGACTTCCAGCTCTACTACAAAGCTGTCATCATCAAGACAGTATGGTACTGGCACAAAAACAGACACATAGATCAATGGAACAGAATAGAGAGCCCAGAAATGGACCCTCAACTCTATGGTCAACTAATCTTTGACAAAGCAGGAAAGAATGTCCAATGGAAAAAAGACAGTCTCTTCAACAAATGGTGTTGGGAAAATTGGACAGCCACATGCAGAAGAATGAAACTGGACCATTTCCTTACACCACACACAAAAATACACTCCGAATGGTTGAAAGACCTAAATGTGAGACAGGAGTCCATCAAAATCCTAAAGGAGAACACCGGCAGCAACCTCTTCGACCTCAGCCGCAGCAACTTCTTCCTAGAAACATCGCCAAAGGCAAGGGAAGCAAGGGCAAAAATGAACTATTGGGACTTCATCAAGATAAAAAGCTTTTGCAAAGCAAAGGAAACAGTCAACAAAACCAAAAGACAACTGACAGAATGGGAGAAGATATTTGCAAATGACATATCAGATAAAGGGCTAGTATCCAAAATCTATAAAGAACTCATCAAACTCAACACCAAAAGAACAAAGAATCCAATCAAGAAATGGGCAGAAGCCATGAACAGATATTTTTCCAAAGAAGACATCCAAACGGCCAACAGACACATGAAAAAGTGTTCAATATCGCTCGGCATCAGGGAAATCCAAATTAAAACCTCAATGAGATACCACCTCACACCAGTCAGAATGGCTAAAATTAACAAGTCAGGAAATGACAGATGTTGGCGGGGATGCGGAGAAAGGGGAACCCTCCTACACTGTTGGTGGGAATGCAAGCTGGTGCAGCCACTCTGGAAAACAGTATGGAGGCTCCTCAAAAAGTTGAAAATAGAGCTACCATATGATCCAGCAATTGCACTACTGGGTATTTACCCCAAAGATACAAAAGTAGGGACCCGAAAGGCTACGTGCACCCCGATGTTTATAGCAGCAATGTCCACAATAGCCAAACTGTGGAAAGAGCCAAGATGTCCATCAACAGATGAATGGATAAAGAAGATGTGGTATATATATACAATGGAATATTAAGCAGCCATCAAAAGGAATGAGATCTTGCCATTTGCAATGACGTGGATGGAACTGGAGGGTATTATGCTGAGCGAAATCAGTCAATCAGAGAAAGACATGTATCATATGACCTCACTGATATGAGGAATTCTTAATCTCAGGAAACAAACTGAGGGTTGCTGGAGTGGGGGGGTGGGGTGGGAGCGATGGGGTGACTGGGTGATGGATACTGGGGAGGGTATGTGTTCTGGTAAGTGCTGTGAATTGTGCAAGACTGTTGAATCTCAGATCTGTACCTCTGAAACAAATAATGCAATATATGTTAAGAAAGAAAAAAAGAAGAAGAAGAATGTAGCAGGAGGGGAAGAATGAAGGGGGGGAAATCGGAGGGGGAGAAGAACCATGAGAGACAATGGACTCTGAAAAACAAACTGAGGGTTCTAGAGGGGAGGGGGGTGGGAGGATGGGTTAGCCTGGTGATGGGTATTGAGGAGGGCACGTTCTGCATGGAGCACTGGGTGTTATGCACAATGAATCATGGAACACTATATCTAAAACTAATGATGTAATGTATGGGGATTAACATAACAATAAAAAATTAAAAAAAAAAAAACTCCACCCCCACCTTCACTACTCCCCCTCTGTTTTCCACCTTAGGAGTCTTTGGGACACAGTGAAAGGAAAAGAGAACAGTACCTGGCTATTCCAATTCCCAGGCAGCAGGAAATCTACCTGGAGCCAATCTTGTATGTCACAATAGAGATTTAAATCAAATTCATAGTTATGGTAATTATCAAGGACTGGGCATTTTTAAAAATTTTTTATTGTTATGTTAATCACCATACATTACATCATTAGTTTTTGATGTAGTGTTCCATGATTCATTGTTTATGCATAACACCCAGTGCTCCATGCAGAACGTGCCCTCTTTAATACCCATCACCAGGCTAACCCATCCTCTCACCCCCCCCTCCCCTCTAGAATCCTCAGTTTGTTTTTCAGAGTCCATCATCTCTCATGGTTCGTCTCCCCCTCCGATATCCCCCCCTTCATTCTTCCCCTCCTGCTATCTTCTTCTTTTTTTTTTTTTTAACATATAATGTATTATTTGTTTCAGAGGTACAGGTCTGTGATTCAACAGTCTTGCACAATTCACAGTGCTCACCATAGCACATACCCTCCCCAATGTCTATCACCCAGCCACTCCATCCCTCCCACCCAAGGACTGGGCATTTTAACTGTCCATTTCATATTCCATTTTCTGATTTCAAGTTACCACAGGACACCCCAAGAGTAAAAAGAAGAGCCATGGAACCCACCAAAATTTTCATTTAGTGGCAAAAGATTACTGCTCCTCATTTAACAATGTTAAAGGGATAGTAGGGACAAATAATGAGCAGGTGTATTAAAAGAGTCTTACAAGTCATGTCTGATCAACATTTGGATGCTATTTGCATAAATGAATCATCTTTTCTTCGATTCAAAGAAGGATAGAATGTATTTCAAACATTAGATCAACTTAGCCTATAAAGACAGAAAGTGAAGTGGAAAGGAAAACACTTAGAGTTTTCTTTTTTGTTTCTTTTCTTTTTTTTTTTATGGTGCCCTCTCAGTATCACCATCTGGCATTTTTCCTGTGACAATTACTGGAAAAACAAGTGGCTCTTATCTCAGCAGTCAGTGAAACACACAATAGATATTTAGAAGAAAGAGAATCGCCAATCACATGCAACACAGATGTCAGAAATGTAAAAGGGTTGGATATAGTGTTCTTTTTTCTCTAAGTTTCACAAGGCAAAAACATATTTTGATCACCACCTACTTTTCAGTACAGTGATTACTCTAAAGCAGTCTCTGCCTCGGCACTATTGACATTTGGGGCCAGATCATACTTTGTTGTGTGGGGCTGTGTGTATTATAGGATGTTTACCAGCATCCCTGGCCTTTATCCATTAAATTCTGGCACCTCAAGCCAGTTGCAGCAACTGAAAATATCTCCAGACATTGTCAAATATCCCCCAGGCAGCGAGAGTGTCCCTCTCCCCCACCATGAGGACCACTGGTGTATAAGTCAGTCTGCATACAAAAATTTTGGTTTGTAATGTATTTCTAACATACTTCATTATCATTTGGCTTTTTAAAAAAATTCATAGTATTCCAACAATAAATGCTATCTCTTCAATTAGTAAGAACTGATATATTAGAACAGTGTTGAAAATCAGCAGCTTTTGTCCCCCCAAAGCTACCAGGACTCTTCAAAGACAGAAGTTTTTCTGCTACTGTTAAAACGTGTCATGCAATTTGGAAAACACAGAATTACTTTTGTAAACTCATATTTCATTGAAAATTTAATAAAGCTTTATCTCAACTCTAAGAATCTAATGTCACCCCAAGAGCAGGAAAGTGTTGCTAATCCTAGCACAAAAGTCACCATAAAGGACAGAGTCTTCCTGCTGCATTGTACTGGATTTCTTTTATATGCAGCCATAGCAAAATAATCTCCTATGATAATCTGTCATTTTATTGCTTTATAAAAAAGTGTTTTAGTTTACTAAATATTGAAGATCCCAGCCATGGTATAAAGAGAGAATGTCTTGTATATATTTTGATTCAAACTGAATTTTCATTACTTTTTAACAATATTCAGATGTTACATATTTTGTGATGTGTTAAACAGCATTAAATGTTTTTTTAACCTTTAAACATAATTTAGCATGAGAGGAGATAGCCCAAGATGGCAGCACCGGAAAACCACGAACTCATTTACTTCTACGGAAACACCACATCTATAGCTACAAAAGGAGTAATTCCCCCTGAAAGAGAACAGCACACTAAATAAATAGCTTCTTCCACAATATGGGATAAAAGAAGCCACACTGAGAGCAGCAGAAGAGGGAGAGACAAAGTCTCACCAAAACTCTCGGCCCCAGTGCAGTGGCCTACTACAGGGAGGCATATCACGGGTCGGAAGCCTCTCCCTGAGAAGTGAGGGGTTTGTGCCCCACATCAGGCTCTCCAACCCTCGGGACATACACCAGAGAGACAAGGCTGTAAAAACATCACTCTGGAAACCAGCGAGACTTATAGCCAAGGGATCTGGGGTCAGTGGGGATCTGAGATACTCCTTTTGAGAAGCTCATGCACAGATGCAGTCCTCCTGGGACGCAGCCCAAAGAAGGGAAATATAGTAAAAGTATTGGATTAAATACTTATAAAACTAGTATAAAGGCTAAAGACAAAAGTGGTAAAATTAACTATAACTACAATTTTTGGTTAAAGGAGACACAAAATAAGAAAACTATAATATGAGAAACATAAAATAGGAGGCAAAAATGCAGAGATTTTTAAAATGCTTCCAAATTTATGTTTCAATCAACTTAAAATCGACATTATATACATATGTGTGTGTGTGTGTGTGTGTGTGTATGTACACACACACAGTATATATAACCCTTACCCCTGGTTTTGCTTTCTGCAGTTTCGGTTACCAACAGTCATCCATGGTGTGGAAGCAGATGATCCTCCTTCTGATGCAGCATCAGAAAGTGAGTAATAGCCTAACACTTTATCACAATTCCTAGGTCATTCACCTCCCTTCATCTTATCATACACATTTTATCATCTCAAATCATCACAAGAAGAGTGAGTACAGTACAATAAGATATTGAGAGAAACAGACAACATTCACATAACTTTAATTGTAGTATATGGTTATAATAGTTCTACTTTATTATGAGTTATTATTAATCTCTTACTGTGCCTAAGTTATAAACTAAACTTTATCATAGTATGTATGTAAAGAAAAAAACATATGTAGGTTTCAGGCATCCACTGGGGGTCTTGAAATATATCTCCCACAGATGGAGAGGGACTACTGTCCAGCCTATTATATGGGAAACTCATGATAATCACAAGGCAAAAACCTATAGAACATATACAAAAGATAATGAGAAAGGAATCTAAATATAACACTAAGGAAACCACAAGGGAAGAGAGCAAGGGAAGAAGGAACAAAGAACTACAGAAACAGCCAGAAAGCAATTGACAAAGTGGCAGTAAGTAAATACCTATCAATAATTTCTTTACACATAAATGGACTAAATTCTCCAAAAGACATAGAGTGGCTAAATGGGTAAAAACTCAAGACTCATCTATATATCGCTTCTAAGAGACTCACCTCAGATGTAAGGACACACACAGACTCCAGGTCAGAGGATGGGAAAAGATATTCCATGCAAATAAAAACAAAAAGGAAGGTGGTATTGCTATTTTATGCCTGACAAGATAGACTTTAAAACAAAGACTATAATAAAAAAAAAAAAGCATTACATAATATAAACGGGTCTGTCCAACAAGAGGATATAACATTTTTAACTACATATGTACCCAACAAAGGAGCACCTAAATATATAAAACAAATATTAATAGACCTAACGGGAAAAAATGACAGCAATACAATACTGGGGACTTTAATACCCTACTTACATCGATGAATGGATCATCCAGACAGAAAACCAATAAGGAAACATTAGCTTTGAATGACACATTAGATCAGATGGCCTTAGTAGGTATATACAGAATATCCCATCCAAAAATAGAACAAACATTCATCTCAAAGCACACGAAACATCCTCCAGGACAGATCATGTGTTAGGTCAAAACACAAGTCTCAATAAATTCAAGAGGTTCAAAATCCTATGAAGTATCTTCTCCAACCAGAATGGTATGTAACTAGAAATCAACTGCAAGAAAACAAAAACAAAAACAAAAAGGAAAAATAAAAAGCAGTGGAGATTAAACATGGTACTTAACAACCAATGGGTCAACAAAGAAATAAAAGGATAAATCAAAAAATACCTTGAGACAAATGAAAATGGAAATACAACAATTCAATCTATGGAACACATCAAAAGAAGCTCTAAAAGGGAAGTTCATCGAAGTACAGGCCTATCTCAAGAAACAAGAACAACCTCAAATAAACAATCTAATCAGAAAAAGAATGAAGCCCAAAGATAATAGAAGGAAGGCAATAATAAAGATGAGAACAGAAATAAATGAAATAGAGAATAAGAGTATACTTAAAATGATCAATAAAACTAAGAGTTTTTTGAAAAGATAAAATTGACCCACATTTAGTTAACTTCAAGAAAAAAGAAAGCTCAAATACACAGAGAAATGAAATAGGAGAGGTTACAAATGATGCCACAGATATGCAGAGGACCAAAAGAGAGTTCTATGAACAATTATATGCCAACAAATTGGACAACAAAGAAGAAATGGGTAAATTCATAGAAACATACAATTTTCAAGATGGAATCATGAAGAAAGACAAAATCTGAATAGATTGAATCAGTATTCAAAATTCAGGACCAAAGGGCTTATTGGTCCCAATAAACAAAAATTCAGGACCAGATGGCTTTACTGGTGAATTTTACCAAAGAAAAATGATCTAATACCTATCCTTTTCAAACTCTTCCAAAACATTAAAGAGAAGGGAACATTTCCAAACTTATTATTATAATTTTTTTTTATGATTTCATTTACTTGACAGAGACACAGCGAGAGAGGAAACACAAGCAGGGGGAGTGGAAGAGGGAGAAGCAGGCTTCCCACTGAGTAGGGAGCCCAATGTGGGGCTCGATCCCAGGACCCTGGGATCACAACCCAAGCCGAAGGCAGACGCCTAATGACTGAGCCACCCAGGTGCCCCCAAACTTATTTTATGAGGCCGGCATTACCCCAATACCAAAACCAGACATGGACAACAATAACAGAAAAGAAAATTATAGTATCCCTGATATACAGATACAAAAATTCTCAACAAAATATGAGCAAACTAACATAGAAAACTCGAGTAATTCCACCTAAACACTGTTAGAACTAATAAATAAATATAGTAACACTGCAGGATACAAAATCAATATAAAGAAATCTGTTGCATTTCTCTACATTAAAAATGAGTTATCAATACAAGAAATCAAGAAAACCATCCCATTTATAATTCCATTAGAAGTAAAATACCTAGGAATGAATTTGAACAAGGAGGTGAAAGACCTGTACTCTGAAAACTGTAATACATGGATAAGAGAAATTGAAGACAACACAAATAGAAAGATTTCTGTGCTCATGGGTTGGAATAATTAATACCATTAAAATGTCCATACTACCCAAAGAATTTAATAGATTCAATGAAATCCCTATCAAAATTCCAATAGCATCATTCACAGAACTAGAAAAACAATTCTAAAATTTGTATGGAGCCACAGGAGACCCCAAATAGCCAAAGAAATCTTGAGAAAGAAAAACAAAGCTGGAGTGGCGGGGGGTGGGAGGGATGGGGTGGCTGGGTGATAGACACTGGGGAGGGTATGTGCTATGGTGAGCGCTGTGAATTGTGCAAGACTGTTGAATCACAGACCTGTACCTCTGAAACAAAGAAGATAGTAAGAAGGGTAAAATGAAGGGGGGGAAATCGGAGAGGGAGACAAACCATGAGAGACTATGGACTCTCAGAAACAAACTGAGGGTTCTAGAGGGGAGGGGGGTGAGAGGATGGGTTAGCCTGGTGATGGGTATTAAAGAGGGCACATACTGAATGGAGCACTGGGTGTTATATGAAAGCACTGAATCATGTAAAACTACATCAAAAACTAATGATGTAATGTATGGTGATTAACATAACATAATAAAATTAAAAAAAAAAAAGAAAAACATAACTGAAGATATCATAGCCCCGCATTTCAAACTATTCTACAAAAATATAATAATCAGAACAGTGTGGTATTGGCATTAAAAACAAACAAACAAACAAAAACAGATACATAGATCAAAGGAGTAGAACAGAGAGCCCAGAACTAAACCTACACTCATTTGGTCAATTAGTTGATGACAAAGACACAAGAATATACAATGGGGAAAGGACAGTGTCCAATAAATGGTGTTGAGAAAACTGGACAGCCACATACAAAAGAATCAAACTCGACCACTATCTTATACCAAACACAAAAGTTGACTCAAAATGCATTGAAGACTTGAATGTAAGAGCTGAAACCATGAACCTCCTAAAAGGAAACTAAAAGTAAGCTACTCACTAAAAGTAAGCTACTTGAGGGACACCTAGGTGGCTCAGTCAGTTAAGCATCTGCCTTCAGCTCAGGTCATGATCTCAGGGTCCTGGGATCAAGTCCCGCATCAGGCTCCCTGCTCAGTGGGGAGCCTGCTTCTCCCTTTCCCTCTGCTTGTGCTCTCTCTGTCAAATAAATAAAATCTTAAAAAAATAAAAAAAATAAATAAAATAAAAAATAAAAGTAAGCTACTTGACATCAGTCTTGGCAGTGAATTTTTGTATCTGACTCCAAAAACAAAGGCAACAAAAACAAAAATTAACAAGTGGAGTACATGAAACTAAAAAGATTTTGCATAGCAAAGGGAACCAACAACAAAATGAAAAGGCAACCTACTGAATATGATAAAATATTTTCAAATTATGTATCTGACAAGGGGTTAATATCCAAAATATATGAAGAATTCAACTCAATAGGAAAAACAAAGAAACAAAAATTACAAACAAAAAACCCTACTAAAAAATGGCCCGAGTGTTAGATATTTTTCCAAAGACAACAAGGCACATAAAGAGATGCTCAAGATCACTCATTATTAGAGAAACACAAATTAAAACAATGAAATATCACCCCACATCTGTTTTTAAGAAAGAGGGAATAACAAGTGTTGGTGAGGATATGGAAAAAAGGGAATGCTCATACACTGCTGGTGGGAATGTAAATTGGTGCAGCCACTGTGGATGACAGTATGGAGAGCCCTCAGAAAATTAGAACTAGAACTACTTCATGGTACAGCTATTCCACTCTGGGTATTTATCCAAAGAAAATGAAAACACTAATTCAAAAAGATATATGCACCCGTATGTTCATTGCAGCATTATTTAAAATAGCCAAGATATGGAAACAACTTGTATCCACTGATAGATGAATGGATAAAGAAGACATAGTATATATATATATATATATATATATATATATATATATATATATATATACAATGGAATACAAGTCAGCCATAAAACAGAATATCTTACCATTTGAGACAACGTGGATGGACCGTGAGAGTACTATGCTAAGTGAAATAAGCGAGACATGGACAGACATATGCCATATGATTTCACTCAAATACAGAATGTTAAAAACAAAACAAAGGAGTAAACAAAACAAAACTATTTCTTTTATCAGTGTCTTATAGTTTTTAGAGTACAGATCTTTCACCTCTTTGGTTAAATTTATTCCTAGGTATTTTATTCTCTTTGATGCGATTGAAACTGGGATTGTTTTCTTTCTCGTGCTGCTATTTCATTATTAGTGTAAAGAAATGCAATCTGAAACAGCTTAATATGTCAACTATATTTCAATTAAACATTTACAAATAAGGAAATAATACCTCAGAGATACAGAGAACAGACTGGTGGTTATCAGAGGGGATGGTGATTAGAGGGTGTGTAAAAAGGGTGAGAGGGGTCAATTTTATGGCGACAGATGATAACTATACTTATTGTGGTGATCACTGTGTAACGTATACTGATAATGAATTATTATGTTGTACACCTGAAACTAGTAGAATGTTATAAAACAATTTTACTTCATTTAAAAAAAAAAACTTAGCATGTAGATTTTCTTAGCTCATTTGAAATGGGAATGTAATTGTCAGGGTCCCTCCCAATTAAGCACCTCTTCTTGAAGATATTTTTGGTTTTATTGTCGCAGTAATGATAACTCCATAAATTAGAATGAAAACAGTGAAGAAAAAGAAATAAAAATGTTCTTATCTAATATCATTATAATGCCAACTCATTATTATTTGAGAGAGACAGCCACTATTACATTTTGATAGGTTATTTTTAATAGAAGAGAAACATCTCAAAATATTTAATGAGAAATACTTTAAAGAATCCTGTTTTATCAGACAAATTGATTATTTTACTCTAGAGAGGAACTTACAGTAGAGCTTTAAGTGTATATTTTCTTTCTCAAACTGTCTTTTCTCAAAGAATACCAAGTTAAATCACATGTTAGGTCAGCAAATCATCATGGCATAGTGTGTATACTGTATACTTCTCCATCCTTAGTTCCTAACACGAGTGTGAATAAGAGTTTGAAGTCATGAGTATTTTTATATGTGCATAGAATATTTTTCTCTGAATGAGACAAATCACAATGGTATACAAACAAAAAGCAATCTATGCAGTAACATCTTAACGGCTTTTAAAAATTTGATCTACAGCATTCCATGAGCAATTGACTACCAAACAGTGATCACATATAAATCCATATAAAATTTCAGAATGCATCACTCTCAGTCTCTGCTTCTCCAGGTTACAAAACTCAGACCCTTTGAGTTGAAATGACACAAACAAGGTCCTACTGAAGTCTGTGGTTTAGCCAGGACTAGAAAGAATTCAGGACAAATGCTTCCTCTAAGGGATTTTCCTATTCTCTCCCCATGTGCTGCATACAATGTATTGAATGCAGAGAAAAAAATGCTGTTACTTCACTAAAAGAAATCTTTTAAAACAAGCACTAAAATATGTACTGAAGTTCAGGAACCAAGTTGGGGGCATTAAAACATTCAAAAATTTATTTCTATGTAATAATGTCTCTCCATTTTCTCATGATATCCTAGTTTCTGAACTCCTGGTAGCTACTCCAGTTGCTATTAACCTACTTTAAAACCAAAGGAATGATCCAAAAAATATACAGTGACTAAAAATAAACCAGTGTTTAGGTTTTTTAGTTTGGTGACATATGTCAACGCACAGTGGATCACTGTGCAAGTTAATGGAGGAGTCATTTAAATGGTAGTGAAGCTAATACAGTAGTAAAGCATGAAATAAAAAATAGTTCTGTGTGAGACATTGCCATGACAATGCAACAGAGGGACAGCAGAATAAGCTAAACTCACTCTCGTTAAGCTCATATGAAATTGTGCCACCAGACAAAGGAATTGTTACAGATAGAAATTCAGGCTTAAATTAAACAATCACCATTCACCTCAGTGACAAGGCTTAAAGCCTATTTAATAAATGTCCAATGAAATATTTATGAATGGATACAAATTCTAATTAACCAAGAGTCATTTTACAAAGGGAAACTAATAACAAGCCTCCTAACCCACACTCTTCCCATTCAGTACTAAAAAGAAATAATCATACGGAGCCCATTTTTATTTGGGGGAAATACAATAAATATATGTTTAGTAATACCATAACTGACATAATCTAATGAGGAAAATGAACCATGGCTTTTGTTTTTAATCAAAGTAATTTGTGTCATTATTCTAGGCTTACTGGGACCACACTCAACAACACTTAGTTTCTTTAAGACACGCTATTATCAGAAACCAGATGGTTTGAGAGACTAGAAATGCAACTGGGAAAATATTATGTAGCTTTTCACCAAAATATACCTGGTTAACTATGGCAAGCTCATGGTCAACAGAAAATGCCTCATCTAATTACAGTGCATATTAATGTGGAATGAACTAGACTGTATGGATTTTTTTTACAACTATGGGAAAAAATTTATGTTTTGTTTTATTCCCAGTAAGAGTTGTTTTCATGTTGGTATAAAACTGAACAGTTTGTAAATAGAACAAGAGGAGAGTCAACACCGAAGCTTCGTTAATCAGGAAGATTACATCTCTCTCTCTCTCTCTGGCATGACTTCCAGAGGCACGAGGAAATGAGAGCATCCCAGCTTTTTTAGCTGGTAAGGTATCAGTGAGTGTGAGTGATGCTACTGGGCAAGACGTAATAGGATCCCATGTTGGTTTTTTCCAGTGTTACCCCCCATTGTCCATTGGAAATCGCTCATGCATCTTTTGCCCAGAAATCTCTGGGTGCTTCAATTTACTGCTTCTTCCTCTGTGTATATAGCCAGGGAAACTGATGAAAACAATTAAATTGAAAGAAAATGTAGAATAAATGAGGTGGTAATTAGAAAGCATGTGATGTATGTGCACACTTACTTAGGCTTGCCAGGTCAGAATTCTCAGAGGAGGTGATGTTTTGATAGAAATCTGAATGAAGGCAAGAGAGTCACTGGACTATCTGGGGGAGAAACCATCGCAACAAAGAGAACAAGTTCATGGGCCCCACAGCCTGAGCTTATGTTGTCTCATTAAGGAATAGCAATGAGCCCAGTTGTGCTGCTAGTGGAATGATCAAGTGAAAAGGAGAAGAAATCAGAGGGGTAGCAGGAATTGGAATGGGGAAAATTGTATCAGCAGATCGTAGGGAGTCACACAGGCCACTGTAAGGAATTTGGAATACATTCTTCATGTCAAAGGAAGCCACTGGAAGATGTGAAGGAGAGGAACAGCGTTATATGACTTCTCCAAAAAGGAAAATTTCTAGGTGGAAATATATAATATATATAAAATATATCATATGCCATGCCAGTGTGAGTCAGATCTGTCAGGAGGCTGCAACAGACCTTACAAGAGACCGTGGGGGCTTGCTTGGGCTACTGGTAGACATGAGAAGACCTGGTAAAAGTCTGGCTATATTTTGAAGACACAAACCAGAGGATTTATTACTGGGGGCTGGATAGTTTGAAAATTTTGTGTAAAGTCACTCCTCTAGTAAGTTTCAGAGCTGAAATCTGACCTATTTCTCTCAGCCCTCGAGTGCATGTTTGTGGTTTCCAACCGAAGATGGTCACCATAACGCACAGCAGTATCTACCAAACACCGACTTCTGAGCTATGCTCCAGTCCTACAAGCAGACTACCTGGGAAAGGAGACTGGGGAATTACGGCTTCAGATGTCTAACCAGGTTTGCAAACCACCTCATTTACCATGCAGTGATGCGTATGATGGATGTGTGTTCAAGATACAGCTTAATACCACAGAAAAATGACCGTGCTTAGAGAGCGTGGAGAAAATACTTACGTCAGCAAGTATTTCACAAAAGAAATACCTAAGAAGGGTCTCGAAGCACAAACTGTAGTTGCTGAATGAAGAATGGATCCCAAGAAGTAGACTTCATACAGAAATCACAGAAGGGAAAAAAAAAAATCAAAGCCGTAATGGGTCGTTCTCTCTCTGAGCCTGGAACAAGTTAGAGGAGAATGAATGTCAGTAAAAACACATTTCTCACAGAGATAGGTATCAAAGCAAGTTGAAATCCTCTGGCCTCAATTACCTCTGTTAAATGGAAGGTGAAATTAGCTGTGGAGGAGGTAGATGGTAATGGATATTTGGGCAAGAAACCTGAGGAGAACAAAGCAGTTTTTCAATCAGGGCAGAACAGAATGAAAAAAATGACCAAGAAAAGAAAGCACCCAGGTGAAATTTCAGGGAACATATTAAAATATAGAACCTAAAGAATCAACTATATACTAATCCAGCCAGCTCTGTGATTCTGTTTCACTCAGCAGCTTGGCATATGAAGGACTGACCCAAGTCTGAGGATTTGTGGAGTCTGGAGGTGAAACTACCATTAAGAACAAATATTTGGGAGCTTAAGCAATTTATTTAACTTTGTGAATCCCAACCTCCTCATCTGCACAATTGAGATAGATAGTAGCTCATTATGCTGTGAGGATTAAATTAGGTAAAACAAATGGATTACTGCCTGATAAATGATAGGTGGTCTAGAACTGATAACTCCTGCTGCCAGGAGTATGCTCTTAAGTGGAATAAAGACAAAGTATCAGAATTCAGAGGGTAGACTTCTGCAGTGTTCCTAAGCAGAAACCTAGAAATATCAAGAACAAGGGCAGGAGGCCTCTGTTCGTAAATGCGGGAAACTGACAGGAAGAAAGTCAACTTTTTTATATCTTTCCAAACTATGGAGACCATTGTGCTCGTAATCCTGCCACCTAGAGAATGTGTCTGCCATGACTTCTGGCTCTGAGTCACCCATAATCTCCTTTGATTTACTCGTTTTGAGTGCAGCGATCTACCTAAATCCTTTTGGTTTTAATTCACAAGCATGAAAGAGAAGACAGGGAGGGTGTTTGGAAGCATGTTGTTTGGTTTGTTTGTCACGACACAGGGTCAATTTGCTTTTCCCCACTGCCTGTTCAGTCCTATATGCATTTCCAAGACACTCCTCGCTCCCCACTCCACTGAAGCTGCTCCAGTCAAGTCATGAGTGACTCTACGTAGCCAAATCCAACTGATGGTTCAGAGTAATCACCTTCCTTGACCCTTCAACACTGATCAAGTTAATCACTGCTTCTGGAAACCCTCTCCACCGGTCCCTGCAATACCATACTCTTTGGGTTTTCTGGCAACCATGCATACTGCTCTGTCAGATTCAAAAATGGTAAGTTCAACAAACACTAAATGAATATCTGGCAAATCATTCCTCTCCTTGGACTCCCCAAATGTTTCTAAGAAACATGATCTCTTCCTGCATATAGGGCTATTTCTATCCCTCAGGAATAGAGGGAATGTGCCAAACCTACTTTTTCTCCTCTTGTACCTGACCTCTACATTTTAACATTGTCCAAAGTATGTGTGCACCCTTCTTTCCATCAACTTTCTCCTTAGGGAGGAGGTGATCCTCACACAAAGATCATTTTACACCACTTATGACTAGTAATTTCTAAAAGTATATGTCCAAACTGACTGCTTTAAACTGTAGGATCACCGATCCAAATGATATCACCTGTCTTATAGGTGCCTTAAGTTTAGTCTGTTAAACAAGCAAACAAAAAATGATTGAGTTTTTATGTTAAGCCTGTATTTTCCAATTTACTACAATGTATGTTCCCAAGCTTGCTCATTCTTTTTCTATAAATTATATTTAAATTATACATCTATAAATTATAAATTACATAATCCCATTAAATAGCCAGAATATAATACCTTTAAACCACAGACACATCATTTGATTTAAACCTTTAAATAGTTTCCCATTGTTCAGCAGAGAAAATCCAAATTCCACATCCAAACTTAGATACTCTCCCTATCTGGCCTGGGCGGCTTTCTTTCATAAGCCTCTCCCTACATCTGTAACATTATAACCAGGCTGACTTCCTTCCACAGAGCTGAAGACAATTTTATATTTTATATCATCTTTGATGTAGATTTTTCACATCATGATCCAGAGAGATTAAGTGTTTATCTCAGGGGGGAAAAATGTTCAAGATCTGTGGAATTTTTTATCACAGTAATACTTACGCTAAATTGATTTTAGGAGGATAAAGTTTTTCAGTATAATAGCCAAATCAAAGATGAAAATCATATTAAATAGTATACATTTACAGTTTAGGATTAAACTAATTTTTGAATCTTCAAGCAAATCCAGAATAGCTTAGGTTGGTTTTATAGAAACAGTGCATTTCCACTAGTTTTCATGATCACAGTCAGCTTTTCTTTTTAAGTGCTAGACAATGCATCAGAGTTTGCTTATAATCCACCCTACCATTGGTGTTTATCAGTAATAAAGTTATTTTGTCAATATTTAAGTCATTTTGTAACGAATGCGGCACTTTCAGAACAGGCAAGGATACTTTCCTAAAAATGCTTATGCCTTACAAACTAACATGAAATAGACTATTATTTTGCTTCAGATTTCTGTTTTTGTTACTGGGAATGTTTTAATGTATTTTAATAGTTTCATTAAATATGTTACTTCATAGAGATGTAAGTAAAATAATACTCAAAATATAGTTTTGTATCCTTCAAAACTATGTTCAAAGAAGACTTAAAAATCTACTTGTTATAAGTTAACTTTCCTTACATAAAAATATTTATCCAAAAATAACATCATATTCTTGCCACAGTGGGACACTGTTAAACTGTCAGTCATTGCCCACTATCCAACTAAAATTACATATGAAAAAAATTTCATATTGTAATGTGGTTCTTCTTGAACAAAGAAAATCTGATTGATTGCAATCATTTACACAGCCAGAGAAGAGAAGAGTATAAGAAAATTCAAATATATCATTTTAGGCTTCTATCTACAAAGCTTTGAGAAGTGAACTAAAATGAGAAATCCTGCACTCCTTCCAGATTGCATAAAGCAGCTGTGAATTCAGATTCCACACTTCATCTTTCATTTTGATGTGCATTCTTTTGATCCCCGGAAAGAAATATATTTATAATTTCCAAAAGAACTGCCTCAGAAGTAAGTGGTATCCAAATATTGTTCTGCAGAGATAAAAAATATACAATGTCAGTGGTATTTGGCTGTGGATTGATGATACATTGCACAAGAATATAGAAACATCATTCCTATAAAACTTGTAACATTATGGTTTAGGGACTATTTAACCTTTAACACAAATCATTTTTATTTTCCCACTGGAATTTAAAGCACTTTATTCTGTTATATTGTATTTCTTTTTGTTTCCCCATTTTCACTGCACTACGCCCACTGAAAATTTTGTCTTTGGTGAGCTGTAAAGAAGCAAAGAATAAGGAACATGACTGCAAGGCAAACAAACTGAGAAAACTGGAAAACCAATTTCTTAAGAAGGTATATTTTTAATGTAAATGAGCTTAAGTCCATGACAGCAAAAGATCCTTAAAAATTAGAAATAAATGGTTTTATGTTTTTGTTTTTGTTTTTTTCTGATGAGCTCTGCCAGACAAACTGAGGAGTAAACACTAACAAACAGACAATATGAAAAAGAAACATAGTGGCTGCAGTAAATTTTATCCCGGTATAATTCCTATGTTGCTGAATGTTCTATCGGAATTACTTGAAGACACATCACTAACAGTATATAAAGAGAAGAAAACAACAAACTTTAAGCAATCTTGAAAATAAGGGAAAGAAAGGGCAGAGTCTGAGAGATCATTTCATAAATACCTTGGCATCAGTGACAAATCCTGAGTACTATACTTGGTGAAGACGTGTGCTTTCCTTAAGGACTTCTTCATATCTGGGTGAGATTTAACATGTCTCTTCTTTCCACCCTGACAGAATAACACTGTTGTTGGCACAGAGTGCCAAAGAGAAATCTAAATAATAAAACATTTTGAGTTGTATTAGGACAATAAAAATGATCTGTTCCGAAGGTTAAATCGTCTCTGAACCATACTGTTACAAATTTTATAGGAATGATGTCTCTATATGGGGAGCCATGCATCATCAGTTCACTGCCAAGAACCATGACATTGTACATTTCTATTTTTGCAGAACTGTATTTGGATAGCATTTGCCTCTAAACAGGTCCTTCCAGGAGCAGGGACATTTTATGTAAGGATGAGATAGGGAATCATGACTCTAAATGCAACAATGTATCATTCAGCGTAAAGATTACTGGTGAAGTGTTTACCATGTGACTGTGTTTTGTATTTCTTCAATTTTTAAAGCAAGCCAGTTCCTTCTGCACAGAAAAGGGAATAGTTTGATTTAATATAAATTAACATTTGAAATCAGTAACTTTGCCTTTTTATGAAACATCCTTGAGATGGGGGAGTTTTTCAAAGCTTACTAATTAGGGGCGCCTGGGTGGCTCAGTCGTTAAGCGTCTGCCTTCGGCTCAGGTCATGAACCCAGGGTCCTGGGATCGAGCCCCGCATCGGGCTCCCTGCTCAGCGGGGAGCCTGCTTCTCCCTCTCCCACTCCCCCTGCTTGTGTTCCCTCTCTCACTGTCTCTCTGTCAAATAAATAAATAAAATCTTAAAAAAAAAAAAAAAAGCTTACTAATTATATTTAGGAGGCAATTTTATAAAAGGATGCACAAGATTGTCAATTATCTACTGAAGTCAGATTATACAGAAAGTCATTCAAGGAAACTTTAAATATTTTAATTACATGAATGCCATATTCAAATGTTCTCCATACATTCCAAAAAGTCTAAGGGATATTAAATTATTTTTACATATGGGAAATATTATGCCAGATTCAAAATAACTGTAAGAAATGACTTCATCAGCTTTATTTTCATGTGGCTTCTTCTGTCACTCCCCAAGTTAGTAAAGGTATTCTGGACTAACACAATTTGGTGGAAAGCTGATTTTTAGGATATTTTCTGGGAAAGCCCTTATCTTTTGTATATATTTCTCTTACACTATGGTGTCAGTATAGCACACAATATTATGTCTTTATCACTTTGATGGAGCATAAAGGATTAAGGATATTTTATCCACATATAAAAAATAAAATTAATTTAGTTTCTGAAGGCACCCAAACTGCTTATTTCTAGGTACCTTTAAATGTAGGACAGACATTATTGTGCTTAGAATGAGCTGGATACATTTTCTCCAAATTCTTCGAAGCATTAGCTTGGGAGACATCAATTCATTTAAGCTTCTATCTACAGGCAAATAGAGAGGGGCATATACTACACGTGGATGAAACGGATTGATTGTTAAAAAAAAAAAAAAGTCAACTGTCACAAAATACCCAAACTGTGTATCTATTATTGTATTGCCACAAAAGCAAATGTTATTTGAAATGGCATTTTAAATTTGAACTTGAAATCTCAAAACATGAAATACAGAATTTTCTTCCATTAGTATTACTTCCTTTGATTAGTAAAGCCAAACTAACACCCTGCCTCTCCATCAGTGTGCTTTCACAGTGCACAGAGCTCAATTTTCTCTCTCTCAGCACAGCAGTAGTTCCTGTCACTTGGTTTCTGATTGGAAAACCTATTTACAAAGTAAGGTTCTTCTCTACACTGAATCTTTACACCACAGCTTTTATATTTAGAATAGCTACTATGAGGTTATCTGTAAAAGTCAGACATTTCAACATTGTTGCATTTAATCTTTGGAACTGGACTGCCCACAATAAAATATATCTAACTTTAGCTCTTGACTCACCTAGCCATATTGTATGATTAAACACCCGAGATCATCATCAGCAGTTTTAATCTGAAGCTGTTTGGGTTTTTTATTTTATTTTTTTACATTTTATTCCTTAATTCCACAATATTAGGAATTTCATCTCAGCAATTCTGTGAAATTCCAGAAGGTGATTTCGGACACAAAGTGTGGGCCACGTTAATCTTCAACCAAGGGGTTTCCCAAAGGCATAATTTCACAAGAAATCGGGTAAGTGAACCATAGATGACTATAACTATTTTTATTCTACATAGTATTTTATAAGGTGTTTAGATAGTGAATAACAGCAACAAAGACGTTCTCGTTGATCGCATCCTTTGCTTGTGAGTGAAGATGAATTTTTATTTTAGATGACATAAACTCATTGCATTTTACATTCAAAGAATCTGCTCAGTATCAAATGACAAATCACCTACCTTCCAGATAGTTCGGTACACAATGGTTGAAACCATGGGGACATATGCAGACAATGGGCTTCATCACTATAGACAGCAAGAGCTCCCTTTCAATTCAGACTTAAAGTAGATCGTGGTTAACAATGAACTAACTGAAGATAAATACTGTGTCATGGCTAAATATTTCTAAATAGGATTTAAGAATTATATTAAGTCCAAAATTAACTGACCATCTGCTAAGCATTACCTTTAATCAGTTACCTTTATGCTAAAGTTTTCCAGAATGATCCAACACACATACACAGCTATGTACTTATGTGCATGCACATACACAATCATTTCATGAGTGTGTCCCAGTTATAGACCTCACACCCACAAGTTCCTTGCTACATCATAATTCCATTGATAATGTATCAAAAATATATGACATCAGCAGCAGGTAAAAACAGCATAAACCAGTTACTTTTTTTTTTTTACTTAATATGAACTGGTGTGTTTATTCATACTTTCTATTTTCAACTTTCTGGGCAACAGTTATTTCAGTTAGCTTTGTTATTTCAGTTTGCAAATGTTTATTTTTCTGTAATATTTTCTTCATTTAGCAAGAGCATCTCTCAACTTACCATTTAAAAAGAGTATTGATGTACGACTTTAAGTTTTTATTTAAATTCCAGGTACTTAACATACTGTGTAATGTTAGTTTCAGGTGTACAATATAGTGATTCAGCCCCTCCATACAACCCATTGGTAAAGTGTCTACACTACCCAAAGCAATCTACACATTTAATGCAATCCTTATCAAAATACCAACATTTTTCACAGAACTGGAACAAACAATCCTAAAGTTCGTATGGAACTATAAAAGACCCCGAATGACCAAAGCAACCTTGAAAAAGAAAAGCAAAGCTGGAGGCATCACAATTCCAGACTTCAAGTTATATTATAAAGCTGTAGTGATCAAAACAGTATGGTACTGGCTCAGACACAGACACACAGATCAATGGAACAGAATAGAAAACCCAGAAATGAACCCACTACTACATGGTCGATTAATCTTCAACAAAGTAGGAAAGAATATCTAATGGAAAAAAAAAAAAGGCAGTCTATTCATCAAACGGTGTTTGGTAAACTTGACAGCTATATGCAAAAGAATGAAACTGGACCACTTTCTTATACCATACACAAAAATTAATTCAAAATGCACTGAAGACCTAAATGTGAGACCTGAAACCATCAAAATCCTGGAGGAGAACACAGGCAGTAACCTCTGTGACAGCAGCTGTAGGAACTTCCTTCTAGATAGGTCTCCTGAGGCAAGGGGAACAAAAGCAAAAGTAAACTATTATGACTATATCAAAATAAAAATCTCCTGCACAGCAGAGGAAACAATCAGCAAAACTTAAAGGCAACCTAAGCAATGGGAGAAGACATTTGCAAATGACATATCCAATAAAGGATTAGTATCCAAAATACATAAAGACCTTATAAAACTCAACACCCCAAAAATGAGTAATCCAAATAATAAATGGGCAGAAAACATGCATAGACATTTTTCGAAAGAAGACATACAGACAAAAGACACATGAAAAGAGTTGTTTTTTTTTTTAATTCATGATATAACTGCTTTTCAGAGTAGTGATGCTTATTTGCATCAAAAAAATAAGCCCTCTTGGGCACCTGGGTGGCTCAGATGGTTAAGCGTCTGCCTTCGGCTCAGGTCATGATCCCAGGGTCCTGGGATCGAGTCCCACATCAGGCTCCCTGCTCAGCAGGGAGCCTCCTTCCCCCTCTGCCTCTCTCTCTCTCTGTCTCTTATGAATAAATAAATAAAATCTTAAAAAAAAAAAAGAAACCCTCTCAAAATCTTAGTCTTTTCCTTTCAGTTCATTAAGTCTTTCATAACGTATGCTTTCCTTATGTAGTTCATTGCTATTGCTGTAGTTTGTGTGAAAATGGACACTTAAATTACAGTCTTTTAACCTAGATACACTTTGCATGTTAAATACATAAGAACAGTATTCAGCTCCATTAAATAATAGATTTTTCAACTGCCCTAAAACACTCATCCTCTCGATTTAACTTTTACAATTTACTTTTGTTAGAGACACTTATATAGAAAAATACTAGGAATTTTTTTAAGACAGATATTTTGCAAATACCATGACAAATAAAACAGTTAGCTTCAGTGTCCGAGGGAGGCGGCCAGAGGAAGTCAAGAAATGCTGGTCAACTCCAGAGCGGCCAGTGACCAGCCCTGCACAATTACTGCTGTGGGGGCTGTGGGCATGGAGTTTGTGGCTCTTCCAATTTTCCAAATGAGCCTGGGAATTGAGATTTTAACCTTACGTCTCATGACTTTTTAGTGTCGGCTCAAAATTACTTGTATTTCTATGAGGGAAAACATGCATGATTAAATGTGGATCTGGTGCTCAGGGACCTCCATGTCTGTCCTCTAAACTTTCAAAATCAACCTCCACCTTTTCTATAAAAGGGGGAGCAGAGATATAGAAAATCGAAGTGATTTGCCAAAACGCACAAGGTGAGGCAATAAACTTCAAAATCTGGTACTAGAAGATACGAAACATACTACATTTAAAATGTGTCTCCACAAGTAACTTCATTGTGATTAAATTTTGAATCAACCTGCCAATAAAGATTAAAGAACAACAAAGATGGTAACTTCAGAAATAACACAGGTCACCATCTGCCCTCGATTATTTCATGGGCTGAGGCCAATTTCTAAATATTTGTGTTTGTTGGGAGAAGGATAAAGGCAGAACTCTCAATCGCACTGTAAAGCAAGGGTCTTATAGAAAAGTACATTTTAAAATGTGCAATTACTCCACGATTTCAGATGGACATTAACAATAAATGTAGGCCAAAAATTCCGCATGGCTAAATTGTCCTGACTGGCTCTTGGGGCCGCGTCAGATGCTGTTTGACCCTAGCCGCGAGCTACCCCCTCTGGCATTTACACAGCAAGGCCAGAAGAATCTCATTAAAAAAAGAAATGCATTTGGTAAACATTTCAGAGAGCCAGTGCCAGCTGGAAAATAAAGTTCTATTGATTTTGCCAAACCGATTTTGGTGAGTCTATGAAAAGATTATATAAAGGCATTTCCTCTCTCTCAGCAACGCGGTCTCAAAACTATGCTACTTTTCTAGGCTAAAGTAAATAAAACTGTGTTTTGACAGAAATATTGTTAACTACATGTTCAAAGACAGTACAAAACTACTGGACACCTGTACGTTAATTAGCTTAAAAGTTTTAAATGCTAAATACCTAACTTAGAGCACTTTACTCTTGCCTTTTCCTCAGCATATAAAATAAGGTTAAAATGTTCTAACTAAATAAGATTAAGCATTGTGAAGGGAACACTTCTAAAGTTGTCTCATATCATTAATTGGCACTCAATAAATTTCTGTGAATCCTTTCTAAAATTGTAACCGTTTTAGAAGAACAGCAGTAAATTTTAGCATTATTCTTTCTTCCTAAATATACTACGTTAACCTTTGCCTTATAATTTTTTTTTTTTTGGCATAACAGGAGGCCCTATAGCATAAAAAACTCAGATTTATTGTAGCTTCGTCTAAATTCACAGATATTTTTTCCAAGCATGAAATTCTCTTTAAATCAATATGCGCAATGAATGTATATATGAACATTACCAGAAATGAAAGTAAGCATTACATACTACAATCAAGCCTTCTTCAACTGCATGAAAAGTGAGGCAGAAGCACACATTTTTCTGATAATGTGGCTTTGCCTTTGGAAAAGATCTTCCTCTAGATATAGTTTATCACAGGTATTTTTGAAGATTTGGTCACTTAACAACAGTTATGTAAGATGACAGAGGTCTGTGAGGAGGAGGATCTGGATTTTTGTAAACCTTCCTTCTGAGCTCCCCTATTCACAATACCTGTTCTGAGGAGTATTCTGGGGCTGACCCCTTGGCTGACTTATTCATTCAACAAATATTTCCCGGGTGCCTACAAAGCAGAGATGCAAGTTTAGTTACAATGCATGCAGCAATGGACAAGGGAGGCCAAGTTCTTGTCGTCCTGGGCTAACGTTCTTGTGCGGAGAGACAGACAAAAAAACAGGAGACAAGGTAAATACATAAAAATCACGCAGCCATAATTGTGGCATACAAAAATCCAACGGGGTAAAGGGACTGAGTGGGCTGCCGTTAATCTCTGAAAACACTGGCGGAAATTTTCCTTTTCTGAGCATTAGATCATGAATCCTGATTCAGAGTATAAATATTTACATTTCTGTAAAGATACTCTTCATCTAGTCACTGGTCCTAAATTTTATACTATGATAATATAAAGATGAGGTGGAATTATTTTGAATAAAAAGACTAGTGTTTTTGACTTTGGAGTCCACTCAGCAGTATGCTTCAATTTCCTTTGCGTGCACAATGGCACGGGGTGTCTCCTGCCCTGGGATAATCTTCCTTTGTGGGCTTCATCCTGATAAAACATTCATCTGCATTTAGTGTACACAACTGTGGTTGAGGGGTGTTCTCACCCTTATTCTTCCACCACTAAATCGTCAATTAACCTATCAGTGGTCCAACTGGCTAAGGTTTGGAAAGATGCTTTTCTGAAGCTCAGGTTGAGATAAGAAGCCCTGTCTATTAGTCAAGTGGACAGAATCCTCTGGAGTGAAATTACCCTCATCCTCACTATTAAACAGAGTGGACAAGAGATTTTTCAGTTGAATAGTCGAGCTTGGCTCTTTGGAATATTAACACACAAAGTGAATGGAAGACTAAACAAGTTTTCTAGTGAAATATAGCACATGACACGCTTAATCTGATACACATGCAACACAAATAAAAACTACTTTGATAATATACATAACAACCCTAGAACTCTTAAATATCTACATTTAGATTGGGTTTGGACTGTAAATGAATTAACCCTGAACATAACTGAATTGACCCTGAACACGACAGGACTATGAGATAATTATCTCACTTTTACTCCACGATTTGGTCTAAGCTCAGGTTAATCATTTTACAGAACTTTGTACAAATTGTGTGACAAAGGGAGAAGATACAAATTTATCTTTTTATTTGAAAAAAAAAAAAACTTTTTTTTTTAATTAAGGGCATGAGGAGTTTAACAGCATATTTCTAACAAATTCACATGTGCCCAATAGTGAAAAGAAAAACGATAATACAGTTTAGCCAGAATTTAAAAAGATTTAAAAGACCCAAGGATGGCAGAATACAGCCCACATAAGGGCAGAATAAATCTTAAAATATGATGCATGTGCATGCACATGCGCATGTGTAAAGCAGGTGAATTTGTTAATAACTCCTCCTGAAGGCAAAAGGAAGTGATATATACCAAGGATGTTTTTTATTAATCAAGTAGATCACAAGATTGTATAAATGTAGTAAGCAGGGATGTGAAAGATTAATTAGCTCATTATTTTAGATAAATTCTCAGGAAAGAATAGATATAGGATATCTTTAACACCTTTATCTTGAAGATTTGTAGCTTTTTTAATTGAAAGAGAGTTGATATTTACCAGGAAAAGGATAGGTGGAAAAGAAAGCAAGACAAAAGCTAATGAACCCCGAAGACATTTTGTGAAAACATATGAATTTTCTTATGTAATTTTTAATATGTCGATGACTCATTACATACACTTTGGCCTTTGCTTCCCCAGCAATTCAAACTGGGGAGAAATTGATCATGTTTTATTTATTTTAATTTTATTTTCGTTCAAGCTCAATGCAGTCTCATCAGAAGTACCTGGGAAACAATTCTACACTAAAACTATAGCTAAGTATGCCCAGATAGTGAAGAGATTACACTGGTTAAACACTAGTTGGATGAAATCTGTAACGTTAGGGAAGGGATCTGTTTCTTCATGGGCAAGGTACTGGGATGGGCAGGAGAGATGACAGGAGCAAAAATAATCACCTTACCATTGCTCAACATTCACTCGAGCATCATTGAGTTTCTTTCTTTTTGAAGGGACTCAAGACTCTAAGAATTACATCAGAGGCAGACCTACCAAAAAAATGAACATTTTCATATTCACAGTGTATAACAAATCAAGGGACTAATTTTATGCCAATCCTGAGGGAACCAATATGTCAATCAGACAAAATGGTTTCCTGGAACATACCCTCTCAGTATCAGTTTTATTTTTGCAAGCCCTCAACTGATGTTGTTCTCACCGTGAGCCCTAGAAGGAGCAATTGTCAATTTTGTGGCCAGAAGTCCTTTCTAAATACACTTATTGACTCCTTTTCCACCTAAAGTAAAACACAACAGCTTTTTATTGATTGATTTATGCATTCATATTGCTAATAAAGATCAATCAACCAGAGATTAATCTGGCCAAACACACACTACTCTATGTAATACAAATGCCAAAGAGAATAGGAAAACTCCAGCTATCCGGAATCAACTCTTGACAGGAAAGATAGGCAAATAATTAAAGTATCAGAATGCAAGGAGTCAGACTTATAATATAGATGTGAAATGCTACAGACACTCTAGTTTGAATGCCTGATTCTGTTGTTTTAGTAGTTTATTTTTGGTAAGAGGGCAGTGTCCCAGGAACATGGATCAAGATCCATTCTTTCCAACAATTCCTACTTCTGAGGCCCAGATGTTCAGGCAAGTGTTAGTACAATAGTGTAGCAAGAGCTGATGCAGGGTCAATGGTAGGAAGGAAGGGAAGTAGGGAGGGAGGGAAGGAGGAAGGGAGGGAGAGAGAGAAGTAGGGAGGAAGGGAGAGGGGAGATAATGAAGTATGTAAAGGGAACAGTTCCTTAGGCAAAGGGTTCTCAAAGCTTTTCTTAAAATAATGATTACCTGCCTGGTGTCTACTAGGAATGAAAAATCATCTTATTACTGAAGCCTGTTTTGCAGATTTTTGGAAAAGATCAGCACTCAAAGTTTACTTTCTTCTAAAAATTAATGGCGGTTAAGAAAATGAAAGAGAAAATTTCAAAAGTAGAAAGTCTCTTGAATTGATTAAAGCAATTACTGTTGTAGAAGTCCTTTACTAACCAACCATTTGCTAGAGAAAAAGCAAGTTGACCCAGCTGTTACCTTCAGGCATTCTATATAGACAGGTACCCAGTCTTGGAACTATCGGCAAAGCAGTACATTTCTGTATCTCCACAAGTGTGAGGAAATGCAGAGTTAAACATTTATGCAGTTTTCAGCAAATGCGATGAATAAAGAAAATCCATCTAGAAAATTCTTTTTTTTTTTTTTAATGGATTACATTCGTATTCATCCAACAATCTTTATTGGAAAGATTTCACTAGTATCTCTGCATTGGTATTTGTAGATTATACGAAGTAGTCTCTAAATATTATCCCATAGTAGACAGATAAAGTAACCTAACTTGTATTTACAATCGGTTCAGATCTCAGTTCCTGCAGTTTATTTTCACTTTGCCTTCCATATACAAATGCTTTGAGTAAATATTTCCTTGAGTTATTTTTATCATGATTCGACTCCATCTTAATTTCAAAGTTCTCTAAGCATTATATATTATAGACTAAATCAGGCATCTATTCAACTTTGCAACCTCTGGAATCTGAGTGTGACTTTTAGCTACTTTTCTACTGTCTTATAATCCCCTCTAAACGTTATATATAGTCTTCTCTGAGGTTTGTTCAGGGAGCTTAGACATCTAATCCATTTCCCTTTTGAGAATGTGACTCAGCAGGTTGGGGGTACTAGAAGTATTCAGGTTAGCTTGGTAACAACTCAGGCCTTCACTATCATATACCCAGCAAGGTTTAGAATTTCCATAAAACTCTTAAATTCTTGGTTTTATTTCTCCTGCAATGTTTTTTCCCCGCCTCCAGTGCTTGTAATAAACTTTTATGTTAGAAAAGAAGAAAATATAGGAACTAGAAACTTATACCATATATTTTTAAAAGTTAGCTTTTTTTTTTTTTTTTTAAGAGGATAAGGATTTGTCACACAGTGGTAATTTTACCAAATGCCATAAGAAAGAAAATTAGCAGATCTACTATTCCTAGTTAGGAAGGTTAATACATGAAGCCTGATATTCAACTGCAAGATTATATTAAAAGATTTTAACTGGAGTACTGAAAAATGTCTATAAACTATTAATTGTCCTCATCATTTTCAATCCTAAGAACCTTACAAAGAAAGGTATTTCAGCTCCATTATTAGACTTATTATCCAAAAACCAGAGAATTTCAAAACATATAGTAAGATTGATTTGAGTTTTACTTTTTGCTTCACATATCACTCATGTCACCAAAGAAAATTAAGGTGATGGCTTCTGAATAGGTTCATCACAAATGAGACATTGGTAACCTCTTGACTAAAATAGCTTAAGACTAAATAATGGACATCTTAACACTGAAATCCTTAACATTGGAACAGAAGCACTGTGTAGGGTATTTTGAATATTGTCTTCCTATATGAGACTTTATATTGCGACCAACTGATCAACCCATTTGCTAAAGATGTGTGTCTTAAATTGCACTTAGGTGAATATTTTATCTTGATCCTGCAATAGAAAATCTAGTAACGTAGAAACAGAATCCTGGAATGCAATTTTTTTTTTTCTATGTGCAGGGTAAAGGGATACCACATCTAAGTCCAAGAAGAAAAGCAAGTGGGATCGCAAGGGAATGCATTTTATTGATTATAGCAAAGAAAGGGGAACAAGTTCAATTGGCTCACACTACTTGGTCTTGACATAGATGCAACTTTGCTGAGAAGAAAATGAGCATGAGGTAATGCCATCATAAATAATTGCTTAAATCATCTCGGCACTATGGAAGCTGAGATTTTGTAAAAGGAGAAAGCCCTGTAAATGTGAAAGCACAGTAAAGGCAAGCTCTTAAGGCAATTGAGGATTTTTCATTGGATAGAAGCTTCATGCAATACGCAGCTTTAAATCTAAGTATGGAGTTCCCTCTGGTTAATAACTGCAGATCGAAGCAGCTTTTACATTTTTTACTACTAGCTTTAGCTACTGCAAAAAAAATTAAAGGGGCTAATGGAACATACACAATTAAATAGCCTTCCATCCAAGGTTGTATAGTGACACAAGGAGGAGAGGGTGTTTGTTACAAATAGCCCAAAAGCTTTTAAATGTACTTCTTGTCTAAGTATTGAAATCAATATTGATCTGTATATTTAAAAAAGAAAAACCCAACAATAGATTTAATGAAGACCATTAAGAGGTACTAGTATAATTTCCAGGATTTATTCTTGCCTCTTTTGGGAACGCCTAATATTGAAGAAGGGGTGGAAACTGTAATGCTATTTATATCATGCTTTTTGTCTATTTTTTCAAACTACTTTCTAATCTCAATATATACACGTTTTACAATGGTCAAACCTAATTCAACACTTTCAACGATTTTACTTCTTTTTAACTAGCATGTTAACAAAATTATCTAGTAGATAATAATAAAAGGTAGGTACCCTGCTCAGTGATTTACTTTTATCAATTCATTTCATCTTTATGGGAAAACCTGATGGGAAATCATCTCATCTTAGAGCTGAGAATAGCACAGAGAGGTTAAGTGATGTACATGAGCTCCTACAGCCAGTAAATCTGGGGCCAGCCCTCAACAAGGGAGGCAGCACAGTAGAAGACTCAGAGCATGGCCTTGGAGACACAACCCAGACTGGGGATTATTTCTGCCACTTGCCACCTTTGTCTCCTGTCAAGTTGGTTGCCTACTCATGCCTTAATTCCCTCTTCAGTAAATTAGGGTAATGACTTCAAAGGACTGTAATATTAAATGTGTGAATATTATTAAGACACTACAAAGTTTTGGTAAATAAAAGAGGTATCTCTGACTTTTCAAAACAGAATTTTCTTCTGCACCTTGACTCCCTTCCCAGAGTGGTTGGTCTCCAGTAAACGTATCCTCTACCAAGTCTGTAGAGGAGGCAATATGGAAAATTATATGTTGCACAGAAGTTGGTAGTTTTTGGTCAAATGGAACTCATTTAAGTAACAGACAACAGAACTCATGAAAATAACTTAAAAGGAAGACTTTAGTGTATATGCCTGACCAACCATCAATTTCAAGGTTATCTACCAAAGATTTTTTTTAGCCAAATAATACAATGTTACTTCAAAATTTACTGTGTCTGTACCCATAAAATTCTCATGAGAATTTTGTTAGGTACATTAGTTTTTCAAGTAATTCTCATTTAAAATGGGATTTTCTGGGCGCCTGGGTGGCTCAGTTGGTTAAGCGACTGCCTTCGGCTCAGGTCATGATCTTGGAGTCCCGGGATCGAGTCCCGCATCGGGCTCCCTGCTCGGCAGGGAGTCTGCTTCTCCCTCTGACCCTCCTCCCTCTCATGCTCTCTGTCTCTCATTCTCTCTCTCTCAAATAAATAAATAAAATCTTTAAAAAAAAAAAAAAAATAAAAAATAAAATGGGATTTTCTAAAAAAAAAAAAACATATATATATATATATATATATATATATATGATTTTCTCAAAGATACAAGCACTACTTTCCATTACTCCCTTAGTTTTTCACAAATGTTGTAATACAAATTGTATTAAGGCAAATTATATGTATAATTTACAAATATCACTTTGTGCTTTAAAAAATTTTTTCCTAGAAGAAACCTGAGAATTATTCTACACAAAACATACAGAGGTAAAATAAGATTGTTAGATCCAATGTTTTTTGTCTAAAAAAAAAAAAATCAAAACTAAACAAAAACACCTTATTTTTTTAATCTGCAAAACAAAACAAAACAAAACAAAAAAACAAACAATGAATTAAATCTTTTTTCAACTGTTTATCCAGCAATGTGTTTGGTTGTACTATGTGGTAAATAAGTTCTTCACTGTCCAATATACAAGGATATACAGTGTAATGCAAGAATATGTCTTTATAGTATAGAAAGACTAAGACTGAAAGAGTAAAAGGTAAGGCACCATCACACAGATAGACAAAGACTTAGATCCTATTTTAATTCTCCAGTACCAGCATAATAAAGGAGACTTTTGGTAATTTAATTTGGTGTGTTTCAATTTCCTTTGCCCATAGGTCTAAATTCTATTAAGTGGCTAGTATTAGGCAATTCCTTTTCACATTTAATCATAGATTGGCCAAGGAAGCAGTGCAACCTGTAAATATTTAAGAACATGAAATGAGAATGAACTTCTTACTTAATAGTGTCCCTACAAAGTAATAAAAGTATGATATATTGATAAATATAAAGTACGAAGCAGATTACAGATATATTTCATTTTACTCAACAGATATCTAAAAATTGTATATAAATCAAATTTTTTCCCCTAACTGAACCATGATTTAAATATAATTGAATATGTAGAGAGATCTGCTGTGCCCCTCACCTCCCTTTCTCCCTGTTGAGTGAGACCTCATCTAACAACTGAAGTGTTCCCTGGGGGGACTCACTGTTGTCTCCAACTGGGGAAAGTGCCAGAGCTTGCAAATGAAGAGTCCACAGACTCCAACCTGATGTCTAGATCGGGACCTGATAATGATCTGGCAAGCCGATCAGTGATCACTGAGAGCAGAAACTACTGTGCCCCTCCTCTCACAGGATTTCATCCACTTGATAAATACCATTACTGGACCCAGAGAAGGATGAGAAGTTCTAGAAAATTAACAGAGCTAAATAGATGGAACCTAATGAACAAAAATAAGCAAAACACTCAGAGAATGCAGAATCTAAAAAAAAAAAAAAAAAAAAAAGTTTGAAGAGACAGACATAATTTGAACACCACTGCAGGAACACGGAGAGACCCGACAAGGACATTCAAGCTCAATACACACACAGACTTACTTCTGGATTTTAAAGGATGTGATTTATGAACTTGATCTTACAAGGTATCAGAAGAAAAAAAGAAAGAAAAAAAAAAAAACCCCAACTACTAAAGAGACAAATAAATCCAACTAACCATGGCATCTGCAATGTAGTAAATTAGTTGTTAGAATATTATAGTCTCTACAGAATGCAGAGTGATAAGGACAACAGGTTACTAGTTTCAAGTCAAAATACCATTGTTATCACAGTGAAAATGGATACTTTTGGGAATGCAATGTTGTTGAAAATTTTTCATCTATATACCAAATGCAAGAAAAACATTCAAAAATAATTCTAAACAAGCAACCAAATCAGAACCCATACTACAGTATACAAGACAATGAGAAGAATGCAACGAGGAGTAGGTCACTAAGCCTGCAACATGTTTGTACCAATAGAATGACACTTCAGAGTTTCCATATTACATAAGGATTTTTGAAGAAATATATTGCAGGAGGAAAGACCCAATAACAACAGAGTATTAAAAGTAACAGCCATCTCAGGAAAAGCTTTGAGATTACAAAAGTCATATTTAAGATGTCCTAGTCTCACTGGAGGAGACTGAGAAAGTAGGTAAATATAAAAGCATTTGGTGTGTCCTGTCTTATTTAGGAAGACAGAGAGACAAGTAGTAGAGAATTCAAGAATTTCATAAGATAAAAAAGACATGTGAGGGGGATTACAATTACTATGAGAGAGAATTTATCTCTGGTAGAATGAAAGATGCATAAGAAATTCCAAATTAAAAAGACAACTCAATTATACCTGCAAAAATAAATGAGGAAAAATGAAATAACAGAATATAAATACTAAACAAACACGATGGAAAAATCAGATACAACTGTTATTATACTACGTGAAAATGGACTCAACTACTGCATTCCAACAACAAAATCTTTTGCAAAGAAATACACTTGGAAACATTAATTTAAAAAAACTCTACAATGTTTTCTTCAGGCCTATACAAAAATAACACATGTGGATCAAGAGTAGAAATGTTATCTATCATGGTGGGATTTAATATTAAAACCATTAATCAGGAGAGTACTCTTTTTTTTTTTTAAGATTTTATTTATTTATTTGACAGAGAGAGAGACAGCGAGAGAGGGAACACAAGCAGGGGGAGTGGGAGAGGAAGAAGCAGGCTTCCCACGGAGAAGGGAGCCCAATGTGGGGCTCGATCCCAGGACCCCAGGATTATGACCTGAGCCGAAGGCAGGCGCTTAACGACTGAGCCACCCAGGCGCCCCAAGCAGGAGAGTACTCTTAAGTAAAACTTTGGATCAACAAAGTAGACACAATGAGAGTTATACCCAAGGAAATTCAACCTTAGAAGTCTTCATTATAAAAGTATAGTTAGAAAGGCAGCATATAGTGACAAAATTCATCATTTATGAAAGAAAGTGAACAAAAATCCTGTGTATGTGTCAAATAATAACAAAAATTTTAAAAAATATTAGAATTTTGAAAATATATTGAGAAAATAAAAATGATACTGGGAGATCTCAATAGCAAGTTTTCTAAGTTATGTAGTCAAGAGTAAAAAAAATCTAAGATCAAGAATTTATATAATACAACCAGCAAAATCTTTTAATGGATGCATCCTTCAAGCTGAGTATGTATTTACATATCCATGAAACTAACAAAAAAAAATCATGTACGTACACACAGTTTCTGATATTATAATTTAAATAGATATGAATGAAAATAACAAAAAGATGACTTACATTTTTAATTTAAATGGAACTTAAGTTCATACAGCTCAAAGTAATCTCTGGATTGAAACCAATAGATTAGAATGAAATCCTCCCTTACAAGGAACATTTACTCTTAAATATTTTAATTGTAAAAGAAAAAAGCTATAAAGAAATTTATGACTCATATTAAGAAACTGGGAAATGCATAAAATGTTTAAAATAAGGTAAATTATAATAAAAAATTTTAACATAACACAAAATAGAAGACAAAAAAGGATATATAAATAAAATCAAAAGCATTAAAAAAAAATCAGGTGTGTGTGTGAGAGAGAGAGAGACAGAGACAGGAGGTGTGGAGAGAGAAGCTTTGGGAAGACTCATTAAAGAAAAAGAAAGAGTGTTAAAGTAGACAAGTTTAGAAAAAACAGAGTGCCCCCAATAGAGAGAAGACAAGTTCCTGTTTCAATGGTGGTAGAGCGTGGGAGGAAGCCAGGGCTGCCAATTAACAGGTAAAAGTATTCAGCTAAAATGTTTAATTAATTGCTAAAGGCCAAGTGTTGGCTATTGCAAGAATTAAAACCCCAGAGTGCCATAGCCATAGCGGGGATTATACCTACTCACAGGGTCGTCTTCAGAGACTATCATTCTGCACTCACTTCTGAGAAAAATCAGAAGCAGGGCAACAAATGGAGAAAACCAAACCAAAGAATAGGACAAATAAAAGGAGAAATAGTCCTTCCTGCAAACATGCTGAATTTTTTTTTCATATTTCTATCACACAAAAAGAAAAATCAATACATATATAGAGGTCTTAAATGACATGTTAACAAACGTGATTTTTTCTTAAAGATTTTATTTATTTATTTGAGAGAGAGAACATGAACTCGAGCAAGCAAGCATAAGCTGGGGTGGAGGGGTGGGCAGAGGGAGAGGGAGAAGCAGGCTCCCTGCTGAGCAGGGAGCCCAACGCCAGGTTCAATCCCAGGACCCCAGGATCATGACCTGAGCCAAAGGTAGACAGTTAACTGAATGAGCCACCCAGGTGCCCCAACGAACTTGATTTAATTTGCCCTAATTGACATTATCTCCTAAATGTGTATATGTGTATCTTATGACCCTACAATTCCACGCAGCAGAAATGGGAAATTAATGTGCATGAATGCAATTGGATATATACAAGATTTTTATACAGCAATTGTTTTAATATTCTAAAAGTAAAACTCATTCAAAATATTATCAGTGGGGTGGTGGGATGGGTTAGCCCGGTGATGGATATTAAGGAGGGCACGTACTGCATGGAGCACTGGGTGTTATACGAAGAAAACAATGAATCGTGGATCACTACCTCAAAAACTAATGATGTATTGTATGGTGACTAACATAACATAATAAAATAAAATTAAAAAAAAAATGTTATCAGTGAAATGGATAATTAAATTGTAGTACATTTGTACTCTACAACCATGAGAATTTTTGAGAAAGTGTGAGACTCAATAACATGGATGAATATTCTAAACACTATTAAGTAAATGTCAGACACAAAAGAATACTTATGGTATTTATTTATACAAAGTTTGTTAAATAGACAAAACAAAACTGTAATAGTTAAGAATGTATGCTTTAGTTATAAAAGTGTAAAAAAAAAAAAGCAAGGAAATGGTTACCGTGAAACTGAAGATACTGGGAGGGTGTAATTATCAGGAAGAAGCAAGAGGTTTCTGGGTGCTAACAATGTCCTAGGTCTTAATGTTGGTGGTGATTACACAGGGTTTAGTGGGTGCTAAATCACTGAGCAGGGTATATTGCATTATTCAATCATCTGTATATGTTTAAGTGGCTGAGAATGTTATAACACTTAAAAACAGAAATCAGTGTACCAAGTATGGCAAATATAGCAAACTATTATTAATTATTAAAGCAAGGTGATGGGTAGATAGGGGTTTGTTATAGTATGCACTAATTCTTTGTTTGAAAATTTCAATACAGTTGAAATTGCATTTAGAATATAAAATATATACAGATCTATCTCTCTCTTCTGTTTAGTATTTTTTCGAATTAATGATCATAACTGATCAAGAGCTTTCTTCTCACCTACAGTAGTATATCTAAGTTGTCAGATTGATCAGGCAAGCTATTAAAGGGAAGTGATGAAATCTAAATATAGATTTGCCAACAGAAAGGCCAAAACGGATATGTAATAACCAAATGAGTTTGTGCCCTAGTGGTATATTCCTCTAGAGCCTTGAAATACAAATTATAATTAGTTTCCAAATCTTGAAGGACTTTTCCTAGTAACTGAACCATTTAACATTCAAACAGCAATTCCCTTAATAGTTTGGGATTTAAAATTAACATCTGGATTATATTAGTCCAGAGACTACCATTGAATAAGCTACTATGGGGTTCAAAGACATGAACCTTGGAAATTATAGAAGTAGAAACACTAATTCCCATTACCAAGAGAAAGAAATCCAGCTAGATTTTCAGGAAATGACTTATGTAAACCAGTAAGAAATTCCTCTATTGTTTTCACTTTTAAGAAATATACTTCCAATATGAGATTCAAATATTTCTATATGCAAATATGGCATTTCAGCTGTTCAATCGAGGACTTCTAAACTTCATCCTACATAGAATTCAGAAATCACCCTAAGATAACTCAGAAATGAGTAGTGTCAATCTTGCCGTAAGATTTCCTCTATAAAACATAATTTGGTCTAAGATTGATTTTTTTTTCCTAATGTTCTCTCTGTCTCTTAACTACATTATGTACAATCCTCTTCCTCATTTCTTCAATAATATATCCCTAGGTCACCAACTTCCATGTCATGCTTTCTAACAACCCTAGCTGTTCATGGCAAGACACTCTTGCTAGCTCAACTTTTAGTAAGATCCTATTTTAAAAATAATGCACTCGTGTATCTTAAATATCTTCTTAAATGGCCCAGTTATCTCCATGTGTGCGGGTACGTACAAAGTCAATACAATGCCTTAAAATTTCAAATCAGTGATCCTTCTATAAATGCAAAATTCTATGTGAGTTTGTCTCATGTATATTTTTTAGGGGAAAGGTTTATAGTTTCATTAGTTTTTAAAACATTTTTGTGATCACAAAAACATTTTAAAATATGCATATAAATGGAGCAGAGCTAAATTGTCTGAATTAATCTGGTATGGCATTTTCACAAAATATATTCTTCCCATAATCTACAGTGGAAAAAATAAAACTAAATAGGAAAAGTCTCAAAATATTTTAGCTTTTTCATATTGTACAGAAGAGCAGACATTACAATAGAGAGTCAAGATCAGTTATTTTTAAGTAAAAGTACAACCCACAGCCAGATAATAGTCATAGCAAAAGGACAGAAAACTTGCAAAAGTTGAGGGAAATCAATCTGTTTAAAACGTGTTCTTCATATAAATGAAGGGCTAAATTGTGTGCATTATACTACAACTTCTCCACCAAGGATGTCAAGATTTTTGATGCATAACCCAAAATGGAAGTGACTAAAATAGAAAGATACCTTGAAATTAAATACAGAAAGAAAAAAATAAAATATTAAAATAGGATGAAAAACTAAGTTGTTATTAAGTTGAATTTTACAAAGAATCATCAGATAAGTCTCACCAAAATGTCTGAAAATTTTCTTGTAGGTTCTATGTGCTTGTGTTTTAATCATATAGATAGGGTATAATCATGCAACACAATGTCTTTATTTGTCATGCATGGTTCTCAATATTAAAGTTTCTTGAAATATGTCTTTTATAATGATCGTCTTCAATAAAAACAAGTCGCTTTTCAAGGTTGAGTATTTACCTTATACTACTAAACCATTGCTAAATGTATCATACAAAGAGAATCAACTATCATGCCCTGTTTTGCACATGTATTAATGAATAAGGTAACAGTAATTTTAAAAAAGTATTTGAGTAGTCAATAAGAGGCCAGAAATAATAGGCATAAATTGAACATCACTTAAATAGTTAATATACAGAAACATTTTTTTATTCCTTGCTACCAACTTTAATTAGCATTCTAGGCAAAGAGAATGCATGTAAGCTCCCATTCATAGCATAAATAAAGCTTGCTATCATTTGCTACTGTGACTCATTTCTCAATCTGAACAGTTTTGCATTGAGTTTTCTCTGCTTCTGAAAGAAGAGGTCCTTGTCAATGATTACTTAAGTACATTTGTATAATAAAGTTTTCTAAATCTATAACATAGAATCCAGATAAATCTAGAAAAACCTAACATTTGGTTCTCTTATATTGAAATAGCAAACAAATCACCATATTTCAGTGACTGTGCCATGGGATTATAATAAATCAGTAACCTTCCTGAGGAATCACCTTTCAAATATCAAAATTACGCCTGCCTTCTGATAATAAGAAAACTCAGGACATCAAATTATTATTAAACCTCATACAAAATTTAAGAAAATCATACACCTCTTTCCTTCTAATAGTACTCCAAATTTAAAAACCCAAGTAAAATAAATATAGCATGGCATTAAGGATAGTTTCACATCATAATGGAGAATAACTTTTCATGATCTATCACACTGCCACCATGGAAGAAAAATACTGACTTGAGCACCTGAATGTCTCTCCTAATCATGAAGAGCTGTATATATTTATACATTGTACCTATGATAGCATGGTAGAAAAAGCATCAAAAAGTCCATCTCTTAACTCCTGCAGCTTGCTTTCTATGAGAGTGGGCATCATTGCTGGATGTGAAGAAGGTCTGGCTATGGTACTAGTCCTCTCATTCATTGACAGAGTTAGTACTAATGATCAGCAGCTCATGTTGACAGCCCACCAGAGAAGCGGCACCTGTTTTTGGTATGCTGGTCACAGTTGAAATTTCACATTTTATTAGGGAACTGATTCAGGTCTGTGCTCTCTACTTTCGACAAGTTCCATGGCATTGGGGACCATGTTCTGGTGCTCAATACTGCATCCCCAGCTACCAGCACACTGCCTGGCACAGATGGAAGACATGAATGAGGGGCGGCAGAGACAAACAAGAGAGAGGGAGAAATAGAGGAAACAAACCTAACAAAGGGAGGAATTCAAATTTAACGGTGAAAATTTATGGAAGGTAACACTGAAAGTTTTTTAAAAGCAAGACAAACTCACTTATGTTAGTTTTATGAGACTCTCCCTAAAGGTAAACAATGAATTTAAGGCCTTATTTTATGTAGCTCTTTAGGTAATAGAATTTTAAACCAATTTTAATTTTGTAATTTTAACTGTATTTAAAATTTTAAAGTTTTTTTTCTTCAAAAAATTATTTTAGAAATGGAATAAATGCATTTTTAATCAAATACCCCATCTTCAAACTTTTGGAAATTTCTCTTATTTGAGATTATTTGAATTTTCTATAAATTAATTTTTTGAAGTTCAACAAAGAACTTCCTTGTTTGGTCCACCCTTCCAATTCCACATGCTAAAATATGTCTCCACAGTTACATTCCAAACAGGTCCAATTTTGCTCAAAGAGGCACAAAAGGAAAACTTCTAACAAAAACTAGGAGGTGATCGACTGTGGAAGCAGCCTAGCATGGCCTGGGACACTCCTGTCCCCTTCCTGTGGCTTTCCATTAACAGCTCACTGGGTTCAGTGAGAATCAGACTTGCTGGTAACAGGTTAACAGTCACCCACTGAGAAAAATCATCCATTCAGCTGTCAAGTCCCTAACAGCAGGTTTCAAGTTAAGTTATTGCCATCTTCCATAACATCCTCTCCTTCCCACCAAGCCCAACACCGGGCAGCTGGCGACACTCTGAAAGAGTGTTTTCTTTATAGTGAACAACTATCACCTGAATACTCTCAGGAAGAGTCCAATTACTCTAGCAGCATCCAAAATATTCTATAGACACTGTCCTGCATAGAAGAGACCTTCTGAGCTGAGCTTTTTTGTGGTAATACATTCTAAGACCTATGAAGGCATGCAATTTAATGTGCTAAATCCTTATTATAAGGGAATTTCCTGGTGTACAAATTGAAATACATAATCATCTGATAATTGGGAGGAGTGAGGAAACAAAACCAAACACAGTTACTAGACAGAAGCTTCCTTGAGACAATGTTAATTGTGATAACGTGAGATCAGTTCCCTTATACCATTTATAATGGCATAAAATATTCCAACTTTCTCATATACTCTCATTTTATTTACATGTTAGCCATTTTATTATTGCTATCCAATTTGGGGAGCTGAGATTTCCAATCCTCAAAAACAAGTATTTCCCACTACTCTATAATCCCATAGCTAATTATGGGAGAGCTACAAGAAAATCCTGATTTTTTGACTCAAGTCCAGTGCATGTTTCATTATTTAACCTCCACAACCTCTCACCCCTTTGCTCTTCTAATGTAAGGTAGTTATAAAATTGTAAAGTTCCTTAAGCTGATGATGTCTCTTGTTTTCACTCCTGAGATGAAGCAATATGTATGAGAAAGCAGAAACTTCTCAGAAAATGAGGCATTGTAGCTAGCCAAATTCACTTCTGGTCCCTACATTGTATCCAGGCTGTTAAGGTCTTTTCTGAGTTCTCTTTCCCTCTATTTTTTACTGCATCTGGGACTATAGGTCTTAACTGTGAGTAAATTCTTTCTCTGAAACAAGAAACAACTTTAGCACTGTGCTGAGTAAACATTCTCTTTGATATAATAACCATCATAAATACATTTAAATCAAATTACCTAAACTGCCTTAATCTTTTTATTTTTAATCCCTAGACTATCTTAATGAAAAACACTTTGAGTACAACAATGCTCATAATATGCTTGTTATTACCAATGTTAAAAATCCTTACCCGGTAATGAAAGTTTACATGGCTCTGTTCACTAAAATACAATAGCACAAAGTGAATATTTCCCACATATGTAAAATGTCCATTGTTATCACTGGTTTCAATGATTAAAAGAATTATAATGACTTCAAAAAAATAGTGATCTAACAATATAAAAGGAGTTAATTTTGTCGTTGTTAGTGTTACTAGAATTGTTCTTTTTCATTAAAGATTTCATAGGAAATGCTGCTTTATTTAACTTTTCAATAACCAAAATTACATTACCTAGCATTTTAAAATTTAATCAGAAACTGAAAGTTGATATTGTTAATAATGACCCTTAAGTATCATAAGATTTACCTGCCAACCACTAACTCATTAAAAACAAAGCTCAGGGCGCCTGGGTGGCTCAGTTGGTTAAGCGACTGCCTTTGGCTCAGGTCATGATCCTGGAGTCCCGGGATCGAGTCCCGCATCAGGCTCCCTGCTCAGCGAGGAGTCTGCTTCTCCCTCTGACCCTCCTCCCTCTCATGCTCTCTGTCTCTCATTCTCTCTCTCTCAGATAAATAAATAAAAAATCTTAAAAAAAAAAAAAAAAGCTCAAATTGATCAGTGCAGTGATATCACCAGGAATGGCAAAATAAGGACTTCCAAAAATCCACTCCTCCCTTAAAGCAATGAGAACATTACAAAAAATGTCAAAATCAACTTTACCACAAGTCTGAAAATTAACCAAAGTCTTTCAATAATCGGGGTATATTTGTGGAAGGGGAAAAAAAGTGGCTGGGGACACATGAGTGGCTCAGTTGGTTAAGCAACCAACTTTTGATATCTCAGGGTTGTGAGATGGAGCCCTGCACTCTGTGCTGGGCATGGCACCTGCTTAAGATTCTCTCTCTCCCTCTATCACCTCCCCACCCCATCCCCAATCTTGCTCTCTCTAAAAAAAAAAAAAAAAAAGCTGAACAATTAACACTGTGGTCTTATAATTTGCTCTGTTCCCATACACCAGCTCAACAGTAGCCTCAAAAATCAACAGCCCTGTAATTACAGTGCTCATGAAAACCAGCAGTCTAGTAGCCAATGGAGGTGTGAGGGAGAGGGGCGGGGTATTGTTTGGGCTACCCAGAAGCCCCATCTGCAGAGCATTATGATCATCTGACAGTTCCTGGGAACACCTACACACAAGGTTTGTCTTTACTTGTCCTGATTCAAAGCTTGCTTATTGCAAAGAGCTTTTTCCCAGGGGTATTTGTTGAAAGCAATCAGTAGCAAATGTATGAGAAAATGAATGAAAAAGAATGAAGAATAATGACAGAGACGCAGATCTGTGGTGAAGTATCAACTGTACCAACATACACATAATGAGAGTACCAGAAATAGAGAGAGAAATGTGGACACATAGAATATTCAAATAAATGATGTCCCTAAACTCTGCATACTTGAAGAAATGCATTAATCCAACCATCTAAAAAATCCACAAACTCCAAGTAGGATAAATATATATATACACACACACACACATATGTATATATTTTCTTTTTCTTATCACATTTAAGATACAGTTACACAAAACAGCAATTATTAAACTGAATTGTGGGCATATAATGTATAAAGATGCAATTTTTGTGATTATAGTAACAAGGGGGGGAATGGAACAATATGGAGTGGAGATCCATGGATTATCTTATGTTAATCTGAACCAGATGACTATACATTAATATTTTAATTGTAATCCACAGGGAAACTACTAAGAAAATAACTCAGAGTTTTTAGTAAAGAAATAACGAGGGGATTAAAATAGTACAATGGAAAATATTTAACTCAAAAGAACAAAAAGACACAATGTAGCATGCAAACGGTAGAATAGAAGATGTTAATTTTATTTTATTGGTAGTTACATTACATGTGAATGAATTAAACACTTGAGTTAAAATAAAGAGATTTGTAGAATGTATTTAAAAAATGATCAGGGGTGCCTGGGTGGCTTAGTCGGTTAAGCATTTGCCTTCGGCTTAGGTCATGATCCCAGGGTCCTGGGATCGAGCCCTGCGTTGGGCTCTCTGCTCATCAAGGAGCCTGCTTCTCCCTCTCTCTCTGCCTGCCGCTCTGCCTACTTGTGCTCTCTCTCTGTCAAATAAATAAATAAAATCTTTAAAAATTAAAAAAAAAATGATCAAACTATTTGCTGTCCATAGCAGACACACTGTAGACCAAGATACAAATAGACTGGAAATAAAAAGAGAAAGATATACCATACAAAGTAATATCTTACAAAATGGATTTTAAGACCAAAATTGTTACCAGAAGCAAAGAAAGACATTTTGTATTAATAGAAGAAATAGACAAGTAAGTAACAGTTGGACACATCAATAACCCTTTTCAATAAAGAAAAAAAAACAACTACACAGAAAATCAACAAGGATATAGAAAATTTGAACAATACTATAAACCAACTAGGCCTAGCAAACAAGTATAGCCTACTCAGCCCAGTAACAGTACAATATACATTTTGATCAAATGCACATGGAACATTTCCAGCACAGACCATATGCTAGGCCATAAAACAAATCTGAATTTATAAGAATTAAAATCATGCAACATATGTTCCCTAACACAATGGAAAGAAATTTAATTTGAAGAGAAGGAAATTTAGAAAATTTACAAATTTACAAATATGTAGAAATATGTAGAATTTTAAATAACTGAGTCAAGAAAAAAAATCACAGAAGAAATTGAAAAATACTTAAAAATAAAGCAAAATATAAACAATATACCAAACCTTATGGGATGTAGCTAAAACAATAACCAGAAGGAATTTATAGCTGTAAAAGCCTATGTTAAGAAAGAAAAATCTCAAATCAATAACCTAGTTTCTACCTTAACAGAAAATAGCACACTAAATCAAAAAGAAAGAAGGATATAATAAATATTAGGATGAAAGTAAATAAAATAAAGAATAGAAAAACAATAGAGAAAATCAACAAAACTAAAACTGGGCTCTTTGAATAAAACAAAATTGAAAAAACTTCAGGTGGATACAGCAAGAAAAAAGACTCAAGTTATGGATATTGGGAATCAAGAAGAGGCCATTATTACCAACAGTACAAAACCAAAAAGGATTATCAGGGAATACAATGAACTTCCACCAATAAATTAGATTACTTAGATGAAACTGACAAATTACTGGAAAGATAAAAAACTACTGGAAGTGACTCAAGAAGAAACAGCAAATCTGAATAGATATACATTTGATGGTTTCACTGGTGAATTCTACAAATATATAAAGGAAAATCAACACCAATTCTTTACAAACTATTGCAAGAACATGAACAAAATGAGGATATCCACCTCTATCATTTCTATTCAATACCATACTGAAGGTTGTAGCTAGAGCTTTAGGGCATGAAAAAGGAGTCTATATTGATAAAGAAGAAACAAAACTCTCTTCTTTCATAGGTAACAAATTCTTGTACATAAATCCAAAGGAAACCACAACACACACAAAAAAAATTATTAAGGCTAATATATGAGTTTATCAAGGTTGTAGCATTTCAGATCAATAAAAATTCATTGTGTTTTTATACACTAGCCATAATCAAAAATCTGTTTTAGAAATTCATTTACAACATCAAAAAAATAAGATACTTAGGAATTAATCAAAATAAGTCTATTATCATACACAGAAATTACAAAATATTGTTTAAAAAATTAAAGACAAATAATTGGAAAGACATCCCATGTTAATGGATTAGAAAACTACAATTTATTATTGTAAAGGTGGCAAAGCACCCAAATCAATCTACAGAGTTGGGGCAATCCCTAACAAAATCCCAGGTGCTTTTATTTTGTTTTTGCACAAATTGACAAGATGATCCTAAAATGTATATGAAAATGAAAGGGACCCAGAATAGCCGGAAATGTCTTGAAAAGGAAGAACAAAGTTTCAGGACTCACACCTAATTCAAAACTTTATACAAAGTTGTAATAATCAAGATCATGTGGTACTGGCATAGGATAGGAAAATATATCAATAGAATAAAGAGACAAGCTATAGATCCTTAAATTTATTGTCAATTGTATTTTAACAAGGATGCCAAGATAATTCAATAGGGAGAAAATAGTATTTTCAACATATAATGCTGTGACAATTGGATATCCACATGCAAAAGATGGAAATTGAGCCCCTAACTCATACATCACTTCCAAAACTAACTCAAAATGGATCAAAGATCTAAATGTAAGAACTAAAAGTCTAAAAATCTTAGAAAACATGGGAATAAATCTGTGATTTTGGATTAGGCAACGGTTTTTTGGATAAGATACCAAAACTGGAAGGAAGGAAGGAAGGAAGGAAGGAAGGAAGGAAGGAAGGAAGGAAGGAAGGAAGGAAGGAAGGAAGAAGGGAAGGAAAAGGAAAAGAAAGAGAAAAAATAAAATTAATAAATTTGTCTTAATCAAAAGTAAAAATTTCTATGCTTCAAGGGCCCCATCAAGGAAGTGAAATAAAAAACAGAATACAAGAAAATATTGGTAAATCGTATATCTAATAAGGGACTGGTATGCAGAATATACTTAACAATTCAACAAAAAGATAAATAACCCAATTTTTAAAAAGAGCAAATAGATGAACAGATGTTTCTCCAAAGAAGATACCCTAATGGCCAATGAGCATATGAAAAGATACTCAATATTATTGCCAAGTTAGAGAAATTCAGATCAAAACTACAACGATACTCCATTTCATACTCACTAAGATCACTATCTTCAGAAAGAGGAACAACAAATTTCAGTGAGAATGTGGAGAAATTGGAAGACTCATACAATCCTAGTGGAAGTGTGAAATGGAGCTGCCCCTTTGAAAAATAATTTGGCACTTCTTCAAAAAGTTAAAACATAGTTATCATAGCAACTGCACTCCTAGGTATTAAAACAATTAAAAACATAGGTTCATATAACAACTTGTGCACAAATATTCATAGCAGTATCATTCATAATAGCCAAAAAAGTTGAAAAATCCCAAATATTCATCAACTGATCTATGGAGAAACAAAATTATATCTATCTATACAATGGGATACCATTCAGTCATAAAAATGAACAATGTACTGATACGGGCTACAACATGAGTGAACACTGAAAACATGTTAAGTGAAAGAAGTTAGAGAAGCCACATATTAGGAGTTCATGTAAGTTTCCCAAATAGACACATCCATAAAGACAGAAAGTGGGTTACTGGTTTCCAGAGATTAGAGGGAGGGTAAATGGGTGGTGACTGCTAATGAGTATGAGTTTACCTTTAGAGATCCTAAAATAATATTCTGGAATTAGAGATCCGTGATGGTTGTACAGGTTTTAAATATATTTAAAACGTCTGAATTTTATTCAGCTGACCCTTGAACAGCATCGGTTTGAACTGTGTGGGTGAATTATATGTGGATTTCTTTTTTATAAATATAGTATAGTAATGCAAATGTATTTTCTCTTCCTGATTTTCTTAAGAACATTTTATTTTCTCTAGCTTACTTTATTATAAGAATACAATAGATAATACATGTAACATACAAAATATGTGTTAATCAACTGTTTATGTTATTGGTAAGGCTTCTGGTCAACAGTAGGCTATTAGTTAAGTTTTTGGAGAGTTAAAAATAATACATGGATTTCAGACTGTGAGAGAGATTGGCACTTACTTCTAACACCCCCATTGATTGAGGGACAACTGTATTTTTAGAGGGTGAATTTCATGGTATTATATCTCAGTGAAACAAGTTCATCCGTCCAGTGTTAGTGTAAAGCTTATTTTATGTCATCATTTTTTTGAATTTGTGAAATGGTAATTGAGAATGAAATAACCTCCACTGACCAAACATATGTTAGTTTTGGTGTGGTACTTTTAGAGAGTGATCAATGTCTATGAAAGCATACTAAAATATTTCACTGTCAGCCAGGACAACAGTATTCCACCAAGCCAGATAATCTAGCACAATTCCTTTGTCCTAGTCTCTGAATGAGGTATCTTTTATTTTATACTTGACATTATAAATTGTCAGCAATGGTCACAGCAAAATCTTGTCTCCCATGCTCCTCTACTATTCAACCTGTCCTGGTGTGTCTGGGGTTTACCTAATTATCAAACTAAAGATTCCACTTTCTTGGACCCAAATGTGTACCAGAAGCAAATCACCTGTTCTGTACCCTAGCTGAATTCCAGACCCACACAATCTGAGAGCTTAATATAATGGTTATATTGCCACTTCATTCTGAGATGGCTTGTTAATTAGCAATAGCGAGTGGGACATCAGTTACCTCACCTGCTTTTCTGTTTCTTGACCCTGGGTTTGTTTCTGTAGATATTTGGTATCTCTTCTGCCCCAGTACTATGACCTGTGTCCACCTTGCTTTACATCTTTAATTAGAGCTCTCCGCTTATCTGATTATTGGTTTTCTTCTCTCCACTGCCCTATTTAAGTATTTCTATGGCCCGCAGCAGTGTTGAATTAATGTTTTTCATTTCACATATTTATCAAATTCAGTCAGATTTGTTCTGACCTTTTTTCAGTTAATGTAAAATAAGACTTAAATAACTTGCAATCATGTACAGAGATAGTAAACTCTATACATGTGATATTGAAGGAAAAATATATATGTGCTACTCAATTCTAAATCTCTGAAAGTCACCAGCAAATCTCTAGAAACAATTTTTTTTTCTAATGTTTGTCTTTCTGGCTACTCGCTACTGATGTCAAAAACAGTATTTGTCCTTAATTTCTATACAATTTTTAAAAATAGCATTAGTCTTGGGGAAATTCATCTGCCTTCATAATATTAAAGGTATGGTTTACCGGTATACATAAAATAGACTTCCATTCTAAATGAAGCACAAAAATGAATATAAATGATTGCATATTTTCTATTATTGTAATCTATAATTGCAATTTCTATATAAGTTTGTGGTAAAAAGTACATGTATTATATCTTTAAGGAAATTATTATAAGTGTGATAGAAATATTTATATCTGTAAAAGCTTACCCGGTTTCTCAGAATGTGATTCTGCATTATTAAATCCAACCTGAAAAAGCAAAATTATGAAATATTTCTTTCATAAAATTTTTAATTGTCTCTTTTCTGCCATGTTGAGATAACTCTGAGGAAAACGTTTACTACCAGTGTCAGAAAACTTTGTTTTTACATTGTAGGTTCTTTAAACTTTTCATACTGCAGCTGTTACATTAAAATTCACTTCAATCTCTTTCCAACCTAATAGCATCCTGAAATGCCCCCATGTTTTTGCAATGCCCTCTGCCAAAATTTTACAGACAAGAGAAAACATACAAATAAGTGAGTCAAAGTGTACACCACAAATTTCTCCCATTGATAGAGGGCTTCAAAGTGATTGGCCATTTTTTCATAAATATTGCATTTGTTCAAAATAAGCTATCTCTTGTTTTTCATGGCCCTATTATTATTGATATAGTCAAATAAATTATTGTTCTCACAAACATGAAGCAAAAATAAGTACATCTTAACCTCCTGTGAGGATTTTGAAATATCTATATCTAAGTAAATTTGTTACTACCTTCGAAATGTCTGAAGTTGAATCCAGTTTTTACTACTTATCAACTTTATTTTTTTAAATCTTGGATGGGTTATTCTCATGAATACAATATGAAAAAAATAGTGTCAACTAACTAATGTTCAGTACTTAAAATAAATGTTCAATTCATGTTAATTTATAATTGCTATTATTAAACCAAAGATAAGTAATATTATTAGGAACTGTAAGATTTATGAAAAAAGAACACATAGTCTTTAATGTTTAAAGCTTGCAATGTATTTTGTTCCTTTAAAGTAATCCTATACCTGTAAAATTCAGTTTGTTATTTGTACCTAATAGCAAAGTAGCCTGATAAAATTAAAAATAAAATTTCTGTCACTTAAAGCATCCTTTGTCCTTGAATTCAAGCAAAAGCTCACTCTTATCTTTATAACTTGCATTCTACTTTTTTGTATTTTTACTCAGATTTTTTTCTTACTTTCAAGTCAATCTGTCTGAGTAAGATTTATTATATTTTCCCCAAATCAATATCCTCTCTATACTACTCTCTTCTCCCTCCATCTGGACCTCTTTCTCCCTCTCTTGCCACACAAAAGTCAATCTATCACAAAGATTTGTCTATTTCTCTTTTAGAGTGTGTGTCTGTTTGCCAAACATAACGAGATACATCTCTTACTTGGTCCATTCAGTATTCTTAATTAGTCCAATCCTTTTTAACTGGTAGCATTTTCAGAAGTTTATCATTAACATTATATTCTTTCCTCAGTTGATTGGTTTTAATTTTTTTGTAGATAAAGATGTTTGCTACTTGGGCGCCTGGGTGGCTCAGTTGGTTGGGCGACTGACTTCGGCTCAGGTCATGATCCTGGAGTCCCGGGATCGAGTCCCGCATCGGGCTCCCTGCTCAGCGGGGAGTCTGCTTCTCCCTCTGACCCTCCCCCCCCCTCGTGTGCTCTCTCTCTCTCTCTCTCAAATAAATAAAATCTTTAAAAAAAAAAAAAAAAGATGTTTGCTACCACAGAAATTGGTAGCATCATTTCAGTAACTGTAATAGTTTTGTCAAATGAGTAAAATCTCTTCCAAAAATAACTTCTGGTGGGTCTTTTCCAGAAGAAAAAGTTATTGTTTATAGTATGAACTACTTTGACATTTCCAAAATAGTGGGTTGTTTTTTTTTTCTGTTTTCTTGTGAAACCATTTGCACTACAGCTAATTTTTCATGTGGATACAATTGGGTTCCCATGGAATCAGCTAGTTACATTTCTCATGTTTTATCACCTTCAACATTTTCAAACAATTTGGCAAGTTTTAAGGTTTAGTTGAGATATCATTTGTAAAGCATCACAATTTGGCATTCTATAGCTTGGTTAAGTTCTTTCAAAACTCCAACTATTTTCAAAATTAGATTCTAAAGTTTTTGGTAGAAGATGTGACTTAAAGCCACATCTATGTTTTCCCTTCAAAATTCATATTCACAAGCAAAGCAAACCCACTGTTAGCATCATAATCTTCTGTAATAGCAGAGTCTTACCACATGACCTCTTAAAGTTCCAAATACAACTTCATCTAGGTACAAAGCTATCTGAAAACGTAGTATCTTTAGCATCAAAGCAAGGAACAGTTTCGGTGAGAATAATGTTGAATTATCGACTTCACGGTACACAGATTAAAATACATATTCCCAAAGGCAATCTCTCCTTGATATTCAGGAAACAGTACTGAATAGAATGGTGGGGGAAATGCCAGCCACCTCAATACACCTTATTTCAGGACTTCATCCAAGAACCTGCTTGGAGTTTAGACATATTTTGATCCTTTTCTCAAGCATGAACATAATTATCTTTTTTTACAGGAACCATATGAATACTAAAAATAAAAACAAATCTAACAACAAAGTGTCACCATAATAAAGAAAACCAGAAGATTCCCCATTTAAAAAAAAGAAAACTACATTTGTTAATTCTGTAATTTGCTAGAAGACTTGTCTCTCTAAACCTTCATTTTTAAATAGTAAGTAATTAATGCCTGGAACTCTGTAGTAGGCCCTGTCTTTATACAGAACACGAGTTCTAGCTGCAATGTTCTTAATCACCATCAATACCCTGTGTATTTTGAGTTTTCTAGTTTTGCCTTTATAGTCTCTGCAATTTTCTCGTTGTTTTGGGTCTACTTCTGTAATTATTTTTTTGTTGTTGTTGTTATTACAAATCATTTTCTTTTTTTATTAACATTTAATGTATTATTTGTTTCAGGGGTACAGGTCTGTGATTTGTCAGTCTTACACAATTCACATTGCACACCATAGCATATACCCTCCCCAATGTCCATCACCCAGCCACCCCATCCCTCCCACCCCCCTCCACTCCAGCAACCCTCACTTTGTTTCCTGAGATTAAGACTCTCTTAGAGTTTGTCTCCCTCTCTTGTTTCGTCTTGTTTCATTTTTCCTTCTCCTCCCCTATGATCCTCTGTCTTGTTCTGTAATTCTGTTATGAACAATCATATTTGAATTAATCTTGACCTTCAGGTAGCATACTGCACAGTTACTCATTGTGAAACATGATGGCCAATGCCCATGAGATGCTTAAGGCTCACAGCCAGCAACCTATTCTCTGGAAGAGGCCTGTGTCTTCTACTCCCACCAGTTGGTTGCATGCTTACCTAACCTGGGTTGTGCTTTCCCTAGGCAACTCTGTTTATGCCAGATGAAACTGTTTTTGAAATTATGTGATTTATCAAAATATATCTTAATCAATAAAATGTGTGTTCCTGTGAAAACTATGAATGTTTTTGAAAGTCCTTGTAGAGGTGAATAAGACCACTATAAAATATTTTTGTTATGAAAATACAGAAATACAACAGGCATATTGGGTCTTAACACTTGAATTTCTGATTAAACTGTAAAGAAACTACAACTAGAAGTGCAGAAGAAATATGATAAATCCTATGATGTAACAAAAAGTAAATGCCACTGTTTACAGGAGGAAGCTTTATGTCTAAGGAATGGTTTTTCATCCTGATTGTAGTGATGGTTACATAAATCTACATGTGCTGTGAAATTTCACAGAACCATATATTAAAACGAAAAGTGCACATAAAAATGGGTTAAGCTCAAGTAAGACCTATACCTGAGTAAACAGAATTATACCAATGTCAGCTTCCAGATTTTAACAATGCAGTGTGGTTACTTACATATGGTACATGAAAACCCTCTGCATTATTTTTGCAACTTTTTGTAAGTAGTAAAATATAGAAGATACTGTACACAGTTTCCTTCACAAGTATTTACATGGATTTTTGCTCCACGTTAAAAGAACCAAAACTGACACCAAAGATATTCATATGATTTATGCAATAAAATTTAAGTACCACTATACAAAGCAACTACAGTAAACCAAAAGATCTTAGATCACCATAAAAAAGGTGAATGAATGCATTTTTAATTTTTTTTCAATGAAAACAAAATGCCTGTGTTAAGTATATATCATGCCTTGAATTCTGCAGCTATGTAAACTTATTTTTTTACATCAGAAGAATTCTACTGAATCGGCTCATAATAGGAAAATAGTACTGCAATAATATAGTTTTTTTACTTCTGTTACATTTTCTATCTTCAATTGTCAGCTTAACAAAAATTACTTCCACTTTCATCTTCCAAAAACACCATTTTGACTTAATTATTATTGACTTTTAATTTAGAATTTAATACAGTAGGTTCATCAGTTATAAAATATATACCACTCTGGTGGGGGTGTTGATAATGGGGGAAGCTGTGAATGTGTGGGGCAGGGGTATATGGGAAATCTCTGTACCTTCTGTTCAGTACAGCTGTAAAACTTAAACTACTCTATTAAAATGATTTTGAAAATGATACAAACTCTTAACACTTACATATTAGATCTAAATTTGGCCCTCAAGAATCCTCGCAATTTGAATGCAGTTTTTCTGACTTTGGTAAAAGAGTGCTCTGAAATTCAATATACACTACTGTTACCAGAAATTTAAAACTTTACTATAATTAATGAGGCTACATTTTCACATAATTATAAAAGCCAATATTAGAAAAAACATAAATAGGAACATAAATTAGTATATACCACCTTTAAAATGAAAATAATTCATCACAGTAATTTTAAATTCCTGAAGTTTCAGTTGACTTGAAAACATTTTGTAGGAGTAGAATTTGAAGCACATTTTATATGAAGCTCTGGTATGAGAGTGGATATGGAGAGCCATTCAAACTGGGGAAATCAGCATTAGTAAAAGTTGAAAAGCCTTTGGTATATCTGAGAAAATCTGCTTAAATCAGAAGGTTTTTATTTAGGAAAAGTAAAGAAAAATTTTGAAAGACTGTCTATTTTAACTATCATTTGGTCTCTTCTCCTTTGGAAAATACCTCCCCACTTGCTTTGAGAACTGCTCCTCCGTTCCTCTTTCAAGTATGAAGTTCCTGTAAGAACTAGATCTTTCATGATACAGCCTCAGCACAGGACTCTAGTCAGTACTACTGAGAGCACTTTCTAGCATTCCATGAACCAGAACTGAAAGAGAATTTTTCTTTGTCCTCTCTTTGCCCAGAGACAGAAAGTAAGAGCATTTTTGGTTACAACACTAACCCCATGTGAAAGAAGGTATCATCGGTAAGAAATAAAGTCAGCACTTCAGAGAGAAACAGAGATTTGGGAAAGACAAGGTCAAGACAAAGAATTGTTAAAGTCCAGCTATATCTTTGTGCTTCTTGTAGCTTGACATTTCAACCTTTGCTTGGACACTTTGAGCCAACATGTTCCTTTGTCCTAAAATGTATTTTGAGTAATGGTTTCTCACTCACACTTATACAGTGCCTTATTCTGCATTAATTTAGATAGAGGCTGCATTTTTGTATATGATTAAAAGTTTTGAGACAATCCATTACATCATGTACAACAGACTGTCTAACTGGGATGTAAAACAGCAGCACAGGAGATGAATGTTTAAGAGATGATAAGGAAAGACTGAAACAAACAAAAAATCAGATACTACTTTAATGAATAATTCTTGCTGCAATAAAAATTTAAATTAGAGTATTGACATTGGGAATACAAAGTAATGGTTTTCTTGTCTAGATCAGGATGTTGGCATTAGGGACTGATGCCTCTGATGATCTCTATTCCTAGAACTTCCTAAGATCACTCAGATGCTAAGGCTTGGAGGATACACTCCCACAGCCACAACTCACAGGTCCAGGAGCTGAGGAGTAGAAATGGCAGTGGCACCACCATTACCTATAGTTACCCACTAGTGAAATGTTTGCTCCCTGTTCCTGCAACTTTATCCTCTGCTGGCCGACAAGGCTAATTTCCAATGGGAGGAATGTTTCATCAAGAGATACAACAATGATTTCATTGAGCTGGAAGTTAAGACTGTCACCTAGCCACTCTGAAATCTTCATCCTATGAATCAAAAGGAAAAGAAAAGAGTTACTAGTTACTTGTTGGCTGAGGTAACTGATGCTAATTATCAATAGGGAATTGATAACTACTGCACAAGAGAGGTTAAAAAGATTATGTCCAGAATACAGGCGATACCTTAGGATGTCTCTTAATATCACCACGTCCAAGTATACGGAAAAATGTGACAATCCAACTTAGGCAGGGCAACCAATGATCTGGATCCTCCAGGAATGAAAATTTGGGTCACACCACTAGGTAAAGAACCACAATCAGCTAAGGTGCTTTCTGAGGGCAATGAAAATATGAAATGGGTAATGAGAGAAGGTAGTGATAAATGCCATCTACAACCACATGACCAGTTACAGAAATGAGGATTTTAATTGTCATGAATATTTATTTTATTGTGAATATGTTTTTGTTTGGATTTGTATAGCAAATATCTCAGTCTTCCTTTCTTATCCCCTTATACAACATAAGATGTATTGGCTATATATCTTAATATTCAAGTATTGTTAACTCTACATCATAGTATTTAAGCTAAAGGATATCCAGGAGAATAGTGAACATCACCTAAGGACTTTGTTTCCTCTTCTCAGAAAGGAGTTAGTGCATTTCCAGTTATATAATGGATAGTTGTAACATGTTAGCTTTAATTATGATCTTGTTTTCTCCTTATTTGGAAATTAAGTGTGATTTAAAAAAAAAATGTATATGATATCAAGTTGACGAGGGGTGGACTTGTGATGGTCAATTTTATGTATCAACTTGGCTAGGACATGGTACCCAGATATTTGGTCAAACATTAGTCTGGATTTTGCTGTAAAGGTCATTTTTAAATGAGACTGACACTTAAATCAGTAGACTTTGAATACAGTACATTACCCCTATAATGTCAACACAGCTCATCCAATCAATCGGAGGCCTTAAGAGAAAAACAGACAAATATCCCTCAAAGAAGAGAGAACTCTGCCAGCAGACTGCCTTTAGACTTGAACTGCAACGTTTATTCTTCCTTAACTGTCCAGCCTGAAAACAGCCTTTATATTTGCTAATTCCTTCACATAAAAATATCTCTCCCACTCTCTATCTCTCTCTGGAGAACCCTGACTAATAGAGATTTTGTAGGATACACTTCCCATACAAGGGATACTGAGTAAAATTATCATATTTCTCAGCAGAAATGATGCAGACCAGAAGAGAGTGAGATGATATAAAGTACTGCTAGAGAACAAAGAAAAAGCTTCCAACCAAGAATTCTACATATAGCAAACTCTTCTGTATCAACACTCCAAATCAACACTCCAAAATAAACAAAAGCTGAGGTAACTGATTACTGCCAGAACTGTCCACCAAAAAAATGCTAGATTTCAAAATGAAAGAATGACAGAATACAATTCAAAGCATATAAAAATAAAAACTTTCCTAATAAGTACAGAAACCAGTATTGTAACATTTATTAGAACTCCTTTGAATATTCTATAGGATTTAAAAAGCAATAGCATAAAAATAATTATAAATCTATGTTAATGGGTACATGATATATATTGTGACATCAATGACAGACTATGGCATTCAGAGTTCTAAAGGAGTAGAGTTTTGTATTTGATCAAAATTAACTTGGCATCAGTAGAAAAGGGGTTGCTGTAACTTTATGATGTAATATACAAGCCCCATGGGGACCACAGACAGAATCTATAGAATATACTCAAAAGGAAATTAGAAGGGAATCAAAATGTGCCATATATGACAAACCCAGAGCGAACATCATACTCAGTAGTGAAAAGCTCAAAGCCTTTCCTCTAAGATCAGGAACAAGACAAGGATGCCCACTCTTACCATCTTTATTCAACATGGTACTGGAAGTCCTTGCCACAGCAATTAGGCAAGAAAAAAGAAATAGAAGGTATCTAAATTGGAATGGGAGAAGTAAAATTGTCACTATTTTCAGTTGACACAATACTTTATAGAGAAAACCCTAAAGACTCTACCAAAAAAAACTATTAAAACTAATACATTTGTAAAGTCATAGGATACAAAATTACAGAAATTGGTTGCATTTTTATACACTAAAAACAAGCTATAAGAAATAGAAATTAAAAAAAAAAAATCCTATTTACAATTGCAGCAAAAGAACAAAATACCTAAAAATAAATTTAACCAAGTAGGTAAAAGACCTGTACTCTGAAAAGTGTAAGATATTGATAAAAGAAACTGAAGAAACCAAAAAAATGGAAGTATATGCCATACTCATGGATTGGAAGAATACTGTTAAGATGTCCATACCTCCGAAAGCAATCTACAGATTCAGTACGATTCCCATCAAAACACCAATGGTATTTTTCACAGAGCTAGGGCAAATAATCCTAAAATTTCCATGGAACCACAAAAGACCCCAAATAGCCAAGTCAATTTTAAGAAAAAAGAATAAAGCTGGAGATATCATGCTCCCAGATTACAAACTATATTACAAAGTTGTAATAATCAAAACAGTATGGTACTGCCATGAAAACAAACCCATAGATCAATGGAATGGAGAGCCCAGAAATAAATCCACACTCTATATGTTCAATATAAAAAGAGTCCTCTTTGGCAAAAATATACAATGGGAAAAAGAAAGTCTCTTCAATAAATGGTTTTGGCAAACCTGAACAGGTACTTGCAAAAAAAATGAAATTGGACCACTATCTTACACTATATACAAAAGAAAGTTAGAAATGGATTAAAGATTTGAACGTAAAACTCAAAACCATAACACTCTCAGAAGAAAATATAGGCAGTAAGCTCTTTCACATCAGTCTTAGCATTAGTTTTTTGGACCAGTCTCCTCAGGCAAGGGCAACAAAAGCTATAACAAACAAATGGAATTATATCAAACTAAAAAGCTTTTGCACAGCAAAGGAAATCATCAACAAAACAAAAAAGCAACCTACTGAATAGGAAAGGTATTTGCAAATGATATATCTAAGAAGAGGTTAATATCCAAAATATATAAAAAAGAAAACTTGTACAACTCAACACCTAAATAAATAAATGACCTAACTAAAAAATGGGCAGAGGATCTGAGTATCCATTTTGCCAAAGACAACATACAGATGACCAACAGACACATGAAAAGATGCTCAGCATCATTAATTACTAGGCAAATGCAAATCAAAACCACAATGAGATATTACCTTATACTGGTCAGATTGACTATTATGAAAAAACAAAACAAAACAAGAAAATAACAGTGATAGTGATGAAGTAGAGAAAAGGGAACCCTTGTACATTGTTGATGGGAATGCATACTGGTGTAACCACTCTGGAAAACAGTATGGGGGTTCTTCAAAAAATTAACATTAGAACTATCATATGCTTCAGCAATCCCACTTCTGGAAAGTTATCCAAAGAAAATGAAAACATCAATTCAAAGATGTACATGCACCCCTATATTCACTGCAGCATTATTTACAATAGTCAAGATAGGGAAGCTGCCTAAAGTGTGTGTTGATACATGAGTAGATAAAGAAGATGAATGCATATACACCACACACACACACACACACACACACACACACACACACACAGGAATGAATATTTTTCCTCCATAAATAAGGATAAAATCTTGCCATTTGTGACAATATTAATTGATCTGGAGGATATTGTGCTAAGTGAAATAAGTGAGAGAAGGACAAATTCTGTATGGCTTTACATATATGTGGAATCTAAACACCAAACCAAATCAAACAAAACAGAAACAGACTTACAGATACAGAAAATAAACTGTTGGTTAACAGAGAGGGAAGGGTCTAGGGGACAAGTGAAATAGGTGAAATGGATTAAGATAAACTTCCAGTTATAAAATAAGTCATAGAAATGTAATGCCCAGCATAGGGAATATAGTCAATGATATTGTAATAACTTTTTATGGCAACAGATAGTAACTAGACTTATCATGCAGATCATTTCATGATGTATAAAAATATCAAACCACTACGATGCACACCTGAAATTAATAGGATATTGTATAAGGAAAAAAATCTTAAAAATCCGCAAATATATGAGTATTAAACAACATACTCTTAACAAGTAGGTCAAAGAAGAATTTATAGCAAAATTAGTAAATATTCCTTGGGAAAAATGAAAATTAACCACAAAATTTATGAGATTCAGCAAAAGCAGTGTTAAGAGAAATTTATAGCTGTAAATTCTTACATTAAAAAAAGATCACAACTCAGCCACCTAGGTTTACACCTTGAGGAATTAGAAGATGAAGAAAAACTAAACCCAAAAGTAACAAAAGGAAAGAAATAACTAAGATTAGAGCAGAGATTTAAAAAAGAGAGAATAGAATATCAATGGAGAAACTCAATAAAATCAAGACTTGATTCTTCAAAGGAATCAGCAAAATTGACAAACTTCTAGTCAGATGGACAAACCAAAAACAAAAGCAAAACACAAAAGTAGGGGGAGAAGAAGTCTCAAACCAACTCAGAAATGAAAAAGGGGCTAGTACTAATGACTTTAAGAGAAGAAAATTATAAGAAAGTACTATGAACAATGGTATGCCAAACAATTGAATAAAATCAACTAATCATTAGCAAAATGCAAATCAAATCCACCCTGAGATATCACTTCATACTCATTAGGATTGCTGTTATTAAAACAAATGGACAAGGGGCGCCTGGGTGGCTCAGTCGTTAAGCGTCTGCCTTTGGCTCAGGTCATCATCCCAGGGTCCTGGGATCGAGCACCACATTGGGCTCCCTGCTCAGCAGGAAGCCTGCTTCTCCCTCTCCTACTCCCCCTACTTGTGTGCCCTCTCTCGCTGTGTCCTTCTCTGTCAAATAAATAAGTAAAAAATCTTAAAAAAAAAATGGACAAGAAATAAAGAGATTGACAAGTGTCAGCCAGGAGGTGGACAAAATGGAACCTCTGAGCACTGCTGGTGGAAATGGAAATTCCACTACAGCAAACAGTGTAGTGGTTCCTTGAAAACTTGAAAAAAAGAGATACTATATTATCCAGCAATTCCACTTCAGGGGAGATACTCCCCAACAAGACTCAAACAGATATTTGTGTATCAATGTTCACAGGAGCATTTTTCACAAGAGACAAAAGGTGGAAGCAAACAAAATGTCCATCAGTTCATGAATGGAGAAACAACACCTGGCACGTGCATACGATGGAATATTATTCAGCCTTAAAAAGGAAAGAAATTCTGATACATGCTACAACAAAAATGATCCCTGAAGACGTTCTACTAAGCAAAATAAACCAGCCAACAGAATATTATAGGATTCCACTTACATAAGGTACCCAGAGTAGACAATTTCATAGAGACAGACAGTAGAATGATGGTTGCAGGTGCTGTGGGGGAGATCGGGAATTATATTTAAAGGTATGGAGCTTAGTTTGGAAAGACAAGAAAGTTCTAGAGAGGGAAGTGAGTGATGGTTATACAACAATGTGAATGTACTTGACGCCACCACACCATTCACTTAAAAGCACCTATAATAGTAAGTTTTATGTGTATATTTTACCATGATAAAAAAGCATATTTATGTATATGAATAGCATGCCCAATTTTATTTTTACTTCATTTACCTGTGCTTTTATTAAGCACATATTTTTGCAAAATTAGTATTACAGAAAAATAAAAAAAGGTAGGTTAGAAATGGAGACCTCCCCAGGAAAATCTTAGTATCGGTGATTACTTTTCACCAGTTCAGGGCATTTTCGTTATCATATTAAATTATATAATCATTATGTAATTATCTGTAATTATGATATCCCAACTGTAATTATAACTAAATGAACATCTCCTAAGCAACTACAACATGCCAAGGGCTATACATAAGAGAAAAACATTTTTTTGGCTTTGTCCCTTTCTAATTTCAGCAGGACTGTTTGCCTTCTTTATCTTTGTTATCAAAAGAATTTCCTCTTAGAACATGAGCTTTTTCTAAGGTTTTCCTCTTCTATCCTTACTTTCCTGACCTCAGAAGTTTTTGAAAGTATCCTAACAGCCTTATTAAAAAATTAAGGAGAGAAGCCATCATACTAATTCTTATCTCATTTATAAAAAAAAAAAAAAAATCCCCAAGATATTTATATTTATGGGACTTAAAATAGATGTCCTATTAAACTGTTTTGATATCACATAAAGGGGAAAGCACAAAAGCTTGAAGGCAAATAGAGAGAGGTTGAAAATGTGTATAATGTTTTTTGATGAGGAGAATCAAAGGATTGCCAATTTAATCACATGCAGAACTTTGAAGTCTAATTATAGGGGTCCTTCATCTTGAGCCAAAGGCCAGAAAACTAATTCCTACTCGTAACTGTAACTGAATCGAAGCTCATTTTGCAGGAGCATCATCTGAGCTTCATGGAGCCATGGTGGTTTCAGCCCTTTGCTCAGTTTACTTTGTTGGCAAAATTCTGCCAGAACATAAAACCGATTTTGGAACTCATCATTTAGAAATCCTTTAATGCATTTACAGAAAGGAAGAACTCCTGACCTAAAGCAATCCCAATCAGTAAAATTACATATAAATTCACTAACGGCGGCTAGGCCATTAAGCATAAACATATTGCTGTTAAGTGGAATCCTTAAAAATATTTATACAAAATATATAGAGAGGGGTATTTTTCCTGAAAGTTAAAAAGTTTATTTTCTTGTTACAATATATAGAAAACCAGAAGAAAAAATCATCACATATGCATTAACAAAAGAAATTCAAAATTTAATCAGGAAATTCATAAGAACAATGATGATGTGCATGTGTTTCATCTAATCAAAGAGAACAGATTATGTAGCCATATTTATTTATATCTCTACCAATGATACCTGCATTGCTGAAAAACTGAGTTACGTACAAGACAGACTAAGCTGCAAAGGAAACTCTCATTGTTCTTTAGCAAAGAATGTATTAGTTTGACAGTGTGAGAACATATTGTACAAACTGACATTTAACCCTTGTCTTGTTTAGTTTTTAGGTGTTTCAATAAAGTGTTTCTGATGCTTCTTTTTAGCTGAATATATCTCAACTGCTTAAGTAATGCCTGACACATGAGATGCCAAATAAGTATCTGTTCAATGAAACACTATCTGGGATGGCGATATGATAATATTTCAGTTATTAGCAAAGTGGGTGACTTTTTGCTCATTGGTAACAGGAGTCTAGTCCCTGAAAATGAAAAGCACTTTTTATTTGGATCAACATTGGACTTAATGCTCTAACAATGACAAAAACAACAACAAGATGTCTTTGTGGAAAAACATGCCTGCAGTTACCTTTTGTAACGTGTCTGTTTCAGATCATGCGCCACTAATTCTAGAAACAATGACAACTAAATAATTCCTGCTAAAACCTGGGAAAACTCAAAAGTTCCCCAAAAGGGTGAATTTTTTGAGAACTCCTACCAGAAACTGCTTACATTCTATATATTTGCCTGAGATTTACAGACTCTCAGAGCTGAATCTTTATCAAAAAAACTTTTCTTCTGAAAACATTAATATTCAGTTTAGAAAAAAAAGACACAAAATAAAAATAAAAGTTAACCACCATCATAATCTTATCAGCATTTAGATAATAATTATAGAGGACTTAAATTTTTTTCTAGATGTCTTTTTTCCAAAGCCTCTTAGTGTATTTTGCACATTCTTTCTTTTTTACCTGGGAATGAGTCAAACATATTTTTGTACTTTTTCGTGCCTTTTACAAATGTGCCACCAGCTTGGGAACAAAGTTTTTGCTTCAAAGGAGTACAATCCATGGAATAAGTAAGGATGCGCTGAACTGAGCAGATTATGTGACATGATCTCGATTAATAATCATTTGTCGAAAACAAAAAGAAAATAGTGTAGTGCAGCATGCAAATGAATCCAGACCAAGGTTGCTATGTGCTCGTACACGCTACCGATATCCTGCGTTCATGAGAGATGCAGATACCATGCCAAAGTAATCATTACAGATTTGTTTTCCATCTTTGTGAATCCTTGGATTCCTTCCACTGTGAGAGTAAAACACTCTAACAGAAGAATGTCTTACTTTCATTTTCACTTAATTTTTAGCTTTTATATTCCTTGTTTTTATTCTTCGGAAACTAAGTTGTAAGAGCTAGATCTCTGTTATGGTCTTTGCTTAGGTCAATGTAATACAGTAGTCCACTCTAGGTGGTACATTCAAGTCTTTCACTATGTCTATTCCTTTTTTTTTTTAAGATTTCATTTATTTATTTGTCAGAGAGAGAGCACAAGCAGGGGGAGTGGCAGGCAGAGAAGGCAGAGGGAGAAGCAGACCCCCGCTGAGCAAGGAGCCCGATGCGGGACTCGATCCCAGGACTCTGGGATCATGACCTGAGCCGAAGACAGATGCTTAACCGACTGAGCCCCCCAGGCGTCCCTATCCCTAATTTTTTAAAACAGATTTTATTTGATACTACTGCTTGGCATGTAGGAATTTCACATGCATTGAAGATTATTGATTTGACTTCAGTTTCCTTGTTTTTATGTGTTAGATCCTGTATCCCCATGATAAGACTAAAATGAAGAAACTTTTCTGAAGGAAGAATGAGTAAGATGTAACAAATACCCCTTGAGAAAAGGACATTATTAAAAATGGCAAAATAACTTATTTTCACATTGATGGAGTTTTGTATACCTCCCTGCCCAGGGCTGGGAAACTTTAGGACAGTGATTTTTTTATTATGAAAGTTAAATTAACTTCTGTTCTGTAATGTATGGTGGATTGCCTACATTGTCCCAAAGCCTTCTTTTAAAGATTGCTTCAAGCCTCACCTGGAGTTAATAGTGCCTTATAGAATAGCAGCTCTGACCACTAATATGGTTGGTAATTTTGCGTGAGCAAGAACTGATAAGGATAGAGACCATGAGAATATTGCACTCTTGAAAAGCCTCAAAAGGTGTGGCATGGTAATGTGCACCCCATTATATGAGGAATAGTGTCTTGTCATTGCATTAAAAAGAAAAGATAAGCTTAGAAAATAAAATTTGGTGCTGCTTACATAAAACGGATTTATAAAAAATGTTGACAAAAATGAGAAAAAAAATTTTAAAGGAATAATGTCTAACTAAGATTAATAAAAATTAAATGTATTTTCTTCTTAACAGAAAGAAAAATCATCAGAAAAGGAAGAAGGAAAAAAAGAATTAGAGACATATTGTCAAGAAGGAGAGGCCTTCAGAAGGTAAGTTGTTTGTTTCAAGTTTTTATTTAAATTCTAGTTAGTTAACATATAGTATAATATTGGCTTCAGGAGTAGAATTTAGTGATTCATCACTTACATATTCATTCACTTATGTATAACACCCAGTGCTCATCACAACAGGTGCCCTTCTTAATACCCATCACCCATCAGCCCATCCCCCCACTCACCTCCCTCCATCAACCCTCAGTTTGTTCTCTAGAGTTAAGAGTCTCTCATGGTTTGCCTCCCTCTTTTTTTTTTTTTTCTCATTCCCCTACGTTCATCTGTTTTGTTTCTTAAATTCAACATATCACTGAAATCATATGGTATTTGTCTTTCTCTAACTGACTTGTTTTGTGGTAGGTTTTTTTCTAACTCCAGCTTTAAGTACGAACTGAGTTCTAAGAGCGAATTAAATGAGATACACCTTGTTGTGTAACTCTATCTAGATCAGAGCCTAAAACATAACTAAAATAGACTAAAATAACTCCTCCAGGTATTAATGAAGAAATAAGATGATAATACGGGCTGAACTATGGACTATGGGACAAATTAATCCCAGTTATTTCTTTCTTTTTAGTAAATAAAGTTTTATTAGAACACAGTCATACTCATCAATTTGTATATTGTCTGGTCCATGGCAACTTTTATGAAACAATGGTTAAGCAGTCACAGCAGAGGTTATACCTATACAGCCTACAAAGCCTAAAATATTTACTATATGGCACTTTGTAGATAAACTGTACTGATCTGGGTGTTAGAATCCCAGGAAAAGACTCCTGGAGAAAGTGAGCCTTTTTTTTTTTAACACCAAATTTTTTTTTTTTATTGTGTTTACCACCATACATTACATCATTAGTTTTTGATGTAGTGTTCCATGATTCATTGTTTGTGTATAACACCCAGTGCTCCATGCAGAACGTGCCCTCTTTAATACCCATCACCAGGCTAACCCATCCCCCCACACCCCTCCCCTCTAGAACCCTCAGTTTGTTTCTCAGAGTCCATAGTCTCTCATGGTTTGTCTTGTCCTCCGATTTCCCTCTTCATTTTTCCCTTCCTGCCTTTGTAAATTTCTTACATACTGTTAGGAAAAAGAGAAAAGTAAGATTTATTAAATAATGATTTTATGCTAAATGTTGGGATGGAACGCTGTCACATGTGCTTGCAAAATCTCTAGGAGATAGGCACCAATATCATTTAACAAATGAGGAAACCAAGAGTCAGAATCTGCAAAATACTGCCCAGCCGAGGGTCTCTTCAAACTCTTGTGAGAGTTGTATAGTACACAAGTGTGTCACATTTAAGGAGATGTCATTTGTCCATAGTCATAATTGTTGTAATAAATATATAAATACATCATCTGGTAGTTGGCAATAATATGTATGTTACAACAAAATCATTATTACAACAGTTGGAAGTAAAGCATGTTGAGATAGGACACCGTTAGTTTGAACTTACATGAATGAAGAGGCCATATGGGCTATTGATAGTGATTAGTAATATGATACTATACCATATTGAAATAATGAATTAGCATATTGAGTTGGAATGAAAAACTAGATAAAGAAAACATGAACAAAGATTTCAATTAGCAGTGAGCATGATATGTGCTTTGGGTTTTTTCCCCACAGTGAAATCATATGAGAGCATTAAGATATAAATGAACATAGAGAGAACAAAAAGACAGCCCCATATTTTGCCACATAAAGTTGTTACCTATTCTTTATGGAGACCACTTTTGTGCATACCCTGATTCTGGTGTGCTATTAAAATGTAAATTTTGTAGCAACACTAAGAACTGAGAATTTCTGTGAAGTGTATGCATCTCACATAAAGCTGGTCTCCTTTTTATATTAAAGGAAAATGCCTAGGTTACACTTTAATATTTAGAATTACAGGATTTAGCTTTAAATATATTGACCAAATATCTGCAAGAAATAAAATCTTCTATATATGGTGTATATGCATCCAAAATAAAGCCAATCTTATATTGGTAGCTCTTAAGGTCATTATATATAACACTATTAGCATTTTCACAGATTCTAATGAAACAAATTCTGAGCCATTTATATTAGCCTAACTGTAATATATACATATATATATGCATATTACTAAAATGGCTTCTAACTGAATATTTAATGACTTTACTGTTTCTGAATTTTTTTCCCTTCAGTAAATTTTAAAATGGTGTTAGAGTGATATAAACACATTTACTAAGCAAGTTTAAGAATAAATTTAGTGATATTCTAGAAATTGGTACAATGTAGCCCAAATGAAGGAGAGCTTATTTAATTAGAGGGATTTCACAGTAGGGCTGATATCTCAACTGACTTTGAGAAAACAGGTAGGATTTGGACTGATAGACTTGCTTTCTTCCTGCTGCACCTCTGACAGAAAGCCATTGTGAGGGTAAGTAGGTAGAAATTCCCAGCAGACATTGGGAATAGGAGTCTTGCAGAAGTCAATCCAAGGATGCACATTTTGGGACCCTTCTCTCTAAATAAACAAAAAATAATTTTGTGCACACAAGATCACTAAGGGTGACCAGTGCCAAATATTGGGGGATACCCATGACAGGCTGTCACACAGAGTGAAGGTAAGCATGGGAAGCAGAAGTACCAAAGAAGTTGTGAGAGAGGACTACTGACTTTCAAAGAAGTGCTTACAGCGTCAAATGCTCTAGAGAAGAAAAACAAAAGGAGGGAGGGGAAAGATGATGGACTTTGTCAGCTCCAAGATTAAAAACAATAACACTGGACCAAACAATTCCACCAGACGTGAAAATTAAGGGCAGAGAAAGCACATACATACCTGTCCCTTGATGGTTTGTAACAAACTCAGAAACTGGTGTTTGGGAAAAGGTAAGAGTTCCTAAATTTGTCTTTTAGCTTATGTATGTGTGTGTGTGCACGCACGCACGCATCGTGTGTGCATGGACATGTGTGTGATTAATTTGGAGGACAGGTGAACTCTGAGCATGCTTATTTGTCACACTGTAAAAGAAATTAAAGATATAAGAGATTGAAGATAGCTGATGTCAGAAAATATTGAATGTACTAGTGATAGAAACAGCTGATAACATATAAGAGCAATATTGACTAAAATTTAAAAAGAAACTCAGGGGTTCTTTGAAATATACCTGAAACCAGAAGTAAATATATTGAGCACCACATACACAGCAATCATAGATATCTGGGAATTTTACAATTAGTTTCCGCTGTTATCTATTGGACCTAGAATATTTTGGTATAGTTACTTTACTTTTCTGTTTAATAAATTTAGCATTATCTTACACATAAATATTTAAGTCAAATTAATAAGACATTTTTAGACATAAGAAACTATTTTAAATTATCTTTCAAAAATACAACTTTCCTCAGAATGAGCATCTTTAAAAAAATCACACTATCTGGGATGCCTGGGTGGCTCAGTTGGTTAAGCAGCTGCCTTCTGCTCAAGTCATGATCTCAGGGTCCTGGGATCGAGTCCCACATCAGGCTCCTTGCTCAGTGGGAAGCCTGCTTTTCCCTTTGCCTGCCGCTCCCCCCGGCTTATGCTCTCTCTCGCTCTCTCTCTGACAAATAAATAAAATCTTTAAAAAATAAAAAAAATCTCACTATCTAACAAACCTTCAAGGTATCACCCCACTCAACAAATAAGTGAAAAACTAAGGACCTTTGAGAGTGAACTAGAGAAAATAAAATTACCTGCAACACAAATTTATGTAGCAATGAAAAAAAATAAATCAGATACTCCTGATTTCAGCCTCTTCTGAAGTATTTCCCTGGAGTCGGGTACAGGTTCCTCTCATACTTAGCCCTTTTGTCTCCTCTGCCCCCTCCACAAAATCTCCTCTTAGTGTGGGATTTGGGTACTCTGCCCTCACCTCACCCATAAAACCTCACCCCTTAAGGCAAACCATCATTATCAAATTTCTTGGATTGTCTCGCTTTTAAAAGTGAGGTAATTTCTGGTCAAGGAAAGTCCATAACCTTCAAAAAGTAAGGGGATCAATCTATCTTCAGTAGAAAAATAACTCTTGCTCTTTTGCGTGAGACCACAACAGCAAATCAATTCTCAATTGTTTTTTATTATTTTTGTCTTTGCAATTCTTTTGACAATAATCATACAGTGTTTGGATACTTCCAGTGTAACCTTGCTACATCCCAACGCAGTTCACTCCTGTGTAGGATGGTACCATTAGGCAGAAAGACAACAATGGCCACTGAGGCAGGACCAAAAAGCTGCCTCAGGAGGCATTCCCTCTGTGGAGAAAGACCTAGAGCTTTCACATGCTCCCTTAGCTCTTTTAAACCTGTAGGTCCCTATTCACTTAGTCAGCGCCTTGATTAGTCTTAGTTTCCATACTGAATTTCGTATGTACTTCAGAGTCTCTACCCAAGACCACTTTCTGACTTTGACAGTCCTTAATGGCTCTCAACCATTACTGAGATGCCTCTTATTTCTTACATGTTTTAAATCAACAGTTTCTCACCTTGCCTCTTCCTGTAGCACCTGCTAATGGCACCTCCATGAATATCCCAGAAAGAAGGAGATATGGAGATATTTTTACCTATTTTGTAATCAAAGATAAATTTCTTTCATTCCCCTGTGCCACTATCTTTCAAGAGGGAAACAAGCAAACAGACAAGAACGGTATGCCAAGTTGTGTCAGTTGGAGCACATGCATATCCTCTTCCGTTTCGGAGTAGGATTTCCACAGAGCCATCTCACAGTGGCCACATTTTGGTCTCAAACACGTCTCAGTATCCTCATTCAGTGAATGATCTGTAAGTGAGATGAATTGGACTACCATAGATCACATTCGGCATGGTGACTGTTTCAGTCTAACGGAATGGGCTGCAGGGGTAGGGAGGGGGAGTGCCTCCAGTCTTCTAAGTAAGAAGCAGTAGTGGAAAATTAACTAAATCTCATGGATAGTTCAAATTCATAATACAACAGGATTGTATTTTATATATTCGATTTTTATGATTCACTGGGGCCCATGAGTTATCAGTGTATGGTACATTTGTGCCCACTGCAAAGGACATGGAGCATAGTTTTAGCATTTAAAATTATTACACAAATTTACAGTTGTATGTCTTGCTTGATGACATTTTTCAGTCATGTCCATGATTTATCTAATGCTTGGCCTACCACATAACATCAAATTATAACATTGTTCCTATGAGGAAATATAAAATTTTTATAACAATCTGCTCTACAGTCAGGCTTCTAAGAATGCATTGTGGTGACAAGTAGGAACATGCCATAGCAGTTTTATGAACTCTACTTAGCACAGATTTATGATTAAAGGATAAAATGCCCCTAGTGAATATTTAACAGCTTATGTAAATCAAAATTTTAAATGTTTTTTTACCCTTAACCTTTAAAACCCTGCATCAGGACTACCTCTCCGACGTATACTCCTCTTGTGCTCCTATCCTGAGAGGAGTCTCCTCGAGATGCCATCTGCTGGGTTCATTTCACACTAAATATATCCTGCCTTGTACTGCAACCATACTTCTCTAGTTTTTCTTTTGTATGCCTATCAGTGTGGTGTTATTTACATGGGAAGACAAGTTTCGTTAGACTGAATTAAAGAATACACATTATACTGTTTTTAGAAAAGGCAGTTCAACCATGTACACACTAACTGTGGTTTAATAAAAACATGATGATTTAGGAACATGTATGCCTCGATTTACCCAGAGTTCATTGCCTTTATACACACACTATAGAATGTAAAATCATTGAGCAAAATACTAAACCCAACTCATGGAACAAAAGTTTATAAACATACTCATGAGAACAATTTCTGTATAGAATATAATTTTAAATATTTTTGAAGTATTACAGCATAGACCGTGTTATTTATTATTTAGAAAATAAAGTTAGTTGGAGGACTTCAGGTATAAAACACCTTAGATTACTAAAGAACCACTCTGAAGATATTTATATTTAGATACTTATCTCAAAAAAATCTCGACTATAATTCCAACTGTAAAGAAGTCTTGTCAGCCAATATCGAAAGATCTATGTTCAAATACCAGTGTTTGGCAGAGTATGAAGATATCATCATAAAACTCACTCTGCCCTCAATGGATCATTATGGATGAAGTTATTATAACTAGAATCTGACCTTATGCTGCTATAAAACTGCTTTTTTTTCCCCCAAGATAATATGATGTCAGTTGGTTTAGCAACCAGATCTTAACCTTCAGAGTGAGAACATTACGTGAACGAACATTTAAACGCTCTTATACATGAGAAATGAATTTCCCTGTCCATTCTATTAAATACCTTAATAATGTAGAGACCACTCTATGTAGCAGCATTTTCTGTTACTCTGAAATATAAAAAGTCTATTACTCCTAAAATAGTAATAACAGATAACAGCATCCAGTACTCACTAAGAGTTTTTCTGAGACAGCCCCCTGGAAGACACCCATGAAATAGATGAAATAGATGAAAATAGATGCTTTAACACAAGTAATATTGTCTTCTCTCTAGCAGAACTGTTGGAAACAGTTTTAAACATAAAGGTATTTAAATTAATCAGGGAAGTTTATTTAATTACATTAGAGCTCTAATAGGAAAATGTCAGGCATCAGTTATGTTATATAAACTATCCAATAAATATGTATTGGATGTCTACTGTGCTCAGCTCCTATTCCAAACTTTGGAGATAAAATGACAAATCAAAGAGACATAGTCTCATCTCACTCAGAATGCAGTCTGTGGAGATTCTGGAGAAAAGGAAGCCAGAACACAAAATACAGTGATTTTGTTGCTACTAGTTGAGTAAGAGAAGGAGAAAACTGGAAAAGGTTAAGGAGGGAGGGAGAGAAAGGGAGGGAGAGATAGAATGAAAATTAAACTTTCAAAAACCTAAAAGCAACTTAACTGTAGAATAAAATGTTAGGTGGATGGTGGAATGGAAGAGATTAATGAAAATGAGTCTAGTATACTAGAGAAGAGAGTGAGGGCTTTGGTAGTCTTAAGGACTTTGGATTTTTTTCATGTGGGGAAAAATGCATAAATATCATTTGAATCTATCAAAATAAGCAAACTCCTTTAAATGGACTAGGGTTTGTTTTGTCATTTGTCTCTTTTTATGTTTTGGTTTCTTTCTCTTGGAGCTGATGCTAAGAATCATGGCAAAAATTTGGTGGAACAATAATTGGATTATGGGCCTCATTTCATAAATAATCCTACCTAGATCAAGGTTTGGTTCCTTAACCGGTAAAAAGAGTTCTATTATGCTCTCTAATTGTAAAAGATTTAAGAAATCAGATTTTCTTTACTTTTTTAAAAAGATGTATTTATTTATTTGAGAGAGAGAGAAAGAGAGCATGGGGGAGGGGCAGAGGGAGAGAGCAACTTAAGCAGACTCCGTGCTGAGTGTGAAGTCCCACTCGGGGTTGGTACCTCACAACCCCAAGATCATGACCTGAGCCAGAACCAAGAGTCGGATACTTAACTGACTACCACCCAGGTGTCCTAAGAGATCAGATTTTCAATAAATGATTCTTCCAAGGTACTAATAAATTGGTAAAGGCACAGTATAATAAAGTGAAAGTTCAGGTAAAGTATTCTATTAAATGATGAATACTGATAAGAGAATATTAGGTGAAAAGGTCATAAGTACGCTACAGAAGTTTGTCCCCATCTAACAAAAAGCAATACAACTTTAATTTCTGCTCATATATAAAATAAGAGATATTTAATATTTGACCTATCTAACCCACATGCCTTGTTAAATTTTATTTTAAGCTACTCCTGTCACCTTTGTTGAATAGTTAAACCAAATAGCGATGTAAGAATTGCATTTTTATAGGTTAAAAGATACATGATTAAACTATTATAATCCCATGGTACCGATGCAGTCTCTAATACATTTTTATTTTGGTTTTTAGTTTATTCCATCATTTAAAATAATGCAACAGTGTTAGTCTTCGATAAGTTTTATGCCTCCAAAATAGATTGCAATTATTAAAATGCTGTGAAAGGGAACTTTCCCATTATATTACAACAAAATTGAGGTGAAAAAACAGCAGTTTCCTATATATTCCACTCCCCCACACATGCGTAGCCTTCCTGATTATCATTATCACTCACCAGAATGGTATATTTGCTATCAAGGGTGAACCTACAGTAACACATCATCATCACCAAAGTAAATAGTTTACATTAGGATGCACTCAGTGTTGTGTATTCTTGGGACTGGACAAATGTGTAATAATATGTATCTGTTACTATAATATCATAGAAAGTATTTCACTCTCCTAAAAATCCTGTCTTCTATCTATTCATTTCTCCTTACTGCCCCCACTCCTTACCCTCTGGAAACAACTGATCTTTCTTGCCAGTTTTGCCTTTTCAGATCAGCTTCTTTCGTTTAGTATACGCATTTAAGGTTCCTTCATGTCTTTTCATGGCTTGATAGTTACATTGCTTTTTAGTGCTGAATAATATTCCATTCTTTGGATGTACTAGAGTTTATTCATTCATTCACCTCCTGAAGAGTATCCTGGTCACTCTAACTTTTTGCAATTATAAATAATGCTGTCATAAACATCTGTGTGTGGCTTTTTATGTGAACATAAATTTACAACTCCTTTGGGTAAATATCAAGAAACAGGATTGTTGGATTGCATGGCAAGAGTACCTTTAGTTGTTAAATAAACCACCAAATTGTCTTCTCAAGTGGCTGTGTCATCTTGCCTTCTCACCAGTGATGTATGAGAGTTCCTGTTGCTCCACGTCCTCACTCGCACTTTGTATTGTCAGTGTTAGGGATTTTTGCCATGCTACTGGGTGTGTAGAGGTATCTCGTGGTTATTTCAAGTTGCATGGATCATGTCTTTGATATTGTCTAAAAAACCATCACCAGACCCAAGGTATCTAGGATTCCTCCCATGTTCTCTTCCAAGAGTTTCACAGCTATGCATTTCACATAGGTCTGTGATCCATTTGAGCTACTCTTTGTGAAGAGTGTAAGGTTTGAATCTACATTCATCCTTTTGCATGTAGGTGTCCTTTTGTTAGAGCACCATTTATTGAAAAAAACTACCTTTGTTTTATTGTATTGCCTTTTCTCCTTTGTTAGTGTTGACAATATGGGACATCTATTTCTGGGCTCTCTATTCTGTTTCACTGATCTACTTGCCTAATTTTTCTTGAACATCATACTGCTTTGATTACTATAGCTTAACAGTAGGTCTTGAAGTTGGACAGCATAAGTCTTCCAACTTTGCTCTTTTCCTTTAATACTGTGCGGGTTAGTCTGGGTCTTTTTGACTCTCCATATACACTTTAGAATCAGTTTGCAAATATTCATAAAATTTCTTTCTTGCATTTTGACTGAGATAGTACATCTTGAAAATATTGAGTCTTCCCATCCATAAACATAGAATACTGCTCCACTTATTTAGTCCTTTGATTTCATTCATCAGAGTTTTAGAATTTTCCTCACCTAGATCTTGAACATTTTTTATTAGATTTATACTTAAGTATTTCAATTTGTGGGGTGCTAATGTAAACTGTATTATTTTAATTTCAAATTCCATCTGTTCACTTTGGTACATAGGAAAGCTTTTGACTTTTGTTTATTAACCTTTGCTTCTAACTGCAACCTTACTATAAACCCCTTATTAGCTCTAGGAGTTTCTTGGCAATTCCTTTAGATTATCTACATAGGCGATAATAACCATTTCTGATATTAATAATAATTGTATTCTCTGTTCTCATTAGCCAGATATTGGCTTATCAATTTTATTGATCTTTGCTAAGAACCCGTTTTTGGTTTCATTGATTTTTTTTGTTGATTTCCTATTTCCAATTTTATTGATTTCTGCTCCAATTATTTTTCTTTTGCTTACTTTAATTTGCTTTTGTATGTCTAGTTTCCTAATATGGAAACTGAGGTTACTGATTTTTAGATATTCTTTTCTAATATATTTACTTAATGCTATAAATTCCCCTCTAAGCACTGCTTTCACTGCATCCTATGAATTTGGATAAATTGTATTTTCATTTAGTTCAAAATTTTTTAAAATTTCTCTTGTCATTTCTTCTGTGACCCATGCCTAATTTAGAAGTGTATTGTTTAATCTTTACATATATGGGGATTTTCCAGTTATTTTTCTATTATTGATTTCTAGTTTAATTCCATTAAGATCTGAAAGCAGACTTTCTAGGATATTTATTCTTTATATTTATTAGGGCCTGTTTTATAGCCCAGAATGTGATCTGTCCTGATGAATGTTCTATGTGAGCTGGAGAAAAATGTGTACTGTCATGTCGGATGAAGTAGAATATAATGTCATTTATATCTAGTTGATTGATAGTGTTGTTGAGTTCAATTATGTTCTTACTGATTTTCTGCCTTCTGGATCTTTCCATTTCTGAGAGAAGTGTGCTGAAGTTTTCAACTTTAATAGTGGATTTATCTCTTTCTCCTTGCACTTCTATCAATTTTGCTTAATGCAGTTTGAAACTCTGGTGTTTGAGACATACAAATTAGTAATTATTGGTCTTCCTAGAGAATTTACTCCCTTATTAGTATGTAATATGTTCTCTTGGTCCCTGGTAACTTTCCTTACTTTGAAGTCTGCTCTGTCTTAAATTAATATAGCTATTCTTGCTTTCTTTTCATTAGTGTTTACCATGGTATATTTTTCTCCATTCATTTAATTTTAATCATATGTGTCTTTATATTTAAAATAGGTTTCTTAGGGAAAACATATAGCTGGGTTATGTTTTCTGGCCTACTCTGACAATTTTAATTGGTATGTTTAGGTCACTGAGAAACCAATTATTGATATACTGGATTATTATTGCCTACTTTTGTTATCATTTCCTATTTATTGTGTTAGTTTATTCCTATTGTTGCCTTCCACTTTTTTTCTGTCTTGTATATTTTTAACTGAACATTTTTAATGATTCCATTTTCTCTCCTTCTTAGTACATCAAATGTACATTTTTTACTCCTTTTTTTAGTGGTTCTCCTAGATTTCTAAATATACTTTTACAGCTAATCCAAGTTCTCTTTCAAGTAACATTGTGCTACTTCATAGTAGTATCCATCTTTCTATCCATCCCTTATATTATTGCTGTCATTTACTTCACTTATACATAAGCATATTTATACAGAAGCATACAAATTCAAATACATTGTTGTTATTATTTTGAAAAAATTACTTTGTGTTAGGTCAATTAAGAATAATAAACATAAAGGTTTTTAACTTCATTCCTTCTTCAAGGATCTTCCTGTCTTTATGTAGACTCAGTGTCTGACTTGTATCATTTTCCTATTCTCTAAAGAACTTTTTAAACATTTCTTGCATGGAAAACAAATTCCCTCCATTTTTGTTTGTCTCAGATAGTCTTCAGTTCCTATTCACTTTTGAAGAATAATTTCACAGGGTACAGAATTCTAGGTTTGTGGGTTTTTCCCCCAACATTCTAATTATTTCATTCCACTTCTCTTCTTGCTTAAATGATTTCTGAGAAGTCAGACATAACTCTTACCTTTGTTCCTTCATAGACTGGCTTTTTAAAGAATTTTTCTTAACCTCTGATTTTTTGTACTTTGAGAAGGATATGCCTGGGTAAAATTTTTTTGGACACTTATCTTCCTGTTTTTTTTCTGAGCATCCTGGATCTAGGTTTGGTATTCAACATTAATTTGGAAAAAATATTTGTCATTATTGTTTCAAATATTTCTTTTTCTCTCTTTTCCTTGTGATATTACATTTATGTTGCACCTTTTGTAACTGACCCACATTTCTTGGACAGTCTTTTCTTTTTTTCTTTTAAAGTTTCCATTTTCTTGGCTTTTTGGCTGGGAGATTCTGACAAAGCCTCAGAGATTCTTTCCTCTGTTGTGTGTGGCCTACTTGTCAGTCCATCAAAAGCATTCTTCACTTCTGTTATCGTGTTTTTATATCTGGCATTTCTTTTCGGTTCTTAGAATTTCTATGTTTGCTTATCTTGACCCTCTGTTCCTGCATGCAATCTACTTTATCCATTAGAGCTCTTAGCACATTAGTCATAGTTGTTTTAAATACCATTCGGTAGTTCCATTATCCATGCCATGTCTGGGTCTGATGTTTTCTCTGTTTCTTCAAATTATGTGTTTTGCCTTTTGGTATGACTTGTAACTTTTTTATGATAGGTACATAGTATGCACTGGTTAAAAGACACTGCAGAAGGTGAGCCATTAGAAAGGTGGGTGTGAGATGTGAGGGAGGGGAAGAGTACTACTGTCCTATGATTAGGTCTCATTCTTTTAGTGATCCTGTGTCTCTGGACTGTGAACTTGACAAGTTCTGTTTTTGTTGTTGTTTTTCTCCTTTCTCAGGTGGGACAGGCTGGCTAGAGTGGCCTGGAGTTGGGCATTTCCATTACAGTCAATTAAGCTTCAATAATACCCCAGTAGATTAGGCTTCGATTAACTAGTTTACCCTGGTAACGGTAAGAATATAGTGTTCTGAAGTCTTTAAAAAAATGGTTCCTTGGGGCACCTGGGTGGCTCAGTTGTTAAGCATCTGCCTTCGGCCCAGGTCATGATCCCAGGGTCCTGGGATCGAGCCCCGCATCGGCCTCCCTGCTCTGCGGGAAGCCTGCTTCTCCCTTTCTCACTCCCCCTGCTTGTGTTCACTCTCTCGCTGTGTCTCTCTCTGTCAAATAAATAAAATCTTAAAAAATAATAATAATAAAATAAATAAATAAATAAACAAATGGTTCCTTTTCCCCTTTCCCTAAAGGGGCTTCCCGAGAAGCCTGAGAGGAGTTTTCTAAGATAGTTACTGTGGAATCTGGTTGAGCTCCTGGAAGTAAATCTCATAATGTTTTGCCCCTCCACCACTCCACCCACCATAACCGAATCTCCCTGAGGTTTTTAAATCTTCAACTTTTCCACAGTGAGCCTCCAGTACTTCCATCAATTATGATTTAGGGTTTCCTACTCCAGCACTAATTTCTGTAGTGGTTTCAGCCTATGAGTCTGCTCCAGTTAACTGTGACTTCCCATTTCTCTGGTCTCTCCTATCCTGGAGGCAATGATTTACCTGTGTCTTCTATTATGGATCTAGGAAGAGTTGTTGATTTTCAGTCTGTTCAGATTTTTACATGTTGTTAGGACAAAGTTGGTCTAACCTCCAAGCTTCTTCCATGCACAACTGGAAACTTGGCCATATCATTTTAGTATTTATTAATATTTACTTTTAATAACAGTGAAAAATTTTAAGGTAATAAAATACATACTTAATGCTCACTTAACTACTTATATAATTGTTTCTGTGATGATAAAAAGAAAATATACCAAGATTGTTCCCAACAGGAAAAAAAAATTAAAAATTGTAATGCAAGCATCTGTTAAATTATTACACACTTGTAGTTTATTTAATTGGGAAGAGGTATGCTACAGAGAAGTGAACATTTAGTTATTTGGTTCACATTTTAGTTCTTGTTCAGGATTTATTTTTATCTAGGTATAATCTAGAGATGTAGGTGGACTCACTGAAATTGTATACATTATTTTCTGTGTAGGTATAAAATTTCATTTATTTACTTTTTTTGGCAAGAGTACCCATAATGTTTGAAACATCTCAAATAGATATGACCACAGAAACAAGTGGAAATTATTACTTGAAGGTTTCAGAAACACTCTTCAACCAATAAGTATTTATAATGATATACTGAATGCTACATTTTCATTTAGCTCTCAACCAACTTAGAAAAAAAGGAAAATATCTCCAAATTTTGGGAAATTCAATATCTTTGCCTACAGGTTCAAGAAAACACTTGAATTTTTAAGCTTATGTGTTTTTTTTTCCTGATTCTGTTGCTACGAACAAGTATTTTCATTACTGAATTAATGAATGCTACATAAAATCTCAAATTAATCAATTATCACTGTTATATAGGTGTTACGGGCTGAAATAGGTTTTTACAAAATCTGTATACTGGAACCCTAACCCTCAATGCTTAGGAATGTTACTGTATTTGAAGATAGATCCTTTAGAGATGGGAATAAGTTAAAATTTAAGTTAAGGCTATTAGGATGGACCCGAATCTGATCTTACCGGTGTCCTTACAAGAAGAAATTTGGACGGAGAGATGGGAAGGGACACATGTACAAAGATGAAACACCTGCATGTACCTTCCCACTGGCTGTAGCTTGTCTTTATGATGGGGAGTTATTTTCCAAAGTTCTTCTAATGCAGACACAGCACACTCCTGTCCTCATACCCACAGGATCATGCTGCGCAAACTCCCACCAGGGTAGGCTAACCTGCACCGTGATATGGAAACCATGTGCTTTATACACAGGGTGACACCATGACACACATGATGTGCCTGCCTGCCAGTCAATTCTCCTCTGCCCTGGGTGGTTGTTCCTCATGGCCCCTCTACGTGGACTGTGCGCACTTCAAGTCTCCCAACTACAGTGGCATTCCAGTTCCCACTGCATGCCCATGCACTGGACCCATCGCACCTTCACATTTGAAGGTTATCACTTGATTGCCAGGGAACTGGACAGCTCCAGCAGAAGCAATATAGTGTATATCTTTCCCATCAAGTGGGCTGAAGCCACACCTTCTCTAATGAGGTTTAATCCCGAGCCTTAGAAGGGGATCACTTATTTCCAATCTTGTTCTTTCTTGATGACTCTCAATGCTCTAGGGTATCTGTTATCTTTAGATCTTCATAAGTTTGTCTCCTAATATAGCTTCATAAACATTTATATTAAACTTCTGTGTAAATAATTATGTCATTTTTGTCTCCTGACTGGACCCAGACTGATATGTGTGTTTTGCCTAATAAGGTATCAGATTTCTTATAAGCAAGGGCTTGAAAGAGTTGTGTGCTTACAATTTCTCTTATTTATCTGTAGCCATCATTAGAATATTCCAAAGAAACCTAGCCAGATGAAAGAATAGTATTGTAAACATGAAAAACACATGGAGGGGAGCAGAGTTTTCACAACGTTCGAGGTAGCAGAGCCAAGATCAACAGAAGTGCGTAGGTGACCCACACCTGATTGCAGATACATCAATGTGTACAGTTTTGACCAAAAATTGTGCCCAGTCCACACACTTGTTAGAAATATATGCTTGTTGTTTGGAGCCATTAGGTTTAGGGTAATTCATTATGCAAGAATACTGTGGCAAAAGATAACTGATACAAGAACCCATATATACAAGGAAATCCTAAATCCTAAATTTTAACTCCATAATCTTCCATCCATACGAAGCCAATAATCGAAGTTTCTAAGATGAATAAAGCAATATTAAAGGGAATTAAAGGAGAAATTTTAAAATACCCCACTTTACATAGTTCAATCTACCATAAAAGTTTCAGAACCTACAAAGAATAAGACAGAAACTCAATATAAATTGGCAAAAAGAAAAAAAAATTAACAAGCACCTCACTAAAGAGGATTATCAAAACATATGGAAAGTTGCTCAGCACTCTTAGTCATCAGTGAAATGCAAACTAAAAGCACAAGGCAATACTACCACATGTGCACTGTAATAGCAAAAGGAAAACAAAGCAAAATACAAGCAATACTCTTTCGGTTACCTATTGCAGCACACTGAACTACCTTACAACTAAGTGGATTGAAGCATCTCAATTTTCTATCTCATGATTTCTGTCTCATGTCTTATGTTTCAAGAATTCTATCAGCCTTACTTTGGGAATTCCTGTGTTGTACATGGCATGAAAGGAAGTCCAGGGGCTGGACCAGTGGGGTATATTCAAGAAACTTCACTCATATGAAGGCATGGAAGGTTTGTGGGAAGGCTGGGATTAACTGGTACTGTCAAACCAGACCCTGCTAGCATGGTGGTCTGAGAGTGGTCAGACAACCTACATGATGGCTCAGAGCTCCAGATGAGGGGGTTTCAAGATGCCCACAGAGAGGAGGAGAAAGATGGCAGAGGAGCAGGAGACCTAAATTTTGTCTGGCCCCAGGAATTCAGCCAGGTAGGTATCAAACTATTATGAGGGAGCCTCCGTCAGCCACTACCGGCAAGTGATAGAGCCGCGGAGCACAAAATCGGAACTTTTAGAAGTCGGCTCCGCTGAGGGACGTCACTCTGGTGGCTAAGCGGGGTGTGGAACCCTCGCGGGACAGTGTGATCTCAGGACCCTCGGGGTCACAGAAAGACCAGGGGTGCCTGAGTGCGGCAGAGCTCCCAGGTATTGGAGTGGGGAAGCCGGCTGCAGAGACGGAGCACAGGCGCGGGTTCTCAGCTCGGGGTTGCCATAGACCGTGATCCGTGGCACAGTCGGGCCACTGCTCCTCTAGCAGGGACCCAACAAGCGGCAGATCCGGGGAGACTCACCTTCCGCCCCTGGGAGGAGAGGTGCGGGAGCACACCGTGGGGATCTGCTGGGTTTGGAGACTCCACACGGGGTCGGGTGCCAGAGATAGAAATGCTCGGTCACAGGCCGGGTGAGCACGGAGTGCGGCTGGAGACCGGGGAGAAGGGAGTGATTGACTGCTTTTCTCTGGGGGCTCACTGAGGAGCGGGACCCCGAGTTCTCGGCTCCTCGGGGGGGGGGGTGGAGATTGGGAGGCCGCCATTTTCACTCTCGTCTTTCAAAGCTGTACGGAAAGCTTGCAGGGAACAAAAGCTCCCGAGAGCAAACCCGAGCAGATTACTTAGCCCGGACCGGCAAGGGCGGGGCAATTCCGCCTCCGGCAAAGACATTTGGGAACCATGGCAACAGGCCCCTCCCCCAGAAGATCAGCAAGAACAGCCAGCCAAGACCAAGCTTACCGATCAATGAGAACAGCAGAACTCCAGTGCTAGGGCAATACAACAGATAGAATTCATGGCTTTTTCCCCCCGATTCTTTAGTCTTTCAAAGTTAATTTTTTAAATTTAAATTTAAATTTTCTTTATTTTTTCTTTTTCTATTTTTTTTTGAAATTTTCTTTTTCCTTTTTTTTTTTTTAAAGATTTTATTTATTTATTTGAGAGAGAGAGAATGAGAGAGAGCAAGCACATGAGAGGGGGGAGGGTCAGAGGGAGAAGCAGACTCCCTGCTGAGCAGGGAGCCCGATGCAGGACTCGATCCCGGGACTCCAGGATCATGACCTGAGCCGAAGGCAGTCGCTTAACCAACTGAGCCACCCAGGCGCCCTCTTTTTCCTTTTTTTAACCAACATCTTATCAATTCCTTTTTTTATAATGTTTTTAATTTTCATTTTAGAGTCATATTCTATCCCTTCATTGTAGTTAACCTTATTTTTTATATACATATAAGTTTTTCTCTCTTTAAAATTGTGGGATACAGTTTCTTCTAATAGACCAAAATATACCCTAAATCTCTAATGTATGGCTTTGTTCTAGTCTCCTGCCTAATCACATTTGATCTTTTTTTTTTTAATTTTTCTTTTTTCAACCAACTTCTTTTCTTACCAATTCCTTTTATAAAAGATTTTATAATTTTCATCTTTACAGTCATATTCCACCCCTTCATCGTATTTACCCTTATTTTTGTACATATGTTTTTCTTTCTTTAAAATTTTGGGAGGCAGTTTCTTCTAACAGACCAAAATATGCCCAAAACCTAGTGTGTGGCTCTGATCTATTCACCAGCCTGATGATATTCTTTTTTTCTTTTCTTTCCCTTTTTTTCCCCTGGTTTCGGGTCTCTCCTGATTTGTTTAGTGTATATTTTTCTGGGGTCATTGTTACCCTGTTACCATTTTGTTCTCTCATTCATCTATTCTCCTCTGGACAAAATGACAAGATGGAAAAACTGACCTCAAAAAAAAGAAGAGGCAGTGCTGACTGTCAGAGACTTAATCAATACGGACATTAGTAAGATGTCAGAACTAGAGTTCAGAATGACAATTATAAAGATACTAGCTGGGCTTGAAAAAAGCATGGAAGATACTAGAGAATCCCTTTCTGGAGAAATAAAAGAACTAAAATTTAACCAAGTCAATATCAAAAAGGCTATTAATGATGTGCAATAAAAAATGGAGGCTCTATCTGCTAGGATAAATGAGGCAGAAGACAGAATTAGTGATATAGAAGACCAAATGATGGAGAACAAAGAAGCTGAGAAAAAGAGAGATAAACAACTACTGGATCATGAGGGCAGAATTCAAGAGATAAGTGATACCATAAGATGAAACAATATTAGGGGCACCTGGGTGGCTCAGTTGTTAAGCGTCTACCCTCAGCTCAGGCCATGATACCAGGGTTCTGGGATCGAGCTCCACATTGGGCTCCCTGCTCAGCAGGAAGCCTGCATCTCTCTCTCCCACTCCCCCTCCTGGTGTTCCCTCTCTCACTGTCTCTCTCGGTCAAATAAATAAAATCTTAAAAAAAAAAAAGATGAAACAATATTAGAATAATTGGGATCCCAGAAGAAGAAAGAGAGAGGGGGACAGAAGGTATACTGGAGAAAATTATAGCAGAGAACTTCCCTAATTTGGGGAAGAAAACAGGCATCAAAATCCAGGAGGCAGTGTTCCTGGGTGGCTCAGTCATTAAGCATCTGCCTTCGGCTCAGGTCATGATCCCAGGGTTCTGGGTTCGAGCCCCGCATCAGGCTCCCTGCTCATCAGGAGCTTCTCCCTCTCCCACTCCCCCTGCTGGTGTTCCCTCTCTTGCTGTGTCTCTCTCTGTCAAATAAATAAATAAAGTCTTTAAAAAACAAATACAGGAGGCACAGAGAACCCCCCTCAAAATCAATAAAAATAGGTCAACACCCTGACATCTAATAGTAAAACTTACAAGTCTCAGAGACAAAGAGAAAATCCTGAAAGCAGCTCGGAACAAGAGGACTGTAACCTACAATGGTAGAAAAATTAGATTGGCAGCAGACCTATCCACAGAGACCTGGCAGGCCAGAAAGGACTGGCATGATATATTCAGGGCAATAAAGGAGAAAAATATGCAGCCAAGAATACTATATCCAGCTAGGCTGTCATTGAAAATAGAAGGAGCGATAAAAAGCTTCCAGGACAAACAAAAACTAAAGGAATTTGCAAACACCAAACTAGCCCTACGAGAAATATTGAAAGGGGTCCTCTAAGCAAAAAAGAGAGCCTAAAAGTAACATAGTCCAGAAAGGAATAGAGACAATATACAGTAAGAGTAACCTTACAGGTAATAAAATGGCACTAAATTCATATCTTTCAATAGTTACCCTGAATGTAAATGGGCTAAATGCCCCAATCAAAAGACAGAGGCTATCAGATTGGATAAAAAAACAAGACCCATCAGTATGCTGCTTGTAAGAGACTCATTTTAGACCCAAGGACCTCCAGATTGAAAGTGAGGGGGTGGGAAGCCATTTACCATGCTAATGGACATCAAAAGAAAGCTGGGGTGGCAATCCTTATATCAGACAAATTAGATTTTAAACCAAAGACTATAATAAGAGATGAGGAAGGACACTATATCCTACTTAAAGGGTCCATGCAACAAGAATATCTAACAATCATGTAAATGTCTATGCCCCTAACATGGGAGCAGCCAATTATATAAGCCAGTTAATAACAAAATCAAAGAAACGCATCGACAACAATACAATAATAGTGGGGGACTTTAACACCCCCCTCACTAAAATGGACAGATCATCTAAACAAAAGATCAACAAGGAAATAAAGCCTTTAAATGACTCACCAGACCGAAGAGACTTCACAAATATATTCAGAACATTCCATCCCAAAGCAACAGAATACACATTCTTCTCTAGTGCCCATGGAACATTCTCCAGAATAGATCACATCCTAGGTCACAAATCAGGTCTCAACTGGTACCAAAAGATTGGGATCATTCCCTGCATATTTTCGGACACAACGCTTTGAAACTAGAATTCAATTACAAGAGGAAAGTCGGAAAGAACTCAAATACATGGAGGCTAAAGTGCATCCTACTAAAGAATGAATGGGTTAACCAGGAAATTAAAGAAGAATTAAAAAAATTCATGGAAACCAATGAAAATGAAAACACAACTGTTCAAAATCATTTGGATGCAGCAAAGGCAGTCCTAAGAGGAAAGTATATAGCAATTCAAGCCTTTCTCAAGACACAAGAAAGGTCTCAAATACACAACCTAACCCTACACCTAAAGTAGCTGGAGAAAGAACAGCAAATAAAGCCTAAACCCAGCAGGAGAAGAGAAATAATAAAGATCAGAGCAGAAATCAATGAAATAGAAACCAAAGGACAGTAGAACTGATCAGCGAAACTAGGAGCTGGTTCTTTGAAAGAATTAATAAGACTGATAAACCCCTGGACAGACTTATCAAAAAGAAAAGAAAAACGACCCAAATAAATAAAACCATGAATGAAAGAGAAGAGATCACAACCAACACCAAAGAAATACAAACAATTATAGGAACATAATATGAACAACTATATGTCAGCAAATTAGATAATCTGGAAGAAATGGATGCATTTCTAGAGGAGTATAAACTACCAGAACTGAACCAGGAAGAAATAGAAAACCTGAACAGACCTATAACCACTAAGGAAATTGAAGCAGTCATCAAAAATCTCCCAAAACACAAAAGCCCAGGGCCAGATGGCTTCCCAGGGGAATCCTAACAAACATTTCAAGAAGAATTAATACCTATTCTTCTGAAACTGTTCCAAAAAATAGAAATGGAAGGAAAACTTCCAAACTCATTTTATGAGGCCAGCATTACCTTGATCCCAAAACCAGACAAAGACCCCATCCAAAAGGAGAATTACAGACCAATATCCCTGATGAACATGGATGCAAAAATGCTCACCAAAATACTAGCCAATAGGATCCAACAGTACATTAAAAGGATTATTCACCACGACCAAGTGGGATTTATCCCTGGGCTGCAAGTTTGGTTCAACATCCGCAAATCAATCTATGTGATACAATACATTAATAAAAGAAAGAACAAGAACCATATGATCCTCTCAATGGATGCAGAAAAATCATTTGACAAAGTATAGCATTCTTTCTTGATTAAAACTCTTCAGAGTGTAGAGATAGAGGGTACATACCTCAATATCATAAAAGCCATCTGTGAAAACCCCACAGCGAATATCATTCTCAATTGGGAAAAACTGAGAGCTTTTCCCCTAAGGTCAGGAACACGGCAGGGATGTCCGCTATCACCACTGCTATTCAACATAGTACCAGAAGTCCTAGCCTCAGGAATCAGACAACAAAAAGAAATAAAAGGCATCTGAATCAGCAATGAAGAAGTCAAACTCTCCTCTTTGCAGATGATATGATACTTTATGTGGAAAACCCAAAAGACCCCACCCCAAAACTGCCAGAACTCATATTGGAATTCAGTAAAGTGGCAGGATATAAAATCAATCCACAGAAATCAGTGGCATTTCTATACACCAACAAGAGAGAAGAAAGAGAAATTAAGGAGTCGATCCCATTTACAATTGCACCCAAAACCATAAGATACCTAGGAATAAATCTAACCAAAGAGGCAAAGAATCTGTGCTCAGAAAAGTATAAAATACTCATGAAAGATATTGAGGAAGACACAAAGAAATGGAAAAACGTTCCATGCTCATGGATTGGAAGAACAAATATTGTGAAAACTTCTATGCTATCTAGAGCAATCTACACATTTAATGCAATCCGTATCAAAATACCATCCACTTTCTTCAAAGAAATGGAACAAATAATCCTAAAATTTGTATGGAACCAGAAAAGACCCCGAATAGCCAGAGGAAAGTTGAAAAAGAAAAGCAAAGCTGGCAGCATCACAATTCCGGACTTCAAGCTCTACTACAAAGCTGTCATCATCAAGACAGTATGGTACTGGCACAAAACCAGACACATAGATCAGTGGAACAGAATAGAGAGCCCAGATATGGACCCTCAACTCTATGGTCAACTCATATTCGACAAAGCAGGAAAGAACGTCCAGTGGAAAAAAGACATTCTCTTCAACAGACGGTGTTGGGAAAATTGAAGTCACATGCAGAAGAATGAAACTGGACCATTTCCTTACACCACACACAAAAATAGACTCAAAATGGATGAAACACCTAAATGTGAGACAGGAATCCATCAAAATCGTTGAGGAGAACACAGGCAGAAACCTCTTCAACTTCAGCTGCAGCAACTTCTTCCTAGAAACATTGCCAAAGGCAAGGGAAGCAAGGGCAAAAATGAACTATTGGGACTTCATCAAGATAAAAAGCTTTTGCACAGCAAAAGAAACAGTCAACAAAACCAAAAGACAACTGGCAGAATGGGAGAAGATATTTGCAAATGACATATCAGATGATGGGCTAGTATCCAAAATCTATAAAGAACTTATCAAACTCAACACCCAAAGAACAAAGAATCCAATCAAGAAATGGGCAGAAGACATGAACAGACATTTCTGCAAAGAAGACATCCAAATGGCCAACAGACACATGACAAAGTGTTCAACATCACTCAGCATCAGGGAAATCCAAATCAAAACCTCAATGAGATACCACCTCACACCAGTCAGAATGGCTAAAATTAACAAGTCAGGAAATGACAGATGTTGGCGAGGATGCAAAGAAAGGGGAATCCTCCTACACTGTTGGTGGGAATGCAAGCTGGTGCAGCCACTCTAGAAAACAGTATGGAGGTTCCTCAAAAAGTTGAAAATACAGCTACCCTATGACCCAGCAATTCCACTACTGTGTATTTACCCCAAAGATATAAATGTAGGGATCCGAAGGGGTACATGCATCCCAATGTTTATAGCAGCAATGTCCACAATAGCCAAAGTATGGAAAGAGCCTAAATGTCCATCAACAGATGAATGCTTAAAGAAGATGTGTTATATATATACACAATGGAATATTATGCAGCCATCAAAAAAAGAAAAAGAAATCTTGCCATTTACAATGACGTGGATAGAACTAGAGAGTATTAATGAAATAAGTCAATCAGAGAAAGACAATTATCATATGATCTCACTGATATGAGGCATTTGAGAAACAAGACAGAGGATCATAGGGGAAGGGAGGGAAAAGTGAAACAAGACAAAACCAGAGAGGGATACAAACCATAAGAGACTCTTAATTTCAGGAAACAAACTGAGGGTTGCTGGAGTGGAGGGGGGTGGGAGGAATGGGGTGGCTGGATGATGGACTTTGGGGAGGGTATGTGCTATGGTGAGCACTGTGAATTTTTGATGAAAGTCTAGCATTTAGTGTGTCTAAGATTATATCATTTGCGCGCTGTGAATTGTGTAAGATTGATGAATCACAGACCTGTGCCTCTGAAAGAAATGATACATTATATGTTAAAAAAAAAAATAAGATAGTAGGAAGGGAAAAATGAAGGGGGGAAATCAGAGGGGGAGACAAACCATGACAGACTATGGACTCTGAGAAACAAACTGAGGGTTTCAGAGGGGAGGGGGGTGGGTGGATGGGTTAGCCCGGTGATGGGTATTAAGGAGGGCACATATTGCATGGAGCACTGGGTGTTATACGCAAACAATGAATCATGGAACACTACATCAAAAACTAATGATGGGGCGCCTGGGTGGCTCAGTTGGTTAAGCGACTGCCTTCAGCTCAGGTTATGATCCTGGAGTCCCTGGATCGAGTCCCGCATCGGGCTCCCTGCTCGGCAGGGGGTCTGCTTCTCCCTCTGACCCTAACCCCTCTCATGCTCTCTGTCTCTCATTCTCTCTCTCTCAAATAAATAAATCAAATCTTTAAAAAAAAAAAAAAAACTAATGATGTAATGTATGGTGACTAACATAACATAATAAATAAAACTTAAAAAGTTTACAAAACTGCTGAATTAAAAAAAAAAAAAAGATGCCCACAGAGAAGCTGCAATGCTCTGTATTACTAACTGGCCTTGGGAGTTTCAGAACTTCACTTCTCTCACAGTCTACTGGCCAGTGAATTCTTCAAGGCAAGCCCCACGTGAGGAGGAAGGGAATTAGACTCCACCTCTCAACAGGAGAGTGACTCAAGCATTATCAGCCATTATTAACCTGCAGAATTACAACTATTTGCAGACAGGGTGAATACCTAGTTGATGGGAATGGCTTATCTGGTTTTGAAAACATTTCACCAGTACACTCTAAAGCTAATCATAATCATCATCTAACATTCAGCAGTTACTCTTCTCAATAATTACATAAATGTAAACATTTGTTCTCTCAAAGACATGCTCCAAAATGATTATTGTAGTGTTATTTAGTCCCAAATGAGAAAATGCAGGCATGTCCTTTAACCGTAAAGTGGCTAAAGGCTCTGTGACAGACTATAGCAATCTCCCATCCAACATGCTCTTAAAATAAGATTTTGACAATTTAATTTTTAAAAGGTGGGATATATATAACCCCCCACCCCACCTTGGTTCTGGGTAGACTGGTGATTAGCATTAAAGTGACACTATATGACTTTTGAACATAAGTCATGAAATAACAGAAAATTCCTACCTGATTCTCTTGGGTTCCTCACTCTTAGAACCCAGGCCCCATGCCATAAGGGAGCCCAAGCAACCCACAGAGAACCATCCTGGAGAGAAACTGCACTTTGGATGAGTTTCTGCCAACGTGCAAACCACAAAGGTAAGCCATCTTTAAAATTAACCCCCTAGCCCTGAATCAATCTGCCCTAGCTGACACCAGCTGGAGCCAAGGTGAGCGGACCCATCATAGTCATCTGGAATTACAGGCTTGTGACCAAAATAAATGACTGTCATTAATTTCAGCTACTACATTTTGAAGTGCTTTTTATGCAGCTATAATAACTGGGACAGAATGAGACATTGGTGTTAGAACCAGAAAGCAGGTAAAAGTCTAAATGCTTTCTGAAAAAAAAAAAATAGTTTTAGTGAAATTGTTTTAGTAAAAATTGTTGTAGTGTTTTCGTGAAATCATAAAAAGCCTCAAGGAGGCAGCGTGTAAAGATCTAAAGGAAGGACCTGTTACTGGAAGTTGGAGCAAAGAGTCCCCAGGTCATGCAGAGGCAGAACTGTTGGCAATACTGTCACCTGTCATACTGTGGGAGACCGGGAAAGTGCCCATTGAACTGGGTGACCTAGCTAAAGGAGATTTTCAGGTAGAATATTTGAAGTGCCATCTGGCACCTTCTCACTCTTTATGATAAAATGTGAGAAGAGAGACACAGCATAAAGAAGTGTTTAAACTTTAAAAAGCCAAGACATACCAGGTTGTAAAATAAAATTGTTTCTCACTTCCATCCTTTCCCATGGCAAAATATTCTCAAATTATCAAAGACTGAATCTCAGGACCATAACCACCTTTGTTAAGACTTCGGAGATATTTAAAGGAGTGATTCATAAAATCTTTCAGACAAAAAAAAAAAAAAAAAAAGACTTAAAAAAGTCCTCAGGGAATGTTCTTCAAGTCTTCATTAGACATTTATGGCTGTGGGTTTTTTCTGATATAAATATATATGTATACACAAATCACATATATATCATACACATATTTGTATGCAAATAGCCATATACATGGCTATTGTTTTTAGTCACTAGGTCTCCTACAGTGGTGCACAGCACAGCAATGGTAACTGGAAAACCATGGTATATTTACACAATGCAATAGGACTATAGGGGATTGAAAATGACAAATACTACAAAAGAAAAGTATATGGATGATTGTTCAGTAATGGTGGGACCAAACACTGTACATAAAAGGTACATTTAATTATGAATGTTTAAAAGTGAACAAAACCTTATCTTTTTTTTAACTTTACAGTTCCTAGACTGGTATCTCTAGGAGGTGGTAAAGATTGGTATGGGTACAAGATGAATTTTTTTTTTTTTTGTATCCTACTAATGTTCTGTTTCTTGATCATCTGAGTGTACTTGATATGGGTGTGTTTTATTAGATTTTATCAGGTTGTGTACTTATGACTGGCGCCCTTTCTGTACATATGTTATAGCTGTGTCTGTCAGGATTCAGTCTTGAAAACAGAAGGAGATCAATCTGGTTCAAGCACTCTAGGGTCCCAGCCATGACTGGAAGAACATAAAAGTACTGAGCTATATTATGCTATAATCATGTCACAATAATGGCTAATATCCATGTTGTAAGCTGGAGGCGAGCCACTAAAAGAAAAGCAGGACAGTATTTCAGTAATAAGCTAATTGTGGAGAAAATTAAATATGATAAATACAGTATTGATCCAAAGGATGGCAAAAGAACAGGAAACATGTAACAGCTATGACAATATAACAAAAGGAACAATGTTAAGTCGAAAGCTATCAAGGTAAATACACCCGTAATTGCTTCGTGTTACCTGATATAAACAGGTCAAAGAAAAATGCATATCCAAAGGCAAAATATGCCAATGGTGATTATGAATTACTTCACCTGAACAAACCATGGAGTTAAAAAAAAAAAAAAAGTCCAAATAGCTTCCCTGATAACCCTCCTCCCAGGTTTGCGGTAACATTTGTCTATTCCGAAACCTAAATGCCCAATGTAATGTGGTAACCACAAAGCAGTTTAGTCTTTTTATTATTTATTTATTTGTTTTTATTTATTTGTTTATTTGATAGAGAAGGAGTGGGAATAGGAGGAGGGGCAGACGGAGAGGGAGAGAGAGAATCTCAAGCAGACTCCACTGAGCGGAGAGCCCAATGTGGGGCTTGATCCCAGGACCCTAAGATCATGACCTGAGCCGAAATCAAGAGTCAGGTACTCAATCAACAGCCACCCAAGTGCCCTGTAAGGCAGTTAGTCTTAAGAGTGAACAGGTTCAACATCCCTGTACCCTTTCTGTGCCTTTAAACTAGTTACTTCAATTACTTTACACTTCCATTTTCCTCATCTATAAAATGGATAGGAATACTATCTACATTACAGGTTTTGATGGGATGAGTTGAAGAAAGTTCTTAGAAAACTGCCAGGTACCTAGTCACAATTGGTGGTATAATGATTACTGTCATTTCTATATATAAAGGTTTTAATGCTAATCAGAAATAATGGTAGCTTCAAGTCCTGAGTTCATTATTTTGATACATCTCTACTTGTCTAGATATCCTTGTCAAGAAGTCTTTTTTTCTCTCTCTTTTTTTTTTTTAAAGGTAGAGTTCATGTTGCCATATTCCCTGAATTCTTTCATGCTTGTACTAAAAAAATATTGTGACTGTGGATAATATACTTGGGTCATATTTTCTTTCCCTCAGTACTTGGAAGACAGTGTTTCATTGTCTTCTGATTTTGACTATTACTGTGGAGAAGTTGGAGACCAGGCTAATTTTTACCACGTTAAGGTGGCATTTTCTGGTGTGATTGTCTAAAGAATTCTATCTTTATCCTGAAGTTCAGTAATTTAACTTCAGACTATGCAGTCTTTGTTAGAATCCCATGACTTTTATTAAATGCCCTTTGGAAGAGTCAATTTCCATTAATTAAGCGGTGTATCCTTTTCACACAGAAGGAAACCACTGGGCTTCACATCATTTCCCCAATTCAACATGTAGGTCTAGAGTCTACTTTGTTGGAGAGAATTACCTTGTTCACTTTACCATGTTGTATACTCTTCTAGCTGTCAGTGGTTTCGATTCTTCCTCAGAGTAGGGAAATGTGTGCGTACTCAGTTTGTTCATCTATACACTTGGACGTGTTAATGGGAATTCCTCAAAATTTTAGCATTTTACCAGGATGATGTCAAAGGGAAGAAGTCACTTTTAGGAACTGTGATTCCTTGTTGCTTTTGCTGCAAGATCCAATTACGTGAATCTTGTTTTGTTCCTTTGAAGTTTTGAATGTGATTTCACTAAGTTATATCCTTTCCTTATTTTGTTTATGCAATTTTGTTTTATTTCTTTTTTCATTTGTTGACTAGCTTTTACTAGTTTTTGTTCATGTCACCACGTTTTGGGAAACTGAAATTATTAAGTTTAAATCCATTGTCTTATTTATGTCCTTATTTATAGCTTTCCGAGAGGCTATTAAGGATACATGTATTCAAAGGAGTATTTGATGGAGAAAACTTTCATGGAGAGCTCTAGATAAGCCTAAGAACTTTCAAGAAGTTGATAAAATAACTTAAAGAAAATAATGATTTTTTTTTTCATAATAAGAACTGAAAAATATAGGGAAAGTTTATTTTTTAATAAATGAAGATGAGGAGAATCAGAATTAAGGTAAGAATTATGTGTATTTTGTACAACCACATGAAATATCAGGCTGAAGATGGTTAATCCTATAACTTTAGTTAACTGTACCTAAGCCACTATGTTCTAATGTACACTACGGTGGATGAAGTTAATGATATTCTCAAGTGACATTATCTGTAAACAAAATGAAATTCACAAGCATTTTGCAACACCTCTAGAAAAGAGAGTTAAAACATAAAAAGACAGGGTGCCTGGGTGGTTCAGTCATTAAGCATCTGCCTTCAGCTCGGGTCGTGATCCCAGGGTCCTGGGATCGAGCCCCGCATCGGGCTCCCTGCTCCGCGGGAAGCCTGCTTCTCCCTCTCCCACTCCCCCTGCTTGTGTTCCCTCTCTCGCTGTCTCTCTCTCTGTCAAATAAATAAAATCTTAAAAAAAAAAAAAAATTAAAAAAAAATATAAAAAGACAGATATCACAAAGTACGTTTACGCATTTAAAAACTGATTGTAAGTGCTAAAAAAATAGCAGTTATAAGTGTTAAAATCTTAATTACACATTCATCCTTATGCCCTGTGGGTACAGAATATATATAGGTTTTATTATAATTTTGAAATCGTGACTTGTTCTTTCAGCATTATGGTTGGTGTTTCTAATTCTGAATAATGTTATCAAACATGATGTTCATTAAATGATTATTTTTATTACAGATTGGTATCTGGCTCTTCAAAAGAAATCAATATAGAATTTGAGAAGACCTTAGAATTTTAAACCTCAATGGGGCCATAGAGATCAGAGAGTATCAACTCCTTCATTTTACTGATGAGAAAAGAATCCCATAGATGTTGAACCTTGCCAAGCTTCTGGCTTATATATGTATATACCTCATAACAGAAAAGATGTAACTCTTTCTGTAAGGAAGAGAATATATACACTGTCATGTTTTTAAAAATAACTTCTGGGCCCCTGGGTGGCTCAGTTAAGCGACTGCCTTCGGCTCAGGTCATGATCCTGGAGTCCCGGGATCGAGTCCCGCATCGGGCTCCCTGCTCGGCAGAGAGTCTGCTTCTCCCTCTGACCCTCCTCCCTCTCATGCTTACAGTCTCTCTCTCATTCTCTAATAAATAAATAAAATCTTTAAAAAAAAGTAACTTCTATTTTTGTTTATTCCTAGAAGATACACACAATTGCGCACAATTGTGACTGCTTTCAAAATTTAATCATGGTATGATTTTTTTATTTTTTCTGACATTATCAAAAAATAATTAAACCATTTCTGCAAAAATTAATATGTATTTTCAATATTTGCTTAATGCTTGGCCTCCAGCTTTCTAGACAGTTTGTGGTTATATGTGATTGAGATTGGGAAGCTGAAGGGCCTCCGTTTTTGAAAGTCTCCATTTCTGCTGTTCTTCTGCTAAGCCCCATGTTCTATACTTTGCATCTGAGTAAAGACCAAAGAAGCTATGTTCCCACTCCAAGGGGGAAGAAGAAAATTAATAATTCTTTGAGTTTTGTCCTAGGCCCCCAAACACCAAACACTAGCGAGAGCCAGATCCCAAACACATTCCAGGGTATTAGCTTTGAACAAACCCCGGCTGACACTGGTATCAATACCTCTACCTTGGGGCACCTGGGTGGCTCAGTTGGTTAAGCGACTGCCTTCGGCTCAGGTCATGATCCGGAGTCCCGGGATCGAGTCCCGCATCGGGCTCCCTGCTCGGCGGGCAGTCTGCTTCTCCCTCTGACCCTCCCCCCTCTCATGTGCTTTCTCTCTCTCTCCCTCTCAAATAAATAAATAAAATCTTTAAAAAAAAAAAATACCTCTACCTTCAGTGATTTTTAAAATAACACCTATTAGTCACTTGCATTTGATTGGATCCTACACTGGATTCTTGAAGGAACATGTATCCAAGACCCCTTTCCAGTATAAATCCATAACCCCAAATAACCATAAGACTCATACTCCTCTACTTTCTGAGTCTCCCAGACATCCTGTCTGCTATACTCTGTCATTCACACTATTCAATAAACTCTGCTATTGGGGCACCTGAGTGGCTCAGTCGGTTAAGCATCTATCTGCCTTCGGCTCGGGTCACGATCCCAGGGTCCAGCCCTGAATCAGTTGGAGCCTGCTTCTCCCTCTCCCTCTCACCCCCCCCAATTCCTCCCCCCACTCCTGCTCTCTCTCACTCTCTAACTCAAAGAAATAAATAAAATCTTAAAAAATTAACTCTGCTCGGGGTGCCCGGGTGGCTCAGACGGTTAAGCATCTGCCTTTGGCTCAGGTCATGATCCCAGGGTCCTGGGAGCAAGCCCCGCATCGGGCTCCCTGCTTGGCGGGGAGCCTGCTTCTCTCTCACCCTCCTACTATTCCCCCAGCTTGTGCTCTCTTGCTCTCTGTCAAATAAATAAATAAAATCTTAAAAAAAAGACTTTCTTAAAAAAAAAAAAAAAACTAACTCTGCTTTCACTTCCTCTTGCTCATATTTGATCTCTATCTTGCACAAAGCCAAAGGACCCTCTTGGCTGGTCCTGCACCCCTTCCTCCCATGGTTCCACACGCCCCCTCCCCCGTACCCAGCCTGCCTGCATAAGGATGTCTTGAGTCCCAGCCAGGAATTAGCACACATGAAGATCTAGAATGAGGATCTGAGATTCGAGTTGTAAATTCTCATCTCAGAGAATCCTGATCTTACTTCCAAAAGCATGACCAACAGTGCTCTACAGTAGGGGGCTAATGATATGAGATTTAAAAATAAAATTTTAAAATAGAATATTTCTCTCAGAAATAAGACACTTTAGTATTTTAGAATGAGAGAGTGCAACAGGGATATCCTTGCCAGTTACATCTCTTTGTACACAGAGAGTAGAAAAGTGTTAGATTTCTGAGAAAACGTAGAGATTTGGAAAGGAGGAAATTCTCATTTTTTCAGGACAAGTGTGAGCAGATGTCACCTAAGACCTGCCTGAATCTTGGATATAAACACTCTCTCATTAGAATAGAGTTCCTATAATTATTGCACAGGTAATATTTAATAATAGTACAAAAATAGAAGTTCAGAGAGACTCAAAATGGTACAACCGTAATAAAAATTTTGATAATAATTCTTAGAGAAAGATAAACGTTACCCCTCTTTCCCTAGTCTTTAGATTCCAGGAAATCAGAGACACCTCAGAAAAGGAGGTTCAAAATAAGCTGTGTCACATTGTGCTTCCTTATTTTTCAAACTTTGTCACTGGATTGTTAATAAATAATTGACACCAACAAGTGAACACATCTATTATCTAAATATCATCTATTTATCAGCATTATGGAAATACTCCTTTAACTCCAGTTTTTCTGGATAGCTTTGAAAGCAGTTCTTTGTCTTTTTCTATTGATGCAATACATAACATTTAAATCATTAATCAGTATATCACCCAGTTTCACATAGACAAGGAATTATACCATTATTAGACTTCTTTCAATTATTATTAGGTAATCTTGGAATTAGAAATATGTTAGAGTTTACTGTATTATGTTCTTTCCTAGTTTGGGTTCAACTAAGTGTAAGAACAAATTCATGTTCAAAGTAGCAAAGTGAAAAATATAAAAGATACACACTAATTATAGATTCCTATTCTTCCTTGTAATAATTCATCCTCAGCCAGTATATATAGGAACCATGCCCCATATTCCCCTGCCCACCATCCCTGCCAGTCATCACTTCCAGCGTAAAGGCAATATATTCTATTCTCTTTCATTCAACTCAGATACTAAAATGTCTCAATCCACTTCTTACTCTGAATCTATAACATGCTGATTCTTCCAGTGTGTAGCACTGATGCCTTTCCCCCTAACTCATCCTGTTTATCATGTCTTTTCTATGCTCTTCACTCACAGCACTAATCTTATGTAGCAGCTTAAGGATCCCAGTGTTTTCTCCTCCCTTCAATTTAATATATTGCTTATAATTACCTGGAATATTGAACAAAATTCCTGTAAGAGTCTAAGTATCTGCATTGTCAAGGACATAGATATCTACCATTCACGCATCTGACTCTTGATCTCATCTAGATGCAAAGTTGGCAGAACAGACCTACATAATGTTGATAAAAATTGACACTTTCTGATCTGCAAAGCAACATTGGGAACTAGATGGATTCAATGTTGCATCCTCATTTACAACATGATGAAATTCAGGTTAATTCAAATAACTTAAGATAAAAAATACAAGAATGATACTATTGATAAAGTGATAGAAAGACATGGAGAGTTTTTAAGAAACTTAATATTTATGACCTCAGATTTCTGTTGGTTGGTTAAGTCCCACCCCTCATCCCAGCCCAATCTGATCTCTCCTCTTCTTTGCTCCTCTGTGACTGTGAAAGCTAATTTGTGGGTTTTCTGCAACTCAGTATTTCTTTTTCTGCTGACTTTGAGATTGGAGCAAGGAGAGGTAGACATAGGTCCTCCCTGTTCTCCCAGCTTCAGAGTCATGTCTCTCTGAGAGTAGCAGCTACCTCCTCCAGAGGCAGGGAGGCTGCCTCCACCAGCTCAGCTAGGGGGCTGGGCCTCCTCAGCTCTGTCACTGACTTCTAGTAACGCCATTTCACCTCCTTGTCCCTGGGGGATGGTAAGATCTTCTCAGTGATGCTAAGCTCTGGTTGCCTATATTGGGAACTTGGGCATTACTTTATCCCAAACCACTGTAACAAGTCATTCCATTCTCTTCAGTAGTATTTTTTGGGTGAATCCGGTTTCCTGCCTAAACCCTAATACATTATTATAATGTCAAATATTAATATTTAATAACAAAAACTCATGATTTTGTTTGATACTGTACTAGTAATACATTTAAGAATGGTTATATCATAAATAAAGGGCTTTGTCATCTGGCTCTCAGCCTCTTTTGTTTAGGAGAAAAAAGTGAGAGAGATGAGTAATTATAAAGGGATTTCCTGGAGATTTGATTTGCACATGTACAGTTTTGCAAAGACTGAAGATGTCTTGCATTGATTAAACTCATGCCATCGAATGCAAGTATAAAGGCGCAATATCAACCTACATGGGTTTTCACTCTCACCAGTAGAAATTTTGTGGTGTGAGGAGTTCTAGGACTTATAAACATTCAAACTATGTTTTAAAAGAAGTTGAAAATTAAGCAGAAGAGACTTCTCACAGCCCCTTTACCCTCACACGTGCACAGCCTCCCCCACTATGAAAATCCCACACCAACATGGTACATGTGTTCTAACTCATGAGGCTACAATAACATTATTATCACCCAAAGTCCACAATTTACATGGCAATTTACTCTTGGTGCATGTTCTATAGGTTTGAACAAATATGGCATGTACCCATCATTATGGTATCACAGAGAAGATTTTTGCTGCCCTCAAAATCCTCTGTACTCTGCTTATTCATCTTCTTCCCAATCCCTGGCAACCATTGATCTTTTCACCATCTCCATAGTTTTGCCTTTTCCAGAATGTCATATAATTGGAATCATACAGGACATAGCCTTTTTTGAAATGGTTTCTTTCACTTAGTACACCTATTCCCTCCATGTCTTTTCAAGGCTTGATAGATTTTTTTTTCTTTTTAGTACTTACATCCTTTTAGCATATCAATTGACCAATCAGGAAAATGCTACCAAAATGGCCCTAAAGGACACTTGCCAGTCTTAACATCAGAGATGCTTCAACATTGCCATGTATCAACCTGACCTGACATTGACTAGTTATGATTTGATGAGCTGGGATGGAAGAGTGATTAGAACCAGGTCTTTGCAGTCTATTTGCCTGGTTTGAAATTATGGCATATCAAGCTGTGTGACCTTGAGCAAATTATTTAACTTCTTTTGACTCGGTTTCTTCATTTGTAAAAGTGGAATTAATAGATACCTCAGTGTGTGGTTGTGATTATCAAATGAAGGGTTCAAAAGCATACAGAATAGAGTTTAGAAAGGATTAAGCACCAGTGAACATTTAATTATATTGTATTTGGGACAAAGATATCTCAACATTCCTGAACTCCAATAATATTGGTATCTCAGAGAGAAATTTTTAGGATTATTGCTATTATTATCCTATGACTTCCGACATTCTTGCATTTGTCTGAGTGATATTCTTACAATTCTCTTGGCATGAAGAAAGGTCAGGCAGCCGGACCGTAAAAGTGGCTAAGACCTGAGCCAAATTCCTGGCAGAAATTTGTCTGTCATATCCCCCATTTCCATATTTGAGACAAAAAATAAAAAGCTATAGGTCACTGGTGAGCTAAAGATGGGCTGCAAGTGAAATAATCTTATATACGTGGTATTTGATTAATGGAACTCATAATTTGGGTAATTCTTCAAATCCAAGCACTGAAATGAGCAAAACCAACTGACATGGTAACTTGAAGTCAAGACACAGGGTGCTGGTGACTACCAAAGGAAAAATAAGTTTCTTGGAAGAATGTTGTGGGATTCCATTAATGTGCCTGGCTCTCTGTTATCATTGCAGGGAGTCTGAAGTTGAGATGACAAGAGTGCCTCCAAACGTTTACCTCAACCACGGTGTTTCAGTGAATTACAAACTCTATGTTGTCTATTTGAATTTTTGATGAAAAGCTCCAAAACAAGATGAAAAAACCCAAAATAAAGTTTTAATACTATCTTCAGCTTTAATTTTTTTAAAAGATTTTATTTGACACAGAGAGAGAGAGAGAGGGAGAAAGCAAGCACAAGCAGGGGGAGGGGCAGGCAGGAGAGAAGCAGGCTCCCTGCTGAGCAAGGATCCCGATGTGGGACTCAATCCCAGGACCCTGGGATCATGACCTCAGCAGAAGGCAGACGCTTAACCGACTGAGCCACCCAGGTGCCCCCAGCTTTAATATTTTTTAATATAGAAAAAGGGTCATGGCAAGGTTAAATCAGGAGCAACACTGTAAGGACTTTAACTGAAATGGCAAACCCTTAAAGATAAGAAATTTGCCTTAACCTTTAAGAAAGAAATGATGCTGATAAAAGCGAAGTACAATATATTGATTTGAATGAGATCGACAATAGTATTAGGAAAACAGAAGGAAATAATTATAAAATGTTGAAAATATAAGAATCCTTCTAAATTAGTAACAAAAGACCAATGAGACCTTTAAGATTGTAGTTTTAAAAACTTACAAATGGACTACTATAAAAGAAAACACATTTATTTAAATGTCATTTGGGTACTCTTTTTGTCATGAATGGCTGCTGGGTGGTATTCACAAATACTTGATCTCTCTCTAAGCTGTGTCTCTCATGGAAAATGTTTAATTTATTTTCAAATCAACTCCCTTCAGATGGTTGTTTATCTCCTATTTCCTTTCCCCAAAAGATAACTCAGTTTGGGTGACTATTTTTTCAAAATTACACATCTCCTTAGGTATTGCTTGTTTATTTCTAAATGGTCTTTCTCTAGGGTAATGTATTGAACATTTGCTTTGTCTATAATAAATAATGACTACGTTTTATTAATGAATAGTTCATGTTAGCATGTAAAAGCTAGACACAAAGTGATTCTGAAATTTGTATATATGAAAATATCTTTAGTTCTTTGTGATTTAATATGAATCTATAGCATTTACTTTTTAAATTCTGTCATACCTTACACTACTAAGACAAAGAAAGGAACACACCTCTACTTTTAAGCTCCTCAAAGTTCTTTTTGTTGTTGTTGTTGTTGTTTCTTGTTTTTGTTTTTGTTTTTCAAAGTTGTTTTTATACCATAGCAAACAGTACACTACAGAGATAATAGTTCTTACAGAGACCATTTCAAATGCTGGTGGAATGAGAGCCAACACAGTTTAAATGTTTACATCACCCCTAAAAAAAATCTAAATAATTCCTATGAGACTAATTCATTTCATACAGAATTTATTATAATAAATCTGCCAAGAAAATCAGTTGAAGTAATCAAAGTATGGACAATTTTAAAAGACATGAATATATAATCTACAACTGAGAAGGTGACTCAGTCAATTTTCTCCACTCACTGCATAAGATAACACATGTTTTCTTTTGTCATGAGATAGAATGGGATGATCTGGACTCTGCCACCCACCAGTGTCCATTCTAGGATGGTTTCTGTGTATCTTGTTGATGGACTTTAAAAGATGCAAAGCACTAGCTCAACTACTCCAGCTTCCATTTTACTCAAAATTGTGACTGCTATTGACTTTTTCCTGGGTTCTTCTATTTTGACCAACCAATTTGAAATTAACACTTCAGGTTATCCTAACACATTAAAGTCTAGCATTATCACTTTGTTTACATTTATGAGTCATCTCATCTTTTAGCTACTCTTCTACTGGCACTCCCTGATTTAACTCCTGTAACAACTTCCCAGAAAGTTAGGTTATCTATTTTCAAACAAACCATCTTCAGATAAAGATCTCAAAAACAAGTATTATAGGAGTTGAAGAAAATATTTATTGAGTACTTAAATAAGAATTATTCTAAATATTTCATTCAATATTGAAAAGATATTTTTCTTAACTAATGAGTAAATGGAAATTCAAAGATATCATACAGCTTCCTTTATATAATGTGGTTAATTAAGCAGAGACACCAACACTGAAAATCTGTCTATCTTGAAATTTGTATAGTCAGGGTCACACATGCTGTTGCCTAGCAACATACACCCCTACTCATCACTCTAAATTACAAGGTTTACTGTTGAGTATCACAAAGCTATGAAGGAAAGCAAAGTGCATTTTTTTTTTACTGGTGTTTGGGGTTGGGGGTGGGGGGGAGTTTGGGGTTAGGAGGAGGAGGGCCTCCTGCTAATACCACCTAAAATGTAGCTGACAATTGGCCAGAGTCTCATATAGACAAATCTAAGCATTCCCAACTCCACAGATCTGGTCACAGGGAATCCCCACACTTTTAGGACTTTGGTCTCCCAGAACTCAACCTGGTTATCACAGTGAAAACTGGAGAAAAATCCCCTCAGTCTCCCCACAGAGGAAGGGTAAAAGTAACCATTTTGAAATACACCAGATCATTATGTTCTTCTTAACCAGGCCTGCCTTTAGAAGAAACTCTTTTACCATAGCTTAACCCATTGAACTTTTTCCAGATCCTAACAGATCTGGGGGAAGAGAGACACCCAACTCCAGCGCAACCTAGCCATCCTGTTCCACCTGGGTGCAAAGGGGACCTCAGAAATACTTGTGAGTATTTCATAGCACAGAGGCACAGGCTCATTTAAAGATTGAGACTAATCATAGGACCATTGGACATTCTCCTCCCCCTACAACTTATCACATTACTAAAGGCCTATTTACAGCATCTCCTTTACCCACTACATTTTGTCTGGTCCTCAAGGCAAACTAGTAGGAAAAAAAAAAAAAAAATCACACTGTTTTAAGAGACAGAGTACCAAAACCAGAGTCAGATAAGGCAGACATGTCAGAATTATCGTACTAGAAATTTAAAACAATTATGATTGTTTTAATTAATTAAAATCCTAAGGGATCTAATGGATATAGTAAAATAAAAATTACAAAAATTACCAACAGAACGCAATTAATAAAATGCAAATAGAAACATATTTTGACATTACTACCTCATGGTTAAACAGAGATTCTTTTTTTTTTTTTTTAAGATTTTTATTTATTTGAGAAAGAGAGAAAGCATATGAGAGAAAGAGAGAGAGAGCAAGCATGAGTAGGGGGAGAGGCAGAGAGAGAAGCAGACTCCCTGCTGAGCAGGGAGATGCTGAGCAGGGAGCCTGATGCAAGGCTTGATCCCAGGATACTCGGATCATGACCTGAGTGAAGGTGGACGCTTAACTGACTGAGCCACCCAGGAACCCCCTGAGATTCTTTTAATTTCTTTGCTAGAGTCTTTTCTCTCTAGTACACTGACAATTAAGTGGAAGGAAGTTCTTTTTGGAGAAAAGGTGCTGGAACAACCCACAATCCCTAAAAAGTCAACCTCACTCCTTGCCTGACACCATTTATAAAAAGTAATGAATTCACCTAACACTTAGAACTGAAAGCATTAATTTTCTAGAAGAAAACATAGGGAAAGTCTTATGACTGCAGGTTAAGAAAGTATTTCTTAGAGAAGATTTTTTAAAAACATTCAAAAAGGAAAAAAAATATTTTTTGGTTATTTATTTACTTATTTTTATTATGTTCAGGAAAAATTGTTAAATGTGACACATCAAAATTTAAATTTTCTATTAAAAGAGCCATTTTTAAAAAAATACTAAAAATATAAGACTACAAGAAAATATTTTCAAAACAAAGATCTGATAAAGGATTTGTATACAGAATACATAAAGAACTCTTACAATTCAGTAATAAGACAAATATCCTCATTTTATTTTTTTTATTTTATTATGTTACATTAGTCACCATACAGTACATCATTTGTTTTTGATGTAGTGTTCCATGATTCATTGTTTTCGTATAATATCCAGTGCTCCATGCAATACATGCCCTCCTTAATACCCATCACTGGGCTAACCCATTCCCCCACCCTCTCCTCTCTAAAACCTTCAGTTTGTTTCTCAGATTCCTTAGTCTCTCATGGTTTGTCTCCCCCTCTGACTACCCCCCCCTTCATTTTTCCCTTCCCTCTCCTAATGTCCTCCATGCTATTCCTTATGTTCCACAAATAAGTGAAACCATATGATAACTGGCTTTCTCTGCTTGACTTATTTCACTTAGCATAATCTCCTACATCCATGCTGATGCAAAAGTTGGGTATTCATCCTTTCTGATGGCTGAGTAATATTCCATTGTATATATGGACAACATCTTCTTTTCCATTCATCTGTTGAAGGGCATTTCGGCTCTTTCTACAGTTTGGCTATTGCGGACATTGCTGCTATGAACATTGGGGTGCATATGGCCCTTCTTTTCAGTACATCTATGTCTTTGGTAAATACCCAGAGGTGAAATTGCTGGGTCATAGGGTAGCTCTATTTTAATTTTTTGAGGCACCTGCACACTGTTTTCCAAAGTGGCTGTATCAACTTGCATTCCCACCAAGAGTGTAAGAGGGTTCCCCTTTCTCCACAACCTCTCTAAAATTTGTTGTTTCTTGCCTTGTCAATTTTTGCCATTCTAACTGGTGTAAGGTGGTATCTCAATGTGGTTTTAATTTGAATTTCCCTGATGGCTAATGATGATGAACATTTTTTCATGTGTCTGTTAGCCATTTGTATGTCTTCTTCGGAGAAGTGTCTGTTCATGTCTTCTGCCCACTTTTTGACTTGATTATTTGTTTTTTGCGTGTTGAGTTTGAGAAGTTCTTTATAGATCTTGGATATCAGCCCTTTGTCTGTAGTGTCATTTGCAAAAATCTTCTCCCATTCCGTGGGTTGCCTCTTTGTTTTGCTGACTGTTTTCTTTGCTGTGCAGAAGCTTTTTGTCTTAAGTCCAAAAAGTTCATTTTCACTTTTGTTTCACTTGCCTTTGGGGACATATCTTGAAAGAAGTTCCTGTGGTCAATGTCAAAGAACTTACTGCCTATGTTCTCCTCTAGGATTTTGATGGATTCCTGCCTCACATTGAGGTCTTTCATCCATTTTGGGTTTGTCTTTGTGTACAGTGTAAGAGAATGGTTGAGTTTCATTCTTCTATATATAGCTGTCCAAATTTCCCAGCATCATTTATTGAAGAGACTGTCTTTTTTCCATTGCATATTTTTTTCCTGCTTTGTTGAAGATTATTTGACCATAGAATTGAGGGTCCATATCTGGGCTCTCTATTCTGTTCTTTTGGTCTATGTGTCTGTTTTTGTGCCAGTTCCATGCTGTCTTGGTGATCATGGCTTTGTAATATAGCTTGAAATCAGGCAACATGATGCCCCCAGCTTTGTTTTTCTTTTTCAACATTTCCTTGGCGATTAGGGGTCTTTTCTGATTCCACACAAATTTTAGGATTGTTTGTTCCAGCACTTTGAAAAATGCCATTGGAATTTTGATCGGGATGGCATTGAAGGTATAGATTGTTCTGGGCAGCATAGACATTTTAACAATGTTTATTCTTCCAATCCATAAGCATGGAATGTTTTTCCATCTTTTTGTGTCTTCTTCAGTTTCTTTCATGAGTGTTCTGTAGTTCCTAGAGTATAGATTCTTTACCTCTTTGGCTAAGTTTATTCCAAGGTATCTTATGGGTTTTGGTGCTATTGTAAATGGAATCTTACCCAAAAACAAAAAAAGAAGAAAAAAAAATCCTATCCAAAAGAGAAAGGACCCAAATTAATAAAACTATGAATGGAAGGGGAGAGATCACAACTAACACCAAGGAAATAGAAACAATTATTAGAAATTATTATCAACAACTATATGCCAATAAGTTAAGCAACCTGGAAGAAATGGATGCCTCCCTGGAAATCTATAAACTACCGAGACTGAAACAGGAAGAAATAGGCAACCTGGATAGGCCCATAACCAGTAACGAGATTGAAGCAGGGATCAAAAACCTCCCAAAAAACAAGAGTCCAGGGCCTGATGGATTCCCTGGGGAATTCTACCAAACATTCAAAGGAGAAATAATACCTATTCTCCTGAAGCTGTTTCAAAAAACAGAAACAGAAGGAAAGCTTCCAGACTCATTCTATGAGGCCAGCATTACCTTGAACCCCAAACCAGGCAAAGACCCCCTCAAAAAGGAGAATTTCAGACTGATATCCCTGATGAATATGGATGGCAAAATTCTCAACAAAATCCTAGCTAACAGGATCCAACAGTACATTAAAAGGATCATCCACCATGACCAACTGGGGTTTATCCCTGGGATGCAAGTGTGGTTCAACATTTGCAAATCAATCAGTGTGACAGAACACATTAATAAGAGGAGAGAGAAGAACCATACGGTCCTCTCAATTGATGCAGAAAAAGCATTTGACAAAATACATCATCCTTTCCCGATTAAAACTCTTCAGAGTATACGGATAGAGGGAACATCCCTCAAGTTCATAAGATCCATCTATGAAAAACCCACAGCGAATTCATTCTCAATGGGGAAAGGATGAGAGCCTTTCCCTTAAGATCAGGAACACGACAAGGATGTCCACTCTCACCCCTATTGTTCAACATAGTACTAGAAGTCCTAGCAACAGCAATAAGACAACAAAAAGAAATAAAAGGTATTCAAATTGGCAAAGAAGCCAAACTCTCTCTCTTCATAGGTGACATGATACTTTATGCAGAAAATCCAAAGGACTCCACCCCCAAATTACTAGAACTCATAGAGCAATTCAGTATTGTGGCAGGATATAAAATCAATGCACAGAAATCAGTTGCTTTCTTATACACTAACAATGTAACTGTAGAAAAAGAAATTAGAGAATCAATTCCAAATATCCTCATTTTAAACTGGACAAATGATTTAAATAGAGAATATAGCAAAGAAAATATACAAAAGGCCAATTAGCATGTGAAAGGATGATTAATGCAATTAGGGAAATGCCAACTAAAATCATAAGACACCATCACATACTCAGTGGCTTAAAATCCTCAGTATCAAAGATTGACAAAAGACAAAGAAACTGGAGGATTTTTGAGTAAAAATCAAAATGGCAGTCACTTTGGAAAACATTTTGGTGGTTGCTTATGAAATTAAACATATACTTACTACCTGACCCAGCAATTCCACTACTAGGTATTTACTGAGAAAACGTATTCACACACAAAGAATTGTACCAGAGTATCAATACAGTTTCCTTTATAATAGCCAAAAACTAGAACTCAACCCAAATGTTATCAACCGGTAAATATATAAGCAAATTGTGGTATACCCATACAACGGAGTTCTATTTAGCAATAAAAAGATATAAATAGCATCATGGAGGAATCTAAAAACATCATTCTAAGTAAAAGAAGGTAGACACAAAAGAATTGTATAATTCCACACAGATGAAATCCTGGTATGTAGATCAGTGGTTTTAAGGATTGAAGGATTAGAGCAAGAGAATGACTGCACAGGCAATTTGGGCAGTGAAGAAAAGAGCCTGTATTATGATTGTGGTGGTGGTTACTTGACAGTATACATTTGTTGAAATGTATCAAATTGTACACTTAAATCTGGTGAATTTTATTTTCTGTAAATTATATTCTAATACAATTGACTAAAACAAAAATAAAGCTTTCTTGAAAAATAGCAATCATTATAAATGGTATGATTCAGCTTCCTGCCTAGAAAAGGATGTCCCAAGGTGAGGGACTGGGTGTCAGGCTAAGGAGCTGGCTGTGGAATTGTCGGAATTCAGACTGAGAACAGCAACGTCTACAGGAACACAGGCCATCCAAGTGACAGGTGTACAGAGCTTCAGCCAAGAGCTCAGGGGACATTCTGCTGCTTAAGGCGCTTGGTCATCACCAGCCTTTCATCAGCTGTTATGACACCCATGCCAGGGTGTTCTCCAGGGATTATTTCACGCGTCCCTAGATTATGGACCATAATTCTATGTTTTCCCATGTTCCCTACATAAACATTCTCTAAATAGATCCATCCTCTCTACATTAACGATAATGGACGACTGTATTTACTTTGCTTCTATTATTTGTCTCTTGTTTTAAAAATAGTATCTTTTGGGGGTGCCTGGGTGGCTTATTCGGTTAAACATCTGACTCTTGATGTCGGCTCAGGTCGTGATCTCAGGGTCGTGAGATCGAGCCCCACATCAGGCTCTATGCTGGGTGTAGAGCCTGCTTAAGATTCTCTCTCTCCCTCTCTCACTTGCCCCTCCCTACGTGCTTGCGGGCTCTCTCTTTCTCTAAAAAATTAAGAATAAAAAATAAAAATAAAAGTAGTATCTTTTTTTAAGTTTACGATTTCAAAAAAGCACAAATGAAAACATGAGAATTGCCTATAATTCCAGTATCAATGACATTTTAGAGCAGATAATACATGACTTTTTCCCAAAGGGACCAATCAAGAAACATCTTTTGGCACAAAGATACAGTGTTTACCAGCAGCCAAGTATGAACCAGGCCATATTTCTCCTGTTGCTCCCTCACCCCTCAGTATCCTCTAGCTACTCCTCACCCCTGTCTTGCATTTTCTCCTGTCTGTTCCTGGGTTCCCTTCCTACAGGACTGCTCCTAACCAGTCTCCAGCTCTTCCAGTATGACAAAGTTCCAGGACAATAGCCTCCCTAGTAGGAGATACAGATAATGAAGGATCTAAAGAAATGAGTCTTAGAAATTGCTTTTCATGCCCATGACAAGAAAAATTATGCGTTATGGATTTCTGCCTAGCATTCTTCACATATATAGACCATCCTGGGTTTCATCCATTTTCAAAACTGACCCTGACTTAGAATCAAGCTGTCACCTTTAAAATAACTACAGTAATCGCTCTTTGATCATTCGTGGATGAGGAATAGGGACTTCTGGATAACGGAATTCTCTCTTTCAAAAAGGTTTCCTATAACACGAACTTAGTCTATGAACTGAAATATTGTTAACTACCTGATTTCATGTTGTGAAATAAAATTCAATAGATCTTTCACTACTCTAGGAGAATTTTATAATCTTGAACCCCCTATTGTACCACATTATGATTTTTATGGTTTATAGTGTCAGGTACTGTTTAGTGTTATCTTTCCTTGTTACCATAGATACCCTTGCTCAGAAAGCTATGTGAATTGCACCCAGTGTTACTGTTAAATGTAAGAGCCTAAATCTAATCCTGGCTTTCTTTTTGAATCACCTAAAATCTATTCTCTTGCCAATCAAGCATTATGAGCATCAGTTATCACTGAGTCTCAGATGTACATATAACAAATTAATAAAACTTAACTTCATACTTTTAATTCTACATACTTCTGAATACAAGCTCCCCTTCAAGTCACTTATTTAGTATTTGATAAAGGTATATTAATGATACAGAATAATCTCCATGTGTCCCACAATTCCTTCATTCTTTCTTGCTTCCCTTTGGCATTTTTTTTTTTTAAGATTTTATTTATTTATTTGACAGAGAGAGACACAGTGAGAGCAGGAACACAAGCAGTGGCAGTGGTAGAGGGAGAAGCAGGCTTCCCGCGGAGCAGGGAGCCCGATGCGGGACTCGATCCCAGGATTCTGGGATCATGACCTGAGCCGAAGGCAGACGCCCAATGACTGAGCCACCCAGGCGCCCCTCCCTTTGGCATTTTTTTGTGTTATTTAATGTTTAGAGCATTTCAAAACAATGAGTCTGATTGGGAGGAGACCTCAGAAATTTTTTTCAAAACAAAATAAAAAAATGTATTTCTTTTGAGTACAAAGATGATAATATTTAAGACAGAAAGGTAATATAAAATAAGCACCACTAAAAGATGTGATTTAGCCCTACCAATTATAGAATTGAAAGTACGGATATTGAGAAATAGTGTTTTGTAAGACTAAGGCATCAATTCAATCATGACTTTGGCAGTTCATGTCCAAAAGGAATTCTTTGAGAAGGGAGTTAGTGATCTCCTTCCCCTTGCTAATAGTGGAGTGTCTACTTCAAATATCTAAGTGGATTTCTTTCTCATTTTGTAGCCCAAGCAGAAAATCATAGTACTGGATTTAGTATATACAAGTGAACTATGCCTTCCATCCACTACATAGCTCCACTGGGTCAATTTTAAAGCCATTATTTTACTCATCTGAGTATTTTCCAGGTTCTATCAAATTATTTCAATAACTGAAATCTGGTATTTTTTAAGTTTGTACAGGTCATTTTCTTCTTAAATCAGCTGCCTAGAACTATTTAGTGCAATATTAATTGAGGTCAACTATCTGGAAATGTAATATAAAATTACCTCTTATCTCAATTTGTGGGGGCTGCCATGGGTCCTTTTACCAGAAAAGAGAATATACACATTATTGGAGCCACACAGTGGATTATTAGGCAGTGCTTTCAGGAACAACCTTTGTAAGGGGGTGATGGAAGCAAGAACAGAAGTTGAACAGCAGTACATTTGTGACAGAGGCCTCAAATGACATCCTGACTGGCTGGGACGACCTTGTAGAGTTGTCTCCAACTGAGGCCAGGGTGCCGTGTCCCTTGTATTACTGTCAGGGTAGGCACCATAACCCTGTGGGCAAGGAAGCTCCCCTCCGCCAGAGACAATTCTTAGGAGGTATCCATTGTTAGCCCTCTGAGGCCAAGACTCACAACAACTGGGGACATCAGTGCTTTGGTCCTACAGAGAGCATCTCCATAATGTCCTCCAGCTTTCCTTACATGTCCCAACAGGACACTTAACTAAATATATTTCCTTCTCATGTGCCTGTATGGCATCTGGAATTCCGATTTTAGATCAATTTCCCTGCATAAGACAGTGGATATCAATGTGCTTTCTTCACAATCACTTGTCTCAGATAGAGTGCTGCAGTGCTTACCCCAGGGGGGAGAAGCTACTGCCATTTAGTGCTTCATTTTTCTGGATTGCAGGATGTGATTTCCTTTCAAATTACTGGCCAGAACAACTAGATCTTTATCTTGACAATATTCATTTGAATATGGTTTCTTTTGAAAAACAAAAACAAAAATAAAAATAAATCTTCCACTCCAGAAAAAATACCAAAAAGTACTGGGCTGAGATAAAGCCATTAAAAAAGTGGGAGTGCATTTATGATATAAGAAATTCTGTGAGAGAAACTCTCACTCTCCCATATACAGCTTAGTATCCAACCAAATTCTAAGCAGATTTCCAGAGCTATTTGTGTACCTCTTTTCAAATATCTGCACCCAAATTTCAGCTGGCCTCTATTCCCCCAAACTCTGATCATCTCAATTCATTGAGACCACTATGTTCTAATTATGTTTACCCTCTGAACTCCATGATCAGGAAAAAGGTTCCAGTCAATAAGCAGGGGTGATCCTATAGCATATCTAATTTGTTACCCATTTTTTCAGGGATCATAGTTCTATACTGTCTTTTAATTTCTGAAAATAATTGTTTCATATATTTGGTCCATACATCCTTTTTTTTGGTGGTGTCAGGAAGGCATGCCTAGTAGCAGTTACTACTTACATGAGCATGAGTGACAGCCCTAAAATCTTTTTTTGAATCAAGTACAAAATTTACAACAAACCCCAAAATACATGTATTTAAAATGGTATAGATCAGTGATGCTTAATAATGTAAAAACAAACTTTAAATAAATAAAAAAATAGAATAGTAAGAAACAACATGAAGCATATATCATACATACAAGAATAGATCTAAATTAGGAAATCTATTAACATATTTCATTATATAATAACAACAAAATGAAAATGGTGTGATCATATCCATATACTGAGGTTATTATATTATTCAACTTGGTTTTTGATTTTTTAAAAGTTGCTTTAAGTAGATTTTTCTTAAGACAGTTTTAAAAAATCTACTCAGCCAACAAGTTGTTATTCATATCAGCTATCTAATATAACCACTCTTATTTAAGGTTTTCAAGGCACTACAATAATAAAAGGCATAGAGAGACTTAAATTATCACTGTTTGTAAATAATTTCATTACTTTAATAGAAAATTCAAAATATTTGACAGAAAAAGGGCATAAATATTTAGAAATTCTTATGGCAGCTAGAGTCAATATTAACATAAATACATCAATATCCCTCCTACATATAAAAATAACTTATTAAACTAAGGACTGGATCATTGAAAAGATAAGCAAAATTTATATTTTTATTTTTTTTTAAAGATTTTATTTATTTATTTGACAGAGAGAGACACAGCAAGAGGAAATACAAGCAGGGGGAGAGGGAGAGGGAGAAGCAGGCTCCCCATGGAGCAGGGAGCCTGATGCGGGGCTCGATCCCAGAACCTTGAGATCATGACCTGAGCTGAAGGCAGATGCTTAATGACCGAGCCACCCAGGTGCCCCAGATAAGAAAATTTAAAAACTTTAGCTAGACTCACCAAGAAGAAACAGGACTCAAAATCAGAAATGAAAGAGGAGACATTACAGCTGATACCACAGAAATACAAATGATCATAAAAGACTGCTACAACTATAAGCCAGTAAATTGGACAACCTATACAAATGGATACATTCCTAGCAACATACGACCTTCCAAGACTGAATCATGAAGAAATAGAAAGTCTGAATGGAGTAATTACTTGTAAGATTAAATCAGTAATCAAAAACCTCCCAAAGTCCAGGACCAGACAGCTTCAATGGTAAATTCTACGAAACATTCCAATAATTCATACCAATCCTTCTCAAACTCTTCCAAAAGTAGAGAAGGAACAAACACCTTAAACTCACTTTATGAGGCAAGCACTACCCTGATACCAAAACCAGACAAGAACACAGGAAAAGAGAATTACAGGTCACAATCCCTGATGAGCATACATGTAAAAATCCTCCAAGTATTAGCAAACTGAATTCAGTCATACAAACAAATCAACGTGATACACATTAACAGATAAAATCATATAATCATCATGAGATGCAATATAAGCCTCTGCCAAATTCAACATCCATTTATGATAAAAACTCTCAACAAAGTGGGTATAAAGGGAAGATACCTCCACATAATAAAGGCCATATATGACAAGCCCCAACTAACATCATATGCAACAGTGAAAAGCTGAAAGCTTTTTCTCTGAGAACAGGAACAAGACAGGGTGCCTACTCTTACCACTCCTATTCAACATAGTCCTGGAAGTCCTTGTCAAAGCAATCAGGCAAGAAAAAGAAATAAAAGGCATCTGAATCACAAAGCAAAAAGTAAAATGGTCTCTGTTTGCAAATAATATGATCTTACATACAGAAAATCTTACATTTCACCAACACATAAACGAATTCAGTAACGTTGCTGGATACAAAATCAATATACAGAAATGTTTCACTACTATACACTAAAAGTGAACCATCAAAAAGAAATCAAATCTCAATTACAATGTCCTCAAAAAGAATAAAATGCCTAGGAATAAATTTAACCAAGGAGGTGAAAGACCTGTATACTAAAAATGGTAAGACACTGATGAAAGAAAATGAAAAAGACACAAGTAAATGGAAAGATGTTCTGTGCTCATGATTGGAAAAATATTGTTAAAATATCCATATTACCTAAGCAATCTACATATTTGATGCAAAATCTATCAAAATCCCAATGGCATTTTTTATAGAAATAGGACAATCCTAAAATTTATATGGAACCACAAAATAGCACAAATTGCCAAAGCAATCTTGAAAAGGAAAAACAAAGCTTGAGGCATCATACTCCTTGATTCCAAACTATATTGCAATACCTTAATAATCAAAACAGTAGGAATTAGCATAAAACAGACACATAAATCAATGGAATAGACAGCCCAGAAATAAACCCATGCATAACAGTCAATTAATTTATGACAAAGGAGCCAAGAATAGACAAAGGGAAAAGGATAGTCTCTTCAATCAAACCCAAAACAAAAATCAACTGAAATGGATTAAAGAATTAAATGAAATAAATGAAACCATAAAACCCCTAAAAGAAAACATAGAGGGTAAAGGAGTAAGCTCTTTGTCCCCAGTTCTGGCAGTGATTTTTTTGTATTTGATACCAAAAATAAAGGCAAAAAAAGCAAAACAAACAAGTGGGGGACTATATCAAACCAAAAAGCTTCTGCACAGCAAAGGAAACCATAAACAAAATGAAAAAGCAACCTATGGATAAGGAGAAAACATTTACAAATCATTTATCTAATAAGGGATTAATACCCAAAATAAATAAATAATTCACATAACAGGAAAAAAACAACAAACAATATAATTTAAAAATGGGTGGAGGATCTAAATAGACTTTTTTTCCCCAAAGAAGACAGAGATGGCCAACAGGGACATGGAAAGATTCTGAACATCACGAACCATTGGGGAAATGCAAATCAAAACCACAAAGAGATATTACAGCATTCCTGTTAGAATGGCTATCATCAAAAAGACAAGAAATAACCAGTGTTGACAAGGAGGTGCAGAAAAGAGAATCTTCATATACTGTTGGTGCAGCCACTAAGGAAAACAGTACAAAGGTTCCTCCCAAAATCAAAAATATAATTACCATATGATCCAGCAATTCCACTTCGGAATATTTATTTATTCAAAGAAAACAAAAAATACTAATTTGAAAAGATACATGCACCCCTATGTTTACCACAGTATTATTTACCATATTAAAGACATGGAAACAACCTCAGTGTCCACTGATGGATAAATGGATAAAGAAAATGTGATCCATATACACAATGAAATACTATGCAGCCACAAAAAAAGAACAAAATCTTGCCATTTGCAACACTGTGGATGAATCCTGACGGCATTATTCTAAGTGAAATAAGACAGAGAAAGATAAATAATGTATAACCTCACCAAAATGTTTTTTAGGATTTTGTTGTGGTTTTTTTTCCCCCTAAATTTCATGAACAAAAAACTGAGGTAGTGGATATAGAGAACAGATTGGTGACTCCTTGAGGTGAGCAGTAGGGGGTTGGCAAATTTGGTTAAGGGGGTCAAAAGTTAGAAATTTTCAATTGTAAAATGAATAATTCAAGGGGATACAATATACAGCATGGTGACTATAATTAATAATATTGTACTGAATATTTGAAAGTAGTTAGGAGAGTGGATCTTGAAGGTTCCTCTCAGAAGAAATCTTTTACCTATATATGGAAATGGATGTTAACTCTTGTCTTGCAATATATACAAGTATCAATTCAATGTTGTATACCTTAAATAATTATTACGTCAATTCTACTCCAACTTAAAAAATAAATATTTTTTAAAAGAGGGAAAAATTTGAAAAAATTCATGAGTCCATGTGAGATATAGTGGTTTATCAATGAAGATTTAGGATCATAGGTAAGGGGAGAGGCACTGACGTATTTATTTGTTTATTGTTCAATCAGTGCATACGGAGATACTTTTTAGTATACAGGTATCATCAATTCCTATCCAAACCCAGGTACAATGTGTTTTTGTTTTTTTACTCCCTTCCTAGCTAATTGCATATCTAATAAATTACAGTGCTGTTATTACTCATAATGCCATGACTCCAGAACCTGATTGTATTGAAAAAATATAGACCATTTTTGATTCTGGAAAAAAAAAAAAAACCGAAAAACCAAAACCTCAATGTATAATGGGGGAAAAAAAGACTCAATTTATAAAAACAGATACATTTTAAAGTCAGTTAGAATATACATAAAACATTTTTGATATTACTGAGAGACATACAGATGACTTGAAATAAGAGCAGGGGAAGTCAGTATCATAAAGTACTCAGTTCTCCCAGAGTGAGTTTGTGTGCCAGCCATGTTTGGACATGATTCATGAGATACCATTCTCAACCCCCTTTACTGTTTGTTTCCTACTCTCACTTTAAATGTATTTTCTGGGACCAGTCCTTTCCTTGCTTTTGGATGAAATTAGAAGTTCTGTTAGTTTCCTTGTCCCTTCTGGTAACAAATTATCCTTGGGTTAGTAATCAGTAAATTCTATCACTATAATTGTATTAGTTTCCTAGGGATGCCATAACAAAATCCCAGTTTAGGTGGCTTAAATGGCAAATTTTCTCACAGTTCTGGAAGCTAGAAGTCTCCATCTAGGTGTCAGCAGTATTATTTCTTCTGAGGTCTTTCTCCTTGGCTTGCAAATGGCCATGTTTTCTTGTCTTCACATGGTCTTCCCCCTGTGCTTGTCCATGTACTCATCTAAGAACACTAGTCATATTGAATTAGGGGCCCTCCCCCCAATGACCTCAGCCTTAATTGCTTCCTTAAAGGCCTCATCTCCAACTACAGTGGCATTCTGAGGTATTGGGGGTTGGCAGTTCAACATATGAATTTGGGGATAGGGGTGGGGGACATAAATCAAACCATAACGATAGTCAAACTTCAAACTGTGCAATAATATGGGTATTATCTATCCCTTCTCAGTCTTTAGCTTATTGACTACTAAGCACTTAGAAGATGGGGTTTCACTGACTTGATTGTTGTCATTGTTCTTTATGCCTTGTGCTTGTGCTCATTTGTACTCTGGCTAAACACGATTTTTCTTTTTTTTTAACCTCTCCAGGATCAAAACAGATAAAAGGAAAGAGAAGAAAAAGAAATCTTATTTGACCAATTGGCATTTGACCTTTTTGCACCAGGCAGATGTTTATTGCTAACTTCTTCTTAGAATCTTTTTGTGAGCTCTTTGGGGAATTCACTAATATTTCTCACTTTTAGTTCTCTTGGTGAAAAGTACACACTCTTTGGTGAGCCACTGAAGATTTTCTCCTGGCGCCTGTTTTATCTCAATAAAAATTTTCTATTTAGAGAAAAAAAATAGGCATCTCGTATATTTATGAAGATTTAATCATTAATATATGCTACGATAAAAATAATTCAGGTGCACATGAGTATATTTTGTATGCTACTATTTTTGACAGGCAGAGAATCTTGGGGCCTACATAGCAAAATGCTACATTGGTTAAATTTGGGGAGGGAAACTGCAAGGCTATAAAACAGAACCTTTTATAATTCAACTTTTTGTACCATTTTTCTTTTATACAATGTGCACATATTACTTATTCAAAAAGAAGTTATTTTGGTATATAAATAAATAACATTTTGCATTTTGTTAAAATGTCATCATTTAGAGTATGCATATAGATGTTTTCTTTAATTTCAAAAAAGATAAAATGAAGACATGGAACAATTTTCTTCAAGAAATAATAATCACTACCATTTAATGAGTACTTAATGTTTGTCAGGTATACTCTTAGAAGATATAAATCATATTGTTTGGATAACGTCAGTGAACTTCAAAAAAGTTACATAATTTTAACAAGGTTACAAATAGCATTAGCAAACAGAGGTGGGAAGATTTTTTTTTTTTTTTTTTAAGATTTTATTTATTTATTTGACAGAGAGAGACACAGCGAGAGAGGGAACACAAGCAGGGGGAGTGGGAGAGGGAGAAGCAGGCTTCCCGCCGAGCAGGGAGCCCAATGCGGGGTTCGATCCCAGGACCCGAAGGCAGACGCTTAACGACTGAGCCACCCAGGCGCCCCGAGGTGGGAAGATTTTAATCCAAATATATCTCTAAAGGATGTAGTTATCAAATTGGATACATCTGCCAACCAGAAAGCAATGGGCAGAGCAAAGCATATAGTACAAGGTCTTTTAGCAACCAGGAATTGCTTTTTGCTTTGGAAAGGATTCTGAAGCTCTCAGTGCAGGGGATGATAGGGGGGATTTAATCAGAAAGACAACCACCATTTTTTTAAGTCATCTGTGAATAAGTTAACCGTTTCTATATTGCCCATCAGATACCCAAAACACATCCTAAAAATGAGCAAAATACTTACTCCACATTTCCTATCATCAAGCCTCCCAACACACAGAAATACCTATATAATTTGTGGGGCCCTTTGTAAAATGCAAGTGGAAGGATGATTGTTAAAAATCAATATAATTTCAGTGGGGCACCTGGGTTGTCCAGTCAGTTAAGTGTCTGGCTTCCACTCAGGTCTTGATCTCAGGTTCCTGGGATCAAGCCCTGCGTCAGGCTCCATGCTTAGCAGGGAGTCTGCTTGTCCCTCTGCCCCTCCCCATGCTGTTTCTCTCTTTATCTCTCTCTCTAAAATAAGTAAATAAAATCTTTTTTAAAAAATCTGTGATTTCAAGATGGTAACAGCAGAGCATGAAACCAAGCACAGGGATCTTCTGAGTGCTTGATGGTGGGGCCTTGAGCAACTATGGAGGTCACACACCCGTGAAGCCTGCCCTGCCTCCTCAGCCCCATTCCATCAACCCCATATACGCTTAGCTTAGTCATCATCCTTCATGTTCATCAACATGGAATGCTGTCATCGAATGCATCAGACAGTATTTATAACACTACATTCTCTTGCTTTTCCTCATCCCCTTTTTCTTTATAATCTTTGTTATTTCTCCTCTTTTGTCCTGAATTCCATATATGTAAGCACCTTAGGGCTCTATCCTCAGTTTCTTCTCTATGTAAACTCATTCAGTTGATATTCTCATCCAGTTTCCTCATTTTAAATACCACCTATAAGCCTTTAACTCCAAAATTTGCATCTCTTGTTCAGACTTTCTCCCAAACTACAGACATGAATACCTGCCTACTCGACTTTTTTGGATAAATATCCAAGAAGTGTCTTTAATTTAAGAAATAATAAACTGAACTTGTGATTTCCTTCACCAAAACAAAACAAATACAAACCACTCTCCATACACAGCTTCCCACCTCAGTAGATATCAACTCAAATCTTCCAATTACGTAAGCCAAAACCTTGCAATCTGTTTTTTATCTAATAATCTGCATCCAGTCTAATAGCTAATCAGGTGCCTTAGTCTTCATAAGATCTCCAGAAACCAAATGTCATCACCAAATCCACCACTAATATCCTGCCTATCCTCATTATCACCAATCCTTGGAATTGCCTCAGTGGCCTCTAACATACTTTGTTTCTTCCTTCATCACTAGCCGTCACTGCTGCTAAAGTCACCATTTTTAGAGGTGACTTTAGAGCATGCCCTCCTCTGCTCCATACCCTATGAGTCCTTATTGTACTCAAAATAATAGACCAAGTCTTTACAATGACCTAATGACTGATAAGCCCATAAGTAATCTGTCTTGCCACCTTTCCCCTATTAATACTCTCTTCCCAGCTCATTACACTTCAGCAATACAAGGCTCTAGGTAGTACCTCAAACATACTTACCAGGCTCCTACCCCTGGGTCTTTGTTCTAGCTGGTCCTTCCACCTAGGACACTCGTCCTCAGATGTCCCATTCACTCAAGTTCTATTCAACTCCTTCCTTGAATCTTGCAATAAAACTTAAGCTGATCACCTTGCTTAATCCTGCTGTCAGGTACCTCACCTCATGTACTTTCTATCTCCCTCCCTACTGTGTTATTCATCACTCCTTATCACCATAATTTATGATTTTTATTATCTCTCTCTCCATGCCAAGAATATATGTAAGAGTCACAAGGCACATTTTGCTCACTGTCGTACTACAAGCCTTGCAGATGCCTGGAGCAGTACCTAGAACCCACCAGGTGCTATGTTAATACTTCCTGATTATATAAATTGATAAAACATTTCCTAAAACAATGTTATTCACGTTGTTATACTTCTTCCAATATTTCTATTTTAATTTTACATATTAAAAAATCCTTCAGTGATAGAACAGTGTTTTTACAACCTCTTTCACCCTGGCACCGAAAAATCTGAATTCTTAGAGTTCTGCTAGTAGGCTAGTTGTTTCTTCTGAATTGAACTTCTAGCTTTGCATTATATGCATTTTCTGGGAACACCACAGGATGTTAAGCAGTAGACTATTTACTTAAAAGAAAGTATTTTTATCAGAGGAAAAAAAAACCCTTTGTGATGTTTCCTGAGTACTGTGACAGAAGAACATTTAATTACCCAGTAAGTGGCCTCACCCTCCTGGCCACATCTGCCCTAGCCATGATTAATGGTTAATCAACAAGTGGTAAATGTATGGAATGCATTGCCTTTCATTACAGATTTACACTTGAAAATGTAGGAGACAAATCAATTCTAACTTTATCAAATAATTTCACAAAGAAAATAAATTAATTACATCTCAATGTTGTTTATCAATCTGTACTCAATGTTGTTTATCAATCTGCAGTAAAAACTAGTGTCCTCAACATACAGCACTTCCTTAATAAATATTTTTGTTATGAATAAATGACTGAATTGAAACGTTAATAAGAAGCCCAGCAAAAATAATAAAAAATAAACAGACTGCCCTATGTTCAAATACATTCTGCAAATAGACTGTCATGTTAAGAAGAGGAATAAATGAATCTTCTTCCTTTATAAGAGAATCAGTCTTGTGCAGTGGAGAACGGTTTGGAGAGGAGCAAAAAATGGACAAAGAAAAATAAGCAGGGAATATGGCAATGCTCCTTTGCAAAATTACAGTACCTTAGACTATTAAGATTCAGAAAAGAGAACAAAGGCAAGGTCTGCACTGGAATTATGTTGGTCTTGACTGGCAATACCATCAAGAGATTTTGCTGGAACATTTGCTCCCCCCCCCAACACACACACAGTTTGCAAATTAAATAAGAAAATAATGTAGGACAACGTATTTTTAGCAGGATCCATTATATAGTTGCACCATACACTGATAAGACAAAAATCAGAACAACCACCACAACAAATATCATTGAGAATAAGATTCAGAAGCAGACATTGATAATTGGTTAGTTTTTTGAAATTGAAGTATCTGTGAGATATAGGAATAGAAATTTCAAGAATCTGTGACTAAGAAAAGAGATCTTGGCCAGAGATAAAATTTGGGAGCCATCATAAACTAAGAATATAGATGAGATGTTGGGGAACTATATTTAATAACAAAATGCACTCCTACCCAGAAAACCTCTCCACAAGGTAGAAAAGAAAGAAAACAATTGTATTACTGCATAAGCATTAAATCTGAATAGGATATCATCACAGGTAATAAGCTGAGAGACTGCAAAGACAGAAGGAAATCTCACCCTTTTATAAAGCTAAGGAAATACAACCCATTACCCAAATGTTCTCAAGAGTAATAGTAACTAGCCCTCAGGTAAGAGAACATGACAGCACCCTTTACCACACAGTCCATCCTAAATTCACCGGCAATTGCTGACTACCTGTGTTAGTTACTTGGCTTTATACAAAGAAAAAATAAATTTGACTTGTCTTTTTTTTAAGATTTTATTTATTCATTTGAGAGAGAGTGAAAGTGAGAGAGGTCACAGAGGGAGAAGCAGACTCACCGCAAGGCAGACACTTAACCAACTGAGCCACCAGGTGCCCCTCAATATATCTTTATGATAGAAAGTAGTTTTGCAACTTGGAGCCAGGTTCCAGCTGAAATTAGGCTCCTATCATCATCAGGAACTAAGAAGTAGAGGCTGGATATTCCCTATTTATATCCCAAAGAGATGGCTCTCAGGTCCTTGAGAAAAACATTCTTGGGTTTTAAAGCCTAGTTACGTATTTGAAAGCTTTACATACTTGGGTTTTAAAGCCTAGTTACGTATTTGAAAGCTTTACATACACTTCAAAGCAATGGAGAAAGAACTTACAAGTTTTCTAAAGTAAATGCTCTAAAAGTAGGAAGGGGAGGAGCAGTCTCTATCCTTATTTTCAACAGGCATAATGAACCCACTTACTTTTAATTTCTATTTGCCCTTACAAAGATCATTTAGTGAAAGAATGCAAGTAAGAAGAGCAACTGGGAGTAATCCCTAAGAAGAACCAATACTTAATGTTTAGATGGGAAAGGAGCCAGCAGTAGTTAAGATTATGTGTGACCATTGTCCAGGGTATATGTGTGCGGGGGGGGAGGGGTAGATTTTAAAAAGAGACAAAGAGAAAACTGAACATATTTGTATGAAAAGATAATGATGCAGTTTTATGAACTGAATTGCACCCCCCCAAATTCATACATTTAAGCCCTAAACCCCACTATGACTGTGCTTAGAGGTGCATTAAATGAGGTATTGGTGGGGGGAGGCGGCCCTGATCCAGTAGGACTGGTGTCCTTATAAGAAGAGGAAGGGACACCAGAGCTCGCTCACTCTCTCTCAATCTCTGTGCACACACACACACACACACACAGAAAAAACCCAGTGACAGCACAAGAAGGTATCATGTGCAAGCCACAGAGAGCCCTTAGGAGAAACCAACCCTGTTCACTCCTTGGTCTTGGACATCCAGACTCCAGAACTGAGAGACAACAAATGTCTGCTGTTGAAGCCACCCAGTCTGTGGTATCTTGTTATGGCAGCCCCAGGAAATGCATACACTCAGTTACAAGATATTCATGAGAAAAGGGAGTTAACCAAAGACTTGAAAAGGAAAAGGATGCAGAGAACAACTGGAGGAAATAGCCTTGATAGAAAAAGGCAAATGGAGATAAGTTGGTAGGCTTTCTGGGGAAGTTCTCATCTCCTGACTGTTTCTATTTCTCAAGAAATGTGATGTTGTCATCAACTGAATATGAGGCTGAGGGAGGGGAGGGAACACATTTGAGGTGGAAATGAAAATAGTCATTCTAACACTAAGAGAGCACACATAATAGTGAGACAGGGTAGCATTACACCAACCTTTCTGATCATAAGTTTCAAGTGAAAATGGTCCAGCTTGTTCATGTGAGTTCTCCAAAAATACTGGGGTCAATGAACTTGGTAATTAGGATATGATGGAAGAAATACTCAAGTGAGTTTATTGGATCAAGAAAGATGAAAAGATCAAAGATGGCACCTGGAATACTTTAAATTTTATTAGAGCCATGGCAACTTCTGGGGATAATATGCTTGGGATTGTTATGCTTTGAATTCTGCCCTCTCCTCCCCAGGATATGTTTAAGTTCTAACCCCTGGTACCTGTGATTATGACATTATTTAGACTGGTGTCCTTATGAAAAGAGGGAAATTTGGACATAGGCAGGGAGAATGTTAAGAAGGAGGCAGAGACTGGAGTGATGTATCTATAAGCCAAAAATGCCTGGGGCTATCAGAAGCTGGGAGGGACAAGGAAGGATCCTTATCTACAGGATTCAGAGGGATCATGGCCCTGCGAACACACTGATTTCCAACTACTAGCCTTCAGAACTGTGAAAAAATTAATCTCTGTTATTTTAAGTCAACCCAGTACTTTGTTCCTGCAGTCCTAGAAAATTAATGCAGGGATGTTATCATATGGAGTGAAGAGTTAAGTGGGGTAGAGAAAATGTTTTCTAAAAGTTAAGTCAAAAAATGAAAAGGCTACAATATGGGATAGCTCAACCATGTACATATTACTCTCACCAATGATTAAGATCTCATTCAATGTGGTGGAATGATGAGATCATAATGACGTGAATAAGGTTACTTAGCTGGTGCAGCATGACCTTCAGGGGTAGTTTTTGGTTTGGGATTTTTCCAGAAGTGGGAGAATATTGATCTAGAAACAATGATAGAGAGATCCTGATTCCTACCTCCTGACCTTGAACGTCTGACACTGGTGAAGGCAAATAGGGAATGAACCATGGATGATCTACTTCCATAGTCTCTAAGTTAAGAAATCAAACCTAGTGCTCTGGTCCTATCTGCTTCACTCTGTTGTATGATGGTCTTTGCAAGGGTGCTATTTGGTGCAGGACACCTATCACTATGGAATGAACTATGTTCCTCTCCAAAAGTCATTTGTTTAAACCCTAACTCCCAAGGTGATGGTATTCGGGGATAGAAACCTTGAGAGGTAACTAGGGTTAGATTATTATCAGAGGAATAATTAGAATAGATTTGTCCAGGACTGTCCCTATGTCTGGGTTGGGGCCAAGAAATTCATATATACATGAATATTGTTCATATATGTTCCCTCTGAATATACATATGAATTTATATATATACACACATATGCATGTGTCTGAGTGTGTGGTGTGTATCCAAGTAAGCAGGCTTTTTTTTTTTTTTTTTTTAATAATCTGTAGGTTTGAAAAACCTAATTTAAATCTTATCACTCAAAATGTACTCTTTGAGCTAGGAGCCATGAGAAGTTCAGAACATTAACCCAACCCAGATCTACTGAATCAGAATGTTTAATTCAGCAAGATCCAAAGGTGGGTCATACTAGTATTAAAGATTGAGAAGTACTATCAACAGATACCTGAGATACCCTACAGTAGAGAGATGCAGTCAGAGATGGTAGACCATGTATCAGGAGAGCATGGCAATAGTAAATATATGAACATCAGATGAAAGCCAGGAATTCAAGATGGAATAACAAGGTACCAATAAGCAGATACAACCAGGCAACTAAAACCCAGGATCAGGCAATTTCAAATATCAATGAGATGTATAATGGCAACCACATTTTTCCAAGCTGTGGGAAGATGAGAGCCACACAAATGGAAAAACTCAGGAACTCTTGGAAAACTCAGAAACTCTCTTATAACATAGGGAATATAAGTATTAAAAAAAAAAAATTAAGAAACACTCATAGCCTGTATTTTGGTAAAAGCTGTGGCCTGGAAGAGATCAGAAACAAGACAAACAACCTTGCAATCATTCTGCTCCACACTTTGGATTATGAGAATACAAGAATCCAAGAAAAGTAAAAGGTTAAAAAAGGCGGTAGTGGGCATAGGCTTCATGTAAAAAATCCCACCCGGTTGGCTTGGAGAGCCTATTTAGCTTTATCTGGTTGAAACTGTGTTAAAAGCAAGGACAATATATGTTAAAAAAAAAAAAAAAAAAAAAAGAAGAAGAAGAAGAAGAAGAAGAAGAAGAAGAAGATAGCAGGAGGGGAAGATGAAGGGGGGGAAATCGGAGGGGGAGACGAACCATGAGAGACTATGGACTCTGAGAAACAAACTGAGGGTTCTAGAGGGGAGGGGGCAGGGGATGGGTTAGCCTGGTGATGGGTATTAAAGAGGGCACGTACTGCATGGAGCACTGGGTGTTATACGCAAACAATGAATCATGGAACACTACATCAAAAACTAATGATGTAATGTATGATGATTAACATAACAATAAAAAAATTAAAAAATAAAACTAGAAAAAATAAAAGCAAGGACAAAAAATAGAGAAGCTGGCCATTCATGACCACAGTCCGAGGGCTCTGGGCTGAGTGCTGCAGCAGTGACGACCTGGTTTCCCAGGCTGCTTGCTTCAGAGCTTGTGGGTGAACACGTATGCTCTGGCCACAGGCCCTCTGCACGTTCGCTCTTTCCAAGGGCAGAGTGCACTCCAAGCACAGTATGTGTGTGGTTGCTCTAGGGAGGATGGCTGGTTAGACTGAAGGATAAAAGGGCAAAGTCAGAGTGGTTCAAATTATAAACGCCTTCAGGAGTACACTTAAGGATGGGAACTACTTATTTAAACTACCTGTTTAAATTTGATTGTTTAGAACAATTTTTTTCTGTCCCCAGTTGGCTGCCAAATTAGCCTCCTTGTCTGAGTTCAAATGGTAATTGCCATCTTGCCAGACCTGTATTTAAATTTAATCTCTGATACGTTTAAAAGTATTCCCTAAGGCATAGACATCCAAATTTCATGCTCAAAGCATATGTTTCACCAGCAGAATTATGTCAATATTCTGAATTTAAAAGTGTCAGAGGTTGTGTTATAAAAAGATATGAAATGAGGATTGAAATATTATCAGGGAGTTTTACATCCAACACTCACCACTACCTACAGATCTAAAGAAGAATCAAAATACATTTTGCCTAATTTCCATTCAAAAAGAGCCCAGGAGCTTGCAGGAACTCTTGATTGCATGAGAAATTTATTCTAAGGAAGAGAGGTCACAGGTGGCACAAGGGAATGGAGTTCTTTTTTATTCTTTGGAAGAAGAGATTTGGAAAAGGGAAGACACTAAAGAGGGAACACCTTGCTCAGAACACTTTTTAGTATCATTGTTGCTATTTGATAATAATGTAAGCTGCGGAGCAGGGATGTTTGCAAGAGCATATTGACATGCTAGGATGTGGAAGGCATCCTGGCCCAGCACGCAGCTTTCAGGAGGCCCTACATTGTATACCCCAGGCTTCCAACGCAGAAAGCTCCTGCTGAGGAACAAGGCAGATGAGAACTATCACATCAGGATGGTGCCAACGCTCAAAGCCAGAGCAAGGCAGCCAGAAACATTAAATTTTAATAAAACCCCAGATGTAACACCCATGTCTCTGAGTGACTCTCATGGTATTCTTTCCTACTTTGAAACATAAGTTTATATATAGTTTAACACTTAGATAATGTGAATCTCATTTAAATAGTAATGGACTTTGGACAACATAATCCACTGTGTTCAAACCAACATAGAAAATCTTATTTTTGGCTCTTCTTTAGTTTGTGAACTCTCTATTAGTATTTCTACAGTGCATCAATGCAGAACCATACACAAGCTGCCTCCCTGACCCATAGAGTTGAGGGAGGAGATTAGTGACTGAAATCATGTTCCTAAAAAAAAGCCTCTTTCCTTCCCAGGCTAACCCTGGGTTAGGCGAGAAATCCAGAAGTGGGAATTTCCACCCTGGTGAATGTGCATTTTTCATAGCCTAAAGGCAACATAATATCCTTGCTATTTTAGACCATTTGAAACTCTTTTACATGGCACCAAAACATATTTAAGATTATCTGACTCAAGAAAACATTTAGAGAAAGGATTTTAGAGACAGAGTACAAAGAGGTTCTTGAAATTGTGCAACGTTGAGCTCATTTCTGCTCATTGCCATCTTCTAAGGAGAGGGTACAAGCTTTCCTCATAGACTCAAAGCTACTACATAACCCAGTGATTTAGAGGCACTAATCTAAAGGATAAGTAAAGTTTAGTGGCCTTTACAGCAAAGCTTTAAAAGCACTGTACTGCACATCAAAAAGACCTGTTTCTAGCCAAGACCCATCTAGTGCTATTCTAAAGATCCTTCTTGGACAATTTTTTTCTCTCTTCATGACCTCAATTTTATCACCATTAAAACACAGACAGTGGAAATGATCTCTAAGAGACATGCAATAAATTTTATTGCTTGACTCACTCCTTGGTCTGTTGCACCTGTATGAGTTGATCTGTGTACCCCCCACAAAAAGATATGCTCAACTCCTCTCCCCCAATATCTCAGAATGTGACTTTATTTGGAAATAGCATATTATTTACATGTTTCCAAGTTAAAATGAGATCTTTAGATTAGGCCCAACTCCAGTGTGATCGCTGTCCTTATAAAAGGGGAAATCTGTACACAGAGACGTGCGCACAGAGGACTTACTTCGAAGATGAAGGCATACACAGGAGTGATGTATCTACAAGCGAAGGAATGTCCAACATGGCCAGCAAATGCCAGAAGCTAGGAATGGACTAGGTTCTCCTTCAAAGTCCCCAGAAGGAAACAACCCTGCTGACACCTTGATCTCTACATCTCATCACCAGAACCATGAGATAGTGTCTATGGTTTGAGCTACCCAGTTTATTGTACATTGTCCTGCAGCCCTAACAAACTAATACACTCCTTAAGCCAGATAAATTGCTCTGATACAATCCAGACCATAGTTCTGATATGGACAAGCAGTGAGAACATTGACCTAGTGTCTTTTCCTGCCCGCAATCTGCCTATGTTTGTTGGCTTTCCTTATGTTGTTTCAGGGCTTTCTATCTTGATTTCTGAGCATGCCTATTCTGGCCAGTGGTGTGGCCACACTGGGATACTTTAACTGCCAAAGGTCCTCAGGGAAAATAACATGCTTTTAAGTTTCAGTTGAAAACCTGATCAACTGAAGAGCTATATTGACAATAGTTTCACAGAGCCTAGGTGTAAATATCTTAGAAAGGATAAATATCTTTTAAAATTCCTGTTCTGGGTGTACACCATCGTCTGCCACTTCTCTGTGTATAATTTGAGCAGTGAATTCACCTACACAAAGCAGGGTAAAAATGCCCTGATGAAAACAGAAAACAAAACTCCCTTCCCCAAGCCTCTAAAGTGTCACTCGCGACCCTAATACAGGATGTGTGATTCTAGCCTCTTGGCTAAATTGGTATTACTTAGATTTGAAAGTTTGCTTTAGCTTGCCACTCTGTGGCAGCTGGGCTCTACTAATCAAGATTCTCGAGGACTGGCCTGCCATTCGACGCGGTGATTTCTAGCTATTGCTTTAGGTCTTGCACACATTTTTTTTTTTTTTTCAAGGACTCTATCTAGCAATTCCCTCACACTAATAATTTTACAGATTTCTTCTTGGTTATTGGACAGCCCATCCGTCTGTCTTTCCCTGGTAATTTTCTGTGTGCTGTCCTTTAGTGCCATTTTCCAGCGTATCATTGTTCCCTGGAGCCTTACAGGCTGCCCCATAAAACCATCCTCCTTATGTCCCACCCTGATGCCTCCAGTATGGCTCATGCTTCATTGGCCTGCCGCTCACCATGGGCACCACTGGTCATCCAGCCCGTGCTCATGGCTAGTGGCCCATGTGTAATGAGGACAGAGGAATACCCATACAATTGGCTGGTAAATGGGATACAGTTGGAAAAAAATCCCTTCCTTATCTCTATGATTGGAGAGATGGATTTTTAAAAACACATATTATGAACAACGCTTTAAGATTTATGATACAAATTTAAAGAATGAAGTCAACTTACTTCTAAGGAAGGAGGCTAATAAATGTATTCTCAATGTTCTGTGACATGAGAGGTCATTCCTTTTGTCATACAATCAAATCAGGAAAACAACTAGCAATAAGTAACTAATATCAAAAAATTCAATTTTTTTGTATCACTGGTAAAGTTTGTCGAAAGTAGGGTGTTTGAAACAACATTGTGCATAAGAAAAAAGATTGGCACAGCTTTTAAGTAAGAATAATGACAATAATAAGAGGACAGAGGAGTCTCTACATCATGGTAAGTGGAAATATTTAAGCTGCTATTTCTCACTGACAAGGATAGGAGATAAGAGTGTGGCCGATCTCCTTTGTTCACTGAGGAAAGAACAGCATAACCAATTCAGAGCTCTGTGAGCTTTCTTACCAGTAAGTGTTATTTAGCACAGAATATTTTGAATATTTTATATTTTCCTACCCTAAAGCCAGTTACATTTGTGATATATTGTGTTTTCTCAGTTTACTGGAAATATTCAATAGCAGATAGAACATTGTGGCTGGAAGAATAAACACCTATTCTTTGATTATTTTTAATAATAAAACCCTTGTTTTGTGTTCATATGAAGTAGTGATAATAGTTCTGGGAGTTTGATCTTCCACCCAATTCAAAAGTTAAATATTGTTGATCTGAGCTAATGGTGAAGACTGGATTATTCTTCTCAATTCTTGACCCTACCTCAGTAACAAAATTACACAACCATACCCTTTACTGTGGGACTTTACAATGTTCCACCCTGGAGGAAGAGATTGCTTATCCCCACACTGACCTTAAGTTTGTCTGTGTGACTTGTCTGTGTGACTTGTCTTGCTAGTGAAGGAGAGCAGGCATAATGTATGCCAAGTATTATTATAAGAAGCCTTAAGTGTGCCTATGTGGTTTGGGTTGCACTTCCTGGAGGCTCCATCTGCCACCATTAGAAACGCATGCACCCATCAACTAGTAGCTCCAAAATGACATAATTAGCAAAGGACCTTAGCCTGACCTGCACACACTCTGAAGTAAAAGCTACATCATCTTTCCAGCGGTCCTGTGAATGAGAAAGATTTCAGAGCAGAAGTCACTGAAAAATTGGGGATGTTTGTTTCCCACCATTATTGCAGAGGTCTTACTTCTTCATTAATCACGGTAACTTTACTCTCCTGGCCAGTTGATGGTATAAGCATGAACATATAATGCTATTCTAGACCTGATGGGAAATATGCAGGGAAATTGGTTCAGGGAGAGATTTCTTCACTAAAAAGATTAACACCAGGAAATGCTCTCCTATCCGGTCTGTGTGGTCATCTAGCCACCATCTTACTACCATGAACAGGTAAAGCAGAGCACAAAAGCTAGTGTACTGGGGATGATTCGGGGGGAAAAAAAAAAAGAAAGATCCTGTGTCTTTAATCACATTGGTGCACTGCTAAAATGATCAATTTGTTAAGTCTGGGAATATCATGAAGTGAGGTTCTGGTGCTTGCAGCTGGAAATATCCTAAAAGAAGCAAATATTAGGTATATGCAATATTGTGTGTAGTCCTATAGAGCTAAGGGGATGACAAAACGTTTTCTGTAAAGAGTCAAGTATTAAATATTTCAGGCTGTGGGGGACATATGTTTTCTGTTGCAGTCACTCAAATCCACTGTAGTCCATAGATAACACATAAATGCTGTGAATGTGTTACAATAAAACTTTATTCACAAAAACAGAGGGCTGGATTTAGTCTGTGGGATATAGTTTGCTGACCACTATGAACTAAGGGACAATGTAAGCGGCAGTGATCATCTGTTAATTGGCATGTATTACAAAGACGTTTTGTTCGGATGAAAAATAGCAGGCTAAATGGGACAATTTACACTTACAGCTTTTCCTCAGGGAAGATTATACTCAATTATCCAAAACAACATTTCCAAAACAACAACAACAACAACTACAACACCAGTTCAATTACTAGTTCTTTTTAGGGCAGAAGTTTTGTGTCAGAGAGAGGAAAAGAGGACATCTGCTTCTGGCAATATGGAGATGTAGACACTCTGAGATAATCTGAAATACTGAACAACTCGATCTTAAATTAGAAAGTAATGATAATACTTCTTGTTATAGTCATACTGGAAGGAAAGAAAAAAATCCTCTAGGCAAAAACAAAGACAAACACAAAACAAAAAACCAAATTACCAAAAACAAGTAGATCCATGAATGCGTCAAAAGATACAAAGGACACACTGAAACCAGGACTGGCATGGTAAGGAGAGGAGACAGGGCCCTGTGACCAGTAGTTACCCTGAGCCAGTGACTCAGAATCCTGAGCAGCACTCTCAAAGTGGACTAATTCACTTCAAGCCTTGGTAACCCTGAATCTGACCAGAAGCAGACACAATTTCTTCCTTTTAGACTTGGAAAAAAAGTCATTATTTAAAAATCACCAACTTTCCAACACCGAAGATTAAAGCAAGAAGGAGATGAAACCATCTTTAAAGTTATTTTTTTTAGAAAAATAACAATCTGAACAGAAATTATTTTTCATAAATAATAAAATGAGCTTGTTTTCCAAATAAAAAAAGTAAACAAGATAGTTGACAGCAAGTGGACCTTCACTAAAGGACCTTCTAAAGTATATGTCTCAAGGGGAAAGACAATGATACCAGGAGAATATTATGAGATAAAAGAAGCAGGAGTGGGGTGCTTGGGTGGCTCAGTCATTAAGCGTCTGCCTTCGGCTCAGGTCATGATCCCAGGGTCCTGGGATCGAGCCCCGCATCGGGCTCTCTGCTCAGCGGGAAGCCTGCTTCTCCCTCTCCTTCTCCCACTCCCTCTCGCTCTCTCACTGTGTCTCTCTCTGTCAAATAAATAAAATCTTAAAAGAAAAAAAAAAAAGAAACAAGAGCAAATGATGTAGTAACATGTTTGTAAATCAAATATTGTGAGTATCTAAAGCATTTAATGTGTGGGGTTTAAAAACAAGAACTACAGTGTTAGATGAAAGTGCAAGTCAGAAGGGAAAATAAACTTTTAAAAAGTTGGAAGAAAAAAAATCAGGACAATGACATAGGTCAGTTTAGAGTATATATCACTGAAACAGAAAATAAATATTAAAAATGGAAGGAAAGGAACCATGAAAACAAATTTTAAAAACAGTCTAAGAAAATAGATCAAGAAAAGAGACATCACAAATACTAGGCATAAAAACAGACGAAACTAGAGGAGAAATTTAAAGGATAATAAGAGAATATTATAAACTACTTTTTATCAATAAATATGAAATTTAAATGAAATAATAACCTTTCTAGAAAAATAAACTGCTATTTAATTTCTCTAAAAGGTATAGGTCAAATCTGACTATTTCATTTTAGGTTAATTTCGGTTTACCCATAACTTTAAAGAAATTCAACATTTTTTTCAGCTTCATTGAAGTACAACTCATAATAAAAACTGTAGTATATTAAAGTCTACAATGTGATGGTTTGATGTATATATACATTGTGAAATGATGTAGTCAATTTTTATGCAAAAATGGCAATAAAGTTTATTTAAAGGCCTTAAAGTAAATGTATATAGACAGAGAACAATGCTATATTAATAGATAGGATATATCTTAATACTGTACTTATGTCAGTTTCTCTAAAACTGATTCACAGATTTAATGCAATTTCTTTTAAAAGAAAAAAAAATAAAAACACTTTCTCATGCAACTTTTGACATGCTGATTTTAAAATGTAGATGAAAGAGTAAGGACAAATAGTAAATGAGATAATGATGAAGAAGGAAAATTAGGAGAGGAAACTTGCCCTACCCACTAGAGCAATTTTTTATTTTTTTATTATGATTTATTTATGATTATTATTTTTATATTTATTTTTGACAGATTTTTATTATTCATTATTTATTTTTATTATTTATTTATTTATTGACAGAATAATGAATACTATGGGACAAAGATGGACACACTGGCCAATGAAAAAAATTAAGTTACAAGAAAAAGACCCAGTCTTCTAGGAACTGTGAGACAGAACAGAGGCGGCATCCGCAAGTGCAGGAAAGGAAAGGTACTCCATGATGAGCACGGAGACAGGTGGTGCACCACATGGACCCAGGAAGTGGGGTTCCGCCCTCGAGACCTATAATAATGAATCTGACTCTGTATTTGACACTTCCCTGCTGACAGCTCTCAACCCTGCCCCACCTCTTCCTCCTGCCCTACAAGTGGGTGGGAAGTTCAGAGGCACAGAGCCTGGGGAGGGGTGGAGCTCAGCGTGGCTCACACCCTCACCAACATAGAAGCCCCAAGCCATTGTCTTTCTGGGTCTGACAAGACCCTTTTGAACCTGCTGAGGAAACATCCTGCTCATTATGCAAGTATAATATGCCAAGCCATATGAGAAAAATGTTAAAAACTAACAACCTAATGTAAAATTTGCAAAAGGTATGAATAAAGGCATATAAAAGAGGGCTCACAAAGAATATATATATAAATGGTATTCTATATAATCATATATACATATTATATATAAATTATAAATTTGCTCACTTTCATCAGTAATCAGAAAATACAAATTAAAATAACAATGAAATACAATTATACACCTATTAAATATCCAAAATTGGACGCCTGGGTGGCTCAGTCGGTTAAGTGACTGCCTTCGGCTCAGGTCATGATCCCAGGGTCCTGGTATCGAGTTCCACATTGGGCTCCCTGCTCTGCGGGGAGCCTGCTTCTCCCTCTCCCACTCCCCCTGCTGGTGTTCCTTCTCTCACTGTGTCTCTCTCTGTCAAATAAATAAATAAAATCTTAAAAAAAAAAAAAAAAAAAAAGCCAAAATTAAGAAATCTGAAAATACTGGGGCGCCTGGGTGGTTCAGTTAGTTAAGCATCTGCCTTCAACTCAAGTCATGATCCCAGGTTCCTGGGATCAGCCCTGTGTCAGGTTCCCCGCTCAGCAGGGGAGTCTGCTTCTCCCTCTCCCTCTGCCCCGCCCCCTCGCTCCTGCGCATGCGCTCTCTCTCAAATAAATAAAATCTTAAAAAAAAAAAAAAAGAAATCTTAAAATACCAAATGCTGAAAGTATATAAGTGAACTGAAGTCATAAATCCTCTTAGGAAAGGCCTAAGTTGATAGAGCCACACTGGAAAACAATACAGAATTATCCATAAAGTCAGATATTCACATACACTAGAATAACAGATTTCCAATGCTAGATTTATCCTCTAAGAAACATTTTTTACGTGTGAAATACAAGATCTACACAAAAATGTTTAGAGCAGAACTGTTCATAATGAAAAACAAAATCAACAAAGAACAAAAATATTATTCAACAGAAAAATGTATACACGATGGTCCATGCCTGGGGTGAGATTTCACCATAGTGAAAAGGAATGTCCTACAGCTACACACAACATGGGCCAAAGTGAAATATACAGTGAAAAAAATCTAGAAGATTACATAGAGTACGATTCGACTATTATATAGATTAAAAGTAAAACTAATACTGTTTTATGTAGGAATATGTACATATGCAATAAAATTGTGTTTTTCATAAGTAGTACAAGATAAACACAAAATTCAAGACAGTGATTATCTTTTGAGGGAGTTAGAGAAATGTAATAATTCTGGCTCTTAGGTTGAGTATTGATTTTATTGCTCATTTTTAAATTGTGTTCTATTACATATAAAACTTATTCTCATTTGTATGTGTCAAAGAGCACAAAGAAAATAAAGAAACTGATGCAAAAAGAGTACGAAAACCGAAAGAATTTATTGGGAAGAATTGGTGGGGTGTAGATTTATTGGTTGTAACAAAAAAATTAAAACTATGAGAGAGAAAAAATGAATCAATTCTCTAGTTTCAACATCCAAAAAGTTTTCAAAACGTGAAACATCTTAAAATAAATGGTTTTGGACATGACATTCTATCCTTGTTTTTAAAGTGTGTGTGTGTGTGTGTGTGTGTGTGTGTGTATATAAAGTATATATATTTTACTATATTTATACTAAATATATACATATATATTTAGAAGCTAAGAAATAGAAGTTTATAAAAGCAAAGTATAAGATAGTAAACTTAACTTCTGCTTTTCTCCTTTCACCAAGTGCTACTCAAAACACTCAGCTTCTGTTCACTTCTCTAGGCAATATATGCCCAGGTTGGGGCTTAATTATCTGCCACCAACATGTTATTTATCAGCAGAATACTTCGATCTCACTTAAAGCTAAATAAAATAAGCTCAAAAGCATGTCGTGACAGGGAGCAAAATCAAAATTTTAAGCAGAGTTCACCTTATCCATGGCTAATCCTCAAGGATGAAAGACTATCTGAATATTGTGCACTGTGGCATCTTGTACACAATTTAATGAGCAGATTTTTTTTTTTTCCCTCATTGGAAACAGTTTCTAGGCAGCTGTTCATCCTGAAGACATTATAGTCCTCACAGTTGCATTGCTTTTCTTTATTGCTGGGTACCTGCTGTCCTGTGGGTGTTATGCACACACGACTTCTTCCTTTCTTTTTGGCTTTCTGTTTCAGGATCACAACGGAGAAATTCTTTTAGAAGTCTAAATAAAGTACTTTTTTTTCTTACTCTAAATCACCAACTAAGGTATACTCAGAAGTAGAGACTTCTATTTGAGCTTCTGCCCAACAGAGGAAAAATATTTTATTCTAATTTTTTTCCTCTTCAGTTTTCATATTGTGGTTCTCTTTCTTTCGATACAGTGATTGCATTTTTTTCTTTAGTTTGCTCTACCATCAACTACTGGTGTCTATTCTCTTCTCTCATTCCCACTGGGCCTATCACTTTCCTCCACAAGCCTGTCGTCAAGAAACTCCTGGCTCACCAGACTTTTCCAGTACTCTAACTAGGAATCCTTCTTGCAGACCTGCTCTTATTTTCTGCTTCAGTGGTCTTTGTTCAGCATTAATTTAGGAGACTCCAGGGAGAAGTTACCTGTTTGTTCATTTTGCTGCTTGAGTATACAGTATTGTGAACCACTCAGAAAACCCCACATTTTAGCCATAAAAAGCTGAAGCTCAGAATTGTAGCAGCAACTTGATCATCAGCAGTCTGATCATCAACTAGAATTGTATGTCTATTTAAAGCTTACCTAGACCCCATATGGTTTTCTGGGAAAAGAAATGGTAACTAGCAGATTCACTTATTCCTATCTGTCCCTGATGCACTGTTTCAACAAAGGATTGGCAGAATCCTGAAATTTCTTCTAGGGTTTGTTTTTCTATCGGCTCCCTGAGAAACTTGGTGTTTGTACTGAATAGCCTTCACAGATCATAATTGGGATCATCATTGTAATAGTAATAACAACCATAGTGAGCATCATTATCAGCATCTAATCTTTATTGTACTTGTGGTCCCTGAAACTGTGAGGCACTGTGGAATAGAAATTAAACATATTAAAAAATCAGTCATTCTCTATTTCTCTACATCTTTACCGTTATTACAATATCTTTCCCTCTTTTACTTCAGTCTTCCCCTCTTCAAGCCTAGAGTGACCTTACACCCTGGGTTACCACAGGCAGCCTTGGCTCATACCCGTTGTACAAACATAATTATTAATAGAGCTTCCTTTTATGCTCACAAGATTTCCAGTTTGGGGACATTATGTGATTTCTTTACTTAAGCCCCAGAGGAGGGTCATCCTACCTTTATAAAACTATCCTGCAAACAATGAATCATGGAACACTACATCAAAAACTAATGATGTAATGTATGGTGATTAACATAACATAATAAAGGAAAAAAAAAAAAAAAAAAACTATCCTGAAATGCTACCAAACTCAAGTTCTATTAAGACAAAATAGCCATGGAAGAAGATAAAAATAAGTAGGGAAAGAGGAGAAAGATTGTCAATGTTACCATGGTTTCTAGTTTTTAATGAAAACATGGTGAAAAATATTCTCCCTCTCACTCTTCTCAATTCCAAAAGCTGTTAGGCCCTAGACCAAGCTCTTTCTAAATAATCATAGCGGTATGGCTCTCACCCTTGAGGTCACCTTGAGATCCAAAATGGCTACTGAAGCTCCCACGTTCCCACTTGCATTGCAGCCAAAAGGAAGAAAGGATGAAGAGCAGTGAAAGACATATGTGTATAGGTGCACACCTACAATTGGTTGACCAAGTACCTATCCTCCATTTAAAGTGCCATTCTTGAATGCCAACTTAACTCTCTCGTAATCATTGGTTAGAATTTAGTCACACCCAGGGAGAAAGATGACAGCTAAATACAAAGTTCTCTTTTAGCTGGGCATATTGCAGTCTCAATAATGTAGATGTCCTCTTAGCATGGAAGAGTAGGGAGGTAGATGTTGTAAAGTCTAATTCTAATCTCCAAAAATCCCTTAATGTACCATCGTAGTCTGGAGTGCTTGTACCACACTCCTTGCTAAACACTTGTGTGAATTATTTTAACCTTACTATGACTTAGTTCCCTACAGAGGAGACTATGACAATTCACTTCCAATGATGGCTTTAAGGGTTGAGTTAATATATGTAAAGTAGTCTGAATAGTTCCTGAACACATGCTATCCATTCCATAAATATGGTCACCACTGAAATTTACTTTGAGAGTCCTTTTGTAACTGCCATTATAGCATCCCACTCAATAACCTGCCTTAAATACAATACTTAAATTCAGAAGTCTCTATTTAACGATATTTGTTAAGTTTAATAAAGAATGTCCATTAAGTTTCACTTGATTCATTAGCATTACCTCTAATTCTCCAAACAGCACAAGTAGATTAAGGGGTTTCAGAATTTCAACACACAATAAAGTTGGTGTCCAGGGATATTCCCTTCAAAAGAAGCAGGCAAGCTGTCTCCCAAAGGGCCTCATAGGGTAAAATGTGTCCTGCCGGTGAACTTATGCACAGTTTGGCTCTCATCCTTGCAGACTCAGACATCTTAATAGCACACTGCAAGGAGACTAGTCTCTCACCTTGCCTTTCATTAACCAAATCCATAAGTTTCCATTTAAAATGACAACTGTAACCATAACAGGGACTAATAGTCTCAGATACCCAGACCTACACAGGAAAAATCAAAAAGTGTTTGCTGAAGGTTGACTTTAAACAAAATACTGTTAATGTTTAGAACCATGTCCACGAAAGGCATTGGTTTAAAATGGCAACATGGTAGTTGATGTTGATTGCATTTCACTCCTAGTTCCATAAACAATACCTGGGTATACCTTTCTGGGCTTCCCTTGCTTATGTGGTCTTTTGGTAGATGTGTTCTTTCCATAGATGCTCAATGCATTTAATCATGTTGCAAGCAAGACTTGTATATGTAGAAGCCATTCTGCCTTTTACTGCTTTTATCTGTCAAGTATTTTGTGTGTGTGGAGCATAAAAGTCTACCTGCCAAAAGGGGCACCTCACTCCCTAGCTCATGGAGATTTTTGCCTAGAATATACAAACCACCATAAGCTCAGGACATACTTAACCACTATTACAGGAGCAGGAAACCAAGGCCTATTGGAATCTGCCATAGTTCAAACAGCAATAAGTAAAAAAACAGATACTAAACTAGATCTACCTGACTCCATGCCCTTTTCTCTCACACTAATGCATTGCTTGAGATTCTTTTCAATATTTTCCTTCACTGTTTATTGCTTAACATCTACCCATGCTGTGTGTCGCCCAAAGTTTTGTCCTTTAACATATAATCATTCATCGGGAGGCAAATAGAAAACACAAGTGCATGATGTGGCAAGAGCGTGAAATATACTGAATGAATTCAGCACCAAACAATCATAGATAGATGTTTCACTGAGGGGAAATGTCCTTTTAATAGCAGTGTCTGGTGAGAGAGAATATTCCCCAAGGATAGTCACCTCCATAATCATTACTCCTTGCTTCTCTCCTTACTCTCTGTTTCAAAAAGCCTATTCGCCAACAGGCCTTCTCGTTGTCTTTGCTGTAACAGCAGCTTTGCATTGTGGTGAGCCAGGTGGCGGCACTAAGATAATACAGTCCATGTTCACACAACAATAGTACAATCAGGCATGATTGAAAATTATGGACAGTGCAATTTGTCACAGCTTAGTACAATAGTCCCAGACTGGTATTCGAGCACCAGCACTGACATAATCAAGATTCCATTTCTTGTGGGGCCATGTAGACAAATTTTACTGAATAAAATCAACAAACATTGCAGGCATATCTAACTCCATCATAATCACCTAGACTTCACATATAGTCTTTCATTTGGAAACGTCATCTACGGGGTCAAAGATAGCAGCAAGGTCATAGGACCAATGAGTCAGTGTTTTAGATATACAATGTCCCTGAAAGATTGCCTAAACCAGCCTTTTACGTGAGATAGCACATTTTTCCCCAGAGTTTTTAATAAAGAATCATTCATTTCTTCTTTCAACACAATCAATAACAAGGAATTTATAACACAGAGTAATCCACTTTGTCATAAAAATGTAGTTGACAAAATGTTCTTTATGTAAAAGCAGAATTTGAAAAATACATAATAGAGCATCTCTGTTCTATATGATAGTTGTTTGCTTTTTCTAACATAGTTAGGGTGTCCCTCATATGGATTCCCCTCTCTAGGAATGTCTCCAACCACCTCTCATGAGACATAATTTTAAAACCCTTAACGTTCCCTGGATGTATTCCAGTTTATCGAAGTCTTTCTTAAAATACTTTTGCTAAAATTAAATACAGTTGCCTTTGAACAGCACGGGGTTGAACTGCATGGCTCCACTTATATGTGGATTTTTCTTCCAGTACAGTACTATAAATGTATTTTTTTCTTATAACTTTCTTAATAACATTTTTTTCTCTAGCTTATTTTAAGAATGCAGCATATCATATATTTAAGATGCAAAGTATGTGTTCATTACTGTTTACCTTACTCCAGTCAACAGTAGGATGTTAGTAGTTAAGTTTTGAGGAGTCAAAAGTTATACTTGGATTTTCAGCTGCTTGGAAGGTTGGCACCTCTAAATCCCACATTGTTCAAGGGTCAACTGTACATAAACCCAGATGTCATCTCCCTCATATACAGTGGACTCATAAGCATTGTATATCTATTAATACAAAAGAAGATAATATTTCTTATTGGCTATCCTGAGCTGGGAGTCAAATGGATCTCTGAAAATAGTTAAAATAGCTAACTTATTAGTTGCTTCCGCTGTTCTTGCCACTATCTTACGATAGTTCTATGAGCTAGGTACTAGTATTAGACCCACTGTGCAGATCAGGAAACTAAACCACAAGAAGATTCAAAGAAACTCACTGAAGGTAAACCAACTAGTTTGTTTGTTTGTTTGTTTTTTAAGATTTTATTTATTTATTTGAGAGAGTGAGCGAGAGAGAGTACATGAGCAGGGGCAGAGGGAGAGGGAGAACAGGCTCCCTGATGAGCAGGGAGCCCCACACATGGCTCGATCCCAGGACCCTGAGATCATGACCTGAGCTGAAGGCAGATGCTTAACCAACTGAGCCGCCCAGGCGCCCCCAGTAAACCAGCTATTTAGTGATAGAATTCAATTTGGATTTGGGCAGGTTGGTGCTAGAGAACCTGCTGGTAACTATTACTCTATACCAGTAGTTACCAAAGGGTGGGCTCTGGACCAAAATCATCACAACCCTCTAGGAAGCTGGTAGAAGTGTGTACCATCAAGGCCCCATTCCCAATCTAAAACAAGAGCTCTGAGTAGACTGATGCAACTATTCCATAAGCCTGTCCAGCAGTTCTGGTGTGTGACCCAGGTTGAGAGCTGCTACTCTATACAACATGCATACGAGTCCTTAACAATGGAAGGTACCCATGATCCTCAAAAAAGACTAGAAACAAAGAAACAAAGCTCCTGAACAATGAGAGTTGGTTATCAGCCGTAGACCAGAGAAGATCAGAAAGCCACATACAGTAATGTTGACAACAGATTTTTTAAAAATGACTCACCTACTAGGCATCTAACGTTACTACTTATTCTTAAATAGTGTGTCAGCATAGAGTTTCTCTTTTGTTGTTAACATTCACTATCTTTGAAAAACTATCAGGGCCTCTTAAACTGGAGGACTGAACCAGTACCATCTCCCCACTCACTGTTGATACTAAACTTAGAAGATTTGTCTGCTTACAGGGAGTTAACAGATTTTTTGTTTCTCTTTTAATGCCTATTTTCTCCGTGATCATAAAAATTCAGTCTGCAATTCCACAACTGATTTTGTATCTCCAAAAACTCATGAATGGAAAATGGATTACTTGTCCTAGGCATAGTGAGGACAATAAAAATGAATGCATTTTCTTGAACTATTTAAATATCTTATTAAACGAACTCAAGGTCATTATAATCTCTTGGGTAAAATATCTACGGTGCTTCTAAAAGACTATTGCCGAATCCATCACCATGATTATTGGGTTATAATTATTTGACTGTTTATATGAAATTACAATGTGTGGTTATCAGTCCTAGACACAGTGAGTAATAACCATCAATAGCCAATTACAATTTATAGTCGCCATAGGTACAAAACCAGTCAAAATATATCTGGGTGCACTAATTGGTCCTATAATTTAATAAGACAGTCTCATCAAGTCTTTTGTACACCTGCCAAACTGCTGCCTGAAGCAAGAGTAAAAGTCAACCAGCAATTCCTATTATCATACTTTTCAAGTTACTTGTTTCCTTAAAATTACCTAATCCAAAAATATCCCTAGGAAGGATGAGCATATTTTACTGTTTGGTTTTAATGGTGGGGAAACACACAGAAATAGAGTTCCATGTATATGTAAGATACACTAATAATAATCCCAACTATTTCCAATTATCCTCCCAAATTTAGATGGTGAGGTGGCAGCTGTGGTTAATAAAAATAGCACTTAGTTTTGGAATCAGTAGACCTAGATTGTTTGCCACACACCATCTGTGTGACCTTGGGCAACTCATACCAAGTCTCTGGGCTTTATTGACTTCTATGTAAATGGTCATACTAACATTATATCTCTTTACCTCACAGTATATGTACGAGGATTCCTTGACATTTATAGGGAACAGCTTACGTAAAAGGTAAAATTCAGCTTAAATGGTTTCAGGGTATTTTAACAAAACTACTAATTTATTCACCTTTCTCTCTATGAATCCATTTCCATTCTCCCTTTAATATTGGGAAAATATTTGAATTTTTATCTTTCTTTGCCTTAGTATGTCAAGTTTTCTTTTTAATATTGCAAAAAATGAAAAAAAAAAAACCTCAGATGACCAAATTTAATCATACCTTTGATTTATGTTGTACTTTTCTTCTATATTATCTTGGAGATTAGGAAAAAGAAAATTCTCAATTAAGGCATACTTACAACTAGTTTTTATGAGAGAGTATATCTTTGCTAGTGATAGGATCAAAAGATTCTAGATTCTAGTAATGGAATCAAGACCAAAGATTAAAAATTATGCTGCTGATAAGCATTTGCAAGTGAGTGTCAAACTGCATGGGGCAAAGTGTGCTTTATGATGAAGATTTTGACACAGAATTCAAAGCAAGAGAAAGTCTATTTCCTTTTCTTATATGAAATTATGTTTTTTTCCATGTGTTTATAGAAAATATAAGAAAAGTGAAAGGAAATGTAAATTTCCTATCATTCCTATTGTCTCCATCACTAGATCTTGCACTTAACTGAATTTCTACAGTAGCAATATAAAAAAATAAACCTCTAATTTGAATGGACTCTTATCCGACTGATAAGTATCTCCATGCACCTATCTTCCTGCAGGAGTGCTCCTAAACCATAGCTAGGTGGAACGAGAAATAATGAAATAAACTTCATCCATTCAAAAACAGTTCCTTCCAGCACCAGAGACTCAGACTTCTCATTCTCCTCAAATCATTCACTTCTCTCAAAACATTTTTACATAGATATAGGCATTAACCTTTCCTTTATGACACTGTTACTGTCATTATCTAAAATTCTTTTTTGAACATCAATTGTGTAAATGGAAAAGGTACTTCCAGTTAAGAAAGGGTAACTCTCCTTAGGGAGCTGACAACATAATAGAGTGTTGTTTGTATTGAAAGTACAGTTCTAGCTGAGGTTTTATTTTTTAAATACCTAATAATCCAAATTATCACAAAGTTGAATCTATTCCCTGGTGGTGTATTAGAAAGCTATATTCACAAGGGCACTAAGTAAGTTACTATTAGGTAAGTTTCTACTCAGCACAGAGCCAAATCCTGTTTTTAATTGACTTATTTTTTTTCTTGTGGTGAGAAAGAAACAGAATTCTAACAGTTGTAAATTTAAAAGACAAACTATATACATGAGGTTATTTCATTTTAAAGAGGACTGTGACCTATACTTCCATGTTAAAGGTGACCATGTGACTAGGAATCCTTTATGGAGACAAACTTGTTCATTACATAATAATGTTGAATCAGTATACATATAAAAGCCAAATGCATATTTTCTAGAAGTAACAAAGTAGGAAAATAATGTTGAAAGTGTTTTCTGTAGGGAAGTCACAGATGAGGCTACAAGGCTAGGTGAAGAGGAGTCCCAGAAACAACACAGAGAAGGTGGGTGCCACTTGTTTGCTACACAGAGAACAAGTCATTTGTGGGCTAAAGAGAATTGGGTCTGAAATAAAAGCTTAGCGTCACAATTGGAAAATTATTTTTTGTACTTCTCACTTTTTGTTTGTTTACTTCCTCACCAAAAGCAATTATTTCAGGTCTCTGACTAACATTTTGGGAAAGAAGAATCTCTCATTTGAGGATCAGTGGTAGTAGTACTGAGTAGGTCAGTGAGCTTTATCTTCTGAAATGCTATTCTTTCAACATCCAACTGCTATTTCCCAATTCCCAAAATCATGTTTTACTTCCTTGAAGACTAAGGCTTCTCACTGTGTACTGCTGAGGGGATCTCCTTAAAAACATGGAGGTCATAAAAAGTACTGGTTAAGATCCTGTGTGTGGAAACAGATAAAGGTTTAAATTTCTGATACACTCCTTACTACCACTATTAACTTAAACTACAGTTGACCTTTGAACAATACAGGGATTGGGGGTGTCAACCCCTCCCACAATCATCCGTTTATATCTTCGGACTCCCCCAAAACTTAACCACTAATATCCTACTATTGACCAAAAGCCCTACCAATAACATAAATGGTCAATGAAGACATAGTTGTATGTTATGGGTATTATATACTATATTCTTACAATAAAGTATATATTAAGAAAATCATAAGGAAGAGAAAAGTACATTTATAGTACTGGACATACATTTACTGGGGGAAAAAAAATCTGTGTATAAGTGGGCCCACACAGTTAAACCTGTGTTGTTTAAGGGTCAAGTACAGTTACCTTGGCAGTTTTTATTTCGTCTGTAAAATTGGGATACAAATCCCAAGTGAGGCTCATTTGGAATAATGCATAAGAAATAGGCCCATGGCTGATAGGCCTGGAAGAGTGAATTTTAGAAAGGAAGAAATGGTCACCAGTTTCTAATTCTGAAAAGAGGCCAAAGTGAATACCAAAAAGTACATACATCATCAGGACAATTAAAGATTCTTGGAGACATTAGTAACATCAGCAGTCACTATTTCAGAAAAGTTAGGGAAAAAGTAATATCTAGAATGGGACAGATTGAGCAGTACATAAGATGAGATGCTGGAAATGGTGAGTCTTAAAGGAAAAGAATTTTAAGAATAGGATGAAGGTACTGATGACCTAGGAGTGGCAACTAGAAGTAGAACTCATTGAAAAGTCCAGCTCTAGACCTGAGCTAGACAGTGTTTTAAAGAATAAGTAATTTACTTGACAAGACTCTAGGGGAATTAGTATCCTCAAAGAGAAACAGAACTCGGGTAAGGCAAGGAGGGAGAACACCCAACAAGCTACTCTAGAAGAGTGATTGCTGAAGAAGTTCCATATGGAAGTGCAGACGGGAAAGTAGGGAAGAACAGGGATCTGGGTCAAGTCAGGAAGTAAAGAACAAGCATTATGGTCTTGATAGGCAACTGAAAAGTAGATAGAGGCCTGGACACATATTTTGCGGCTTGACTATTCAGGTCACAAATGAGAGGTGGGTCTTAGTCCTAATGTACAGGCATTTTGCTTTACTCAACATTGCTTTTTGTCATATTGAAACACATAAAAAAATCAGTATATTCATCTTTGTGAAAAAGGGTTTTTGCTCAGTATTTAGCCACTGATGTACCCTCCTAAAGCTGTAACTTGTGTTTTGTTTTATATGCTGCTTTAGCAAGGATGAAACCTTGGAGTCCCCCTGCCTTTTCCTCTGAGTATCTGACCTGTGAAGCATAAACTTTTCCTCTTTACCCACCTATCCCAGAAATAAGTTAAATTGTTTTGATGTTTTAAAAATTTAATTAAATCCTTATCTCCAGGGAAGATAATGTTATTCTTATATCTCCGAGGCAATATTTCTAAAATTTGGTCCTTAGACAATATGCATCTCATTTTTCTAGAGAACTCATTAAAATAGACATTCTTGAGAGCCATCTTAGACCAACCACATCAGAATTTCTGTTCAGTAAACTTGAGAATATTCTCTTCTAATTGTCTTCATTAATGGTTGAGAAGGATTTTTTTTTTTTACAATTTGTCCCCCACATCCTGCCCTTAGAGATAATGATAACACTTCTAAGAAAAGAAGTAAAAAGAAGCTTTAGAGTTCAGGAGTTTTTAAGGATTCTGGACTCTAGGAGACCCTCAGGACTGGAAAAAGTTCCCATGTTTAGATTTTCAAGTGGACAGGTGTGAGAACTATCCATCTCTAGCATAGATCTCTAGAGAAGTGAGGCTTTGGATGATGTTGAATATGTATGACTAAAAATAACTGTGGCCTAAGAAATCCAGAAAGTGGTAAGCTAGTTAGAGCAGAGCACTAAAGGTGCATTCCTCATAGATACTCTCTAGGTCCAAAAACCAGGCAGCTGTGACATCAGTGCAGGAGGGATCAGCTAGGTCAGATAAACAGGTGGGGCAACATTCAGTGTGGTGTCAAGGATCAAAAGGAATAAGGGCAGCAATGTTGACAGTAAGCTGACCCAGAAGTATGACCACTCAGGAGCAGGTTTGGGTTTCTCAGAAAACCCACAGGATGGTCCAATGGAGTAAAGTACTCCAAAAGAGAAATAGATTTTGTGCCATTTTTGTCAGGGTATTGGGATCTTAAGCAAGTTTCAATATAACTTGAAAGAAAATATTTTGGGGAGCAGTTATTCTGGTTTACTTTTTTATAATAACCTAAATAGGGTATCCAATGCTAACTGAGAAAATGAAACAATAATTAATTCAATGGGTGGAATTTCTGTAATAGAAAAAGAATTGTTAGAGAAAAATATATTAAAAATATATTAAGAATAGTCTTTAATGATGTCAAACAGAGATTGATATCACCAAGAGAGTGACACGGTTGATCCTGACTTAGCTTCCACCTCACAAAAAGAACTAACAACTATTCAAGAATAAGACAGCATTGAGAAAATCCTACAACACAGGGTTGAGGCTGAAGCACCCCCTGTACCACAGAGACCAAGACAGATCACATTAGAAGGTAAGAGGAGTGACTACACTTTGATCGCATTGCCCTTTTCCCAGGCCAGCAGAGTACCACATGGAGATGTCTCCCCTCAGACTGGTTCTTCCAGTTAGAAAGGAAAACCCAGGAGGGCAGGCAGGTCCCTCCAGCATTGTGGGGCACTTTGCACGAGCCACTACCTACTCCAATCTCATACCATGGAAACGGCAGGAAAATCTGTGGGCTTCAACCAGTGGGAATGTGACTATGATGGAGAAGGAGGAGTGACATGTAACAACAGCACATAGATCTGGGCAGACCAAGTTCATACCTGCAGTGCCTGAGTAATAATCCCAACCTGAGGTTTTGTTCATCTGCAGAACCAAGGTGGGGGCGTATTCTGATCAGGGAACTCAACAGACTACTGGTCTACTTTATTTGTATTCTCAAACAAGGAGTTTTGCCAGCCATAGACCCCAGTTTGTCCACTTCCAGGCAAGGAGCTGAATCACAGCCCCACCTATTGTGGAAAGGGTCTTCAGGCCTCATCTGAACAGAAGTGTTGGCAATAACTCCTGGAAGCTGCGCAGCCCAGCAGCATTTGAGCCAAGAGGCGGCAGAGCAGAGAAGATCACTCTCAGAGCAAATCCAGCAGGAGGCATGAAGTGTTCTCAAGCACAGGCTGGGGGATTAATTCATAGCCAAGGCTGAGGGTAGTTCTGGCCCTACCCAAACAAAGAAACTGTTTGGGAAGTTGAGAGTAGTCTGGAGGAGACCCTCCCCTTCCCCTAGGCAAGGGAACTGCTCTACAGCCCCAGCCACTGTGGAGAGCCTTTCAGTCCTATCTGATAATAGGGGCTAGTGACAACTCCTGGGAACTGTGTAACCCAGCTGCTCTCAAGCTAAGTGAGAGACAGGCAGGGCCAAGAATTAAGAGATAAGCCAGTGGCCTTGTTCAGTCAGGCAACATGGGGTATGGGTCAGCTTGAGTTAAGACAACAAAGAGTTTTATTGGCTTAGAGCTGCTTCTCTGGCTATGCCAGGGGAAGGAATCTAATTCACAATCCTGTTTATTGCTGAATATAGCCTTCAGCACATGTGACCAGGGAACCTAACCAAAATACACACAGGGAGCTGCACAGCCCATTCAACAGCCCCGTATACAGTGGCACTCAAACAGAGAGCACAGCCTGTGAATTCTCTATCTATAGAGCAAAACCACTGGCCTCACCTCACCAGGGAATTCAGTGCACACTCCAGCCTATTCAGATTACCAAACAAGCTATACAGGCCCTTGGTCCTATCCTACTGCCCCCTACCCACCCTAGGGCAGAGAAGCCCTTCAACTACCGAATGTAGTAGTACCCAGTCCTCACCATCAAGTAGGCCTGACCAGGGAATCCAGCTGTGAAGCCTATCCTACAGCGTCACATGGATAGGGAATCTAGCTAGCCATCCTACCCAACGGTCCTCGGGCAGTGGCACAACAGGCCATCTCCATCTTCAGAACTCAAACAGGTAGATGATCCAAAAATAAGCAACAGCAAGCCCCACTTGCCCAAGGTCATTACTACACACCCAGAAATCCAATCTGACTAACTGGTGAAGAACTGTCTTTGCCAAAGCAAACATGCAAAGTGTAGAAGAGAAGCCCCATTACACAAATGTGTAGATTCCAATGTAAGGAATAAAGGCTCACAAAAACATCAGATTAATATAACACCACCACAGGAGACACCATAAAGCTCCAATAACTAACCCATGGAGAACCATGAACTATAAAAGAATTCAGAATAATCCTCTTAAGTTTAATGAACTACAATGAAACAGGCAACTAAACCAAATCAAGAAAACAATGTGTGAACAAATGAGAAGTTTCAACAAGAAAATAGCAATTATAAGAAAAAAAAAAAAAAAAAAAACCTGAAGTTGAAAAATACAATAACTGAACTTAAGATTCGGAAGAGTTTCAAACTCAATTATATAAAAGAATGAATCAGTATCCTGGAGGATAGAACACTGAAAATTACCCAGAGCAAATAGAAAAAGAATGAAAAAGAGTAAAGAAAGCCTGTGGGAATTACAGGACACAATGAAAAGGAAAAATATTCATATTATGGGAATTCCAGAAGAGAAAGAGAAAGAGACAGAAAGTATATCTAAAGCAATAATGGCTACAAACTTCCCAAATCTGAGGAGAGAAACAGATATCCAAATCCATGCGGTCCAAAGGACCCAAAATAGATTGAACCTAAAGCGGGCTACACTGAGGCACATTATAATTAAGTTGTTCAAAAGTCAATGACAAAGAAAGAATTTTAAAAGCATTAAGAAAAAAGGCAAGTTACATAAAAGAGAACTCCCATAAGACTATGGGCAAATGTCTCAAAAGAAAATTTTCAGGGCAACAGAGAATAGAATGACATTTCAAAATATTTTAAAAAATAAATAACTGTCAACCAAGAATTATATGCCTGGTGAAACTGTCTATCAAAAACAAAGAAAAGATAAAGACTTTCCTGAACAAATAAAAGCGGAGAGAGTTCATTACTACCAGACCTGCCTTACAAGAAATGCTAAAGGGAGTTTAGAGTGGAAGTAAAAGAACACTAATTAACATCATAAAAAACATGCAGAATTAGTGTAAATTTCACTGGTAATGGTAAATATACAGTCATATTTACATTCTGCAACATGATAATAGTGGTGCATAACTCATGACTTTAGGGGCACCTGGGTGGCTCAGTCAGTTAAACATCTGCCTTTAGCTCAGGTCATGATCCCAGGGTCCTGGGAGTGAGCCCCACATCAGGCTCCCTGCTCAGCGGGGAGTCTGCCTCTCCCTCTCCATCTGCCTTTCCCCCAGCTCATGTTCTTTCTCGCTCTCTCCTGCTTTCTCTCTCAAATAAATAAAAATAAAATAAAAATAAATAACAAATAAAAAATAAATAAATTTAACAGGGGGAAAAAAAGAACATAGTAAAAATAACCATAGCTATAATAATCTGTTACTAGTTACACAATATAAAAAACATGTCAATTGTAACAGCAATAACCTAAAATGTGAAGAGGAGCAGTAGAAGTGTAAAGTTAAATTCCATTGAAGTTCTTTAATTAATTGAAGTCAGTTTAAAGCATGGTGTTATAAGCTAAAGATATTTTATCTAGGGACGCCTGGGTGGCTCAGTTGGTTAAGCGGCTGCCTTCGGCCCGGGTCATGATCCCAGGGTCCGGGAATCGGGTCCCACATTGGGCTCCTTGCTCAGCAGGGAGCCTGCTTCTCCCTTTCTCTCCTTCTGCTTGTGCTCTCTCTGTCAAATAAATAAAATCTTTAAAAAAAAAAAAAGATATTTTATCTAAGTGTCCTGGTAACCACAAAGGAAAATCCTACAGAAATTATACTAGAGAACATGATAAGTCAAAGTATACTGATACCAAAAGACATCAAAACACAAACACAGCAGGAGAAGAAACAAGAAACAATGGATCCATTTAAGAAAGAAAGAAAGAGAAAGAAAAGGAAGGAAGGAAGGAAGGCGAACAAAATGGCAATAGTAAGCCCTTACATATCAGTAGTTATTTTAAACATCAATGGGTTAAATTCTCCAATTAAGAAACAGAGAATGGCTGAATGGATTTAAAAAACAAAAAAACAAGATCTAACAATATCTTGCCTATAGTAGACTCTTTTTAGCCATAAAGACACATATAGACTTAAAGTGAAAGTAGAGGAAAAGACGTTTCAAGCAAATGATGACCAAAATAAAGTGGGTAGCTAAATTTTTATCAGAAGAAAAATACTTTAAACGAAAAATGATAAAAAGTGACAAAGTCATGATATAATGATAAAGGGATTAATACATCAAGAAGATACAACAACTATAAATATTTAAGTGCCTAACATCAAAGCACCTAAATATATAAAGCAAAAACTAATACAGCTAAAAGAAGAAATAAACAGCAATACAGTAATAGGTGTGGACTTTAATACTACACTCTTAATAATGACTAGATCTTCCAGACAGAAAATTAATAAGGAAACAGCAGACTTGAACAACACTTTAAACTAAATGGACCAATAGACATACACAGAACAACCTATCCAACAAGAGAATACACATTCTTCTCAAGTGCACATGGAACATTTTCTAAGATAGACCATATGTTATGGCACAAAAAAAGTCCTAGCAAATTCAAAATTAATATCATATAAAGTATCTTCTCTGACCACAATGGCATGATATTAGAAATCACTAACAATTTATAAACATGTGGAAATTAGACACTCTTCTAAACAACCAATTAATCAAAGAAAAAAATAAAAGGGAAATTAAAGTTTTTAGGGCCCCCAAAATGGAAACACAACAAACTAGAACTTGTAGGATACAGCAAGAGTAGTTTAAGATGGAAGTTTGTAGCAATAAATGCCTATGTTAAAAAGCAAGAAAGATCCCAAATAAACGACCTAACCCTATGCCTTACTAAACTAGAAAAATAACAACTGAACCCAAAGTTCAGGAGATAAGAAAAGTTGGAGCAGAAATAAATGAGATAGAGAACAGAAAAATAATAGAAAAGATTAACCAAACTAATAGTTGGTTCTTCAAAAAGATAAACTTGACAAACCCTTAGTTAAAATAACCAAACTAAAAAAAGAGAAAGGATCCAACTCAAGAAAATTATAAATGAAAAAAGAGACGTTACAATGATACCAAAGAAATTCAAAGGATTATAAGAAGCACTAACACTGAACACCAACAAACTAGACAACCTAGAAGAAATGAAATAATTCTTAGAAAGTTACAAATTACCAAAGTGAATCAGGAAGCAATAGAAAATCTGAACAGACCAATTACTAGTAAGGAGATTGAACCAATAATCAAAGATTTCATAACAAAGGAAAGCTCAGGAGCAGATGTCATCACTGGTGAACTTTACCAACAATTTAAGGAAGAATTAACACTAATGCTTCTCAAAGTCTTCCAAAAAACAAAGAAGCTAATTTTACAAGGCCAGCGTTATCCTGATATCAAACAGGAAAAACACGCTACTATAAAACTATAGGCCAATATCCCTGATGGATGTAGACGCAAAAATTCTCAAAATACTGGCAAACCAAATTCAGCAGCATATTAAAAGGACCATTCATCATGATCAAGTGAGATTTATCCCTGAGATGCAAGGATATTTCAACATATGCAAATAAATCAACATGATATATCACATTAACAGAATCAAAGATCATATGCTTATCTTATTAGAAGCAGAAAAAGCATTTCACAAATCCATTAATGATGAAAATTCTTAAACTAGGTGGAGAAGAAACATATCTCACCATAATAAAAATGACATAGGACAGGCCCACAGGTAACATTATACTCAGTGATGAAAGTTTGAAAGCTTTTCTTCTAAGATCAGGAAAAAAAAAATGGTGTTCACTTTCACCACTCCTATTCAAGATGGTACTATAAGTCCTAGGTTGAGTGATCAGGCAAGGATAAGAAAAATGCATCAAAATTGGAAAGGAAGAACTAAATTTGCCTCTATTTGCAGATGACTATTTTATATGTAGAAAATCCTGAAGATTCAACATAAAAACGGTTAGATCTAAATACTAAATATAAAGTTGCAGGATGCAAAATTAACACATATAAATTAGTAGTATTTCTATACAATAGTGACACATTTTCAGAAATAAAAAGGAAAAAAATTGATCCCATTTACACTAGCATCAAAAAATAATAAAATACTTAGAAATAAATTTAAGAGGGTGAAAGAGGTTTACTCTGAAAACTATAAGACATTGGTAAAAGAAATCAAGAAAGACACAAATAATTGGAAATGCATCCTGTGTGCATGGACAGGAAAAATTAACATTTTAATAATGTCAATACTACCAAAGGCTATCTACAGATTTAATGTAATCCCTATCAAGTTTCCAATGGCATTTTTTGCAGAAGTGGAAAAAAAAAATCTCCAGAGTTTGTATAGAACCATGGAAGAATCCAAATAGCGCAAGAAATCCTGAGGAAGAAAAAAGCAGGAGGCTTCATTCATCGTGATTTAAAGCTATATTACAAAGTTATAGCCATCAAAACACTATGGTACTGGCATAAAAATAGACAAATATATAGAATGGAAAAATACTAAAAGCCCAAAAATAAACTCAAGCATATATGGACAAATAATATTTGACGAGAGAACCAAGCATACTCAATGGGGAAAAGATAATCTTTTCAATAAGACTGCTAGCATAATTGAATAATCACATGTAAAAGAATGGAACTGGACCCATATAGTATATCACTCAGAAAAACTAACTCAAAATGAATTAAAGATTTAAATGCAACCCTAACTCCTACAAACCCAACACACACAAACCCAACACACACACACACACACACACACACACACACACACACACACTCATTCACACAGGAACATTATTCAGCCATGAAAAAAGAAAATCCTACCATTTGCAACAGCATGGATGGATCTTGAAGGCATTATGCTATGTGAAATCAGCCAGAGAAAGACAAATAATGTATAATCTCACTATATGTGGAATCTATAAAAACAAACAAAATACAAATTCATAGAAAAAGAGATTAGACTTGTGGGTACCATACATAAAAGGTAGGACTGGGGAGAAAGATGGTCAAAAGGTACAAGCTTCCAGTTATAAGAGAAATAAATACTAGGGATGTAATGCACAACATGATGAATATAACTCACACTGCTCTACGATATATAGGAAAGTTGAGAGTAAGGCCTAGAAGTTCTCATTACAAGGAGAATTTTTTTTTTTTCATTTTATTGTATCTATATGAGAAGATGGATGTTAGCTGAACCTATTATGGTAACCATTTCAAAATATAGGTAAATCAAACAAACAAACAAGAGTACTTCTTCATATTAAAAATTACTTCTTCAGGGGCACCTGGGTGGCTCAGTCATTAAGCATTTGCCTTCGGCTCAGGTCATGGTCCCAGGGTCCTGGGATCGAGCCCCGCATTGAGCTCCCTGCTCTGCGGAAAACCAGCTTCTCCCTTTCCCACTCCCCCTGCTTGTGTTCCCTCTCTCGCTGTCTCTCTCTGTCAAATAAATAAGTAAATCTTTAAAAAAAACTACTTCTTCAATTTATTCCAAAAGTATTTATTTAGCACTATAGTAGAGACTCTTTTGAGGGAATGAGTTATAAAGACAACTGTGAAATGTGAACAAACAAGTAAAACCCATAACCATTGATCTTCCCTAACTATAGACTGTTCACAAAATTCTGTATTTCATATTAAATTTGTTACTGAAACTTAGAACATTTTCCCAATAAGGGAAAGCATATTCAAGAGTGAGGACCCCATGTTCACACAGTAAAGAATTCCAGTCAATTCTGCCACTTTACTGGGCAGAAGTGTCCAGTAATTTACTGGGTGATATAAGGCAAGATACTCCACTTCTTTAAGTACCATTTTCCTCAGTTGTAAAATACAAAAATTGAGTGTTTACCTCATAGGACTGCTGTGAGGAGTGAATGAGATGATGCATGCAAAGTTCTTGGCATAGACAATATTAGCCATTATGACCATCCTATAATCCTGCTTTGTTTTTAATTGCTTAAGAGACTTTTTGTCAGTCATGAAACAGAAAGTCAATTACGCTAGGCTGCCCAATTAAATAGTAATACTGAGAAATTTCCTTCACTGAGGAGAAAGTTCACTGGATCAAATTAGATCCAAAGGACATGAATAGGAATGAAGGTGGATAGTGATCGTGACTCATAGATCCTCCTGTCCAGAAACAACAATGGTAGAAGCAAGGAATGGACAAATACAATGTTCCAAACCTTGAATATTTCTCTTCAAATGGTTTAAATCACTCACTGCATTCCATGAAAAAAAATTTAAAGAAAAAACTATCATTTCAGGAAAATGATACATAAGGCATCGTATTGGTGAAAATCAAACACCAAATGTAGACTATTGCATAGTACTATAAAAAAATGAATGTTGTTTCTATCACTAGCTATAGTGCCCCATCTCAACCTCAAAACTCTATAAATTAACATAAACAATGCTATTTCCTTCTTCCTAAGACAAGTTTTACTTTTTGTATCTCTCACCACTTTCAATGTGTCACCATCATTATCAACCATCATCTTCCCTCATCCTAGACCTACTTGGCCTCTTCAGCTATTCACCACTGTACTGTGAAGAAGTAGCCATACATTAGAGACATTTTCTGTTTTTTAACACTCTTAAAGCCTATAAAAAGGAATTAAATCAATTATGCTTACTTAATCTTAGAACTTCTGGTGTTTTTATAATACATTAAGCTATATATACACTCCAAAAGTGTCAAATATTCCTGACCTGTCAAGGGCAATAAATAATAATTTAAAAAGCTGTTGTAGTAAGATATTTTGTGCCCTAAAGAGAACAATTTCAACAGGCCAATTAGGGATATATGTCAAATTATCAAAGAAGAGGTTAGTGAAGAAATAAAAACAACCTCCTTTAAAATTATTGTGATGGAGAAACAAAGCAGAGGATCATAGGGAAAGGGAGGGGAAAATCAAACAAGATGAAACCAGAGAGGGAGACAAACCACAAGAGACTCTTAATCTCAGGAAACAAACTGAGGGTTGCTGGAGTGGTGGGGGGTGGGAGGGATGGGGTGGCTAGGTGATGGAAATTGGGGAAAGTATGTGCTATGGTGAGCGCTGTGAATTGTGTAAGACTGATGAATCACAGACCTGTACCCCTGAAACAAATAATACAAATACAAATAAAAAAATTATCATGATGGAATAAAATAAAGAAATATATAGTAGCCTCAGGGAAGGATATAATAAATTTAATAAACAGAAGCCTGTCTTTTTTCACTCTTATCAATAAAATCTTGTTTATAATTACTATCTCCAATTTCCTAACTCTTATTCACTCCACAATCCATATCAATCAAGCTCCTCTTGCCACAGTGTAACTTGAGACCATTTTGTCGAGATCATAAATGACTTCTCTTTTTCCAAATCTAATAGTCCCTTCTCTGTTCTTTGACCTCTCAGTTGCATTCAATGTCACTGACCACTCTGTCCTCTTTCTTTACATGGCTCTCAGGAAATAATTTTTCTCTGATTTTACCAGCTGTCTTCTCCGCAGTCTCCTTCACTGGGCCTTCCTTGTCTGCTTGGCTTCTAAATGTGAACATAATTTCAAACTTTGTTGTGGTCATTTTTTTTTTTATCATTTTCCAGAACCCTACACTGATAAATTTAATTTCATTCTTGACATCTTTGCATTGCCATCCAATATAGCTCTGAAAATGAATATACTCAAAAAAGAAAATATACCATCACACAAAACTCTCAAATTTGTTCTTTTCCAAGTAGTCCTCAACTTGTAAATGGTAAAAGCATATCATAATAGTTTAAATTAAAGGACAAAACCTCTGAGTATCCTTGACTTTGCATTCCTCCCTACCACACCCATGATATAATCTTCAATCAAAGCCTATCAATCCCCCCCCAAAAAAAAATCCTTCAATTAATTGCTTTTACATCCATACCTTCCACTTTAATAAAAAATGTCATGATCTTTAATCTGGATTAATATAATAACCTCCTACATGTTCTCTTTTCTCTCTCACTAGACTTCTTATAATTAGTTAATACCTAATCTATGCAGCACTTCATTTGTGCAATACACTGTTTAGGACAATTTTATACACATGAATTCATTTTTTAAAAATCATCTAAATACTGACACTGCTCTCATTTAGAAATGAACTGAAGTATGCAGTCACACAGCTAGGAATTATTTCTATTCTGTACAGAACAGTCACATGGCTCTTCTTAAATTTTAAGACTAGTAATATCAACAGCCCGTTTAGATCTTCCAGTACATTGTCCCTGACTTAGAATAAAATCCAAACTCTGTACTCTGCTTCACAAAGCTCTGTGTGATCTTGCGTCCTCTTTCCATTGATCTTACCCTATACACTCCTTGCCTACGCGGCTTCTGCCAAAAAGAACCCCATGAAACCATCCAGCTTACAACTGTACTTAGAGGCTTTCCATAGCTTTTAGTTCTGCTTAGAACATTGTGTCCTTGCCCAATTGCCCATGATTGGTTTTACGTATCATCAGAACCCACCTTATTTTCCACCTAAAATAAAGACCTTGCTTTCTGCTGAGACCCACCCTGCCCCTCTCTGCATGTCACTTGAATATAAGCCCCAATGGAGAAAGCCTTTCTGTTTATCCTATTTATTAGTGGATCTGTGGCACCCTAAAAGAATACCTGGCACACAGCAAACCCTCAATAAATCTTTTCTAAAGAACTAGATGAAGTGTTTCAGCTGTTTTCTCATGAAGACTGTATTTTTTCTTGTTTTTCTCCTCCCAACTGCATCCCCAATTAGAATGTGCATACAATGGAAGTCTACATCTCTCTTTTCTTTTTATTCCCAGTAACTAATAATTTCTAAGTCTGAAAATCATTAAGAGGACTAGAAACACTGTTGAACAACTAATGTATTTTTTTTTTTTAAGATTTTTATTTATTTATTTATTTATTTGACAGAGAGAGAGAGATAGCAAGAGCAGGAACACAAGCAGGGGGAGTGGGAGAGGGAGAAGCAGGCTTCCCGCGGAGCAGGGAGCCCGATGTGGGACTCGATCCCAGGACCCTGGGATCATGACCTGAGCCGAAGGCAGACGCTTAACAACTGAGCCACCCAGGCGCCCAAACAACTAATGTATTAAAATGTGGCAAAGGAGGGCGCCTGGGTGGCTCAGTTGGTTAAGCGACTGCCTTTGGCTCAGGTCATGATCCTGGAGTCCCGGGATCGAGTCCCACATCGGGCTCCCTGCTCGGCGGGGAGTCTGCTTCTCCCTCTGACCCTCCTCCCTCTCATGCTCTCTGTCTCTCATTCTCTCTCTCTCTCAAATAAATAAATAAAATCTTTAAAAAAAAAAAATGTGGCAAAGGGAATGAAGATATGCTAATCATCAGGGAGGATCCAGATGATATTTGATTAACAGATGAAAAATAACATGAACTCAGTCATGAAGTTTTGATTACTTTTTCCAGCCATGTTTGGCAAACCATGAACAGTGATAAGGAAACTGGACTATGAATATCATCCAAGTTTGATGGAATTGTGCAGTATCTAAACAGAAGAAAACATTAAAGTACTGGTGAATAGTTTGATGAGATGTCTGATCATGACATGCAGACTAAATCAAAGTTTCATTCATTGATAAAGTTAAATGTTGAATGGAGGCCTGCTGAGAAATGCTTTAATTAGACCAAATTTTTAGGAAAGCTGTAACAGTGATTTAGAGATGTAGTCTTAAGGAAGGGTGTCATTAAACTTGAATCTCTGAACCCTAAGTAGTATGTGGAGAGAATTCATAAGCATTTGTAAATTTGCTGCAATTGTGTTGCCATTTAGATGCAAGTTTAGTCATTTAAAAGGGACTAGAGATTACATTGGACTCTCCTAAGGGTCTGTAGCATAAAAGATACAATTACCTTAGGATTCAAAAACATCAATATCCAATTATGAGTAACAGATAATGGCTAAACATGAAAAAAACTGAGAAACTCTATTGAAGGAAAGTAGAAACTTAGATACTGAAGAAAAAAAATTGAGTTTATTTAATCGGATTTTGTTTCATGAGGAAAGTGATACACATAAAAATAAGCTTCTTGGGCAAATATTTCAAGTTGGTGTTACATATTATATTATGTGTGAACTAACATTTTTGACAAAATGAATAATGTCTATTCAAATAGTCCATAATGTATAAATCAGTAAAATTAAAAAGAATTAAGTAGTGTTTTCATTGTAATCAGAATCACTCAGGAGAATCTGTCTAGTTTTTGCTTGCAAAAATTTGGAAATATTCTTTTAAAAAATATTCAAATAATGAAGATATAAAAAAAAAATGTCATGAGGTAGAAAAGTTGTCCAGACTTTGAACTATAGAATAAAAGTTTTCAAATATCCTAGCAAACTTAATAAATGCTAATAAATGTTAGAAACAAACAGAATAAATTTCAGCAAAGTCTCAGGTGAAAGTTTAATAAGGACACTAAAGTTGTTTTTTTTTTAATTTAATAGTTATAGGTGCTAATAAGTTGACCATGAGTCAGCAATGTTTAAATCATTAACATTTCTAAGTATGAATTGTAGAATAAAGTCCTATTAATATACTAGTATACTATTATTAGTATATTAGTATAGTATATTATAGTGTATTTTTTTTTAAAGATTTTATTTATTTATTTGAGAGAGAGAGAATGAGAGAGAAAGAACACATGAGAGGGGATAGGGTCAGAGGGCGAAGCAGACTCCCTGCCGAGCAGGGAGCCCGATGCGGGACTCGATCCAGGGACTCCAGGATCATGACCTGAGCCGAAGGCAGTCGCTTAACCAACTGAGCCACCCAGGCGCCCCCATTATAGTGTATTTTTAATGGTGATCAATTTCATACCTTTTAAAAACAAAGCATAGAAGTTTCATAAAATAGGAGAAAAAGATTAGTGTCTCAGATAATATATATTATCTACCATGTACCAGGCATTATTCTAAGCTAGGGATTGGCAAAGTATCATCCATGGCAAAATCTAGCCCATTCTATATGATCTTTGGGCTAAGAAGGTTTTGTGCATGTTTTAAGGGTTGAAAAGAAAAAGAAGAGAAATAGGAAGAAAAGGGTGGGGGGGGAAATGAGGGGGACAAGGAAGAGAAGGAGAGTAGAGAGAATATGCAATATAAATCATATGTGGATACTGTATTTACTCTCTGGCCTTTACACAAAAATTGTGCCTACCCATGTTGTAGGCATTCAGTTAAAGAATAATTTAGGTTTAACAGAAAAGACTGGGAAAGGACTAATGTAATGGATTTTTGTATACATAATAGGGCTTGCATAAATAATTGCAAAAAGTGGTTTTAGAACTGTGGGAATTTAGTCTGCATCCTAAAGAATGTTGCAAAAATTGCTTTACATTAAAACAGTTTCATAGCCCTTTAATATTCCTATACATCTCTGAAAATTACAAATTAGGATTCTTACATTATTTTGAGCAGGGTAATTTAAGATAGCAAAAAGTGATTTATTTACATTAGGGATCACATACATTTGAGTGTGAATTCAAGCCCTATGAACTTAGACAAGTGAACTTCCCAGAGCCTGGCTGCTGCATGAACATATCTTCATCAACTGACCTTAGTGGAGAATAAGGGAAAGCAAAGTAGCAACTGCACTGAGCCAAAGGCTGTTCAAGCACAAGGAGACTTGAGTACACTAACACTGGGTAAGCAAGCAAAGCCAACTCACAGAAAGTCCATATACCAAGAAATTTCAATCTGATTCTACAGATGTAGGAGAGCCATTAAGGATTTAAAATTTTTGTCTTGAATATATCTATATAGTGTTACAGCAGTTAAATATGTTAAGTTCATAATTTACTGTCATTCTCTAAAGGAAAAAAGATTGTAGTTATTTGGATTTGCTGAGGTCTACATAGCTTGAAAAAATAATTCAGGTGTTCTGAACACTGGCTTCACAATAAAATCACTTGGGGAGCTTTTAAACTTGTATCTTTTGGGCTAGACCATCAGAAACTCATTTTTCTGGATGGGTGGGGCCCAGGAAATATGTTTTAACTCTACATGTAATTCTAATGTGAAGCCAAGGTTGGAAATTAAATGAATAATTGTCCAAATCCTATGTATATTATAACTATACTTATGTCAGTATACAGAAAATTCTGTATATATTTTATTCTATAAAAATAAAAACTGTGTTAACTACTAATGAGCTTAAGTTGATTAGAGGTAAGCAGTGTGAAATTCAAAACAAGGCTTGGGGACAAAGTACCCTTTTAAGACTTCCACCTGAGGGAATACCCCCAAAACACCTAGCTCTGAAAGCCAACAGGGTTTATGTCCATGAGCCCATTAGACTATAGCAAACAAAGAAACAATTCTTAACAGACTCTAGGACTGCCATGCCCATCCCCCAGGGCCCAGTGTAGAGGTGGCAGAGAAGCCCATATCCCAGTCCTTCCCTGAAACAGGCCTGTTTGTGTCTCCTAAAAGCTACAGTCTGAAGGTCAGGATTGTAATTTAACATACATCTAGGGGCCAGCAGCAATCTTCTCTAGAGACAAGGGAGGGTTATTAAGGGAGGGTGCACATGCCTGGTACCCTCACTTTTAGGACTTCCACCCAGAGGACATACCCCTTGAAATCCTGGCTCTGATGGCCAGTGGGGCTTACATTCCTGATTTCAACAAAACTGCAACAAACAAAGAAACAATTCTTAATCAGCTAGTACACACCAGGACTCAGCATAGAAACGGCAAGACAGAAATACCTATCTTCCAGTATTCCCCTGAAAATGGTTATTTGCATACTTTAAAAAGCTACTGCCTGAGGGTCAGGCTTCTAATTTAGCATACAACTAGGGACAGACTGTGATCCTCCCCTGAGACCATGACAGCCGGACACCATCTCCTCATTCTCCCCGCAGTCTACTCCAAATCACCAATTGTTCCCTGGAACTTATACACATGTCTAGCACCCCAGCGTTTGTAGCTGCCACTCAGGGGCACAAACATTGATTATCTGGCTTTGGTAGCCAACAAGGATTGCATTCATGGGTCCCAACGGAATGCAGCAAGCAAAAAAACAAAAAACAGTTCTTAATTAGCTATCCCCAATGGCTCAGTACAGAGGAAACAAAGAACACATATCTTTTACTCTTTTCCTGAAAAAGTGCTATGTGCATATGTTAAAAGCTTCTAATTAGAGCTCAGCTTCCAATGAGCCAGCACCTAGGTGTTGAACGAGATCATCCCCTTTGGCTCAATTATGTGTCTTGGCATATACTCAACTAGTATGAGCCACTAAGAATAAAGGAGCAGCTTGGACAATCAAAGGTTTGAAAGATAACCAAGAGCTAGGGCTAGGCTAAACAGAAAAGTTTGTCTAAGACATGAGACCATTCCATCGAGACTGGGAGAGATGTCAATTTTATCTAATGCTCAGAAACAAACACAAATAGCTAATGAAAATGAAGAACAGAGAAGTATGTATCAAACAAAAGAACAAGATAAAACAACAGAAAAAAACCTGAATGGAAAGGAGTTCAGTTATTTGCTGATAAAGAGTTAAAAATAATGGTCATACTGATTCTCACCAAGGTCAGGAGAATAAGGAGGAATAAAGTGAAAATTTCAACAAAGACATAGAAAATATAACAAAGTACAAAACAAGCTACATAAATGAAGGATACATTAATTAAGCTGAAAAATTCAGTAGACAGCAGCCTAAATCAAACAGAAGAAAATATCAATGAACTCAAAGGCAAGGCAGTAGAATTTACCCAGAGAAACAAATTTTTTTTTTAAAAAGTGAAGATAGATTAAAGGATTATGGGACACCATCAAATGGACCAATATACACATTACAGGGGCCCCAGAAGAAGAGAGAGGGGCAAAAGTTTATTCAAAGAAATAATGGCTGAAAATTTTCTTAACCTGGAAAAAAATATCGAGATTCAGGAAGCCCAGAATGTTCCAAAGAAAATGAATCCAAAGACATCCACACTGAGACACATTATAGTTAAGCTGTTTAAACTTAAATACAAGAAGATAATCTTAAAAGTGGCAAGAAAGAAACAATTGGTTTCATACAATGGAATCCCCATAAGACTCTCAGCAAATTTTTCAGTAGAAACTATGTGGGCCAGAAGGGACTGGCATGCTATATTAAAGTGCAGAGGAGAAATCTGCCATCCAGGAATGCTCCACCAAGTAAAGTGGTCCTTCAGAATTGAAGAAGAGAGAGTTTTCCAAACAAAACCTGAAGGAGTGTGCCACAACTAGACCAGCCTTACAAATGTTAAGGGAACATCCTCAAGTTGAAACAAAAGGATGCTAATGAGTAACAGGAAGGCATATAAAACTATAAATCTCACTGGTAAAGGTAAATATATAATTCACAATACCCTAATGTTGTATTGGTGGGAGGGAAATCACTTATAAATCTAGTATGACAGTTAAAAGCCAGAAGCAGTAAATATAACTACAATAATTTGTTAATGGATACACAGGTAAAAAGATGTAAACTTTAACATCCAAAACACACAACATGTGGGCAGGAGGAGATAATATAAAGCTTTAGTATGTGTTCAAATTTATGATGTTTAGAATCTTATAATAGACTCATAAAAACAAAATGTTTTATATAAGTCTCATCACAACAACAAAGCAAAACCCTGTAACAGATACACAAAATTAAAGGGAAAAGAAGCTTACCAGTAAAGAGAATCAGCAAATCATGAAGAGAAAAAGAGAAGAAAGGAACAGAGGAATTACCAAACCACCAGACCCAAATAGCCAAAGCACACTTTTTTTAAGATTTTATTTATTTATTCATGAGAGACAGAGAGAGAGAGAGAGAGAGGCAGAGGGAGAAGCAGGCTCCCTGCTGAGCAATGAGCCTGATGTGGGCCTCCATCCCAGGACCCTGGGATCATGACCTGAGCCAAAGGCAGACACCTACCCAACTAAGCCACTCAGGTGCCCCCAAAGCAAACCAGACAAAGAAAAACAAAGCTGGAGGTATCACAATTCCAGATTTCAAGATACACTATAGAGCTATAGTAATCAAAACAGAAGGATATTGGCACAAAAATTGACACAGAGATCAATAGAACAGAGAGCCCAGAAAAGAAGCCCACACTTATATGGTCAATTAATCTATGACAAGGCAAGACATCACAATGGGGAAAAGTTAGTCTCTTCAATAAATAGTTCTGGGAAAACTGGACAGCTACATGCAAAAGAATAAAACTGGCCCACTTTTTAACACCATACACAGAAATAAACTCAAAGTGGATGAAAGACCCTAATGTGAGTCCTGAAACCATAAAAATTATAGAAAAGAAGTTAGGCAGTAACTTCTTTGATCCCGGCATTGGCAACAATTTTTTAGATATGTCTCTCAAGGAAGGGAAACAAAAGCAAAAATAAACTACCGGGACTACACGAAAATAAAATCTTTTTCACAGCAAAGGAAATCATTGACAAAACACAAAGGCAACCTACTGAATGAGAGAAGATATTTGCAAATAACATAACCAATAAGGGATTAATATTCAAAATATATAAAGAAATAAAAACAAGAAAACAAGCAATCTGATTTAGAAATGGGCAGAGGATCTGAGTAGACATTTGTCGAGTGAAGGCACGGGTAGTCAGCAGTCTCAGTCACATGAAAAGATGCTCAATATCACTAGTCATCAGGGAAATGCAAATCCAAACCACAATGGGATACCACCACACATCTGTCAGAATGACTGGTATCAAAAAGACAAGAAATAAAAAGTAATACTACCCAATATGCAGAGAAAAAGGAACTTTTCTGCTTTGATGGTGGGAATGTAAATTGGTACAGCCACTGCAGAAAACTGTATGGGAAATTCCTCAAAAATTAAAAATAGAAACATTATGTTCTAATAATTCCACTACTGGTTTTTACCCAAAGAAAATGAAAACACTAATTCAAAAAGATACATGAACCCCTAAGTTTATTGCAATATTATTTAAAATAGCCACGATACGGAAGCAACCTAAGTATATATCAAATAAATGGGTACAGAAGATGTGGTATGTGTATGTACATACATGCACGTATACATATACATATAATGAAATATTATACCACCATAAAAAAGGATGAGATCTTGCCATTTGTGACAACATGAATGGACCTAGAGATATTATGCTAAGTGGAATAAGTCAGACTGAGAAAGATAAACACCATATGATTTCATTCACATGTGGAATCTTAAAAACAAATGAATAAACAAAAAGCAGAATCAGACCTATAAAGAACAAACTGATGGCTGCCACAGGGAAGGGGAGTGGAGAGAAGGGCAAAATGGGTAAAGTGGGGAGGGAGATATAGGCTTCCAGTTATGGAACGAATATGTCATGGGACTCAGAGTTATAGTATGGGGAATATAGCTAATTATATCGTAAGAGTGCTGTCTGGTGATAGATGGTAGCTACACTTGTGGCAAGCATGGCAAACATGTACAGATGTTAAATCACTATGTTGTACATCTGAAACTAATATAACACTGTGTGTCAACTATATTCAAATTTAAAAATTAAGACACACACACAGAATGCCTGAATGGATTAAAAACAACAACAACAACAAGACCCAACTATATAGGCTACCTACACAAGATTCACTTCAGCTTTAAGTACATATAGAGTATAAGTGAAATTATGGAAAAATACTTTATGTAAACAAAATCAAAGAAAACAGGAGTAGTTATGCTATATAAGATAAACTAGAGTTTAAGACAGACTGTAATAAGAGACAAAGGTCATTTATAATGATAAAAGGGCCAATCCTTCAAGAGGTTTCAACATTTGTAAATATTGATGCATCCAACATGAGAGCACCTAATTGTATAAAGCAAATATTAACAGACAGAAAGGGAGAGAAAGACAGCAATACAGTAATAGTAGGAAACCTTCATATACCACTTCCATCAATGGAATAGATTATCCAGGCAGAAAATCAATAGTGAAACATCCTTTTTAAACAACATGTTATACCAGAAGGACTTAGATATCTAGAGAACATTCCATCCAAATGCAACAAAAATACATATTCTTCTCAAGTGAACATGGAACATATTCCAGGATAGATTATATGTTAGACCACAAAACAAGTCAATAAATTTAAAAGGATTGGAATCATATAAAGAGTCTTTTCTGGCTACAAATGACATAAAACTAGAAGTTAATTATATGAAGAAAAGTGAAAAATTTGCAAATATGTGGAAATTAAACAAAATGATAAGTTGATGAAGAAATCAACAGGGAAATAATAATAATGGGAAATACAACATACCAAGTCCTATGGGATGCAGCAAGAGCAGTTTTTTTTAAGATTTTTAAAAATTTATTTGTCAGAGAGAGAGAGCGTGTCCACAAGCAGGGGGAGCTGCAGGCAGAGGGAGAAGCAGACTCCCTGCTGAGCAGGGAGCCCAACATGGGGCTTCATCCCAGGACCCTGGGATCATGACCCAAGCTGAAGGCAGACACTTAACCGACTGAGCCACATAGGTGTCCCAGCAAGAGCATTTTTTTTAAAAGATTTTATGTATTTGACAGAGAGAGAGAGAGAGAGAGTGCACAAGCAGGGGGAGTGGGAGGAGGATAAGCAGACTCCCCACTGAGCAGGGAGCCTGATGCGGGGCTCCATCCCAGAACCCCAGGATCATTACCTGAGCCCAGGGCAGATGCTTAACCAACTGAGCCACCAGGCACTCCCCAGCAAGAGCAGTTTTAAGAGAAAAGTTCATAGCCTACATTAAGTAAAAATAGAGATCTCAAACAACTTATCTTTACATCTAAGGACTTATATATATATATATATTATATATATTAAAAAAAAAAGAACTACAGAATGAAAAAAGAAAATATTAGAGTGGAAACAAACCCAATGGAGACTTGGAAGAAAAGATCAATGAAACTAAAAGAAGTGTGTTTTTTTTGTTTGCTTTGTTTTTTTTAATAAACAAAATAAACATTTAGCCAGACTCAAGAAAAAAATAGAGTATTTAAAATTAGAAATAAAAGAGGAGACTTTAGAACTTATATCACACAATTAGAAAGATTATTAAGAGACTACTATTAACAATTATATACCACCAAATTGAAAAACCTAGATATGGATTAAGTATTAGAAACATAAAAAGTACTAAGACTGACCTATGAGAGAATAGAAAATCTGAACAGACTAATTACTAGTTAAGAGATTAAATCAGTAGTCAAAAACCTCCCCAAAAAAGAAGTTCAGGACTGAACCACTTCACTGGTGAATTCTACAAAATATGTGAAGAATTAATACCAATCCTTCTCAAACTGTTGCCAAAAATAAATAAATACATAAATACATAAATAAATAAATAAATAAATAAAATAAGAGAGGGAGAACAAGAGAGAAGCAAAAACTTTCAAACTCATTTTATGAGGCTAAAATTACCATATACCAAAGGCAAAGATAACACAAAAAAGAAAATTATAAGCCAGTTATCTGTAATTAACATGGAGGTAAATCTTCAACAAAATACTAGCAAACCAAGTTCAACAATATTTTAAAAGGATCATATACATTATCATTTGAGGCTTATTCTAAGGATGTGAGGGTGGCTCAACATTTGCATAACAATGTATTAACGAAATGAAGAATAAACATCATGTAATCATCTCAATAAATGCAGAAAAAGCATTTCACAAAATGCAACATTCATTCAAGATTAAAAAGTACAGCAAGAATGTACCTCAATAAAATAAAGGTCATATATGACAAGCTCACAGCTAACATCACACTTCACAGCGAAAGTTTGAAAGCTTTTGTTGTAAGATGAGGAACAAGACAAGGATGTCCAATCTTACCACTTTTATTCAACACAGTACTAGAAGTCCTAGCCAGAGCAATTAGTCAAGAAAAATGGCATTCAGATATAAAAGAAAGGAGGAAAACTATCTGCAGATGCCATGATATTATATATAGAAAATCCTAAAAGCTCTACCAAAAACTTTTAGAATAAACGAATTCAGTAAATTTGCAGGATACAAAATTAATATACAAAAACTGTTGTGTTTCTATATACTAACAACAAATTCCAAAAAGAGAAATATAGAAAACAGTCCCATTTATGATTGCATCAAAAATAATCCCTGCAAATAAATTTAACCAAGGAGTGAAAAATCTGTACATTGAACACTCCAAAACATATTGAAAGAAATGAAGACACAAATAAATGGACAGATATTCCATGCTCATGAATTTTGAGAATATTACTAAAATGTCCATATGACCCAAAGCAATCTACAGATTCACTGTAATTGTTATCAAAATTCCAAGGTCATTTTTCAAAGAAATAGAAAAACAATCCTAAAATCTCTATGGAATCACAAAAGACTGCAAATAGCCAAAGCAATCTTAAGAAAAACAAAGCTGGAGATATCATATATTTTTTATTTCAAACTATATTACATAGCTATAATAATCAGTGTGTTACTGGCCTAAAAACACACAGATCGATAGAACAAAATGGAGAGTCCAGAAATAAACCCATGTATATATCATTAATTAATTTATGACAAAGCCAATAATATACAACCGGGAAAGGACAGTCTCTTCAATAAATAGTATTGGGAAAACTGGACAGCCCCATGCAAAAGAATGAAACTGGTCTCTGTCTTAACACCAAAACCAAAAATCAACTCAAAATGGGTTAAAGACTTGAACCTAAGACACAAAAGACCAAATCAAACTAACATGCTTCTGCACAACAGAGGATATCATCAACAAAATGAAAAGGCAAACTATAGAATTAACCTTTGATAAAGCAGGAAAGAATATCCAATGGGAAAAAAGACAGTCTCTTCAATAAATGGTGTTGGGAAAACTGGACAGCAACTTGCAAAAGAAAAAAACTGGACCACTTTCTTATACCATAAACAAAAGTAAATTCAAAATGGACTAACAACCTAAATTTGAGAGAGGAAACCATTAAAACCTAGAGAACACAGGCAGTGACATCTTTGACATCTGCTATAGCAACTTCTTACTAGATATGAGGCAAGAGAAACAGAAGCAAAAATAAACTATTGGGATGTCATCAAAATAAAAGCTTCTACACAGCAAAGGAAACAATCAAGAAAACTAAAAGGCAACCTATGGAATGGGAGAAGATATTTGCAAATGACATATCTGATAAAGGGTTAGTATCCAAAATATATAAAGAACATATAAAACTCAACAACCAAAACAAATAATCCAGTTAAGAAATGGGCAGAAAACATGAATGGACAGTTTCCCCAGGAGGATGCACAGATGGCCAACAGACATGAAAAAACGCTCGATATCACTCATCAGCAAAAAATACAAATCAAGGGGCGCCTGGGTGGCTCAGTTGGTTAAGCGACTGCCTTCCGCTCAGGTCATGATCCTCGAGTCCCGGGATCGAGTCCCGCATCGGGCTCCCTGCTTGGCAGGGAGTCTGCTTCTCACTCTGACCCTCCTCGCTCTCATGCTCTCTGTCTCTCATTCTCTCTCTCTCTCAAATAAATAAATAAAATCTTTAAAAAAAAAAATACAAATCAAAATTACAATGGGATATCACCTCATACCTGTAAAAATTGCTAAAATCAACAACACAAGAAACAACAGGTATTAGCAAGGAAATAGAGAAAGGGGAACCTTCCTACACTGTCAGTGGGAAAGCAAACTGGTGCAGCCACTCTGGAAAACAGTATAGAGGTTCCTCAAAAAGTTAAAAATAGAACTACCCTATAATTCAGCAATTATCCTACTAGGTATTTACCCAAAGAGCACAAAAACACTGATTTGAAGGGATACATGCATCCTGATGTTTATAGCATCATTATCAACAATAGCCAAATTATGGAAAGATCCCAAACGTCCATCAACTGGTGAATGGATAAAGTGGTATACATACATACATACATACATGCACAATGGAATATTACTCAGCCATAAAAAGAATGAAATCTTGCCATTTGCAACAACGTGGACGAAGCTAAAGAATATTATGCTAAGTGAAATAAGTCAGAAAAAGACACCATATGATCTCACTCATATGTGGAATAAGAAACAAATGAACATAGTGGGGGGGGGGGAAGAGGCAAACCAAGAAACAGACACTTAGAGAAACAAACTCTAGGGAACAAACTGATGGTTACCAGAGGGGAGATGGGTAGGGAATGGGTTAAAAGGTGATAGGGATGAAAAAGTTTACTTGTTGTGATGAGCACAAGGTGTTGTAAGTGTTAAATCACTAAACTGTACTCCTAAAACTAATATTACATTGTATGTTAACTAATGGAATTTAACTTAAAAAAAAAAGAAAAAAAAGAAAAGGCAACCTACAGAATGGTTAAAAATATTTGAAAATCATATGTGATAAGTTGTAAAAAAAAAAAAAAAAAAACCCTCATACAACTCAGTAGCAAGAAAGCAAATAATCTGATTAAAAATGGGCAGTGTTCCAGAATGGTCATTTTTCTGAAAAAGATGTACAAATGACCAGCAGGTACATGAAAAGGTGTTCAACCTCACTAGCCATCAGGGAAATACAAATCAAAACCACAGTGTGATATCCCCTTATATCTTTTAGGATGTCTATCATCAAAAAGACAAGAGCTAACAAATACTGGCAGTGGAGAAAAAGGAACCCTCATATATTGCTGTTGGTAATGTAAACTGGTCCATCCACTATGGAAAACGGTATGTAGGCTCCCGAAAAAATTAAACAAGAACTACCATATTGTCCAGCAATTTCACTTCTGGGTATATATTCTAAGAGAACAAAAACAAGATTTCTAGGACTTATCTCTACTCTCATGTTCATTGCAGCATTATTCACGATAGCCACCATATGGAAACAACCTAAGTGTTCATCAATGGATGAATTGATAAAGTGTGTTTACACACAGACACTTATGTAGTCTCTCTCTCTCTCTCTCTCTCTCTCTCTCTCTATATATATATATATATATATATATATATATGAACACATATGCACACACACACACACACATACTACAGTGAATTAGTCATCCATGAGTAAGAAATTCTTCCTGTTGCCACAACATGGAAGAAACTTGAGATCATATGCCAAGGGAATCAGAGAGAGACACAGTGAGAGAGGGAACACAAGCAGGGGGAGTAGCAGAGGGAGAAGCAGACTTCCCGCTGAGCAGGGAGCCCAATATGGGGCTCGATCTCAGGATCCTGGGATCATGACCTGAGTGGAAGGCAGATGCTTAATGACTGAGCCTCCCAGGCGCCCCAAGGTGATGGATTTTTTAATTAACTAGATGGTAGGAATCATTTTACAATCTATATCAAATTATCAAAATATGCACTTAAATACCTTACAATTTTATCAATTAAACCTGTAAAGGTGAAAAAAAAAAAAATCAATCAATCCAACAGGATTTCCCTGGGGGCACTAGTTCTCCAGAAGTCATCTCATTTGATGACTGGTTTTTGCTTGCTCCTCTGGTGTCTCTTCCAAACTCCATTTCCTGAAAGGCCTAGTGGTAGAAAGTTTTCCTAGTTTTCCCTTGTTATTTACAGAGCATCTTCCCTCTCCTCTTTAAAAGACAGGAAAAAAGGAAGGGAGGAGTATGCCTGTTCCACATGGTGCCAAACTAACATGTTCTTATGCAGTAACTTACAGACCTACTGGTTGGGCCCTTCGTTCAGTGAATGTACCAGCATGTAGATGACTGCCATGCTTCCAGCACTATTTTTTTTCAGCATTCAGGGGGGTGTCTACATCTAAAAGAATCTACCCAACACTCTGGCCACCAAGTCCCTCTAAGTCTCCTGCAGAGGATTTTCTTTTTCCTTTGGTCTCAATTCAGTCACTAAATGTCCTGTTCACATCTTTATCAATATGTACACTTTAGCATTATCAGCAACTCAGTCATATAGTTCTCAAATGTGTGATTCTCACATTTTTCAGTTCACTTATAATAGGAACCCAAACTTCCCAATTTTACTCTCAAAATTTTCCTTACATTAACTCCATCTCTCCTTTACATTGTCCATACCTTCCTCTTGAAATTACTTCACTTCTTTAGTTATTCAGATTTCAGGGTGTAGTGAACACTACGATTATACTCTAACATGCAGCTTCAACTATTTTCTGCCTCGCTCCCCCTATCTTTCACATCGAGCAACACTCAACTCTACTTTGTGCTACTTTCTCCAAAAGTTATTGGAGAAAAACAAGGAGTCATGCTAGCTGATTTTAATACAGATGTTCAACGTCGACGGGAACATTAAGAAAAAGAAAAAATAATGTGGGAGAAATCATAAATGTTAAGTCTCCCATTTAAAAAAAAAAAAAAGAATCCTTGGCCTCATAATTTTATGCAGATGCTGGCTGAAGCCTGATTTCATTTGCATTAGGAGTAATACTCCTTAAAAATGTGCCTATACTAGCAATCCTACAGGCTCACCACCTACTGTCTCCATGACTCACACCAATCAAGACTATTCCACTGAAATTGATCTTGTCAACATCACCAGTGGCCACCAACCGATAATCACTTAACACAGCTAATCACCATGTCTTCTTGAAATATTTTCTACACCATTCGGTTTTTCTGTCTAAAATACTGGCTTATCCTTTTCAGTCTTCTCTGCTGACCCCTCCCCTGTTTTGGACCTTTGAACATCAGAGTCCTCTAGGATTTAGGGTTTTGTAATCTTCTCTCTCTCCTCTCATTTTCAGTTTATCTCTTCGAGTCCCACATTTAAAAATATCATTTCAATACATATTTGATGCATGAATAAATGAGTGGACAAATTAATAAGAAATTAAGGTAGAATTAATCAAAAAGTCACTTTTTTGCCTTTGCCGTAGGTTAAGATACTAGGAAGAAAGGCTAGTTTAAGAAGTTCTGGATGAATAATTCAGAAACAAAAGCTTGAAACTGGGATCCAAATGATCATATGCATATAATCTTGACTCCCAAATTTGAAATCATCTCTACTCATGTATGAAACTGTCTAAGTGACATCTCTACTTGCAAGTCTAACCGGCACCTCCAACTTCCCAAATTTAAAATAAAACTCGATTCCCTGTCTTTTCTTGATCATGTAATATTAAAAAATAAAACGTTTCTCTTTTCCATCTTAATAAATTGTACCACCATTTAATGAGGTCAATATATATATCAGACATTCTTGTCTTCTATCCTTCTCTCTCATCCCAAAACAGGTGGTATTGTTAGCTCCACCCACACAAAAGATGTCAAATCTGAGCACTTCTCCCAACTTCTACAGCTTTAATCTGATATTTTCTCACCTTAATCTAAAGCATTTTCTACTCACTCTTGGACAGTTCATATAAACTCCTTACTAGTCTTCCTGTTCCAATGCTTGCCCTCCTATGGTCTGTTCTTCACATAGTTATAAAGATCTTTTGAATATGCAGAGCACATTACTAGCATGCTCAAAATCTCCAAAATCTTATTGCTTGCAAAACAATATCCCAGACTCTTACCAAGTTAGAGCAAAGTGTACTTGCTGTGGGTTCTGTCTACATTTTTATCTGTCCTAAATACACCAACCTCACTTCCATCTTGAAATTTGCATGTGTGGCTTCTTGTGTCTAATACCATATTTTCACCTTAATGTTACCTCTGTAGAGGAACATTCAGAGAGGATCCTATCTAAAATGTTTGTCCATGAGCATTGAGTAATATATGGGATTGTTAAATAACTACAGTGTACACTTAAAATATAACACTGTATGTTAATTATACTGGAATTTAAAAATTAAATATTTTAAAAATAAATAAAATACTTGCCATGGTTACTGCCCTTATTTCTATTACCTTGCTTTGTAGCATATTTATATATTACCTTTATTCTTAATATCACTGTATATATATCAGAATTAGTTTTGTTGGTGTTATTTATTGCCTGTATCCTTCACTAGAATATAAATTCAATAAAGACAAGGATTTATTTACAGCTATACCCTCAATATCTAAAGTAGTACCTGAAAAGGGAATATTTTCAATCAATATTTTTCAAATGAACACTGACACAAACTTGGGGCTTACTCCAGCCATCCCTTTAGAGCCTCACGTAGCAAGATTTAGAGATCTACTCTGGCTAATTTTAAAATCTGAACTATTTAAGATTATAGCTTAGGGTTAGAGCTAAGAACATGATCAATATTACATAAAACTAGATGCATTTCTGACACTATAAATAATCCTGATAATGCTAATATATTACGTAGATCAATATCTTCTGAAGACCCTGAACTACTGGTTGAATATATAATGATGTATCATTATGTAGTAAATTACTAGCTCTCTCACTCATGTTTTATTCCATATAGAGAAATATATTTGTTTCAGTACATGACCATTTATGCATAAGTTTGTAGCAATACACATAATTAAGTTGTTTACCAAATATTTATTCTATGTTTCATGTATTTCTACCTTTTGTACTGTGTTTTATTCTATTCTACTCCATTTGGGTTTCATTTTGTTTCATTTTTAAAATGTCCTGCCAGTCTAATAGATTGATTTTATGATGCACAAATGTTTCTCAAGCCACCATTTAAAAAGCACTATGGTAAATTACATGAAAGTTAAACAAGAAAGGAAACAACAATATACATTTTTTCTCTAGTTCTAAAGAAAGAATTCTAAAGATGCAAACCTCTCCACACTTCCACCATCCTTAGTCTCTTAAATAAAAAGTAACAAACAATGGATGATGCCTCTTATGTTCTTGGTTATATAAATCTTTGAACTACACATTTTGTGCGGTGAACTTAAACATAAGTTCAGGTCAAGGAATCACAGAATCCAATATGTTCATGTTTTTTAGTTCATTATGCTTAATGTAATTACCTCTGAATTATGTAGAAACATTTTACAACTTTATTTTAGTTCAGGTTTCTACGAAACAAAGCAATGGAAGCAATGTTTTGGAAGCTCTGGGTGCTGTAGGCAAGGACTAAGTACCGGCTTGATGGCTGGACAAAGCCTCCCCTGCTTTATTCAAAAACTCAGAGAAGGAAGGATTCTCTGCACATTATCTATGCAGTGTTCTAAGAAATGTCAAAGTGAGTACTGAAGGCTTTAAAAATTGAACTGTTTAAGTCAAAACAATCATCATATGAATTTACCCAGAGCATCTATTGAAAAAAAAATGGCAAAAATTACTCAAAAACCTAAAAGTATATTACCACATATGTAGGAGATAACAAGTCATTTGAAATATAGAAATAGTTTTGATTTTTGAAATACGCTGTAGGGCAAAGGGTAGACCTTCAGAGGGAAGATGTAGTATTTTTTAAATCAAATTTATTGCATATTTATAAAATCAGGTAGGCTTTTAATCCAGGGACAAAGAATCATTTTAAAGGGCTATATATAATAATCTCTGAGAGACATTCATTTAAATCTGATAGTCTCAAGATTTAGTAGTGCAAAAGTGAACTGATTTTTATTTAGTAACTTGCAAGTTGTTAGAAATTTTATAAATACAGAAAAAAATTCAGAAATTAAATTTTTGTATTCTTTGCCTTATTTTATTATTTTACTTAATTTGTACACATAGGTCTTCCAAAAAGTTGGAAAGTAGTATATAGATTAAAACAATGCAAGCATGTATGTAGGTTTAAATAGGTAAAATAGAACAAAGTCCATGTAATGGACCCACAAACACATACAACACACAACACACACACACACACAAAGTACATTTGCTTAAACACCAGAGTTTTTGGGAATTTGCAGATCTAAATTTTCTGGGGGCGCCTGGGTGTCTGGGTTGATAGAGCATGCGACTCTTGATCTCAGGGTTGTAAGTTCAATCCCATGTTGGGTAGGGAGATTACTTAAAAAACTAAAATAAAAAATCTTAACTTTTCTGACATTATAAAAGAGAGACATCATATTATGTTGTATATTGTTTTTCATAAAGAGAAATCATACATACTGATCTGCCAAAAAAAAGCTTAGCTATAATCCAACAAGAAATCATCCCATGGATAATTACATAAAAAGAGAGAGACAGAATCTTACTACAAATATTTTTACAAAAGATTTATAAATAAAAGCAAAACACTGTTCATCCAGACAGCTCTTACACAAATCATCTATAAAAGAGTACTAAGTGGTGCAGTTACTCTGACTTTTTAGCTATTTGTACCCTGAATTATAGCTTTAAAAAATTAGATAAATAGGATTTGTTATATATTAGATTGTTGCATCCAAATATGTGATGTCTTGTAATTTAACACAATTTAATTAATCGTCTAATCTGCTAACATTACCCAACTAATGCTCCATAAAAATTTTTCTAAGACCTAAACTTTGGACTTCTGAGTTAAAAGGGTAAAGCCTCGATAGCTTTTTTTTTTTTTTTTAATTTTATTTATTTATTTGACAAAGAGAGAGACAGCGAGAGAGGGAACACAAATAAGGGGAGTCGGAGAGGGAGAAGCAGGCTTCCCGCTGAGCATGGAGCTCTAAGGCTTTTCTTAAACTAGCATACCTGAGGGCAAAGCAAAAGCTGTGAGAGGGCAGAGGAGAGGATTCAAATTTAAATGAGATCAAGAAAACCAGTTTCATCCTTTCTATGGCTGCATAGTATTCCACCATATATCTCACACACATATCTTCTTTATCCATTCATCTACTGATGGACATTTAGATTGTTTCCATACTTTAGGATGGCTGCCAAAGGGGAGCGGAGTAGGGGAATGGGTAAAATGGGTGAAGGAGAGTGGGAGAGATGGGCGTCCACTTATGGAATGTTTAAGGCATTGGAAGAAAGGTACAGCATAGGTCACATAGTCAATGATACTGTAATAGTGTTATATGCTAACATGGCAGCTATACTTGTGGTGAGCACAAATGTTGAATCACTGTGTTGTACACCTGAAATGAATATAACACTGTTAATTATACTTAAATAAAAAATAATTTGAAAAGAAGACCCCATTCTCAATCACTAGTTGATGCCTGAAAAGTCCAAATTAATGTCATTTTCTATCAATCTCTTCTTTTAAAATTCAAATAAATCTAAGAAGATTAACACTTCCGGATGGCATTAGACATTAAGCCTAATGGTTTGGTTTTTTTTTTTTTTATCCTTTTCTAAAAGGAAATAATTGAGGAAGAGAAGGAACTTGTAATCTGAGGATCTATACAAGTTCCAAGTGTTCAAATTAGGAAATCTACAAATATTCACCATGAAATTCAGTGCTTGGTAATTTTGTTTAGAATCCCTGAGGTCAAATTTGAAGCAAGGTAAGAATTGAAAAGATTTGGATCTTAAAGAATTAAAAAAGGAATATCTTCTAAGTTCTTAAATAAGACATAATTCCCACATGGTATGTATTTTATATGTGTTCTAACGATGTACTTGGATTATACCAGTGGAATAAATGAATATATCTTTTTAAAGCTTTTCCAAAAGAAAGTTTCTGAGGGAATCAGGAAGGCCAAATGTGAACCAGACATAATAAAATTATTGTGAATTATGCTTAACTCTTACTGTTTTTAGGTGGAGTTCCCATTAGAATAACACATCTACTCTTCCTGACCTTAATTCTTCTTTTCTCATGAGAGGAAGAATTACTTATGTGATCTATCTTTTTCTCTCTTTATTTGGGATGAGCCTGCTGAGGTAGCGCCCACTCCACACTGCTATTTTACACATGCTTTTCAGAGCCAACCTTTGCATACAGGGTTGGGTAAGGGATCCCTATCATTTTCCAGGCCTTCCTGACACTGGAGGGCAATTCCCTGTATTACCATGATTATAAACTAGGAAACCCATTAATTCTAAATACATAAGGATCATCTTTCAACCCAGACTTTAACAGTAATATGGTAATTTGTTGAATCTTTGTCCATTTCTTAGTTGATCCAAATTCGTGTAGGAAATATGGGGATAAAACCCACACATCTCAGGCATGGGCTGGGACCCTTTAGTATCAGATGGTGTGTGAAAGTGGGGATCAAAATAAGAGGGAGGCCTTGAGTGGATCCAAGACTGGTCACCATAAGCATTAGTTATAGCAGCAGACATTTCAACTTGCAGTTACCGCAGAATGTGGTCACCTTTTTCAAGGTAACAGCCTGTGTTTTTATAGGTAAATGCTATTTTATATAAGCAGGAATAAAGATTTTGACACCTAACAAGAGGTGGCCTTTGGTAATACTAGTACAAACTGCTTTTACACTATAAACTCTGGAGCTTAGGGGCACCTGGGTGGCTCAGTCGTTAAGTGTCTGCCTTCGGCTCAGGTCATGATCCCAGGGTCCTGGGACCAAGCCCCACATTGAGCTCCCTGCTCAGTGGGAAGCCTGTTTCTCCCTCTCCCACTCCCCCTGCTTGTGTTCCCTCTCTCGCTGTCTCTCTCTCTCTCTCTGTCAAATAAATAAATAAAATCTTAAATAAAAAAAATAAAATAAAAAAATAAACTCTGGAGCTTATCTTGAAATTCTTGGGCAGAGTTTTACTAAAAACTGAAGCTTCAGGAAGATTACATTTAAATGGAAATAAACATTTTAGTCTCATCAGAGGCTCTTCTTAAAAAACAGGTAATGATGATGCTTCCTTATTTCACTGTGTTTTTCAGTCTTGTGGGTAAATTCTGGAAGTAGGGCTCCTTAAATGACAGTCTTTGGAGAGAGATAGCCTGAGTTCAAATTCCAGTTCTGTCATTTTGAACTGTGACCTTGGGCAAATTATGAAGACATCTAATGTTATTTTCCTCATCTTTAAAATAGAAATGATGATAACAACATTAAATACCTCGTAGGGCTGCTTGGTGAGGAGTTAAGCTACAGATGCACTTTAAAAAGTCACAAACAGACAAGCACTAGTTATTACCATTTACTTAAGCTAGAGAAAAATAGATAAGTTTTAGTTTAACTGTTCACATTAAGAAAAACTATACAAGGAGTTGGTTCAAAATGGCAACATGGGAAAATCCTGAACTCACCTCCTCCCATGGACACAAAAAGTCTGCAGCTATATATGGATTATCTTCCACTGTAAAAGTCCTAAAAACTAGATAACACATCTACAACGAAGGATAAAAGATCTCATTGAGACCGAGTAACCAAGGCACAGAGAGGCTCTTGCCAAAAACCCCACTCCAGGCACAGTGACTCACAATCAGAAGCAATAGCAGAAATATGGAATTGTTCTCTGAGGCGTGAGGGTTTGTTCCCCACATTATGCACAACAACCCTTGGATCTAACACCAGAGATGAGTCCCAAAAATGTTTGGCTTTTGGGTTTGGCCCCCAAAATTGACAGGGAGTTCATCCGAGAATGACAGAACTATAGGTTACAGAGAACCCACTCTTTGAAGGCTTGTGCATAGACATTTGCCCCAGAATCCAGAGCAAGAGCCACAGTTTGAAAAGCAACTAGACCATATATATGGAGACCCTCTTATTAATTTAAAAGCAACAGCTGGAGAGGTAGGAACCTCTTGGCACTCCCTACAAGGACAGAAGTCCTTGTGGGCACCATTTTGGCACTCTCCTTCTAACCTGAAAGCACCACTGGGTATGCCCTTTACCCAACCAGCCATAGCCAGCAGGCATATATGGTCCACATAGGGGATACCCCTTGAGTAGCTGACTGTGGTGGTGGGATAGGGGAAGGGATTAGTTTCTGAGCCACATATATCATCTCCTACACAAGGCCACTCCTTCAAGACTGGGAGAGGTAGCTGTGTCACTTAATACATAGAAACAAACAGACAATCAGGCAAAATGAAGACACAGGGGAATATGTTCCAAACAAAAGAACAAGACAAAACCTCGGAAAAAGATCTTAATGAAATGGAGATAAGCATTCTACCTGCTAGTTCCAAGCAATGGTCATAAAGATGCTCACCACACTTAGAGGAAGAAGAGATGAACACAGTGAAAATTAAACAAAGAGACAGAAAAGATAGAGTACCAAACATAAGTCAAAAAGCTAAAGAATACAGTAACTGGAAGGAAACATAAAGATGTTCAAAAGGAGACTGGATGAAACAGAAAAATGGATCAGCAACATGGAAGATAAAACAGTGAAACTGAGAACAGCAAAAAGAAAAAAAAAAAGAATTTAGAAAAGTGAAGATACCTTAAGGGACTGATAGGACAACATCAAATGGAATAACATCCACATTAGGATCTCAGAAGAAAAAAAAGAGAGAAAGGAGAACTACTTTAAAAATAATGGCTGAAAAATTTCCTAACCTGAGGAGGGAAGCAGTCATCCCAGTCCAAGAAGCCCAAAGAGGTCCAATTAAGATGAAACCAAAGACACCCACACCAAGACTTATAAGTGAAATGTCAGAAGTTAAAGAGAATCTTAAGTAGCTGAGAAAAACAACTTTTCACATACAAGGAAAATGAAGTAAGGCTATAAGCAGATTTTTCAGCAGAAACTTTGCAAGTCAGAAGAGAGTGGCAAGACACATTCCAAGTGCTGAAAGAAAAAAACCTATGACCTAGATACTCCCCAGCAAGGTTATCAGAATAGAAGAAAAATAGTTTTCCAGACAAGCAAAGTTAAAGGAGTTCATCACCACTAAACCAGCTTTATAAGAAATGTTAAAGGGTGTTATTTAAGCCAAAAAGAAATGACACTAATAATCAGAAAATGTACAGAGAGAAAAATCTCACTAGAAAAGGCAAATATGTAGTAAGGCAGTGGATTAATCCTTACAAAGCTAGTCTTATCAAATGATAATAGTAATAAAATTAAAACTACAACAATTAGTTAAAGGATATATAAAAGAAAATGTGACATCAAGAATCACTGAAGGAGAGTAAAAATGTAAAGTTGTAGAATGGGTTCAAATTAAAGTTGCTATCAACTTAAGATAAATCATTACATACATAGGATGATCTATGAGAACCTCACAGAAACCACAAAGCAAACACACAGCAAATACACAGAAGAAAATGAGAAAGGAATCCCAATAAACTAAAGTTATCAAACCAGAAGGAAAAAGAAGAAAAAAAAAATAGAAACTATAAAAACATCCAGAAAACAATTAAGAATACGGCAGTAAGTACATACCTATTAATAATAACTTTAAATGTAAATAGACTAAATGCTCCATTCAAAAGAGAGAGTGGCTAGCTGGAATAAAAACCAACAATCATCTATGTGCTTCCTACAAGAGACTTATTTCATAAGTAAGGACACACACAGATTGAAAGTCAAGGGATGGTAAAGATTTTCCATGCAAATGGAAATAAAAAGAAAGCTGGTGTAGCTATACTGAAATGATATAAAAAAAAACTTTAAAATAAAGACTGTAATGAAAGATGGGGGCATTGCATAGTGATAAAAGGGGTCAATACAGCAAAAAAATGTAACACTTATGAAAATATATGCACCAAAACATAGGAGCACTAAAATGAATAAAGCAAATATTAACAGACTTCCAGGGAGAAATCAACAGCAATTCAATAGAATTTAACATCCCAATAACATTAATAGTAAGTCATCCAGAAAGAATATTAGTAAGGAAACATCAGCCCTAAATAACACATTAGACCAGATGAACTTAATAGATAGATACAGAAAATTCCAACCAAAAGCAACAGAACATACATTCTTTCCAAGTAGACATGGAACATTCTCCAGGATAGAGCACATGATAGTCCACAAAACAAATCTCAATAAAAAAGATTAAAGTTCTATCAAACATCTCTTCTGATCACAATGGTATGAAACTAGAAATCAATTACGCAAAGAAAACTGCTAAAAACACACATGAAAAAGTGGAGATTAAACAACATGCTACAGAACAATCCCTGGGTCATCAAAGAAATCAAAGGAGAAATAATACCTACAGATGAATGAAAAGAGAAATACGACATACCACTATCTATAGATGCAGCAAAAGCAGTTTTAATAGGGAAGTTCATGGCAATAGAGGCTTTAAGAAAAATCTCATACAACCTAACTTTACACCTAAAGGAACTAAGAACAAACAAACCCAAAGTCAGCAGAAGGAAGGAAATAGTAAAGATCATAATGGAAACAAATGAACTAGAGACTAAAGAGACAATAGAAAAGATCAATGGAACTCAGAGCTGATTCTTTGAAAATATAAACAAAACTGGCAAACTTTTAGCTAGACTTAACAAGAAGAAAAAAAAAAGGGAATTCAAGTAAAATAAAAAATGAAAGGCTATAACTGATGAAATACTAAGGATCATAAGGAGACTAATACGAAGAATTATAGGGCCAACAAATGGATGGGAAGAAATGGATAAATTCTTGGAAACATACAATCATCCAAGACTGAATTATGAAAAAGTAGAAAATATGAACAGACCAATTACTAGTAAGGAGGTTGAATCAATAATCAAAAATCTCCCAAAAAACCAAAGCCCAGGCCAAACAGCTTTATTGGTGAATTCTATGACAATTTCAAGATGATTTAATATCTATCCTTTTCAAACTATTCCAAAAAATTGAGGAGAAAGGAATTCTTCCAAACTCATTTTATAAGGTGAGTATTACTCCAAAAAACCAAAGACATCACAAAAAATTAGAGGCAAATATCCCTGATGAACACAGATGTAAAAATTCTCAACTAAGTATTAGCAAAATGAATTCAAACATACATTTAAAAGATTGTACGCTATAGGGGTGCCTGGGTGGCTCAGTCGTTAAGTGTCTGCCTTCGGCTCAGGTCATGATCCCAGGGTCCTGGGATCGAGCCCTACATCGGGCTCCCTGCTCCGCGGGAAGCCTGCTTCTCCCTCTGCCACTTCCCCTGCTTGTGTTCCCTCTCTTGCTGTGTCTCTCTCTGTCAAATAAATAAATAAAATCTTTAATAAATAAATAAATAAATAAATGATGGTACACTATAATCAAGCAGGATTTATTCCAGTAATGCAAGGATGGTTCAACATCCATGAATCAATAGGATGTACCACATTAACAAATGAAAGATAAAAATATGATTATCTCAATAGACGTAGAAAAAGCATTTGACAAAATTCGACAACCATTTATGATTAAAACTCTCAAATTGTAAACAGAGAAGTAGCCGCATATAAAAAACATGTGACACATGTGACAAACCCAGAGTTGGTATCATACTGATATGGCAGTAAATACATACCTATGAAAGCTTTTCCTCTAAGGTCAAGAACAAGACAAGGATGCCCACTCTCCTTACTTTTATTCAGTATAGCACTATAAGTCCTAGACTAGCAATTAGGCAAAAAATAAAAGGCATCCAAATTGGAAAAGGAAGAAATAAAACTGTCACTATTTGCAGATGACATACCATATATAGAAAACCCTAAAAGCTCCACCAAAAAACTCTTAGACTAAGCAAATTCAGTGTAGTTGCAGGATATAAAATTAATATGCAGAAATGGGTTGTTTCTGTATACCAGTAACAAGCTATCAGAAGAGAAATTAAAAAAAAAAATACCATTTAAAATTGCATCAAAAAATATAAAATCTATACATAGGGATAAATTTAACCAAGGAGGTGAAAGACCTGTACAATGAAAACTGTAAGATACTGATGAAAGAAATTAAAGAACACACAAATAAATGGGAAGGTATTCTGTGTGTAGGGAATGAACAATTGTTAAAAATGTCCATACTACTCAAAGCAATCTACAGATTCAATACAATTACTACCAAAATCCCCCTAGCATTTTTCACAGAACTAGAATAATTACAAAACTTGTATGGAATCATAAAAGACCACAAGTAGCTAATGCAATCTTAAGAAAGAAGAATAAAGCAGGAGGCATCATGCTCTCTGGTTTCAGATAGTACTATAAAGTAATAGTAATCAAGACTGCATGATGTTGGCATAAAAACAGACATGGGGGAGACAAACCATGAGAGACTATGGACTCTGAAAAACAAACTGAACATTCTAGAGGGGAGGGGGGTGGGGGGATGGGTTAGTCTGTTGATGGGTACTAAAAAAGGCACGTTCTGCATGGAGCACTGGGTGTTATACACAAACAATGAATCATGGAACACTACATCAAAAACTAATGATTTAATGTATGGTAATTAACATAACAAAAAAAAAGACATACAAATCAATAGAACAAAAGGCAGAGCCCGCAAATAAACCCTACATGCACATGTAGTCAATTAATTTACAACAAAGGAGACAAGAATATACAATAGAAAAACGACAGACAGTCTCTTCAATAAATGGTGTTGGAAACTGGACAGCTACATGAAAAAAAAATTAAACTGGACCACTATCGTATTCCATATACCGAAATTAACTCAAAATGGAGTAAAGATTTGCATGTAAGACCTAAAACCATAAAACTCTCAAACGAAAATTAAGTGGTGAGCTCCTCAATGTCAGTCCTAGCCATGTTTTTTTGGATCTGACTCCAAAGGCAGGGGCAACAAAAACAAAAACAAAAAAAAATTGGAACACATCAAACTAAAAAACTTCTGCACAGCAAAGGAAACATCAACGAAAAGATAAACTAGTAAAGGGAGGAAATATTTGCAAATCATATATCTGACAAGGGCTTAATATCCTATATATATATATATATATATATATATATATATATATTATATATATATAAAACTTCATTATATGACTATATAATGAATATATATATTCATTATATACATAAAACTTATATATATATATATATATAAGACTCTTACAACTCAAAACAAAAATCAATCTGATTTACAAAATGGGAAGAGGATCTGAACAGACATTTTCCCAAAGAAGACATACAGATGGCCAACAGGCACATGTAAAGATGCTCAATATCACTTATCATCAGGGAAGTACACATCATCAGGGAAAACCACAATGCAATATCACCTCACAACTGTCAGAATGGCTAGTACTAAAAGCAAGAAATAACAAGTGTTGGAGAGGATGTGGAAAAGAGAATCTTCATGCACTGTCAGTGGGAATCTAAATTTGTGCAACCACTATGGAAAATAGTATAAAGATTACTAAGGAAACTGAAAATAAAACTACCATATGATCCAGTGATTCCACTTCTGGGTATCTATTGAAGAAAATGAAAACACTAATTTAAAAAAGATATATTCACCCTTATGTGCTTTGTAGAATTATTTAGAATAGCCAAAATATGGAAGCAACCTAAGTGTCCATGAATAGATGGATCAAAAAAAAAAAAAAACACACCAAAAACATAGTGCATGTATCACACACTAAACTAGTACTCTGCCATAAAAGAAATGTAATCTTGCCATGTGCAACAACATGGATGGAGCTTGATGTACTATGCTAACTGAAATCAATACCACATGATGTCACTTGTAGGTGGAATCTAAAAAACAAAATAAACAAAAAACAAAACCAAGACCCATACATACAAAAGACAGAATTGTGGTTTCCAGAAGAGAAGAGGTTGCAGCAAAAGAGTTGAAGGGGGTTCAAGAAGTACATGCCTCCACTTACAAAAGAGTAAGTCAGGGGGATGTAATGTATAGCATGGTGAACACAGCGTACAGTATTTTATTAACTTTGTGTGGTGACAGATGGTAACTAAACTTGTGGTGATCAGTTTGCAATGTATACAAATGTCCAATCACTATGCTGTACACATGAAACTAATAGAATGTTGTTTGTCAATTATACTCCAATTAAAAAACTATACAGTTCTTGATGATATAGGATTACTTCCATTATTTTTTAAGTGCCATTCAGAATTGCCCTCAGGGCCAACAGAAAAACAACTGAAATTCAATTGCAATATTTTTTAGTCATCATCTTACACATGATCTTGAGTTAGCCTTCAATTTGTTAATTCACCAAGTTCTGCCCATGGGTTAAGATTTCAAAGACCCAAAATTCATCCAAATTAGTAAGTGGTCTTATTAATAAACTAGAAATAGGAGTTATCTAGTTCTAGTTAGGCTGTAGATGTGTCTGCAGGAACACCATTCCCATGTTATTTAAAAAGCAAACCCTAGACAAAATAAAATTCATACCTTTTTTACAGGGCTAGTAAAAGGGTGGTAGGTAAGTCTTGATGCACTGAATTCAAGAAAGAAGAATTCCTTCATTGGTAAGCAGAGAGCCGGTGAAATTTCCACACCTGGAGGTAAGTGTACATGTCTGGGAATGGTTGTACCTGTCATAGACACAAAGATAACAGCAATGATATAAAATGAACCAAGTCTTAGAAGACAATATGGGATAGCAGGATGGACTGGAATCTTGAAGAGATATAAATACAAAAACAATGTCAGCCCAACAACCCCTGCCCCCCAACATGGCTAAAATTCTGACAAGAAAACAGGTGTGGAGAATAAATGTTAGGTTGACAGCAATGATTTGATGAACATTCCCACAACGGTTGAGTCCGAGGACCCGGTCAGAATAAAATCTGAAAGTGAACCAAAAATATCTGAAACAGTAGACAACGCATCATTGCTTAAACATGGATACATTAAAAAATATGAAGGCTGAGAAGAATAGACACTGAGCTAATCACAGGTGAACTCAATCTAATTAAAGATACAAATCAAACTACTCTACTCACAGTAAATACCAGACAGTACACAGGAAAAAACTGTTCTCTGGGAAAATAACAAAATGAGACAAAAGTAAACACTAAATTCTTACTTCTCCATTATATACAAAATGGAATACAAAAAACTAAGAGATGTGCAGGGAAGCTGGACAATATGTCCCATAATTAGGGAAAAAGAAGTCAATAGAAGCAAAACTGCAGATGACCAAATTATGGGAATCAGTAGACAAGAACTTAAAAAAAAAAAAAAGCACTACAAATATTTTAAAGAATTTATAGGAACAGATGGAATGGATGAGGGAACAGATCATCCATTTCTATTCTGAAATAAATAAGAACAAGAATGAATTAATGGAAATGAAAAAATATAAAAATTTACTGGGTGAATTTCAACAAATTAGATATTGCAGAACCAAGGGTAAATTAACTTGGTAACAGGTAAACAGAAATTATCTTACGTTCATCACAGAGGAAGATTAAAAAAAAAAATAATGGAGTATCTATATTTGTGAGAAATATCATCTAACCTGTGTATATTTGTAGTCCTCACGTGACAGGAGTGAAACAATGGGCAGGAAATATATTTGAAAAAAAAAAGTTAAAACTTACCTGAAGAAAATATCAAATTCTTGAATCTCATATTCAAAAATCATAGACAACTCCACAAAGATAAATTAAAAATAAAAGCACATGAAGACAGATCACAATTAAATTGTTGAAAATGAAAGATAAGCTCGTATATTATAAGCAGCAACGTAAGACAGACACAATATACTTAATGGAACAGTGAGTAAAAGGATGGCTGGCTTCTCATCCAAAAACAATCTAGCCATATAACAAGGAACTAAATCATTCATGTGCTGAGCAGCAAACACCATCAAACCCAAAATCCAAACAAAAAAAGCGGGGGGGGAGGATAAAAACCAGTCAGAATAAAATTCTACATCCAGTCAAATTACCACACAAAAGTGAAGACAAATGGAAGCTGAGATCAACCAGGACCAGTAGACTACCACCCAAAAAATCAATGCTGAAAATAGGAAAACCCACTGACACGCTGCATACACAATATCAACTTTACCAGCATAGGCACAAATACAAGATGGATGGAAATATGTTGATAGCAGACTAAGGCAGGAGAGAGATGTTTACTAGACATGGAGGACATTTCAACAGCTAAAAATGCCAATATTAGAAAGAAAAATCCTAAATATATGTTATTAACAAGGTTTTAAATGAAGCACAACTTGAGAATTAAAGAGACAAAGAGAGGGGTACTTGGATGACTCAGTGGGTTAAGCATCTGACTTTGGCTCAGGTCATGATCTTGGGGTCCGGAGATGGATCCCCGTGGGGAGCCCGGCATCAAGTTCCGCCCTGGGCCGGGCATGTGTTCCTCCCTCTCCCTCTGCTCCTCCCTCCCAGTTGTGTGCACACTCTCTCTTTCTCAAATGAATAAAACCTATTTAAAAAAAAAGACAAATAGACAAAAACTCAAGTTATAATTATAGATTTTGACTGTTATTCACAATATTTGAAATAAAGGGGGGAGCATATGTAACATTTATAGAATACTGTTAAAGAACCTAACCTATTTATTTGTACTGAACTCTATAATCAACTTCAGAATATTCTGAGCAAGTACATGTGATATTCACAATGAGAAAAGAAATGCCAGGCCTTAAAATAAATCTCAATAAATTTAAAAGAACTGAAATCATATTGAGTATGTTCTCCAATCAAGAAAGAATTTAATTAGAAGTCAAGAGCAAAAAATAAATTAACCCCCCTCCCCCCAAATGAAAAGTATAACCATGATCTTCTAAATAACTCCTTGGATCAAAGAGCTCAAAAGGAAAATGAAAAAAAATTCAAACTGACTGATAAACACATCAGTATTTGTGGGATGCAAGTAAAGTGGTCCTTAGAGAAAAATTAGTAACTTTAAATGCTTACATTATTACAAAAATCAAAAACCAAAGCTTCTATCTTAGAACTGAAGAAAATCAAAGGTTGGTAGAAGGAAGGAAAGGATAAACGAAAAATGAAAAAAAATCCATGAAATAGAAAAGAGAAAAAGAATGAAAACTTAATAAAATTTGCTTCTTTAAAAAAGAGTAAAATAAAATTTATCAACTTATAAAATTGATAAATGCTTGTAATGAATGGATGATGCACACAAGGAGAAAATACAAATTACCAATTCTGAGAATGGAAGAAAAGGCATCACATGAAACTAATAATAAGGGAATGGTACAAAGTTTTGCCAGTAAATACAATAAATAAAAGAACAAAAGTCAATAAAAAGAACAAAAGTCATAGAAAGGCACAAATTGCCAAACTGATCCGAAGAAAGACAAAATCTTAATTGTACTATATTTACTAAAGATATTGAATAAATAACTCCAAACAAAGAAAACTGCATGTCCACGGAACTTTACTGTTTCATTTTAGCAAACACTTAATGAAGAAAGGATACTAGTCTTACAAAAACTTGTTGGCAAACAGAAAGGCAAGAATATTCCCAACTCATTTTATGAGATCAGTTTAACAATTACACCAAAATCTGATAAGAACATTATAAGAAAAAAATATATATATTCACAAATAGAGAAACTAAAATTCTATCTAAAATATTAGCAAATCAAAGGCAAAAATATATTCAAAATAATATACATCATTAAAATAATTACAAATTGCTCAAGGCAATGTACTACCCTTTATGGAGCAAAACCATATGACCTTGTCAATAGATGCAGGAAATATTTGATGAATTCAGTAGCCATTTGTGATTTTAAAAACTCTCAGCAAACTAGCACTGGAACAGAATTTCATCGAAATCATAAAGAAAATCTTCAAAAATATTATTCATTACACATAATGAAATAGAACAAACCTGAGAGAATAGCACTCAGAAAAAGAAAGGAAAGGAAAAAAAAAGGGATGAAAGTCACAAATTTTACACAAAGTACAGTAGACATGACAAAGTACTTACTGCTTGATTTATCTGAAGTTTAGGAACAGGGAAAGCAATGTTTTGTGATTTAAATCAGAGCCACTAGTTCACTTTGGAGCATTTGAGATTGACCAGAAAGGAGCAGAGTGGACCCTTTGCTGATGGAAATAATCTATATTCTGTTTCAGGTGAGGATTATACAGTGTACACCTTTCCCAAATTCATCAAAAGTTTACTTTTAAGAGTTGTACTTTTCACTTTAAGTCACATCTCAATTTAAAAAATTCAAAATAGTAGCTCATTATAAAGCAAATACATACACCTTTCTTCTTGAATTGAGGCAATTAAGTCAGTCAATAAATTAACTGTAAACCTAGCGGTCAAGAATGCTATTTTTAAAAGCAGTTGCTCAAAACTGTGTCTATCAGACTAAGGTTTACTTAGGAAATCAAGGAGGAACTGGGTCTGGTGGAAATGTGAAAAACAAAGGATGATGATGATTAAGCAGGACAGTGGGAAGATATTTCTTAGAAGAAATGTTGGGGCTTTGTAGGGTGCTAAAGAAATATTAATCTTGAGGTTCAAATTAGATACAGAAAAAGAGACACCAGACTTCTGATGAGAATATTGGAAAACAAGATTTTTTAGTTCTTCCCCATCAAAGTGACCAGGGCTCCCAGAAATTTAACATAATGCTTAGAGAACAGACCACAGTGACTCATTCAGAGGAATCCAGAAGGCAGGATCCTAAAGTTTCGAAGAGGGACTAATACTTCAAGGAATTGGAAAGACATACCTTATGATTTGGAGAGCTCTACAAAGTGTTTACAGATAAATTGTACATGATTTAAGAGAGTCACCAAATGCTCAAAAATTAAGTTTGAAAGTAGCATAGCAATTGAAGGTGGACATGCTATTTTTACCTGTGCCCTAAGAAAACATCCTGAGAAATTTAAGGAATAAGGCCTCTAACAAAAAACAAAATATATAAGAGCTATGAAAGGGAATCAGGCAGGAAAATAACAGTTCAGCCATGGTTGTATTGGTGTGTCGAGGAACAGCTTGATCCATGGGGTTATCCATCTCTAGGATGCATAGATGGAAGAGGTGTTTGGACAGTGAATGGTTTTAGCATGCTCAAAATTCACGGATTTTGAAATCAGGAGTATGTGGGTATACCCATAAGATTTAATACTGTAAACTGTTACTGTGATGGAAAAAAAGGAAAAGGAATAGAAAAGGCAGTACTCCAATCCAGAAGTCTTATCAACCCTCTCCAGAGCAGTGGAGAGGTGGACCAAGTTCAGAAGCAGGTTAGTAGAACTTCATGGAAAGTAGTAATGGAACATCCAAGAAAACCGGGAAGGACAGATCACCCTGAAGGTTGTGATGGAGGTAGTTCAGTTTCATAAAAGTCACTGGAAATTTGGGAGTCTACTGATGATGTTGTGGCAGTAAACAATTCTATGGATACGGAGACATCTTTCTCTAGAAGTTAGGTTTCCAAGAACTCTAATTCTACAGTGAGAAGCAATGGCATCAGCTGTCATAGCTGTGGGATCCAGAAACCAAGGACTCAGTGAAGAAATGCAAAGTGAGAGATTTCAATGCGCTTCATGAGTGAGAGGAGGGCATGCAATAAGACCCAGGTTTCGGTGGCCAGCATTTCAAATTTATAAACTTTGCAAGATGGCAGCCATGTCTCTGACACCAGTCCCTGAGAGAACAGATAGCATGGACTAGATGAATTTTATTCCAAATATAATAAATCTATGGTATGAAAAGTAAACATTAGGTATGGAGTTGAGTTCTCACTTCATGGACTCTGGACACATGACACAGACTGACCAGCATCCTTGCCAAAAAACCATTTCCTTCCTCCACCTTTCAATAACCTAGTCTGAGGTGGTCCTCAGCTATCCTATGGAGCAGGGTTTGGGTAAATCATTTCATTTTTGGTAACCGATTTTGTTTTCTAAATTTGCCATTGGGGGCTAGTAGGGTTACTCTTTGTTTTCTATTAATTCCTTATCTTCCTTAACATTGAGAATGAAGAGATATTTACTGTTGACCTCATCTTCTGAAGGCTGAAGGAACTAAACACATTTCCCAGATCTTCAGACTCGGATTTGGCTCCAGGATGACTCCCCAGCTGAATCCTTCAGGATAAGACTAAGCAGAATACAACACTGGAATTGGAGAGGGGTGATTCTAAATGTTAAATTTGTGATCTTTTGATTTTAACATGCAAGACTTTAACACTCAATTTCATCTTACTGCAGAAGTGATGAGCCTGTCAGACAATGCAGCTGGACAAAATGTAGGTGGGAAACATGTGCAAGGAATTTTCAATCTAGGGTGCAGAGAGGCCTTGGAGATCATCATGAACCCTTTGACACATTTCAGGACCTTGTAACGAAGTCAGCACTGCATACCTGTGGTATCAGGAAGACCTACAGGAAAGATGGCTGGTATGCAGGGAGCAGCCTTGCAAAAGTGGGAGCACACCTACACTCATGGGCCAGCTATGCCCCTTCACCAAGAGAGCAGCACCCTGTGGCTGACCATGGTTTAAGAAAACAAAGGATGGGGGTGCCTGGGTGGCTCAGTCGTTAAGCGTCTGCCTTCGGCTCAGGTCATGATCCCAGAGTCCTGGGATTGAGTCCCACATCGGGCTCCCTGCTCAGCGGGGAGCCTGCTTCTCCCTCTCCCACTCCCCCTGCTTGTGTTCCTGCTCTCGCTGTCTCTCTCTCTGTCAAATAAATAAATAAAATCTTTAAAAAAAAAAAAAGAAAACAAAGGATGGCAAAGAAAACAAAAGTGAGAGGAACTCAGTCCATCTCCAGAAGAAAGAGGAAGGTCCACGTGTATTCTCCCTGTGCTTACGCTCTTCTCCATAGAAGAAAGGCTGGTGTATTTGGGTGAATTTAGATGACTTCAATGTGTGTGGTTCAATTATTTCTCTACCTTGTTTTGGAAGAAAAGGCTAATTCTGTGCTCTCCCCTGCCTTTAGTTTTATAGCCACGGGATCTGCCATTTCTAGGGAAGGTCTATCTAGCACAGTCAGACTAGTTGGGAAAGTCTCTCTTATCTGATGTTCTTTATTAGGCAGCCCACTGTTGCCATATGCCCAACCTAACATTACCAAGTAATGAAAGTGATTTTTTTTTCCATCTGACTCCCATTTTCAATTCTCTGTTGGTTCTGAACATGGTAGGTGAAGAGGTGCACTGATTTACTGGGCCCCTCCAAGCCTCCACACAGCTGTGTTGAGATGGGAGAATGGGCATTTTAGTCAGGATGGAATGTTAGACCCCTGTGTGAAGCTGCGGAGAGTGTTGGGAGAAGAATAGATTTTTCTTTTCCTTCTAACAATTCTGTAGTCCTCTCCGTATGAGAAAAGATTTAGGATGGTGTAAGTGAGGATACTGAAGTTCATGCAATTGACATGGGCAAATATGAGCAAAACAGAGATGCTACAAAACTGAGTGCTAGTGGAAATGTCATCCCACAGTTTCTGGAATTTCAAAACCTAGTGAACTATTAGAGCAAGAAAAGGAAAGGAAGAGGGGGAAAAGAAAATGAAAAGCAAGCAACATCTATGAAAGACTGGGGTCTGCTTTGTCCTAAGCTATGTGCTGGCATTTCAGTAACTCCCATAAGCATCACCCAGTCCCATGATTAAATACATTTAAAACACCAACCCATAGAATTGTTTTAAGAAGAAATCACAGCCACTGACTGGTACAGCTAACATTCAAACCTGGAGTCATGATCTTTCCATTAATTCAGGCAGATGGCAAGACCATCTCGTGCTCCCCTAGATTTCTTGCTCTTTTTTACTACCGTGTCTTAAGATGAGAATACTCATCTGTCATTTACATTTTTCATCCTGATCGCAAACAGTAACAGCTTTCTGTTTCCCAGCATATATGCTATGAGAGCAAGTAAGCTATTATAAACATAAAGCAAAAAGAGAAGTTTTCTACTTGAGACTATATGATTTTGTTCAAAAAGGTATACATTTGCACCCAGATCAGTGTCAACTCTTGCTGTCCCCCAGTTGAGGAGGTGACATTCTAGCATATACAATCTAACCATCATTTGAAATAGGTTTTTCTTTTTATTATGTTTTTCAGTTGAGTTTTTGCTATTTTCTGTTCAATCTTTCTCAAGAGACCATTTCAGACATGTTTGTCTTAGAGGGATTCCACTATTCGATCTAACTTTCCATCTTTTCATATCACATTAAGATGACAGCCTACTAATGATGCCTATTTGATTAACTAAAAACATGTACCATACGGAGGAAATTGACAGCCAATGTTTGTGATAATTGATTAGTAAGCTCACTTCAATTGATTTGTGAATCATTAATTCCCTTTTGGCTCTGAACTGCCAAATAAAAAGCAGGAGGAAGGCATTTAACAAACGAGATAAAGTTGAGTATTCATTGCTCTTAAAACAGAAAATAGTCACATGTAGTAGCAGAAATTACCATTAAAATTTCTCCTGGGGAGAAAAATATATTCCTTTGTTTTCTCTATTTAAATAAAATCCCTATCTCCCAGATTGTGTGTTTTATGAAATTTTCATCCACTCAGAGAGCACTCATTTCACATCTCATCTGTTCTGTGAATGAGATGGGAAAATCATGCTCACTTTTTTTTATTTTTTTTCCTTCTGTAACAGCATAAAGAATCCACGGTGAATTGCACATTTACCATACAGGACGATCCATTCTGTCATTTTCAGAGTACTGACTCACTGTAGTGCTCTTCTTTGAATCCCACACATATCCATATAGCTCTTCAATGATACCATACCCTACGTATTTATTTCAATAAATCATATTTCAGGCAGTAGTCAAATCCAAAAGCCAGAAACTTAAGCAAAGAAGGAAAATTTAAGTCTAAGACACTGTGACTCAAATTCAAGATAATACAAACTCCTTGAAGCATTCTTTTATTTTCATCTGCTGTGCTTAAAAACACCACTTTTCCCACAGTTAGTAGTTAGAATCTCATCCTAAAATACTCCCGTAAAAACTATTTAATTTTCCAATAGAGGGAGGGAGGGTCTGATCTCTTATTAAACATTTTATGGAAAAGTCTAAAAGTGCTTTCAATTATTTATTGAATTGAAATCTAGGCCTTGGAAACTGCTGGCATTACTTCACACACACACACACACACACACACACACACACACAACTATCAGCCCACTGAGTGCCATTAGGTCATAAAGAGCTGCCGTAGCAACATCTCTCCTACAGCTGCTGGTGCTCATGCAACTTTCACTACAGTTATAAAGTCATTTATTACATTTTCTTTATGATGCTAATGCATTGCGGTCTGTTACTTTATCATTCCCATTGTGATAAAGACTGAAATGTAGGATATTGTGCAAAATACAGATAGATAGATCCTTAATAACAAAGCCTGTTGCATTAAAAACCTTAAACTCACAAGGTCCGTAAAAATATTAACAGGGGATAGGTATCACAAAGGAAATATATTCGTGAGATTTTTGTCATTTTATTTCACTCTTCCCTATAGAATTATTTTTTTAACTTTGACTTTGCCAAAATATACAAAGAATGATAAGATTATCTGATTTTTTTTTTAATTACGATATCATCATCATGGTAGAACATAATATGCAATTCACTAGGAGGACCCAGGACTATATAATTTCCAAACAAGCACATGAAAAGGAACAGAGTCATTAAAAGATAATAATGTCCGTGGACCCAAAGGCACCCATAATTGATAATTACATCTTGCTCCAATTTTCTAAACTTAACTCTGCGTATGATACAACTGTACATAAAGAGAATGCAGTTTTCTATTGAGGGGGAAAAAAAATCAATTATGTTAATTAACTGCTACCCCTGCACTAAAGCTGATTTAGCAGTTGACACCTACAGGTCTGGAACTCAGAAGGGAAATGCATTCCCAGACTGGAGTCCTCAGGAGCGGTGGCTCCTTGGGTTTGAATTGGACTTGCAGCTACTTCTGCTTCTTCATTTCTCCTATTCTTTATGTTCTTTTTCTTCCACTTTACCAAAAAAAAAAAAAAAAAGAAAAGAAAAAAAAGAAAGAAGAAAAAAAAAAAAGAAAGAAGAAAAAAAAAAAAGAAAGGAAAGAAAGAAAAAAAAATCTTCAGGAATGAGGGAAGTCCTGAGGAAATAATCATTTGGTTAAGCAGTTCTTGAAGCTGGACATCCTATTTATGATTGTTTGCAGTATTTAATTTGCCCCAAAGAACAATCACAGTGAAGAAATATATACTATTTAAGGAAAAGCTTAACATTGGTTTCAATTATATTGAATTTTGAATGCATTTGTAGTTTACGGTCAGCAGAATTCGCAAAACTGTTTCAGCAATGGGATAGTAAAATCGTAATAGGCCTACGTATTATTAGGTAACTACAGTGACTTAATATTGATATTGAGAGTTTGGAGTTGGATAAGCTCTCAGGAGTGGTTTCCCTTACTCTCTCATTTAACTAGGAACCAGAAAAGTTGGTTTCTGCAAGAGCTGTTTGGGTAGCTGCCCACTACATACTTCATTCCTTTCAACCTGTTTTTAGTCTGCACTTGTGCATCGAGGCAGAACGGGATGATTTTCTTGAAGTTCAGACTTCCTCACAGAGATGAAAAGTGGAGTCATTAGGACATTTGGCACGTTCCTCTCACGGCGGCAATGTGCAGAAACAGCACAGTACGCACTACTCTTGCGGCTTCGACTGCAATTTGGTTATAAACGGAGGAAATTAAGACTCCTGGTCCTGCATGTTTATCTCAAAATGGGATCAGGACTCCAAATTTTGTCCTATCCATTCCTATTTGTGAAGTACAAGTTGGAGTAAGTACGACAGAAAATCTGTATGTATATTCAAATTAAGTGAGAAAGAAGTACATCAGATAAACGATCTTTAGAGCTTATCTATAACTGCTTAACTCTGGGCTCTTAAATATATTTCAAATATTTCTTAAGTCAATGTCTACTATGTTTTTATGCATTACTAATAAGATCACTACAATTGTTTAGAGAATAAAATTATACCATGAATAATTTCAAAGAACATGCTGATCATAAGAAATAAGAACAGAAGCACATCTACGTGTTCATCCGTTCATTACAACTGTCTTCAGAGAAATATTGTAGAAGAAATGCCCGAACTTACCGAGAATCTACCACATGAAGTCTCTAAATCACTGTACTTAATATTTAACTCTGAGAAGCAATACTGATAGTCAAAAGAGACTTACACCAATGGTATCTATGCAGTATAAATTGAGTACATTTTATCTTATCAGCAAACATTTATTTTTATCAGTATATATTTAAATACAGTATAATACTATACTTGCTATTTTTTTTATTTAACAGATGTTTTCTAAGCCAAAAAACCAAGGAAGACAGTGACAGGCTAAATCGAAGAATGTATTTCACAATGTATTTGAAACATACAATTTTATACCAGTGATTCCCAGCCTACTTTTAATCCCCGAAATGTGTGACAAATGAGTTAAGTTTATATCTCCAGTTATTTGAAGGAATTACACAGAATTATCAAAATAAATAGAATTAACTTTATTTGGAGACAAAAAGTTACAATCATAAAGCATTTTAAGTGGGGTTAAAATACTGTAAAATGAACACTGCATCACCCATGAGATATAATAATGTTCTTATCTCTATTGTAATCAGAAAAGGTGATTTATTTCATAAAGTACATTAGAGTGCTTCTGGACAAGGGCAGTTTTCTCTATGTGAAAAGCATTATGTTCTATACTGGTGGTAGTTTTTCTTCTGTCAGCACTGAATAAGCCCAAGCCCCAAACATCAAAACATAGATCCAAGCCCATAATCGTCCCCCTGAGAATCTTTTACCCAGACCTACAGAAATCAACTTATTTTCATTTGCATACTGATTGATTTCTTTCTTTTATGGTACTTACCATAATTTCTACTTATTTGTTTTTGCTTGTTTACTGTCCATCTTATGCTTTAAAGTGTAATCTAATCTCCCTAAAGGGGAGCAAATCATGTCTGATTTGGTCACAGATATGCATCCCCACTTCTGACGCATACCTATTAGTTAATAGATATTGTTTAAATGAATTGAAAGAATGAATCAATGGACATTCACAACTACATTATAAAACATGGCCCTAGGACTTATTGTGAAGTATTTAATATTTTCTAAAGTATTGTAATGGATATTAATAAGTTAAATTTGATACAAATTTTACTAGTATTTTGAAGGCTATCTCATTAGTTTTTCAAAGGATATTCATTAGTTTACATGTTGTTATCTTTGTCCAAAATGTAAATGTATGTAGAATACATAGTATGTGAGCAAATAAATCTCCTAGAATGACAAATGTACTTGTTTGGAAGTGAAAAGATCCACAGCTATTTCACCCATCCCCCACCTACTTCCCCTCTGGTAACAATCAGTTTATTCTCTGTAGTTAAGAGTCTGGCTTTCTGGGGCTCCTGGGTGGCTCAGTCATTAAGCGTCTGCCTGTGGCTCAGGTCATGGTCCCCAGCATTGGGCTCCCTGCTCAGCGGGGAGCCTGCTTCTCCCTCTCCCACTCCCCCTGCTTGTGTTCCCTCTCTCGCTGTGTCTCTCTCTGTCAAATAAATAAAATCTTTAAAAAGTAAGAGTCTGGCTTTCTGTTTGTCTTTTTTTTTTTTTTTTTTTTTTTTAAAGAAAGAGAGAAACAGAGAGCAAAAGCAGGGGGAGCGTCAGGCAGAGGGAGAGGGAGAAGCAGACTCCCCCCTGAGCAAGCAGCCTGACGCGGGGCTCGATCCCAAGACCCTGAGATCACAACCCAAGTGGTAGGCAGACACTTAACCGACTGAGCCATCCAGGCGCCCTGTCTTTTATTCTTTGTTCCTTCCACACACGAGTGAAATCATGTGGTATTTGTCTTTCTCTGACTTACTTCACTTAGTATTATACCCTCTAGGTTCATTCACGTTGTTGCAAATTGCTATACTTCATTCTGCTTTATGGCTGAGTAATATGCCATTGAGAGAGGGAGAGACAGTGTGTGTGTGCAAATATATACACACACAAATATACAAGCATGTGTGTATATGTGTATGTATGCATGTGTATATGTGTGCAGTGTATGTGTGTATATATGTATGCATGTTTATATGTATTCGTGAATGTGGGGGGCACATGCACACGTGTATATGCATGCATGTATGAATGTGTATGTACGTGTGTGTTTGTGTGTATGCATGTACATGCATGAGTATGTGTATGTATAGGTGTATATGACCTGAAACCATAAAATTCCTCATAGAAACCACAGGTGGTAATCTCTTTGATATCAATCATAGAGATATTTTTACAGGTATGTCTCCCCTGGCAAGGGACACAAAAGCAAAATTAAACTATTGGAACTACTTCAAAATAAAAATCTTTTTGCACAACAAAGGAACCCAACAACAAAACAAAAAGGCAATCTACTGAATGGAAGAAGATATTTGCAAATAATATATCCAATAAGGGGTAATATCCAACCTATATAAAGAACGTCTACAATTCAACACCAAAAAAAAAAAAAAAAAAAAAAAAAAACCCACAATCCAATTAAAAATAGGCAGAGGAACTGAAGAGAGATTTTTCTAAAGAAAACATAAAGATAGCCAACAGGCATATATAAAAATGCTCAACGTCACTCATCATCGGGGAAATTCAAATCAAAACCTAAACAAGATATCACCCCACACCTGAAAGAATGACTAAGCTCAAAAAGACAAGAAACAAGTGTTGGTGAGGATGTGGAAAGAAAGGAACCCTCATGCACTGTGGGTGAGAATACAAACTGGTACAGCCACTGTGGAAAATAGTATGGCAGTTCCTCAAAAAATTGAAAATAGAATTACTATACAATCCAGTAATTCCACTGCTGAGAAATGACCCAAACAAAAACACTAATTCAAAAAATATATGCACCTCGGGGCACCTGGGTGGCTCAGTCGTTAAGCGTCTGCCTTCGGCTCAGGTCATGATCCCAGCGTCCTGGGATCGAGTCCCACATCGGGCTCCCTGCTCCGCGGGAAGCCTGCTTCTCCCTCTCCCACTCCCCCTGCTTGTGTTCCTGCTCTCACTATGTCTCTCTCTGTCAAATAAATAAAATTAAAAAAAAAAAAAAAAAAATATATGCACCTCTATGTCTATTGAAGCATTAGCTACAATAGCCAAAATATGGAAGCAATCCAAGTGTCCATTAAGAGATAAATGGATAAAGCAACGTATTTTATGTTCTCAAAAATACAAGAAATGTTTCATTGTACTCCAGGAATTTTTAGTTTTGGACTACTAAACCCAAGGGAATGAAGGTTCATATCTAATAGTGGTCTACTTAGACACAGTCTGGCAAAACGCAATTCTGTTAGTGAACCAGAAACTTCGCTCATTGTTTGGTCAGAGCACATTAAAATGTGTCAGTGCTTTCAAGTTAGTGAGGAAAAGCGTCATTTCAGCCTTAAGACAGATGGGGGGGGGGGGAAGCCATACAATTTACTAGTTATCTGATAGATTATTTATAGATCATCTGAGAAAAGGCCCTACAGAGATGAATATAGAGTCCCATTGATGGGAGTGGGGTGGGAGAGGGTGTCTTGCCAGTTTATTGCCTCTTATTAAAATGAATTTAGGCTTGTTTAAGTATCTAGAACACATTTCGTTTTAACATACACGTATTCAACTTTGCCCACAAATTGTATATATTTGTGAAAAATAGGTCAAAGATGCCTTGAGGAACACACGAATGAATGGCATATGACTAATGGGCCTCCTACAGTCCACGACTGAAGAAAGTTAAGCGGTGGTAAGATATGACTCAGTCCCCATTGAGATGTTGACAAAATCAAGTCATATTCATTACTTACAGAATTCCCACCTGCTCTTAACTACATTAAATTTTTAAGTTGTGCTTTTATAAACTGAATCATATGTCATGTTTCTCCATATGCTTCTTAGCAGGCACAGAGAGTTCTTAGTACTCTTTTAGACAGACCGAGCCCTGTGATATGATTCATTACCATGCATAAGTCCTGGGTTATTACCGTGTCTTTGCCATTTGGAAAATGGTGCTCACACACTTGATATAAGGCAACAGAGTGGAACTAGATGTGTGTAGTTAACGCAACTATAGACTAAACACAATGCATCTCTAGGATCATAAGTAGATGACAATTACTGCGGATTAAACTCCCTGTATGAAACTAATTTCAGAAGCAGATGGCTCCACACAACTTTGATGGCCCTCAGTCTCTTTATTGCAAATAAAATACTTGCTAGGTTTGGTAAAACAAAAAAAGAGCACAGCTGTCTTATCAGTACATGTTTTGATAAGGACGTCTAATCAGGCTTTAAGTGATGTGACACAGTGGGGATAAAATCCTCACGTTTGTCATCTCTTGTTGTTATTGAGCATAACATGGCCAATGATGAGGCACCAAGTACTGGGGCTGTAGGAAGGATTCATTCCAGAACAGCACATGTAAGCCATGGAGTCTTTTCAGGAAACATAGGGATTCATTTGGACCCGAAAGGGAGTGTTAAAGCACAATGGTATAATAAAAATTATAGTCAACTGCTCTGAGCCTTGAGAAAATGTGACCTAATATCTATTCTATAAAACTTTGGTACAATCATGGTTAGATCATTTCTGAAAACAGATAAAGATAGGTAGTGCCCTGTCTAATCTAGCAAAATTAAAGTCATTTTAGAATTCAGTTTTACAAATAGCTTTTAGTTCCATCCCAAGGGGCATTTTGGACAACCCTCATGAGGGATTTGGCAAGCTCTAGTGAGTAGCTGTTTATGCGCAATTCTCCCCTACAGCACAGACAGGACTCTGAAGTCAAGGATCGTATTTGTTCTCTTTTGTAATCCCAGCACCTTGCAGAGGGCTAATTTCTTATCAATTGCTAATAAGCAATTGTTAATTATCTAATAAATGGATAATACCTGAAGCACAGTACTGGGTCTATGACTAAAATATATGAAGATAAGCATGGGAAGAACAGGATGGGGATAAAACCTGGTTTATGGCTTTTTATTTGTGGATGGTATAAAGGGTAGGAGTTGTTCTACAGATAGCCAAGTGTATATTAATACAAACTACATCAGGGATCACAAACCCAAATGGCTTGAAATGAACTATAAGTTTATTGAGAAGGTGTCATACTGCTTATTTTGCTATAAAGAATATTACTTTCTTAAATCTATTATTTTTCAAAATATTATACGTGCCAGTGTTTGAGTTCTCATCTGTATGCTATTCAAAAAGGCAAATCATTTGAAAATAAGGGTCCATTGTGTCAGGCCCAAGATACAGCAAAATTATGTCTGAATGGAAAAATTCATAAGGAGTAATTACAGACTCAGAAAACTGCTCAAGGACATAACAGAAAAATCAAGCCCAAAACAGGAAGCTAGCTGAAGAAAGAAAGAAGGAATACAATCAAATTTTGTGTTCCTCTCTTCCCAAAGAAATGAAGGAAAAGCTGTAGGGTGAGGTCATTGAGAGGAAGTGACCACCACTGACCTGAGAGCTGGACCCAGGCACTCAGAAGCTCCCCACCCCTCCTCCATCCTTCCACTGGTCTTCCCTACTCCCAGAGGCTGCTCCAAGGACATAGCCTTGAGACAATGAGTGGTGCTGAGGCCATCTGGACAATACACGTGACTGAATCCAGTTAAAACTTCTATAAACTTTAAGGTTTGGTGGCTGGGCAGGTGAGGAGATCCATTCATCCAGGGGCCACCACCTACCAATCAGGAGTAGTCTGCCTCTTTCTCCCGCTCTCTTCCTGCCCTCCATGTATGAGGGTCAGTTTCAGATTACACCTGTGAAGCTCCCAAAGAGATTATGAACCAACACACCACCTTATGCACTAAGACAGTGATGTCCTAACTTGTGACTCACAAATCTCTTGGGAAATTATTATATGATCCATAATGAAGAAATAATCTCAGGTAAAAATATTCTTTTATATCAGATGATTATGATTTATCCTATATCTAGAGGATACAATCTGCTTCAATTATTTGAACTATATGTGAAACTCATCGAACAATACAGTTCAAAAATGACAGCAAATAATGTTTAAGGACCAAAGGAATATCAAGAGATATACTCATGAGATCAAAAATAGAAAAAAAGCCTATTCTTAAGTCCTATAACTCATAATTTTTATATTTACTAATTTTCTAGAAAATCAGGTGGTTTTTGTTACAGTGGACTTTCAAAGGACAGCTGTGGTCTTACCATGCACTCCCTCCACCCATGCTTCTTAAGGCTCTATGGCTTTGCATTACAGGAGGGCACTTAAGGCTAAGGCCAGGGCTCACATGTGCTAGTAGCCTGGGGATGCCTCAATCCCATTAGCCTCATCTTCTATCAGACTCCCTTGAACCTCCTGGTCATCTCTCACCTCCTCAGACTTTCTCATCCATTCCTTTTGTGGGTCTTTTAATATACTTCTTTTATGATATACAGCTTGTCACCACATCCCCTCCCTATGCTTAGATTTCAAGTGTTACCTCCTCAAGGAAACCATTCCTGACCCCCAGGCTGTTCCCTGTGATTTATAGGCTTATATAACCTTCAGGGCAGTTGTCACAGTTTGTAATGATACCCTTCTTTGTGTGATCGTCTTCTTAGGTATGTGTCCTCTGCTAGACAGGAAGACTCTGTCTTTTTATCTCATTAGTGCCCAATTGGAACTTAGTTTCTGAAGCATTGTAGGCATTCCTTAAATATCTACTGGTGAATGCATGAGTGAATCAGTTGTTATAATTCACATGTATATCAAGACCCATTTTGTTTTGTTTTGTTTTACAGTTACTAAAGCAGATAGTTTTGTGATGGGGGAAGAAAAGGTAAAATAAGCAAAACAAAGCATCCAATCAACTGAATGAAGTGGAATAGAGAAGATATTAAGATATTAGGAATTGGGAGGACTAACCTTGTTAACCACAGTTAACAATTGTAAGGTTTCTTTTTGGAAACTTTTCTGCATAGAATGGCAGAAAATACAGAGGAAGTGAAGTAACATGCAAAATGTAGAGTAGGAAAAAGATAGGGAAAACATCTGAGACTAAGGAATGAATTAAAAGTTGTGGAATGAGTCATGGTTGGATTTTTTTTAATCTCTTTAAGACCTCACCTCTATTTGCTGAACTGGATTAAATATTTTGGTACACTGGAAGAGCTTCACTACAAGCGATAGACATACACGAACCTCCCTTTGAGGAAAATGCCCACTCACTTTTGTACTGTTTCATTCTTTCTCTTTTTTCTAAGCAATTTATAGCTAACCTACTTAGAGTTGTTAATTTTGATTTCAAGGTAGTTCCATTATTTTGTGGTGCAAAAGCAACTTGCTAATTAAGAGAATTGCCCTCCTCACCCCTATTTTCATAGACTTGTTAATGGAATAAGGCAGTTTACAACAGCACACCTGAGAAAATCATGTCAAGAGTATAATGACTCTCTTTAAAGGAAGAAGCAATGGTGTGAAGATAAAATACAGCATTGGAAATAAAAGTATGATCTGAGTGGGAGGTTTTTTTTTTTTTTTTTAAGATTTTATTTATTTATTTGACAGAGAGAGACACAGCGAGAGAAGGAACACAAGCAGGGGGAGTGAGAGAGGGAGAAGCAGGCTTCCCGCAGAGCAGGCAGCCTGATGCGGGGCTCGATCCCAGGACCCTGGGATCATGACCTGAGCAGAAGGCAGACGCTTAACGACTGAGCCACCCAGGCGCCCCTGAGTGGGAGTTTTAAGATATGAAACTATTATAACTCTGAGGTCAAAAGAAAGTTAGCCTATATAATAGAAGTAAAAAAAAAAAAAATGAGTTTCTAGGTGAAATGTTCTTGATTACCTAACTACATCTAGTTAATATATATAAAATATTCTACTTTGGAAAAATAAGAAAAATACATTCTTTTTAAAAATAAATATTCTAGGGGCGCCTGGGTGGCTCAGTTGGTTAAGCGACTGCCTTCAGCTCAGGTCATGATCCTGGAGTCCCGGGATCGAGTCCCGCATCGGGCTCCCTGCTCGGCGGGGAGTCTGCTTCTCCCTCTGACCCTCTTCCCTCTCGTGCTATCTCTCATTCTCTCTCACTCGAATAAATAAATAAAATCTTTAAAAAATAAATAAATAAATAAATAAATAAATAAATAAATAAATATTCTACTTAGAGTTATCTTTAAAAGGTCATACTTTAAAAGCATTGGTAATCCATGCGATTTTTTTGATTTTCCTGGACTCCTGGGTAAAGGACACAAGGCCAGACCTGCACTTAACATTTCTCAGGAAAATTCTAGTCAAGATATAATCAAAAGTTTTATATTCTTTTTGTTTCATGTAGATGAAGGCCTCATATTTCACCTATTCCCACACAGTGGAAAAGACTGTCATACCACATTCAGCTCCTGAGAAAGTAGAAGAAAAATGAAGAGACCAAAAATAATAATAACCCTACAAAAGATTAACTTATTTTCTCAGAAGTTGAGATTTAGCATGTACATAATATAGACTTCTTGGGGGCAATCCTTTCTTAAAAGCTCAGAGCAGGGGATTCTTTTGCGAAGAAGGTAATGCTTTTGTCACATTTAAGAGTTTACTCATAATTCTTGAGTTTAAAATGTGACACTGTAGTTTTGTTGACAGATTCTTTGTAACTGTCTGTTCTTGGTACACACTGAGGCTCTGATTCAATCCGCTCTGACGTATTTCCTGGTGATCTGATTGTGGTCACACATTCTACTTCAGTTCACCTTTATGGCAGCTGCTTGGCTAGCAAATTATTTGCTCTTCCCTGTACACATACTACATAATCCAGTAAGATGTGACTTTTCTTCCACAACTCATGACTAGGATTAGGCTTAAATGAATTCACATACATGAAGTAGCTGGTACAGAACCTGTTTCCATAAGAAATCAGTGTATGTTGGCTAATATCTTTGCCCCTGAGGTAAGAACATTTGAATACTCCAAAGTGTATGAAATCTAAAATTTCTGCCAAAATCCCATCTTTTTTAGTCCATCTCCAACTTTTTGCTTATACCTCACTTAGAAGCATAGTCAATTCTCATTTGCGGATGTGGTATTTTGTAAATGCACCAACTTGTAGAAATTTATTTGAAACCCCAAAATTAGTGCTAGTGGTGATTTTACAGTCGACATGCAGAGTGGTAAAACATTCGAGTTGCTAGACACATTCACTCCTAATTGTTGGGGGGAGGTCATGGAGAGGACATGGCCACCAGTTGACCCTTGAGCTGGACCCTGACAATCAGAGACTCCTCATCCCCTCTGTTATCCTTGGAATAAAGGATTCCACTAGCCTTTCCCCACTCCCAGAGGCTGCCCCAAAGACGTAGCCTTGCAATAATGATGTGGTATTAAGACTGAAGATTTAATGGGGGGTAAGGGGGATCAACTTGTCATGCTACTGCCCAAAACAAATGTCATATGTTAAGTTCCCTTCCTTATTAAACCCACCTACTAACCTGCAGTGGACTCTTTCTTCTGTCCCTCGCTGCCCTCCAAGTTGGGAGGACAGTTTCGGATTACACCTGGGAAGCTCTCGAGCTTTCAAACCAACACCAGTGGAGGTCGAACAAGGTGACACTCTGCCTCCTTGTTTTAGTTTTCATGTTGTTCACAAGTGGCCTTTTTCCAGTGACATTTGTAGTGTGCGTTTCTCACTTTTGTGATTTTTGTTGGTGACTTTCCCATTTAAAATTACTCCCAAGCATGGTGCTAAAGGGCTGTCTGGTCCTTCTAAGCACAAGAAGAGTGCCTTACAAAAACAATACATTATTAGCTAAGCTTTGCTCAGGCATGTGTTAATAGTGCTGTTGCTTCTGAATTTAATGTTAATGAATCAACCACATATTACATGAGATGTCTTCAAAGAGAAACACATAAAATGAGGTATATAATCAGTTAAAAATAGTGTGACCACAGGCTGCAGGAGCCCCACTCTGTACATCCCCTAGGAGCAAATGGTACAGTATTTGCTAAGTCAGTATTCACATCAACTTACAGAACATTACCACAATGAGAATTGACTGCACTAAATATGGAAAGGTATGTTTGAGAATGGTTAAATTATTTCATGTTTCTGAAGAAAAGCAAACAAATTTAGAAACATGGACTGGGGCATGAATGGGAAAGATTTTGTATGTTGTACAAAACGCTGGATCTGATTTTTCTTGAGGCAATTGGAAAAGCAATTAAGTCTTCTTGTTTAAAATCGTTATCTAGAAACTACCAAAAAACAAACCAGAATGAAAATGATCTTTCTAGGATTTCACACAAGGAAAAGATCCTAGGGTTGGCGGAAGTCAGAATTGAGAAGTTGAAATCAAAGTTTAGTTTGAGAGGCAAACAGATCAGAGACTGAGAAGTGCTGAATTCACCAAGCTACAAAGTTGAATGAGAATCTACAGTGATGGGACACAAATTCCATCAGTTGTAGAGGCAACAAAAATGAAATAAAGACCAACATGCTGAGGTCCAAATGCTCTGGAGTGGAGTTTCCAAATATGAGGAATCTTTATTTTATGAAGAATCATGAATAGTTGCTATGGTGAATGATCTCCTTCAAGAAAGAAAACTGGGCTGCAAAGTATTTATCATGTTAACTGCATTGTATTTATATCAGAAGATTCCTGAGTCCTTGTCTGAGATCATAAGATACAGTTATTTAGCTTGCCATCCAGTTGAAAAGGTTCTTGAGAGCAAAACTCCATAGTACAACTATTATTTTTGTGGCATATACCTCAAAATTCATGAACTCATGGTTCAGTAAGGAAACAGGTGTTTGTTGAATAAATCAATGAGCTTTTTACTAATAGAATCCTTGGAATCAATTCCTTATCTCCTCAGTCTCTCCTGCTCCCATCTGTTTGTCTCTAACCACCACCACCATTTCTAGCCTTTCTGTGGGGTTGATATAGTTATACTTCTTCTGTGTTCAGAGGCTCCAGGGAAATAATGAAATCTGTATTATTACTTACATGGGGTCCCTGCATTCTCATCACACAGGGAAGAACAAACCTATTTATGCCTATACGCAAACCAAGTTTTGTACATTGGTCATATTAACAACAAAAGTGTTTGGGAGACATTATTCACATAATGGTCACAAAACAGGAGCTTTGCGGTCATGGAAAAAGCTACCTATTTTAGTCACACAGTGCACACTTTCTGATAAATCTTAAATATGCTGCAATCAAATAATGAGCCTCATCCTTTCTGCAGAATAAAAACAGACTGTGACCAGAAACATGGGAAATGTGGTTACCCAACAAATAATGAAAATATTAATGATAATAATGTCTCCTAAGAAGTTAAGCAAATTCAATCATGAAGGGCTCCTGCACAAAAAACTCTAGATCACATGTTTCAAGAAAATCCTCTATTATCATCAGGGTTTTTTTTATAGCTTAGTCTCCAAATTTCTAATAAAATCTAATTGTTATAATTCCACGTGGCATTATTGAAATCACAAAGGAAAATTATGTGCTAAGGTAAATAATATTTAGAAATAGAAATGAAAATATTACTCCAACTGAAACTTGATCTTTTACAGAAAGTCCCAAAAAGAAAATATTCTCCCGTCATTTAATCATTTCAAATTTTTCACTTGTCATTCAGTTCTACCCATACTTATCAGTACTAATTTTGAAATGTACACACATGAAGAATTATGACCCAAATCCACTAAAGAAATGGAAACAAAGAGTATTTCTATTAAATCTGATATACCTCTTACAAAGAGGAAAGATGTTCTTAAATGTGTATCGAGATTATTTCTCTAGAGTAATGGAATCACAAGCATATTAGCTCCTCCATTACTTTATTCAACAGTTACATACTGAGTTTCTATAAGGCATAGTCACTTTCCTCAAGGGTAAGTCTAACTGTATCTACACAAAAAATTACAATATCTATCTGGTCATCTGAGAAGGCTGGAGGGGAGTTTACCTGGTGAAAACCAGCATATTCCTAGCAAGAGGAAGTGCATGTACAGAAAGGTTTATAAAAATACATGTGCCTGGAAATCTGCACCATTTTGAGAGCTTGGGAGCTAAATGGAAGGCAGATATTGGCAGTAATCTTACAACACAGGGTCAAATTGTGAACACAAGGGTTGAACTTAAATCATGCTAAGGTTTGAGTTTTTTCTGTAGTCAGTGAGTAGCCATCAGGAGTTACTGATGGTAGACATCTGTCTTGGTTTCTTCAGGCTGCTGTAACAAAGTACCAGAAACTGGGTGGCTTGTAAGCAACAAATTTATTTCTTCCAGTCCTGGGGCCAGGAAGCCGAAGATCGAGATGCTGGTAGATTGGGTAAGTGGTGAAAATTTACTTCCAGTTTCATAGACTGTATGATTTTGCTGTGACCTCACATAATGAAAGGGACAGCAAGGGAGCTTTCTCTGACCATTTTTAGAAGGGCATTGATCCCACTCATGAGGGCAGAGCTAATCACCTCGCAAAGGTCCCACCTCCTAATACCATCATGCCAGATTCCTGTGCTGTCAGCATTATTTGGTGATAGGGAGCGCTCCAACCTGTATAAATTTTCCTCTGTGACCTCTGCTAAGACTTTACCACAACGCCTTTTTCCTTGTAGTAGGTCATCTGGTTTTCATTTCTCACTGATTTAAAACATTTTCAATGATTTTCCAACTCCAGTTGAGGCACTTTACACCCAACTCTTCCTATTATAGTATGCTAGTCCCTCTTGTCCTAGAGAGAGATTATGTTATACAACTTACTCCAAACCATTAATAAGCTCCACAAAAGTATTTGAATTATAAGGAGGAATGGAAAAAGAAATCTACCACCCTTCGTTAAAAGAAATACCAACTGAATAGCACAGGAACATTAAGTGTGAAGGGTTCTTGGCTAGAGGCAATCTCAAAGCAGCTGAAAACAGAGGACAAACTGGTGGACTCCTACACAGGAAGACTTATACTGCTTGTGCTATAGAGCTCTTTGCAATTTGATGGCTAGTTCTAGAGCCCTGAGGAACCATCCAAATGTAATCCCCTGTTAGTCTATCTTGAGTTTTAAAAGCCTGTGTGCATCGATTCAAGATTTGATAAATTTCAATTCCTAGTTTGCCAATTCTCACATGCCCAGGATAAAGAGAATTACCCACAAGTCCTTCCTTGCCAACAACAGGAGTGTTTACACAAATATCCATCTCCATTCTGTAGCAGAAGAACCTCCAGAATAAAGAGAAAACCTTTTAACAGAAAATAAATCTAGATCCTTTAAAACCATTAAGGGATTCAAGAAACAGACTATGGAGGCAAGAAAAATAGCATGTTCCAGGATCAGAGAAATTTGTAGTAAAAATATATATGTAATTTAGATTGCTTTCAGGTCAGAAGAGGTCTAGTTTAGTTGGAAGAAAAGAGTATAAGCATCTATGACACCACTGAATTTCTCTGAATACATCTAACTCTGCAGACTGCAACATTATTCGTGGCAAAGCCTACGTCAGGTGCATGAAAACTTTCCCTGATTAGATAATTTTGTTATTACCTGCACTTCACAGTAAGACCTGTTAATGTTATAAGCAGTTTTTAACAATTGCATCCTGTGATATTTTCCTAATGTGTGTATTTATGCATACTGCTGTGTGAACAGTTACACTTTAAGCATTTCTAAGGACTCTAACCTGTGATATTTTACTAATGTGTGTATTTATGCATATCAGAGACAGCTGTTAATGTTATAAGCATTTTTAAGGACTTTAAGGATATTTTAAACCAATGTTTATAATTACTCAAAAATCCAAGTGTGTCTTTTTAGAAAAATATGGCTTGAAGTCACTTTGTTTACACAAGGCACATGATAGTTTTGTGTGCCTTTCTTGGAGTTTACCACCCCGCACCACCCCCCCCCCCCGCCCCAGAATTGTGTATCTGAATGAGGATGGCTTAAATAAAGGAATGAAACATTCAGGGGAAATAAAATTAATAAAGGATTTAACTCTAGATAACCAAAATTTAGAAGAGCTTATTGGACAGCTGTTTTATACAAGATAGTAAGTTAGATATTATAGAAGACAAAATTTTAAAAAGGTCCTTACTCACAAGGAATTCATAATTTAGGAAGAAAATGGATATACACAAAATTAACTCTGGCCATGCTAGAGATGTAGATAACAATGGGAAAGCAGAGGAGAGAATAATTCTGAAATAATTCATCTCTAAAACACAATACTCTTACTTTGCTGTAATTGTCTTAATGTTTGTTGTTTAATTTTGCTTGGAATCCACCTCCCTCTTAGTTCACTTATTAAGCTCATCCTTCAGTGTTTTCCTTCAACAATCTACACTCTAGAGACACAGTGGAAATATTCCATTCTTTAAACCACTTTAAGATATGACTAACACACTTAGTGTGTATAACTTGATGAATTCGGAGTCCATACCCATACACCCGTGAAACCATCCCTACCGTGAAGGCCACAAACCTCTCCATCACCTCCCAAAATTTCTCCCACCCCCTTCATTACTGTTGTTGGTGGGCGGGGGAATGGGCTGTGTAAGAACATGTAACATTCTTTTCCACCAACGTTTACAATGTTATGCTACAGCAACAAACCCAAAGTTTCAGGAGCTTAATGCACAAACCTACAAACAAAACCTGCAAATACATTCCAACAAGGATTTTTGCTTCAGGTACTTGGAAACCAAGTAGACTGTGGCCCCACCAGGTTGTAACCACACCACTTGGACTATGTAGTCTTAGTCATCACCAGAGAACATAAAGCTAGAATCATAGGCAGAGTTTTCTAGGAGTTGTCCCTGGAAGGACACTTTGCTTTCACTCACAGCAGATAACATTGCTTACTATCTAGTGGCAGGAAATGGGAATGGAAATATCTAGAAGCATTCAAATTGTTGGAACTCAAAATTTGCAAATAGTGCAAAGTAGGTTCTTAACTGATGAAATCTAACAACCTTATATCTGGAAGTCCGGTCACATGGAGAGATGATGCCAGTTTTAAAGTTATTATACCATAGAACTGATATCAAAGGTGCTATTATTTGGGGAGTTGATTCAAGGATGGCATTTAGACCATGGTGACATGACCAATTCAAGGAATTAGACTCTAAGGTGAGCATTCAGAATAGAAATATTTAATGTTGAAATATCTGAACAAAGAAAATCAGGTTCCTTAAAAAAAAAAAAAAAAGTAACCTAAAGTCAAAATTGGTTCCATGAAAATGGAGGTGAGCACTAAGGTGTAGAAAAGCTACATGAGAGCCAGGGGCAGGTCAACATGTCTCTGCTGTGGGGTCAGAAAAAACAAAGGATCTAGGAGTCTAGCCAGTCATTGAACTTTGAATCCAACCTGCTTGCAGTGGAGGCACAGAATTCTGAAAATGACTTACATCAGGACACTAAATGAATGCAAAAATGGATCAAGCTAATTTCAAATTGTACTCTTCTTTGGAGTAGTTGGATCTTACTTCTAAATATTCATAGACCATTTTATATAAAGTAGATACACAGTTGACAGTAAATAAAGTTATATAGATAATATTAATATATATATTTTTGTTCAACTAGTTCTGAGGACATTCCAAAATGTATATTCTTAGATGTAAGATAAACATCAAATGGTATCTGGCTACCAATGTCTCCCTGGACGGAGACAATAACTTAAGGATCTCCACACAGGCTTCACAAGCCATTCTGTGGATGCTTTATAACCATCATTGATTGATGTGGGTCTCTGATTTTAATGCTCCTAATCACCAGTTATTACCAAACTGTGAACATGCATATTTTTTTTTCCTCCATTGGTCCTGCCAGAAAAACAATGGTAACCATAATACCATCACTTTTACTCAATTTAGTATTATTATATGCAGATTATAGGTTAATAATTCAGACTGGACTATAATGGTTCTGCTGTTTTTCTATAGCAACAGAGTACATTCAAACATTTTTATGATATTTTCCCCAAATTAATAATTATTTTCCTTTTCTTTACCTTCATCTAACCAGAGGCATAGCACTTCTTCAACAATATATTCAATTTTGGTATCTCCTCTTTTGTGTCAACTATCCTCATCTCAAAAGATAGTTATTTAAAGACTGCTAATTTACATAATGAGCCCAGCATTTATCATCTATTCTGCAACTCCTTTAACAGTTCAGGTTCTCCTCAGATACGAGACACTGAGGCAGGTTATGTGGTCAATTCTTCCATCTGTAAATTCACAATGTGCATGTTTCTACACGGACACCAGAAGTCTTGACACAGTGACAGACGGTTTCCACATCACAACAATTCCATGCAGCGTACTACACTGGTTTGCATTCCTTGCAAGAAATGCCGTGTCATTTCTATTAGTGAAATGGGCAACCCCTTGCTGACATTTCAGCAAACACCCAAGACACTTAGAAATAAAGTTAATCATGGTCTCCTAACTAAAAGTAGGAATTCCATCTTCCTTCTAATCTATTAACCTGAATGAGCATTTTGAAACACATGATTTCAAAGGACAGTATTTCTGATCTACACTATTAGATTAACTGCAAATAATAATAATAATAATAATAATATTGACATTTTCAAGAAAATGGTGTGCAATCTATGGCCATTTTTAACTGTTCTTTGGGTACTGAAAATTAACTGAATATACGTATCTAAACATTTTCTACATATTTATGTGTATATTATGTCTCTGTGTACGGGTATGTAGAGAATCACATTCATCTGGGTCACTTATCCCTCACCTGTGGTAGCTTCTTAACGGACTTCTGTTCACACAGCTTGCCCTGTCTCATCCTCATTGCTTCTCCTCTCCATTCTCCTCAGATCAGATTATGTCAATCCTGGGCTTAAACCCTTTGATGGCTTCCCTGTTCTATTAGAACAAATCCTTACCTGTTCCCTTCACCGGCTCCTCTGCCTCTCCCCCCTCCCCCTCCCTCTGCTCCTCCTCCTCTCCCCCTCCCCTCTGCCTCTCCCCCTCCCCTCTGCCCCTTCCCCCTCCCCTCTGCCTCTCCCTCTCTCTTTCTATCAGTTCCACAGCACCGGCCAGGTTTGGACAGTCCCCAGTTATCTTTTTTCTCAGGCACTAAACACATGCCAGTCCCAATTCTTAGGCCATTCCCATCCTCACTGTAGAGACCCTTTGCCCAAAAAACTCCATCAGCCTCACTTTCTTTAGAGAGTGCTTCACTGAAACCATAGGCTATGTTAGAACCCTCTATTACACCACCTTGTATTTCTCCAACAAAACACCCATTACACCATACTGTACTTTACTTAAGAACAGCAACCATGTACATGGCATTTCTCCACCATTTAGCACCATGTCTGAATACAGTAGGTACTTCACAAGGATTTACAGTTGCAGAAGGGATAAAAAAAAAGGGAATTATGGAGAAATATTTAGGAGGCCAAATAAGAATAAGCATAGAAGAATAAGTGAATGAATATTAAATGGGAAAACTTACTTGTATAAAGTTAGACCAGGCAAAGTGATTATGAATTCTACCAATTTAGAATGTATGTGTGTATATAACAGTACTATAATACTTCATCATTTGTCTATTCTATTTCTTTCTAAACTCTTTATGTTGTAGAAATTTTGGTTTTATGTAAAAATCTTTTTATTTTTTTTAAGACTGTTTCACTAGAGTCCATTTCAATGTTTTCCTGAGTTCTCTCTTGTTATTTCCTATCATTAAAAGAACTCAATCTTGGAAAATAATATTGGAGAAGGATTAGAAATATAGTCAGAAATATAGGCTTCCATTGTCTAACACCATACACAAAGATAAACTGAAAATGGATGAAAGACCTCAATGTGAGACAGGAATCCATCAAAATCCTAGAGGAGAACATAGGCAGTAACCTCTTTGACATCGGCCACAGCAACTTCTTTCAAGATACATCTCCAAAAGCTAGTGAAACAAAAGCAAAAATGAACTTTTGGGACTTCATCAAGATAAAAAGCTTCTGCACAGCAAAGGAAATAGTCAACAAAACAAAGAGGTTTGGGAGAATGGGAGAAGATACTTGCAAATGACACTACAGATAAAAGGCTGGTATCCAAGATCTATAAAGAACTCAAACTCAACACCCAAAAAACAAATGATCAAGTCAAAAAATGGGCAGAAGACATGAAAAGACACTTCTCTGAAGAAGACATACAAATGGCTAACAGACACATGAAAAAATGTTCATCATCATTAGCCATCAGGGAAATTCAAATTAAAACCACATTGAGATACCACCTTACACCAGTTAGAATGGCAAAAATGGACAGGGCAAGAAACAACAAATGTTGGAGAGGTTGTGGAGAAAGGGGAACCCTCTTACACTATTGGTGGGAATGCAAGTTGGTACAGCCACTTTGGAAAGCAGTGTGGAGGTTCCTCAAAAAAATTAAAAATAGAGCTACACTATGACCCAGCAATTGCACTCCTGGGTATTTACCCCAAAGACACAGATGTAGTGAAAAGAAGGGTCATATGCACCCCAATGTTCATAGCATCAATGTCAGCATTAGCCAAACTGTGGAAAGAGCCGAGATGCCCTTCAACAGACAAATGGATAAAGATGTGGTCCATACATACAATGGAATATTACTCAGCCATCAGCAAGGATGAATACCCAACTTTTACATCAACATGGTTGGGAATGGAGGAGATTATGCTAAGTGAAATAAGTCAAGTAGAGAAAGTCAATTATCATATGGTTTCACTTATTTGTGAAACATAAGGAAGAGCATGGAGGACATTAGGAGAAGGAAGGGAAAAATGAAGGGGGGGAATTGGAGGGAGAGATGAACCATGAGAGACTATGGACTCTGAGAAACAAACAGGGTTTTAGAGGGGAGGGGGGTGAGGGGGATGGGTTAGCCCGGTGATGGTATTAAGGAGGGCACGTACTGCATGGAGCACTGGGTGTTATACGAAAACAATGGATCATGGAACACTACATCAAAAACTAATGATGTATTGTATGGTGACTAACATAACATAATAAAATAAAAAAAAAGAGAAATATAGGCTTCCAGGAGCCATTTACTTGGATATTGGTGAATCATACCTTGCAGTTCTAAGTTACAAACCTCAAGCCACTAATTCAACTCATCAAGTAATGGCATTTTATTTTTAATTGAAGGTAACCTCTAGAGGGTTGAGTGATTTTTTCAGATTGCCACATATTGCTACTGCAGAGACAGACCTTAGTCCTTGTTGGACCACAGTGGTATCTGTGGAGATGTATTAAATTTGTATGGACTTCAGTGTCTATCTCTGGGGTCAAAGAGATTATTGTCTTGCACTCTCAACATTGTGACCTTTCTAAGTGCTTTATGTTTCAGGCAATCTGGGTTACTTTGGGGATAACAAGAAAAACTCAGATGCATTTCCATGACATTAAAGCGCACACTGTGAGGTTGTTCCAGGTCCCTTTGCCTCCTAGCCTATGCTCATCAGCCTTTCTTAGCAGTGCGGGATCTTCTCACCTTCCAAGACTAACCCAAAACTAGGTCGACAGGTCACCTCTGCTCTCAGATTCCCCAGCATCATGTTTCCCTTCCGATCCTGCAAATGAGACCCACTAGAATAACCTTGCTTTGAGTTCTGATTCTCCTCATTCCCACCTCAACCTTGTCCAGCAATGTTTTCTGATGAAAGGGGAAATATCTAATTGTGTATTCCTTCATTATTTTTCTTCTTATACCTGAACCTTTTGAAATTCAGACATCCAAAATTTTGATTGTATTCTTTTTTATTCTGCTATAGAAAACCTCCCACAAGCTAACAGATGCTTACATGCTGGAGCCCAAATGAGAAATGTACCAAAGTAACTGAAAATATTAGAGAAACCCATTAGAGAGTAACTCCAGATAGCATCTCGATTACATGTAGATAGCAAAATCTTATACTGTAGTTCTTTTCTTTTGCTATTGGAATATCCCATCTTCCAGCAGCACAGCTTCTAGTATTCTAAATCAAACTGATTCACAGATACAACTGCAAGTTCCATTCAGTTCAGTTCACAGGAATGAAACAGTCTAATATCCCATACCTGTCCCCTTGATAAGGCAGTCCATTAAATTCCAACTGTCTTGCCTCCAAAAGGTTTTCTTAAACAAGGAAACCATTCATTTAGATGGTCTTAGAGAAGTTTTCCAGTATTTGAGTGATTTCAGAGAAATTTTATATGAAAACTTTAAGACTAAATATTATACTGTTATTAGAACCACAGTTTTGTTTTTTTGTGTGTGGGTGTGTGTGTGTGTGTGTGTGTGTGTGTGTGTGCGTGTTTTGTTTTGTTTTTGTTTTTGGAAGACTGAGTTGGGTTTCTGGTCAAGCACAGTTCAACAGAAAATTTCATTTGCCTTTTGACTTGGGTTATTATTTCATGAATCTGGTCCTTCTTATCCATAATAAGACACTGCTAAATTTCTCTAGGTTGTAAAAAAATTTTTCTAATAGGAGAATGGACTTATAAGCCTTGAATGAAACACCTTTCTCAGCTCATGGTCAAGTACATATGAAATGATGTTGGGTTCCCTCTGAAGACACTGAAAGAATATAGCAAAACAATTCTATAATTATGAGAACATAGGTTTTATTAGCATATTGTTAATAAGACAATCAAAGAATCAAGTTCCCTGAGTTATAATTTCATATTTATATAATATTTCATATTTTGCCAAGCATGCTCTTATATCTTATTTTAATTTTTGGCTTACCTATGGTTCTATGTCAAAACTTCTAATTTTTCTATGCAACTAAAAACAATTCGTGCCCACAGAAAACAAACAGCAAACAAAATCGTATAAACAGAATAAGAATCACCTATTTTCCTAATAAAGAGAAGTCACCACTGATAATATTTTTGTTCTTCCTTTTTTGTCATTTTATTGTTCAGATATTATATTCTATACAAATTTCCATATATTTAAGATTTATAATACTAAAGGCAACTAAAATTGTTCATTATGTTTGGTTAATAATCTATCAGAATTTAATTATGTTTCTTTTATTAAACATTTTGGTTATTTAGAAGTTTATAAAATATATATATATATATATAAATATCCTTTGCCACAAATCCTAGTCTGCATCTTGATTTATTCTCTTACATTATACTTCCAGAAGTAGAGTTACTTTGCCTTACACTATGAATCATCCCTAAGAGTGTGACCCAATGCATATAATTAAAGGTGATTCCGACCTATTCCCAGGGAGTCATGAGGACAGAGGGTCTCGAACGGCTGTCCCTCCCACCCCACCCCACCCCACCCCAGGTTGTGGAGATGGATAAAGGCTCTTGATCCTAGGAGCTTGTAGTCATGAATGCAGATAAGATTTCCCCTTTTCAGACTGATATTTAATTATTTAGCATTTTTCATTTTTGCCATTTCTTTGGTTAAATAGCTGCAACTTTTTGAAGCTCAGTAATCATGTATTATCGGTTGATAGATCTTATTCAGGATTGCACTATGTTCATTTGCTGCTTTCTAAAGTTCAAACTTATACTTAAGAACAGATTAAAAAAAAAATTTCCAACACCCATTTATGATAACAACTCTTTTTTTTTTAATTTTTTTATTGTTATGTTAATCCCCATACATTACATCATTAGTTTTAGATATAGTGTTCCATGATTCATTGTTTGTGCATAACACCCAGTGCTCCATGCAGAACGTGCCCTCCTCAATACCCATCACCAGGCTAACCCATCCTCCCAACCCCCTCCCCTCTAGAACCCTCAGTTTGTTTTTCAGAGTCCATCGTCTCTCATGGTTCTTCTCCCCCTCCGATTTCCCCCCCCTTCATTCTTCCCCTCCTGCTACATTCTTCTTCTTCTTTTTTTCTTTCTTAACATATATTGCATTATTTGTTTCAGAGGTACAGATCTGAGATTCAACAGTCTTGCACAATTCACAGCACTTACCAGAACACATACCCTCCCCAGTGTCCAACACCCAGTCACCCCATCCCTCCCACCCCACCCCCCACTCCAGCAACCCTCAGTTTGTTTCCTGAGATTAAGAATTCCTCATATCAGTGAGGTCATATGATACCTGTCTTTCTCTGTTTGACTTATTTCGCTCAGCATAATACCCTCCAGTTCCATCCACGTCATTGCAAATGGCAAGATCTTATTCCTTTTGATGGCTGCATAATATTCCATTGTATATATATATACCACATCTTCTTTATCCATTCATCTGTTGATGGACATATTGGCTCTTTCCACAGTTTGGCTATTGTGGACATTGCTGCTATAAACATCGGGGTGCACGTAGCCTTTCGGGTCCCTACTTTTGTATCTTTGGGGTAAATACCCAGTAGTGCAATTGCTGGATCATATGGTAGCTCTATTTTCAACTTTTTGAGGAACCTCCATACTGTTTTCCAGAGTGGCTGCACCAGCTTACATTCCCACCAACAGTGTAGGAGGGTTCCCCTTTCTCCTCATCCCCGCCAACATCTGTCATTTCCTGACTTGTTAATTTTAGCCATTCTGACTGGTGTGAGGTGGTATCTCATTGAGGTTTTGATTTGGATTTCCCTGATGCCGAGCGATATTGAACACTTTTTCATGTGTCTGTTGGCCATTTGGATGTCTTCTTTGGAAAAATGTCTGTTCATGTCTTCTGCCCATTTCTTGATTGGATTCTTTGTTCTTTTGGTGTTGAGTTTGATGAGTTCTTTATAGATTTTGGATACTAGCCCTTTATCTGATATGTCATTTGCAAATATCTTCTCCCATTCTGTCAGTTGTCTTTTGGTTTTGTTGACTGTTTCCTTTGCTTTGCAAAAGCTTTTTATCTTGATGAAGTCCCAATAGTTCATTTTTGCCCTTGCTTCCCTTGCCTTTGGCGATGTTTCTAGGAAGAAGTTGCTGCGGCTGAGGTCGAAGAGGTTGCTGCCTGTGTTCTCCTTTAGGATTTTGATGGACTCCTGTCTCACTTTGAGGTCTTTCAACCATTTGGAGTCTATTTTTGTGTGTGGTGTAAGGAAATGGTCCAGTTTCATTCTTCTGCATGTGGCTGTCCAATTTTCCCAACACCATTTGTTGAAGAGACTGTCTTTTTTCCATTGGACATTCTTTCCTGCTTTGTCAAAGATTAGTTGACCATAGAGTTGAGGGTCCATTTCTGGGCTCTCTATTCTGTTCCATTGATCTATGTGTCTGTTTTTGTGCCAGTACCATACTGTCTTGATGATGACAGCTTTGTAGTAGAGCTGGAAGTCCAGAATTGTGATGCCGCCAGCTTTGCTTTTCTTTTTCAACATTCCTCTGGCTATGCGGGGTCTTTTCTGGTTCCATACAAATTTTAGGATTATTTGTTCCATTTCTTTGAAGAAAGTGGATGGTATTTTGATGGGGATTGCATTGAATGTGTAGATTGCTCTAGGTAGGATTGACATCTTCACAATATTTGTTCTTCCAATCCATGAGCATGGAACATTTTTCCATTTCTTTGTGTCTTCCTCAATTTCTTTCATGAGTATTTTATAGTTTTCTGAGTACAGATCCTTTGCCTCTTTGGTTAGATTTATTCCTAGGTATCTTATGGTTTTGGGTGCAATTGTAAATGGGATCGACTCCTTAATTTCTCTTTCTTCTGACTTGTTGTTGGTGTATAGGAATGCCACTGACTTCTGTGCATTGATTTTATATCCTGCCACTTGACTGAATTCCTGTATGAGTTCTAGCAGTTTTGGGGTGGAGTCTTTGGGATTTTCCACATAAAGTATCATATCATCTGCAAAGAGTGAGAGTTTGACTTCTTCTTTGCCAAATTGGATGCCTTTGATTTCTTTTTGTTGTCTGATTGCTGTGGTTAGGACTTCCAATACTATGTTGAATAGCAGTGGTGATAGTGGACATCCCTGCCGCGTTCCTGACCTTAGGGGAAAGCTCTCAATTTTTCCCCATTGAGAATGATATTCGCTGTGGGTTTTTCATAGATGGCTTTTATGATATTGAGGTATGTACCCTCTATCCCTATACTCTGAAGAGTTTTGATCAAGAAAGGATGCTGTACTTTGTCAAATGCTTTTTCTGCATCTATTGAGAGGATCATATGATTCTTGTTCTTTCTTTTGTTAATGTATTGTATCACGTTGATTGATTTGCGGATGTTGAACCAACCTTGCAGCCCAGGGATAAATCCCACTTGGTCGTGGTGAATAATCCTTTTAATGTACTGTTGGATCCTATTGGCTAGTATTTTGGTGAGAATTTTTGCATCCATGTTCATCAGGGATATTGGTCTGTAATTCTCCTTTTGGATGGGGTCTTTGTCTGGTTTTGGGATCAAGGTAATGCTGGCCTCATAAAATGAGTTTGGAAGTTTTCCTTCCATTTCTATTTTTTGGAACAGTTTCAGAAGGATAGGTATTAATTCTTCTTGAAATGTTTGGTAGAATTCCCCTGGGAAGCCATTGGGCCCTGGGCTTTTGTGTTTTGGGAGATTTTTGATGACTGCTTCTATTTCCTTAGTGGTTATAGGTCTGTTCAGGTGTTCTATTTCTTCCTGGTTCAGTTTTGGTAGTTGATACATCTCTAGGAATGCATCCATTAATTCCAGGTTATCTAATTTGCTGGCATAGAGTTGCTCATAATATGTTCTTATAATTGTTTGTATTTCTTTGATGTTGGTTGTGATTTCTCCTCTTTCATTCATGATTTTGTTGATTTGGGTCATTTCTCTTTTCTTTTTGATAAGTCTGGCCAGGGGCTTATCAATCTTGTTAATTCTTTCAAAGAACCAGCTCCTAGTTTCGTTGATCTGTTCTACTGTTCTTTTGGTTTCTATTTCATTGATTTCTGCTCTGATCTTTATTATTTCTCTTCTCCTGCTGGGTTTAGGCTTGATTTGCTGTTCTTTCTCCAGCTCCTTTAGGTGTAGGGTTAGGTTGTGTACTTGAGACCTTTCTTGTTTCTTGAGAAAGGCTTGTATTGCTATATACTTTCCTCTTAGGACTGCCTTTGCTGTATCCCAAAGATTTGGAATAGTTGTGTTTTCATTTTCATTGGTTTCCATGAATTGTTTTAATTCTTCTTTAATTTCCTGGTTGACCCATTCATTCTTCAGTAGGATGCTCTTTAGCCTCCATGTATTTGAGTTCTTTCCGACTTTCCTCTTGTGATTGAGTTCTAGTTTCAAAGCATTGTGGTCTGAAAATAGGCAGGGGATGATCCCAATCTTCTGGTACCGGTTGAGACCTGATTTATGACCTAGGATGTGATCTATTCTGGAGAATGTTCCATGGACACTAGAGAAGAATGTGTATTCCATTGCTTTGGGATGGAATGTTCTGAATATGTCTGTGAAGTCCATTTGGTCCAGTGTGTCATTTAAAGTCTTTATTTCCTTGTTGATCTTTTGCTTAGACGATCTGTCCATTTCAGTGAGGGGGGTGTTAAAGTTCCCCATTATTATTGTATTGTTGTCGATGTGTTTCTTTGCTTTTGTTATTAATTGCCTTATATAATTGGCTGCTCCCATGTTAGGGGCATAGATATTTACAATTGTTAGATCTCTTGTTGGATAGACCCTTTAAGTAGGATATAGTGTCCTTCCTCATCTCTTATTACAGTCTTTGGTTTAAAATCTAATTTGTCTGACATAAGGATTGTCACCTCAGCTTTCTTTTGGTGTCCATTAGCATGGTAAATGGTTTTCCACCCCCTCACTTTAAATCTGGGGGTGTCTTTGGTTCTAAGATGAGTCTCTTGCAGACAGCATATCGATGGGTCTTGTTTTTTAATCCAATCTGATAGCCTGCGTCTTTTGATTGGGGCATTTAGCCCATTTACATTCAGGGTAACTATCGAAAGATAGGAATTTAGTGCCATTGTATTGCCTGTAAAGTGACTGTTACTGTATATTGTTTGTGTTCCTTTCTGGTCTATGTTGCTTTTAGGCTCTCTCTTTGCTTAGAGGACCCCTTTCAAAAAGATTTCTTGTAGGGCTGGTTTTGTGTTTGCAAATTCCCTTAGTTTTTGTTTGTCCTGGAAGCTTTTTATCTCTCCTTCTATTTTCAATGACAGCCTAGCTGGATATAGTATTCTTGGCTGCATATTTTTCTCATTTAGTGCTCTGAATATGTCCTGCCAGTCCTTTCTGGCCTGCCAGGTCTCTGTGGATAAGTCTGTTGCCAATCTAATGTTTCTACCATTGTAGGTTACATATCTCTTCTCCCGAGCTGCTTTCAGGATTTTCTCTTTGTCTCTGAGACTCGTAAGTTTTAGTATTAGATGTCGGGGTGTTGACCTATTTTTATTGATTTTGAGAGGGGTTCTCTGTGCTTCCTGGATTTTGATGCCTGTTTCCTTCCCCAAATTAGGGAAGTTCTCTGCTATAATTTGCTCCATTATACCTTCTGCCCCTCTCTCTCTTTCTTCTTCTTCTGGGATCCCAATTATTCTAATGTTGTTTCGTCTTATGGTATCGTTTATCTCTCGAATTCTGCCCTCGTGATCCAGTAGTTGCTTATCTCTCTTTTTCTCAGCTTCTTTATTTTCCATCATTTGGTCTTCTATCTCACTGATTCTTTCTTCTGCCTCATTTATCCTCGCAGTTAGCGCCCCCATATTTGATTGCACCTCATTGATAGCCTTTTTGATTTCTACTTGGTTAGATTTTAGTTCTTTTACTTCTCCAGAAAGGGTTTCTCTAATAACTTCCATGTTTTTTTCAAGCCCAGCTAGTATCTTTAAAGTGATGATTCTGAACTCTAGATCTGACATCGTACTAATGTCCATATTGAGTAGGTCCCTGGCAGTCGGTACTACCTCTTGTTCTTTTTGTTGAGGTGATTTTTTCCGTCTTGTCATTTTGTGCAGAGGAGAATAGATTAATGAGAGAACAAAATGCTAGCAGGGTAACAACGTCCCCGGAAAATATACTCTAAACAAATCAGAAAAGACCTGAAGCAGTGGGAAAAGAAAGGGAAAGAGAGAAAAAAGAAAAGGAAAGAAAGAAAGAAAAAGAAAAAGATAAAGATAAAAACAAACAAAAGCAGAACAAAACAAAACAAAACAAAAACAGAATGTGATCCAATATGATCAGGCTAGATTATAGATCAGTGCCACACACTAGATTTTGGGTGTATTTTGGTCTGTTAAAAGAAAGTCCCTCCCAAAATTTTAAAGAAAGAAAAACTTATATATGTACAAAAATAAGGGTTGATATGATGACGGGATGGAATATGATTGTAAAGATGGAAATTATAAAAGATTTTAAAAAAGGATTTGATAAGTTGTTTGGAAAAAGAAAGAAGAGGATTAAAAAAAAAAAAAGAAAAGAAAAGAAAGGGAGAGAATGTGATCAGGCAGGGGAGTAGAAAAAAACCATACACTAGAGATTTAGAGTATATTTTGATCTGTTAGAAGAAACTATCTCAAGATTTTAAAGAGAGAACAACTTATATATATATGCCAAAAATACAGGTAACTACTATGAAGGGATAGAATATGACTTTAAAAATGAAAAATAAAAATGTTTTTTTTTAAAAAAAGGGATTGATAAGATGTTGGTTGAAAAAGGGAAAAAGAAAAATTCAAAAAAAAAAAAAGGAAAAAAGAAAAAAAGACAGTTAAAAAAAATAATTAACTTTGAAAGACTAAAGAATCATGGTAAAAAAGCCATGAATTCTATGTGCAGTATTCCCCCAGCGCTGGAGTTCTGCCGTTCTCATTGATCGGTAAACCTGGTCTTGGCTGGCTGTTCTCGCTGATCTTCTGGGGGAGGGGCCTGTTGCCGTGGTTCCCAAATGTCTTTGCTGGAGGCGGAATTGCCCCGCCCATGCCGGTCCAGGCTAAGTCATCTGCTCGGGTTTGCTCTCGGGAGCTTTTGTTCCCTGCAAGCTTTCCGTACAGCTTTGGAGGCGGAGAGTGAAAATGGCGGCCTCCCAGTCTCCGCCCCGGAGGAGCCGAGAACTCAGGGTCCCGCTCCTCAGCGAGCCCCCAGAGAAAAGCAGTCAGTCACTCCCGTCTCCCCGGTCTCCGGCCACACTCCGTGCTCCCCCGGCCTGTGACCGCGCCTTTCTATCTGGCACCCGACCCTGGGTGGAGTCTCCAAACCCAGCAGATCCCCGCGGTGTGCTCCCGCACCTCTCCTCCTGGGGGAAGAAGGTGAGTCTCCCCGGATCTGCCGCTTGTTGGGTCCCTGCTGGAGGAGCAGTGGCCCGACTGTGCCGCGGATCACGGTTTATGGCAACCCCGAGCTGAGAGCCCGCGCCTGGGCTCCGTCTCTGCAGCCGGCTTCCCTGCTCCGATCCCTGGGAGCTCTGCCGCACTTAGGCACCCCCGGTCTTTCTGTGACCCCGAGGGTCCTGAGACCACACTGTCCCACGAGGGTTCCACCCCCCACTTCGCCACCAGAGTGACGTCCCTCAGCGGAGCAGACTTCTAAAAGTCCCGATTTTGTGCTCCGCGGCTCTATCACTTGCCAGAAGCGGCCGACGGAGGCCCCTCCCCCGCCGTCTATCCTCCCGAATAATGCCTTGGATTCACTTCTCCGCACGTCCTACCTTCCAGAAAGTGGTCGCTTTTCTGTTCAGAGAGTTGTTGCTCTTCTTTTCTTCGATCTCCTGTTGAGTTTGTAGGTGTTCAGAATGGTTTGATCCCTATCCAGCTGAATTCCTGAGACCAGACGAAATCCAGGTCTCCTACTCCTCCGCCATCTTGCTCCGCCCCCCCTATGATAACAACTCTTAATAAAGTAGGTACAGGGGCAACATACCTCACCATAATAAAGGCCATATAGGATGAGGATGTAGCTACATCATACCTAACAATGAAAAGCTTAGAGCTTCACCCCTAAGACCAGGAACAAGAAAAGGATGCCCACTCTCACCACTTTTATTCAGAAAAGTATTGAAAATCCTAGGTAGAGCAATTAGCCAACAAAAATAAAAGGCATCCAAACTGAAAAGGAAGAAGTAAAACTGTCACTATTTGCAGATAGCATAATGCTATACATGGAAAACCCTAAAATCTCTACTAAATAGCTATTACAATTAATAAATTAAGTTGCAGGGCGCAAAATCAACATACAAAAAACAGCTGTGTTTCTATATATTAATAACAAACTATACAAAAGAGAAATTAAAAAGTCCATTTACAAGAGCATCAAAAACAGAATACATAGAAATAAATTGTACCAAGAAAGCTAAAGACCTGTACACTGAAAACTATATAACACTCATGAAAGAAATTAAAGATGACACAGATATACAGAAATATATTTCATGTTCACAGGTCAGAAGAATTAATGCTTTAAATGTCCATACTACCCAAGGCAATGTGCAGATTCAAAGCAATCCCTACCAAATTTCCAATAGCACTTTTTATAGAACAAATAATACTAAAATTTGCATGGAACCACAGAAAACTTCAAATTGCCAAAACACTCTTGAAAAGAAAAAAGCTGGAGGCATCACACACCCTGGTTTCGAACTATATTACAAAGCTATAATCACCAAAACAGTATGGTATTAGCATGAAAACAAACATATAGATCAATGGAACACAATGGAAAGCCCAGAAATAAACCCACACATATATAGTCAATTTATGACAAAGGAAGCAAGAACATACAATGGGAAAGGACAGTTCCTTCAATAAATGGTGTTGGGAAAACCAGACAACCACATGCCAAAGACACAAACTGAACCACATTCTTACACAATACACAAAAATTAGCTCAAAATGGATTGAAAAATTGAATTAAGACCTGAAATCTTAGACAAAAACATACACAGTAAACTCTTTGAAATCAGTGTTAAACAGTGATTTTTTTAGATCTGACACCAAAAGCAAAAGCAAGAAAAGCAAAAACAAGTAGGACTACATCAAACTAAAAAACTTTTGCACAGCAAAGGAAACCATCAACATAAGGCAGCCTACCAAATGGAAGAATATGTTTGCAAATCACGAGTTAATATCCGAAAATCCATAACCCATAAAACTCAACAAAAAAGACAATCAAATTCAAAAATGGGCAAAGGATGTCAGTAGACATTTTTCTAAAAACTACATACAACTGGTCAACAGGTACATCAAGAGATGTTCAACATCACTAATCAGGAAATGTAAATCAAAACCACAATGAGCTATCAACTGTGCATCTGTTAGGATTTCTACCATCAAAAAGACAAGAAATAACAAGTGCTGGCGAGGATGTGGAGAAAAGGGAACTCCTGTCCACTGTTGGGAATATAAACTGGTACAGTTATAATGGAAAATAATATGGAGTTTCCTCAAAAAATTAAAGATAGAACTAGCATATGATCCAACAATCCCACTTCTGGGTGTTTTTCTGACAAAAATGAAAACACTAATTCGAACAGAGAGCTACCATGTTCACTGCAGCATTTTTTCTAATAGCCAAGATAAGGAAACATAAAGTGGTCATCGATGGATGAATGGATAAAGGAATTGTGGTGCTTATATACAATTAATACTATTCAGCCATAATAAAGGAAATCCTGCCATTTGTGACAACAAGGACAGATCCTAACATTATGCTAGGTGAAGTCCAACAGAGAAAGACAAATACTGAATGATCTCACTTATATGTGGAATCTAAAAAAAAAAAAAACACAAGAACTCATAGATACAGAGAACAGATTAGTGGTTGTCAGAAGCAGGGGTGGGAGGTTGGGCTGATGGGTAAAAGTGATCAAAACATACAAGCTTCAAGTTTTAAAATAAATCCTGGGCATGTAAAGTCAAGCATTACTGTAGTTAGTAATACTGAATTGTACATTTGAAAGTTGCTAAGAGAGTAGATATTAAAGTTCTCATCACAAGAAAAAAAATTTAACTGCATGGTGATGGATTTTAAGCAAATTCATCGTGGTGATCATTCTGCAATATATACATATATCAAAACATTATGCTATACATCTGAAACTAAGATGTAAGTTACATCTCAAAAAAACTTTATGGATATTGGAAAGAAAAATGTAGCCTTTGTTTGCATAGTATAAAAATGGATTCGACACTAGTTATATGAACTAAAACTCTATGGGTCTTAGTTAGAAATTGTATTTGAATGAATTAAACAGAAAATTCCAAATGTAGTGGATTTAGAGAGTTCTTGGTTATATTAAAAAAATTGGTTTTGATGGCTGTCTTGCCATTTGCAATGACATGGATGGAACTGGAGAGTATTATGCTGAGTGAAATAAGTCAATCAGAGAAAGACATGTATCATATGACCTCACTGATATGAGGAATTCTTAATCTCAGGAAACAAACTGAGGGTTCCTGGAGTGGTGGGGGGTGGGAGGGATGGGGTGGCTGGGTGATGGACATTGGGGAGGGTATGTGCTATGGTGAGCACTGTGAATTGTGTAAGACTGTTGAATCACAGACCTGTACCTCTGAAACAAATAATACATTATATGTTAAAAAAAAAGAAGAAGAAGAAGAAGAAGAAGATAGCAGGAAGGGAAAAATGAAGGGGGGGAATCGGAGGGGGAGATGAACCATGAGAGACTATGGACTCTGAGAAACAAACTGAGGGTTCTAGAGGGGAGGGGGTGGGGGGATGGGCTAGCCTGGTGATGGGTATTAAAGAGGGCACGTACCGCATGGAGCACTGGGTGTTATACGCAAACAATGAATCATGGAACACTACATCAAAAACTTATGATGTAATGTATGGTGATGAACACAATAAAAAAAAAAAAAAAACTGAAGATATGCAATCCAATCCAAAATGGCAGGTCACTGTCATCAGCAATCCAAATTTCTTCTTTTTCTCTGTTATCCTAGTGCCTGGCTTTCTCAAGATTTCTTCCTGATCTAAGGTGGATACAGAATTCCAGATGCACATCTGTGTTCCAGACAAATGAAAGGAAAGAGGATAAAGCAGAAGGGGCACAACTTCTGACTCAGCCAGCTCTCCTGATAAATCTTCTCAGAACATTACATTGAAAGAGATCCAAAGTAAGCTTCACACTTACCTCATTGGTCAGAGCCTAGCTCTAGGTTGATACCAACTGCAAGGCAGGCTGAAAAATACAGTACTTTGGTTGGCTTTATTGACAGCAAAATAATTACATCAACTATCAAATCTATTATCAAAAAAGGCACACTGAACAGGTAATTAACACTGGAAATCTGACAAATTTTCTTCATTTTGGAATAATTGGTCAAAAAAAGATACACTACAAGGTCTCATTAAAATTGTCTTTTTAACAGATTCCTCCTATATATTAAGTGGATTTTCTGTTTCCCTTCTATCTCTATTTTTATTTAACTTTTGTTTTCAAATCACAGTTAACATCTCCTTACTCTATGTTGTGATTCTGTTTGTTACAAGTTTTCAGATTCATGATCACTCTATCTTCACTGAGATTTACTACAAACACAGTAAAATAAAACACTCTTAGGCATATAATACCTTTACTTGAATTCAAATTTATGTGAAACTACTATCAACCTGGCTTTACTTTTATTCTTTAATAAACTGTCACCTAATCTCTATTTTTTTTTAAAGTACTTCTGCTTCCAAGGTGTCTGGATTGCATTTTTAACTCAATTTGAGTATCTAGCTTTCAGTACAATAATTTGAAGTATTAAAATTTGTTCTCAGAAGAGTAGTTGGTTTTCTGGTCCCTGTTTCATGCTTATGGTGTTTTATGCCATCTCACTTTGCTCATCCTTTGTTTTATATGTTGTGATCACAGTTAATTGTGCTTGGTTTGTGTTGATCATTTTAGTTATTTTGAGGTATATATCATGCCTTTAATTTTATGAGAATGCTTTGCAAAGTGTAAATTTAACATGCATTGTTCTATTCAAATATCATTTTTATTTTTAAAATGAAAAATGGGCACATTTTAGATCTCTGCTCAACTATTTCATTCAAAATGTGTTTTAAATAATAAGGCTGTATTTGTTTAAAAATAATTATTTTTATAATTAATCTATTATCTTATTTCTTTAGTTAAAAACTGGTGTATTTTCTGAGATCCCCCACTTACGTGAATTTTTTATGCTGCTTTCTTTTTTTTTTTTTTTTTTTTTTTTAAGATTTTATTTATTTGCGAGAGAGAGAATGAGAGACAGAGAGCATGAGAGGGGGGAGGGTCAGAGGGAGAAGCAGACTCCCCGCCGAGCAGGGAGCCCGATGTGGGACTTGATCCCAGGACTCCAGGATCATGACCTGAGCCGAAGGCAGTCGCTTAACCAACTGAGCCACCCAGGCGCCCCTTTATGCTGCTTTCATACATGGATAAGTTTAGTTATGGCAAATTCTTACTGCATTCTCTTTTCCCTTTAAAGTATCTGTGTATTGTTTTCTGGAATTTTAAGTTACCAAAAAGCAAACATGTCTAACATTTGTTTCTCTGATAATTTTCTTAATACACTGAATACAGCCTATGTTAAATTTTACCTCAGATTTCTTGAAGATTAGAGTTTGCGTGATTATACATGTATGCATTCTGAAAGACTTAATTTTCAGTATCAATTCTACATTTCTTTTTATTCTACTATATCATTTCTCATTTCCTCACTGTCTATACAACAGGAAACTAAGCAGGCATTCAATTATATCACAGAAATGTCACTGGTCAACACAAAAAAATTTAGATTTTTATTTATTATGTGTTTTTGTTTTAAAACAGCCAGACTTAAGATTTTATTATTTATGAGAGAGAGAGAGAGAGGGAGAGAGAGGGAGAGAGAGAGACCAACCATGCAGGCGCCCCCAGCCATACTCCTGTTTGCATGCCCTTTTCATTATCAGTGGTGTTCTACTCTTCTGAGAACATATTTTAATACTTCAAATGATCATGACATTGGTTTTATGTAACATCATGTGATATGCTAACACCCAGGTCAAGTGCTATCCATCGTAGAGCTAAGGGCAACCCTTTGTGGATCATATATTTAACAACTGTGACTTTATATATTTTCTCTGGTCAAAGTAGCAGATATCAGCCAATAGCCATAGTGACCAAGACTGATTTTCTTCCCACATATTCCAGGATAATGGCAGTTTTGTTTGAGGAGAAAGGGAGTATGAACCAGTGCACATCACCAGTTCAGTTTTCCAATTCATCCTCATTAACTGCCACTCTTCCGAAAGGTGACAGAACACAGAGGTTAAAAGTATGGGCTCTGGAATCAGGATGCATGATTGAAGTAGACTTTGTTCTACAAAGACTCGAGGCAAGTTTGACAAGGAGAATAACTACTTCATTTAGTTCCTGTGCAGACAAAATGTCATGCTGTAGATTAAAACAATAGTGCCCGCCATATAGAAAACCCACAGAAGTGTTAGCTGACTTACTATTTACTAAAAATCCCCCCAAATCAATCCAATTCATTCATTCATTCATTGTTCATTCAGTATAAGCATCATGATCACAATTTTCAGTTTGCTTTTAATGTGTATCTATCTCTTCATAGTTAGGAGAGACTTCCAGAATTGCTCACCAGGCAAGCTTTTAAACCAGAATTCGGAGGATGCCTTTGGTTACAGTAAAGGTGTCAACTATCCTTTTATTTATATTTCATTAAGAAAAGACAGCCCTGGGCGCCTGGGTGGCTCAGATGGTTAAGCATCTGCCTTCGGCTCAGGTCATGATCCCAGGGTCCTGGGATCGAGTCCCGCATCGGGCTCTCTGCTCCTTGGGAGCCTGCTTCTCCCTCTGCCTCTCTCTCTCTCTCTCTCTGTCTCTCATGAATAAATAAATAAAATCTTAAAAAAAAAAAAAAAAAAGAAAGAAAAGACAGCCCTTCTCATGAGTTGGCTTTCTTAATGGGATTTGCAAGGCAGTCATCATTTTATTCCCTTGATTAGAGTGTAAGTAACTTGAAGGCAGACACTATGACTGAAGTTTTTATAAAGATTTAGTGTTATCTGTGACATAGGCTGCCACTTCAATGTTTCAATGAATAAAGCATTAGAGTAATAAGTGATTAAAAGCCAGAATCCATTTAACTACTAAAGGGTGTCCTTTCCCACCTCTTTTTTTTTTTTTTTAAAGATTTTATTTATTTATTTGTGAGAGAGAGAATGAGAGACAGAGAGCACGAGAGGGAAGAGGGCAGAGGGAGAAGCAGACCCCCCGCTGAGCAGGGAGCCCGATGTGGGACTCGATCCCGGGACTCCAGGATCATGACCTGAGCCGAAGGCAGTCGCTTAACCAACTGAGCCACCCAGGCGCCCTCCCACCTCTTTACCTAAAAGATTTAATCTGAAACTGATAAAACACAGATTAAGGGGAAATAGAATGAACTTGAATAAACTTGCTTAACTTTGGTAGAATCTGAAAGTAAAAATAGCAAACATATGGATTTCATTTCTCTTAAAATACACAAGGATTAAAATTAAAAGGAATAAAGTGCTTGGCAAACATGTTTTTTAATTCAACAGATGGATGGTTTTTCTACTTTTGCTGATAAAAGAAATTAACATAATGAAAATGTGCATTCTGCCTTAATTTTTGCATTTTCTTGCACTTCAGTGAAAGAACTTCAAGTCCCTTCTGGCCTCTTCAGGTGTTTCAACAATAAAGATTTTATTTTAATACTTTTTTTTTCTCTTGGCAAACAAGGCAATAGAACATATCCAAGTATGTATTTTATTAGATTATAGAGATCTGCTAACTTAAACAGATTAATGATCATGACATTATAGCATTGACATTTCAACTGACATACCTATAAACCCCCAACAAATTACTGATACAAGCATCATATTTCAAAAGCTACTTAATCATCTTTTATTGAAATCATTACATTTACTATTGGGATTGTGTTAAAATGACAAAATTATTCTGAATTTTCATTATCTGCTCTAAGAATATTATTCTTGATGCTTCTATAGTATTTATCTATAAAGTAATTAGAATTCTTTGAAAATAGAAGCTTTTGAACTAAAAAATGTCTGCAAATGTCTTAAAAATTCTCAAATATCTTATAGGATGTATTTTTCAGCTTAGTTTTCATAGTCTATTTCAAGATAATTATATTTTGTTTTCTAGATTCCCCTTGTCCACCATCAGAACAAGCATACTTCTTCATATAGGACCTAAATATATACAATTTTCGTCTATCATACCTCAGTAAAGCTCGAAAAGTAAAACAGACTTCCATTAAAAACTTTGAATGACTCCATTTTCAAGTTATGTTGAATTAATCTAGTAATTATTGACCACTGAATAATGTGTGCTCAACTATGAGATATAGCTCACATGTATTGATGATATAAACCCATCTTCATTATTCTTTTCAATCTTACATGTTCAAACTCACTAAAAATTAAAGACAAGTGTTAATAGATACTTTTATGCATCCAAAATTGGCAAGGATTTAAACAAAATGATTATAGTTAACATTAACAATAAAATAATAAATAAGATAAATAAAGATAAATAATGATAAAACAGAAATAACCATTGATGTTGGGAATTTTCTATAGTGCAATCTATGTTGGAAATCAATTTAGCAATACTTAGTGGTAGCTTAAGACACTTGGGAATTTAGTCAATAATTTGGGTAAAGATACATTTAGCATTGGTCATAGTGTAAAATGCCTGGAATTATTTAAGTGTCCCAAATATTACAATGCTTACATTATACTACAGTTTTATGACAGTATTAAAAAGTAATGTTTTGTGCATAAGAATGTTAAATGTTTTTATTTTTGAACTATTAATCTGGCTGAAAGTTTACCTCAACCATAATGACGTATAGGCAAAGTCTTACATACAAGGGCATTATACCATAAGGTAAAATTACCAAAGATGATTTTTTAGCTGAATGTATGTGGGCCTCCTAAATAATATAGAATCTGGTAATTAAAATCCTGCTTTTCAAAATATTTAACACTAGGAAAAAAATAGGGTTTGCAAAAAAGAAAAAGAAAAAGAAATTCAAGGAGCAAAACAACATCTGCAATATTATTCAAATCTTGTATATAAGATGCATACATACATAAATGCTCACAAAAAAAGAAATGCAAATAAAAATACTGAATATACATACTAGAAGCCAAAGAGATTTATTTATGGCCTGACTTTTTTCTTAATATGTACAGCTTTCAAATTTTTAACAATGAGTGTTAATTTTATTATAAAAGAGTATTATGGCATAAAAAAGCATTTGGATTAATTGCTAAAAGCACTATGCACATTCATATATTTGATAAAAATTTTATGAAATATATTTTTGTCACATATTAAATTGGATGGAAATTATTAGTAGAAAACCTATTTCCTTCACTGTTTCTACATTTAGTAACTGGAATTCCTTTGTAAGAAATGTTTGTCCCTTTTCTCCCATTTACTCAATTATCATCACCAATATGGACTCATGGGTTTTAAATCTTATTTGGGGAGTTATAATCTGTTACTGTCACAATTTATTTGAACATGTCCTTTTAACATGCCCTAATTCTTTGCTTTGCTTTTAGCACTTATTTTCTAGCACTGCAAGATGCTCTAGGTTCATTTTTGTGTATTTCCTGCTCCATCCCAAGAATCCGTTATTACTCCAAGGAGCATGGTTCCTTTCGTTGTAGAATGGCATAGGAAAATGAAGATCTTGGTTTCATATCACCATTAAAGCACCATTGTTTCTAGGAACACCACAGTTATAACTTATGCAGGCAAGGTACACAGACAAATGTGGTCAAATATTTAACATACCCAAAAATATTATTGCGATAATTTTAACATATGTCCACAAGTCTTTGATACCCCTCACCTCAAAAGGTGGGGTTTAACCACCACCACCCTCTCAAATATGCGCTGGATTTAGCTACTTCTGTGATTAGAGTATATAAAGAAAAAGATAGTAACTTTACACTGGAGAATCCTGGCAGACACTTTCTTAACTAAATAGTCAAGGTTAACAAGACCCAAAGTAAATCATATTAATATCATCCCAATAGGATGAGTTAAGGGTACCTCAATGGTATTCTTCCAAAAAATCTATAGCACCAGGTTAATCACGAGAAACATCAGACAAACCCAAATCAAGGGATGCTGGACAAAAAGTATCTAACCATCAGCCTTCAAAAGTGTCAAGGTCATGAAAGAAAAAAAAAAAAAAAACCCGTAGATTAGAAAAGACTATGGAGACATGAAGACTCAATGCATTGTAGTATCTTGAATTGGATCTTGGAACAGAAAAAGGTCATTCATGGAAAAACTAGTGGTATCCAAGTAACATCAAGTAGTTTTGTTAAAAGTATACGAGTGTTACCTTCATAGTTTTGATAAACTGACCATAATTATAGTTGATGAAACTATTAGGGTAAGCTATGTGAGGGGTATGTGGGAATTCTGTACTATCTTTGTGATCCTTCTATAAACCAAATTTTGAAATCAAGTGTACATTGCAAAGGGAGGACATGGTTCCATAATGTCTAAGTTTTGGTTAACATGGTGCCATGAAAAGCAAGAATTGTGTTTCTTCATTTCTTCCCTTATCACAAAGTCTAGAACCAAGTAGATGATGAATAAATGGAACCTTCAATTATTAGTAATATTTTAGAGTAACAAAATATAATATTAAAAATCTAATTTGATGTTTTATTCTATTGAAAGTTGTAACTGGAAAGAGGAATTTGTATATAATATCATAGGCAGTATGGAAAGATTGAAAACTTGTGAACAGACTGACCATACTTCTGGGTACCCAGATGGGTAATCATATATCTTATGTTATGCAAAGGAAATGATCTTCAATTTATTTTTATGCAGCCAAACTTGGAGGCAAAGAGACTAAATATTGTTTTATAGGAAGAGATGTCTTGCTGTAACACTGAATCATCCATCCTTTATGTCTCCAGGACCAGCGTCATGCCTTTATTTCTCTTTTATCCCTATGATGACTAGTTCAGTACTCTTTGCATTGAAGGCTTTCAATAAGTCCTTGCTGACTGAGTGCTTTTCATGATTTTTAGCCTCCCTCTGATTTACTGCACTCCATTTAGCCAACAATGAAGAACAGATGAAAAAATTGATGCAGCTTTTCTGAGATTTGTTCAGTTAGTTGTTCAACTATATTTTAAAAGGGAATGGCATCTGTCACAGACTAGAAGAAAGGAGAAAATATTTTTCATTTTAAGAGCCTGTGTCCATTTGACTGATTCTAGTCAAATGCAAGAGGTTCAGAATGAGTCTGACTTCAAATGTCAGGCCTTCCAAGTATTTCTGTGTAAAGCCATCAAGCACAAGCATTTCTCCTGCCTCAAAGAATTATGAAATTTTATCAGTGCTCTTAAGAAGCATTCAGTGGTAGTGCTCTGACACACTCGTTCCATAAACCTGACTAAATATATAGCACTTAAAAATTGGGACAATGTGAATGTTTCAAGTCTCACATAAATAAGAAAGTTCATCTGGTTCTGATAAAATAGGCTTGGAAAACAATACCCATCGAAGCAAAATTAACACTCGAGTTATTAACACTTCACATTTTGTGTGTCATTGTTAAAGTAAAGCTATGGGTTATATTAAGCAACTACTTGAATTTGTTAAAAAATTATTTAGCTTTGAGCACTATATTTAAAATAAATCTGGAATAACCTGCATATAAGAAAGTTTTTATTCAACTCTTCATTAAGCCAAGTGACTCTACTCATTCTTCTAACTCTCCTGCAGTGGGACATTGAGTTTTTTTCATGGCTATACAAAATATTTAGCAATGGCTAATGTATATTGGCTCCAGAAAAGAAAATAGTTTTGTTTTTTTTTTTTTAAATTGACCGTGACATATCTAAAAAAGTATTAAAAACCCAATAGGTGGCTCTGGCTCTTTCTAATTAAGGAATGCCTGAAATCAAAATCTAAATGAACAGAACCCAAAACTTTGATGTAGGTGTACTAAATTGTACACAAAAAAATTTTTGTAGAAGAAAATCTCATGATCTTAAAAGATATGATGTGGTTAAGCAGATGTTTGGGAGCTATTAACTTTCAGAGAGGTACATTTTCTAAGAGGAAAGCAAAACATTAATACATTGGAATATTTCAATGAATTACATATATTTAAATTGGAAAGATAAGGGATTTCATCCACATTAGAGGCATTGGTGCAGAAAAATGGGCAATTCAGTTCTATTTCCCTAACAGTATTTGAATCTTAGAGGATCAGATTTGTTTATATGGTACACATTTAGATCAGACATCCCACCTCATCCATTCTCTACCTTTACCTTAGTACTCCACCTCCCATGAAGAAAATCCTTTTGCATTTGAAAAATCCCAGTGTTTTAACTGTTTTGATATTCTAGTAAAGGATCTAGTCCAAACATTTTTGCCGTGAAGACAATGATGCCTATAAAGAGATGACTGTGTTTCACACTTCTGTCTTCTTTACACTGTGTAAACAATGAAGAGGGGACTGGAAAAAAGCTCAAATAATGCAATCTGCTTGGATATATTCCCTATATGTAAACTTAGGCAGAATCAAAAGGTAGCTTATGTATCTTCCATTCAGAAACCTCATAGTACTTACACTCAAATAGTGTTATAATTTGGTCAACAAAAAAAGCTTTATCAAAATGTACATATTGACCAATGGCATCTACAGAACCTTTCTGAACTGGCTCATCTGTATTTTTCTAACAACCAGATATAGCACAAGAATGTAGGAAAAAAAATGAAACCCATTGAGTTTTGGTAGTATAACCAATCCACTAGTATTGTGCTTTGTGCAGCATAATTCAGTAAGGTAATGACTATACAGAGGGGAATAACTCCAGGGCAGCTAAGCAGCTTAGAAGGAGCTAAAGTGAAATCATGGTAGCAGGGTTTGTAAGAGTTCAGTAATTGACATGGGGCATTTTAATGTTAGAAGTTCAAATTAACAGATAAGGCAACATTCCCCTTGAGTGCTTCAGCTTTTCCAAGTAGCCATACAATAACAAGATAGCTTTCACATGTACTATCTAGTAGTTGATAGCTACATGGAAGTTGTTTTAAAGATACAGCATCAGGGGCACCTGGGTGGCTCAGTTGGTTAAGCGACTGCCTTCGGCTCAGGACATGATCCTGGAGTCCCGGGATCGAGTCCCACATCGGGCTCCCTGCTCAGCAGGGAGTCTGCTTCTCCCTCTGACCCTCCTCCCTCTCATGCTGTCTGTCTCTCATTGTCTCTCTCACAAATAAATAAAATCTTAAAAAAAAAAAAATTTAAAGATACAGCATCATAATAGCAATAATCATCTTTTTAAAATATACTGGGTATGGGCGCCTGGGTGGCTCAGTCGGTTAAGCGTCTGCCTTCGGCTCAGGTCATGATCCCAGGGTCCTGGGATCGAGTCCCGCATCGGGCTCCCTGCTCTGTGGGGAGCCTGCTTCTCCCTCTCCTCCCCACTTGTGCTCTCTATCTCACTATCTCTGTCTCTCTCAAATAAATAAAATCTAAAAAAAAATTAAAAAAAAAAAAAAAAAAAAAAAAAAAAAAAAACTAAAATATACTGGGTAAAATCTTCCATGAACCTGTAGAATTTAGCACATCAGTAGGTAGCCATGAAGGCCTGATGGGTTTTATTGGTATGGGCCTAGAACTTGGAACATAGAATGCACTTAGTATATACATTCTGAATTAATCATTTTTTCCCGAACTATACCAGACACTGAACCAACCTAACTTCTACATAAACTGTTTAATTGGCTGATCCTCTTTGGAGGTCTCTAGGATATTCAATAAGAGAACCCATCCTGGTCCACTCAAGTTGCCACACTTTCAATATAAACATACTGCTACCAAACCAGAGCATGGACTTTCAGGACAGAGCATCCACATTTTACCTCATGTCAAAAAGCTCACCACAGTTTTGGAACATATATTAATGAGCAGTGTCCTGTCTGCTGGGTGGAAAGAGAGAAATGGTAGAAGTGCTATAAAATATGGTTTTAAAAAATGTTTCGTTCTTCAAACTTATGTCCCAGCCATCGTTCACAAATACCACTTTTTTTTATGATAGCTCTAGGGGTAATAGTAAGATTGTAGGAAGCATGCTTTAGTCCCTGTTGGTTTAGCAAAAAATAGGAATTATGTTGAATGCATATTTCTATTAGCTATTCCAAAAAGGAATACATGAGAAACATAGCAGTGGAAAGACATTATGACCTGAAGTTATAGATGTTTTAGTTGGTGAACTATTGTACTTGGAAGAATATGTTATAAGCCACTTAACAAAAAAGAGCAACTAGACTATAAAACTGACTGAGCAAATAAAGTATAAAAAAAAGGCCAGAGTGAAGTAAGTAATGAAAGGCTTTTAGTACCAAGACATTGACTGGAGTCCATTAAGAAGTGGAAATGAGATTGGAGGTATATTTGTAGGGCTGGTAGTATATAGTATTCCAACTCAGTATGTAATTCTACAGTCATGAAAAAACAAAGGCAGATGAACACAATTTTAAGGAAAAAAATATATGATCAACAATGTAGAAATACATAAGAATTAGTGATAATCTTTGCTGAAAATAAGGAACTTTCCAGCTGTAAGTTCTGCCACAGGTGTTGAGTAGTATAGATTCACAGATATGGATTTATACGCACAGTAAAAGTACATATAAAATGTGTTCATGATAAGAAAGATCAATTTCTATACATAAGTGAAAAACACACAGCTTAATTATGGACAGTAGGTGCCTTGTAAAATGTCTTTGTGACCAGAGAAGAGAGTGAGAAGTGAATGAATAAACAGTAAAGCTAAAAATAGTTTTAGAGATTAAAGTAACATAATTCAAAGGCAACATGACAAGCAATGACAGTCATTTTAATTACCAAACAGCAAAACGTAAGCAATAGCACTGACTTTCAAGGTTCTGTGTCTGTCTGGCAATGCATAAATCATCCCAAAGTCTGCTTTGATCCGCTAAATGAGATCTATGTGAATAAATAAGGAATACTTCAGTTGCTTCACTTTAAGTACTAAAACTACACAGTATAGAGCCAACTGCCAAGACAAGTGGTCACACCAAGAGATGACTTGATATGGGAAGTTTTAACTTTAATCTATATTCCTCATACCACAAAAACACATAACCTAAATACAGCAGTGATATTGGTATGCAAGCAAAGCATCAAAATAAGTCTTACAGCTCATGCTTCCAGCCATACTGTTGCTTCGAAGTCCATCCTATATTGAAAGCAAGATCTTTAATCATAATTTGAGTCTAATCAGCCCAACTGCCCAACGTATGGAAGTCTATTGACTGTTTTTTGCATAAGCTCTCATTGGCAGTGCCATCCGACACATGCGCCCTTGTGCATGCTCTGGAAGGCAGAGCCTGAAGGCAGCCAAGTTCATCAGCTCTCCTAGTGGGACACTATAATCTCAAATACATTCGGAAAGAAGAGGTACACTGAACACTGTCCACTCCTGGGAAAAGTTTATTTTGTAAACAAAGTGAGGGAGGGTGTCTGAAGGCCATAAATGTACATATGATGGAGACTCAGGTTACAGTCCTGGAGTCCAAAGAGGTGGTTGTAAGAAACATTACCAACATAAAACTTGCCATTAGTGTCTTTTGACTGCTCTCCACAGTAGCTCACATTTACATGTGCAACTAGCCTCTATCAGAATAAGCCTGTAGCACGATCAATGACCAACTCTTCCAAGACTTGATGGCATTGGACAGGGAAGGAAACCGATCATTTACAAAGTACCTACTATGTGGTTGGTGGGCAGTATACAATCTGCTAGGTGCACAAAATTTCCTCTCTTCTTCTCAACAGACATCAAGGTAGACAGTGGCCTATTTTATCAAGACAACAAGCTAGAGGAAGCTAAGTTGCCCAGGGGTATATGCCAAGAAATGACCCAGTCCAGGTTAAATCTAGTCCTTTTACTCCTGGTCCTGTGTTCCTTATGGTATCTATGCTCAGCAACAAAAGGCTGATTCCCCACCTGAGCTTGTCATCTATCACTCCTACACCTCCAACCTTGAAGGCTAGAGACAACGTGCACAATTGCACAGTATTCTCGCAGGCAGTAAGGAGAAACATGACCCACAACCAAATATGGTAATAGTGATTGTGATTATGATTCTTCAACATCCGAGTTGAGTTTATAACTGTCAATGAAGAAATTTGAAAAGGGTCATTTTCTAAAATTTCAAATGTAAAATAAGACAATCAAATGTTAAATCTTCCGTATCCTGAATAAACAGGTCACTAGATCCATACAGAGTACCTCATCACCTGGGTTAAGTAGAATACTAATTTTTTGGAATTTTCAGAATTTAAGAGAAACCACAAAGGAAGTTGGACAACTATCAGCAAAGATACTTAGTAGAGGACTATAGGCAAGAAGATCAGCAAAGAACGGAAGGTACCCTAGTGCAATACACTGCTTAAGAATGAATGTAAGATATAAAGCTGTAGATCCACAGGGATCAGAAAGGCCAGACTTGACACCATAAAAGGACATTGCATTATTACAAAAATGTGTAATTTACAAGGAGATTCTGAATGTAGCTCTATACTTTGGTGATTTCAGTGCCTAGGCTAATAAAACTTACATGTACTCTATATATATTTCAAGAAAAGGTAATCATCATAATAACTTCAAGAAAAATGGCATATAATTTCAGGTAAGGAACTGAATTATCAAGCCAGAAGGCTTGGTTTGGAAGTAAAAATTAACATATTAAAAATGATACATAAATTTACTATGGGTCTTTAATTAAAGGCAACAGCAAGATTGGTGGGGGGGAGGCAAACAAGGTAAGGGGTCTCCAACACCCTTAGAGCTTTAGAGCTACTTTGTGAAAACAACCCTGAGTTGTGCACTTAAAATGGTCCAAATTCAATGACAATACAAAATTACATGAAAAATAGAGAATAGATTCCTTGTAATGAGTAAGATTTGAGATAGTAATTTACTTATATAATTTAATATGCAGACATATAAAGTAATAGGATTTATAAAAATACTTTTCTGGAAAATACACTGTTGATACAATTATAGTGTTTAATATAGAATAGCTTGAAAATAAATTTAGTGTTTAAAATTCTATTTATCAGAAGTATGAAAAATATTGTGCATTTTTACTGAGGAGATGGCACTATTAACAACTAGAAATAGGACTTTTTGTCTTTTGTTTTTGTTCTCCCACTTGCAGTGGTAGTGATGAATTTTCCTAGAACCCCTGGGAAGTTGATCTCCTAGATGATTCTACTGCATCTGATAAAGGCAGACCTTAGTCATGGAACAAAGCAAAATGACCCATAATCTTGGTTGCATTAGATCTGTTCTGAAAACACACCTAGTAAACTAGCTCTGCAGTTGAGAATCTTCATTTTGAGATCCAGAACTTAGCTTAATAGCTGATTTCCTTAGACAAAAATGATTAATTACACAGTTAAAAGTGATTTCACAAATCTTATTTTGTACTCCTCTAAAATTAAACATGGACATTATGTAAATATTTCTGCAGACAACTAAGTGCCTTGATAATTGCAAGTTGTCAAATACGGTTTTATTCCATGAAATTTTGTCTTTGAAATGCATACTATTCCCTTCTCGATCTCCATTAACTCCTTGAGTCTCCAACCACAAAGTCTTCATATATACAATCTTTCTCCATTTAGGATGACTGGGGCCTTCTGTTGGTTATAGTTCTTTAGAGCTTATCTCACTGGAATGATGTACACTGTAGTTATGTACGTTGCAGGTGTTTATTTTCTCCATCTGCAAAAATAAGAAAGTTGACCTCCTACAATAGAAATACCTGCCCCATAGGCTTGACGGAGCTCAAAATTTTATGATTATCTGTCCTTGTGGTTCAAGTAGAAGATATTTGTCCATCTTCAGATCAAGGGGGAACATACAGAAACTGAACACAGTGAGGGCCTAGAAGAAGTTAAGGGAAAACATCATCCAGATTGGAATCGCTGGATTTGAAGGACCCACTTTATTTTGCAGGTAAAGTACCTAGGAAGGCAAATAAACCACTCAGTGTCACACAGCTAATATAAGGTATAGATATGTGTAAGGGTACATGTGCGTGCGTGCGCATGCACACACACACACACACCTTGACTTCTACTTTTAGACCATAGCTCATTCTGTTATTCTATCTAAGAACTAGAAATACCAATGACCTGCTGCTTGCTGTGCTATTATTATCAATTATAACCTCCAAATCATTCCCACTGTGTTATTTGTGCAGAAAAATACCAGTGAGAGGGGCAGTATCATCACCAAAATGAGTGTGGACAGAACTGGAAATATGAATTTCACTCTCATAGTTGGTTTATATTATATGAAAAGTTTTAAAAAATCTTAGATATAATTAAGTTTTCCAAATCAATTAATCATTAGGGTAATTATCCACAATGAGCCTGTCCTAATCAGGTGAGCCCCTAAAGGACTAGGTCCTTCCATGAAAAAAATATTTGAAAGAAATCAAATTTTGCTAGTTTTGAAGGAATAAATTGCCATTTCATGAGCGGTCCCACAGAGGACATGCCACAAAAACTGGAGAGTCCTCCAGGAGAACTGGAGTGGTCTCCAGCTGACAGCAAGAACACTGATCTCTGTTGCATATCCATTAGAATATGGATTCTGTCAATAACGAGTGAGCTTGAAAGACACCACCCCCAACCTTAGAGGAGAGCACAGCCCAAACAGTGCTTTGATTTCAGCTTTGTGTAACTCTGAGCAGAGAAAGCAGTCGTGCCATGTCTGGATTTCTAACCAAGACAGTGATAAGATAGAGTGTGTTTTTTTTAAGCCACTAAGTTCATGAAAGTTTGTACACAGCAATAGAAAACCAGGACAAACCAAAAAAAAAAAAAAAAAGAAAGCCATAATGGTGGTCTCGTGGGTACTGGGGTCTGATGGAGGCCAGATAAATGGAATAGTAGCCCAAGTCTGTCTTGCCCTAGGTCCCATGGGTCCAAACGAACCCCATGCCCCAAATGATTGATTAGGATGGATATACATGGCAGGTGGCATAACCCCCAGTTGATACACTGACCTGGATTAAGAGTAAACATGACAAGAAGGACCCAGTAGAAGCCCTGGAATCTGCCACTCTTCTTTACTGCCAGATTAGTAAATCAGGAGAAATGCTTCATCTCAGGTGGGTATGAAAAGCTCAGCAACATCCTCAGGCTTAAATCATACAAGTACTGTGATTACTAACGTATCACTTTTAAATTCACTTTTATGTTCCCTTCATCAACCAGATGGGCAGTAGAGGATGATAGGGGACTAGAAAGAGCTTAACCAAGTGGAAATCATTATCACAGCTGCTGATACAAGTGATACATATCCTGAAATAACTAACACAACCTCTGGAACTCAGTACATGGCTACTGATCCAACGCATAGAGTCCCTTCGATCCTTAAAGAGCAGTTCATGTTTACATGGAAATGGCAGCCACACACATATAGTCTTGCCTTAGCATTATGTTAACTGTTCTCCCAAAAATATAGTCTCTGAGGACTTGAGATCCTATTCCAAGTATATGGTAACTAGACCAGGATATAGTGGCAAGTGCTTTAGAAGGTGGAAATAAAGACAGATATTCACAGCCCTTTTATATTGGTGAAGTTTTGAGGGGTTTAATGATCCAGCACATGCCAGGACAGCACTTCCAACATAAAAAGATAAGTTAGTACACCATGAACCCCTTACTACAAAATAAAAGTTCCAGAACTTGACGGGTCCCTTAAGATTTTAAAGGCAACATAGGCCACTCTTGTAAATACTATGGACCCATTTATGGACTCAAAAGGCTCTTGATTTCAAGTGCAGCCCAAAGCAAGAGACATGGTCGGGTCCAGGCCATGCTGCCAAATCCCTGCCACTAGAGCCGCATGACATGGGGAAGTCAACGCTACTGTAGGTTTCTAGTCTAAGTAGTAGCTAAAGATGCACTGAGAAGTGCCTGATGAGCCCCCATAGGAGAGTCACAGTACAGATCCCATAGGTTCTGGAGCAAGGCCATAAAATTCGCAGCAGAGAAATATACCTTCAGTAAACAGTTCCCAGTAGGCCACTGGACCCCAATACTTAGTGAGCATCTGACCATGGAACATCAGTAACTACAAAGTCAGAGCTGCCTATCATGAGGTGAATATCCTCAGATCTCCAAGTTGTAAGAGCAGTTAGCACAAATCCTCCATGTAATGGAAATGGTATGTCAGTGATCCAGCCAAAGTGAACCCAAGCATCTCAAGTAAATTTTGTGTACAGGATTCAGAGCCTCCATGCCTCCTAACTTTTGGACCAACATCTCCTTCTCAAGATATAGCATTAAAGAGGTTCCCCGTGAACAGCATGTAAAGGGGAGGAAAGATCCAGATCTGATTCGCAGATGGTCAGGTTCACATGTGTGTGGGCTGGAAGCACATGTTGCTCAGTAGTGTTGTTACTACAGACCCTCTTAGAGGTGGCATTGAAGATAATGGTGAGGGAAGATCCTCCCAGTCAATAAGGTCTCATGTTACACTGCTGTATGCACTAAGCTGTCTTTATACATGAAGTCCTAGACGGGGGCAAATGTCCTGGTTGTTTGGCCCTGGTTCTTAATATATCAAGATTAATATGGTAAACAAGGAGACTTGAGCAACAAGTATGTGAATGGGCATTTGAGATTAACTATAAAATGTGAGAATACTTGGGTCTCAGGTCAATGTCTACCAGAAAGAGTCTTCCACAGCAACCTAGCTGACAAGATCATTTGTCTGGCACTTTGAGCCAGTCCCTGTCCCCAGCCACCCCAGTACTTGTGCGATGGGCTGGGACAGAGACTATGTATGCACATATTACACAGGCTCCTTCTCACCAAGGTTGTGCTGCTTATGCTCACTCCAAACACTTGACCTGTCATTAGCACAGATTGACTTGGTGGTAGTAATTGACTTGAGTATCATGAATACCCAGGATTGATTGTTCCTACCTACTGGGGCAAGGAGTCTGAAGCCGGAGGAAGTTCCTGGGGTATCTCTTGGGACTTCCATGCCTGTTGACACAAGTGAATGGGAGATCATAGCATTCAGGTCCTGACAGAAGATCAAGTCCTCCAGAGATCAAATTCTGTCCCTCAACTGCCATTAGCAAGCTGACGTGTTGGCCAGGAGTGAGGGAAACCTAGCATGGATGATGGAAAAGGGAGATCGGTATTAATTATTGCCCTGAACCAGATGCAGCAATGGGGACTCAAATTTGTTCCACTAGCTGTAAATCTTTTAAAGATTTTATTTATTTATTTGAGAGAGAGGGAGAGAGAGAGAGAGAGTATGAGCAGGGGGAGGGGCAGAGGGAGAAGCAGACTCCCCACTGAGCAGGGAGCCGGACAAGGGGCTCAATCCCAGGATCCCAGGATCACGACCTGAGCCAAAGGCAGAAGCTTACTGACTGAACCACCCAGGTGCCCCTAAATCATTTTAAGAAGCTCTGGCTGACTACATTATGCAGAGCTCGTGACCAAAAAGATGGGTCTGAGCAGCACAAAGGGCAGACACACACAAAATAGAAGATGCTCGTGATGCCCCTTATTCCCTTGGCCCAGCTCTCATTTCAGAGATGCCAGATTTCATGCAAACTGACCCTCAGACGGACAGCATTCCACCTCAATTGCCTTTCCAAATCCCTTTGGACTTCTGTCATAAAGTCCTCTTCTGAGTCCCAGGTTCTGAGCACCAGGCCCTAGACAAGTGCATTACAGAAGTTAAGGGTGGTCACAGAAACTCAGTTAATGAAGGATGGGAGCTGGTGCATAAGGCTGCAGCCTACGGACCAATCCGGGAGGCAGTCTATATTTCTCAGATGTCCCTGCAGAATTCAACCCTGGTGTCTGCAGCAAGGACACGGATAACATACCGCTGTGTGTCCGTCTGTCCATTTCTCTCGGCTTCCTCACTCCTACTTGTTGAAGTCTCAAGCATGCTGCCCCAATCTCAGACTCACTTTCAGAGATGCAACGGAGATACCTACATTTCTGTAAATCTCCTAGACATCAAGAATGATTCATATATACTCATTTATAATACTGGCATTATTGAACTGGTACTGGGTAAGTGTGTACTATGTATGTACATTAGCATATGTAAATAAGATTATTCCTGTATGAGCTGGGGTTTAATTAACAGATTAAATTTTATACTGAAATACATCTGTCCATTAAAAGTCTTAAAGTATACAATTATCCATCTGCTGAGCTGACATTGTTCAGCCTGACATTTAATACTGTCACAAACAAGCAAACAGTTCTACTGAGCCTCGCCTCGTGTTTCAAGGGAAGTGTCTCTAGGCAGAAACTTTTTAATTAAAGTTTGATTTAATGAAAGTTAGGATTCACAAAAACAACTGCTTCAAGCAATATCAAATATCTAGACTGGAAAATAAATCTGTAAGGTTGTAATCTGAGAGCTTTCAATCACCTCTAAGTTTGTGTAACAGCCAAGCACGAGAGTCAGACCTCTGCCACTATCCACTTTGTTGTGTTTACAACCTTATATCATTCGCAAACAAGCAATTTCCCTTTTTGGAAGTGACAGGTGCTTTTCATTCTTGGTATACTGTTTTCAATTTTAGATTCCCCACAGTGACTTGAACACAGTAATAATAAAGGGAATACTGGCTAACATTTTGTGAGTTCACGATATTACATTAGTTGACATTTCACACCTATGTGCCCATATGTAATTTTCATACCATCTCTATGAAATAAAGTTACCATCCCACTTTCTAAATGAAGAAATCCTCATACAGGGATACAAAATAAACTTACCCAATAGCATGCCCAGTGGTAAAAAGGATAAACCTCGCAGCATTCTGACCCCTAACTATTCATTCCTAACAACTAGACAACTATGGCTAAAAAATATTAAGATATTTTAGGGAGGTGATTCTTCAAAACTCAAGATTTTAGAAATTATAGTTGTATCTATGCATTTTTTTACTCTCCCATATTTTTCCTTGCCAAACTAGTTTATAACCTTCATGATTAACATTGGCAGAATTTTTACTTCTAATTTATAAGAACAATTTATCCATTATACTACCCTGATATGCCATTGCGTACCTTTATACCTCAAATATTCTTTAAGAATAGGCTTCATTTTCACTCTAAATCAAGAAAGTTATTAAATACATAGGTCAAAACACCAATCCTCACGACACCACTCAATAAAATTCCCTACACTGACACCATATTTTAACTGCCAACTCACATTCCATCAAACTTATCCATATTTAAGATCATAATTATTATGGTTTTTAACCAAGTTCTTTTGATAAAAATTATGCTCTTTTGGCTATAGTTAAGTAATTGACTGTAGGTCTTTTCTATATGTTCAGAGAAATATGCCAAGAGGAAATTAGGTTCTCCTGAAATTATAAGAAACAATTAAGCAAAATCATTTGAGGAGTTTAAAAATTACTGGAAGAATGAAGGAACTGATTTATGAGGAAACGTCTTAGAAGCTGGATAAGCAGATATGTGAAGAGAGATAAAGGTAATAATACAGCTGAAAGCTATAAACACCATTAAGAAGAGAACGATTTGTCATCCTTGGCTCTCCTGCTGTATGTAGGAAGAGTGCAATACTACAAAGTGCCAAAAACATTGTCCCCAGCTTCTGAGGTTTTATAACCTGCTGACCTATAAATGCAAACCCCTGACAAACAGAGCTGACAACCTTGCCATTTATATAATAGGTACCAACTTTCTACAAATACACTTAATTTTATTAAACTTTTTGAGATACTCTATGAATCATTCTTACCACTGACTGCAGCTGAGACAGAACTAGTTCAGTCAGAATGCTTCACATAGCAGGAAATAAGTCCGCTTATACCACTGCTAATTTTAACGTGCAACAACACTTTTACCCAATTCCCAGAGGAAGGACTTCAGTGCAGCCAAGTCAACCCTCCCCTATAGTCAGTAGGGCTCAGAGGGGACTGGAACTGTGGGTCAGACAGCAGTGAACAAAACACGCTGTAGAAAATATCCTAGCACCTAACCTAGTAACATTAAACACCTGGAAATCCAAACACATCTGTCAAACACATGAAAAACTGACAAGGACAAAACAAACAGAATGAAAACTACAATAAACTGTTATTTGTTTTCACTGGGGGTAACCAAAACAAAACAAATTGTTTACATTTGCCAAGGAATTCAATGATTCAAATTAATGAAATGAAAGAGAATCAAGATGTATTTCAATGCCCAATGCCTTAAAGAGATTCAGTAACAGTTCCATTGAAATTTGAAAAAACTTAATCCCAGGCACAGTGCTGGAATACTATCAAGATAGGGGTGTCTGTGTGAGTCAAGGAAATTTAGGGGAGAAAAATTTACCTGTAGAAATTTTTTTCAAAAGTCACCAAGGATAATCACTAATCATTTTGTGTTCTAATCTTTCTTAATTTACTAACCATGTTGAAGTGTATTTACAAATCTGTTTAAGTCATAAATCAAATTTTAACTAATTTCCATTTTAGACAATTACATCAAAAAGAAGTAAGATAGGAGGCATTTCTTGTGGTGTTGGAACTGTTGAGTATCTTGAATGTGGTGGTAGATAACTAACCTACACAGGTTTTTAAATTGCACATAACACACACATGCATGCATGTGAGTACAAGTAAAACTGAGGAAACCTGAGTATGGTAGGTAGATTCTATCAATGTCAGGATACTCTGGTTGTGATACTATCGTCTATTTTTGCAAATATAGAAGGAAACTTGGAGGAAGCTTGACAAAGTATACAAGGGATCTTGAATTATTTCTTGCACCTGCATGTGAGATCTACAATTATCTCAAGTTACAGTGAAAGAAGACATACAAGAATGACCACAAAATATTTCTTAATACATCAAAAACTGGGAATTTATATATAAATTTTATATATTCATACAACAGAATGTATTAATATGTGTAAAATATGTTTAAATCTCAAAACTTTATATTTATATAAAGCAACTGCTTTATATTGCGCTATTAAAGCCAGTCAGAAGAGGGAACCTATTGTATTTCAATGTATATGAATTTCTTTCACAGACAAAACTATTCTATGGTGATAGAAAGCATAACAGTGGTTGCTTTTTGGAGGAGCAAAGATGGTCTAAAAAGGGCAATGTGGAAATTTTCCAGACTGATGGGAAGAGTCTATGTTTTGACAAGAATATGAAATAAACAGGTATACACATTTGACAAAACTCATCTGTGTACTTAAAATATGAAGATTTCACTGTATGTAAATTATTTCTAGATTTAAAAAACATGTGAAAATACTTATATAATTCATATGTAAAAAAACAAATTTTAAAAAAATGTACTCAGAAGTAAGACAAATTAAAAAATATTTTTCATTTGAATTGTGACTTTTACCTAAAATAACCTAGCAACTTGATACCCCACTTTTACTCACAGCATAGTTCAGATGCCTTTTTGTGGCAAAAAAAAAAAACTATAGTGGCAGGAAGAGACTAAAGCACCCTTAAGACCATGACCCAGAAAAATCTCATTTGTTAAACCCTTTCTCATATGTAAAACATTTATTTCAGTTTGTCACACTGAACTTCAGTTGTCAAGCCCAATCTACAGACAACTCACAAGAACAGATACTGTTCTTGATGTGATCATTATATAAAGTTTTATATGGTCACTGAAGAGAAGACCTAGGATATGTTCCTTTGATTCATAATCATTCTTCCTTTTTTGGTTTTCCCATTATATATTTTGTTTAACCTTACAAAAATATAAGTGTCACTTTTCTGGGAGGAAGCTGGTGGCAAGGTCATCAGACTGTTGGATGGATTTAATGTGAGCCTCTAGGAAATATGCAAACTTCATGTGCTTAACAATCTTCACCTTGGGTGAATTGCTTGTTACGTACAGATAACTCTAAGTAGAATCTCTGGCTGTTAAAGGTATAGTATCCCACTGGACTATTTCATAAATTAGGATTCTCGGAGCTTAAATTTCAGAAATTTAAATGAGTTTTAAATGACAACTCATAATGTTTTATAAAAAGCATGTTTGATGAAAACTGAAACATACAAATTCTAATGCAATTATTCAACATTAACTACTATTTACAGAAATAATTTTTGACTTTTTATAGTCATGAAGGACAAAGGGAAAATTGACTGGATTGTATGTTATGAGAAAAATGTCTAGTGAAGATATTACATCAGTAACATCCTCAATGTAAGTGTTTCAATCCCACAAATATACCTGCAAGTGTTTGCCCCATTAAATTTACCTCTTTTTTTTTTTTTTTTTTAAAGGTTTTATTTATTTGACAGAGAGAAAGACAGCCAGAGAGGCAACACAAGCAGGGGGAGTGGGAGAGCGGAGCAGGGAGCCTGATGTGGGGCTCGATCCCAGGACTCTGGGATCATGACCTGAGCCGAAGGCAGACGCTTAACGACTGAGTCACCCAGGCGCCCCGAAAATTTACCACTCTTATTGTATTTGCCATTCTTTGACACAAAACTTTCAAAGGTATTTTTTCACAAAGGTATTTTTGATTCATCTTACATGTCAAATTTGCTGTGGACACACAATCTTCTGCATGAAAACTTTGGCCATCTTTAAATCCTGTATATAGGGAAGTTGAGCATGAAATATTCACTGGAGAAATCATAGGTGTATTGTTATATACTAGTTATGATGATTTTGAAAATGTCACCATCATTTCTATAGTAAGTATCCTCTTACTTTAGGATGACTGCTTTCCATACAAAGCATGGACCGAGAACTCAAATTGAGAGAAGGGATATTTTCCTTAAATCTTGCCGAACATCTTAACTCCTTTATATATTTATGTAATTTGTATTAATCTGACTTTAACTTCCTTGCCTACTTAATATCTTGGCAAAAGAAATTATGAATGTGTGTATGTGACACAATACAAACTTGTCTGAGAGGTTTAGAAGCCCTTTGCAGAAGGCAACCCACTAAATGAAGTCATCATCACACAGGTTAAACAGCAATAGAAAAGAAAAGAAACTCATGAGAGCAAGCCTGTGAGACAACCTGGACCTGTCTACAAGCAAAGCATCAACAACATGCAGATGATTTACTGGCAACACAGTTCACCTTCCCAGAGTAAATCATTTCAGCATTTTCCTTCTGTATGTGGCTCGAGAAAGCTTTCTGCTTGACCCTGAATTAATAGTTCCAGCAGGTAATATTTTGCAAAGTAGAGTAATACCTGCAAACCTTTCAAAAGGGATCAAGATTGCCAAGGGCCCATGCACAGAAAGTTACTCGAAGCATTATTTAGTTGTTTCTGTAAATGAGGGTCTAGACACACATGGAAGGGGTTTCCATTTCTACACAAAGGCAGTAGGTAGGGAACACAGCCTAGGCACCAAGATGAGGAGAGGTGAGGTCCTATCAGGAGCCGTGTCACCTCACAGAGAATGGACCCCTCTCCATCTGTTTTCTATTGGTATAGCAAACTGAATTCCTGCTAGCCAACTCTAGAGGGCTATTGTTGTGTGAGTCCAACAATAGATACAGAAGTGTATTTGCTAGATTGTCAACTTCACAGAAATATTTTAACTGCACTGGGTGATTGAAAACTTCGATTCCACTTCTATTTATTTCCCTTTTGTGTCATTCCTCCCATTTTCTGATCTGTGAGGGGAAAGCGAAGTCCATGATCTCCTGCAGCTCTGAAATTCTAGGATATTAAGTGGCATGTGCTAGTAAAGAGAAACTTTCAGAGAGGAAGAAACCTAGAATCTCTTCCTTTTTTATCTAAAAATAGAAGGAACAGGTTGAACAACTTAAGTAGTAATAAAAATGTTCTCTAAATCCTATCTGTACATATTCAGACTGTAGTGATAGAGTCATTTAAATATAAAGTTACAGCCTAATTTGAGGCTTTAGAGCCCAACTCAGGGTACAATGGTGGTGACCAGGAGCTGGGGATGGGGAATTGGAAAGATGTTTAAGGGTACAGCTTGCAACCAGTAGATGAGGAAGTTCTGGGGATTTAACATACAACATGGTACTTACAACATCAACAATACTCCATTATATACCCCAAAGTTGCTAAGAGACTTCATTGTTCTCAGCACAACAAAGAATAATGTGAGGTGACCGAGGTATTAGCTAATGCTATGGTGATATCATATTACAGAATATGAATATATCAAAATAATGCATTGTACACCTTAAACTTACAGTGTTAAACATCAACTGTATCTCAAAAAATGTGAGGGTCAAATGACTTTTATGCCCAAACCCCAAATTCCAACACCCTCCTCTCCAGTGAAAGGTATTCTTGGGAATGAAAGCATAAATTACCTTCATTCTGTTACAAAAAAATAAAGTCATAAGAGTCATTACACCTTAAGCAATGTTGAGATTTCAAAATTTCCTTCAAAGGTACTTGTAATTATCTCTTCAAATAATTATGCTGACTTTTAGGTCACGTCCTGAGAGAAAATTTCATGGCATATACAATAGCAAAAACATGTTTGCACCAAATAGTAGAACACAGCATACAAAATTATATACACAAACACATACATACACAGGCTGCCTTTGCTTGGCTTGGCTCTAAGGTGCTTAGTTTGTTATGATGGTTTAATTAAATAACACCATCACCCCTGCAATAGTTCAAATTTCAGTTACCACACTGTATTAATTATGAGTCATTGCACTAATTACCAACTTAGCTGCTAGCTCTTCAGTCTACAAACCCCTGTGTAAATAACAGATCATGATGATGCACATAATAGTTCATCATGATCAGTGCCTTATCACAACGATTTCAAAGTTGGCTGGCAATTCATCACCATGCACCTGTTACTCAGTTCATGCACAGACAGTAAAGCATGTAGTTGTGTTGCCTCTTTCTCCAGTGACAAACCTAAGTAACATTTTTACAAAAGTGGACAATTCAAAGAGGAATCAGCTGATAAAGATGGAAGTGCAGTAAAGAAACAAGCAATAACACCAGGAGTTCGAATGAAATGTAAATGGAGAAGGAGTGGACCGTGAGAAATGGTCATGGCTGCTGGTTCAGAGACTCTGGATATAGAGCCAGAGAAACTCAGTGAAGGTCAACTCACTGACAGAAATGAAGACAGAACAAAGATGTCCCAAAGGAAGAGAAGTGGATAAAAATGTCATATTCAAGGAACTCAGCAGTGTTCCACCACACTGAAGGCCCAAAGAATAAAATGTTGAAAACTGATCCCAACTCAGAAATGAGCATGACAATTAGTTAGGCCAGAAGAGATACCTGCTCCATTCATAAGTTATACAGTGAGGAAAACACATGTACTATTCAAAATTATTCTTGGTAGTCCTTTACAAAGAGTTGTCTGTCCCATTCAAACCTAAATGTAGCAGCCAAATATATTCCTCCCATAGCAATCCTGATTCTGAGGCTGGCAGATACAGGATACACAGAAAACATATGTAGGACCCAGAAGATTTCATCTACTCTTTTGTGTGAAGAGATGAAGGTCACCATCAGAACAATGTTCAGTATTCGTTGCGGTTTGTTAAAATGAAAGCAAAACAAAAATACATTAATGCTCAGTTTTCAATCTGTTAAACTACAGTGAGCTAAAAAGATGTTTTATTATTTATCATTTTCCTGTACATTTATAAATAACAGTATGGGAGCATTTCTTATTTAAAGTTTGTAAAGGTCATGGAAAAATCCTAACATTCCCCATTGATTAGTAAGATTACTTCAGTTTACATGCTAATTTTCATGGCTCCAGAGTACCATTCAAAGCAATGTACATATCTGTGCATGCATGCATATGGTTTGGGGGGCAGGGATGTGGGAGGGTGTATTCAAGGATAATGAAAACCTTGAAGGAAGAAGATTGGATCAAGAATTTTTTGACACATAGAAATATTCATACCAATTTTGTTCCAATATACTAATTTCCATAGCACTTGGTGCTCTCATGTAGACAAAGCCATAATTAATTATGTGTTTCTTCTATAAAGTTCACGTTTCTGCTATCCTATCCTTCAAGGTGACATCTTCACCACCAAAGATGGATTTAACAAGAAGCTTATTTTAGCTCTCCATATGGCTCACTTAATGCTGCTCTAGCTATTACAAGGCACATTAGTTTCTTACCAGGATGTTTTTATCATGGAAGTAGGCTTGAGGCCTATCACACTCCATGATTTTAATGTTAAATACCTTTCTTTGCCTTTTAAAAAATCTCTTTTCCTCAGCTTCATTATTTTCTTACTGTCCTATCTTTTGCGGTAGAGTGTGTTATTTTTATACTTTCTATTTTCAATCAAAAACCTTTCTGGGGTATTTTCCTTTAGCACTTCTATTCTGTAGGATTATATTTTAATTCTGTGAAATCTGCAAGCCCTAACAATTTTGGCATACCTTCTACATTTAAAATAAGTATCACGTTAATATGTAGAAGAAGGTCTATATTCTTTTGTATTGAGAAACTTACCCTATTCGTTCCAGTGCAAGTTTTCCTGGAGCAGCTTTTTTTAGTGGTTTTGTACTTCCCATGCTTCTTAAACTTTATTTGTGTCTTTTACCTTTTGTTTACAAAACAATAACACTTCATTTTATAATCACTTATACATTGGCATTAAAGCATTTATGCTAGATAACCTCCATTTTAAATAAAAAGCTTCTAATGTCATCTACTGCTTATTTATATATAAATCTTACAATGCACCACATATAGGGGAATTCATTTATTTTATAAAGCTATTGTTGTTCCTTGCTTGTGCTAGCATTAAAACAAGATAAATGAAAATAAGATACTGCTCAGAGTTATTATGATTTTATGAACAATCTACAAGGAAACCAAAATTGTGATACATAACTCAGTTCAACAAAAGGTGGTCATCTAAATTGTTCTGGGCACACTTCAGGTTAAGTTTTCAACCTTAGACAGAAACATCAAATCCATATATAACTCTTTCTGAAACCTATTATCAAATGAGAAAAAATTTCCTAGCAGACTCCCTTATCTTACGACAGGGCTTTGACACTTGAATCAACTAATAATTGTAGCTGTTTCACATAAAAGGTCAGTTTTGACAAATGGCCTCTTGCACATGGTAAAAACACTCTTTCACTGTCAGGCTAAGGTTTTATTCAGTAAATGCAGTTATACAATCAAAACCATCTTCGGATGGACCACAGTATATGCACAGGGCATTGGGAAGAAAGCATAAAGCTACATTTTTGTCTTAAATTATCTTCCTAAAGACAAAAAGAAACACAACTTAGTATAAGAAGACATGAGTAACAGAGTTATATCAATAAGTCACTGTCACTATATAACAATAAGCCGCTGGTACAAAAGGTAAAGGGTTAAAGACCTCGTACAATGGGACAGAGTATTTATTATATGGTAAATAATGGGTAGTAAAAGTCACAAGCAAATGAAAAGTCTCAAATAGTGACCTTCATAAAAGTTTGGTTCAATGGGCAAGTTCACATGTGTGGATTTTTTCATTTACGGTTGAGAAATGAACTTTGTATATAGATATTTTCTCTTCTAGTCCCTGAATAATTCTAACAATTCATTGTTAATTTTTAGAAAATTATCCCTGTCATTAGAATTAGAAGTACTTTTAGGAGTTATTATGTAACAATGTGGTAACGTATCTTAGACAAGAATTTTTGTTGTGTCCCATAGAAGAGGAGCTAAGTCATCATTTAATTTTCTGAGAAGTAGGAGTATGTATTTGATGACAAAGAATCAATCCATCCAATTAAATGTTTACTTGAATGCCTATTAGTTGTTGCACTGTAGAGGGAATGGGAAAGAAAAATAATGCTGTCACATGCAAGTTAGTAAGATAAAAATGTATTATTACACCAAAGTTAAACAATTATGCCAAACAATTCAACAATTTAAAGGAGAGGAAGGTGAATAGGGGAGAGGGAAAAGATGGAGTCCACCTAGCCGAGGGTATTTTTGCCATCATGATTTACTAACACTTCAACAGTTAAGAAGAGTGCTTGCTGAGAACCATGAAAAAGAGAAAGATAAATTTAAGAACAATGGATAGACTTCTGGAGAGTGAGAGGAAAGAAAAGTGGAGGGAGGAAGAAGGAATATGGGGTTGGGGGCATGAAGGGAACACAAGAACCTAAGGGGAAGACGGTGGGATGGGGAGGAGGACTGATAAGCAAAATGTAAGATTAAGATAGGCCTAGAAATACAGACAAGTACATAGAGAAAAAGAGTAGATATTTGCTGTATTTGTTGCTCTTGTTTTAAGAGGACAGTGATAATATGAATTGTTGTTTGAGGCCTTTTCATCCAGCAACAAAGTGCTGAAACCATTGCTTTATTTTTTGTCAGACTGTGATTTCAGGTAAGCCTTGAAATGAATATAATAGATGAATGAATATCCCCAGTGAAAGTAAACATTTGACAATTCAAAATATTAGAGCAGACATCTAGGGAGAACTCAAGACTCAGGATAAAAAAAAAAAAAATAAGCATTATGATAGCAATAAGAGCTGTAGCCATTAAGATGGATGACCAAGAAGAAGGATTAAAGATAAAATCTCAAGAAATACTGTAGTTGAATCCAGTAAATAAGATAAAAGAAGTATTAAGGAAAGACTAGTAGAACATGCTGCTACAAAAATCAAGGAGACATTGTATCAAATGTCAAAATGAAGTCAAGAAGAATGAGGCTCAGTTGATAAAAAAATAAAAATAAAAATTTGAGGGGCGCCTGGGTGGCTCAGTCGTTAAGCGTCTGCCTTCGGCTCAGGTCATGATCCCAGGGTCCTGGGATCGAGCCCCGCATCGGGCTCCCTGCTTGGCGGGAAGCCTGCTTCTCCCTCTCCCACTCCCCCTGCTTGTGTTCCCTCTCTCACTCTCTCTCTCTCTCTGTCAAATAAATAAATAAAATCTTTAAAAAAAAAAAAAAAATTGAAAGGCACACAGTTTCAGCAAACTTCTGGAGGGGCAAAAGGCAAGGGGCATCAGAAAGAAATGCAAGGTGAATTCAAGATTTATGCACAAAAAGGAAAGGAAGGGAGCAGCCATATCACATGGCACTTAAAAGCTATGGAGTTAGATTGGCTCAGTTCAGGTCCCAAGGTCTGACCTCCCCACTGGCTGCTTATGCAATGTGGACAATTTAGTCAGCCGGTTTTCCTCATCTGAGAAGATGAGATAAATATGGCATCTATTTCATGATGCTGTTATGAAAATTAACAAACCCAGGAAACACAATTTGTCCTTGTAGCACTGTATTGACAGGTTGGTTATATTGGGAAAAGAGTCAAAATGAAAGAAGAAAACATGCTAAAAAAAGAGGGAGAGTCATATTCTAGGAACAAGGACCTTGACGTTAGATATTATTGCATCAGACCTCTGGGGTCTTTAGAACAGACCTAATTAAAATTGCCACTTTTCATAGATTTCTAATTTTATACTTAAAGTTTTTCCCCATCAATACATAAATATTGAAGATGTAGGATTTAGGATAATTTTTTTTTTAATTTTCAGAATCTTATCAACTGAGTACATCTGGGACTTGTCAATGGAGAATAAGTTGGCATTATGACAGTTGTTTGATTTCTTGTCCTTCATCAAGAGCCTTACAAAATGATTTTATCATATTGCCATTCTTTGCAACAAATTAAGTATTCATAATCAATTTTTTGTAACATAAGATAGAATGGGAAAAGGTAATTGAAAAGATGATATTTTCTGCTTTAAAATCAATAGCAGTTTAAGAGTCTCCAATGGATTTAGGAATACCACACCTTTGGCACAAAATCTCACAATCATTTGTTACAATATTTCTTATTTTATATTTAATAGCATATCAGATCTACCTAAAACTTGAATGTTTCTTGGTTATGTATACTGCTTGCTTTCCTAAACAGTTTAGTCACTGCAAGTCACCATGGAACCAAAAAGAGCGAGTCCTTCATCCAAATATGGGCAAGTTTCCATTAACATGGCACCATGAAAAGCAAGGACTTTACCTTTTCAAGTTTTACACTATGCGATTGTATATGTTGAAAAAAATGATAAAAAGCTGACTAAAAGTTAAAATATTCAAGGGGTGCTTGGGTGGCTCAGTCGTTAAGCCTCTGCCTTCGGCTCAGGTCATGATCCCAGGGTCCTGGGATCGAGCCACGCATCTCCCTGCTCCACAGGAAGCCTGCTTCTCCCTCTCCCACTCCCCCTGCTGTGTTCCCTCTCTCGCTGTGTCTCTGTCAAATAAATAAATAAAATATTTAAATAAAATATGCAAGATTATATATATATAAAGATTATTCTTTAAACAATTATTTGGAAAATGTTTAATTGTAACGTAAAATAACTGAGGAGCTGACAAATACATTGCTTTGCTTTCAGATGTGCAGGCAACAGGACACATGCTCTCTTACTGGACTGGAATACCCAATTATTACCAATTTATACCAGATGGAAATGCTGCATGTTAAATAACATCCTCCTGATTATTATACTTCCAAGTATGTGAGATTATAAGCCTAACTAATTCAATGAATGCCATCAACAGATTGTACAATGGGTCATTTTCACTGTGGGGTGTAAGATAATTACTAAGAAAGTTGACAGGCAGAGCATATTAGAAAACAATGTGGTAAATTTGATTAGTGATACTTGAAAAGTCATATGTATTCAAAAAAAAAAAAAAAAAGTGTTTTCTATACATACAGTGAAATGGGAAATTTTAGGCCACCCCCTGAGAAAATATACTGAAGATAGCCAGCTTAAAAAACAAACTGTGATGCTTTGCAGTAAAAAGACAGTCTTAGGTATTTGAATTAAAACAAACCTGTCACTGAAAAAGAGGCATTTTTAACCAAAAGCCAAACAATGCTGTGAGCAAGAACACGGGTCCATTATTCCATTGATCTCAGGAGTGAAGCAGGGCTCGTCTGCCCATCCGTAGGGGCCCCACAGACACTGGGCAGCCACTATGGAACGCCATTGTCTATTTTTTTTTCTTTTTTTTTTTAAATTTTTTATTGTTATGTTAATCCCCATACATTACATCATTAGTTTTAGATATAGTGTTCCATGATTCATTGTTTGTGCATAACACCCAGTGCTCCATGCAGAACGTGCCCTCCTCAATACCCATCACCAGGCTAACCCATCCTCCCAACCCCCTCCCCTCTAGAACCCTCAGTTTGTTTTTCAGAGTCCATTGTCTCTCATGGTTCTTCTCCCCCTCCGATTTCCCCCCCTTCATTCTTCCCCTCCTGCTACATTCTTCTTCTTCTTTTTTTCTTTCTTAACATCTATTGCATTATTTGTTTCAGAGGTACAGATCTGATTCAACAGTCTTGCACAATTCACAGCGCTTACCAGAACACATACCCTCCCCAGTGTCCATCACCCAGTCACCCCATCCCTCCCACCCCACCCCCCACTCCAGCAACCTTCAGTTTGTTTCCTGAGATTAAGAATTCCTCATATCAGTGAGGTCATATGATACATGTCTTTCTCTGTTTGACTTATTTCGCTCAGCATAATACCCTCCAGTTCCATCCACGTCGTTGCAAATGGCAAGATCTTATTCCTTTTGATGGCTGCATAATATTCCATTGTATATATATACCACTCTTCTTTATCCATTCATCTGTTGATGGACATCTTGGCTCTTTCCACAGTTTGGCTATTGTGGACATTGCTGCTATAAACATCGGGGTGCACGTAGCCTTTCGGGTCCCTACTTTTGTATCTTTGGGGTAAATACCCAGTAGTGCAATTGCTGGATCATATGGTAGCTCTATTTTCAACTTTTTGAGGAACCTCCATACTGTTTTCCAGAGTGGCTGCACCAGCTTGCATTCCCACCAACAGTGTAGGAGGGTTCCCCTTTCTCCGCATCCCCGCCAACATCTGTCATTTCCTGACTTGTTAATTTTAGCCATTCTGACTGGTGTGAGGTGGTATCTCATTGAGGTTTTGATTTGGATTTCCCTGATGCCGAGCGATATTGAACACTTTTTCATGTGTCTGTTGGCCGTTTGGATGTCTTCTTTGGCAAAATGTCTGTTCATGTCTTCTGCCCATTTCTTGATTGGATTCTTTGTTCTTTTGGTGTTGAGTTTGATGAGTTCTTTATAGATTTTGGATACTAGCCCTTTATCTGATATGTCATTTGCAAATATCTTCTCCCATTCTGTCAGTTGTCTTTTGGTTTTGTTGACTGTTTCCTTTGCTTTGCAAAAGCTTTTTATCTTGATGAAGTCCCAATAGTTCATTTTTGCCCTTGCTTCCCTTGCCTCTGGTGATGTTTCTAGGAAGAAGTTGCTGCGGCTGAGGTCGAAGAGGTTGCTGCCTGTGTTCTCCTTTAGGATTTTGATGGACTCCTGTCTCACATTGAGGTCTTTCAACCATTTGGAGTCTATTTTTGTGTGTGGTGTAAGGAAATGGTCCAGTTTCATTCTTCTGCATGTGGCTGTCCAATTTTCCCAACACCATTTGTTGAAGAGACTGTCTTTTTTCCATTGGACATTCTTTCCTGCTTTGTCAAAGATTAGTTGACCATAGAGTTGAGGGTCCATTTCTGGGCTCTCTATTCTGTTCCATTGATCTATGTGTCTGTTTTTGTGCCAGTACCATACTGTCTTGATGATGACAGCTTTGTAGTAGAGCTGGAAGTGCGGAATTGTGATGCCGCCAGCTTTGCTTTTCTTTTTCAACATTCCTCTGGCTATGCGGGGTCTTTTCTGGTTCCATACAAATTTTAGGATTATTTGTTCCATTTCTTTGAAGAAAGTGGATGGTATTTTGATGGGGATTGCATTGAATGTGTAGATTGCTCTAGGTAGGATTGACATCTTCACAATATTTGTTCTTCCAATCCATGAGCATGGAACGTTTCTCCATTTCTTTGTGTCTTCCTCAATTTCTTTCATGAGTATTTTATAGTTTTCTGAGTACAGATCCTTTGCCTCTTTGGTTAGATTTATTCCTAGGTATCTTATGGTTTTGGGTGCAATTGTAAATGGGATCGACTCCTTAATTTCTCTTTCTTCTGACTTGTTGTTGGTGTATAGGAATGCCACTGACTTCTGTGCATTGATTTTATATCCTGCCGCCATTGTCTATTAAAACCAATCTTCCAATAGGGTCTAGATGGAGCAGAAGCCTGCAAATCCTTAGTCCTGTAACAGTTACCAATCTTCTTTGAGCCACCCACCTTCCATTGCTAAGCCTTATCTAAACCAACAGCCATCAGAAGCACTTAGAGACAAGTTTGCCAGAAGCTATAATAATCATTGGTTACAATTAACCAATTTGCTTACACAGTAGGCTGTAGGGTGTTTGATCAGAGAATCTGGAAGAGAGAAGGCTTTCTCTCCCTAGTTAAAATTTCATTGATTCAAGCTCTAGAGATCAGTCCTCTAAGATATACAATGCATACTGCAAGCATAGTTTTAAATTTCTAGTAACCACAATAAAAAGTAATAAGTGAAATTTAGTAATATATTTTTCCAGCCATATGTTTTATCCTGAATATATATAAAATGTATTAGTCTTCAAAAGTCAATGGGTATTTTACACTTAGAGCACGTGTGAATTCAAATTAACCACATTCCAAGAGATCAGTTGCTACATACGGCTACTGGTGATTCTTCTGGACAGCACAGATATACCCTATATCAAAGTGCCATCATTTATTTTCTTATTATTCATCAAAACCGGAGTAGTAAGGAGGCAAAAGGTTGTAAAGAAATCTTTACCGAATAAATTTTCTAAATAAAAGGAATAATGTGAATATCTACTGAAACTTTATAGAGATAATGAAACAAAGAAGTTTCTATCAAATACCAGATGTTTTGCTTAAGCCATAGTGCCAAAATTACATTTTGACGATTGATTGCAACGTTTACTTTTCATCAGCAATAACAATAAAATGCTGCTCTGTAATTTACCTTGTTAATTTAATTAACATAGAAATTACAGTGGTTATTTTAGACCCAATCTAATTTTAGATCCTGAATTATATGGATTGTATGTCAATACTGATTTACTTGTGCATGATACAATTTCCTTCTGCTTTTTTAGGATCAGAAATTCTACCTTAATTTAATTATCAAAAATCTCTCTCTTCATAGATTCTGTAACTTTGCCTTAATATTCATTTTTCACAAATCCCATCAAGAGGTCTCAAAAACTTACTAAAAAAAAAAAAAAAAAAAAAAAAACTCTTCTCTTTTTGCTATTCTGTATCTTAGAATAAAAAAATACTAATTTTATTCTTGCTTTATATATTCAGGGTTCATAGATTTGTAATACCATTTTTTACATCCTGAGTATTTATTGTGTTTTGTTATCTGTAATTTTACACTAAACTCAAAAGCAAGGAAAAGGCCAGAAAAGTGAATGATAATTCTTTTTATTAATTTGTGATTAGACTAATGGTTTCTTTTCTCAAGTGGGACTCTTTCTTTTGCAGTCTAACCTGGACTTAGAATCTTGGAATGTTTTATGTACAAGGTATGTATTATTTTTAAAAGCCTAAATTCTTATATCCACCATCAATAATTTAATATGTTCTCATCCTAGTTTCCCACTCACATTTACAACATAACATGATTTATTTCTATTCACCTCCCCCCATTATAGTGCATTCATCAGCTTCCAATATTTGATAACATGCTTCCCCATCACTAAATGTTCTTCATTTAACATAATTCATTTCTACCCATCCTTCAAGTCCCACACGAAACATTTCTTTGCAAATTTTTTTCCAGGCTTCTCCAGTTAAGAGCAACATCCCCTTTTTCTAATCTTCTCTAGCACTGATTACAAATAATAAAGTTGTTTTAAGTGGGATTTTTAAAAAGCCTAAAAAAGTCTTAAGAGGCAAAGTATAAAACAAGAAACTGCCTAACGTTGACTGTAGCTATTATTGAAAGGCTAGAAGATCACTCACAGGAAACAAGGCTTAATAACCATACTTGGACCAGATACGAACATGCAGTTCTGTGTAGCTGGGACCATCATACAAAGTATATAGGCATATCAATAGGATCCATCAATTGTGAACATTTTAATCTCCTAACAATTAAGTCTCAATGTCCCAGAAGAGACATTTGATTGGCCAAGATCAGCTGCCATTTAGTTATAGATGGTGGAGATAAAAAGATCTAGCAGAAGTACACCAACTAGTGTAGAATGGAAATGCAAGCGTGAAGATATACTACTGCACCAATGCAAAAACAAAAAACAAAAAAAACACCCCTTCTCCAGGAAATGGCAGTGGTGTTACAGAGGACAAGATGATGATGGGTAGCTAGTAAATATTGCAATCCATTTTTTTTTAAGATTTTATTTATTTATTTGATAGAGAGGGAGAGAGCACAAGCAGGGGGAGCAGCAGAGGGAGAGGGAGAAGCAGACTCCTTACCGAGCAGGGAGCCTGATGTGGGGCTCGATCCCAGGACCCTGTGACCATAACCCAAGCTGAAGGCAGACACTCAACCAACTGAGCCACCCAGACACCCCTGCAATCCAATTTTTTTGACCTAACACCAGATTTATCACTTTTTAAAAACAAGAGATTTTCCCCAAAGGTGAAGAATAAGAAACAAATGCAGTGTCCATGAATTTCCAACTGCAGTCTTGATTCCAGGATAATTCCTTCAGTCTTAGACTGAGTTGGCTTTCTGGGAATCCAAAGGTGGTATGTGTGGGTTGTGGGTTCCTCTGTGCTGGGTTTCTCATAGCCCCTCTCCTGAGCTTTATTATGTTGAATTGATATGTATCCTTAGTGGTTATTTAACTTTTCCTATACATAAGTCATTTTCTCATTAAAGTCAATTTGTGAAAAATTTTATATTTCTCAGTATCTTCTATAATATCTTTTATATAATAGGAACCTAATTTTTTTCCATTTATTTCCTTTCTGTAAATGTTATCAAGTATTTTCTTTTTACAATAATGTGAACTTTTTTTTTTTTTTTAAGATTTTACTTATTTAGTCACAGGGAAACAGCACAAGCAGGGAAGAAGGGCAGAGGCAGAAGGAGAAGAAGGCTCCCCACTGAGCAAGGAGCCGGATGTGGGACTCAATCCTAGGACCCTGGGATCATGACCTGAGCCGAAGGCAGACACTTAACCAACTGAGCCACCCAGGCATCCCTAACAATAATGTGAACATCTTTCAATGAATCTAAGATTGTGTGTCTAAATATGCACATGTTGACATGTTTTTTCACATTCATTCTTTTACATGTCTCAGTTTTGTTCAAACAGAGAGTACATATTCTGTGTAGGGAACATGCTAGGCTCTGGGACAGAAAAATATAAAAGATGTCCCTGCTCTCAAGTCTAGTATTTCTCTGTTTTATAGTTTTGGAAAATAATTACTATAAGTCACAGTCTAACAGCTTGCATTTTAAAATGTCATTGATTTTGTTTCCAGGAGCTTAGAATATCTATAACTTGAAATTTTTGTTAAACCAAAAAGGAAAAAAAAAAATTCATAAAAGCAAACACCTAAAACTTTAGTCTTCACAGTGCAAAGAAATTGGGCATTATTGTCTTACTAGTGTTAGTCTTATGCACATAGTTAACTATAAATAACCTCATTTCTAATTATATTCCCAGAAATGAAAAGTAAAAATAATGGTCACCATGTAATATATAGACCACTGTCTTTTCTTGAGGTCTCATCTTTTTTTTTTTTTTTTTTTTTTTAGATTTTATTTATTTGACAGAGAGAGACACAGCGAGAGAGGGAAAACAAGCAGAGGGAGGGGGAGAGGGAGAAGCGGGCTCCCCGCAGAGCAGAGAGCCTGATGCGGGGCTCGATCCCAGAACGCTGGGATCATGACCTGAGCCGAAGGCAGACACCGAACGACTGAGCCACCCAGGTGCCCCAAGGTCTCATCTTTTCAAAGCCAGTTTTAAAGAAGTCTACAGAGTAACACTTCACCCTCCCATTAAAATATATCTCTTCATTTATATACTAATGACTGAGAATCCCCTATGGTAAACTAGAATCATAAGCATTTCTGGGACCAGAAACCCGAGAAATATATATAGTGTGCCTTAGACTATTAACTTTTCAGTGCAGATAATGAGTTGTATCTGCAAATGGCTAAACACCAGATGGTATGTGAAAATTTGCATTGGACAGTTTGAAAAACTTAACTGTGCATAGGACAGATTTGTATAGGACAATTTAAAGTGGAGAAAAAGTTGAGAGGGCAGAGACATGTCTACTATGCTTAAGGACATTCTCATAGATGCAATTAAGAGATAAGTTGGATTTAAAGGCCCCATTACAAAAATAGACTCAAACTGGTTGAAAGACCTCAATGTGAGACAGGAGTCCATCAAAATCCTAAAGGAGAACACAGGCAGCAACCTCTTCGACCTCAGCCGCAGCAACTTCTTCCTAGAAACATCGCCAAAGGCAAGGGAAGCAAGGGCAAAAATGAACTATTGGGACTTCATCAAGATAAAAAGCTTTTGCGCAGCAAAAGAAACAGTCAACAAAACCAAAAAACAACCGACAAAATGGGAAAAGATATTTGCAAATGACATATCAGATCAAGGGCTAGTATCCAAAATCTATAAAGAACTTATTAAACTCAACATCCAAAGAACAAATGATCCAATCAAGAAATGGGCAGAAGACATGAACAGACATTTTTCCAAAGAAGACATCCAAATGGCCAACAGACACATGAAAAAGTGCTCAACATCGCTCGGCATCAGGAAAATCCAAATCAAAACCTCAATGAGATATCACCTCACACCAGTCAGAATGGCTAAAATTAACAAGTCAGGAAACAACAGATGCTGGCGGGGATGCGGAGAAAGGGGAACCCTCCTACACGGTTGGTGGGAATGCCAGCTGGTGCAGCCACTCTGGAAAACAGGGTGGAGGTTCCTCAAAAAGTTGAAAATAGAGCTACCATACGATCCAGCAATTGCATTACTGGGTATTTACCCCAAAGATACAAATGTAGGGATCCGAAGGGGTACATGCACCCCGATGTTTATAGCAGCAATGTCCACAATAGCCAAACTGTGGAAAGAGCCAAGATGTCCATCAACAGATGAATGGATAAAGAAGAAGTGGTACATATATATATATACAATGGAATATTATGCAGCCATCAAAAGGAATGAAATCTTGCCATTTGCAGTGACATGGATGGAACTGGAGGGTATTATGCTGAGTGAAATAAGTCAATCAGAGAAAGGCATGTATCATATGACCTCATTGATATGAGAAATTCTTAATCTCAGGAACAAACTGAGGGTTGCTGGAGTGGTGGAGGGTGGGAGGGATGGGTGGCTGGGTGATAGACATTGGGGAGGCTATGTGCTATGGTGAGTGCTGTGAATTGTGCAAGACTGTTGAATCACAGACCTGTACCTCTGAAACAAATAATACATTATATGTGGGGAAAAAAAAAAAAAAAAAGAAGATGATAGCAGGAAGGTAAAAATGAAGGGGGGGAATTGGAGGGGGAGACGAACCATGAGAGACTATGGACTCTGAGAAACAAACTGAGGGTTCTAGAGAGGAGGGGGGTGGGGGGATGGGTTAGCCTGGTGATGGGTATTAAAGAGGGCACGTATTGAACAGAGCACTGGGTGTTATATGCAAACAATGAATCATGGAACTAATGATGTAATGTATGGTGATTAACATAATAAAAAATAAAAAATAAAAAAATAAAGGCCCCATTCTGCCTCTCTAGCCTCATGTACTAGTCGCCCCTCCACCTCTTCCTCCTCTCCAAACTAATCACTCTTAAAATATTATGCCTTGACATGGGAAACAAAAGCAAATATAAACTTTTTGGACTTCATCAAAATAAAATGTTTCTGCACAGCAAAGGATAAAGTCAATAAAACTAAATAGACAAACTACAGAATGGAAGAAGATAATTGCAAATGACATATCTGATAAAGGGTTACTATCCCAAATCTGTAAAGAACTTACCAAACTCAACACCCAAAAAACAAATGATCCAGTTTAAAAATGGGCAGAAGACATGAATAGACATTTTTCCAAAGAAGACATCCAGATGGCCAACAGACACATGAAAAGATGCTCAACATCACTCATCATCAAGGAAACACAAATCAAAACCACAATGAAGTATCACCTCACATCAGTCAGAAAGGCTAAAATTAATAACACAGGAAACAACAGATGTTGGCAAGGTTGCGGAGAATATACATATATATATTCATATAGAATAGTACTCAGCCATAAAAAAGAATGATATCCTGTCATTTGCAATGACGCAGATGGAACTATAGCATTATGCTAAGAGAAATAAGTCAGTCAGAGAAAGACAAATCCATATGATTTCATTCATGTGGAATTTATGAAACAAATTAACATGGGGGGAAAAAGAGGCAAACCAGGAAACAGACTCTTAACTACAGAAAACAAACTGATGGTTATGGGGGGGGGTGGTGAATGAGGGGATGGGTTAAATGGGTGATGGGGATTAAGGAGGCACTTATGATGAGCACCAGGTGTTGTATGTAAGTGATGAATCACTAAATTCTACCCCTGAAACTAATATTGCACTGTATGTTAACCCTTTGGAATTTAGACAAAAACTTAGAAAAAATAAAAGCATAAAATTGTGCCTTGAGGTATTTTTGACTCTGTTCTTGTTGCCATAAAACAGCCAATATCGTTCTTATTAAGGTTCAATTCAAACTAAGTTTGGGTTTCTCAATGTTTGCCCACTCCTATACCAGGGAATGTCATTCCCAGAAGCCCTAGTCTCTGCCTTCAGTGCATTCAGAAACCAATATAGAGGGAATCACACAGCTGTAGTACTGGTACACACACAATTCTGTAACATGGGGATTGAGTTACAGGTAGCTTCCTTGGAAATTGAAATGGACTTGATGGTGCTAAGACAAGGGAAGGCTTCACAGACAAGGTAGAATTGGCTTAAAATTTTCAATATTGAGTATTCCAGGCAGACAGTCATAGTTATGGATAGTAAGTGTTATAAAAATAGCTGGAGCAGCATGTGTAAATGGGTTGCGCCCCACGACCATTGGTAGGATGAGACTCAAACCAAAGTACTCACACTTTGGTCCACCTGGGTGCATCCTCACAGGGAGAGAGGGGTCACAGGAGATATGCCAGAGGAGAGTGAAGAGAACTCACCTGTCCAGATCACTGGAAATGTCTTTGTTGCTCTCCCTATCTAAAAGGTTATGTTGTGCAAAATTTTCATATGGGTAGTTGCTTTTTAATTTTGACCATGCTGTATTAGAGTAGGTATTGTGGAGTATGCTGCTGAAACATCTTTAAAGTAGGATAATGAATCTGGACAGGATAATGAATACCTATCATTGAAAATTTTAATTTACAGAGCGCTTCCCATAGTATTACTCTGTTGATACTGACAAAAACTCTTGAGGTTAAATATTTCCTTCCAAACTCTGGTTTAAAAATAATGCTGGAGTTTAAATACTTCTTATCTCTATAAGCATACCTGGTAGGAAAGCAAGATCATAAATCACTGTCACTGATAAGACATTACCTGTGAATCCCAAGTTATTAATGTAAGATTTTTCTCAATTTGTTACCTACGTATAAAGGATTTGGCATTTTCTCTAGAGACTGATGCAGAGAACGCACAAGACAGCAAAAATACTATATTCAGTTGACTGAGAAAAGGGTTATCTTGTTGATTCTTTAATGAAAATTACTTATAGACTCTAGAGCCAATGTCCCAGTGCCAACTAGATATGGTTAAACAGTATGAGCACAGCTTCATTAACCATTCACTGTCCTTTAGAAATACACGCCTTTTAATTGCCCAGAACATCTTAGGGAAAAAATATTTCAACAGCTTCAAATAAATATCTATTATAAGCACTAACCTGTTACAAGTGGGTGTTTCAAGGTCTTAACAAGATGGCAATAGTGTTTAAGCCTTGCTAATGCATTCTAATAATGAAATGATAGTTTTACATCATTAATTTAGAATTTAATAAAATTTAATCATGAGCAATCTAAGCAAAAAAATCAAATTTTGTCATGAAATTACATATAGAGGGAAACCAAAGTGTAGCTGGATCTAGCATTTCTCCTTCACTACTGGAGGCACCATACTTGTAGCAATAGTTATCGGAATTATCATCACTCCAGGCACATTTTTCCCAGTCCAAACTCAGTCTTCCTCCCTGACACTGGAGCTAGCATGGACATCAGAACTCCTAAACCTTGTCACTGAAGCAAGAAGTAGTCAGGGCTGAATTTGTGGGGGCTGGGGGACAAGTGTGGTGGTAGCAGAAAGAGCACGGGCACCATCTTCAACTCAAACTCATTACAAGAGCCATATAGAGGCATCAGTCTACTGCTGTGCAACCAATTACTCCAGAATTTAGAGGCTATAAATGATAATTATCTCAGTTTCCATTCATCATAAGTTCAGAAAAGACCCACAAGACTGCTTAATTGCTGTTCCATGGTGTCTGGAACACAGATGAACTCTCAAATCCAGGCCTAGAAACATTTGGAAGCCTACTCGCTCACATATCATAGGTGCTGATGGTCAGCTGGGGGATTAGCTGGGCCTGTCAGCCTGAATATTACCACAAGTGGTCTTTCCATTCCAAGGGCAAGCCTTCCAAGGAAAACATACCTAGGTAGAAGCCATATGGCCATTTACTGCTAGGCCCCAGAAGCCATGCATTATCACTCTGCTATATTCCATTAGTCATAGGAGTCACAGAAGTCCACCCAAGTTTGAAGCAGGGAACATAAACCACACCTCTCAGTGGAGGTATGTCAACATTCCATCATCAGTTTATACACTACATGCTGTTCATGTGCAGGTCTATTTTTCTAAAGATGGCTATACACACCTTCTCCTGCAAGAAATACTAGAAGAAACAAGATATTACATTGATAGCATTCTGAATATCTTTCCAAATACCTGGGAAATTAAATTAGTAACATTAAGTAATTTCAATACCATTTTATTCTCTGTACCAAGCTTGATGTCTAAAATATATACAAATACCAATAGGTCACTTAGAAGCCTGAGATTGTGTGGAATCATCTGCCATTGATAATGTATTGTGATGAGCATTGGGTGTTATACGCAACTAATGAATTGTTGAACATTACATCAAAAACTAATGATGTACTATATGTTGGTGAACTGAACATAAAAAAATCTCTGGCTTTCCATACTTACTAACAAAGTTCAGGCGTACAGTCTGAATTTCTACTTTAATGCAATCCTGTAAGCACTGTCCTATTTGTCCTTCTCCTTTAAGAACCCTACTTCTTCCCTTCTGCCTAACAGAATCACATTTATTTGTGGGTAAAGGTTTAATGTGATTTGAGCTTGTGACATGCACAGAAACTCTCTCGTATTTCCAAACCATGCACTCCAGCACAACCCTAGGACACTGTTTCTCGGAGTATAATCACTAAAGAAAAAAAAGTGAGAAAACTGTTAGAAGTATGGAGATTTCAGGGCTACTTATTTTTGGAACAGGACAAGTAAGCACCACATGTCCTATAAACTGGACACTCGCCTTGGCTACAGCAGTCATTCTCTAGATTAGTGAATGCTGAATACAAAACTTCTATCTGGAGTAGTGTTTATAGTAATTGTTGTCAGACCATCAGTTGTCAGACCATTAGTGCATCACAGACAGATAATCACTTGTATACTCCTCACTAAATACTCTGCAATTCTGTGTACTGACACAATGAAGAAGGTATCATATCTTTTTGTCAGAAACATAATTATATGTCTCAGTAACAAGAATTTCACAGCTAGAAAATGTTCTATGATCTATTTTTTTAACAACTTAATAGGTCTGTAGATATTATAACCAAGTTACCCAATATTTTATGTCTTTAAAAAATCTGCCATTGTAAGAGTGTACATAAATGATACAAAATAGTTGTAACTACCAGTTGAACCAAAATAGATCCTGTCAGGAGCTTATCTACACAATGCAGGCAACTATTAAACTAGCACTCTAAGTTAAATTGTAACATTTATCTTCTCTAGTGACTAATAATTGAGTGAAGTATATGAAAATCACAACCATTACACTTAATATTGTATATTAATAACTTTGTTAACAGTTGAATTTCTTCGATACCCTATGTATAATTGCATTAGTCACTTTGGTGTAAAATATCAATATAGATTTCTCACTGGATTTGATCAGTTTTATTTTGTTTTTCGCTATAATTTAACTTCAAATTTGTTACCTTCTTTTGACAATGTGTGAGGAGGCTCCTCATATTGTTAGGAGTGAGAAAGTCCTATTCCTGTAATTCAAAGGTGTGTGCCACATAAAGTGGAGCATATTGTATTAGACAACATTGGGAATATGAGAAGCAGGACCAAAGTATTTTTGTATCTGAAGGTGACTTAGCTAATTCTCACCATGCTGTCAGCTCAAAACTTTATAAGAGACCAGAAGCCTAAATAGAATGTTAGGAATCTAAAAACGTCAACACGTAGTGGACTAGAAATCCAAGACAACACAAGCAGTGCAATTTAACAAGTATTTCTTGAACTAGCTTTATGCAGTGCATGTAATAGTATCTTTAAAAGTTGAGAATTTTCCAGTTACAATTTTAGATATTTCTTTTTTAAACTAAGTCTCCTCTTTGAAAGTAGAAACAGAATTTATAGTCTCTCATTAGATATTACAATTACCTAATAAGTTAGCATTTTATAAAGATAAATATAGGAATGTAGCTATGTTTATTTTTATGTTCAGTTTTGTCACATACTGTCAAATTCTCATTTTCAATTTTTAACAAAGTATAGGAATATAAATAGACCTGGATCCATGCTGAAGCTGAAGATGGCCAGTCCTAAACTGCATTGTTAACTTCAAATGTGACTTAAACTAAACCATATCACATTAAATGTAAATGACCAATACTATAATTAAAAGGCAGAGATTGTTAGATAAAAAAGGCAAGTCCCAACTTTATGCTATTTAAAAGAAATGAACTTTTAATATCAATAGCTAAGTAGATAAAAAGCAAAAAGATGGCCATGATAGACCTTTCTAAACCAATCAACATAATCTGCTAGAACTACATTAATAGTAGGCAAAGTAGATTCCAGAAGTATATAACTAAGAATAAAGGTCTTTTCATAAACAGATGAAGTCATAAAAGGCATAAAAATCCTAAACTTTATGTACTTAACAGATCCTCAAAATACACAAAGGAAAAATGGATAGAACTGCAATGAGAAATATATTTCTACAACTAGAGTTGAAGATTGATACTATTCTAACAATAATTGATAAACACAGAAAATCTGTAATTGTATGGAACACTTCAATAACACTATCAACAAAATCAACCCAACTAACAGTTTTAAAACATTCTACTCAGCAGAATACACACATTCTTTTCAAGTACACATGGAACACTTACTGAGATAGACCATACCACAAGTCTCAAGAGATATGTAAGAATTCATTAAAACTATATTCTCAGACCACAATAGAATTACAAATCATTAACAAAGATTTCTGCAAAATCCTTAATTGTAAATTAAACAAACTTCTAAATAACACATGGGTCAATGCAAAAATCAAAACAGAAATTGGAAATTATTTTAAACTGAATGTAAGACACAAAATATAAGGATAAATGGACTGCTCCTGAGCCATACAAAGGCAGAAATTTAGAGCATGAAAGCATATAAGAAAACTCAAATTCATGACCTCATGTTCCATTTTAAGCAACTAGAAAAAAAGAGCAAATTAAACCTAAAATAAATAGAGGAAAAATAGTATTAATGATAAGATTGCCTATAAATGAAAGAGAAAATGGAAAGAAAAAAAAATCCATGTTTACCAAAACTGGCTCTTAGAGGAAAAAACAAACAATTAGACTCTAATCAGAATGGCTAGGGGAAAAAAAGGAGGGGGGAATAGGACTCAAACTATATTGAGCATAAGAGAGAATATAACTACAGATCTTATTCTACAAATACAAAGAGGATTTTGAGAAGATTATGATCAATTTTCTGCCAATATATTCAAAAACTCCAATGATAGGTTCCTCCAAAGACAAAAGACTTAATTCAAACAGCTCTGTATTTATTATGGAAACTGAGCTTGTAATTTGAAAAACTTTTCAGGTGTTATAAGATGCTTCTCAATACATTCTGTAAGGACAAAACTAAACATTATGAAGAAAGCTGAAGACTAGTGTTTGTAGAACACAGATATAACAATTCTAAAAGAAAAGAAAAAAAAAACAGATAAATATATTAAAAACAGACATCATGACCAGGAATACAAGTTTGGTTTTATATCTGAAACTAAGTCAGTACTCTTTTTTTAAGATTTTATTTATTTACTTTGAGAGAGAGTATGTATAAGCATGAGCAGGAGGGGCAGAGGGAGAGAGAGAGAGAGAGTCCTCAAGCAGACTCCCTGCTGAGCAGGGATCCCAATGCAGGGATCAATCTCATGACCCAGAGATCAGGACCTGAGCCAAACCCGTGAGTGGGATGCTTAACTGACTGAGCCACCCAGAGGCCTCAAAGCTAAGTCAATACTCTTAACCATTTTTTTTTAAAGATTTTATTTGACAGAGAGAGACACAGCAAGAGAGGGAACACAAGCAGGGGGAGTGGGAGAGGGAGAAGCAGGCTTCCTGCGGAGCAGGGAGCCCGATGCGGGGCTCAATCCCAGGACCTTGGGATCATGACCTGAGCTGAAGGCAGACACTTAATGACTGAGCCACCCAGGCACCCCAATACTCTTAACCACATTAACTAAATAAAATTATTTGATAATCTTATTGAACACAGAAAAAGCATTTGAGAAAAGTCAAAATCCATTCCTGATAAAACTATTCAGCAAGGTGGAAATAAAAGAAACTTGTTCTACGTAACAAAGGACATCCACAACTAATATAAGTAATACTGAGATCTTCTAAGATCAGGAAAAAGACAAATTTCTCTTGTCCTTCTTTGTAACACTGAACTGGGCGTTTTATCCAGTACAATAAGCCATAGAAAAGGAAACAGTTTTACTTTTTCTATCTTTATTTACATGTTTATTATACATGTGTGTCAAAGTTGAAGATCTGACACAATCTACAAAAAGCTACTGAAAGTACTAAGTGGATTAGTAAGGTTGCAAGATAGGTGATCAATAAAGAACTGAATTTGCAAATACTAGCAATGAATAATTGGGAACTGAAATTAGGTAATATTTACAATAGCTTCAAGAATATAAAATTCTTAGGAATAAATCTGACAGAAGGCATGAAAGACTTGTGCACTGAGAACTAAAACATTGTTAAAATTTAAGAATACCCAAGGGAAAGCTATACCATTTTTTTTAATGAGTGAGATGATTCAGTGTTAGTATGTCAATTCTCCTCAAATTCATCCATAGACAAATGAAAATTCCAACACAATTTTTGTAAAAAAAAAAAAAAAAAGATATGATTTTATAATTCATATAAAAATCCAAAGAAATTAGAATTGTCAAAATTATTCTGAAAGACCTGGAGAATACTGACTATAAGATTTTAAAAGTCACATTACTGTAACAAAAAGAGTGTGTTACTAGCATAACAGACAAGTAAATCAATGTAACAGAATAGGGAATCTAGAAACAGACCCACACAGATGCACGACTGATTTGACAAAGGTTAAAAAGCAATTCAGTGATCAAAGGATAGTGTTTTCTGCAAATATTGTGATAAAAGTTACACATCTATATGTGTAACGATGAAAAGTGAAATTTATTCCCTATCTTCTATAATATAAAAAATTATATCAAAAATTTTATCACATACTTAAATGTAGACCTATGAAACTATAAAACTTCAAAAAATAAGCATAGGAGAAACATTTATGAAATTGATTTTGTAAATATTTCTTAAATATGACACTTAAAACAGTAATCATGTAAGAAATAAACTGGTAACATAGTCTTAATCAAAATTTACTTTTTCTGATCTTCATAAGATACAGTTAATTACAATGAAAAGGCAAACCACAGTCTGGGAGAAAATTTTTCCAAGTCATGCATATGATAATGAGATACTATCCAGAATACATAGGGAATGCTCACACCTCAGTAACAAAAAAATAACCTACATAAAAGGGGACGATATTTGAACAGATACATCACCAAAGAACAAATATGGATGGCAAAAACACATGAAAGGATACTCAACATCATTAGTCATTAGGCAAATACAAATTAAATTCACAATGACCTACTACAACACACCTTCTAGAATGCCTGACAACACCAAATGCTGGTAAGGATGTGGAGGAACTAGAACTCTCAGACCCTGGTGATGGCAATGTAAAATATTACAACCACTCAGTGCAACAATTCAACAACTTAATAAATTCAATATACACCTACCATATGATTCAGCCATTCTACTCCTAGATATTTCCCCAAGAGGAAAGAGTATCCAGGCAAATAAATGGTATACCAGATAATGAATGCAGATTTGTTATAAAAACTGGGAACAACTCATATGTCCATCATCAATGATTAGATGAACAAATTTTGGTGTATACCTTATGAAAGGTTGCTCAGCAATAATAAAAAAAAAATTGATATACATGAGAACATGCATGAATCTCAGATTTATTGTGCTGAAAAAAGCCACACTGTGTAATATCATTTATGTAGGTTCTTGTAAAATACAACTAATATACACTGACAGAATCAGTCCATTGGTTGTCTAAAGGTGGGAGAAGGGAGAACGGTATTACCAAGTGGCATGAGAAATTTGGGGGGCTGGGGGCACATTCACTCTCAATTGTGGTAAGGATTATGGGTATATATAGATGTCAAATAATTTCATATATGCTTTATCACAATCTAAGGTTCATAGACCATTGTCAAAGATGTTAATTGAAATATAGATGAACAGTATGAGGAAATGGAAATGCTAATGGGAATACTAAGTAAATAAACTCATACTAAGTAAAATAAACATGAATATTCTTTTGTTTCATTTGGGGCTAAACACCAGACATAAATAAATCTATATATTTGAAGGAGATTATGTAAATGTTTGAGTCTTATTACTGTTTTGTTTGATCTTTCAAAGTAAAATAAAACTGTCTTTGGAAGTATTCAAAAGTGTTCATCAGATGACCATGAAGAAGATAAAATGGCAATGCAGTATAATCTGGAGCAAAGGAGAGGTTACTGAGAATAATGTATTTGCAATGGTTTTTATAATCATGTGAAGGTAAGCAGGTTTTGTACTTTAGGAAACTTTCATTTAAGTCATGAATCCTGTCAATATGTAGATATATTATTCAAATTAAGTGAATTTGAAAAAAAAAAAGAAGTTATTTATTTGGGATCTAAGAGAACCTAGAAGACAGAATTTGAAAATAAGAAGTATGAGTTTCAAAGAAATCAAGCTTACTATCCAACACTATACTGCTAATAACTATAGCTAAATCAAGATGCAATCCCTTAATCCAAATCCAATTCTGTTTATAGTATATCATTTGAAATTCATGTTTTGGCAGAAGTTAAAGAATCTGTTAAAAGACCAAAGGTAGAGAAAGGAAGAATCCACGGCCCATAAAAATCTCATCAGAAAAGGACTATGCAAACTACTCACCAGGTAACACATAAAAGGAGAGATGGTAAGAGTTTACATATGAACAGTTTTTGTTCCTAATAGATGAATCCATTTCATTTGCTCCTCTTATAACTAAGATCCTGCTTCCTTCGACACATCATTTCTTCTCCCTTCTCTTCTGATTAATTATGCAGTTTGGTTGTACTGATCCAAATCCCTGGTACCAAGTACTGGTATGTGGCAAGCCTAATAGGATTACCATATCCATTTAGCTAATTTTCTTGTTGTTCTTATCCTGGGTAGGACACCTGGCTCAAAGAGTGTGAGTTGGGGAGAGGAGGGAGAGAGAAATGGGGAGAGGGAAAAGGAGACCCAGAGAAAAAGAGGCAGAGACAGAGAAAGGGAGGCAAAAACTGAGAAATAAATTGTATTTTTAAAATAATTTTTTTCAGTTTATTTTGTCACTTCACACACATAAAAGTGAAAAATAACCAACACCTAACACCAACCAACTCAATTAAGAAATTAAATATTACAAATACGGCCGAAACCCATGTACCTCTATCTTCCAAATCTCATTACGTTTCTTGCTTCTCAGAAACATTATCCTCAATTTGTTTTATGCAATGCCTGGGCACAACTTTAAAGTCTTACAACTTCAGTATTTTTATTTAAACATTAAATAGCATTGTTTTCTAAAATTTTAAACTATGTGAATATTATCTCAGGTTGTGAGAAAGGAAATTTTTTACTAAACCTGTGGGCCCTGCTGCTGGGTTCCCAGGGAAGCTACACTTTAACCTTTGCCAAGGTCAAAATGACTCAGCAAAACCTCTCAGCATGGGCTTTATTTCTACCCTGACCACTTCTCGTACACCTGCTTCATTAAATAACCAAAAAGGAGCGTTCGGAACACAAGAAATAAGAAGGAAGAAACTTCCCTGGCTCCCTTAAGATTTAAGTCATACAGCCATACATATCCTAGAAGCCTAAGATCAGGTCTACAACTTTCTGAAATGTTTTTTTTTTTTGTCTAAGGATTTGTAACTTTCTATGTAGAAAATGTCTAACTCTACACAAAATGCTCCTTTGTGTCCCAGGCAGCTATCCTAAATTGAGCTCAAATAAAACTATTCCTTTCTTTTAGAAATTGTAAAAGGTATGTTCATTGTGTCAACATTTGCGACCAGCATTTCAATCAACATATTTGGGGTGACTAATCTCTGAAAAATCCTTCAAGACTTTGGTTGAGGGCATGTCCTTTTGGAGAGTACATGTTTCCTTCTACCAAAAACCACCCTGTGCCACCTTGCAAGGATTAATTTCTTATAAATTTGAACCCTAAACCTATACAGACACTCTTTAGTTATGAATTCTCAAGGGAGCTTTTCCTCCCCTTCAGTTTAGGTAGAATCAAAGTCGCTTTCCCACAACTTTCATTTTGCCAGATCAAAGACTTTCCTTGGTCCACCCTTCAGTAAAGGGTGCAATAAGGCAGAGATTCCCAACCAGTATGCTGTCATGTTGAATGGGTAATAGACCAATACTAACAGCCACATTGTTTATATCAGTATGATTGATAAAAACATTTCTGTTAAGCTATGGAATAGAAAGGCACTAGAAATCATTGCTGTAAGTGGCCTTATCTATGTGCAAGAAACTCATTCCCAATTTACTACTCTGTCTAGAATCAAAGCCTCATCTCTCGTTCCATATGTGGTCATTAAAATGCAAGCCTTTTGGTTACCAAGATAGGCAGAGGCTCCAATGTTTCTATAGCTTTAGCTGACAGCTCTGGTTTCCAGTTCCCTCTGTATTTCCACACTGGGGACTTTCTTAAACAGCATTTCTAGATGTTTGTGTTAGGATGTGAAAGGCAAGCTTGTAGATAGCTTATCTATCATGTTACTAAAAACAACTTTTTTTCTTTATATTTCCTTTGATAATTACTCTTAAATATTTTTAATTATATTTTCTGTAGGTTTAATAGGACTGTTTCAAGTGACTATTATTACTAATAAAAGCTATAGTGTAGAATATAAAACTCAAGAGTGGTTATTATAGATATTGGTGATTATAAATGTGTTATGGTATTTTATCACTTTATTCAGTTCAATATGTAAACTCTAAGTTCTAGATATAAACAATTATCATAGAAAAAAAAATGAAGTTCTCTGAATATGCTAGAAGAGACGCTAGATATTAGGCTTCTCTTTCCAATTGCCAAAATAAATGATCTTGACTAATCAGTTGGTGATGAATTGATCTCTCATTGTCTGTTGGTGCTAAAAAGCATTCTCCTGAGAAAGTGGAATCTACTCTCACCTTGAAATGTGTTCACCACCACAGTTGAAAAAAGATGGACTCATTCACATTTTTTTAATGAAGACTATAGCATTTCTACAACTTTTACTACACACTCAGTTCATATCAAGAATAATATTGCTACTTATGACCCAGCACTGCCAGATGTTCCAAACTAAACTTCCTGCAGAAGAAAATTATGAAAAATCCAATCACACACCTAAATTTTAAGAAAAAAAAAAAACATTCTAGAGAACAATTACATTAAGTCAGGAGCAGTTACATACAGAATGAGGGTCAAGTCAGAAAATCTACATTAGTAGTACACTGAAACTATCAACTGAAATCAGTGATGGCTGAAGTCAGGGAGGGCAGGATTGGCAAGTTCTCAGTGATACAGCACTGAGTGTCATTCTAGAGTTGATGGATGTGGAACTTGGTCAAGCAGCAGACAAGAACCTAGAAAGAGAGGTGACCACACAGGGGGGAAATAATCTCCATAAACCTGGTATCTCTGCCTTAGAGCAGCGGTCTTGTCAAGCGTACCTCAAAACAACGGATTTTATCCCTTGTACTGGCAGTCTTCAGAGATCGATCTTTTGACCTGATTTAGGCATTTAGCAGGTTAAGTTTTCACAGGAAACCTGCCCACTGAAAAATACAGGGGTTCCCCCAGTCCCAGGCAATAGTACTTTTCTGTTTTCTGAAGTGTCCCGATGAGATTCTGCCACTCCTGAAATCTGGCACTAAAATAGGTCAGTCAAGCACCGAAAACTTCTACTAACTTATGTATAAAATCTGTCAACTGCTATACTCTTGACATGGAGATTTAACCCCTCTCCAGCAAGAAGATAAAATAGAAAGTCCCAGGTCTTGGGGCGCCTGGGTGGCTCAGTCGTTGAGCGTCTGCCTTCAGCTCAGGTCATGATCCCAGCGTCCTGGGATCGAGCCCCGCATCGGGCTCCCCGCTCAGCGGGAAGCCTGCTTCTCCCTCTCCCACTCCCCCTGCCTGTGTTCCCTCTCTCACTGTGTCTCTCTCTGTCAAATAAATAAATAAATAAAATCTTAAAAAAAAAAAAGAAAAAAAGAAAGTCGCAGGTCTTTCTTCAAAAGGAGTGCCCAAGATGTGTAGATAAGGAGTAATGCAAGCAATGCTTGAAGTGGGATAGAATGTATTAAAGTGTTTTCTTAGCCATTTCTTTTTGGGATGCATGCTCACTGTGGATCATTTAAGTGTTGTCTAACCCATGTTTCAAAGCATATTTTGTTTTTTCATAGGATTCATTGTTGTAGTTATCTATGATCCAATTCAAGTTAGTATTTGCAAATGATGTAAAGTTAAGGATGGAAGTTTTGGGTTCCCCCCCTCCATGTGAATAGTCAATTTCCAGGATCATTTGTTAAGACCCTTATTTCCCCTTATTTCGTTTATCAAGTATCAGCTGTACATTTATATGCAGGTTCACTTCTAACCATCCTGTATGGCTTCATTGATCTGTGAGTCCACCCTTAGACAAATACCAAGCTGTTTTAATTACTGCAGGTTTATATCAAGACTAAGTACTGTGTGTCTTCCAACTTTTTTTCCCCAAAATTGTTTTAGTTGTTCTAGGCACTTTATGTTACCATATGAATTTTAGAGTCCGTTTATCAAATTCTACAAAAAAATACCACTGGGTTATTGGTATGGATTATATCAAATCTAAAGATTAATTCAGGGAGAACTGGATTTTTAAAAGTATTATCTTTCAATCTATAAATATTTTCTCTCTCCATTTAATTTTTCTCAGCAGTATTTCAGTGTATAATTATTGAATGTATTTTAAGTATATCCCATAGCACTTTATGTCATTGGATGCTATCATAGTTTTTAATGTCCAATTTTTTTGCTGTCCGTACACAGAAATATAATTGAGATTTCTTTATTAAGCTTACATCCTACAGACTTTGTAGTTTCACTAGCAACTCATATTCTCTAGGATTTTGTACGTGAGATCATGTCATTTGTAAATGAAGACCATCTCACTTCTTTTCCAATGTCAATGTGGGTTTTTTTGCTTTGCTTCTATGATAGTAGCTCGGATCTTTTGGTACAATGTCAAATAGAAGTGGTAAGATGAGAAATCTTATTCTTACAGGGAGGGCATTTAGCTTGTCACTGTTAAGTATAATGCAAACTTAGGTTTTTCTAAAGAAGTCCCTTATCTTGTTGCAGATTTCCTTTTTTTTTTTTTTTTTAGATTTTATTTATTCATTTGAGACACAGAGATACAGAGAGAGAGAGAGAGAGCATGAGCAGGGAGAGAGGCAGAGGGAGAGGGAGAGGCAGGCTCCCCGCTGAGCCAGGAGCCTGATGCGGGGCTCGATCCCAGGACCCTGGGATCATGACCTGAGCCGAAGGCAGACGCCCAACCATCTGAGCCACCCAGGCGCCCCTGTAGATTTCCTTCTAATACTAGCTTGTTGAGAATTTTATCAAGAAGGAATTTTTTTTTTTAAGTTTTTATTTTACCACCCAGTGCTCATCACAGTTAATACACTCCTTAATCCCCATCACCTATTTCCCCCATCTCCCCTCCCATCTTCCCTCTGGTAACCATCACTTTGTTCTCTATAGTTAAGAGTGTTTCTTGGCATACCTCTCCCCCCCTCCCTTTGCTTGTTTTAATTCCACACAAGAGTGAAATCATATGGTATTTGTCTTTCTCGGACTTATTTCACTTTGCATTAATATTCTCTAGCTCCATCCATGTTGTTGCAAATGGCAAGATTTTATCCTTTTTATGGCTGAATATTCCATATATAAATATATTTTTAAATAAATATATATAAAATATGTGTGTATACACACACACCATATGAAGAGGAAAGTTTGAATTTTGACCAACATCATCTCTATCTACTGAGATGATTATTTTTTTCTTCCTTAACCAGCTACTATGTAACAATGATTTTCAAATGGTAAGCCAAAGTTTCATTCCTGGGATAAATCCCATTTGTTGTTATCTTTATGGAGCTACATTTGATTTACTAAAACATTCTTAAAGATTCTTAAAGATTTTCATGTCTATGTGCTTCAGAGGAATTGGTCTGTAGTCTTCCTTTCTTCTACAGTCTTACATGTTATCACTGTTATTGTTTCCCCTTTCCTGTTTTCCACCTTCTGGTAGATTTAGTAGGTTTAGAATTTCATTTTGTCTCCCCTATCGTTTATCAGCTAGACTTTGTTTCATTTTCATTGTTTTCTCTAAGTTTAGAATATACATCAACTTCAATAACGTACACTTCATGTATAGATTAAGAGCCTTACAAGTGTATACTTCTGTTTATCCCTCCCATAAATTATATTCTATATCAATGTAAGTTATAAATTCGCAATACAGTTACAGTGTTTATTTTAAAGATAGTTGTTAAAACACTGAGAGGTAGATTAAGACAAGAACACCTTCTTTCACCACTTCATTGACATAGTACTAGAATTCCTAGCTAAAGGAATTAGGCAAGAAATAAAAGGCATCCATATTGCAAAGGAAAAATATCTGCTCAAAGAGGACATAATCATGTATGACAAAGTCCTGAGGATACTATACATATACATGCATGCGTGCACACACACACACACACACACACACACACACAAACACTTTGAACTAAAAAAACAAAGTTGCTGGATATTAAAGTCTACACATTAATGGCATTTCTATACACTAACAACCTGAAAATTAAGAATTCCATTACAATAGCATCAAAAAGAATATTTACAAATAAGTTAAAAAGGCAACAAAACTTGTGTGCTGAAAACTATGAAACATTGCTAAAAGAAATTAAAGATGACAAACACAAAGACATCATGTTCATAGATTAAGACAATATTAAGAGGTCAATAAAACCCAAAGTGAGTTCCTAGTTTAATTCACTCCCCATCAAAATCCCAATGACTTTTGTTAGAAATAGAAATATCCATCCTAAGTTTCACATGGAATTTCAAGGGACCCTGAATAATTCCAACAATCTTAAAAAAGAGAGACAAGGAGAACTGTTGATTCTCTCACATTTCCTAATTGCTAAACTTACTACGAAGCTGTAGTAATCAAAACACTGTGGCATGGTCATTAAGACAAATATATAAACCAATGGAATAGACAGCCTATAAATAAACTCTCAAATATATAGCCAAGCGATTTTTGATAAGGTTGCCAGGGCCACTCCATGGGGAAAGCACCACCTTCGAATAAATGGTGCTGGGAAAACCAGGTATCAACATGGAAGAAAAAAAAAAAATCAGCTTGGACCCCTACTGTGCACTCTGTACCTTATATAAAAAAAAAAAAAAAAAAACTCAAAACCTAAGACCTAAATCTTTTCTCTTTAGGAGAAAACACAGGCAAAAAGCTTCATGATGTCAGACTTGTTAATGGGTTTTTGTTTTTTGTTTTTTAGATACAACACATTAGTCAACAAAAAAGTGTATATGTAAATTAGTCAACAAAACATTAGTCAACAAAAAAGTGTATATGTAAATTGAACATCAAAATTTAAAACTTTAGTGCAAAAACACACTACCAATAATGAAAAGGCCACCCATGGAATGAAAAAAATATATATATATTTGCAAGTCCTCTTTCTAATAGGTGATTAATATCCAGAATATAGAACTCCTATAACAAAAACCAAACATCTTGATTGAAAAATGGGCAGAGAACTTACACAGGTCTCAACAGTACAAATGACCAGTAAGTACATGAAAAGATATGAAGCATCACTAATTAGGGAAATGCAAAACAAAAGCACACTGACATCAACTGGCACCCACTAGGATGGCTGTTTGGAGAGGGAGGCGTGGGAATCCAAAACAAAAGTATTAGCAAGTACAAGGAAAAATTGGAACCCTTGTGTACTGTTAATGAGAACGTAAAATGGTATGGCCACGGAGGAAGATCTGGCAGTTCCTCAAAGAACAGAATTACCCTATGACCCAGCGATTCAACTTCTGAGTATATACCGAAGAGAACAGAAAGCAGAAACTTGAACAAATGTTTATATATCCATGTTCATAGTAGCATTATTTATACACAAAAGGTAGAAGCAAACCCAGTATCCAGTGACAGATGAATAGCTTAAAAAATGCATTGTGTATATATTATGGAATATTATTCAGCCTCAAGAAAGGAAATTCTGACACAGGCTGCCACATAGTCAAAACATGAAGACATCATGCTAAGTAAAATAGGCCAGTACCAAAAGGACAATTTTTATAGGATTCCACTTGAGGTACTTAAATTCAAAGAGATAGAAAGCCCAACAGTAGTTGCCAGGGGCTGGGGTGTCAAGGATAAACACAGCCCAACATCAGTTAATGTAGTATAAACAGATTTTGCTCAGCAACGACTGACAGTGAAGAGCAGAGTTCCATTCCAGTTTGTGCAGAGGTGATGTGGGGGTTATAGTGGGGGAAAGCGGAGGTGGCAGTGCAGGGGGTTCAGAAGGGTGAAAAGTGAACAAGTACAAAGGGTCAGTCATTGTCTATGGGATTAGGCCAACACTATTACCTGGACATTAGGGTTCTATCCTCCCACAGAAGCTGGGAGACAGAGACCTTATCCTTCAGAAATGGCTCTCAGGTCTTCAAGACAGAGTCTGAGTTGCAAAAGATACATACTAAAAATTACAAGCCTGGGGCGCCTGGGTGGCTCAGTCATTAAGCATCTGCCTTCGGCTCAGGTCATGATCCCAGGGTCCTGGGATCAAGCCCCACATCGGGCTCCCCGCTCTGCAGGAAGCCTGCTTCTCCCTCTCCCGCTGCCGCCACTTTGTTCCCTCTCTCGCTGTGTCTCTGTCAAATAAATAAATGAAATCTTTAAAAAATAAATAAATAAAAATTACAAGCCTTTTTCAGTGAAAGCGCTAAGCAAAGAAGGTCAAGAGAGGGCGCCTGGGTGGCTCAGTTGGTTAAGCGACTGCCTTCAGCTCAGGTCATGATCCTGCAGTCCCTGGATCGAGTCCCGCATCGGGCTCCCTGCTCAGCAGGGAGTCTGCTTCTCCCTCTGACCCTCCCCCCCTCATGTGCTTTCTCTCTCATTCTCTCTCTGTCAAATAAATAAATAAAATCTTAAAAAAAAAAAAAAAAAAAAAGAAGGTCAAGAGAAATCATGTATGGGCTAGAACAAAGTCTAGCCTGGCAACATTGAGCTTTCTCAGGGAGACATTTTGGTGGGGATGTAGGGTGGTGTCATCCTTGGGACACAGCATGATGCTGCCAAGAGCCACGATAAAGTTTGGTCAGTTCTCTCAGTGCAGGGGTTTGGGGGGAGTTCTACTAAAAGTTCTGTGGTTCTCAGGAGGGAGGAAAGAATGAGGAGTTCATGTTTAATGGGAACAGTTTCAGTTTTGCAAGATGAGCTTTTGTGGATCAGCGGTGGTGATGGTTGCACAGGGCAGATGAACTTAAAGACACAAAACTATAGACTTTAAAATAGTTATAATGTTTTGGTTTGTGTATATTTTACTGTAACAAAAGATTTTAAAGTAAAAAGGTCATTTACGTTTACTCACTTATGTTTTATGCTATTCCATTTTGTAGATCCTGAGGAGCTCTTTGGAATTTTTTGCTTTTTCTCCTAAAGATATTAGCATTTCTGATAGTTCAGATCTGCTGGCAGTGAATTCTGTCCCCCACCCGCCCACCCCCACCAAAACAATCATCATTTTATTTTATTTGAGTCATAGGTTTCCTTGGTATAGAATTCTAGATTGGCATTTTTTCCAGTAAGTTAAAAATGAAATTGCATTATCCTTTCCCTTACATATTTTCTGACAAGAAGTTGGCTATCATTCTCATTTTTGCTCCTCTATATGTATGTAATGTCCCCTTGTCTGGCTGCTTTAAAGAATTTATCACAATCTGTGCCTTGGAGGGGTTCTCTTTATGTTTTATTGAGCTCAGTAGGGATTCAATTTTGAGGTCTGGATTTATAGTTATCCTCATATTTGACAGATCCTCAGCCATTAATAATGCAAATATTTTCTGTGTCTTTCTGAAACAAAGAACTTCTCATTATTTTAGAGGACCACTCCAATTGCCAAGTGAGAAATTATAGTACCTTGTAAAATAAGGTAGCAGAAACAGAGGTGATAAGAAGTGACTTAACATAAGAGTCTGGATTCCAGGGGGGAAATTTTGTCCTGGAGTTAAATATTTAGGGTATTCAGTTCCATACTTATATACTACGTAGTATGATCACAAAGGGTAAGATCACCTGGGGTTAAGTACAGATAAAAGCCAAGATGACCATGAGGAAAGTTTTTCAAGCAATCCAAAATGGAGTTCAATAAGAGGTAAAACAGGGAAGAAAATGGAGGTTTTTGCAAAAGAGAAAAATATGGTATCTTGCAAAACAAGTAATGTAATAACTTCAAAAAGGAGGCAGGGATTCACTGTTAATTGCTAGTGAAAAGTCAGTAGACTCAAGGATTCTAACACTATCCATGTACTTGACAAGATGAAGGTCATGGACACTGGAAGAATGGTTTCAACAGAGGCAGGAATAAGGCCTTTTAGTAGGAATCAAAGAGCGGAAAAAAAGGACAAACACAGTAAGTACAGACAACTCATTCAACAAGTTTGTTACCAAGGCAAGTAGCGAGCTGTACAATATTTAGGGGAAGTGTAGGCAACTAATATGTTTGCACATATATGTAACCATTCATAACTTGTCCTGTTGTATTTATCTAATTATGATACTATGTTCAACTGCATCCTGTTCTCATTCAAGAGTTTATATTTTGTTCAATTTATATTCATAGAAGTAGATTTAACAAATTTCTAACTGAATAGTATTCTGATTTAGGATTGTGTGATGTATCTATTGTGGCTCATAATTATTCAGTTCTTCTTTGCTATTACAAACCCTGATACAGTAAACCTATTTCTACATGTCATTTTATTAACAAGTTAAAGATTTTACATGTAGAAATGAAATAACTGAATCTTGTGATATATTTTTTTAGATATTGCCCATTTTTCTTGTTAAATGTCCACAATAATTTTGACCTCCACTGGTCCATTTCCCCCTTGTCCTCACCACTGTTACTATTGTCAGACTTGGATTTTTGCCATTAAACTCCATTTCATTGTTCTTTGTTTTGTCATGACTTTCTTCAAATTTCAGTTTCTAAATCTGTGGTTGAGGACCATTCCATATGTACTGACCATTTTTTACTTTCCTCTAAGCAAATCCCTATTCAGATACTTTACCTACCTTTGAAGGATTCCTAGCTTTTTATTTCTTACTGACTAGTAGCAATTTTATGCTCACACACAAATTCTGCCTGCTATATCCATTTAAATATTTTCTCCTAGAAAATAATCACATTCAGAGGACTTTTCCTTATGCAATCTACCTTGGGATAGGCAGCAGCCTCCTTTGATATGCTTTCCCCTCTTTGACTGGAATTGGAAGTACCACAGCAGGGAGCCCCAAGTCCTGGTCTACTGAGTTTGGCATTAGCTGCCATCAGAGCATTGTTCTGTCTCCATGCTCAAAATGCCTGTCACTTTGTCTTAGATGCCCAGCTCTGTGCCCTGGATCACAGAGATGAAGGGAATGGCTCAAGGATCAAGCAGCCAGACTGTTCCCTCTGCAGTGGTTGAATTAATCTCCCTGTCAGTACTGCTAGGCTCTAGTGCTTCTAGGGTCTACCACCTCCTGACATAGATCTCCCTTGATGTGTCCACCATCATTGGCAATTTCTCTGCCAATAGTGAGCAGCCTCAGGGGAACTGGATCAGAAATGTAGTCTTAGTGGGCGCCTGGGTGGCTCAGTTGGTTGAGCGGCTGCCTTCGGCTCAGGTCATGATCCTGGAGTCCCTGGATCGAGTCCCGCATCGGGCTCCCTGCTCGGCGGGGAGTCTGCTTTGTCCTCTGACCCTATCCCCTCTCATGTGTTCTCTCTCATTCTCTCTCTCTCAAATAAATAAATAAAATCTTAAAAAAAAAAAATGTAGTCTTAGGTTCAAGGTGACTCTAGGGACTTGTGCAGAGAATTTGTGGATCTTCACCAAAGTCATCCAACATACCCATAGCAGATTTCTACGATTGCTGCAACAAATTGCCACCAACACAGTCCCGTAAGACAACAAGAATGAGTTAACTTACTGTCAGAAGGTCTAAAGTCAAGATGTTTGGCAGGTCCGCACTCCCCCTGGAGACTGCAGGGAAGAATTCCTTGCTCCCCTTTCTCAGCGTCTCTAGGCTGCCTGTGTTTCTTGGCTCCCAACCCGGTCTTCAAAGCACCCGAAACCCCCGATTCCACCCTCACACCACCTACTACTGCTCCGAGCTGCCTGCTCCCTTTTATAAGGACCTGGGATTACATTGAACCCACCTGGATAATCTAGGCTAATCTCCCCATCGGAAGATGCTTAACCTAATCAGCCCTGCAAGCCTCCTTTTACCAGGCAGAGTATTCACAGATTCCGGGATTGGGGTGTGGAGGTCTTCGGGGGTCATTGTTAAGACGACCACGACTCCCGTCCGTCACGAAGTTACACTGAGTGCGGGATTTTTCTGCGTGAAATCACCTCCAGGATTCTACAAGAAAGGCGGGCCACTTCCGGGGACTTCTAACCCCAGCTGAGCTGGAGGAGGGGCAGAGACGATTCGATGTGTCCATTTTCTCACAAAAAACATAAGAGATACAGAACAGTGACTAAGAAGAATGGACCTAAAGATCTTGCCTTTATCACCGCGGCTTAGAAACACGTGCATCCGTGCAGCGCTGTCTCCGTGCCAGTCACTGCGGGAGGCGCTGATACGCGCTGCCTCGTTTAACACTCGCACCGAGGGCTCTCGGCTGCCAGGGAATAAACCGAGCCGGAGTTTAAGTAACGCGGCCGCAGTCTTAGAGCGAGGGGCCGGCAAGGCTGGGCCTCTCCTCCTGGCCCACCGGAGCCACGCGATCGCCGCCGCACGTGAGGCTGCGGGGGGCACGAGGAAGGTGGGCCGAGCCCCAGAGCGGGACGCAGCAAACCCGCGCTCCTGCCCGAGCCCAGCGGCTGCTCGGGGGACAGGGAACGCGGTCGTCTCGGGAGGGAAACATCTCGCTCCCCCACTCTTCTTCCTTCCTCCCTGCTCTGAGTCCCGGAGGAAAAACATTTGCTTCTTCCAGAAGGTTTGAGGATAACACTCATCCAGACCGACTCCTCACTCGTGGGAGCATTTCCCAGCACAGGGTTTTCCTGAAAACTGCATCACCTTGCCTCCCACCCGCGATGACTTTGACCTTCCAGTATCTCTCAGTCCCCTCCTCCGTGAAACTGCTTTTGCCACCCTGGGTGAATCTGACAGTTCTTTCTGTTGTTTGTTTCCTTTTTTTTTTTTTTTTTAACACACTTCGTTGGAATATAATTTATATAAAGGGCATCCATAGTGAAGAGCACCTTTCAGTAAGTCTTGATAAATGTCCGCACCCGTGTGAGCACCACCCAAATCAACATATAGAATAGTTCCATTACTTCAAAAATTCCTTCCTGCACCTTCCCAGCCGATGCTGCTCCAGCCCCAGTCCTAGGCAACTCATCTGTTTTCTGTCACAGGAGATTATATTAGGCTTTTTTTGAGTTTAAAATGAATAGAATCATATAGCACATACTCTTTTATGTCTGACGTCTTTTACTCAGTTTAATGTTTTTTGACATTCATGTTGTTGCATTTTTCAGGAATTAATTCATTTGTGTTGCTAAGTAGTATTCATCCATAGTTGTATTTTTAAGAACTTAGAGTACATTGATGCAAAGGGTATAATGTACTTCATAGCATTGGCTCTAAAGGAAAAAAAAAAAAGCTTGCTATAAACTTACAATATTTTACCCACAGAACCTGGCAAATATTTTTATGTTTACATAGAGCATTTTGTAATCTATGTAATTATTTTATTAAAAATGCATAGGCTCCTCAGCTAATAAATTATAGAATTCAATATACTAAAAGACTCCTGCCAAGCAAAGGCTAGTTTTAACAACTGCTTAGTGTGAGTTTCCTTTGGCATTTTCATTTGATACTTTGAAAATAAAATAAAAATGGTTTATCCTGTGATATTTGCGGGGCCATTGCAGTACACTCTAAATATAATTTAGGGATTATAAAACCTGTAACATTTATTCAAAAGATCAGTTATATACGTACATATTCAGAGATTTAATCATTTTCTTATACTGGAAATGACAATTTAATGGATTGAGATGTGCCTGAAATTATTTGTTGGTACTCAGCATATTTCACACCATTTTAAACTCTGCTGTGTGCAAGGCATCAATCCTGAAAACCTGCAAATCTTTCTTGCCAGGAAGGTTGTGGACAGATACCACCAAGAATCTGTGGCTTTAGGAAGGTACAAGGGATTATTCTCAAGTGGCAACTGCAAGCAGGTGCATGCGTGTCAGCAACTTGCTGAGTTTCGATTATCCCATAGATTTCAGATGCCCTACTGAGACCGTACAACTTTAGTATAATCACAGTTAAGACCACTGGGAGTGGCTTCCCTATAATCCCTGAGCTTCCATATTTTTTCACATCTCAAACTTTCAATGATTTCATTATCCTCTTATTTCCTGCATTAAAAGTGTTACTGTCAGTGGAAAGCAGCAAAGTCATGGCATCCTAACATCCAAACATCCTAACATCTAAAGAGTAAAAAGAGTATCTGCAAAAGTTAAGCTTTCCTTTAACCCATCAGGTCATAACTGAAGGTCTCAACATAACTAAGACAATTGAATACCAAAGAGTGAGAAGTCCTTAGAAGAAAAGGCAGTCAAAGAAATTCTCCCTTTGGCAGAGCAGCAGGACAAGAAGAGGCGGCTGCAACAGAAGTGGGTAAGAAGAAATCAGAACCCCAACCTCAACCTCAAACTGTAGAACTTTTGATTATGACTTAAAGGCTCATTGTAGAACCAACTGAATGTCAAAACCACATTTCTCAGGGAATGCAAATTAAAAGCAACAATCAAAGACTTGAAAAAACAGCGAAGTTTTCTATTATATCTCTACTTAATTTTCCTGTTAGCCTCTGTTGTAGGCAAATGTGTCTCAAAGAATGACAGTGTAATGTCATTATGTGACCAGGTGAGGACTCTAATTACACCAATGTCCTCTTTGCAGGTGCAAACGAACACAACATCTCATACCTGAGATAAAGCTATCTATTTGAAAAATGCATTATTGTTTATATGAAGGAAGAAAGATGCAGTTTTCTCTCATTTGGTAGAAGTGTAAGTTCTCAGTCTCACCTCAACGTCATGCCATCCTTATCACTGTCAAAGACTAATCCTGATCATCTTGATATCAGTATGGACATGGCACTATTTTGTCCTATTGATCACATACTGATTAGATCCGTTGATCAGGAAATAATGATTATCTTATTCTATTTAGCAAGATGCTAAATGTTCTTATCACAGAGGGAAAATCAAATGAAAATCAAAGGCCAACCAACTTAGAGAAGGTTCTATGAATCTAGTTGTCTGCAGTATGTTGAAATTGTCTCTCCAAAGACAGAAACAAATGATAAAAGCAAGTGTTTTGAAACTTTCAATTCTAAAGAGCCACAACTCTTCGGATTGTGAAAATTATGTGACACAGTGGGCAGAGCAAGATGGCAGAGGAGTAGGAGACCTGGATTTCGTCTCCTCTCAGGAATTCAGCTGGATAGGGATCAAACCATTCTGAACACCTACAAACTCAACAGGAGATCAAAGAAAAGAAGAGCAACAACTCTCTGAACAGAAAAGCGACCACTTTCTGGAAGGTAGGACGTGCGGAGAAGTGAATCCAAGGCGATATTCAGGAGGATAGACGGCGGGGGAGGGGCCTCCATTGGCCGCTTCTGGCAAGTGATAGAGCCGCGGAGCACAAAATCGGGACTTTTAGAAGTCGGCTCCGCTGAGGGACGTCACTCTGGTGGCTAAGCGGGGGGTGGAACCCTCGTGGGACAGTGTGGTCTCAGGACCCTCGGGGTCACAGAAAGACCGGGGGTGCCTGAGTGCGGCAGAGCTCCCAGGAATCGGAGCAGGGAAGCCGGCTGCAGAGACGGAGCCCAGGCGCGGGCTCTCAGCTCGGGGTTGCCATAAACCGTGATCCGCGGCACAGTCGGGCCACTGCTCCTCCAGCAGGGACCCAACAAGCGGCAGATCCGGGGAGACTCACCTTCTTCCCCCGGGAGGAGCGGCGCGGGAGCGCACCGCGAGGATCTGCTGGGTTTGGAGACTCCACCCGGGGTCGGGTGCCAGAGATAGAAACGCTCGGTCACAGGCCGGGTGAGCACGGAGTGCGGCCGGAGACCGGGGAGACGGGAGTGACTGACTGCTTTTCTCTGGGGGCGCACCGAGGAGCGGGACCCCGAGTTCTCGGCTCCTCCGGGGCGGAGACTGGGAGGCCGCCATTTTCACTCTCCGCCTCCAAAGCTGTACGGAAAGCTTGCAGGGAACAAAAGCTCCGGAGAGCAAACCCGAGCAGATGACTTAGCCCGGACCGGCAAGGGCGGGGCAATTCCGCCTCCGGCAAAGACATTTGGGAACCACGGCAACAGGCCCCTCCCCCAGAAGATCAGCGAGAACAGCCAGCCAAGACCAAGTTTACCGATCAGTGAGAACGGCAGAACTCCAGCGCTAGGGGAATACTGCACATAGAATCCATGGCTTTTTTACCATGATTCTTTAGTCTTTCAAAGTTAATTATTTTTTTTAACTGTCTTTTTTTTTTTTGAATTTTTCTTTTTCCCTTTTTCAACCAACATCTTATCAATCCATTTTTAAAAAGACATTTTTATTTTTCATTTTTAGAGTCATATTCTATCCCTTCATAGTAGTTACCCGTATTTTTGGCATATAATATAAGTTGTTCTCTCTTTAAAATTTTGAGATAGTTTCTTCTAACAGATCAAAATATACTCTAAATCTCTAGTGTATGGTTTTTTTCTACTCCCCTGCCTGATCACATTCTCTCCCTTTTTTCCTTTTTTTTTTTTTTAAATCCTCTTCTTTCTTTTTTCAAACAACTTATCAATTCCTTTTATAAAATTTTTTATAATTTCCATCTTTACAGTCATATTCCATCCCTTCATCATATCAACCCTTATTTTTGTACATATATAAGTTTTTCTTTCTTTAAAATTTTGGGAGGGACTTTCTTTTAACAGACCAAAATACACCCAAAATTTAGTGTGTGGCACTGATCTATAAACCAGCCTGATCATATTTGATCACATTCTGTTTTTGTTTTGTTTTGTTTTGTTCTGTTTTTGTTTGTTTTTATCTTTATCTTTATCTTTTTCTTTTTTCTTTTCTTCTTTCTTTTTCTTTTTTCTCTCTTTCCCTTTCTTTTCCCACTGCTTCAGGTCTTTTCTGATTTGTTTAGAGTATATTTTCTGGGGATGTTGTTACCCTGCTAGCATTTTGTTCTCTCATTAATCTATTCTCCTCTGCATAAAATGACAAGACGGAAAAAATCACCTCAACAAAAAGAACATAAGGTAGTACCGACTGCCAGGGACCTACTCAATATGGACATTAGTACGATGTCAGATCTAGAGTTCAGAATCATCACTTTAAAGATACTAGCTGGGCTTGAAAAAAACATGGAAGTTATTAGAGAAACCCTTTCTGGAGAAGTAAAAGAACTAAAATCGAACCAAGTAGAAATCAAAAAGGCTATCAATGAGGTGCAATCAAATATGGGGGCACTAACTGCTAGGATAAATGAGGCAGAAGAAAGAATCAGTGAGATAGAAGACCAAATGATGGAAAATAAAGAAGCTGAGAAAAAGAGAGATAAACAACTACTGGATCACGAGGGCAGAATTCGAGAGATAAACGATACCATAAGACGAAACAACATTAGAATAATTGGGATCCCAGAAGAAGAAGAAAGAGAGAGAGGGGCAGAAGGTATAATGGAGCAAATTATAGCAGAGAACTTCCCTAATTTGGGGAAGGAAACAGGCATCAAAATCCAGGAAGCACAGAGAACCCCTCTCAAAATCAATAAAAATAGGTCAACACCCCAACATCTAATAGTAAAACTTACGAGTCTCAGAGACAAAGAGAAAATCCTGAAAGCAGCTCGGGAGAAGAGATATGTAACCTACAATGGTAGAAACATTAGATTGGCAACAGACTTATCCACAGAGACCTGGCAGGCCAGAAAGGACTGGCAGGACACATTCAGAGCACTAAATGAGAAAAATATGCAGCCAAGAATACTATATCCAGCTAGGCTGTCATTGAAAATTGAAGGAGAGATAAAAAGCTTCCAGGACAAACAAAACCTAAAGGAATTTGCAAACACGAAACCAGCCCTACAAGAAATCTTGAAAGGGGTCCTCTAAGCAAAGAGAGAGCCTAAAAGCAACATAGACCAGAAAGGAACACAAACAATATACAGTAACAGTCACTTTACAGGCAATACAAAGGCACTAAATTCCTATCTTTCAATAGTTACCCTGAATGTAAATGGGCTAAATGCCCCAATCAAAAGACACAGGCTATCAGATTGGATTAAAAAACAAGACCCATCTATATGCTGTCTGCAAGAGACTCATTTTAGACCCAAAGACACCCCCAGATTTAAAGTGAGGGGGTGGAAAACCATTTACCATGCCAATGGACACCAAAAGAAAGCTGGGGTGGCAATCCTTATATCAGACTAATTAGATTTTAAACCAAAGACTGTAATAAGAGATGAGGAAGGACACTATATCCTACTTAAAGGGTCTATCCAACAAGAAGATCTAACAATTGTAAATATCTATGCCCCTAACATGGGAGCAGCCAATTATATAAGACAATTAATAACAAAAGCAAAGAAACACATCAACAACAATACAATAATAGTGGGGGACTTTAACACCCCCCTCACTGAAATGGACAGATCGTCTAAGCAAAAGATCAACAAGGAAATAAAGACTTTAAATGACACACTGGACCAAATGGACTTCACAGACATATTCAGAACATTCCATCCCAAAGCAACGGAATACACATTCTTCTCTAGTGCCCATGGAACATTCTCCAGAATCGATCACATCCTAGGTCATAAATCAGGTCTCAACCGGTACCAAAAGATTGGGATTATTCCCTGCCTATTTCCAGACCACAATGCTTTGAAACTAGGACTCAATCACAAGAGGAAAGTCGGAAAGAACTCAAATACATGGAGGCTAAAGAGCATCCTACTGAAGAATGAATGGGTCAACCAGGAAATTAAAGAAGAATTAAAAAAATTCATGGAAACCAATGAAAATGAAAACACAACTATTCCAAATCTTTGGGATACAGCAAAGGCAGTCCTAAGAGGAAAGTATATAGCAATACAAGCCTTTCTCAAGAAACAAGAAAGGTCTCAAGTACACAACCTAACCCTACACCTAAAGGAGCTGGAGAAGGAACAGCAAATAAAGCCTAAACCCAGCAGCAGAAGAGAAATAATAAAGATCAGAGCAGAAATCAATGAAATAGAAACCAAAAGAACAGTAGAACAGATCAACGAAACTAGGAGCTGGTTCTTGGAAAGAATTAACAAGATTGATAAGCCCCTGGCCAGACTTATCAAAAAGAAAAGAGAAATGACCCAAATCAACAAAATCATGAATGAAAGAGGAGAAATCACAACCAACATCAAAGAAATACAAACAATTATAAGAACATATTATGAGCAACTCTGTGCCAGCAAATTAGATAACCTGGAAGAAATGGATGCATTCCTAGAGATGTATCAACTACCAAAACTGAACCAGGAAGAAATAGAAAACCTGAACAGACCTATAACCACTAAGGAAATTGAAGCAGTCATCACAAATCTCCCAAAACACAAAAGCCCAGGGCCAGATGGCTTCCCAGGGGAATTCTACCAAACATTTAAAGAGGAATTAATACCTATTCTTCTGAAACTGTTCCAAAAAATAGAAATGGAAGGAAAACTTCTGAACTCATTTTATGAGGCCACCATTACCTTGATCCCCAAAGCAGACAAAGACCCCATCAAAAGGAGAACTACAGACCAATATCCCTGATGAACATGGATGCAAAAATTCTCACCAAAATACTAGCCAATAGGATCCAACAGTACATTAAAAGGATTATTCACCACGACCAAGTGGGATTTATCCCTGGGCTGCAAGTTTGGTTCAACATCCGCAAATCAATCAACGTGATACAATACATTAACAAAAGAAAGAACAAGAATCATATGATCCTCTCAATAGATGCAGAAAATGCATTTGACAAAGTACAGCATCTTTTCTTGATCAAAAGTCTTCAGAGTATAGGCATAGAGGGTACATACCTCAATATCATAAAAGCCATCTCTGAAAAACCTACAGCAAATATCATTCTCAATGGGGAAACACTGAGAGCTTTCCCCCTAAGGTCAGGAACGTGGCAGGGATGTCCACTATCACCACTGCTATTCAACATAGTATTGGAAGTCCTAGCCACAGCAATCAGACAACAAAAAGAAATGAAAGGCATCCAAATCAGCAAAGAAGAAGTCAAACTCTCACTCTTTGCAGATGATATGATACTTTATGTGGAAAATCCCAAAGACTCCACCCCAAAACTGCTAGAACTCATACAGGAATTCAGTCAAGTGGCAGGATATAAAATCAATGCACAGAAGTCAGTGGCATTCCTATACACCAACAACAAGTCAGAAGAAAGAGAAATTAAGGAGTCGATCCCATTTACAATTGCACCCAAAACCATAAGATACCTAGGAATAAATCTAACCAAAGAGGCAAAGGATCTGTACTCAGAAAACTATAAAATACTCATGAAAGAAATTGAGGAAGACACAAAGAAATGGAAAAATGTTCCATGCTCATGGATTGGAAGAACAAATATTGTGAAGATGTCAATGCTACCTAGAGCAATCTACACATTCAATGCAATCCCCAGCAAAATACCATCCACTTTTTTCAAAGAAATGGAGCAAATAATCCTAAAATTTGTATGGAACCAGAAAAGACCCCGCATAGCCAGAGGAATGTTGAAAAAGAAAAGCAAAGCTGGCGGCATCACAATTCCGGACTTCCAGCTCTACTACAAAGCTGTCATCATCAAGACAGTATGGTACCGACACAAAAACAGGCACATAGATCAATGGAACAGAATAGAGAGCCCAGAAATGGACCCTCAACTCTATGGTCAACTAATCTTCGACAAAGCAGGAAAGAATGTCCAATGGAAAAAAGACAGTCTCTTCAACAAATGGTGTTGGGAAAATTGGACAGCCACATGCAGAAGAATGAAACTGGACCATTTCCTTACACCACACACAAAAATAGACTCCAAATGGTTGAAAGACCTCAATGTGAGACAGGAGTCCATCCAAATCCTAAAGGAGAACACAGGCAGCAACCTCTTCGACCTCAGCCGCAGCAACTTCTTCCTAGAAACATTGCCAAAGGCAAGGGAAGCAAGTACAAAAATGAACTATTGGGACTTCATCAAGATAAAAAGCTTTTGCAAAGCAAAGGAAACAGTCAACAAAACCAAAAGACAACTGACAGAATGGGAGAAGATATTTGCAAATGACATATCAGATAAAGGGCTAGTATCCAAAATCTATAAAGAACTCATCAAACTCAACACCAAAAGAACAAAGAATCCAATCAAGAAATGGGCAGAAGACATGAACAGACATTTTTCCAAAGAAGACATCCAAACGGCCAACAGACACATGAAAAAGTGCTCAACATCGCTCGGCATCAGGGAAATCCAAATCAAAACCTCAATGAGATACCACCTCACACCAGTCAGAATGGCTAAAATGAACAAGTCACGAAACGACAGATGTTGGCGGGGATGCGGAGAAAGGGGAACCCTCCTACACTGTTGGTGGGAATGCAAGCTGGTGCAGCCACTCTGGAAAACAGTATGGAGGTTCCTCAAAAAGTTGAAAATAGAGCTACCATATGATCCAGCAATTGCACTACTGGATATTTACCCCAAAGATACAAAAGTAGGGATCCAAAAGGGTACGTGCACCCCGATGTTTATAGCAGCAATGTCCACAATAGCCAAACTGTGGAAAGAGCCAAGATGTCCATCGACAGATGAATGGATAAAGAATAGGTGGTATATATATACAATGGAATATTATGCAGCCATCAAAAGGAATGAGATCTTGCCATTTGCAACGACGTGGATGGAACTGGAGGGTATTATGCTGAGCAAAATAAGTCAAACAGAGAAAGACATGTATCATATGACCTCACTGATATGAGGAATTCTTAATCTCAGGAAACAAACTGAGGGTTGCTGGAGTGGGGGGTGGGGTGGGAGGGATGGGGTGACTGGGTGATGGACACTGGGGAGGATATGTGCCCTGGTAAGTGCTGTGAATTGTGCAAGACTGTTGAATCTCAGATCTGTACCTCTGAAACAAATAATGCAATATATGTTAAGAAAGAAAAAAAGAAGAAGAAGAATGTAGCAGGAGGGGGAGAAGAACCATGGGAGACGATGGACTCTGAAAAACAAACTGAGGGTTCTAGAGGGGAGAGGGGTGGGGGGATGGGTTAGCCTGGTGATGGGTATTGAGGAGGGCACGCTCTGCATGGAGCACTGGGTGTTATGCACAAACAATGAATCATGGAACACTATATCTAAAACTAATGATGTAATGTATGGGGATTAACATAACAATAAAAAATTAAAAAAAAATTATGTGACAGTACAGTGGACTAATTTGATCCATTTACCAAATAAACTATAAGGCTGCCAATTTATGTGGTTCAAGAATAAGAGCAAGTTGAGGACAATGCAAACTACTAAGCCACTTAAGCTCTATGAACCAGATCAGTGATGCTCCAAGTGTCTGTGACAGATACGGATGTCATGTGGAGCCTCTGGAAAGATCTGATAAGACAAACAGTGTAGTTTGGGGAAATCATGCTCTCTTCTATCAATAAATATTTTTCTTTGACAAGAGCCTCAGGCTTAATGGTGGGCACTGGTAGATGCAGAATGCTTGACCTTGAGTCACTCATTGTCCTTGTGGTCTGACCTGCCTATCAGAAAAGAGACATAATCTGATCCATGAAGGCATAAGGTTAAGTATTCCATTACCAAGTATGAGGGTAATATAAAATATCAGGCCCAAACTATTTCTGAAGTCAAACACATCTCATAAGCAATGGTTCAGATTCCCATAGTGTATAATATTCTATGACCACCTCTACCTCGACCCAAACCAATGACTTTATGTGGACTTCCCTATGATCAGTTAAATGTGAAATTAAAAACCTGGGGCTTTATGGCTTTATTTATAATAGTTTTACATATATATAATATATGTAAATGTATATATATATAATATGTAAATTTATAATAGTTTTACATATATATATTTATACATCATTTTATATGCTGACTCAACCTAAAACTACACTGGTTGCTCCCACAGTCCCTCAAAGGGATATCCCTGAATGACAATGAGTAAGGAAATACTCCCGGTGGAGAGACTCGAACAATAAATCTGTTTGTCTACTTTGCCTACAAGAAAAGAGAACTAAAATTTTCAAGCTACGCTGATACGTTGGTTAATGGCTTAACTTGGCACAGACTAATGGTCTGGCACAGTTAATGGTCACTGACTTGGCAGGAATAACAGTGGAGGAATGAGCACAAGATGTATGGCTGAAGCCCAGTATTGAGTCTAAAAACTTTAACTGCCATGAGATTGATCATCAAAGTGTATCTTCTACAGATCAAGGTCTCAGTGATCAGCTAGAGAAAAATGACCCATTCAATGGAGATTAGTCTGCCTCCTTTCCCAAGTGGCCTGGTTCTCACTAAAGGGCCAGGGCAGCAGGGATAAAATGATTGCACAGTGTTTGTCTTACCAAGGTTGATCTAGCTAACACTATTACTGCATATCCAATATGTCAACAACAGAGAATACTGTTGATTCCTCTTTGATATGGCATCATTCTCTGGAGGGAAAGAACAGCCAACTGATGGGAAATTAAGATTGATTACATTGGAATCCTTCCATCATGGCAGGAGCAGTTATTTGTCCACAGTAAAATAAGATACTTATTCTTAATTTGTAACTGCATTCTCTACCTGTATTAATTCCGCCAACAGCACCATCCATATAGTTATTAAATACCTTATTCAGGACGCCTGGGTGGCTCAGTTGGTTAAGCGACTGCCTTCGGCTCAGGTCATGATCCTCGCATCCCAGGATCGAGTCCCGCATCGGGCTCCCTGCTCCGCGGGGAGCCTGCTTCTCGCTCTGCCTCTGTCTCTCTCTCTCTCTCTGTCTCTCATGAATAAATAAATAAAATCTTTAAAAAAAATAAAATAAAAATAATAAAAAAATAAAAATAAATAAAAATAAAAATAAATACCTTATTCATCATCATGAAAATTCACTCAGCATTGTCTATAATCAGGCAATTCGTTTGTTTTTTTCTTGTAATGAGAACTTTTAAGAATTTTTATAATAAAATAATTGTGGAAATGGCTTTAAGCCCAAGAGATGCACAGTTCTAACAGTTTTTCCTGTTGGCAAAAAAAATAAATTCCCTCATTAAGACAGTGGAATGGGAGACTCCTTTTTAGATTATAGTGATAGTGAATAAAGTAACTGAAAGAAATCTGTATTCAAAACAAATAAAATGATGAATACAGTAATTATTTTTTTGAGATTTTATTTATTTATTTGACATAGAGCATGAGAGAGCACAAGTAGGGGAAGCATCAGAGAGAGAAGGAGAAGCAGGCTCCCCACTGAGCAGGGAGCCCAATGTGGGGCTGGATCCCAGGACCCTGGGATCATGACCTGAGCCGAAGGCAGAGTTTAACTGACTGAGCCACCCAGGCACCCCGATGAATCCAGTAATTAAAGTAGAAGTAGATTCCTAGAAGAATAAAATAGGTAATTAAAAAAATAGTAAAAAAATCTACAAGGCTAAGTTGTGGAGTGCACTGGATATCTGTTGCCAGGAATGGCCAGCCAACCTATACCAACGGATGAAAGATTATTCCAAACTTTGCTGTGAAACAGAGGAGAAGGCAAGGGGGTCAACGCTCAGAGATGAAGACCCTTTGTTCTTCTTTGCTCCTGCTTTTATTGGTCCTTCAGGATAATCACAAGTCCATATCACCGTTTCTCAAGCATGTGATGTGTGACGAGGGGGCTTATTGGAACTAGGAGGATTTACAGGAAAGATAAGATGTGCTAACCTGCGTGTTCTGCTAAACATAGCCTAAGGGACAATGCATGCATCTCTTAGATCACAGGGCAGCTGTTTGGGCTAAGAGAGGTTCAGGGAAGGTAACTCCCCATGGCATTCCAACGGCAGAGTGGTCACGCGGGCCCCAGCATTCCAAAGGCCCATGCCCTTCTCTGAAACCTTACATCGCCGCAAGCGGCCTCTGTGTTACATTTTAGCAAGCCGGGTATTATGACTGATTTCATGCTCTACATTAAGCCCCAACATCAGTGAGATGAGCCAAGCATTAGGGACCATTCTGTGCAGTATTGCAACTAGATAAACATCTGAGAGTATGAGCAGGAAATTTTCACACTTGTGGAACTAGAAGGACAGGAGTTGGAATACAGGGCATCTAACTCTGCAGCACTTTAAATAACCTGTATTTAAAATTGAGTTGTTAAAGTGCTGTATCTTAAGTGTAGATATAAATGGGAGTAAATAAGCCCTTATATAGACTATAGCACCTCTTTGAGTTATAACAGTGGTCCAAAAAAAAATTCTTATGCCCTGAAATTGGGCTAAGTTAATCATATATTTCTAATATCCTGAGGCACCTGAAAGAGGTTAAAAATCTTCCTCTGGAAGCATATTACATCATCCAACACCTTGACAATTATTTCTAAAAAGTAATGTTTGAACTAAAATGTTCAGCACACAATCAAAGATACCTAGGGACATGAGAAGACATGACATCTGAATAGAGACCAACAAACACAGAACACTAAGCAAAAATAGGTCCCCTAGTACTCCAGAGAGAATTTATAGATATGGATTGTAAAATAACTATGCTTAATATGAAGATAATAGGCAAGTGTAAGCATTTCAGCAAAGAATTCAAAGATTTAAAAAAACTGATATTACAGTTTTGAAAAAGAAACATTATATAAACCAATTTATAACATAACATATAACAATATATATAACATATAACTACATTTAATACATGTGTAATCAATCTTGGGATGCATTCAACATAGTAGGAAGCACTGTGATTTCTGCATAGCTGAAATATAACCGGCAAAGAGGCAAAAGAATAATTTTATTGTTTCTATTTAAAAAACATATAAAATCAACTCCATGTGGTTTTGAGACTACGAGTGATTTGAAAATTAATCACAAATCTTATTGTGTTTCAAGCCTTGGAGGCATGAGCGTTTCCATCAACTACCAAGCGCACAAATGTATGAGCCACAATTCTCTTAGTAAAGACAACAGTAGTCAAATCTCAAAACAAACCCCTTCCTTATATTCATTCCTAATCTAATGATGCAAGCCATGTTTTTTAAAGATTACTTTATCCCATATGTTCCAGATAAATGTATTAAGCCAATATATTTTTTCTTTTGTTTTGCATTTTGTTGTAATATGGTAATAGGCCTCAAACAATAAGAACAATAGATATTATTCACTTGAATTTTCATGTGTAAAAGGGCAGTAATTTAGAACTTTAGCTAATGTTCTATCTCCATGTGTGAACATATAATTTTCAATATGTACTTTTGTACCACTTTCTTAACTCAAATAGATGCTGAACAAATTTAATAGGACCAACATTCTGTCCAAAGTGTGCAGGTGTATGCAGATCTGATTGATCAGGTAGTAATACAGTTATCAGGAGTATTTGTTACTATCTAATGCAAGAAGCACTAAAAATTTTCAAATGACTTCAACTTTATATGTACAGTCCATCACTGTTATAACATGTCCACCATACTTTATCTTGGTAAAATATTTTGAGATCAAGTTGTAAGTAAACAGAATATTTCAAGTCTGTGCTGTGTAACCAAAGCTACAAGGATGAATCTTTTTGGAAAAATATTTGATTTATGAGTATAGCACCTTATAATGTTTTCATAAATTTCCTCAGTGATCATTTTTACATAATTTCACCAAAGGACATATCTCCCTTCCTTGTAAATATTCCTAGAAGTATCAGAAGTATAGGACAAGCACTCTTACCATGAAGACTTATTTTTTAAGGAAAATAATCAAATAAACCATATATATAAACAGATTTATATAATAAGACATGTATAAAGCACGTTATATATATTCCATGTACATAGTGAAAAATCTTGAGCTATCTATCTATAAAACCTTTGAGACTATGAATGATTTGAGAACCAACCCCCAAAAATAATAATAATTTAGACTTTCTTGAGTTGGTTTATAAGAGCTTGGAGTGCAATTGCTATACAGTAGTCCCTCCCTTACCCACAGTTTCACTTTCCATGTTTCAAGTACCTGTGATTGACCATGGTCCAAAAACAAATGATCCTCCTTCTGACGGTACGGAGAGTGCCAATAGTAGTCTAATGCTATGTCCAATGCCTGTGCCATTCATTTCACTTCATCTCATCATGTAGGCATTTTATTCTCATTCCATCAGAAAAAGAGGGGTGAGTACAGGACAATAAGATATTTTGAGAGAGAGACCACATTTACATAACTTTTATTACAGTGTATTGTTACAATTGTTCTATTGTATTATTAGTTATTGTTGTTAAACTCTTACTGTGCCTATTCATAAATTAAACTTTATCATAGGTATGTGTAGAAAAAAACATAATATACATAGACTTTGGTACTCTTGGCAGTCTCAGGCATCCACTGGGGGTCTTGGAACATATCTACCGTGATATGGCAGCGGGGGGGGGGGGGACTTCTGTATTCAACTTCCAAGTTCCTCACAATTCACTATGTGCATTCACCACTTCTCTTATTTGAATTGCCATCCTCGGTGCTAAAATGCACTGCACCAATGTCCAAATACCCAGGCTTTGAGTTTTTCACCTCCTGTCTTTCAAAATACTATTATCTGCCTAGTCTCCACATAAGACACCATCATGTTGATCAAGACTAGAATAGCCTTCCAGACCAAACCCTTGCTTTTTCCTATCCCTTCTTTTCCAGAGCTAACCAGAGATTTATTTTTGGCAATTTTTAAATTTCATCTAAATGGAATCATATATTATATACTGATTTACTCTGAATTTTTTTGCTCTATATTATGTCCATAAGAGTCTCTCTGGATGTTGAGTATAATAGCTGAGGCAGATTATTTGTCTGTTATTGTTATATAGCAGACTTCTCAACCCAGGCACCATTCCCATTTTGAACAGAATAATTCTTTCCTGTCCAGGACTGTCCTATGCACGGCAAGAGGTTTAGCAGAATTTATGGCCCCTCTATTCATAAAATGCCAATGGTAGTCCCTCAGGTTGTAACTACCAAAAATATCTCCAGAAATTTCTAAAGGTCCAGTGAGAAACAAAATTTTCCCCAGTTGAGAACCACAGCGATACAGTATTCCATTTTTGGAATATATCATGTAATTATTTATCTACTTTTCTCTAATTGAAATTTGGTTGTTTAGGGTTTGGGTAACAATTTGGACTTATTCAAGAAAATAAGGCCCCTCTATTTATCCTGAGCATCAAGTGGTTTTGTAAAAAAAATTAGAGTTTATACAAATTTTGTGAGAGCTTGGCAGTGAGTGGTGGCAGAAGAGGAAAGGGAAGACAAATAAAAGGAGATTGCCACTAAATTAAGCACAGGTGAAGAAGAAAGTTCAGGAAGCAGATCCTGAAGACCTCAGTCTAAAGGAGCAAGGCAGGTAGTTGTCAAAGGCCCCAGGAAAGCTTCTGCTTCTCATGAGTCTATGAGATTGCTCCCATCAACTGTCCCTGTCTGAATAAGCAACTTAGATTTCCCAGTACTCATGGAGAAGCTCCTGTGAATCGTACACCTATCCACACTTCGAGCTAGAACCAGCTTCCATGAGATTCTTGTGGGAATCAGAGCCACTACTCCTCTTCCACCTTTCAATGTGAATTAGTCATGTTGGCAAAATCTAACCCAGAATAACATCAGGAATGGGATTCTGAAAATCTCATTCTAAGCTTCTTTTCTGCGTTTCACAGGGAGATCCGGGAGCGATGCTCAGTTGACAGCAGACAACCCAGCACAGCATGTGCTCTAAAGATTCTTACATGTACTTTTGGTGCAAATATGTGCTCATGTATGTCAAATGTATATGTCACAGAGTACCATCAAAAAAACAAAAAAAAAGTGCATGAGAGTTCCAAATACCTCACATCCTTGCTATTACTTTGTATCACTTTGTGTTTTTAAATTTTTGTTTTATTTTTAGCGATTCTGATAGGTGTGTAATGGTACCTTACTGTGGTTTTAATTCGTACTTGTTTGATGACTAATGATCAACATTTAGCACCTTTTCATATAAATTTTAATCATTGGGATATCCCCTAGTATAGTGCCTATTCGTGGCCTTTGCCATCATTGTATTAAGTCTATATTTTGCTTGTTGATTTATAGAAATTAAAGTACATATATATACATATGTACATATATATGTATGTTAACATATATATACACACACACACACACACACATCTATTTCTATATCTATATTGATACCTATGTATAGATCTAGACCTAGATAGATCTGGATATGATGTCATCATTACACATGTGCCCCAAATATCTTCACCTACTCTGAAACTTCTCTTTTAATTCTCTGAGCGTTGTACTTTTTTTTTTTTTTTTTTGCTTTTTTGTTTTGAGATAGTAGTAGCATCACATGCAGTTCTAAGATATAATACAGGTATTTTCTGTATACTCTTTCTCCCAGGTTCCTCCAATGATAACATTGTGCAAACCTAATATATCAAGACCAGAAAATTGATATTGATACAATCCACCAGTCTTATTTGGATTTTACCAGCTTTGCACACACTCATTTATCAAATTTTAGTCAAAAAATATCTTAAGACAAATGAGAATGGAAAAACAACATACCAAAACATATGATATGCAGCAAAAACAGTTTAAGAGGGAAGTTACAGAATAAGCACATATATTAAGAAAAAAGAAAGATCTCAAGTAGACACTCTAATAATACACATCAAAGGACTAGGAAAAGAATAATAAACTAAGCCTGAATTTAGCATCAAGTAAGAAATAATAATCATTACAGCAGAAACAAATGAAATAGAGAAAAAACAGAAAAATCAGCAAAACTTAGAGTTAGTTCTTTGAAAAGATAAACAACTGAAAAACACACCTAAACTAACCAAGAAAACAAGAGTTGACTGAGATAAATAAAATTATAAATGAAAGAGGAGACATTACAGTAGATGGCACATAAATACAAAGGACCAGAAGAGACCACTGTGAATAATTATACACCAACAAATTGGACAACTCAGAAAATGGATACATTTCTGGAAACATACAACCTACCAAGACTGAATCATGAAGAAATAGAAAATCTTAACATACCAATAACAAATAAGGAGAGTGAGTCAGCAGTCAAAAATCTCCCAACAAATAAAAGCCCAGGACCAGACAGTTTCACTGGTGAATTCCACTAAATACTTAAAGAATTAATATCAATCCTTCTTGAATTCTTCCAAAAAATTGAAGAGAACACTCCCTAATTTATCTTACAAGGCCGACATTACCTTGATACTAAAGCCATATGAGGACACTACAAAGATAGAAAATTTAAGGCCAATATCCCTGATGAATACAAATGCAGGAATTCACAACAAAATACTAGCAAAGAGAATTCAACAGAACAATAAAGGGATCAAACACCTTGATCAAGTGGGATTTGTATCTGGGGTGCAAGTAGTGTTAAACATATGCAAATCAGTATATGTGATACATCACATTAATAGAATGAAAGATTAAAATGACATGATCATCTAAATAGATACAGAAAAAGCGTTTGACAAAATAAAACACCCTTTTCATAAAAACCCTCAACAAATTGGGAATGGAATAAACATACCTCAACATAATAAAGGCCATATCTGCCAAGCCCACAGCTCATATCCTACTCATCAGTGAAAAACTTAAAGCTTTTCCTCTAAAATCAGGAACAAGACAAGGGAGCTCACTCTCACCACTCCTATTTAACATAGTACTGCAAGTCCGAGCCCCAACAACCAGACAAGAAAATGCATCCAAATTGGAAAAGAGGAAGTAAAATTGTTCCTGTTTGCAGATGATATGATCTTAGATATAAGAAACTCTAAAGACTTGACCAAAAAAAACAAAAAAACAAACAAACAAACAAAAAAAAACTGTTGAACTAATAAGCAAATACAGTAAAGTTCCAGGATAAAAAAAATCAGTATACAAAAATCAATTGCATTTCTATATATCAACAACAAACTATCTGAAAAAGAAATAAAGAAAACAATGCCATTCATGATAGCATCAAAAGTAATAAAATATTTAGGAGTAAATTTAACCAAGGAGGTAAAGATCTGTATACTGGAAACTATAAGACACTAAGAAATAAAATTAAAGAAGACTAAATAAATGGAAATATATCCCCTGGTCATGCATTGGAAGAACTAATACTGTTAAAATGCCCATACTACACAAGCCATCTACAGATTCAATGCAAGCCTGTTGGTTCATAACCCCTCCAGGAGCTTCCAAGATGCGGTCTTGGCCTTAACTGGCTTCAGTCACATGTACTATGCAGGTGTTCTCAACACTACATTGCTGTCTCAAGGCTATGTCCTTGAGAAAAAAGCAAGTGGAACCCATGTTCCCAGAACAGGGGAGGGGGTGAAGAGCCTCTGAGTGCCTGGGTCCGGTGCACAGGTCAACTGGTAGTCATGTCATTTTGATGACTCTCCCCAACAAAACCCTGTCAAAATTCCAATAGTATTCCTCACAGAAATAGAAAAATAATCCTAAAGTTCAAATGGAAACAAAAACATCCCAAATAGCCAAAACAATCTTGAGAAAGAAGAACGTAACTGGAGGCATCACACTTCTTAATATCAGACTATACCACAAGGCTATAGAAATCAAAAAAAAGTACATTGCTGGCATAAAAACAGTCACATAGACCAATGAGTCCAGAAACAAACCCACACACATACAGTCAACTAATATTTGACAAGAAAGCCAAGAATACTCAGCAGAGAAAAGATGGCCTTTTCAATGAGTATAAAACAATGAAAGTGGAATACCATCTAACACCATTCACAAAAATTATCTTGAAATGGACAAAGACTTAAATATAAGACCTGAAGTTGTAAAATTTCTAGTAGACAACATAGGGAAAAAGTCCCTTGACATTGATTTTAGCAATAAGTTTCTGGATATGATACCAAAAGCAAAGGCAACAAAATAAAAAAATAAACATTTTATGTGGGACTACATCAAACTAAAAAGCTTCTACACAGCAGCAGACTCAATCAACAAAATGAAAAGGTAATCCATGTAGAAGATAACATTTGCAAATTACACATCTGGTAAGTGCTTTATATCCAAATTATATAAGGAATTCAGAGTACTCAATAGCAAATAACAATAATAATAATCCAATTTTAAAAGGGACAAAAAACTTGAATAGACATTTTTCCGAAGAAGACATAAAAATGTCAACAGGTACTTGAAAAGGTGTTCATCAGGGAAATACAGATGAAAACCACATGAGATATTACCTTACACCTGTTAGAATGGCTGTTGTCAAAAATATAAGAAATAACAGGTGCTTGGTAAGGATTTGGAGTAAAGGGAACCCTTGTGTACTCTTGGTGGGAATGTAAATTGAGACTGCCACTATGGAAAACATTATGAGGTTGCTCAAAAAATTAAAAATAGAACTGACATATGATTCAGCAATCCCACTTCTGAGTAAATATCCAGAGGATATGAACTCCCTATCTCAAAATGATCTCAACATCCCCATGTCTACTGCAGCATTATTCACAATAGCCAAGACATGGAAACAACCTAAAAGTACATTGACAGATTAATGGATAAATAAAATGTGACATATATATATATATATATATATATATATATATATATATATAAAAATATTACATATCCAATTACATGCATTATACATATATAATAAATACTAAATATTATATATATTATACATATACAATTATATGTATTATACATACATAATTATGCATATATATAACATTAGTGATTTTTATGTAATATGTGATATACATAAAATATTATAAGAGATATACATTATCAAAATATAGATATTAAAAAATGACATATGTCACATTTGTAATATATAATATTGCGTGATATTATGTATATATGTAATATTATAAAATAAATATATGTAAGTATTATTCAGTCATAAAAAGGAAGAAAATCCTGCCATTTGTGTCAAGATGGATGGACATTGAGGACTTTATGCTAGGTGAAATAATTCAGATGAAGAAAGACAAATACTGCATAATCTCATTTATATATGGAGCCCTTAAAAACACTGAACTCACAGAAACAGTAAATTGGTGTTCACTGGGGGTGAGGGGGGTGATGTAATGGGTGAAGGTGGTCAAAGTTATAAGTTACAGTTATAAGATGTATAAGTCCTAGGCATCTAATGTAAAGCATGGTAACTATAGCTAAAAATACTGTATTATATACTTGAAAGTTGCTAAGAGAGTAAATCTAAAAAGTTCTCAGAACACACACACATACACACAAGGAGGCTATGTAAGGGGACGCATGTGTTAACTAACTTTATTGTGGTAGTCATTTTGCAATATATACTCATATCAAGTCATCATGTTGTACATCTAAAAGTTGTTATATTTTATATGTCAATTATATTTCAATATACCTTGAGATCATGACCTGAGCTAAAACCAAGTGCCGACGCTTAACCAACTGAGCCACACATGCACTCATTATCTTTATCTTTGCTCACTAGTTTTGCATGGTCCACTTAAGTGATTTTCATTGTAATTCTTCTGAGGTCCATCTGGCTTCTTGAAATATAAGGTGATATCTTTGCTAATGTTGGAAAAGTCTCAGGCAATATTATCTCACTATTGCTTCTGTTCTATTCTCCTCTTACTCTGGGACTCAAATGACACATATTTTAGATTTTTTTCAGTACATCAGCTGGATCTTTTACACTCTTTTCTGAATTTCCCATTCTATATGTTTAAAAAATATTCTGATTTTTTATAGTTTCCTAACTGTTTTCTTCTGCCATATTTCCTAAGTCTACCTCCTTGATTCTTACATTCAGTTATTGTATTCTTTTAGTCTAAAATTTTAAGTTGACTTTCTTATAGATTCCAGGTCTCTAGTAAAGTCTCCATCTTTTCTTATTTTTAACATAATAATCATGATTATTTTAAGCCTATTTTTTATAAATAACTTGAATATCTAGATCACCTGTGGATCTATTTTTATTGTATTTCTTATCTCGGTTTTTATGCATTTTATAGACAAGTCTGGTGATTTTTAATTAAAAAATTGTAGAAGTGCTGGTTAATGATCTTCCTCAAGAGAGGACTAATCCTCATGCAGGCACAGAGTGTTTTGGTGGGTCATCCGGCCCAATCAAGGAAAGGTTTGGGGCTTTGTGAAGTTAGGACTGTCCTTGGTCAGCTCCTATCCCTAAGGCGTAGACCCTGCTCTTCAGGCACATTCTTTCTGGGAGCTCAACTAAGAATCCCTGAGTGTCCTTAGGGGTCATCCAGTTTTTTAATCACTGCTGCCTCATCTTCCCTAGAACTATAAGACTGCTGAAATATTTACTCAGTTCTTTGGATCTCAAACCATAGCCTGATACTTGTTCTCTGGGTGTCTCTTCCTGAACACCAACACTGGAAGTAGTCAAAACTACTGGTGGCAAACTTCACACACACTCCCACTCACTTCTCTACAGTTATTTTTCCCTTCTAAGAAGAAATTCAATTCTTCTTGGAGGGACCAAACACCAATTTCTGTCTCCCCACACAATGAAACCTCTGTAAACCCCAAGGCTTTACTTTCTGCTCTGACTCCTCATCCATGGACTTGACAAAGCCCTGAGGAAAAATAAAAGGATGAAGGGGGGGCTCACAAGTCATCCTCTCTTGTCTCCAGAATGTGGGCCCCTCCTATTCTGTCTGCCTTGTTTGTTCTCTGATGCTTTCAAAGAGTTGCTTTCTGTACTAATCCAGCCTTTATACTTGTTTACAGGTTTACTTTGGGAGGCACTACCTTGTTAGGGTGGACAAAAGAAATCACTGAAATGATGTGAGTTTTCACTTATGAGAAATACTCAGTAAACACATGTTTTGAATAAATATGACATCCCTGAATGCTGAAAAATATTTAGTACAGTTACTTCTATTTGTAGAATTGACATTTTTCTCTCTCAATGTTCTTGAGTTTTCTCTCGTTTCTTCTGCCACTCCGTGATGGCGATGGTGGGTTTACCACAACCCATCTTTCGGCAACTAGAAAAGTTGCCATATTAAATTAAACTAAGAGTTTTTTATTTTTTCTTTTTTTTTTTTTTTAAAGATTTTATTTATTTATTTGACAGAGAGAGAGAGCGAGAGCAGGAACACAAGCAGGGGGAGTGGGAGAGGGAGAAGCAGGCTTCCTGCCGAGAAGGGAGCCCGATGTGGGACTCGATCCCAGGACCCTGGGATCATGACCTGAGCCGAAGGCAGACGCTTAACGACTGAGCCACCCAGGCGCCCAAACTAAGAGTTTTTTTAATGATTGTGACATTTCCAGTGTAGCACAATAAACTATCCTTTCCGTTGCAGCAGCTTGGGTTTCATGGTTAAGCAATTCCATATTTGCTGTAACAAATTTTAACACTTACAACTAGCTTATTTTCCTTAAAAAAAAATACCCAAACATGTTTTTAAGGAACACAATATTTGAGCAGTTGTATGGTCCTTTATAGATGCTGTATTATGCCTATGTTGAAAATCTATGGGTGAGTAACCCTCAGGATGTCAGTAGAATATTTTAAGTGCTATGAACTGGGTTATTTAAAATCTACTCTCCAAAAAGTACTTGAAGTGCCTATAACTCAGCTAGCTCGAGACATAATCACAGAGTGGAACTTTATATTCCATATGCTAAAGTACCTCATTGAACAAAAAGGTACATTAATGTCTACTATGCAGAGAAATCTAATGTTAATTTTTTTGATTTTCAGCTAGTGGAATCTGCTGAGTCTGTTATGATAAATATGAGGTTTTTAAAGAATTATCCAGAGAAATCAGTCCATAAGAGATTTCTTTTTTTTCTGGAGGCTTTCTTACCAAAGAAAATGCTTGCTGTGAAGTGGGAGCAGGTGATATGTCAGGGTATAAAAACTTAGAAATAGATTATTCTACTTAGAGTTGCACTGGATTTCATTCCTATTCATTCCTATGAAATAGGAATGGAAGTTTATGGGGCTGTGTAAGATAGATCAGCACTTTAAATCGCATCTGTTCAGTTTTACTGCAAGCTGATGTCTTATTAAAATCAAACAACAGCATACTTTAGAGCCAGAAATTATTACAAGACTGCCACACCAGGAAAAATATGAAACAAACAAAACAAGATATAGTGAATAGAACTACTTATTAAGCATGAAAATGATCCTCATCTGGGATTATTTGGATGCAGTGTTAGAAGCATTTTATCCTCAGATGTCATTCCTGTAATAAATACTAAATTATTGTTGTGTTTTTCATAGCAATACATAGATATCCCATCTTAGGGCAGGAATTAAGGGGGGTATTATAGACTAGAATGGTTTTTATGAAAGAAAGGAAAAATATAAAAGAGATAAAAGTATTGATTTATGAAGTGGGGTGTGAAAAATAAAGGGGCAGGTTATATGTGGTGGTTGTGACTAGCATCAGAGTAACTATTATGAGGAAACTGTGTTATTTTATTATTATTTTCCAAACATGGAGACAGGATAACAGGTCCAATATTGCCTTAGCTTGAATTACAACAAAGATTTCAACTTCTTTGGGGGGAAAAAAAAGTTTCTGTGCTGTTCATTTCATAATGACATGAAATACAGGCAGACTCAAATCCTGACAATGTACATTTTTATTTATCAAGGCATATAACTTTATGCAACTAACTTTATGCAGAAGTAGATTAAATATCTATTACTGAAATTCTGATGAATTCAACAAAGTAAAATTTACTTTTCTGAAATAACTAATTATTAATCACTGGAAGGTGTTGTATTATTTTAATTAAAATAAATGACCTGAATGATGCATGAATATATGAATATGTGAAGAGTTAATTGCTCAAATGCAATGATATATAAAGTATTTGGGTCCAAATCTGTGGTCAAATACATGTACATGGATCCAACTGCCCTGAACTATTTGTGTATTCCTCTCTTTGTCTTTTAAAGGATAACAATCAATTGCATTTGGAACTTCATCTTTGTTAACCTTTAAGTTTAATCTTCCTATTGATAACTTTAAAGCTTGCTCTGAATTCAGAATTAGTGGACAATTTACTAGAACACTATATTAACAGAATTTCATGTTAGGAATAACCTTAGAAATGTGCAAAGTCGTGTGGTCACACCTGAAGGACCCAGCCCTACCTTTTTCAGTTGACAAGGAGAAATGGAAACTCACAGGAAAAACACTTTTTAAAAAGTATGATATCTCACATCAGTGAGTGGAGGAGAGCCTACTAGGTATTCATTTAATAATCAATGCTTCCATTCATTGTAAGACAGTTATTTACAAACATTTACTAACTACCCACTATATTATAAACTAGGCTTCTTATATCTCCCTCCAGCCTGTCTTGACCACTTGACCAAAATTTTCCCCATATTTTGTCTATATTCACTTTTATATTTCTAATGGACTTCTAATCTTCAAATAGTGATATATGCTCTATCCAAAGATTCCAATCCCACAACAGACTAGCTTCCCTCCAAAATGTAATATATCTCTACAAAATAAGAACATATAAAATAATGTATGTCTTAGTCTGCTCAGACTGCTATAACAAAATGCTTAAGACTGGGCAGCTTAAACAACATTTATTTCTCACACTTCTGGAAGCTGGAAGGTCTAAGATCATGGTTGCTAGCAAATTCAGTTTCTGGTGAAGTTGCACTTGTAGGCAACTGCCTTCTCAGTGTGTGCTCACATGGCCTTTCCTTGGTGCATGCACAGGGAGAAAGAGATCTCACTGTCCTCTTTTTGTAAGAATACTAATCCCATCATGAGAGGCTCATTCTCATGACCTCACATAATCCTAATTATCTCCCAGAGGCCCAACTTCAAATACCATCACGTTTGGGGATGAAGCTTCAACCTATGAATTTGGAGGGGGACACAGACATTCAGCCCATGACAGTGTTTTTTAAAGTTTTGTTAAGCTATGTGAGTATCTCCTATTGTTTTCTTAATATCCATACATTTTTTTAAACATGACTAAATACTTACCACGTCCTAGAAACTAATAAACAAGGACACAGGAGCTCAAAACTCATGAGTTCATGAGGAATTTATAACTCTGCGTCAGAGAAATGCACATTAACAGATCATCATAGTACTGGCGATAGCTCTGAAATAAAAATATGTAAAAACGTATATAACAAGGGCGCCTGGGTGGCTCAGTTGGTTAAGCGACTGCCTTGGGCTCAGGTCATGATCCTGGAGTCCCTGGATCGAGTCCCGCATCGGGCTCCCTGTTCTGCAGGGAGTCTGCTTCTCCCTCTGACCCTGCCCCCTCTCATGTGCTCTCTCTCATTCTCTCTCAAATAAATAAATAAAATCTTTAAAAAAAAAAAAAAAACGTATATAACAATAAAAAAGGAGAAACTAAGGGGGCACCTGGGTGGCTCACTCGTTAAGCGTCTGCCTTCGGCTCAGGTCATGATCCCGGGGTCCTGGGATCGAGCCCCGCATCGGGCTCCCTGCTCGGCGGGAAGCCTGCTCCTCTCTCTCCCACTTACCCTGCTTGTGTTCTCTCTCTGGCTGTCTCTCCCTGTCAAATAAATAAATAAAATCTTAAAAAAAAAAAAAGGAGAAACTAATTAGTTATGACTGCAAAGACTACAGGAGGTAAAAATTATCTGTATCTCAATGCACGCATGCTGGGAAGTAAAGTTGAGAGATTTAGAAGGCTATCTGGGCAAAGCAAACTTGTATGTGAATGGATCATAGCTCTTTGGAAACAACTCCCTTAGAATTGGTGAATACTATTGTGAAGGTTTATCAGAAAGTGTGTAAGGTTGATGCCCCCAAATTCTTTTGGATATTGACTCAAGGATGGAAAGGAAAGTATGGACCAGACTCTACGGGGCCTTGAGTGGCATGCCAACGCTCTTGGACTTTACCTAGGAGACAGTGGGAAACCAACTAAGTTTTCTAGATGGAAAATGAGTTAGATGATCAGATTATTAAAATATTAAAACAATAGCTACTATACATGAAATGCTTTGGATGTACCTTCTCCATATACTTCTGTAAGATTTATTTGCAACTTGTTTCATGTTTATTGTAATCCTATAAAGTAAATGTTGGTATTTTCTTCAACTTAGAGGTGAATAAACTAAATCTTGGAATCATTTGTGTGGGATCACACAGGGAAAAAAAAAGACACACCCAAGTTTCAGTTTTCCTGACTCTGGGGACTGCACTACTAACCTCTGTGTTATATAATATCAAATTTCTGGGGATGCCTGGGTGGCTCAGTCAGTTAAGTGTCTGCATTCAGCTCAGGTCATGTTCCAAGGGTCCCGGGGTGGAGTCCCACATTGGGTTCCCTGCTCCACAGGGAGCCTGCTTCTCCCTCTGCCTGCTGCTCACCCTGCTTGTGCTCTCTCTCCTTGACAAATAAATAAATAAAATCTTGAATGAAAAAATAAAATAAAATAGTAAAATCAAATTTCTCGTTTACAAAATGCAACGTACAAGTAAGTGATTAAAATTTTTGGTGATAGCCTTCCCTTCCTTTTGCAAACCTCACCCTGGACTTGGGATATGCTTGTTTTAGACGTGGAGGTTGGGGCTGTGGGGGGACAATGGACACCTATTGTACTTTTCTAAACATTTTCCTTGTACTTGAAAAAATAGCTAGAAGCAATAAGGGAAAGCTAAATAATACCTTCCATAAAAAATCTATTACTGCACTCCACTGCATTTTAATGCTTGCTCTAAAAAATTATTGATATACTCAATATCTTCCTTTTAATTTCTCAAGTAACTTCCAGAGAATTTAGGTGAGGTAGATAATAAAAGAGATAATAAGTGGTACATGAAAGGTGATGGAGTTTAAAGTTAAGAACATACTTTAAAAACCTTTTTAATAAATGTTGACTATTTCAAAGCTCTTTTTTCAGTTCATGACACAGGAACAAAATGGCAGCATTAACAGAAATTCAAGACAGATTCAAATTTAAAATGAAGTGATATGATATATAGCCATAAAGAAGGATCTTTTTCTGTTTTGATGACCTATTTCTTCTTCTTGGTGACCTTGAAACATTATCTTGGTTCTACCCACCTCTGCTCTTCATTTATTATTTCCAAATTCAAAACTAGATCCGGTAGTTTTATCCTGATTCTTACATTCTTCTTTCTGGAGATTGATTTTTCATTGTGAAACTTTTTCTTCCTGATCCTTGTTTAAAACCCTGACACAAATTAATCATTCTGCTCCCCTCCATTTAATACTTCATAAAAGAGCGTAACTTTTCACCAAGGATTGGCACATTACTCATCCACCTGGATCGTAGAACTGATAAAAGCCTATATCAACAGACTCTCAAGGCATCCAACAGTTAAGTTACACAAGTTGTGAATAATATGACTATTAGATAACAGTATATTATAACTATCTCATAAATATTTCAAATGAATAACCATAACCCTACAAATTGACAATTTGACAACTACCGGATTATTTATACTAATGTATATTTTTATATCAAATAATTATTTTAATAGGCACCAAAGCTTTATATAAAATTCTAATCTGAGAATTTAATATAAACCTAAAATTATAATGTGTCATTCAAAATTAGAAACTCCAGGCGTGTATAGTAGTTTCCCTTCTTATTACCGTAATTTGTTTTCCTTCTCAGTTCCCACTGCAATTAGGTTATTTAAGTTAGGATTGCTGCCATGGAATGAGCACCACTACAGCTAACTGAAATAAATAAATAAGCAAATGAGTAAGTAAGTAAATAAATAATCTGCTTGTGAAAACTTAGCATTTCTATTACACTAAAATACCCACCATTCAATTATCCGTTCACTTTGCTATTTTCTCTTTAATCCCTTCTAGTATAATGGCATCATTCAACAAGTAGATCAATAATATTCAGCAAAGGCAAAACTAAGGTATTTAAAGTTTATAAATCAAATCTAAGAAATGCACAGTTGAATAGGATATGAATATTTTCTCTAATTAATGTGCTCCAGTGAAGGGAAACTACTGGGATTTGACTTAATTTCCAGATATGAAGTGCTACATTTGGAGTGAGTATTTCAACCATAATGCAGAGAGACATCAGCTTATACCTAGTTAGGGTAAGAGTCATATAACTGCATATGGCAACATTCCACATATCTTATGTCTATTTTTTTAAATACTCACAGCTCTTTAGTATGGAAATTTGAATTCCAGACGCTAAGAGATATAAAATGTTTATCATTATCAGATTGATTCTTTTCCCCAAGACATCAAAAATATTTATCACCCCTCAAGACTTTCATACCAAAATAAAGATACTCTCCTATTTTAAGCCATCTTACATGGATAATTCATGTGAATTTAAAATCAAAGTAAGTTGCCTAATTAACCAATAACACATTCATAATTTAAAAGGGAGAATTTTCAAGTTTGGTTTAATGCGCATTTTATATTAAAGCAGTGTTAACATATAACTGTGGACTGACATTAGCTTTTTATAATTTGGTGGCAGAGCTTTATTTGATCATCTTTGGAAGTATTCAAAAATCTGAGCAATAGAATGCAAACAAGGATGAGCTTAAATCCAAAAGGGTGTTTTAAGTAGAATTGCTGCATAATAATATAAATCCATTCACATATAAATTTTTATATGTCTGGATATACATAAATATATATTTTCTAAAGTCAAATAAAAAGTAGTGAAGGTGTACACATCAAATTCTTAATAATGACTCCTCTGGAAAGAATGGATGTGTATGCATATACATCTGTGTGAATAGAAAGAATTTATTTAGGAAGCCCGGGTGGCTCAGGTGGTTGAGCATTGGACTCTTGATTTCAGGTTGTGATGTCAGGGTCGTGGGATCAAGCCTCCTGTTGAGCTCCTCACTGGGAAGCTTATCTGCTTCAGATTCTCTCACTCTCCCTCTCCCTCTGCCCCTCCCCCCCACTTGTGTAGGCACTCTCTCTCTCAAATAAATAAATAAATCTTTTTTAAAAAAAGAATTTACTTTCTGCTCCTCTATCTTCATTTTCCATTAAGAAATGTGTAGTTTCTTTAAAGAGGACTTTAAGTCAAGAATATATGGTAATCCCTCACAAATCAAAATGAAGAGGAAGTCAAGACCACTTTCAGTCAATTCTTCTAGGTTATAAGTTCTTTAAGGGCAGGGAATTGGTTCCATTCATATATGCACTCCCCTTGATGCTAGTGAATAGTTTTATACATAACAGGTTCTTGGTAATGACCTATTTGGTGAGTGAATAAACAAACACAAGCCACCAGCAGGTAGTGATCAGGAAACCTGACTGTGAACTGCAAGAATAAGGAAATGTGACAGGAGATTATCACAAGGAACACAGTTCAAGAGCAGAGTTCCAGTTCTTGGATTTGGGGAAGTGGAATAGAAATAAAGTCCTGTAGAAACCAAGAAAGAAACTTGGGTATGGGAGTAAGAAGACATAAATTCAGTTCCTACAGTTCTTAAGTGGATCTCGAAACTGAAGTCTGGCCATAATAAACAGGGTTAAGAAAGTATGACCTGTAGACAGATAGCATTGATTCAATGTTGAGTCCAAAGAGAAGAACCTAGTTCTTTTTGTATTACTGTTACCAGTAAATGGCCTAGTCATGGGGCCCTAGATCAAAGTGAAGCCAATCACCAGAAATTAAACCACTGCAGGATATATAATAGGGTAAGGGACAAGAAGAGATATCTATATAGATATATATATATATATATCTATAAGATATGAGTAGAAGGAGCATAGAGGATTTTTAGGGCAGTCACACTACTCTGTATGACACTACAATGGTGGGTACATGTCATTTGTTATACGTTTGCCCAAACCCATAGAATGTATAACACCAAGAGTGACCCTAAGGTAAACCATGGACTTTGGCTGACAATGATGTGTCAGTATGGCTTCATCAGTTGTAACAAATGTAGCCCTCTGATCAGGAATGCTGATAGTGGGGGAGGCTGTGCACATGTGGGGGCAAGGAGTATATTGGAAATCTCTGTACTTGCCACTCAATTTTCTCTGAACCTAAAACTGCTCTAAAAAAATTAAGGCTATTTATTTATTTTTTTTTTTAAGATTTTTTTATTTATTTATTTGAGAGAGAGAGAATGAGAGAGCAAGCACATGAGAGGGGGGAGGGTCAGAGGGAGAAGCAGACTCCCTGCCGAGCAGGGAGCCTGATGCGGGACTCGATCCAGGGACTCCAGGATCATGACCTGAGCCGAAGGCAGTCGCTTAACCAACTGAGCCACCCAGGCGCCCAAAATTAAGGCTATTTAAAAAAAAAAGAGAGACAGAAATGGGAAACCAGCATTAGATTATAAAGATAAGGACAGGTGATTCAAGGGGGAAAATTTCATTGGTCATGTTTCCCAGTGTCCTAGAACAATAGAGGCAAACTTTTAATGTATTGTACATGTCCCAAATTTTGTCATTTTTTCCCCACTCCTATTACTATTTTCACAATTTAGAGCTAACTGTATCTTGACAACAGTATTTCAGTCATGTACCAACCGGCCTCCCTGGGTCCAGTCCTTCCCTCTTCCAATCCATATGCTGCACTTCTTCCAGATTTACATTTCACAAATCTCTAACATCACCGCCTGATTTGAATTTCTCAATAACTTCCTATTATGCACCAGAGGAAGTCCAATTTCTTACTATGTCTTAGTAGGTCTGAGCAGGTTAAGTGTTCAATCACCACTTGGTTTACAATCAGAGAATAAATAAAATAATATTACAAATACAACACACACATACACACACACACACATCCTAATGTATCCTTTCAAGAAATGCAGAGTATATTAAGGAAACAAGTTATACAAAGTAAAAACATCTTTTTAAATTAGTATTTCCATTTTTGGGGGGTAAAAATCCAGTAGTGGAATTACTGGATAATAAGGTAGTTCTATTTTTAATTTTTTGAGGAACCTCCATAGTGTTCTCTACAGTGGCTGCACCAGTTTGGATTCCCTCCAACAGTATTATTTTTATGTACAAGAGCCAAGATATGGAAGCAACCCAAGTGTCCATGGATATGAATGGATAAAGCAGATGTGGTGTATATGTACAATGGAATATTACCAAGCCATAAGAAACACTGTAATCTTGCCCTTTGCAACAATATGGATGAATCTGGATTATATTATGCTAAGTGAAATAAATCAGGGAAAGACAAATACCATATGATTTCACTCAAATGCAGAATTTAAGAAAGGAAACAAATGAACAAACAAAGAAAAAAAAAAGAGACAACAGGCTCTTACATAAAGAGAACAAACTGATGGTTGCCAGCGGGGGTGGGGGGGGTAGGAGGATGGGGAAAATAAATAAAGGGGATTAAGAGTACACTTATCGTGATGAGCACTGAGTAATATATAGAATTGTTGAATCATTATATTCTAGACCTGAAATTATTATAACATTTTCTGTTAACTATACTTGAATTTTAAAAAGTGAATACAAATCCGGTAAATAATAAAATTTTAAATGGTAAATCAGAAGTAGAAAACAATGTGATTAATTCTAAGGAAGAAATTGTCTCCTGATGAGTGCTTTGTAAAGAAACATGGATATGATCAGCCTAGAGGTTGGGAAATATTGCTTAGGAAAAGATTAAGCCTGGCTGAAGTAGTGACTTTAAAATAAGTCACTTTAAGGATCAAAGTAGATAAAATAGTTAATTTGGGGCCATATTGAAAATAGTATGGCATGTTTTGATTTAAAAATAAAATAGATATGGGGCGCCTGGGTGACTCTGTCAGTTAAGAGTCTGACTTTTGTTTTTGGCTCAGGTCATAATCTCATGGGTCGAGGGATCGAGCCCTGGGTCGGACTCTGCACTCAGCGTGGAGTCAGCTTAAAAGATTATCTCCCTCTGTCCTTCCCCCAACTCACACACATACCCTCTCTCTCTCTCTCTCCCTCTCTCTCTCAAATAAATGTCTTTAAATAAAATAAAAAATAAAATAAATAGATATAACCTCTTAAAGAACAGGAAGTTTCAATTAGCTTTTTTATCAAGTCAAATGATAAAATAGCATTCTACAACTCAAATATTGGATTGTTTGAGTTCCAATTACATCTTGAGTTGGCCAGAGGAATTAAAGGTTGTAGACTCAGTTTACTCTAATCTGACCAGATGATGTTCATGGGTATAATAAAATCAATCCTAATTTTAAAATAAATAAATTAATAAATAATAATAATAAGACAAGGCTATTAATAAAAGGAGTCAGAGGCGGAGCAGTCAAGACCAGGATTACAGCCTTTCCTCATGCTCGTTACAACGGAGTTATGTTCCCAGTCTGGGCATCTTCCCTCAGGATGGGTGTGGCTGTGGCAGAGATGGTGTTAAACGGCTGTTGAATTATGATTTTCATGTCAGTGACTATCTTCAGTTTCTAGCACAAAAGGTCACTAGTTGAGGCTCAAAATTTATGCAAAGCAGGAAATACGCATTCAAGTAATCCAGCCAACTCACTTCCTGTTACTTGCACTTCCCCTTACTACCGCTAGGAGGTGAAGGTTGATTCTCACTGACTCTTCAGGGACACATTAAAAGCCAGTCCCCTCAAACTAATATTACACTGTATGCTAACTAACTGGAATTTAAATAAAAATGTGAAACTAAAAAAATAAAATAAGATAATAAAATAAATAACAGCCAGTCCCTAATTGTTAGTAGCTCATCATTTTAGTAAAAGAGAAAATGTTTAGGAAAAAAAATAAACATTAAAATGCTCTGAACTTAGCACTCATTGATGATTTCAGGGTGGTCATTTTTGCTTTTTTTATCCTATTACTTAGAACCATAGGCAAATTTGATCTTTGCTTTCCTTTACCTCGTGGCTAATATAGAGCAAAACATAAGATTGTGGACTCTAAAATCAGACCACCCTGAGGTCAATCTTTGTTCTGCTATTCACTGGCCAAGTAATAACATGGCCAAGCTATTTATCCTCTCTGACTTCAGTTATAGTGAGAATGATAGGTTCCACCGCACAGATTCTTTTGAGGGGTAAAAGACTCAATATTTGAAAAAAAAAAAATTTAAACATTTCAGGCATATAAGAGCTCTCAAGGTGAGAATTTCACACATGGCAATTTAAGGTTTCCTCTATCAATATGTAATTACTTCTATTGTCCCTTCTAGGGAAATAAAGGTCATCAACAACCTCCACCCTGCTACAATCAATGGTTAAGACTTCATTTTATTTGACCCAACAGCATGGGAAACTCTCCACTTGGCTTCCATTACACCCACTGTCCTGGACTCCGGCCTACCATCACTTTCCTTAGCCCATGGCTGATTCTGTCTTTCCCCACGATGTGTCAACAGGGGGTGCCCTAAGATTCAGTGCTCAGACCTCTCTCTTTTCTCCTTATGGGATTTCATTGAAATCATGATTTACCAACCCTATACTGAATGATGTTTCCTAAATTTAAATCTCCCACACAGAACTTTACTTTGAACTTAAAATTCACCTATGCACTTACCTACTGAAAATCACTGTGTGGATGGCTAATGATAGCCCACATTTAAATTTTTCTTCACTGAAAATCTGATGTTTCCCAAAACCTGTTTTACCCACAGTTTTCCTAATTTTACTTTACACCAATAGCATCCTTTTAGTAGTTTTGTATAAAAGCCTTGATAACATTCTGGGTTCCTCTTTTCTTTAGAGCCATATATCTATCTAAACTTTGAGTAAATTTTGTTGCTTCTATCATTAGTATACACCCAGAATCTGACCACCTCTTAGCTTATGCACTGCAACCATCCTGGTCCAGGCCACCATCATCTCTTGCTTTATTAGTTGGATAGCCTCCAAATTGGTCTCTCTGCTTTTACCTTTCCACCGTAAGTTCTCAGCTCAGCAGGATTGATGCTAGAATATAACTCCACTCGTGACACACTTCTCTGCTCACACTCTCCTGATGGCTGCCCTTGTCACCCAGAGTGAAAATCAAAGCCTCTTCCTGGTGCTGCAGGGCCTATCCTGACCTGCCCGTTACTTCTTTGAATTTCTCTCTTGCTCCTCTCCTAAAAACTAAGAAGTAATAACTATGGGGCACCTGGGTGGCTCAGTTGGTTAAGCGACTGCCTTCGGCTCAGGTCATGATCCTGGAGTCCCGGGATCGAGTCCCGCATCGGGCTCCCTGCTCAGCAGGGAGTCTGCTTCTCCCTCTGACCCTCCCCTCTCTCATGCTCTCTCTCTCTCTATCTCATTCTCTCTCTCAAATAAATAAATAAATAAAATCTTTAAAAAAAAAAAAAAAAGAAGTAATAACTATGATAATTCCTTACATACATAAAATGAATACATTAGCCAATACGATCTATCTATATTATAGAATGAAAGGACCAAACATGCTGTAATGTTCTGTGCATTTTTTTTTAAATATGAGAACATTTTTTTATTATGTTCAGTTAGCCATTGTATAGTACATCATTAGTTTCTGATGTAGTGTCAGTGATTCATTAGTTATGTATAACACCCAGTGCTCATCACAACACGTGCCCTCCTTAATGCCCATCACCCGGCTACCCCACCCCCCCAAACCCTCCCTTCTGAGACCCTCAGTTCATTTCCCAGGGTCCATAGTCTCTCGTGGTTCATCTCCCTCTCTGATTTCTCCCCCTTCAGATTTCCCTCCCTTCCCCTGTAGTCTTCTGTGCTATTGTTTATGTACCACATATGAGAGAAACCATATGATAATTGTATTTCTGTTTGACTTACTTCACTTAGCATAATCCCCTCCAGTACCACTCATGTTGATGCAAATGGTGGGTATTCATCATTTCTGATGGCTGAATAATATTCCATTGTGTATATGGATGAATACCTAACTTTTAAATCAACATGGATGGGACTGGAGGAGATTATGCTAAGTGAAATAAGTCAAGTAGAGAAAATCAATTATCATATGGTTTCACTTATTTGTGGAACATAAGGAAGAGCATGGAGGACATTAGGAGAAGGAAGGGAAAAATGAAGGGGGGGAAATCGGAGGGAGAGATGAACCATGAGAGACTATGGACTCTGAGAAACAAACAGGGTTTTGGGGGGGGGGGTGGGTTAGTCCGGTGATGGGTATTATGGAGGGCATGTACTGTATGGAGCACTGGGTGTTATATGAAAACAATGGATCATGGATCACTACATCAAAAACTAATGATGTACGGTGACTAACATAACATAATAAAATAAAATTTAAAAAAAAGAACTAATTGTGGAGTTGGTTCTCGTGAAGTAATATTTCAACGTATTAGAGTGATAACTAATAATTTATATATTATATCTTCTTCCCTTGGCCACTAGCTTGACTGTCTTGGTGTTGGCATGCTGTTTACCTTTCAAATAAGGTAAATTTTTGATTAGCATCATTATTCGGATAACACTTTTACTTCATATTTCCTCAGTGTTAATGAACTATATTTTCTCTACAGACCATGTTAATTTGTATTAATTTGTATATATTTTGTGTATACGTACAAATATGTATATATATATATGCACATGTATACACACATGTGTGTTCATACATTATTAGTGGTTAATTTACATGTATATAGAGTATAGACAATGACAATATTTAATGTTAAAGTTTTTTATGCTATTCAAGTATATTTAAATGATACAGTTCCTTTTATTTATTTATTTAAAGGTGTCAGTGCAATTTTATGGGGGAAGTAACATTTTTTTCAACAAATGGTGCAGGAACAACTGGATAGCCCACATTGCAAAAATGTACTTTGATCTCCTTTTTCAAGACACACACACACACACACACACACACAATGATGACCGATAAAATATAGATCTAAATGTAAAAGCTAAAATCATAAGGCCTCACTATATTTGTGAACTTGTGTTCAAGAATTTTCTTTTTTAATTTTAGCTAGTTAACATACAGTGCAATATTGGTTTCAGGAGTAGAATTCAGTGATTCATCACTTACATACAACACCCAGTGTTTATCACAACAAGCACTCTACTTAATCCCCATCACCCATCTAGCCCACCCCCCCCCACCTCCCCTCTATCAACCCTCAGGTTGTTCTCTATAGTTAAGAGTCTCTTATAGTTTGTTACCCTCTCTCCTTTTTTCTTAACCCCTTTCCCATATGTTTATCTGTTTTCTAAATTCCACATATGAGTGAGATCGTATTTGTATTTGTCTTTCTCTGACTTATTTCACTTAGCATAATATACTCTAGTTCATCCACGTCATTGCAAATGGCAAGATTTTTTTTTTTTATGTTATGCTACCATATAGTACTTCATTAGTTTTTGATGTAGTGTTCCATGATTCATTATTTGCGTAATAATGGATGAAAGACCACCCAGTGCTCATTGCAATACATGCTCTCCTTAATACCCATCACCGGGCTAACCCATCCCCCCACATCCCTCCCCTCTGAAACCCTCAGTTTGTTTCCCGAGTCCATAACCTCTCATGGTTTGTCTCTCCCTCTGATTTTCCCTCCTTCAGTTTTCTCTTCCTTCTCCTAATGTACTCCATGCTATTCCTTATGTTCCACATATGAATGAAACCATATAATTGTCTTTCTCTGCTTCACTTATTTCACTTAGCATAATCCCCTCCAGTTCCACCCATGTCAATGCAAGTGGTGGGTATTCATCCTTTCTGATGTCTAAGTCATATTCCATTGCATATACGAACCACATCTTCTTTATCCATTCATCTGTTGAAGGACATCTCGGCCCTTTCCACAGTTTGGCTACTGCGGACATTGCTGCTATGAACATTGGGGTGCATGTGCCCCTTCTTTTTACTACATCTGCATCTTTGGGGTAAATACCCAGTAGTGCAATTGCTGGGTTATAGAGTAGCTCCATTTTTAAATTTTTGAAGAACCCCCATACTGTTTTCCAGAGTGGCTGTACCAGCTTGCATTCCCACCAACAGTGTAAGAGGGTTCCCCTTTCTCCACATCCTTGCCAACGTTGGTTGTTTCCTGTTTTGTTAATTTTTGCCGTTCTAACTGGTGTAAGGTGGTATCTCATGTGGTTTTGATTTGAATTTCCCTGATGGCTAATGATGTTGAACATTTTTTCATGTCTGTTAGCCATTTGTATATCTTCTTTGGAGAAGTGTCTGTTCATGTCTTCTGCCCATTTTTTGACTGGGTTATTTGTTTTTTGAGTGTTGAGTTTGAGAAGTTCTTTATAGATCTTGGATATCAGCCCTTTATCAATAATGTCATTTGCAAATATCTTCTCCCATTTCTTGGGTTGCCTCTTTGTTTTGTTGACTGTTTCCTTTGCTGTGCAGAAGCTTTTTATCTTGATGAAATCCCAAAAGTTCATTTTTTTCTTTTGTTTCCCTTGCCTTTGGAGACGTGTCTTGAAAGGAGTCACTGTGGCCAATGTCGAAGAGGTTACTGCCTATGTTCTTCTCTAGGATTTTGATGGATTACTGTCTGACATTGAGGTCTTTCATCCATTTTGAGTTTATCTTTGTGTAAGGTATAAGGAAATGGTCCAGTTTCATTCTTCTGCATGTGGCTGTCCAGTTTTTCCAGAACCACTTATTGAAGAGACTGTCTTTTTTCCACTGGATTTTTTTTTCCTGATTTGTCAAAGATTAGTTGAACACAGAGTTGAGGGCCCATTTCTGGAGTCTCTATTCTGTTCCATTGGTCTATGTGTCTGTTTTTGTGACAATACCATGCTGTCTTGGTGATCACAGCTTTGTAATAGAGCTTGAAGTCAGGCAATGTGATCCTCTCCCCCGTTTGTTTTTCTTCTTCATCATTCCCTTGGCAATTCGGGGTCTTTTCTGATTACATGCAAATTTCAGGATTGTTTGTTCCAGCTCTTTGAAAAATGCCAATGGTATTTTAATAGGGATGGCATTGAAAGTGTAAATTGCTCTGGGAAGGATAGACATTTTAACAATGTTTATTCTTCCGATCCATGAACACAGAATGTTTTTTCCATCTTTTTGTGTCTTCCTCAATTTCTTTCATAAGTGTTCTGTAGTTTCTAGAGTATGGATTCTTTACCTCTTTGGTTAGGTTTATTTCTAGGTATCTTAACATTTTTGTTGCTATTGTGAATAGAATTGATTCCTTAATTTCTCTTTCTATAGTTACATTGTTAGTGTATAGAAAAGCAACTGATTTCTGTGCATTAATTTTGTATCCTGCCACATTGCTGAATTGCAATTATAGATAAAGGGCTGATACCCAAGATCTATATGAGTTCTAGTAGTTTGGGGTGGAGTCTTTTGGGTTTTCCACATAAAGTATCATGTCCTCTGCAAAGAGAGAGTTTGACTTCTTCTTTGCCAATTTGGATGTTTTTTATTTCTTTTTGTTGACTGATTGCTGAGAACATTCTTAAATGTACATTTAGAATATATGGAATATATGCAGGAATTGTATTCAAATCTTTCAATAAACTTTTTGATTTTCTAGAAGGCCACATGAGGGAGTAATACATTAAAATGGTTTTGAAAAGGTGATTAAAGGTTTTACTTCTTATGTTGACTTTGCAGAAAACAAGGGAAGAGTAGGGAAGGGAAGGGGGAAAGGGAGAGAGAGGGAGGGAGAAAGAGTAGGTAGAGAAATGTGGGAAGAAAGAGAGGGAGCAAAGAAAGAGGAAATATCTTCAAATGTAAATAAAATTGTTTGCCAATAAGCATAAAATTGGTTTATACAATATTATTGTTTTTGAAATATATAACGCAACAATTCATTCCAACATAAATTACAGTCACATATTCTAAGTGTTTGTGAAACCACTTACACATTCAGACAAATTGCAAAGCATGTTAAATAACATCAAATATTGCAATATTGATACCTATTGACACACCACAAGACTTCCCTAATTAAGGAATTCTTGCTGATGATGACTGCCATAATAACTACCATCTTCCAAAATGAGTTATCCATAAACAAAGAAACTGAGTACCATTTGCCAACGTGCAGTTTTACTTATCAATGATCTTTATTTGGAATCCCATATAGATTGGTCATCCATATGCAAATATGTAACTACCGATGGAGTTGTTTTTCTTTGTGTTTGAAAAGGAGAGCAATTCTATCCAACTGCCATACCTGTGGGTTATTAATTAATTTCACATTCACCATTATTAAAATATTATTACCCATGTTTGAATGTGTTAATGAAAAATAACTACTTGTCTCAGGCAAATATTATCAAAAGAGCAATAGGGCAATGAAGGCCACAGAACCAAAAATGTAATTCATTTGTCATTTCACTGAAGAATCCAGTAATGCTAGAGACATACAATAGTGTAACTAAATGATCTTGGTTTATTTGTTGGAGAAACATAAAGGAAAGTAATGATAATATTTTGGTTTTGATTTTCTTAAATACTCAAAATATTCTTATAATACCAAATATGTCTAGAAACATAGGGTAATATTCCTCATGTATGGAAAATATGAGAAATATAGCTAAATTTAGGGAAAGTCACATATTCCGATAAAATATAGTGGGGGAATTAGTTCAGGCCACAGGATAAATTGATCACATAAATCTCTAGCAAAATATATTAATAGCTACAGTAAAATCCAATAAAACAAAATTAGCATCCTATGCCTCAGGGCACATTCAGCTTCTCTTCCAGATCCATTTCCAATACCAGGTCAGCTTGAAGCCCTCTGTCTGCCAAGAAAGAGTTTGTCTTTAAGATACTCATTTTTTTCTCAAACAAGGAATCTTTCTAACATTGAAAAACTGTATTAGAACTGTACAACACTTGCTTTGAATTACCATTTGGCCAAAAACTAGAGAAAAACTTACTTTTACTTACCTTCCTATCATGAGTCTAAGAAAAACTAAAACAAAAATAATGCTTTTAATTATGGTATAATATCTCCATTGGTATGTCCATTAAATGAAATAATACAGTGAAGATATTTTACAAATTGTTAAATAATAAAATGTTATGCAGTATGATTATCATTTTATTTACAAGAAAACATCTAAGATGGGGACTTTGTAATATATAGTTGGCCAATAAAACATTACTACCTGTCCTAAAATAAAAGTTTAGATTAATAGAACTTTGATGTTTTTACAGAATACTCTTTTACTGATCTATTAGACCTCCTGATGTGCTTCCAAAGTAGGTAAATTTATTTTGTTAAGCAAATATTATACTTATTAGCACAATACTGTTATTAATTTATTATTCAAAAGCTGACTTAAGTTGTTAAACAGCTAGTTTTCAGAACGTTTTGCATAAAAGATCCACTTTAGTTTTCTTCAAAAATGAGAACAGAATCCATATCTTCTCAAAAAGATGAAGTAGTTTATTAGTCCATAAGATGCATATAAACAAAATGCATACAAGTTTCTCAGAAACCAAACAGATTCAATAAGTATGTCAAATCATTTTCATTTTTCCAATTACTTGAAGACAAGCTAATGGCAGTGATGTGTTAGGAAAAAAATTCATAACTTTGATCTCCTCCCAATTACATGTGTAGCAAAAACAAACAAAAAACAAAATGGAAACCACTGGCTCCTTTGTTAGTCTCTGTGTGTCTCTTATATAGATATTATTATGCTTAATTACTTGTGCTCTGAGTGTCTGGGTAACCCATGGTAAAGACACTTTTCCTATGGTCATCACTGAAAAGCCAGGACATTTGTTACACTGGCAGAGACAGATACTGACAGAGGAAGTAACTAGGGAGGAGGGCCTTGCATAACAAAGTGGAAAGCCATTTTGTTTTTCTTGGATCTCATTATTTAGGGCCAAGACAGCAAGTATTCCAGGCAAACTAAAGCCATTTCTTGGTGATGATATGAACAGGTATACTATCTATGAAGGCCAACATCATGGCAGGGATAATCACTGTCAAGAACCTCAAGGAAGGGGCGCCTGGGTGGCTCAGTCAGTTAAGTGTCTGCCTTTGGCTCAGGTCATGATCCCAGGGTCCTGGGATCGAATCCTGCATCAGGCTTCCTGTTCAGCAGGGAGTCTGCTTCTCCTTCCCTCTCCTTCTGCTACTCTCTCTCTTTTGCAAATAAATAAATAAAATCTTAAAAAAAACAAAAACAAAAACAAAGAACCTCAAGGAAGATTTGAGTAAACCATGTGGTTGGAGCTATAAATTTCCCAATTGTATTTCATTTGTATTTTCTTGCCCTCTTCAAACCTTTAATAAAGTTTTAATAAAGGTGTGTAAAAGTGGTGTCTCTTCCCAGTGCCCATTTCTGGGCCAGAAATAAACTAGAAAAAAAACAACTTTCCTGAAGTCAGGAGGATGGGGAGTTTGGTGATATTCAGTCATAATATTCTCCCCCCAAAAAGGGGGGTGAGACAAGAATCTTTCTGCCACACAAGGAAATAGTTCCCCTATTGCCAATAGAGGATCAGCATAATATGCTATTAATAGACAAGTAGGTTTCCTTTCAGTTAAAGAAGATAACTGGGTTTTGATGGGGAATTTCAAACTAATTTTGTTTTGAAGATGGTACTGTGACAACTGGGTACATGTAAGAATGAAGTTGAACCCCTTCCTTACACTATATACGAAAATTAATTCAAAATGGACCATAGATTTAAATGTAACACTTAGAAGATGGTATAAGAGTAAAACTTTATGACCTTGGGCTAGGCAAAGGCATTTTTTAACATGATATCAAAAGCACAGGTAACAAAAGGAAAATTAGACAAATTGGACATATTCATCAAAATTTAAAACTTTTGATCTTCAAGGACTATCATCAAAAACATGAAAAAAAAAAAAAACCCTACACACTGGGACAAAGTATTAAAGGATTATATGTAGAATATATAAAATTTTACAACTCAACAAAAGGCAACTGGATTTAAAAATTGGCAAATGATTTGAATAGAAACTACTCCAAAGATGACGTGCAGGTGGCTAAGAAGCAAAAAACACACTCAACATCTTTAGTCATTAGAGAAATGCAAATCAAAGCCACAAAGAAATACCAATTCAAACTCACTAGAGTTGCTATGATCAAAAAAGCTCATAACAATTGTTGGTATGGACATGAAGAAATCAGAATGCTCACATATTGCTGGTGAGAATGTAAAATGGTGTAGTGCTTTGGAAAATATTTCAGCAGTTCTTCATAAAATTAAACATAGAGTTACCATATGATCCAGCAATTTCCCTCTAATGCATACACCAAAGGGATTTGAAAACATACGCCCTCACAAAAACTTGGTCACAAATGTTCTTAGCAGTATTATTCATAATAGCTAGAAATGGGAAAAGATGTCCATCAACTGATTAACAGATAAACAAGTATAATATAATCATACAATGGAGCATTATTTGTCCATAACTAATATGGTACATGCACATGCTATATCATGGATGAGTTTTGTTTGTTTTAATTTGAGAGAGACAGAGAGAGAGAGAGCACATGCGAGCAGGGGAAGAGCAAAGGCAGAGGGAGAGACAGAGAATCTCAAGCAGATTCTGCACTGAGCACAGAGTTCAACATGCGGCTGGATCTCACAACCCTGAGATCATGATCTGAGCTGAAATCAAGAGTCAGATGCCCAACTGACTGAGTCATCCAGGTGCTCCCCATGGATGAGTTTTTTAAACATCATGCTAAGCGAAAGAAGCCAGTTACAAAAGGTCACATATTTTATGATCCTCTTCAGTCCACAATAGACAAATTTATAGAGCCAGAAAATAGTTTTTGAGCTTGCTAGGGGCTGGGAGTGGCCGGGGAGAAATTCAGAGTGACAACTCATGGGTCCAGAACTTCTCTTTCTAAATGTCCTAAAATTGATTAATGGCTTGTACATCTCTATGAATATACTAAAATAACATTGAGTTGTACATTTTAATTGAGTGAATTGTATGGTATATGAACTATATCTCATAAAGCTGTTACATTTTTTAAAAGGTACTGGTTAATGGCACATACTATGGATTCAGAACGTTGGTTGTGGTTTTTTTAAGATTTTATTTATTTATTTATTTATTTGACAGAGAGACAGAGAGAGAGCACAAACAGGGGCAGCAGCAGAGGGAGAGGGAGAAGCAGGCTCCCTGCTGAGCAGGGAGCCCGATGCGGGGCTCAATCCCAGGACCCTGGGATCATGACCTGAGCCAAAGGCAGACACTTAACCAACTGAGCCACCCAGGCAACCCCAGACTGCCTCGTTTTGAGTCCTCTTGGCACATTTGGTCAAACTTGGGCTATTCACTTAAACTCACTAAAATAGTGATACCTACCTCATAGTGCTGTGGTTAGGCCTATAGGAGAGAGCACTTCTAAAATGCTTGCATCCAGTCTGGCGGAGTGTAAGCCCTAAATACATGTCAGCAGTAACTACTCTCCACGCTTCAGCAGCCTCAGAAATCCATGACTGGACCGGCCCCACCTGGGCTCACTAACATGCAGCATACCATTTGGAAAATATCACAAATCACTTTAAAATAATATTTTGTTTCTTATATGCAACTATGTAAATAAATTCTCCACCAATGTATAGACAAAACCCACAGAAAGAGAGACACTTAAAACAACTAGATACACGCCTCGAAATATGAACATATGTTAAGATAAATCCAAAACATTACTGGAAGATAAAGAGTAAGTCTTCGCTAAATGGAGAGATTTACCATGTGTCTGGATGAGGAGACCAAATATTGTAATGTTTTTTGAAATAGTGTATGTTTTCAATACCATTACAGGTCATTTCTAATGATAGTTTTTTTTGTTTTGGGGGGGTTTTTGTTTGTTTGTTTTGGTTTTTAGCTATAAACTTCACCTGGAAAAATAAAGGGCAATAATAGCTAGGAAAACTTGGGAAGAGTAATAAGAAGGGACATGCCTTTCTGGATATTGAAAGATTGTAAGCTATAAAATAATTAAAACAGGGCTGTACAAAACAGCCCAGCATAATAATTCAGGACAATAATAATCTGGTGCCATACCAGATCTAACAGGCAAATTAATAGACTACAGTAAAATGCCATAAAATAGACCTTAACTGTTTATAAACATTGATTTCATGCTGAAGAAACTATCACAAATCAATAGAAAAGGGATATACTCTCCAGTAAATACTGTTAAGACCTTAAACCAAAATCAGTTTCAAACTGACAAAATAGTCAGTATTTAAATAAATTGTTAAAAAATAAAATTTAAAGAAATATTTAGCTCATTGCTGAATTGGAAGAAATTTGCTAATTACTAAAACAACAAAAGCAATTACAAAAGATGTGAATGCACAATAACTAAAGCTTCTTAATGCCAAAAAAGAACATTAAATAAAATTTAAACTTATTTAAAAATGGAAAAGTACGGCAAGGTTAATGTTGTTCGTATACACACACTCTCTCTCTCTCTAAAAATATGTGAAAAATAGGAAAATGTAGTAATAAATAGGTGAGTGGACAGAAAAGCAAATAAGAAAATATAATTGTCTAATGAATAAAAATACTCAGTTTCTGCAGTTACTACAGTGACTGAAGAAAAACATACTTGAACATACAAAACACATTTAAAATGTGTTAAATTAAAATTTAAAAATATTATCCAGTGCTCGTGAGTAGGTACAGGGAATATAAATTAGTTTGAATATCTGGAAAGCATTCAACAGTTTGTATCAAGAGGCTTTAAAACGTGTATAACATTTGACTTAATTATTCTAATTCTGATATCTTTTCTAAGTACATCATCACATATTTGAACACAAAAATATGTTAAAATATCCCCATTACAATCTTGTTACTATAATAACAGTCTTGTTTTATATACATAAACAAGTCAAATTTATATATATATATATATATTATATATACACAAGTCAAATTTTCAATATTTAGAAAATAGTTCATTTAATTAGGGTAAATCTATATAAAAGACTATATTATGTAACAAAAATAAGATTTCGAAGAATTTTCATGACATGAGAAAATTTTCACAATATAATAACTAGTGAGAAAAGCGCCATGTAAACTATACTTGGAGTTTGATCACAATTTGGACGTAGAAAAATATTGAACAGAAATATACAAAATGCAAATATGCCAGTGATGGCCCTCTTTGATTGACGAGTATAACGTGATTTTTATTTTTTCTTAATTTGTTCTCTATTTTCTAAAATCCGCATCTATGCTTGCAGTAATCATGTACACCGCAGCAGAAAGCAGCTTTACTGAATATCTATTGTGCTCTTGCTTCAGTCATTTTTTTCTTATTTTCTGCTAGTTTGCAATTATTAAAATGTGACTGTGAGATGCAGGATTACTGTGAATTTCATTTAAATAACAAAGCAATTATTTTTGGCACTACAGAATTTACAATAAAATTGATATTTTATGTTGCAGAGTCTATTATGGACACGGATGAGTTTATGATTCATAAATAGTAATTTTAAAGGCTATTAGTACATTCATATCTTTGAAATATGTTCACAGTTGATATTTTCCCCCAACTCTGTCGAGTAATAAATGTTCAAGGAAACAAGCTTAAAGTTTTGATTTACACTCTAAATTTCACATCTTTATATGGTACTGATTTGGGGGGATATGTTCAATAAGTTTACAAGGAAACTTGAATTGTAAGTGAAATTTATGAGCTTAAAGTACACGTACTTAAATGACGGACTCATACAGGCATCCCTTGTTTTATTGTACTTCCCAGACATTGCATTTTTTACGAATCAATGGCTTGTGGCAACCCTACTTTGAGCCAGTCTATCAGCGCCATTTTTCCAATAACATTTGCTCATTTCATGTCAGTCACATTTTGGTAATTCTCACAATACTTTAAACTTTTTTATTGTTATTATATTTGTTATTATGATCTGTGATCAGTGCTTACGACTCACTGAAAGTTCAGATGATGGTTAGCAGTTTTTAGCAATAAGGTATTTTTTAATTAAGGCATGTACTTTTGTTTTAGACATAATGCTATTGCACACTTAACAGACTACAGTATAGTCTAAACATATCTTTTATATGCACTGGGAAACCAAAAAATTCATTTGACTGACTTTATTGTGATGCTCACTTTATTGTGGTGATCTGGAACCAAACCCGCAATCTTTTCAAGGTATGCCTGGAAATTGGTCCAGGACAAAACCACTTTGTAAACAGCAATGAGGTAGAACATAATACTAATTAATTTGCATTTGCTTAAATTCAAACTCGAATTAAGGACAGAGGATTTCTTCAGATCGCTGTTTCCATTTTATCTAGCAATGATCACACTGATGTGAAATACACTTTTTCCTGATATGTGATATTACTTTCAAAAAAACAAATACTGCAAGGGTAAATTATATAGAACAGTTTTTGGTTAAATCATTTAAGTAAGGTTTTTATCTGTCCTGTTCCTTTATCTCCCCCCAGTCCCATCCCCCCCAAATCCAAATATTTTAATCTTTGGACAAGTTTATACACTAAAATGAGAGTAATGGTTAATTCGAATCCCCTCCTCCTCAACCCTTAAATCTTTTTAATTCAGTATAATAGCAAAAGAGATTGAAAGAGTATCAACAGCTTACTCTAATCTATGTTTAAGTCCCCTGACTGTTGGTTAGCAGCCCTCACTCCTTAGATATTTTGTTAGAATTTCTTTCTATGAGAATAAATGTCCAAGCATGATTTTTAAAAAGACATTTACACATTACCATGATCTTGTGAAAGATTGATTCAGCAGACCTTCACAGTCTTTCATTCTCATCTAAGCTATTTTAGAAATTGGCTATCCCCCCGCACCCCCCTTTTTGGGGGTAATTTACAGGGCATATTGTTACAAGTTTTTATTCCAAATCTATTTCCTTTGAGCAGTCAAAACTACTGTAGTGTAACATTTATTACTACCTATTTTTTATCACTCCTCAATCCTGTAGCTATGCATCACTTCTTTGAATTTTTCTCATTAAAATTAATACACGTATATGTTTTAATCCTATAAATGTGTTGCATGTCCTATCCTATTGGACTAGCAAAAATGATATTAGTAAATTGATTCATGTTTGCAGGGCTTCCACCTCCTCTTCTTCCTCTCTTCCTCTTACTTCACTCAGCATCCTTAAAGTGTAGCAATGATTGGATTTTCATTAAGTCGGCTAAGTAAGTCTTTACACGTTACAATGAGCAGCTATCACTTAGGAAATGTCAATAACCTTAGAAGTCAAACCATGCTGATTCGCTTCCACTGAAGCATGGGAAAAACTATTCCTCTGGATTTATTAGCTTGGTCATATTGAGAACATTCAAAAACAATTAAGCTTTTGAATACGGACAAGAGCCATGAGGAGTGCAGAAAGTGCACTGTGTTCAAAGTAAAGGTTGTGGCTTCTATTCATGGCTCTGTCCCTGACCAGCCTGGTGAGCCCTGACAGGCCGGTTTTGAGATCTTTCCTGGATCGCAGATTCATCTGTAAAAACAATATTTGGTGAAGATTTCAAAAATTCTATTCAATTATTGTTGGGGAAATGTAATCGGATTCAACATCTTCTCTCAACCCACAAAAAAAGCATGTAATAGATACATACATTATATATATATATATATATATATATATAGGTTTCTTCCACTATCTGAAAGTGAATGATCCTATGAAAATGTTCATAAGCCAAAATGGCACAAAGCAAAGAAGCAATCACCATTAATTTATATGGAAACATTTTTGAGTGTTCCCAACCCCAAAAAATCACCCCTCTTAGGTTTTTCCGATACCTTAGAGCACATCTTGTTAATGGATGCACGAAACAAACCGAGATGAAGCACAGGTGCTCACAGACACAGTTCCAAGTTCTGGTGGCCTGATGCTGACATGCTGAGTATGTGTTCCCAGGGATGGGGCTTGGTGATACCACTCTCACTGCCCCGTGTGTGTACTGCTTGCGTAACGGTTCGCTCCAAAACCAATGCTGAACACCACTTCTGCATTTTGTCTTTTTTTTTTCATAAAAGCAAAAATCCTCTTTGATTTATTTTCGTAGGCAAAAACAGGTGATGATGTCGTTCCTTCATAAAAGCAAAGGGGCATAACATAAACTTTCAAAAGCGGGAACACCTGTATATTATTTATATACATTTATATATTTATGTATAATATATATTTTTATATAATATATATTTATATATATAGGGGAAGAAGAGAGAGAGAAAGAGACTTATTATAGGAATTGGCTCCCATGATTATGGAGGTCCGGAAATCCCACGATCCACCATCAACAACGTGGACAACCAAGCAACCAGGGGTATAACTCAGGCCAAGTCCAAAGGCCCAAGAACCAGGAGCACTGATATCCACAAGCAGAAGATGGATGTCTGAATTCAGTCACGAGAGCAAATCCACCCTTCCTCTGCCTTTTTGTTGTATTCAGTCCCTCAATGGATTGGATGATGCCCATCTGCATGGGTGAGGGGGGTTTTCTTTACTCAGTCTACTTATTCAGATGATAATCTCTTCCAGAAATACTCTCACAGACACACCTGGAAATTATATTTTACCAGATATCTGATATTCCTTAGCCCAGTCAAGATGACAATAAAATTAATCATCCCATAGCACAATTAAAAAAAAAAAAAGTGTTCTTGCCACGGCCTATAATGTCCTAAAAAATGTATGAATGTGTCTAAGAAAGAAATCTGTGGAACGGCGATGGATTGAAAATACACAAACACACCAGGAAGAATCTGTTGGTGATGGACATATCACAAAAGGTCCAGTGCGGTGAAGTAAGCAGGAAGTAAGCGAAAGGGAGGAAGTATAAGGGAATCACTCTAATCCTTGAAAGCTCAGTGACAATTTTAAGACTCCTTGGGCTTTCAATTAATCACAGATCATCACTGATGCTGCTGGGAGTACTGACCTGTGTCCAATTACACCTGTGTTCCTTTGAAAATCATAGATTTGATAAAGAAAAAAACCTTAACCTGTCACTCACTTTTCATTGATGAAACCATACATTTATTTGGAAAGACAATGTGAGAATTAGTGTGTGATTTAAACAGAAAATGCCTCACAGCTCCGAAGGAAGTATACAGCCCCTCCTTTCTAGGATTTGTTACCTTTTTTGCATTACTCTGGGGCCTTCTTTTCAAAGAAAAAGAAGGGCTTATTATTGTTCAGTCAATAAAGTACAGAACCATGCACTCAATAAATGTTGATTTCTTATAAAGTTTTTGAAGGGGTTTTTTTTCCTATGTTTTTTTTTTTTTTTTAAGATTTTATTTATTTATTTGAGAGAGAGAATGAGAAAGAAAGAGAGAGCACATGAGAGGGGGGAGGGTCAGAAGGAGAAGCAGACTACCTGCCGAGCAGGGAGCCTGATGCGGGACTCATCCTGAGACTCCAGGATCATGACCTGAGCCGAAGGCAGTCGCTTAAGCAACTGAGCCACCCAGGCGCCCTTTCCTATGTTTTTTTGTGTGTAATTTTGCACCAGGGAATTCTCGGGCCTGTTCTGTACAGTCACTTTAGTGTTAAGAAGCGCATAAAACCCTAGAAGAAAAGAGAAAGCATTCATACTACACCGCTTAACATACAGAAGGAAACATGTTGAGTTTAGATTGAGATAAATTTGATTTAAACCACATTACTACAACCTCAACATCAACCCACATTTTACCCAACCAGTACTGCAAAAATGGAGAAAGAAAAAAAAAAAGTAGTCAAAGAAAATGCTTTATTACATGTTTTACCTACTTTAAGGTGCTGACTATTGAATAATTCTGCTGCCTCAGAACTAGGTTAACTACTTAAAGTTGTGTAAATGTTACTGATTATTTCTGTTGCTTTTTCATACAATTAACATAAACTTGATCTATGTTGGTAATTTTAAAAACACACACACAAAGGATCTTAGGCAGCATTAAAAATGCTGATCTGCAATTTGCTCCCAGGAATGCAGAAGCTCATTCTCACATACCCTGAGGGTGAGCAAGTTTAGGATATTTTAATAAATTCACACATTAAATTATATAAAAGAGAACCATTAGAAATTAATGCCAAACTCTAAACAGGTTTGGATTACCATACTAGATCATAAGTGATATTCAAATGTTTCTTTTTAGAAAAAAAGTAAACATTAGCATAATTTATAGAACTATTTTCCAGCTATAGGCATCTATAGAACTGCTCACAAAACTACTCTTCAATTACAGTGGACATGCAAACAAAGAACAAGGAATTCCTATAGGCCATAATCCAAAGGGTGGTTCTCAAAACCAATTGCATATAAAATCCTATAGGGAGTTTCAAGAAACTAGTGATGACTGTGACTGACTTCCAGAAATTCTTATTCTGAGATAAGTCCCTGGTCTGGAGAATAACTGGATTATGCTTAGCATGTAAGCCTTGAATATGCAGACCTTGGCATTATGTATATCCTTCCCACATCCCCACATACAAAATACACTAAGGACAGAGAATAACCTAGGAAATGAGCTTTTTTCCAATATCTGATAAAAATACTGTCAACCAGGGCCATTAGAGCTTCAGTTTAAAACTAGCATTGGAACTTGATGCCAAGCTAACACTCTGAGGGGCACTGAAAGGAGAAGGAATGGACCTGGGACAGCATACTCCAGAAAGTTGATGTCGAGCTGGTGTTGGCCTGACTTTGGAGGCATTTCCCCATGGATGAGCCCCACCAGACCATCTCAGCTATGGTGAAAATCTCTAAAAGCTCCAATAACAGGGACTTCCTGGTTCAGGAGAACCTGAACCTCTCTCTGTTTTGTTTCTGTAGCTGAATGACACAAACTCCAAGTCCAACTTTGTTGGTTGACAAACTGGCACCTATTCACAGAAGACAAGGAGAGATGGAAGACAGAGGCAGGCACTCCAGGTGGGTGGGCAGCAGGTTTAATAAGCAAGAGGACTGACTTAAGAGGCTTGTCTTGGCCAAAAGATGAGTAGATCTCTGCACCTACCCACCAAATCTTAAAAGTTTGAATAGAGGCCCTAATGGGGCTCAGTCATGGCTACTCCCCAGATGGACTCAACAATACATTGCTTTCTCAGGCTATGTCCTTGAAGTGGCTCCTAGTGTGGGCACAGTGGGTGGAATGCACGTTGGAAGGAAAGGGGAGGGGTGAGGCACCTCCAATGGCCCAGGTCCAACTCGCAGGTCAACCAACAGTCACATCCTCTTGATGACCTCCTCCAAGTTTTCCTAATTTGAGATGGACATTTAGAAATGGATACAAGAATGAATGCATTTAACTATTGAGATGAAGAGAAAAAAGATCATATTTTAGATACCCTATAGCAGAATTACTAACAGAATAAGGTACTATTCATCTAGACTAACCCTAAAATTGCATGCCCTACTATTCAAATTCTAATTCTTTCTTTTAAAAGATTTTATTTATTTATTTGAGATAGAGAGAGAGAGAGACATAGTGAGTGGGGGGGGGCAGAGGGAGAGGGAGAGGGAAAGGAGCAGACTCCCCGCTGAGTAGGGAGCCTGACATGGGGCTTGATCCTAGGACCCTGAGATCATGACCTGAGCCAAAGTCAGACACTTAACCAACTGAGCCACCCAGGAGCCCCTCAAATTCTAGGTCTGATCAACATTCAAAACTTGGAGACAGACTAATATTAGGTGGACAGAAACAAACCCAAATCAAGGCTGGAGAATGACTGATTATTTTTATCTCCTATCCTCCATTATTTTGGCACAGATACCTTTATTCAATAACGAAACATGGAGACTTCCACTTCAGGCTATTTTTAGATTTCCTAACACTGAAATTTCCTTCCTGCCATTAATAAACAGCAAATTTGGCAAAATCTATAAGGAAATTGTTTTCAGACATTGAATAATCAGCAGCACAAGACCATCATCTCCAAGGGAAAGAAAACTTCTTTCCAAATGCCAGCTTTCTGCCTAGAGGCGGATCAGTCTCTCGTAGTTAAAAAGAAAGAGATCAGAGTTTGAGGAGACTGAGATAGCCAGAACAGCACGCTGAAGAAGAGAACACTGTACAGAGAGAGAGAGGTCCAAAAATCTGCTTAATGTTCCCCGTTAAGTTGATTGCTGGAAACGAAGAAGCACAGGCAAAGAGTGAAACTCCATGAGGCCAGGGGAAGAATATTAGAAAGCTATGAGCTGAACAGTTCTCAGAGCTCACCCAGGAAAAGGGGGCATTTTAGTTCTAACCATCCAGAATAGAAAGTCTTCACTGAACACACAAGGTATTCAGTAGAAACGACAGAAGACTAACACTTTAGTCCCAGTGTTTAACAAGCCCTACATGAAGATTACTCTATATCCACCTATGGTAGACAGTTCTAAGATGCTCTCCAAGACTCCTGCCCTCTGTCAGACAGGCTTTGCATAGTGTCCTCCCCTTGGGTGCGGATGGCATACTATCCACTTAACAAAGAAGTCACACTTATTTATAATTTTAAAACTCTCAGAAACTCGGAATACAAATAAACCTCCCCCAAAGAGCAAAAATCAATGAAATAGACAATGAAAAGGTAACAATGAAGATAAATACCAAACATAAGTTCTCTGAAAAAAACTCAATAAAATTGACAAAATACTAATGAGACTGATCAAGGGGGAAGAAAAAGAGAGGATGCAAATTATCAATGTTGCAAATGAACTAGGTAACATCACTGCAGGTACTAGATTTATAAGGGAATATGAATAATTATAAGCCAATAAATTTGACAGATTAGTTGAGTTAGATTTTTAAAACACACACAAAAACTGACTCAAGAAAATGTTGAAAATATGAAGATCCTTATATCTATTAAAGAAACTTGATGCTTAATTTAAAAAACCATCTCATGAGAAAATAAAATAAAACTTAAACCCTTTAGGTCCATATGACTTCACTGGGGGAACAAATTAAAGAAAACACATCGAACAACCAATCATGATTATAACTCCCAAAATGTTAGGGATAGAGGGGTACTTTCTTAGCTTGAAAAAGAGCATCTACAAAAAACCTAAAGTCCGCAACACACTAAAAGTGGAAAGACAGTAATTTCCCATTAAGATCAGAAATAAAACAAAATATCCATTCTCATCTCTGCTACTCAGTGTTGTTATAATGCAAGAAGGCAAAAAAATAAAATAACATTCAGAGTGGAAATGATTTCATGATCCTGTATAGAGAAAATCTAAAGGAATATGCAAGAAAGTTACCAGTTTTAATAAGTGAATTTAGTAAGATGCAGAAGATACAGTGGATAAAAAGCAATTATATTTTTATCTAAAAGCAGGGAAATGAAACTGGAAAATTAAATGTAAAAATGATTCATCTACATTATCATCCAGAAACAAGATATTTAAAATAAACTTAACAATTTGGGCAGACACGTAAGTTGCTAACCACAAAATAGTGCTGAGAGAAATTAAAGAATGTTTAAATCAATAAAGAAGTATACCATGTTAAAGGATCAAAGATTTAAAACTGTTAAGATGACAATTATCTCAAAACTGGTTTTTAGAATCAATGCAATTCCAATCAAGCATGTTCTGTTTTCCCATTCTCCCTCATTTCTACCACTGATGTGCTTTCAGTGTTACATGTGAAAACCAAGCTTACTGAAAAGTGTTTCTGAGTCTACGGAGTTGGGGAAGAAACTCGTAGAATAAAGAATAATAGTTAGTGATTTATTCCCAAGAAGCATCAATGTTTAGGACACGGGAGAAGAGGAGAAAATAGTGAGATTAAGGGTAAATTACCAGAGAAACTATAGAACAACTAAATTGGAGTGTTTCAAAAAGAAGAGCAAGGACAACTATCATTTGCTGCAAAGCAGTCAGGAAGGATGCAGAAGGAAGTAAAAACAAAAAGAAGATCATTGAATATAATAAGGGAATTTTTGTGCTATCTGTCACAAACACCTCTAGAAATGTGCATCCAGCGTATGAGAATCATTCCTAATCCACCTACCCATAGTGATGTGTGTCTTCAGTCATATTCCTCCTGTGTCCCATTAGCATAATTTGAAGGTTAATTGGTGCTGTTCCAATAAAGTTCTCTCTCCAGATAAGTTGGAGTTGCAATTCATCGAGTTCAGTTATTTCGTGTTGAATTATTTAGATGACTTTTTTAAACTGAAAGGTGAGCCTGTCATTGTACATGTCAGCAAACTGTCAATATCAAAATGTGTCAAACCAGATTTCTAAAACTGATCATAACCTCAAATTTCTTATCTCAATGAATACCACTCCACACACAACAGATTCATTTACTCCTTCATTTATTCACCCTTATTTAAAATGTGTATTCTATTTGGCATATATTAATAGCTTTATTAATTATATTGCTTAAACCCTCAACTTCTTCCTTATATTTTATGTATTTGATAGTAATTTAAAGAGAGTGGTTTATTAATGTCTCTTCCAGTAATTGTACGGTTTTCAATTTACCTTGGATTTTTGATGGCTTTTGTAATAGATACTTTGCTGCTCTACTATTTGTCACATAGTTTTATGACTAGATTGCTCTTGTCATGAATTATACCTGAAGGTGTTAATGTATATAATTAGGCTTCTGTAATACACACCACACACAGACAAAAGTGAGCACTTATTAAGTCTTAGCAATAAAAAATTACCCCTCTTTGGCCCATTCTGTTTAAAAAGTCTTGTTTTTTGTTTTTGTTTTTTTTTTTAAAGGAACACTAGGTACTTGCCACTGTGTCTGGCCTTGGAGATTGTCTCTATCCCCAAAAAGTTCCCATTTCAGTGATAATATTACAGCCTTATTATGGAACGTAATAATTATTTATCGATATAAAAATTACTCCCTTTTTATTCTTTTGAGTTCTATTTTGTCTAACACTAATGAAACTCTTGTTCATCTTTCTCTTGTTTGTCTAATAAATGTTTGCTCATTCCTTCAAAACCCTGCTTTAGGTTTTTCCATTGTCGGCAGCATACAATTGAATTTACTTTTGTTTTTGTTTTTAAACGTAATCTGGAAACATTTTTGTTTCAGTAGGGGACTTTATCCTATGAACATTTAGAGTAACAACTGAGGGTCCTCATTCTATTTCTATTGTTTTATATTTTTGGTTTATTAGACCCCCTACTGTTTCATTTATTTTGTCTACGGTAATATGCACAAAACTGTTCTACTCTATGCAATGATTAGGAAGTCAAACTTTTTTAAAAATTCCAGTCTTATTTGCCCCTAGGTTTTCCAAAACCTACATGGCTCTACTTCTTCTAGCATGAAATACACAAAAATGTGAATCTCCTGGGGTGCCTGGGTGGCTCAGTCAGTTAAGCCTCGGACTCTTGATTTCCACTCAGGTCACGATCTCAGGGTCATGAGATCGAGCCCTGGGTGGGGGTCCATCTTGAGTGTGGAGCCTGCTTAGGATTCCCTCTCTCCCTCTTCTTCTGCCCCACCCCTCCCCCACCCATTCCCATCCCCCGCCTGTTCCAGTGCTCTCTCTCACCAAAAAAAAAAGAAAAAAAGATAATCTCCTTTTCCCTCCTACTGGAAGAGAAAGTATCTTTGTCCCTCCTACCTCTCACCCATTTCTATTTTCTTCATTCAGTCTTGAGATATCGACCCAAATAATATTATTTTATTTTTCACATAAGTATTCCCCTTTTGTTTTAGCCATTCCAGTGGGAACTGATTTAGATTTTTTCATTTCATGTTAATATGTCAGTCATCTCGAGTCATAAGTACTTAAATATTTTGAGCTACACATTCTTTTTTTTTTTTTTAAAGATTTTATTTATTTATTTGAGAGAGAGAGAATGAGAGAGAGCGAGCACATGAGAGGGGGGAGGGTCAGAGGGAGAAGCAGACTCCCTGCTGAGCAGGGAGCCCGATGCAGGACTCGATCCAGGGACTCCAGGATCATGACCTGAGCCGAAGGCAGTCGCTTAACCAACTGAGCCACCCAGGCGCCCCTGAGCTACACATTCTTAAAGCCTTCATTTGTATTCATCTCTACGCCCATTGTTCGGTAGAAGTTAAGTCTTAGAGACCTTCACCCGACGGCCACTTCTTCAGTATCTGGAAAGCCATTACGTTTCTGAGAAAATCTCTTGTGATGCATTTACATGGAAACATCGACTTGCTTGGGCGCTGACATTTCGTTTCAAAATTGCTTTCTCTCAAAATTTTATGGTTGGTTTTCTGTCTTCTGGCATTTCATATTGTGGAAAACTATTAGTATAAGATTTTTCGGTTTTGTTGTTGTTTAGTTACCAAGGTTTTATTATTGCCATTGTTCTCCTTAAAAGCTGTTCTGCTCGAAAGCCAGTCAGATTTTACCCTCTTGAATTTGAAGATGCCACGAATATTCCTCGAGGTGAAGGTCTTTTCCTCAGTTGTGCCTAGAGAAGAGCAATCTCTTTAAGACTTGAGATTCTATTTCTACTTCATTAAAGTTGTCTTCATTCATGTTCCATTCATTCTGTCTTTTAATTACTTCTGTTCCATTCATTTTGCTTTCTGAATCAGAACTTTATTCTCTTACAAGCTTATAGAAAATACTTCTACTTAATCTTTCCTATCATTATTTTATCTTTTATCTCTGCTTCTGTATTCTTTTTTTTTTTTTTAAGATTTTATTTATTTGACAGAGAGAGACACAGCGAGAGAGGGAACACAAGCAGGGGGAGTGGGAGAGGGAGAAGCAGGATTCCCACAGAGCAGGGAGCCCAATGCGGGGCTCGATCCCAGGACCCTGGGATCATGACCTGAGCCGAAGGCAGATGCTTAATGACTGAGCCACCCAGGCGCCCCTCTGCTTCTGTATTCTAAGTAACTTGTAAAGTACATCATCTGACTCACTCCATTTTCTGTCAATAGCTCTCTACTGACACCTGTAGGTCTCAGTCCTTTTGTTATCCTTTGAGGATTCCTTGCTCTTTCTTCTCATCTCGAGTTCCCTCTTCCTCTCTGCCCACCTCACAGCTCAGTCTTTTCTTCCGTTGGATTGGAAGCTTCCCAACAGCGTGTGGGTTCCCTGTTCTCCTCAGATCGGCTTCCCTGCTTACCATCTCCGAGGCGTGTATTGCTCCAACTTGGCCTTCCATGGTCCCTTTACCACAAATACAAGTCTGCACCTTTGGGAGACAAATCCAATTTTCTACCCAAGGCCCGATACACTGTTTCTTCCTCTCTTTCTTAACTCTTTGATAAGCACATATTGCAGATCAATGCAGACAGTTCAAAGGTGGGATAAGATATACCCTTGCCGGGGCGCCTGGGTGGCTCAGTTGGTTAAGCGACTGCCTTCGGCTCAGGTCATGATCCTGGAGTCCCGGGATCGAGTCCCGCATCGGACTCCCTGCTCAGCAGGGAGTCTGCTTCTCCCTCTGATCCTTCCCCCTCTCATGCTCTCTCTCTCTCTGTCTCATTCTCTCTCAAATAAATAAATAAAATCTTTAAAAAAAAAAAAAAAAAAGATATACCCTTGCCAAGGGGAATCTGCCTCATATTACGGTGAAGTTTCCCTGATATTTGTCACTGAGGAAGCATTTAAAATAACTATTTAGCACATATAACCAAATAGACAAGCAGAGGCTCATCATCAGCAATACTATTATCAGACTTAATCCCTAATACTTTACATGCATGAACAATAACTTTAATTAAATAACGTAAGTATTTTATGGTATTTATTTCAGGCACTTTATTTTTATAATTTAGAATCATTTACCTGTAAGTCTTCTAAAATTACATCATGAAATTAGGGCAATTAGAAGGCCAATGAAAAAATAAAAACAGGTATCATGAATCCCTCCCTGGACTTTCCTCATGTCAAAGTCCCATGTAATGCAGGGAGAGTGAGTACGGAGCTTCCAAAGTTATGCAATATATGTATAATATAATATCTTCCTGTTACAAAATAATTCCTATATTGCACACAAGATGCCTATCCTATAATAGAATCCCCATTATGAAATGTACTTGTTACTAAAATGAAAAGGCAGAATTTCCTGATTCTACTTCTGCCACCATAGGGTTCTATGAGCCTTCTAGACTAACATTATTTCTCTGCATTCCCCCAAAGATCACCTTCAATCAGCATAATATACCCTCTGCATCCAAGGCACACAAATTTTAAAAATTAAACATATGTATTTTGAAATCTTTCAGTACCTGAGTGAGGGTGAGTGGGAAGCAGCATAATTTGAATTTCATACTGTGATTATTTAAGACACCGTATATGAATTTTACTACCGCCTGTGAACTACCATCTTAATGACGCTGCATATACGATATTTTAAAAACACTTATCAAAGTAAAAAGCATCAAGCTGTGCATATACTTAATGTACTCAAAATACTATGTTATTTGCACACATTTACTAATGTTCTGCTTATCCCTCAAAGAACTTGAAGTCATGGTAATGCAACCTCATAAAATATCTTCGAGATAGGTTGTCTCATGTAAAATCTTTTTAAGAATGAGAATCCAGATGATTTCTGACCACTTCAGAAGGACTTCTACATATATGAAATGCACAGTTTATTTTTATGAAGAAAGATGTTAACCCACCGCATTTCAACTCAATCCTCTATAACTCTTCAGCTTAAACTCCATATTCTGCTGCTTCTTCTAAATTGGTTTATATATAAATCCCAGAGTCCAAGCCTGCCAACTAGGGACTGTGTCTGTTCTCTTTTACAATGTAGACCGGGCAACATTTTTGTCTATTTCAGTAAGAACCTTTAGGTCTCTTTGGGGGGTTATTCAGAGCACTGCTAACCCAGGGTTGTATTTTAATGTTGAAATCATTGTTTTGCTGTTTTGTAATTAAAGAGATTTTTCTTGATGCAAATATTCAGCAACATTCTTTAGGGACATTTTGAAGCAAATGTTCCATTTTGTGTGGTGTAGCAAATGAAGTAATTTTTGTATTTTTCCTTTATATTTTGTAAGATTGTGAAAGAGCTTTGCTCCTAGAATGCCCTACAATGGTTATAAGCACAGCAGTCTGGAGAAAAGCTCTGAGAATACAGAAACACAATTTGAAACAATGTGGAGGAACTGTCGGCTTTTGGGAAATAACAACAGCAGACAGACCAGCCCGGCACACAGCGATCAGAAATGAGGTCATTCACATTTAGCAAAAGCCTTGGGCATTTTAAGGGAAGAGAATAGCCGAAAACAACCATTTCCCCCAAGCCAAAAGATTCTTCAGATACACAGTGAAAAGGCTCCTGATTCCGTATGGGTTCTTGCAGTTACCTTTATGCCCACAGCTAACAACATCAGTCCTCATACTGTCTTCAAACATGGAGCCCACCGATATCATGTATCAGTGTGGTTTCCACAAATTTCAGTTATTTGACCAAGCTATTCAACTTCACCTTCTCCATTTTCAACTTCGGACTGAGGTATTCTTATTTCCCATAGTTATTTCTTCCAGTAATTTTCTACATATTCAAAGAACTGGGGGCGGGGGGGAAGTTTACTTGAGAATTGTGAATCATGTTCAGCTAGCTAGTAATTGAAATGCTTTCTAAGCACACACTTTTCAGTGGGGTGTCGCTATCGGGGAAAATCTATTTCCCGTGGACTGTCTTCGAAGCTACAAAAGCTCCTTATTTTGTTTCCTTATGCTGAGGTTGGGGTGGGGGGTTGATGTTACATCCTCGTTCAGATAAAATGATTTTTGTTCCATATGTTCTGTTTGAAGGCCTGTAATTTCACCACTGTTGATGGTGGAAATGAAGTTTGGTGGAGGAAATGATGTGGAAAGGCATTTGATATTTCTGGGCTGTTCCAGTGAGTGTGAGCTTGAGCAAGTGAACAGATTTTACACACAGCATCTTCCATGACACCAGAAAGCTAAATATCCTTTCCTCTTCAACGAATAATTATTTGGGTTTGATTTATCAATAATGTTTTCACTGTAATTATAATACAAATAATGAATGGATCTTCTGTCTGCTAAGAATTATGCTCTCTTGTAAGGCGCTTGTTTGGTGGGCTCTACCACTAAGTCACACAAATTTAACATATTAAGGCTGTTACGCACAGGAATTTTCAGCAGAGCGGCGCAATAGCTCAATTTCCAGGCAATGGTTTCTTGTAATAAATTGACATCAAAACAAATGAAAAGTTGGAAAGTTATTTCTGCTAATATAAAATTATGTATTATATAGCGAACCTGTTTCCACGCAAGTGTATGGTGAAATCAACACTTCATCTTGATGCACAGTACAATGTAGAATAGTAAAATGCAGAAATGAACCAGGCTCCAGTAGAATGAGCATGGAAAGTTCTGAAGTTGATGGTAGAATGAAGCATAAATTCAAAGACCATCACCACTATTTTGATGGGATTCCCCTCCCTCCCTTACTCCTTCCCCTCCCTCCCTCCCTTTCCTTCCTTCCTTCCTTCCTTCCTTCCTTCCTTCCTTCCTTCCTTCCTTCCTTCCTTTCTTCAATAGACCTTACTAAAAAAACAGTGCAACCCTTTGAATGAAATAATGTCACAAGATTTCTCAATCACAGCCTTTGCTTGGCCATTTGGAGTGGTCATGCCTGTCACCTCATGGCTATGTGCAGTAATGAAAATGGACCTTTTAATTAGTTACATACAACACATAATGGCTGCAAGACTCTCACATCCTTTATGCAAATGATTCTTTAGAGATTATTAATTAGTTTTTGAGGAATATTAATTTCTCTAACCCTCCAAAATTATTACTACTGGGAAATAGGCCTGAATTCATTTTAACTACGATAAAATTGCACTCAGTGACAATTAATCGAGCACAGCAAAAGAGACCTTGGCGTTAAATGAGAAGTGCACTCACTATTGCTTCTTGTGGATACTTTTAATTTGTATGCACAAACATGATTTTAGGCCCAGTAAGTACAATCTCTGGTCAGGTAAATGTTTTGGACACCCGTCTTGAAAATAATTTAGATGCAGTAGCACTGAATTCAGAAGTGTTTTTATAATCAACATGCTTATGCTTACATATATCTTTAAAAAGAAAAAATAAAAATTTAAAACATGCCCAAGGGAGCTGTTAGTGGTTTGCAGGAACACTACTGAGCTATTTAAGCTCAACCAATAGGATTGTCAGATGATGCCAGGGGTCCATCCTTTCTGCCTACAAATGAGGCCCTTTGTTTTCACTAGAAATATCCTGGGGCAAACATTTAAAAAAATACATAAAACACTGACAAAGCACAAAGATAATTTTGTTAAAAATAACGATATCTTCTATTCTACCAATTTACTATCAGATACAATACCTCAGGCCATATTATGAAGCAATCTATATTCAAATTCATGGGCTAGGTATGTCAGAAGTTCCCTTTTGTGTTCTACCTTAGCAGAAAGTGAATATCATTTCAGAACTCAAATATATATATATATATATATATATATATATATATATTTTTTTTTTTTTTTTTTTTTTAAGATTTTTTTTTTTTTTCTTTTTTGGACAAAGGGAGATGGTGAGAGAGGGAACACAAGCAGGGGGAGTGGGAGAGGGAGAAGCAGGCTTCCCACGGAGCACAGAGCCCAATGTGGGGCTCGATCCCAGGACCCTGGGATTATGACCTGAGCTGAAGGCAGACACTTAACAACTGAGCCACCCAGGCACCCCTCAAATATATTTTTTTAAATATATTCTTGGGGGAGGGGGGAAAGATGGCGGAGGAGTAGGGGACCCTATTTCAACTGGTCCCCGGAATTGAGCTGGATATCTACCAGACCACTCTGAGCACCCAGGAAACCAGCCTGAGATGTAAGAAGATCTGGATCTCTACAAACAGAATATCGCAGGCGGTTGGTTTTGAGGTACGAAGCGGGGAGCCGTGATTCCGCGGGCAGATATCGGAGGATAAACGGCGGCAGGAGGGGGCCTGGCCATGGGGATCCTACACCGCCGGTAAGCGACAGCCTAGTGTGCTGCGGACGGGCACAGACTCGCAGACCGGTAGCGTCGGGAAAGGACTTTAGGGCAGCCTCCGGGGCAGAAAACCAGAGCGGCGGGGTCGCGCGCACACCAACCGCAGCCCCCCGGACAGAAACCCAGACCAACGGTCGTGCGCACACGAACTGCAGCCCCTGGGACGGAAACCTGGTGCGCCGGGGTCAAGCTGGTGAGCTGCAACCCCCGGGGGTGGAAACCCGGAGCGGCGGAGTCGCGCGTGCGAACTGGGAGCGGCTGGCGGTTTTAGAAGCACAAAGGGCAGAGACGAGCCCCGACCTGGAGGCAGGACTGGGAGCGCTGCGGGGGGCGCACAACCCAGGCCGCTGCAGTTTATAGCAGCACGGACAGAAAGAGAGACGGTGTGCCTGGAGAGCTCACTGAAGAACAGACTGAGGTCTCTCTGCTCAGAGGCAGAGGGTTGGAAACGGTCTCTTCTGCTCTGACTCACAGAAGAGACGCGGAAAGCCACCAGGGAAAGGCGCCAGAGAACAAAAGCCCCAAAGACTGATTCCCACTGAGCCCATCCCCCGCCACAGGGGCGCAGGGCAACTCCGCCTGAACAGGGTTGCCTGAGTAACAGTGCAGCAGGCCCCTCCCGCAGAAAACAGGCTGGGAAAACAAGAGGCCAGCAACCCTAAGGTCCCAAGAAAACAGGTGCATCTTGCTTGGGTTCTGGTCAATAATTTGGACTCTATACATTCCCTCAAACACGCATCAACAGAATGACTAGGAGGAGGAGCCCACAAAACAGAAAAGACTCAGAGATTATGACTTATGCTGCAGATTTACAAATGGATGCAGATATAACCAAAATGTCGGAGATGGAATTCAGGCTAGCAATTGTGAAGACAATGGCTAGAATGGAGAAATCAATTAATGGCAACATAGAGTCTCTAAGGGTAGAGATAAAAGGTGAATTGGCAGAACTTAAAAATGCTATCAATGAGATCCAATCCAATCTAGATAATCTAACAGCTAGGGTAACTGAGACAGAAGAGAGAATAAGCGATCTGGAAGACAGTATAATAGATAAAAAGGGAAAAGAGGAGGCCAGGGAAAAACAACTCAGAATCCATGAAAATAGAATCAGAGAAATAAGTGACACCGTGAGGCGTTCCAATGTCAGAATAATTGGAATCCTGGAGGGAGTGGAGAGAGAGAGAGGGCTAGTCTAATCTGGGGAATGAAACAAACATTCGAGTCCTAGAGGCAGAGAGGACCCCTCCCGAGATCAAGGAAAACAGGCCAACACCCTGGCATGTAATAGTAAAACTTGCAAATCTTAGAACCAAGGAAACCATCTTAAGGGCAGTTAGGGGGAAGAGATTCCTTATGTACAGAGGGAGGAACAGCAGAATAACATCAGACCTATCCACAGAGACCTGGCAAGCCAGAAAGGCCTGGCAAGACATATTCAGGGTACTAAACGAGAAGAACATGCAGCCAAGAATACTTTATCCGGCAAGGCTGTCATTTAGAATGGATGGAGAGATGCAGAGCTTCCACGACCGGCAGAAGCTGAAAGAATATGTGACCACTAAGCTGGCCCTGCAAGAAATATTAAGGGGGGTTCTATAAAAGGAGAAAGACCCCAAGAGTGATCTACAACAGAAATTTACAGGGACAATCTATAAAAACAACGTCTTCACAGGCAACATGATGACAATTAATTCATATCTTTCAATAATCACTCTCAACCTGAATGGCCTAAACGCTCCCATAAAACGGCACAGGGTTGCAGATTGGATAAAAAGACAGGACCCACGACGTGGATGGAACTGGAGGGTATTATGCTGAGCGAAATAAGTCAAACAGAGAAAGACATGTATCATATGACCTCACTGATATGAGGAATTCTTAATCTCAGGAAACAAACTGAGGGTTGCTGGAGTGGGGGGTGGGGTGGGAGGGATGGGGTGACTGGGTGATGGACACTGGGGAGGGTATGTGTTCTGGTAAGCGCTGTGAATTGTGCAAGACTGTTGACTCTCACTCGAGGAGCAAGATGGCGGAGGAGTAGGAGACCTGGATTTTGTCTCCTCTCAGGAATTCAGCTGGATAGGGATCAAACCAGTCTGAACACCTACTAACTCAACAGGAGATCGAAGAAAAGAATAGCAACAACTCTCTGAACAGAAAAGCTACCACTTTCTGGAAGGTAGGACGTGCGGAGAAGTGAATCTGAGGCGATATTCGGGAGGATAGACGGCGGGGGAGGGGCCTCCGTCGGCCGCTTCTGGCAAGTGATAGAGCCGCGGAGCACAAAATCGGAACATTTAGAGCCTGCTCCGCTGAGGGACGTCACTCTGGTGGCGAAGTGGGGGGTGGAACCCTCGCGGGACAGTGTGGTCTCAGGACCCTCAGGGTCACAGAAAGACCGGGGGTGCCTGAGTGCGGCAGAGCTCCCAGGGATCGGAGCAGGGAAGCCGGCTGCAGAGACGGAGCCCAGGCGCGGGCTCTCAGCTCGGGGTTGTCATAGACCGTGATCCGCGGCACAGTCGGGCCACTGCTCCTCCAGCAGGGACCCAACAAGCGGCAGATCCGGGGAGACTCACCTTCTTCCCCCGGGAGGAGAGGTGCGGGAGCGCACCGCGAGGATCTGCTGGGTTTGGAGACTCCACCCAGGGTCGGGTGCCAGATAGAAAGGCGCAGTCACAGGCCGGGTGAGCACGGAGTGCGGCCGGAGACCGGGAGACGAGAGTGACTGACTGCTTTTCTCTGGGGGCTCGCTGAGGAGCGGGACCCCGAGTTCTCGGCTCCTCCGGGGCGGAGACTGGGAGGCCGCCATTTTCACTCTCAGCCTCCAAAGCTGTACGGAAAGCTTGCAGGGAACAAAAGCTCCCAAGAGCAAACCCGAGCAGATTACTTAGCCCGGACCGGCAAGGGCGGGGCAATTCCGCCTCCAGCAAAGACATTTGGGAACCACGGCAACAGGCCCCTCCCCCAGAAGATCAGCGAGAACAGCCAGCCAAGACCAAGTTTACCGATCAATGAGAACGGCAGAACTCCAGCGCTAGGGAAATACTGCACATAGAACCATGGCTTTTTTACCATGATTCTTTAGTCTTTCAAAGTTAATTATTTTTTTAACTCTCTTTTTTTCTTTTTTTTTGAATTTTTCTTTTTCCCTTTTTCAACCAACATCTTATCAATCCCTTTTTAAAAAAAAAAACAAACATTTTTATTTTTCATTTTTAAAGTCATATTCTATCCCTTCATAGTAGTTACCTGTATTTTTGGCATATATATATAAGTTGTTCTCTCTTTAAAATCTTGAGATAGTTTCTTCTAACAGATCAAAATAGACTCTAAATCTCTAGTGTATGGTTTTTTTCTACTCCCCTGCCTGATCACATTCTCTCCCTTTTTTCTTTCTTTCTTTTTTTTAATCCTCTTCTTTCTTTTTTCAAACAACTTATCAAACCCTTTTATAAAATTTTTTATAATTTCCATCTTTACAGTCATATTCCATCCCTTCATCATATCAACCCTTATTTTTGTACATATATAAGTTTTTCTTTCTTTAAAATTTTGGGAGGGACTTTCTTTTAACAGACCAAAATACACCCAAAATCTAGTGTGTGGCACTGATCTATAAACCAGCCTGATCATATTTGATCACATTCTGTTTTTGTTTTGTTTTGTTCTGCTTTTGTTTGTTTTTATCTTTATCTTTATCTTTTTCTTTTTTCTTTTTTTCTTTCTTTTTCTTTTTTCTCTCTTTCCCTTTCTTTTCCCACTGCTTCAGGTCTTTTCTGATTTGTTTAGAGTATATTTTCTGGGGACGTTGTTACCCTGCTAGCATTTTGTTCTCTCATTAATCTATTCTCCTCTGCATAAAATGACAAGATGGAAAAAATTACCTCAACAAAAAGAACAAGAGGTAGTACCGACTGCCAGGGACCTACTCAATACGGACATTAGTACGATGTCAGATCTAGAGTTCAGAATCATCACTTTAAAGATACTAGCTGGGCTTGAAAAAAACATGGAAGTTATTAGAGAAACCCATTCTGGAGAAGTAAAAGAACTAAAATCTAACCAAGTAGAAATCAAAAAGGCTATCAATGAGGTGCAATCAAATATGGGGGCGCTAACTGCTAGGATAAATGAGGCAGAAGAAAGAATCAGTGAGATAGAAGACCAAATGATGGAAAATAAAGAAGCTGAGAAAAAGAGAGATAAACAACTACTGGATCACGAGGGCAGAATTCGAGAGATAAACGATACCATAAGACGAAACAACATTAGAATAATTGGGATCCCAGAAGAAGAAGAAAGAGAGAGAGGGGCAGAAGGTATAATGGAGCAAATTATAGCAGAGAACTTCCCTAATTTGGGGAAGGAAACAGGCATCAAAATCCAGGAAGCACAGAGAACCCCTCTCAAAATCAATAAAAATAGGTCAACACCCCGACATCTAATACTAAAACTTACGAGTCTCAGAGACAAAGAGAAAATCCTGAAAGCAGCTCGGGAGAAGAGATATGTAACCTACAATGGTAGAAACATTAGATTGGCAACAGACTTATCCACAGAGACCTGGCAGGCCAGAAAGGACTGGCAGGACATATTCAGAGCACTAAATGAGAAAAATATGCAGCCAAGAATACTATATACAGCTAGACTGTCATTGAAAATTGAAGGAGAGATAAAAAGCTTCCAGGACAAACAAAACCTAAAGGAATTTGCAAACAGAAAACCAGCCCTACAAGAAATATTGAAAGGGGTCCTCTAAGCAAAGAGAGAGCCTAAAAGCAACATAGACCAGAAAGGAACACAAACAATATACAGTAACAGTCACTTTACAGGCAATACAATGGCACTAAATTCCTATCTTTCAATAGTTACCCTGAATGTAAATGGGCTAAATGCCCCAATCAAAAGACACAGGCTATCAGATTGGATTAAAAAACGAGACCCATCGATATGCTGTCTGCAAGAGACTCATTTTAGACCCAAAGACACCCCCAGATTGAAAGTGAGGGGGTGGAAAACCATTTACCATGCTAATGGACACCAAAATAAAGCTGGGGTGGCAATCCTTATATCAGACAAATTAGATTTTAAACCAAAGACTGTAATAAGAGATGAGGAAGGACACTACATCATACTTAAAGGGTCTATCCAACAGGAAGATCTAACAATTGTAAATATCTATGCCCCTAAAATGGGAGCAGCCAATTATATAAGGCAATTAATAACAAAAGCAAAGAAACACATTGACAACAATACAATAATAGTGGGGGACTTTAATACCCCCCTCACTGAAATGGACAGATCGTCTAAACAAAAGATCAACAAGGAAATAAAGACTTTAAATGACACACTGGACCAAATGGACTTCACAGACATATTCAGAACATTCCATCCCAAAGCAACGGAATACACATTCTTCTCTAGTGCCCATGGAACATTCTCCAGAATTGATCACATCCTAGGTCAAATCAGGTCTCAACCGGTACCAGAAGATTGGGATCATCCCCTGCATATTTTCAGACCACAATGCTTTGAAACTAGAACTCAATCACAAGAGGAAAGTCGGAAAGAACTCAAATACATGGAGGCTAAAGAGCATCCTACTGAAGAATGAATGGGTCAACCAGGAAATTAAAGAAGAATTAAAAAAATTCATGGAAACCAATGAAAATGAAAACACAACTATTCCAAATCTTTGGGATACAGCAAAGGCAGGCCTAAGAGGCAAGTATATAGCAATACAAGCCTTTCTCAAGAAACAAGAAAGGTCTCAAGTACACAACCTAACCCTACACCTAAAGGAGCTGGAGAAAGAACAGCAAATAAAGCCTAAACCCAGCAGGAGAAGAGAAATAATAAAGATCAGAGCAGAAATCAATGAAATAGAAACCAAAAGAACAGTAGAACAGATCAACGAAACTAGGAGCTGGTTCTTTGAAAGAATTAACAAGATTGATAAGCCCCTGGCCAGACTTATCAAAAAGAAAAGAGAAATGACCCAAATCAACAAAATCATGAATGAAAGAGGAGAAATCACAACCAACACCAAAGAAATACAAACAATTATAAGAACATATTATGAGCAACTCTGTGCCAGCAAATTAGATAACCTGGAATTAATGGATGCATTCCTAGAGATGTATCAACTACCAAAACTGGACCAGGAAGAAATAGAAAACCTGAACAGACCTATAACCACTAAGGAAATAGAAACAGTCATCAAAAATCTCCCAAAACACATAGAGCCCAGGGCCAGATGGCTTCCCAGGGGAATTCTACCAAACATTTAAAGAAGAATTAATACCTATCCTTCTGAAACTGTTCCAAAAAATAGAAATGGAAGGAAAACTTCCAAACTCATTTTATGAGGCCAGCATTACCTTGATCCCAAAACCAGACAAAGACCCCATCAAAAAGGAGAATTACAAACCAATATCCCTGATGAACATGGATGCAGAAATTCTCGCCAAAATACTAGCCAATAGGATCCAACAGTACATTAAAAGGATTATTCACCACGACCAAGTCGGATTTATCCCTGGGCTGCAAGGTTGGTTCAACATCCGCAAATCAATCAACGTGATACAATACATTAACAAAAGAAAGAACAAGAATCATATGATCCTCTCAATAGATGCAGAAAAAGCATTTGACAAAGTACAGCATCCTTTCTTGATCAAAACTCTTCAGAGTATAGGCATAGAGGGTACATACCTCAATATCATAAAAGCCATCTATGAAAAACCTACAGCGAATATCATTCTCAATGGGGAAAAACTGAGAGCTTTCCCCCTAAGGTCAGGAACGCGGCAGGGATGTCCACTATCACCACTGCTATTCAACATAGTATTGGAAGTCCTAGCCACAGCAATCAGACAACAAAAAGAAATCAAAGGCATCCAAATTGGCAAAGAAGAAGTCAAACTCTCACTCTTTGCAGATGATATGATACTTTATGTGGAAAATCCCAAAGACTCCACCCCAAAACTGCTAGAACTCATACAGGAATTCAGTCAAGTGGCAGGATATAAAATCAATGCACAGAAGTCAGTGGCATTCCTATACACCAACAACAAGACAGAAGAAAGAGAAATTAAGGAGTCGATCCCATTTACAATTGCACCCAAAACCATAAGATACCTAGGAATAAATCTAACCAAAGAGGCAAAGGATCTGTACTCAGAAAACTATAAAATACTCATGAAAGAAATTGAGGAAGACACAAAGAAATGGAAAAATGTTCCATGCTCATGGATTGGAAGAACAAATATTGTGAAGATGTCAATCCTACCTAGAGCGATCTACACATTCAATGCAATCCCCATCAAAATACCATCCACTTTCTTCAAAGAAATGGAGCAAATAATCCTAAAATTTGTATGGAACCAGAAAAGACCCCGCATAGCCAGAGGAATGTTGAAAAAGAAAAGCAAAGCTGGCGGCATCACAATTCCGGACTTCCAGCTCTACTACAAAGCTGTCATCATCAAGACAGTATGGTACTGGCACAAAAACAGACACATCGATCAATGGAACAGAATAGAGAGCCCAGAAATGGACCCTCAACTATATGGTCAACTCATCTTTGACAAAGCAGGAAAGAATGTCCAATGGAAAAAAGACAGTCTCTTCAACAAATGGTGTTGGGAAAATTGGACAGCCACATGCAGAAGAATGAAACTGGACCATTTCCTTACACCACACACAAAAATAGACTCCAAATAGTTGAAAGACCTCAATGTGAGACAGGAGTCCATCAAAATCCTAAAGGAGAATACAGGCAGCAACCTCTTCGACCTCAGCCGCAGCAACTTCTTCCTAGAAACATCGCCAAAGGCAAGGGAAGCAAGGGCAAAAATGAACTATTGGGACTTCATCAAGATAAAAAGCTTTTGCAAAGCAAAGGAAACAGTCAACAAAACCAAAAGGCAACCGACAGAATGGGAGAAGATATTTGCAAATGACATATCAGATAAAGGGCTAGTATCCAAAATCTATAAAGAACTCATCAAACTCAACACCAAAAGAACAAAGAATCCAATCAAGAAATGGGCAGAAGACATGAACAGACATTGTTCCAAAGAAGACATCCAAACGGCCAACAGACACATGAAAAAGTGTTCAATATCGCTCGGCATCAGGGAAATCCAAATCAAAACCTCAATGAGATACCACCTCACACCAGTCCGAATGGCTAAAATTAACAAGTCAGGAAATGACAGATGTTGGTGGGGATGCGGAGAAAGGGGAACCCTCCTACACTGTTGGTGGGAATGCAAGCTGGTGCAGCCACTCTGGAAAACAGTATGGAGGTTCCTCAAAAAGTTGAAAATAGAGCTACCATATGATCCAGCAATTGCACTACTGGGTATTTACCCCAAAGATACAAAAGTAGGGACCCGAAAGGGTATGTGCACCCCGATGTTTATAGCAGCAATGTCCACAATAGCCAAACTGTGGAAAGAGCCAAGATGTCCATCAACAGATGAATGGATAAAGAAGAGGTGGTATATATATACAATGGAATATTATGCAGCCATCAAAAGGAATGAGATCTTGCCATTTTCAACGACGTGGATGGAACTGGAGGGTATTATGCTGAGCGAAATAAGTCAAACAGAGAAAGACAGGTATCATATGACCTCACTGATATGAGGAATTCTTAATCTCAGGAAACAAACTGAGGGTTGCTGGAGTGGGGGGTGGGGTGGGAGGGATGGGGTGACTGGGTGATGGACACTGGGGAGGGTACGTGTTCTGGTAAGCGCTGTGAATTGTGCAAGACTGTTGAATCTCAGATCTGTACCTCTGAAACAAATAATGCAATACATGTTAAGAAAGAAAAAAAGAAGAAGAAGAATGTAGCAGGAGGGGAAGAATGAAGGGGGGGAAATCGGAGGGGGAGAAGAACCATGAGAGACGATGGACTCTGAAAAACAAACTGAGGGTTCTAGAGGGGAGGGGGGTGGGAGGATGGGTTAGCCTGGTGATGGGTATTGAGGAGGGCACGTTCTGCATGGAGTACTGGGTGTTATGCACAAACAATGAATCATGGAACACTATATCTAAAACTAATGATGTAATGTATGGGGATTAACATAACAATAAAAAAATTTAAAAAAAAAAAAGACTGTTGAATCTCAGATCTGTACCTCTGAAACAAATAATGCAATATATGTTAAGAAAGAAAAAAAGAAGAAGAAGAATGTAGCAGGAGGGGAAGAATGAAGGGGGGGAAATCGGAGGGGGAGAAGAACCATGAGAGATGATGGACTCTGAAAAACAAACTGAGGGTTCTAGAGGGGAGGGGGGTGGGAGGATGGGTTAGCCTGGTGATGGGTATTGAGGAGGGCACGTTCTGCATGGAGCACTGGGTGTTATGCACAAACAATGAATCATGGAACACTATATCTAAAACTAATGATGTAATGTATGGGGATTAATATAACAATAAAAAAATTAAAAAAAAAAAAAAAAAAGACAGGACCCATCCATATGCTGTCTACAAGAGACTCATTTTGAACCTAAAGATACATCCAGACTGAAAGTGAAGGGATGGAGATCTATCTTCCATGCCAGTGGACCTCAAAAGAAAGCTGGGGTAACAATTCTTATATCAGACAAATTAGATTTTAAACTAAAGTCTGTAATAAGAGACACAGAAGGACACTATATCATTCTTAAAGGGTCTATCCAACAAGAAGATCTAACAATTGTAAGTATCTATAGCCCCAACATGGGAGCAGCCATATACATAAGCCAACTGTTAACCAAAATAAAGAGTCATATTGATAACAATACATTAATTGTAGGAGACTTCAATACTCCACTCTCAGCAATGGACAGATCATCTAAGCAGAAAATCAACAAAGAAACAAGAGCTTTGAATGATACATTGGACCAGATGGACCTCATAGATATTTACAGAACATTCCACCCTAAAACAACAGAATACTCATTCTTCTTGAGCGCACATGGAACTTTCTCCAGAATAGACCACATACTGGGTCACAAATCAGATCTCAACTGATACCAAAAGATTGAGATTATTCCCTGCATATTCTCAGACCACAGTGCTCTAAAACTGGAACTCAATCACAAGAAAAAATTTGGCAGAAATTCAAACACTTGGAAGCTAAAGACCACTCTGCTCAAGAATGTTTGGGTCAACCAAGAAATCAAAGAAGAACTTAAACAATTCATGGAAATTCAATGAGAACGAAAACACATCGGTCCAAAAGCTATGGGATACTGCAAAGGCAGTCCTAAGGGGGAAATACATAGCCATCCAAGACTCACTCAAAAAAATAGAAAAATCCCGAATTCACCAACTAATTCTACACCTTAAAGAACTAGAGAAAAAGCAACAAACAACACCTAAGCCACGCATTAGAAGAGAAATAATTAAAATTAGAGCAGAAATCAATGAATTAGAAACCAGAAACACAGTAGATCAGATCAACGAAACTAGAAGTTGGTTCTTTGAAAGAATTAATAAGATTGATAAACCACTGGCCAGACTTATCCAAAAGAAGAGAGAAAGGACCCAAATTAATAAAATTATGAATGAAAGGGGAGAGATCACGACTAACACCAAGGAAATAGAAACAATTATTAGAAATTATTATCAACAACTATATGCCAATAAACTGAGCAATCTGGATGAAATGGAGGCCTTCCTGGAAACCTAGAAGCTGCCAAGACTGAAACAGGAAGAAATTGACAACCTGAATAGGCCAATAACCAGTAACGAGATTGAAGCAGTGATCAAAAACCTCCCAAAAAACAAGAGTCCAGGGCCTGATGGATTCCCTGGGGAATTCTACCAAACATTCAAAGAAGAAATAATACCTAGTCTACTGAAGCTGTTTCAAAAAATAGAAACAGAAGGAAAACTTCCAAACTCATTCTATGAGGCCAGCATTACCTTAATCCCCAAACCAGGCAAAGATTCCATCAAAAAGGAGAATTTCAGATCGATATCCCTGATGAATATGGACTCTAAAATCCTCAACAAAATCCTAGCTAATAGGATCCAACAATACATTAAAAGGATCATCCACCACGACCAAGTGGGATTTCTCCCCAGGATGCAAGGGTGGTTCAACATTCGCAAATCAATCAATGTGATAGAACACATTAATAAAAGGAGGGAGAAGACCCATATCGTCCTCTCAATTGATGCAGAAAAAGCATTTGACAAAATACAACATCCTTTCCTGATTAAAACTCTCCAGAGTATAGGGATAGAGGGAACATTCCTCAAGCTCATAAAATCCATCTATGAAAAACCCACAGCGAATATCATCCTCAATGGGGAAAAGCTGAGAGCCTTTCCCTTAAGATCAGGAACATGTCAAGGGTGCCCACTCTCACCACTGTTGTTCAACATAGTACTAGAAGTCCTAGCAACAGCAATCAGACAACAAAAAGAAATAAAAGGTATTCAAATTGGCAAAGAAGAAGTCAAACTCTCTCTTTTCGTAGACGACATGATACTTTATGTGGAAAACCCAAAAGACTCCACCCCCAAATTACTAAACTCATCCAGCAATTCAGTAATGTGGCAGGATACAAAATCAATGCACAGAAATCAGTTACTTTCTTATACACTAACAACGCAACTGTAGAAAGAGAAATTAAAGAAACGATTCCATTTACAATAGCACCAAAAACCATAAGATACCTCGGAATAAACCTAACCAAAGAGGTAAAGGATCTATACTCTAGGAACTACAAAACACTCATGAAAGAAATTGAAGAAGACACAAAAAGGTGGGAAAATATTCCATGCTCATGGATCGGAAGAATAAACATTGTTAAAATGTCTATGCTACCCAGAGCAATCTATACCTTCAATGCCATCCCGATCAAAATTCCAATGACATTTTTCTAAGTGCTGGAACAAACAATCCTAAAATTTGTATGGAATCAGAAAAGACCCCGAATCGCCAAGGAAATGTTGAAAAAGAAAAACAAAGCTGGGGGCATCACGTTGCCCGATTTCAAGCTATATTACAAAGCAGTGATCACCAAGACAGCATGGTACTGGCACAAAAACAGACATACAAACCAATGGAACAGAATAGAGAACCCAGATATGGACCCTCAACTCTATGGTCAAATAATCTTTGACAAAGCAGGAAAAAACATGCAATGGAAAAAAGACAGTCTCTTCAATAAATGGTGCTGGGAAAATTGGACAGCCACATGCAGAAGAATGAAACTCGACCATTCTCTAACACCATTCACAAAGATAAACTCAAAGTGGATGAAAGACCTCAATGTGAGACAGGAATCCATCAAAATCCTAGAGGAGAACATAGGCAGTAACCTCTTTGACATCGGCCACAGCAACTTCTTTCAAGATACATCTCCAAAAGCTAGTGAAACAAAAGCAAAAATGAACTTTTGGGACTTCATCAAGATAAAAAGCTTCTGCACAGCGAAGGAAACAGTCAACAAAACAAAGAGGCAACCCACAGAATGGGAGAAGATATTTGCAAATGACACTACAGATAAAGGGCTGGTATCCAAGATCTATAAAGAACTTCTCAAACTCAACACCCAAAAAACAAATAATCAAGTCAAAAAGTGGGCAGAAGAAATGAACAGACACTTCTCAAAAGAAGACATACAAATGGCTAACAGACACATGAAAAAATGTTCATCATCATTAGCCATCAAGGAAATCCAAATCAAAACCACACTGAGATATCACCTTACACCAGTTAGAATGGCAAAAATGGACAGGGAAAGAAACAACAAATGTTGGAGAGGTTGTGGAGAAAGGGGAACCCTCTTACACTATTGGTGGGAATGCAAGTTGGTACAGCCACTTTGGAAAACAGTGTGGAAGTTCCTCAAAAATTTAAAAATAGAGCTACCCTATGACCCAGCAATTGCACTACTGGGTATTTACCCCAAAGACACAGATGTAGTGAAAAGAAGGGCCATATGCACCCCAATGTTCATAGCAGCAAATCCGCAATAGCCAAACTGTGGAAAGAGCCGAGATGTCCTTCAACAGATGAATGGATAAAGAAGATGTGGTCCATATATACAATGGCATATTACTCAGCCATCAGAAAAGATGAATACCCAACTTTTACATCCACATGGATGGGACTGGAGGAGATTATGCTAAGTGAAATAAGTCAAGCAGAGAAAGTCAATTATCATATGGTTTCACTTATTTGTGGAACATAAGGAATAACATGGAGGACATTAGGAGAAGGAAGGGAAAAATGGGGGGGGATTGGAGGGAGAGATGAACCACGAGAGACTATGGACTCTGAGAAACAAACAGGGTTTTAGAGGGGAGGGGGGAGGGGGGATTGGTTAGCCCGGTGATGGGTATTAAGGAGGGCACATACTACATGGAGCACTGGGTGTTATACGAAAACAATGGATCGTGGATCACTACATCAAAAACTAATGATATATTGTATGGTGACTAACATAACATAATAAAATTAAAAACTACAAAAAAAATAAAAATAAAAATAAAAAAAATATATTCTTGGAAGACTGAAGTTGAAAACTCCACATTAAAAAAATGTTTTAAAAAATAAACAAAATAAAATCAAGCTAAATACGCTGAACTGCATTTTGTGATTTTTTTTTTCCTACATTACATGCTGGTTTAGAAGATGAGTAACTGTGACCTATCAAGAGAAGAAACTGATGATGGAACAATTCAGTTTGGAAAGAAAAATAACTCATGAGGATTTTGAGATTCTCAGGTAAGTGAAGGACAAGCTCCTACTTATGAGTACCAAATAAATGGTTGGAGGTGTGACAAACTATTTCTGTAAAGAGGCACCATGTTAATTATATTGTATGTAGAGCATATACACACAACATACATCAAGTAGTAGTTAGAGCGACTCTATCTAAAATGAAAAAATAGCAGCCATTGGAACTTTCCACTAATTTTTAATGCATGAATATTTGTTGGCTCCATTCAAAAGTGGTTTTGAAATTATTAAAAATAGGTCAAAGGTTTCTAACATGTTGGAAGGTCTCAGATCCCACTGAGAATGTGAGCAATGTTCTGGACCTTCTTTCCAGGAAAAAAAGTAATAATAATATATATACCTGTAATGCATATGCCAATTGCTGCAACTATTTTTATTGTTACAAATGCTTCACAAACACCTGGTCCTCTGCAGGCAATTTTTGAATCATCTTGTAAACCAAAGATCTATGCTAAGAAACTATGATTTAACCAGTGAAAAGCTGCAAAAGTTGCTGAAAAACTAACACATTTTCCCAAAAATCCAAAAACATTACCCTTATTTGTCTGTCTTCATGCCAAAAATGATCCACTATTCATATTAAAATGGTACATCTTGGAAGTTACCCACTAAGCATGTTATGATAACTGTAAAAACTTACATAACATTATATCAGCAAGGGTAATTTTCTCAGAGTACTAGTGTTCAACCTTATCAAGATAAGCCAGGTAGATGTTCAGAAAATTGTCAACGCTGAGGTGTGAACCAAAGTGGACAAACAAACAGAAACCCAGGTCTACTCAGACCCAAGTAAAGTGCTACAGGAACCAGGGGCAGCACGAAGGCTCTGGGATCCTGATGACTGGCTGCGATGCGGGAGCCTCATAGAAAGAAGTCCAGGAAGCTGAAGACCAACATTTCCTCTTTCACAATTTTCTCTATGTTCCAAGTTTGTGATAGAGCTAGTGTATTGCATATTATGCACAAGGATGGTGACCATAAAAACTGTGCAAATCCAGAATCTTTAAAATCGGCTAGTTTAACTTACAAAAACCTTTATCCTGAATTAATCATTTGGGTATTGCAAATTCACAGGAAAGTAGCTTCGCTCTTCCTGTTAGGAAATTATTGGGGGACATGTCAAGTAATCAGAATGTGGCCTACTGATCAAACAAGGGCAGAATATCAGCTTAATGAAGCACCTGAATCCAGCATGCTTCATTAGTCTTTCCTTTTCATTTCCATTTCCCAATAAAAAAATGATTCACTGCAAATAGGACTCCTTATAAGCTGGATATGCGGTTCATTCACATACGCTTATCCCTAACTCCAAACTTTCCCCCTCTTTTTTTTTTTTTTTTTAAGTAAGCTCTATGCCCAGTGTGGGGCTTGAACTCATGACCCTGAGATCAAGAGTTGCACAGTCTACAGACTGAGCCAGGCAGACACCCCTCCCTAACTCTAATCCTGACACTAGATGGTAGGTGATAGATAGCGACAGAGCAAAATCCCTCCAAATAAGGAGGTAACAATATAAAGGGCTGGACTAATCTGCAAAGAAATAATTATAACATGATGCAATGATGACGTAGGGTAGAGAGCTAGCTTAAGGCAGGCACATGGTGGGATGGAACTCTACAGAAAGTACAATTTCTACACTTTGAGGTTATGAGCCTATAAGCAGAGGGTGAGGGCAGAGAAGGAAGAGGAGAAATATGGAAAGATATGGAAGGCATTAAACTGAGGCGGCATTTGAAGCCACTAAAAAGACAGGATGGAGAGGTAAGAACACAGCAAAGACAACAGGAAGGCCAAGATCGCCCTGATAATTCACTCTCTTCACAATTCAGAGTAAAATTGGAGGTATCATGAGATTCATCTAACAGAAGGCTTGCTACACTATTTACTACACCAACAATAATCTTGGAAGTAAGAATGTCTCCTCTGAGACAGAAAAGTGTAGGAAAGGACAGAGCGATGAAGCCATTTTAAGGCACACCAGAGGGAGTTAGCTTTCTGCAGTCTTGGTCATTTTATTAAAATAGGAGAGAACGTCGTATAATGAAAGGGAAGCCAGCGCTTGGTGAGAATGAATTAGCTTTAGGACAGCTAATGTTCAGAATTCAAAAGCCAAAAAGAAGTGAAGAGATGGGTGGTGCAGCAGGAAGGATCCAATTAGTCTTAAACAACACGGATTTGAATTGAAAATCAGTTCAACCCATAACTTGCCACCACGCTTGTCCGGATGGAAGAGGAAACAGTGGAATCAAAAACCCGAATTATTCTGTGAGGAGAATTTTTTTTTTGAAAGAAATATGCCGATAAGCTACTCCAAGTGCACGGCTAACCAAATCTACCCCATTCGCCAACGAAGGACATGATCTTGTAAAAAAAGTTGGCTTCCAAACCAAAGGGCACTTTGGTTGCTGAGCGCTGACATGAGTTGTGGTCAGCAAGTCTGAAGACAGAAAGCAGATAGAGCAGAATGGGATTTCATCATCTAGAAGAAGAAAACTGGGGTGGGTGAAAAATGGCTAAATATGCAGAGGGAATAGACCGAGATATATTGAGAATCCCACTGAAAAATTTACCCTGTCTTTATAGGGTAAAGTCCAAGGAGCAGAATTATGGAAATAGAATGCCCCTAGACTTTAAGCCCTGTTAAGAGGTATAGCCCTTGGGGCGCCTGGGTGGCTCAGTCAGTTAAGCGTCTGCTTTTGGCTCAGGTCATGATCCCAGAGTCCTGGGATCCAGCCCTGCATGGAGCCCCTGGATGGAGCCCCCGCATTGGGCTCCCTGCTCAGCGGGGAGTCTGCTTCTCTCCCTCTCCCTCTTTGTGCTTGCTTTCTTTCTCTCTCTCTCTCTCTCATAAATAAATAAATAAATCTAAAAAAAAAATCTTTAACAAAAGCACTAGGAAGACACTTAGTGGGAGGCTCTAACTTCGGGGTCTCTAGGTACAGCAGCCTAGGTTGGGTCGAGGACTCTGTAAGGTCTGGGGTTTTACCAGGTAGGTGACATGGAAGAGTGAGGGTTAGCGCACAGGGAAGAGAATGGCTGGGATGATAAGCCTTAGGATCTTAAACATATACAGGGCAAAGTCACCGCAGAAGGGGCCACTAAATGGTATAAATATGGAGGCAACCATAGATTGAAATTTCAAGTAAGTTCAAAAAAGGAGTATACTAAGAAGAGCAGAGTAAAAACTGGAAGGATGTTCTTGGACTTTTCTTTCAACTGTACATTAGTAATACTCTTTGTTCACCAACCTCTCTTCACTCAAAACAGTCCTATCCATCCTACCACACACATGGTAGATACTTAAAATACGCCAATGAAATTACACATTAAGGCTCTTTCCTTTTCCGGCTAAGCTCACAAGATGTAAAAATTTCTGCTCTTGGTCGTATCTTCATAATCTCAGGAGTCATGCAAATGTATGGGCTTATAAAGTGACTTTAAAACAAGAGTCTTATCACCCAATATGATTTAAATCTTTGCAGTCTATTTTGTACAAGGAGCAAGGGCTTCCGTTTATAGTGAAATATAAAAGTGTGGGCAATTAATTCCATGTTGCTCAAAAGAATGGTGGAAAATATCTCTCTAGGTTGGTTTTTTTTTCCTTTTCCTAATGACCCTTTATTTTATACATGATATATGAAAACTTAACAGCAAAGAGATACCTAAAGCTCAGTGAGGAAGTGACTTCATTATCCCAGGTACTGCTCTTGAAGGCTCCTGTGGGAGCAAACTTAAAAGACTTAGGAGCTTCTTCAGTGGACTCTGGAGTGCCTCATGTAAAATGCCATTTTAATTATTTATGCAGGAAGAAGAAATCCCATCATGTACTTGAACTTTTTTTATTAGTTTCAATACACTTGTAGAAAGAATGAAACTCTGGGTTTATATAGTGCATTTTGCCTTACGAATACAAAGTGCTTTAAAAGCATTATTGTAGGTTTTCCAATACAGTGAGATTAGATGACTACTTTTATTCTCACACACAGGGTAGAAGAGTGACTTGGACAAAGTTAGCCAAGTTACTGAAAGAATTTAGAATTAAACTCAGGACTCTAAATTCTGAAATAATGCAGCATCGACAAGAATAAATACTCCAAGACAAAGAGTCTTATTCAAAGGAGAGTAGCACAAAATTTTTGTCATTAAAATATGTGTTATCAGATGTATCTTAAATAGCTTCTGAAAATCAGAATTAAAGATAGGACAGACTAATAATGGAATTCTTAAAGGCATGTAAGAGAGGCCATAAATGACTCAACCAGTTTAAATAAAATATGTAATGAACAAATGCAAATTGACCATTTTAAATTTTTCTCAGGAATTAAGCTTAATGATTTAGGAGTTATGAAACCACCACTTTTGTAGGTAAGAATACAGCACTGTTTGTTCTTTGCTTGTTATCATTTTGAGACTGAAATTGAGATTACTTTGCCAATTGGCTAACTGCAACCTTAATAAAAACAAAAGGTTTATGCCTTTGATATTTTTCTTCACAATAGACACATATGAACAAATGATAAGTTATTCTAACCCTAGGACAGCATTCTGGGCTCAGCATTCTCTCAGGTCTCCATTGGAGTTTTCACACTATGGCAAATACAACTTCTGGAAACATTCAGCAATGGTGTCCTTATGTCTTTATTTTACTGTTAACTACTACTGTTAACTAGTCACATCCTGGTCCTTCCTTTACAATTTTGGAAATATTTTTATTGCAACAGTCTGTTAGCTCCACTGACATTTATTAAAAGCCTACTCTGTGTCAGGTTCTGGGGATATGGAAACAAGTGAAAAAGTGCTTCTTCCTACCATCACAACCCAGGGAAGAGGAGAGCAGTTATATAAGTAAGTAAGCATTAGGGCGCATGAGAGAAGCAATAGCAGAAATATTTATGGAGTACACATAAGTAAGCAGAAAGACAGGTGGGGGCAGCAGAGGGACCCTTGCCTCTGTTGTGGTTGCCTGGGCAGGCTGGTGCGGGAAGAGCAGCTGATCACAGCTGGACCTTTGGGTATCAGAGGTCTTGTTGGTCACATCACCACCCGTCCATTCTAAGGCTGGAAACTACATTTCCCAGAAACCATCTGGCCTGAACAGTGCTGGGTTAAAATTTGCCACTGAGAAGAACCTGTGGAAGATTTGGAAGGAGGAAGGAAAACGGAAACCATTAAGCTTGACACTTTATAGTAGCTTGAGCTACTATAGCCAGGATTCTGGACCCCTCCACAAACTTCCACTTTGTGGTCCACAGAATCAGCAGCTTCCTCCAGGCTGGTGTACTATTTCTCCAATTGCCCAGCCTCAGTCTCCCGGAGGCTTTGGTCTCCCGTATCCTACCATATTCAGATAAATTCTAATTCCCATATTAAAGGCTATAAAGATTCCTACATTAAATCATTCCTTTTCCTAGTACTTGTAGACCATCTTTTCCTGACTCAACCCAGGTGAGGCAGACAATTTCAAAGAGAAGATGAAACGTGGACAGGGTTTTGAAAGCTAAATAGGAATTGATCAGGCAAGCAAGCTATAGAAATCGTCCCTCTAGAAGGGAAGAGTATGGGCATTGGATGCAAATTAATCATTCTAAGTCCATAAGAGAACAAAAATAGTCACATCTAAATACTCCCAGAACTGTCCTTCTCTTTAGCCACTTGGACGGATGACGCATTTTCCTGCTTAGTCTTAGCTCCTTATCTAAAGTCCAAGGAGTGGTCCAGCCTTGCGACTGAAGGTGGAAAGACTTCAATCAGCCCTCCTCACCCATGTCACCACGTACAGATAAGTTCGTCTGAGAATAAATCCAAGAAGGCAAGTAGAGCCAGACAGAGAAAGAGAAGCTGAGCTCTGGTGGTATAAATTGAAACCCAAGCAAGACCAAGCCATAACTGAAGTTGGTTCATCTCTTGGATTTCTCAGTTGTGTAAGAAAAAAAAAAAAAAATGGAAAAAGAAAAAGAAAGTCTTTTTTCTATAAAAACACTTTGACTTATGTTTATATTCACTCAAAAACAAGGGTTCTTATTAACAATACAGCGTTTGAAAAATGTAAGCATTTGAATTACTTCGAAAACACTTCTTGGTTTTCACACCAATTCTGCAATTCCTACACTGTATGGGAATGAAGTCTTAAAAGTGTAATTCATTTTTTTAATGAGTATTTATTGTGTCAAATAGTGCCCAGCACCGTACTGGGTACTGGGCTTTCAAAGAAACAGGCAAACATGCTTGCCCTCAAGGAGCTTAAATTCCACTGGGTAGAGTTACAAAATAATTGGAAAAATTTCATAAATAAGTAAATTGTGGAGCACACCATACAGATGTATGTGTACATCTGTACACATATGTATGTACAGATGGTCCTTCCTCAACCACAGATGACTGAAACAAGAAAGCCTCACTGGTTCGTGCTGTCTGGGTGAAGGCTGCTTGCCACAAGTTCCCTTGACCCAGAGATGCCCCCAGGTCCTACACTGGCCTCTCCCTAGTTCCCACCCTCCTTAACCAACACCTTATAACTTGTGTGTGGTAGGGTGATAAAAAGGGTCCTTACAACATGCCGGGATAAATTTAGAGAAAACAAATATCCCTTTTGGTGCCATCTGCAAGGGCTGGTTGGGACTCAAATCCCATCAGGTGATGACCAGTACGAAATGTAGGCACTCCTTGATCAACCCATAAATTCTGACCCTTCTGTCATCCTGCCATTTCTCCTATGACCCTGTCACCACCAACCTCCACCTGGTGACTCCTACTCTCTTCTGGGAGTCATCAGTGGCATGCATATTAATAAGAAAACTTTATCCCTTATACTTGGGGTTGGTTATATATCATTACTTCAGGTATCTGGTAACTTCCTCAGTGGACAGATCACAGTGAGTTTGGGGGTTTCTGTAGGTCTCTCTAGGGTTGACTGAAACACTGATTTATCACTTCACTTATCGCTCATATCCCCACATCTCCTCCTTCATCCCTCCATCCACACCTTTAATTAATGACTTTACTCATACTTCACAAAGAAAAATGGAGCCATTTCAAGGTAACATTTAACAGACTCTCAACCACCACATCTATTACCTACCCACATCTGCTCCTTTGTAATCTATTCTCTCAACCTGTTAACTTAGATGAACTTCCTGTGATCCTATCCAAAGCCCATTCCTACACTTTACCCAGGATCACATCTCCTCCTGAGGGCTCAAGGACATTGCTGAAACAATTTTTTCCTTGTTTTCCTACATCATTATTTTTAATTTCTAAATGGCTTATACTGATGACACACAAATATATAGTTACTTCTTTCATGTGAAAAAGAAAATCTCATTTTCTAGGGTACCTGCAAAGGAGCCTGAGAAGGAATAGCCAGTAAGGTAGGAGGGAAACCAAGTACATGGGATTTTTGTAGCCCATGTGAACAACAACAATAACAAAAAATAGCGTTTTAAGGAAAAGGAAGTAATGGTCATGTCACGGCTGGTAAATCAGACAAGGTAATGACACCTTGTATCAACAAGGATGGTACCAGGACAAAGTCACTGAAGAGTCATCAGAGCATCTCTGAGGGAAGGGTGAGGGCAAAAAGTTGACAGCCTGTCTCACAGAGGCTGAGAGAAGGGGATGGGACCTACAGCTTCAGCTCTTTCAAGGAACAAAGTGGTGTGATATTGACAAGGGAAGCGGAGATATTGGTTTTCCATAGTATCACAAAAATTCCTTCTGTGGTAACAGGAAAAAAGCAGCAGGTGTTAAGTGCATGCACGGGAGACAGAGAAGGAGCAGTGAGAATCTACAGAAGGACTGCTCTGATAGCTGCAATTTTTCAGTGAAATAGAAAGCAAGCCGAGAGTGAGGATGAGGGACGAGACTTTGAGGATACAAATGGAAGATAATGGGGGCACCTGGCTGACTCAGTTGGTGGACTATGCAGCTCTTGGGTTGTGAGTTCGAGCCCCACGTTGGGTGTAGAGGTTACTTAAAGATAAAATCTTTAAAAAAAATAGAAGATATGAAATTGTCTCCTGAGGAGAATATACTCTGAATACACAGTATGATCCCAGCAGCCTTCTTGAGGTTCATGACCATGAATTCAAAGTGAGACCAATCGGCATGGTTGTGTGTTTTCTTTTGCCCCATTATAATCCAGGCATGGAATTAGGTGGAAAGTTGAATTTAATCAGGACTGTAGGTTTGCTGAGCCAGTACAAGCAAGAAAGGTGAAAAGAAAAACTGACATTATATGCAAAGGACTTATCATAGTGACTGACCATGAAATTTGTGCTGGGTAAGGAGCGAGGACACGAAGCAGGTGAGGGATGGTTAAAAGACAGCAGCACCAGCAGATTAGTGATCTTGGTGGTACTGACAGATCTCTGCAGTAAAAGTGAGCTGTCATTATACCAAATGTGGTAAGGAGAATAGGACCCATGAAATTTAGATTTTAGAGAGGTTATCATTATCGACAAAGTCTAGTACCATTTGTGGAAGTAGATGCCGGAGATAGAATGAAAGGCAAATGTGATCATTCAAGTAATGTTATAAGGTCTTTATCCTTAAAATTATTGAGTAGCTTTTTGCATTCTGCAATATGAAAGTCAAATGCATATGATACAGGCCCTTTATCATTGAACTCTCTAGCTGTTCTGTTCTAATCTAAACCCCCACCACTCTCCCTAGTTCACCCTATACTTCAGAAATGCAGAACTACCTCAGTTTCTCTGAATGTCGCTTTCACTTTTATTGTGGCACATCTTCATATGTACATTGTTCTCTCTGCCCGTAAAGGTTTTCTCCTTCCTTGCCTGCTTGATAAATTCCATTAAAGCTCAGTCATCTGTGAATTTTTTCCTGATGATTATCTATATCTATCTCTACCTACCTACCTATCTATCTATCTATCTATACATACACACACACACGCACACACATATAAACATATATATGGTGTTTATTCTCTTTTCAAAATATGAGTTCCTTGAGAAAAGAGCCAAATTACTCATGTTTGTACATTTCAGCCTCGTACAATGTCCAACACATAAAATAAAAATTCAGTGCATGCACGGGAGACAGAGAAGGAGCATAACCATTTTGCTGCAGTTTCCAAAATAATTGGAAAACTTTCATAAATAAGTAAATTGTGGAGCACACCATACAGATGTAACACATGGTCCTTCCATGAATAAATGGAAAGACAAATATGAATAGTTTTTCTTCATGATGAAGTGTCCATATTCCATTGGAATAAATGGAAAGACAAATATGAATAGTTTTTCTTCATGATGAAGTGTCCATATTCCATTTCCTAACTCATTTTACACTTTCATTTATAGACATTGTCTTATGCAATCAAAGGCTACTAAGTTGATTAAATGGAACATACCAATGTAAATATAGAGAGGAAAAATAAGTTAAATTTCTCTTCTTCGTATTCCTCCATGACCCAAATATCTTCAGAAAACCCTAACCCAGAAGGCCCCAAATTCCTAGAGCTCCCCTCCTACATGAGCTAAGCCACACATTTACAGATCATCCTTACAACAGATTTTGGAAAAACTTTGATTTAGAGAAGTCTGTACACAAGATACTATGCTTTGTTAATAGGGAGGGTGGTATTGAATAATGTTATTAGCTTTTTCATTAGGAAAATAATATTGTTAACCGAATATTGTAACTTAATTTTAAAAAGACCCTGGGAATGCAGGAAGATATTTAATAACTTCTGAAGTCTGCAACTAATGCACATTTTGATTTAGTGCAAAGGAGTGAATGTGGCTTGAATGTGACTGCCGTCCCATCCACTAACCTTAGAAGGAAAAATAACTAAAAGAATCTAATACAGACAGAAGATGTAATCAGAGTAACCTGCTGGGTAATGTAACAGAAGTCTCCCCAAGCTACCTGAGGGTCTCCAAGCAGGGAAACTGCAGCAAAATGGTTATTTTGTGGTTCAGCCCCTTTCTCTGACTGCAAATATAGGGGGGTGGGTACTTAGTATGGGTCATATCTGCTGTGCTGGTCCTTCCCACAAGCTACTGAGAGCACTGATGCTCTTTGACCATGACATTGACAAACTGCCCGGAGAATCCAAGCCTTTTTCAAAGATACAGCAACTACTGCTTCTCCATCTACTGATTCTGGGTGCAACATCATTTCACATTTGGTCTTTGTGGGACCTGGAAACCAGAAAAGGGCCACCAGATGCCTTTTACTAAACAGGTAGTCCCAGGAGGTGGCTGCTCCAAACAAAATAGTAAAATCTCATCCACCTCGTCTGTGAGGACCACTGAAATCCCTCCAGGAAGCAAATAAACATCATTCTTTCACTTCTCGTCCACTCAGGTGGAGGAACCCCTGGATGAACCCATGAAAAGTCTCCCAACACCAAACCTTTAGAAATGCACAAAAATAGTGTTGAGTGTGTGTGTGTGAGAGAGATCTGTTAGAAAAGCATAAAGAAAATCCTCAGAGACCTACTCGTGGTTATGCCCACCTTCTGAGGCTGTGACTGCCGGGGAAACTCTGCTGCTATCAGTAAGCTAGAGCTTGAGTAAAAACCACACACGAGGACAGGTAAAGCTGCCTTGAGGAATTGTTCCTAAGAACCCCACATACACTTTAGGTGAAGACTCAATAAGTATGAAATGGGAGGAAAAACTGTTTGCACTGACAGAGGAAGACCTGAAATAGTTTTTGCCTGGGTTAGCCTGAGCTCTGGTCAGGAAAATTAAAAATCTCTTGGGGATTCATAAATACAGTAGGCCTGAGGCCTGAATTTCAAGTATAATCTAGGAACCCCTACTTCAAGAAGTCAACAGTTAGGGCGCCTGGGTGGCTTAGTTGGTTAAGCGACTGCCTTCGGCTCAGGTCATGAACCTGGAGTCCCGGGATCGAGTCCCGCATCAGGCTCCCTGCTCGGTGGGGAGTCTGCTTCTCCCTCTGACCCTCCCCCCTCTCATGTGCTCTCTCTCATTCTCTCTCTCAAATAAATAAATAAAATCTTTAAAAAAAAAAAAAAAAGAAGTCAACAGTCAATGCAGTCTGAGCTGCCAAGAACTCGGCAGCACCTGAGAAGCACAGATCCCCGCCCCCCCAAAATAATGCTTTTCTTGAGAGGCATGCCCTCTCCACAGCCCCAAAGTTTTACTGCAAATAAACTCTCACTAAAGATTTTCTCGCAAATCTTATGAAACGTACTAGAAAACAACCCACCACGAGTGTGAACCACTTTGCACAACAGGTAGCAGGAAGAAATACTCTGGAACTGGGGCGCCTGGGTGGGTCAGTCAGGCGAGCATCCGACTCTTGGCTTCGGCTCAGGTCATGATCTAAGAGTTGTGAGGTCAAGCCCCACGTCAGGCTCTGGGCTCAGCAGCGGAGTCTGCTTGTCCTCTCTGCTCCTCCCCTCACTTGTGCTCACGCTCTCTCTCTCTCTTTCTCTCAAATAAATAAATAAATAAATAAACAAACAAATATTTTTTTTTTTTTTTAAGATTTTATTTACTTATTTGACAGAGAGAGAGAGACAGCTAGAGCAGGAACACAAGCAGGGGGAGTGGGAGAGGGAGAAGCAGGCTTCCCGCCGAGCAGGGAGCCCGATGCGGGGCTCGATCCCAGGACCCTGGGATCATGACCGGAGCCGAAGGCAGACACTTAACGACTGAGCCACCCAGGCGCCCCAACAAACAAATAATTTTTAAAAAAGAAATAGGAACTACAAATAACGATATCAGATATAGACAATATAATGAGTTCAAATGACTAAGACATAAAAGAATTCATCAAAAACAGAAAAATCCCAGATCAATAGACTATTAAAAAAAAACAAGCCAATTTAAAGAAAATAGAAGCTTGAATATTGAAAAATATAGAAATCGTAGTAAAAAATTAATTGAATGGGCTTAAGCAGTCAATTAGAGCTGAAACGAAGAGAAAATCAGTGAATCTGAATATTAATCTGAAAAAATTACTCTGAATTTAGCAGAAAATGAAAACAGACAAGAAAAAATATGAGAGTTTAATAGATATAGAAATTAAAATAAGAAAATCTAATGAATGGCTAATAGAAAGCTTTCACACTGAGAGAGAAAATGGTTCCAGTCCAGGGGACACAGTAGTCTCCTGAACTCACCTCCTCCCAGAGACACACTAAATCTACAGAAACACAGAACAATTCCCTCTGAAAGAAATCCAGACACTAGCTGAGCAATTCCTACACGTTGAGTGAATAAGAAAAAAACCCAGAGTAGGAAAGGTGAGATATACTCTCACCTTACACCTCACTCCCAGCACAGTGACATGCAATCAGGAAGGAACTCATAAACCCCAGCTCCTTCCTGAGGATTGAAGAGTTTGGACCCCAACTTCTAAAACTTCCACCTGAGGAATGGGCCCCAAAATACCTAAACCCAAAAGCCTATAGGGTTTGTGTCCAGGAGACCCACAAGACAATCGCAAACAAAGAAATGGTTAGCAGGTTCCAGGAGCACCATGCCTATCCCCCAGGGCCTAGAAGAGAGGCAAGAGACAGACATGTCCATCTCCCAGTCTTTACCTGAAAGAAGTCTACTTGCATTTCTTAAAAACTGCAGCCTGAAGGTCAGGCATCTCAATTTAACACACATCTAGGAGCCAATTCCAATCCTCTCCAGAGACATGTCCTCTTCATATCCTTTCTGGTATGTCCCTGAAAGGAGGTTATGCACATGTCTGACCCTCCAGCTGTTATGGCTATCACTCACAGGATGCACCTCTTGAACACCTGGCCATGGTGGCCAATAGGACTTGAGTTTGTGGGTCCCACAGGACCGTAGCAAACAAAGACACAATTCCTAACTACCTATCCCCCCAGGGCTAGCTTCTACACAGCAAAGAAAGTGATGGACAAAATAAAAATGCAACCTACAAAAAGGGAGAAAATATTTGCAAATCGTATATTGGATAAGGGGTAAATATCCAAAGCATATAAAGAACACTAATACCTCAACAGCAAAAACAAACAAATAATCCAATTAAAAAGATGGGCAGAGGAACTGAATAGACATTTTTCCAAAGACATCCAAATGGCCAACAGACCCATGAAAGGATGCTCAGCATCGCTCATCATCAGGGGCACGCAAACCAAAACCACAGTGAGACAGCATCTCACACCTCTTAGGATGGTTCTCATCACAAAGACAAGAGATAGCAAGTATCAGTGAGAACGCAGAGAAAAGGGAACCCTTGTTCACTGTCGGTAAAAAGATAAATTGATGCAGCTACTATGGAAGACATTATGGTGATTCCTCAAAAAATTAAAAATAGAACCACCATATGATCCAGTAATCCCACTTCTGGGTATTTACCCAAAGAAAATGAAACCAGGATCTCAAAGTGTTATCTGCATTCCCACGGTCATTGCAGCATTATTCACAATAGCCAAGTAATGGAAATAACTTAAGTGTCTGTCAGTGAATGGATGGATAAAGAAGTTATGGTATATATGCACGATGGAATACTATTTAGTCTTGAGAAAGAAGGAAATCCTGCCATTTGCAATAATGTGGATGGATCCTGAGGACATTATGTTACATGAAATAAGCCAGACAGACACAGACAAATATTGCTCGGTATCACTTATATGTGAATTCTAAAAGAAAAAAAAAGAAAGAAAGAAAGAAAGAAAGAAAGTGAAACCCATAGAAACAGAGTAGAAAAGTGGTTGCCAGGGCCTAGGGCATGGCTAAAATAGGAAGAGTTTAGTAGAAGGATACAAATTTTCAGCTCTAAGATGAATAAGGTCTAAGGACTTAATGTAAATCATGGTGACTATAGTTGATTTAAAAAAGGGAAAGAGAATGGGAAAGAGGTAATATTCAAAGGGCAGTCCTGGAAAATTTTCCTTAAATAATAAAAGTATATGATTCTTCAAAAAAGACATGATTCCTCATATTCTGTAGTACGAAATATACTACATATGGATTTATTCTTAACAGAAAAGGAGCAAGAAGAAAGAAAGAAAAGAAAGAAAGAAAGAAGAAAGAAAGAAAGAAAGAAAGAAAGAAAGAAAGAAAGAAAGAAAGAAAGAAAGAAAGAAAAATTAATTAAGGGAAAGGATCTTAAATGTAATAATAAGTTATGCAGATAACTTTCAGAGGAATGGCATTTAAACTAAATGGGAGGCTATTAAGTACACCAAACAACGCATAAAGACAATGGAAAAATATCGCTAATGTACCTGATGGAGAAAAAATCAGTTATATATCTGGGTATGTTGTATATCTTAACTAAAGATTTGGCTTTGCAGATGTACACGTTTGTCAAAATGCATCCATTATACAGTTTAAATTAATGCAATTTTTGCATTTAAATGATACTGCAACAAAGTTGGTTCTAAAAATCCAACATGCTCACATTTCCAAGGACATCAGAGAGTGGGATGAAAAAAAATTCAACAAATTAAGCAGTGTTACAGGCTGAATTGTGTCCCTCCAAATGCATATGTTGAAGTCCTAACCCCAGTACCCCAGAATGTAGCTATATTTAAATATGAGGCCTTCAAAGGGTGACTGTGTTAAAATAAAGTGCTTTAGAATGAGCCCCAGTCCAATAATGACTGATGTCCTTATTAGGAGAGAGAAAGAGAGAAAGAAGGCATGAATGCATGTACACAGAGGAAAGGTCATATGAGGACAGAGAAGATGATATGCAAGCCAAGGACAGAGACCTCATGAGAAACCAAACCAGCTGACACACTTATCTTGGCCTTCCAACCTCCAAAACTCTGAGCAAATAAATTTCTATTGTTTAAGCCACCAAGTCTGTGAAATTTTAGGCAGCCCTAGGAAATTAATGCAATCACATTTTGTGATTAAATATAAAAATCATAAGTACATTTCAGTAGATACATAAAAATCACAAGATGAAGTTCAAATTCTTTACATAACTTTAAAAAGACAATTATTATCAAAATAGGTATAGAAGAATACTACCTAAAGTGACTATGGTATCTTTCTAAAAAAACCTTGATCAAACGTGACCCCTAGAGAGGCTTTCCTTTTAAAATCCAGGAATTTATGAGGATTCTTACTATTATTACTTTTACTCCATATTCTATTGTAGTTTCTAAACAGAAAAATAAAAAGAGGAAAATAAATAAAATCATAAATATTGGAAATGAAAAAGGAAAACTCATTATTTGCATATGTTATAATTGCATATTAGAAATCTAAAGATACCTACAAACTTTTAGAACAAAAAAGTCAGTTCAGCAAGTTTGATGACAGGAACATTGTAAAAAATCAATTGCGTTCCTGTAAAATAGCAACAACAACAAAAATAAATCTTTAAAAATTCAACTTTACAATAACAAATACAACTGTAATTTATCTAGGAAAATCTCTGGCAAAGATGTGCAGTCTCTTCGTGGAATTTTAAATACAAGAAGAGGTATATTAATGAAGATTCAATATTGGAAACGTGTCAATTCCTCCCAAACTTGATCTCTAGAGCCAAAACAATTCCTTTCAACATGAAAACAAGTAATTTGTATTATTTTTTGCTGTTGTTCTGGAGAAACTTGACAAATTGATTCTAAAATGTATATGAAAATTGCAATGTCCAAAAATGGCCAAGATTCTTAAAGAAAATTAACAGTCGGAGGAGGGGCAGTGATACCTAAGAGTCACATTATAAAACTGTAATAAATAAAATAGAGTGACTTTGCCAAACATAGATAGGACAAAAATGCTCAGAACTGGAGCCACGTATTTTTCAAAACTTGCTGTAAGGTAGATTTATCATTGCAAATCAGTGGGGAAAGAAAGAAAGGCTTTTTCAATAATCTGTTCTGGGACAGTTGGTTATCCATGTGGAAAGGAAACAAAATGAAGTTAGATCCCTACTTTCAAACCATACACAAAAATAAATTCTAGGTGCATTCAAGATACATATGTGCAAAGCATTTCTATAGAATTTTTGGAACATAATATGCAAGAGTATCTTATGATTTCAAGATGGGAAAGGATTTTTTTATATAAGGCAAAAATGCATAAAACAATATTAAAGATTGAGTAATTTCTGTGCAACAAAATTTAATATGAACAAGATAAAAAAGAAATCACAAACTGAAAGAACGTATTTATAATGTATGTAACCAAAAAAGAGTATCAATATATTTAAAGAATTCCTTTAAATTAGTGAGAAAAAGAAAAACAATATAAGATAAAAATAGACCAAAAAAATGACAGGAAAGCCAAATGGTTATCAAGCACATGGCAAGTTTCTGAAACTCACTAGTAATCATACAAATGCTAATTATAACAATAATAAAATACTGTTTTGTGATTTTTTAGTTTGTCAATATTCAAAATTTGACAAGATTTTTAAAATATAATAGTTTGGTAATACCAAGTATTGACAAAAATATGAAGCAATCAGAACTCCTGCAAACTACTGTAGGAGTATAAATTAGTACAACCTTTTTGGAGAAAAATCTGAATATGGAATTCCATACCACACCCATTTACAAGTTGCTGAAATAATGTTTATAAGAGCAACACATATGTATGAATCTTTGCCACGGGAAGTGAGGCACGGCAGGGTTAAATGACATTCCTAGGGTCACTCAACTAGCAAGTGGTAAAATCATGATTCAAATCCTGGAGTGTGACTCCCGAGTCTCCATCCTAACCACTCCACTGATGTGTAACATATCAATCTCATAAAACACTCAGCAGCTGTGAAAAAGAATTACCCAGCTCTGCATCTAATAATACTAAATGACCTCTAATATATACTGTTATGCAAAGAGTCAATGCTAATAAATGTAAATAGTGGAACAGGATCTACATATAATATATGAGAACTAATAAGTGAGTTTGAAAAATTTGCTGGCTACAAGGTCAATATGTAAAAATCATTTTCATTCTATACACCAGCAACAATTACAAAATTAAGTTTTAAAAAGGTATCATTTTATGAACACGCACACAAAATAAAATACATAGGACTAAACCGAAAAGTACACAATTATTGAAAGAAATGAACAAATCCTAAATAAATGTGTGTGTAAATATATATATATATATATATAAACCATGTAATAAAAGATTAACAAATTAGAGTATAGTAAAATTTAAAAATTCTATTCATCAAAGGTACCATTAAGAAAATACAAATCAAACCATGGAATGAGAGAAGACACTTGCAACACATAGAACCAACAGACAACCTGTGTACAGAAATATATAAATCATTGCTTCAAATCAATACAAAAGGATCTATAACTCCATCATAAAATGGGCAAAAATGGTATTATTTCACCAAAAAGATATACAAAGGAACATATGAAAAGATGCGGATTTGAAATAAAACTTCCACGAGACACCACTACACATTCATGAGAATAGCTAAAATCAAGACCAGATTTACAGCGAAGCTTTGGTAAGCACGTGAGGAACTAGGAACTCTCACACAGTGCTAGTGGGTATGTCGATTGCCACATCAACTTTGCAAAACAGTACTTACTAAAGTTGATCTAGGACCCAACATTTCCACTTCTGGTAGATACCCAACAGCACTGCATCTTCGTGTGCACCAAAAGACATTGTCCAAATATCTATAAGCAGTTTTATTTATAATCTTCCCAGGCTAAAAAACAAATCCATCAATGCTGAAATGAACAAATAACTTGTCCATATAATGAAATCCCACACAGTAATGCTACACACGTACAAGCATAACCTCACAAAGATAATTTTGAGCAGAAGCAGCTAGACCACAAAAGGATAGACACTGTGTGATTCCAGTTGTACTAATTTCATAAACAGGCAAAAACAATTTTCTGCGAAATTCGAAGTCAGAAATGGGGAGCAAAGTACAACTTGTTATTGCAGGGGTATAGGGTGTTGTGGTTTGGGGTTTGGGCCAAGTTCTATTTCTGGACCTGGGGCGTGGTTACATTGGTGTCAGCTTTGGTAATTCTTTGGGTTGTTCATGTATGTTGTGTGTATCACGTCAATGAAGAAATATTTTTTAAAAATTCAAAAAAGCATGTGCATTTTTAAAATTATCTGCCTGTGTGTGCATAGTTTATCTAGATGTATCACTTAACTGATAATGGTTACATTTGAGAATAATGCAGATGAAGGACGGGGCTTTCCAATGTATTTGAAAATCTTCCCCACATTTGGCAATTCCCACTTTCCATGTCAAGCTAAAAAACCCGAAACATGGTTTTCCATTCAGGCTCTCCAACCATCTTGGAGAATCTTTCAGCTATCTATTATTTTAGACACATCTCCTTTCTCCATGAAGAACCAGAGTGATGCCTGATGCTTGTGTTGAAGACACAGAATCAAACTAAAATTAAAGAATTGAAGCAGAACGTCTCCTGACTCAGAAAACCTCCCACAAAAGTAGAAGAGAAGGAAACCAATTTTATTACTCAGTAAGCATTAAACCAGAATGTGATGTGCATCACACACCATCCTGTAGATTACGAAGACAGAAAGAAATCTCCCCTTTTATACAGCTGAGCGGATACAGCCCATCACACACATGTTCTCAAGATGAACAATAACTGGCCCTCAAGTAAGAGGACTTGACAAAACCATATGCCACACATAGCTCATCCACCCATATAGTTGGGGTGACCATCTGTGTTAGTTAATTGGCTCTATCCGAAGGAAAATAAACTGCTAATATCTTTATGAATGGGGGTAGTTTTGCACCTTGGAGCGAGGGACCCACTAAAGTCAGGCTCCTGGCTTCCCACAGACATTGCAGCTAGAAGCACCTGCCTCCTTCATAATTTCATCCTCACGATACAACTCCTGGGTCCTTGAGAAAGACAATCCTGGGTTGAAAAGCTGACCAGAGGCTTAGTTAGCTTTTCAAAATATTTACATACATTTTAAAGAGCCAGAGAAAGAACTTGCAAGTTTTCTAAAGCACATGCTTTATGAAAAGGGGAGGGGAAAGTCACTTTTCTTACGCTCCACCGAGAGAATTAGATCTCTTATTTTAATTTGTATTTGCCCTTATATTTGCCACCTAAAAACCAAATGAATGAAGAGAGAAGCTATCATTGGGAATATGATATTTGATACATTTTGAATTTTTTTTACTGCGTCCGTATATTTATCATGCAGCCATATATTTCTATTTACACATCTATATACACAAATATGTAAATTATACATTTTTTTTTAAAAGAGAACCAAAAAAGAAATAATGTAGTTCAGAGATACAGAGGGTTAAAAAAAAAACTGCGTTTAATCATTTCCGGCATACTATCTATAAATATCCCGACTATTTTTTCCATTCACATGGCAATATTGAATCAGGCTAAATGCCTCCTGGCAATTCAGAAGCCAATTAATACTCGTTAATTCAACAAAGCACTGTAATGAGCTACAAGGAGGGAGGGAGATGCAGGTTCTGATTTGTGGTGGTAATAGCACCTCGGATTTCGTCATCATGGTATTTAAATAGCATTTTAATATTTTGAAACTCAGCATCTCCATTTTAAAAATACAGTAGGTCTAATTGCTAGCCTCATCAGGGTCTTACCTGGTTGATTAAACCTTATTGAAAGGTCTAGTGGGGGATTTTCAAGCTGCTCGGTTGTCTAATCGGCTTGTATTAAGTGATTCTCCTCACTCGCAATACAAGCAATTCAGACACGTAAGGGACCTAGTTAGGGGATAGTATTAAAAATTGTCTGGTGAGATTCTTAATTAAAAGAAAAAAATCTGTGATACAGTGAAAATAGGAATGATTTGTTTAAAAGACTGCTACCCTTATTTCACTCCAAAAACCAATGATGTACCCATGAAATTTGAATATTTTTATGGTTATGCATTTTACTAAAGTTATTTTCAAACAAATATAAAATACTCTGTGAAATACAGTTCTTTACTTAATCAGGGGAAACCCAAACCCTGATAAAATTGAGTTTGAAGGAAGGAAGAACATGAATCTTTTTCTTTTCTCTATGATGGCATTTAAACAATTTTAAAAAAAAGAAATGAAGAACACCCTACAACATAGCTATCCACAGCAATATATTCCAAAGTCTTGCAACCCTTTAATAGGAAATTCTTTCTTATAAAATCAAATTATATTATGCCAAATTAAATATATTTAAATTGACTCATGACTTTTTTTTAATATTCAGGAGAATTTTGTTTATTTCAGAGAATAAAACACTTGAAAAGGAAATGAAATATAAAATGCAGTTTTAAGTTTTTGAACTAAGTTTTTTTTCTTTTTTTAAATTTTATTTTATTGTTATGTTAATCACCATACATCGCATTATTAGTTGTTGATGTAGTGTTCCATGATTCATTGGTTGCGTATAACGCCCAGTGCTCCATGCAGTACGTGCCCTCCTTAATACCCATCACCAGGCTAACCCATCCCCGCACCCCCTTCCCCTCTAGAACCCTCAGTTTGTTTCTCAGAGTCCATCGTCTCTCATGGTTCGTCTCCCCCTCCAATTTCCCCCCCTTCATTTTCCTTTCCTGCTATCTTCTTCTTTTTTTTTTTTTTTAACATATAATGTATTATTTGTTTCAGGTGTACCGGTCTGTGATTCAACAGTCTTGCAAATTCACAGCACTCACCATAGCACATAGCCTCCCCAGTGTCCATCACCCAGCCACCCCATCCCTCCCACCCCACCCCCCACTCCAGCAACCCTCAGTTTGTTTCCTGAGATTAAGAATTCCTCATATCAGTGAGGTCATATGATACATGTCTTTCTCTGATTGACTTATTTCGCTCAGCATAATACCCTCCAGTTCCATCCACACTGACTCATGACTTCTTATGTGGACTATACCAATACACCCCTCACTCCATGCCCATCTAAACCCTATACATCCTAACAAAGTCAGATTAAATCTCATTTCTTTCTAAATAGATTGTTTCATGTGTCCCAAATCCACTGACCCTATTTCCTGAAATGACAGTGATTAGCCCGAACCTCACACACAATTCAGTAATCATTGCTTCATACCATTCTATTACTGTCTTATTTTCCAGAATAGATTATAAATTCTTGGAAGCCTTTTCTTAATCATCTCTTCACAGGTAAACTATTTCAAATTGATTCAGTCCTTTCAACATCACTATGATATTCTTATTAAACCTCTTAAATCCTCTGCATTCCTTTTACATTTGACTCTAATACGATTCTCAGAAATGCTTCTCTCTTTATCGATTATAATTTCACACATTTTTAGAATAGGACCAAACATGAGAGTCCAATTTAGCTTTTGAATCTCATCCCATTTTCCCTTGCATAGGTATTTAGCAATTTATCCCATACTAGTTTATTGTTTATCCAGGTTTTTGTTTGCTTGCTTGCTTGTTTGTGTTCCTTTTGCAGTGTGTTTTGCTTTCCCAAGAATATGTTCTTGGTAAGCCTCACTTAATCCTGTCATGGTTGCAGGTCATTTTCATATTATCCACGGTCCAATTATCCACGGTCATTTTCATAAGGAAAATCTGTGTCCTAAGATGGCTGACCGAGCCAGCGAGAGAGTCCCAGTCCTTGCCCCAGGCTCTTCCGGGTTCTTCTCCCTGCCCTGCTTTGCGCATGCACCAAAAGTGCCAAGTATGCGGAAGTAGAAGTGTATTAATGGCCCCCTTTTTTTGTGCTCAGGGCTCAGACCTTTGGAGACCACTCTCCTCTGAGCCCTACGGCGTTAAATAAACCTCCTATCCTCCAAGATCTCTGAGTGCTGCTTGGTTCTTCCATCCGGCGATCCGGTCCAGGTTCCGTAACATTTGGTTCCCTGACAGGGAAACCCAACCGTGTTGGCCCGTTGTTGCCACTGGTTTGGGGCAACTGCAGGGCGGTGACAGAGCGAGGGCTCATAACGGAGGAGGTGCACCCTGCCTAATTTTCGGCAGTTTCCCGCCCTGGTAGCCTCGGGCTGGTCCCGCTCTGCTGTTCCCGCCTGACTCAAGGAGACTTGGCAGGTGAGGACCTGGTCCAGTCGTTGGATTCTGGTTAGGCCTGGGGCCCCAGCACCCAGACAGGCCCACCCCCATTGGGGTGGAAGGGGAGCCTGATGACCTCCCAGAGACCTCTTAGAGGTCTCACAGGAAGGGATTCCCAGGGAGGGAATGTAATAACTTCTGGAGTGTGAATGTGTGAGTGAATGTGCAGTCTGACCTGGCTTGCTCAAGCGGACTGATTCTGTGACTCCATGGGCGGGCACCCTTAAGGTCCCCAGAAGCCTACAGAGTCTGAGTGGGCCCGTCTGTGATTCCATGGTGAACGGCATGTGGTCTATGGCGGCACAGGAATAATTTCCGATCCTAAGTCAACAACACTGAGACCGCTACAGCTAAGCCTCACCTAAGCTCGTTCGGGACACGGCCAGACGGGCATCTGATTGGTCTCCTCATCTCAGGAGGCACCGCCCCCCCCTTTTTGTCTGTCTCTGCACCACCGCACACAGGGACATCACCATGGGGTCAGGGCAGAGTAAGGTCTGGCCAAATTGCCTAAGCCCAGTCGTGTGTGAAATGTTTCAGAACACTTGATGGAGACAAAGCAGAGCAACCAAAATTGAGATCTTGAGACAGGCCTGGAGGTCTGGAATTTGCAGAGGTCAGAGGACCTGGGAGTCAAGTTGGCCTTCTCCAACAAGGCAAGATCTCCAGCTGTTTAGGTTCTTTAGCTTCACAGAGCACCTTTCCTTGTCATCTCTGGGTGGTGGGAGGTTGGGTCAAGCATCCCCCAGGGATGGGACAGGTCTCAGGTAGGGAGAAGCAGGGGACACTGGCTCTTCTGGAGAGGACTAGGGCAAGGAAGTCGGGGGAGGAACCCTACTAAAATGAAAACAGAGAAGAGGTCAGATCAAAAGCCAAGCTACTACACTGTTCAAAGGCAGACTCTGGTTGTCTGTCTGGGGTAGGGCTGACATTGGCGATTTAAACAAGATACTCCAGATGATACAGATCCCGCTGGTCCACTGGCCACACTCTGAACAGCAAGGCTTAGACATTGTTTCCAAACTTCCTTCATAAGAGTCACCTGGGAGGACCTTGTTAAAAAGGCCGCTATTTGGGGGATGGGTTAGCCAGGTGATGGGTATTACGGAGGACACATGTTGTGATGAGCACTGGGTGTAATACTATCTGGCCTATGCAAACCCACTGAATCAAAATGGGTGGGATGGGGGGAATATCCCAGAAACTGTGTGTTTAAAAAGCAACCCCCAGGGGCACCTATGTGGCTCAGAAAAAAAACTGTCAGACTCAGGATACCGAGCCTCATGGAAGAAGGCACAAATCTGCCAACAACAGGTCTGATACCTTGGTTTTCTCCTCACCCAAGGGAAAAGAGAACTAGGGCCAGAGAGGAAAAGGATCATCATCTCCCTGCCACAGCCCCAGACAAAGAGGCCTACGAGAATTCCTGGGGGCTGCAGGATTCTGCAGCATCTGGATCCCTGGGTCCTCAGCAATAGCAAGACCCCTTTATGATCTCTTAGGGAGACCAGATCGAGAACCCCCTGCCTGGACTGAAAAGGAAAAAATAGCACTCAGGGTACTCACCCAGACAGTTGGACCCTGGCAATGGCCAATTGCTTACCTGTCAAAGAAGCTGGACCCCGTGGCAGCGGGATGGCCACTGTGCCTAAGGGCACTGGCAGCCACAGTCCTACTCATCAAGGAGACAGACAAACTCACCCTGGGGCAAGAACTTAATGTCAAGTTCCCTCAGGCAGTTGTGTCCCTCATGAACACACAGGGACACCGCTTCCTTTCCAACTCTCGGCTAGCACGATACCAAGGGCTCCTCTGCAAAAACCCGCGGGTCACCCTTGAATGGCAGCAGTTACCTACAAGAGGGTGCCCGGAAAGTCGGTTATGCAGTAACCACAACCACTGAAGTCCTAGAAGCTAAGGCATTACCAGCTGGATGGTCAGCTCAACGGGCTGAATTGTATACCTTAGTCCGAGCCCTCACCCTCGGTGAAGGCAAGCGAGTCAACATCTATACTGACTCTCGGCGCACCTTTGCTACTGTACATATACATGGAGCCATCTACAAGGAAAGGGGCCTCCTAACCGCATCAGGAAAAGCTATCAAGAACAAGGAGGAGATACTGAGACTCCTCGAAGCCATCTGGCTTCCAAAGGAAGTAGCAATCTTGGCACTGTAAGGGACAGCAGAAAGGAGACGACCCCATAGCATGGGGAAATCGTCTGGCAGATGAGGCAGCCAAGACCGCAGCCAGTGAGGACATGGACAAAGCCCCTTCCCTCACCATGGCTCTAACACCTCTAACATCCCTCTGCCCAGTTATACTAAAAAGGAAAAGGAATGGGCCATGGCTGAGGGGCCACCCTGACTGAAAAGGGATGGTGGATGATGCCGGACAGGCGCATCTTCATTCCAACAGCAACTGGAGGGCATCTAGTCAAGGAACACCACCGACTCACTCATCTGGGGAAAACTGCATTAGAGCCCTTCTCAAGAAACACTACTACATCAGTCAGCTGCCAGCACTATGCCGAGCACCGAGTGAACGATGCCTAACATGTGCTAAAAATAATGCTCGGTCTGCACCATGGTCCCTGCCAGTGTCCGGAGGATGGGAGCAACCCCCTTCGAAGATCTAGAGGTAGACTTCACAGATGTGCAGCCACAGGGGGTTCAAATATCTCCTAGTAATAGTATACACATACTCTGGGTGGGTCGAAGCCTTCCCGACTAGGACAGAACAAAGCTGGGAAGTAGCTAAAGTCGTCTTGCGGGAGATCGTGCCCCCGGTTCGGCCTGCCATTAACAATCCATAGTGACAATGGACCCGCATTTGTGACAGACATTGTACAGGTCTTGACCAAATCTTTCAACATCACCTGGAGACTCCACACTGCTTACCGGCCCCAAAGTTCAAGGAAAGGGGTTTTTGGGAGACCATGGAGTCAGGATGAACCCCGGCAAGTTGAGAACCCAATGTGAATTGGAATGGCCCACCTTTGATGTCGGGTGGCCTTCTAAAGGGACATTGGATGTCCCAATGATTCGTCGAGTATGGCGAGTCATAACAGGAGAACGAGGACACCCTGACCAGTTTCTGTACATTGACTCTTGGCTAGGAATTGCTCAGACCCTTCCCCCCGGGTGCGATTTACCTGCAATAGGCAGGGACAGGCCAGGGTCTTAATCGCCTTATCGAAGCAATCTAAAGAAAATCAGCAAAAGCCCCAGTCTCCACAAATCCTAGCCAGAGATCCCAAGGATGAACAGTAAGGACATTAAATCCAGCATCCTTTCTCCCCACGGAAGAGGGGGATCCAGACCATGACGGCTCCGAGGTGACTGATGAAATCTACGTGAGCCGTCCAGATCTGCAGGATCAAGCTGTAAAGAATCCAGAGCTCACGCTGTTCAGTGAACCAAACCTGCCCCCACCATGCATACTGTCTACACCTCGCCCTTCAGTTCCAGACACTCCGCGGCCATTGGTTTCACCGGCATCCCCAGGCCCAAAAGATCCACTTTCTCCAGGACCAGCAGCCAGGCTGCACCCCAGGCCAAGCACAAGCACCCTCCAAATGCCAGTATGAGAGACACGGGAACCCGAGAGGCGCGATGAAGATGGGACGGTCCAACCCGGCTGTTCCATGATGTATTATCAGCCCTTCTCCACCACTGACCTCCTCAACTGGAAACATAACACCCCATCCTACTCTGAGAAGCCACAGGCCATGACAGACCTCATAGAATCCCTCTTCCAGACTCATCAGCCAACCTGGGAAGACTGCCAACAGTTACTCCGCACCCTGTTTAACACAGAGGAAAGGAGAATAATGAAAGGTGCACAGCAGTACCTGGAAGAGCATGCACCAGCGGGAGTCATCAACCCTACTGCCTGGGCTAATGCGGCTGCACCCAAGGAGCGCCCAGCATGGGATTTCACCACAACTGAGGGACAGGCCCACATCCCCCAGTACCAGCAGGCCCTCTGGGGAATCCGGGCAGGAAATAAGAAACCCATGAACATGACTAAGGTATCCTCGGTCACTCAACAACGAGGGGAGTCCCCCGGGGACTACTACGAAAGCCAACAGATGGTAAACACCTCCTTTGTGGCTCAGGCTGCTCCAGACATCAGAAAAAAACTTCAGAAACTAGAGGGTTTTGCCAGGATGAACATCACCCAACTAATAGAGATTGCCAATAAGGTCTACATGAACAGGGAGGTCACAGCCGAACGGGAAGCTGACAAAAAGATGAAAAAGAAAGCCTCTTCGCTGCCGCCCTGAAAGAAAAGGACAACACAAAGATGGGGAGACCCCAACCACCAAAAAGGGGGAAGCCCGGAACCCCCTTGGCAAGGGATCAATGTGCCTCCTGTAAAGAGAAAGGGTATTGGAAAAACGAATGCCCAGCCACTACAAGGAAGAACCCTGAGAGGAGGACCTCATAGGCCTTGCAGGAATGGACACAGATTGAGGGGGACTGGGCTCTTTCCTCCTTGGCCCCCATGAGCCAAGGTCAGAATGAAGGTGGGGGGGCCAACCAGTGACTTTTATTCCTTTATCTGCCTGATTGCCCCATCCCTCTCCTGGGGCCAAGACATACTCTCCAGGCTTAGGGCTCAGATAACCTTTGAGCCCACTGGACACACTAGCCTCCGATTGAACCCAAGGCAAGAGGAGAAGGGATCTCTGAACAGTAGAGCGAATGAATCACACCATCAAAGGAACCTTAGCAAAGGTTTTTCAGGAGATTAACCTTCCATGGCCGGATCTGCTATCCCTAGCTCTCCTGTGTGCTCGCTGCACGCCTGGCACATCAGGTTTCTCCCCATTCGAATTAATATATGGACGGCCTCCCCCATGCTTGGAAAGCCTTCCAGGAAACTTGCATCAGGTTGGAGACAAAGGGATAAAGGAGCAGCTTCAGGCCCTGGGGGCCACCCTAAATAAATTACAAAAGTACACCTTTGAGAGGGCCCCAATCTCCTTAGGGTCTCAGGTACACTGCTTCCAGACAGGGGACTCAGTTTGGGTCAAAGATTGGAAGAAAGAAGAAAGCTCATCATTCGGACGAGGAGACGCACCAGTGGAGAGTCCAGCCAGACTTCAAGAACCCACTCCGGCTTCACCTTCGACGAGACCCCACCGACTGATGGACACCTGCTCACCGTGGTCCCTGGCTCTCATTGGCATGATTTCCCTCATCTTGGGAGTTGGACTCAACACTGTTGCCGCTCCTGACTGGACTTTCCCCCAGAGGCTTCTACCTAAGGTCATAGATCCCACTTTCACTGGCCCTCTGCTGTCTACTCCTGAGCGCATTTCACCATGGTTTTCCTGGCCCCAGTCAGTCCTGGTCTGCTACCTGGTGTGCTGTTAAGTTTATGATTAAGTCCGTGTTCGCCCCAAGCCTTGCAGTCAACCCTCAGAGTCAAACAGAATGATGCCCTCTAAACTAGGTGTTCAAAGGGTCATCAAAGGGGGGAACGATAAGGAAAATCTGTGTCCTAAGATGGCCCACGGAGCCAGCGAGAGAGTCCCAGTCCTTGCCCTGGGGCTCTTCCGGGTTCTTCTCCCTGCCCCGCTTCGCGCACATGCCAAAAGTGCCAAGTAGGCAGAAGTGTATAAATTGCCCCCTTTGTTTGTACTTGGGGCTCAGACCATTGGAAACCACTCTCCTCTGAGCCCTCCGGCATTAAATAAACCTCCTATCTTCCAAGATCTCCGAGTGCTGCTTGGTTCTTCCATTGGGCGATCCAGTCCAGGTTCTGTAACAATTTTATAATCATTCTATCACTAAAATTCATCTCTCCCAGAGTAGCAAAGGGCAGAGTTCAAACTGGTCAACTGGATAAAAGACAAACTACCAGAATCAGATTAAATGCATTTAAGATGTCTAAAGGAATTCAAGGGAAATATTAGCAAAGATATATATCCTGCCATTGTGGAAGGTGATTATTGCACAGTGCTGAAATTGCCCAGTGAATTATCAGTCACACCAGAGCCCTGTCTCCTCTGACTGGCAAAATAAGGGCCCAGACATGGACAGATTGCCACCCCCGTCTTTGCAATCAGTAGAATCTGGCGAAGCTCCATATCTCTATTCCGCTGGCCCTGTTAACTTGTAGGATCTGAGTATGGTCTGAATCCCATCTTCCGCTCCACCCCTTGCCACAAGCTTCACCAGAGACCCTCTGGGTCTCTCTACGAAGGTCTTACGTGAACTGTATTTTGAGAATGTGATGCTTCAAATGGGGTGATATCTTTCTGACCATCATCAGGGGATCACATATTGCCCCCAAGACCACCACCACCACCACGACCACCATCAGCACCCCCAGCGCCATGCTGCCTGCTATTTGAAAGGTTAAGTAGCCACAGGGGAGAGTTGGCACAGAGTCATCAGTGAAATGCTCTTGGTATCATCTCTCCTTGGTGTCCTTCCTATATAAATTTTACTTTTAAAAACTAAAGATAACTTACCCATGTCTAAACTTCTATACCATCAAATATCTATCAAATCTGTAGCAGTTCATATAGGATTTAGCAAATCCATTTATTTTAATTATTCTTGCCCATTTCTTCCTCGTTTTTGTTCATTTCACTTTATATTTTTGTTAATTTTTTATTATTCAGTTTTGGTTTTTGTATTTGTTCCATGGCGTGTGGCCTATGAGTTTGTTACACCTCTTTGTCAAATACCCAGTACTGGGTTTTTTGATGGGCTAAAGTTACTTTGACCAAAATAATAGTAAGGGTGGGTTAGAATTCTGTTTACTAAATGTTGGCTGTATTGCCAGTGATCACGGATGCAGGGCAATCGGGAATCATCCCACCTACAAAGGACTTCATAGCCCAGCACTGCTGACTGACCCACAGACAAGTCATTCTAGGTACACAGTTCAATGACAAACACACACAGTGGGTAGGGTAATGATGCAGAACCATTTGCCAAACCAAACTGCGAGAATCTAAGGAAATTTCCTAGAGAAGGTGATATTTCAGTTGAGCGTAAAACAATGACAGTTGAACAGGAGAGGTTAGATATTTCAGGAATACAGGAAAGGGTAAATAAAAGTTTAGTAGCGGTAAGCACCTCTAAGCATGTTTTTTTTATTATTGACTAATACACCTCAAAATTCTGATGCTTGTCCCTGAATTGTTTTTATATTTTTAATATTTTATTTATTTATTTATCGGGGGGGAGAGCAGGAACAGGGGGAGGGGCAGGGGAAGGGGAGGGGCAGAGGAAGAGGGAAAAGCAGGCTCCCCACTGAGCAGGAACCTGATGTGGGGCTTGATCCCAGGACCCTGAGATCATGACCTGAGTGGAAGGCAGATGCTTAACTGACTGAGCCACCCAGGTGCCCCAGAATTGTTTTTATCGACCATTCTATTTCAGCATAAGACTACACCCCAAAAAAAGAAATGGTTAGACTAGGAGGGCTCTCCTGCTAATTTACTAAATCATAAGTAAATAAAATTATTATCTGGAGGCTGGATGGTCTAGGATGGCCTCATCCATATTCTCCACGTGGCCTCTCATTCTCCAGCGGACTGGCTCAGATAAAGACCTGCCTGCTGACCATGGATGCATGAGAAAGCTCATTAGAGATCAAATAGGATCAAACCAGAATTGTGCACCTGATCTTTTTAAACCGCGAAGTCCTGGAGTGCGTTGTCTTGCAGTCACAGATACTGATCCCCATCCATACACTGAAATACCATGAAGCAATCTGCAAGAATGAGGTGAATAAATGTGTAGTAGGATACTGACAAAGAAAGCCTGCAGAGACAAATTAAGAAGACAAAACCAAAGACCTTGTAATTCTACAAGCTATCCAATAGCCTTGCAATAAATTCCCTTTTTCCTCTTAAAAAAAAAAATTATTACCAGTTATGAGACAGATAAGTTGGTAAAAAAAAAAAAAAAACCTCATGAAAACTGTCAACTCTGGAAACGTTCTCTGCTTAGCATTCAGTTTATAATATTATCAGCAAACACATCCAAAATTATTTTAAAGATGAATTACGTTTATCTAAAAACTGGTACCTCATTGAATCACTTGTCCTACAAAGTTAGCTAAGGATACATGCTTGTTTCTTTCTCCTTGTAAGAGACAACTTGCCTGAATTTGATTTGTATGTGGATGAAACATTCAACATGCTAATTTACTGGTTAATATTCCCCTTTGGCATGTACCAGCAAAGGATAATTGGCAGTAATGTGATTTCAACTTACTTGAATTTGTAGCTGCTAATTGAACCTTCACTTTTAGTAACTCTGCATCACAGCATAGAAATAACTGCATTCCCGTAAGATGTTCCCAAAACTCCTTCTGAAGAGATAACATCAGGCCAGGGAAACTTTCTGTATCCTCCCTCCCATCTGGAATCTAGAGAATCAACTCTAAATAACCTCTAGCATTATCTTCTAATCTCATGATTTGATGATTATGGAATGGGCTACTTATCTATTTATCTCTCAAAGAAAGGCGAGCATTGCACGAGGCCAGGAAGAGTCATTAATCCAAGGAGGGGACTTTGAACTAATTTCAGTGAGGGATGAAGATAGTCAAGAGGTGATTTTAAATTGTAATGATGAAGAAAGCAATCAGCTGATGCAGATTTTAGAAGTTGTACCAGGAACAATAATGAGAAAAGAGGATACTTAATCACATTCACAAAAGAATTATAGGAATACATAATTAAAGCAATGATAATGAGTAATAAAACTCTTGGTGAGATATCTTTCAAATATCACTAAAAGTAGAATAAGAAGCAAAAAAGACACTGTCTTCTGTGTTAGTGATAGAAATTTTGCATGGAAGTTCAAGCAGGCAATTAGTAAAATGAGAAAATCTTAGGGCTACATGTAAACAGCCATTGGGTATGTGTGAAGCAGTTTAACAAATTTGTAGGATGGACACCATGCAAAGACAAAAAGAAAAACAAACACGAGGAGACAATTTAGTATTTTATTTTATTTTTTTAAAGATTTATTTATTTATTTGAGAGAGAGAGAGAGCACGAACGGGAGAGGCAGAGGGAAAGGGAGTGAGAATCCCAAGCAGACTCCCCGCCGACTCAGGACTCCATCCCACGACCCTGAGATCATGATCTGAGCAGAAACCAAGAGTCTGATGCTCAACTGACTGTGCCACTCAGGAGCCCCAATTTAGTGTTTTAATATATTCTAATAATAGAGGAGGAGCAACTAGGATTTTATACATGAAACAGGAAAAAGTATAGGAAAAGCAACCGTCTTTTAAAACTACAAATATCAGCACAAAGAAACAATACAAAAGATCTCATGAATTAGAGGGGAAAAAAGGGGAGCTAGTAAATTTGTAAAAATTATTCCATACAAAAGGAAATGAAGACAAATTAAAAACAAGGTTTATAAACATCTAGAGACCAAGTATAATAGAATAATGTATGCAACAAATAGCAAAATGCAGGGGAATTAAAATTACAAATACAGTAATATAAGATAGAGTATATTATCACATATATATGTGTGTATTTATATATATGTATAGCTCAGTAAGCAAATTTATTCCATCATTCCGGATGACCTATAATTGTGTGTGCATTTTGAATCCTCCTTTAAATCTGTTTTAACATCTTGTTGGTTCGCTCATTAATCAATATGTCAAATATTTTTGTATTCTCTTTATATTTGTGTGAGAATAATACTCATATCTCTAAAACATCTTAATTCTTTAAATATCTATAATACATATATAAGTATATGGAATAAGTAACAACATACAAAAGAAATAAAATGCCATGCTAGTGTGTATGATTATATATGCATGTATGTAGGAATATATGATGTATGTGATAGGTATATACATATAAATATTACATATCTAAATGAGAGTTAATACTCCTAGTGCACACCAGGGGCCATAGCTGTTTTTAAATGCTACATATATATATATTAATTCATTTAATCCTTTCAATTATTCTATAAAGTGGGTATAAGGTAGGTCCCACTACGGCTCCATTTTACAAGTGGGGAAATAGAAATACAATAAGCAAACATGCTCATGAAAATAGAAAGTGTCAAAGCTGAGATTCTGAGCCCAGGACACTTGGCTCCAGGGGCCTCACCCCTACTCTTAACTATTCTCTACTGCTTTCCATTGTGTAACAATGGTCGTGCATAAGCAGACAAACTTGCCTTCAAAGGAAATTAACAAATACTATTAAGTAAATAAAATAGAAAACCCATATGCCAAACTTTGAGTTGTGTTTTCTTCCCTCTTCCCAGAAGGGTAAGAGTGAGCACAGACTTCACATAAATTTCAACACTGATGCCAAAGCAACAGTAGCTTACCAGGCGAAGGACTACTTAGTCAAGCTACATGCTTTCAAGTAATCTAGACTTGATGAAATCTACCCTCGAGCGCTCAGAAACTACTGATTAAATCTCAGTGCCATTACCTACTACACTTAAAGACTCACCAGGAACGATTAGATCCCAGCTGTCTGAGCAAATGCAAACATATCGCCCACTTTACAAAAATAAATAAATAAATAATGATATCCTCAGGAATTATCAACGAGTAAGCCCAAGGAAGGATCTGGAAAGGTTCTGCAGCAGTAAATGAGGGAATCAATGGCCAAGACCACTACAATTACAGGCTAATGAGGAGGGATGAAGATAGATGTATCAAAATAGATAATAGCTCCCCAAAGGGCTAGCTTCCTCCTGCTTTGAGGCAAAAACTAAGTTTGCAAACTGTGGGGTGTTAAGGAGGATAGGTAGAGAAAACATGGCTGAAATTTTCAACTCTACTGATGTTCTCAACATTTCCTTGGCCAATGTTCTATTTTTACCTTCCTGTTGGTACTTGTACACCAACATAACCAACCCTGAATTTAAGCAACTTAGAAGTGCCCGGACTGCCCAATGCAGGCTCGCATTACTGTTGTGTTCAGAGGGGGACTCATGAGAACAACACCTAACTAGGGACAGAAGCAGAAAACGGATATAATAATGAGCTCCAGCTTCATTGTGATCCCCCCTCATCCAACGTGTGCTACTCTATCTAGCTAAACGATGGGAAAATTTGCCCTTTATTTCAAGGGGAGCTGTTCTGTTATTCATTTTTTCCATACCAACCTGGTTTTTTGTTCAGTTTCCTTCCCAGCTCCTACCTGCCCAAAGGTTTTCTTACAGAAATGCAGCACCCCCTTGCTGAACAACATGGCACATTTGGACAGCAACCGAAGCTTCTCAGTTCTGAAGAGAAAGTCTGTTAGGAGGCTCCCTTTCCACAGTTGGTCCAGGCTGGTTGGAGGCTCTGGGAGCCTAACCGTGACACCGTTGATATCACTGTGCCTAAAGCAAATGATTAAAAGTCCATCTGGGAAAAACTGAAATCAGAGGTTAGTTTGTTTTCTCCTTTTCCGAGAATTCAGTTTTACTGATTCTTTTCTGATGTACTGAAACTTTTTTGAATGTGTTCTTCTGCTTCCATTGTCTATAAAATGTAATGTTTTTATCGAGACTTATTAATTCATGTCTCATTGAGAATATTATATTTCCAAATTGTCTATGCATTGCTATATATCATCTTTAAATCCTGTTATTTACACTTCCCTGGATTTTATTCTGGGAAAGGCAACAAATGAATGGAATTAGCCTAAACACCTTATTTATCCAGAGTCATTTCTCTGTCAAGTCCATATCCTTAAATCAGATGATAACTCCCGAAAGTTAACCAAAAATGCAACCAAAACTTACTATTCTTAAGTGGTTTACGTATATTGATTCAGTCAAAACTCAAGAGGTAGTTAAGATTATAGCCCCATGTTAAAGATAAAAATCCTGAAGCCCAGAGATTTTAAGCAAATTGCCCAAGGTTACTCAAGTGGTAACTGATGGAGACAGAATTCAAATCCGAGTATGCACAGTTCTGCATCCATGATGATACGAATTCCTTAAGAGAGACAAATCTCTTCTAAAAGGAATTTATCAGCCGAGTGCTTATACGAGGAACATGCAGAAACATGATGGTCATTTTTTCAATAACAGTGCTTTTTAAAACATGCAAAGTGATTTTTTAAGGGTCTAAGAACATAATAATAAAGTATATCTCAGTAAGGAAATTTCTGTAGCTGGTAAGCTGATTTGTCCATTCATATATTCAACATTATTTATTGAGTGATTACCATGTGCAAGTCACTAAGAAGGAACACAAAATGAACATAATCCCCTGCTCTCCAGAAGCCTGCAGACCAGTAGGAAACAAAACAAACAAGAAAGCACAGAGGGTAACAGCTGCACGAACAGATGTACGTGGTGTTCCGCGCCTGCAAGGGAGGGAGACATAAGCTTGCTGGGTGCAGGGGTAGGAGGGTCAAGACAGGTCTTAATGAAAGATTATATATAAAATGCATAATAAAAGGAAAATTGGAATGCCAACAGAATCCAAAAGAAGGAAGAGTAGGATGTAAAGGAATGCCTTTAAGGAAATGCAAAGTCCCTATAACATGGAAAAATATGTGTTTAGGAACCTGAAATTAGTGACATGCAGGTATGTAATTTTCTTCTGTCTTATTTCTATGTTAGTAAAAGAATAAAGGTTCTATCCAAACTATATGGTGTGATTATGAAAAGTGCTGGTTCCTCAAGCTTTAGAATCTCTTGTAGGGATGCCCAGAAACCTGCTGGTTGAACAAGATCCAGCCGTGGCTTTATGCACAGGGAACTCCAAGCATAATGACCACCATTTAGTCTGGAACGTTTTTGAAGATTTTACCAGACTCTCATTTCAATAATCTCTATTCTGTGGAATGCTGTCTCAGATTTAGGGGAAGCCTGCCTCAACATTGGCCCTGGAGAATTGAGTTCATGTCAAGAGACAGATGCCTGTAATTGAGCAAATTGGTCTGCGAGGTGAAGTTTTTAATGCTTATTATTTGTAATTCTAATTTCGAAAACATCTGTAAAAAAGAAAACAACAAATTTAACACTAATAGTTAATAATATACTGTTCTTTATGATAATTATTAGATAATACGGGCACTGGAGTCTTAAGGCTTCTTCACCATTGTGAGAATAAAATCTCACATTGGATATCATGGGTTACACGGGCTATTACTACACACACAGGGAGGTTCCCATGTTTTGCTCTATTATTCAGTCTGATTTTTAACTGGTGGTCAGACACCAGCCTGGAATAAGCTTGCTGAGAGAGCAGAAAAGCAGATCAAAGTGAATATTCACTAAGAATGATGGTATGCTAAAATTTTGATTGCCTTTTAGGATCGATATCGTGCAACAGAGTTCAAATAAATGAGAATTACAGAGGTATTTTTGATGTCTTCAAAAATAATCATACTTGGGTAAAAGTTAAGATAGATGTTCCTAATTACAGTACCATGTAGGAAAATTCAGGAGTCAAGAAAGGGGGATGGTCCATATTACTGTGATGTTCTTGGTTTTAGTAGAAGCGCTCACCTAGTCCCCATAATGCAAAGGTTTTCCATTAGATACAGAGCGGCAGTGATGTTCTGGAATGACTCAGGTTAGCTCAGAAGAGCAGGTAACAAAATATGTGGGAATTCTGTGAGATTGAAAACCCTTGATAGTCTAAACATGGCCATAATCGGAATATTTACTCACAGAAAATCATGGGTTCTTTTGTTTTGTTTTTTGATTTTTGTTTTTTTTTTTTTTTTGCCTTTAAAGTGCCAGTTTCTCAGGACCCCAGAGGCACAGGACTTAGCTTAAATCTGTACTCTGCGATTCACTACCTGTGTGAATTAGGTAATAAAGCATGTAAGCATTTCAAAATGACACCTAGTATGTCATGTTGGCCTTGTCAATTGGTCCCCTTGTATTTTAATATGATAAATATCCTGCTGTTTTGAATTTCCATGTCCTTTATCACAAAGAATTTTTCAGAGTAGGAAAAACTAATTCCTTCAAAGGACCGTTTTGAATGTCAAGCATCTGATACAATTATAAAATAAGACATTCTGAAGAAAAGTTCATTCAAAGAGGAAAGTTTCAAAAAAGGCAACAAATGTTTTTAAAGCTTGCCTTCAAACAAACCGAGGTAAATGGTCTTTTTTTTTGAAGTTCCCATCTTTTTTTAAGTTTTTATTGAAATTCCAGTTAGTGAACGTTCAGTGTAATACTATTTCAGGTGTACAATTTAGTATGTAAGTGAGGTAAATGATTTTAAAATGTTTTAGTTACAAAAGGAACCAAACGTGAATGCTTACTCTTAGTTTCCCCTAAGAAAATATACCTTCTTTGCTCCATAGTGTGATTAGTAACACCAAGTTGTCCTATTATTTCATAGGTAGGTACATTCTTGAGAACATAAACTTGGGAGCAAACAGTGGAGATGTTTTGGAGGTTTATGAGATGTACATGGATGTTCATCACAGCTCTGTGCTATTGGTCAGAAATGTATGGCTAGATATTCAAAAATTGAATCTACAATATCAAGAAGGAATCAAAGGTATCTCAAGATACCTCCTTTCCCACTGAGAGGTCAATTGGCAGCACTTTCCAGTAGAACTTCCTGTGACGACAGAAAGGTTTTAGCCCTATGCTCTTCCATGTGGTAGCCAACAGCCTACAGAAAGCTGCTGACCACTTGAAATGTGACAGTCAAATTTTTTTAATTAAAATTCACTTAAATTAAATTTAAACCTAGATATCCACATGTGGATAGTGGCTACCATAACAAAGTACAGAATAGACATTTTAAACATGTTCTTGCTCGTGTGTGTGTGTGTGTGTGTGTGTGTGTGTGTGTGTGAAGAGAGAATGACTGGTGAGGACAAAAGAGTGGAAGTGGTAATTGTAGCATTTATATAATAGGCTACAAACCTCATGTTTCTTCCTCATTTTAAAGCTGTGTGAGAATCATGAGTCACATCTCCTGAAGCGCCTTATTTCATGTCCTGTTATGCTGCAAAGCTATGAAAAGATATTACCTTTCAGGCTTAACAAGTGGCTTACTATATGTAGTACTTGTAAAATGAATTGCCTGAGGTAAACAGATAGTAAACAGGTAGTATAATATTGTATTTTCTCAACAAATATTAAATAATATTTGTGTTTCCAAAACATTGTTGTGGGGAGCAATTGAAAGAGCCAGTAACTTTTAATAAACCATTTTTAGACTGCCATTTATAATTCGCTTTCCTTTTATGTAATAAGGAGAAGTTATTTCTTCTTCCAGTTCTATTACGCTTTTCTCTGCTTCATGTTTTCATAATAGATACCATATTTAAAATTAAAATGAATGAAGTCTTTCATAGAATTTTTAGTCTAAAGATTCAAAATTTTACTCTTTAAATTGGCGGTACCACTAAAGATAAGTAAATAACTTTTTTTTTAATAGTTCTTTTTTTTTTTATTTTTTTATTGTTGTGTTAATCCCCATACATTACATCATTAGTTTTAGATGTAGTATTCCATGATTCATTGTTTGTGCATAACACCCAGTGCTCCATGCAGAACGTGCCCTCCTCAATACCCATCACCAGGCTAATCCATCCTCCCACAGATAAGTAAATAACTTTTAAGTTGATTTCTTTCATACTTACAAATATGTTGGCTTTACACTCAATGATGCGTACCAAGGTACAAGATACCTAAATGAATGTATTCTTTTAAAATCTTTACATCTGTTTTTTTTTAAAGAACACTTTTTAAAAATCAAATGTCAATATGTCATTAATATTAAGAGAAATGAGGTTAGCAAGGTTCAATATATGATGGGAGTTTTTTCCTTGACATTTAACCCATCATATTAAAAGCTTCTTCAAAGGAAAGAAATATCAGCTTGTCACCTGGAGATCAAAATTGAGCTACTCTGAGACAAACTGCTGTTTCTTCCCCATGATGAAATTCATAGGATGGACAAAAATGTCAGGATAAAAATAGGCCACCTAGGGGGGGAAAAAAGCCATCAGGAAAAGAAGTATAGCTATTGTTATAATTACAACTAAAAATCATTTAAAAGCCAGTTATTTTTCCCTAGTAGCACATGAAAGAACACCTAGCACATTGATTTATATTGTTAAATACTTAGGTGAGAACAAAATGTGATAAGACTATGTTTATGACAGTCTGTGGGTGTAATTTTTAATAAAAGCGGAATCATGGATAAGAAGGTATTTTAAAGAATAGCAAATATTTTAATTCATAATATACAAAGGACATACCACAAGCTGGCATTTTGAAATTCCAGGATGACAAAAAAGATATATGTCAATATTAAATCATGCAAGATGTTGGAGGGTTGGATGCCAAAATATGCATATCTTCTAGGGAAAATCTCTGACAATTCAAGAATGACAGAACAGTCAATAAATCTACTAAGGATCAATAAGTCGCACTTTTCTGCAATTTAAAAAGTATCTTGAATAAACGCCATATAACAGAAGCACAGAGCTCAAGATGAAATCTCTTATTCCCAAAAAAATTCCCCCAAAGAAGGCTTAACACAGTAAAATATCGATTTTTTGGTTTCTGTGAAATGGAAGAATATAAATTTATGCAGATTTTGTTAAATGCCACCGTTTGCCACTGACCACTCCATATTAGTTCATTGCTCAGGTTTTAATGTTACATACTGAGAAAACTATTTGCTACATTCATGGATTCTTAATCCTGTAGGTTGTATTACATTGTTATCTCATGAAATTTTAATCCTTGGCAAATGGCTACAATCATCAATCATATTCAGATTTTATTTAAGAACGGTAATATCACTTTTCTATAAATCCTTTTCAATTATTTAGGGAAGTATTTTCTAGTATCCTTATCTTTATTCTCCATTGCTTTCCCAATCAATATTTCTTCCAGTTAATCAATAATGCAAAGAAAGAAGTCCAAGTCAGATATGGGCCAAAATCCAGTGTGACTTTAAAGTAAATAAAAAAACTATCATAATGTGTGATATACCTGGTTCATGAGATTGGCAAAATATCCTTTAATTTTATAAAAGCATTGGATCTAGATTTCACCAGTAAAACAGGGAAAGAGGGGAGAGAGGGCTTACTGGGTTAATTGGGGTTGTGCACAAAATCTGGTAACATGCAAACTGTGTTGGTCACCAAGTCCTCAGAAACAAAAAAATTGAAGTGTACTTCTGCACAAGTTAGATCTAGACTTGGTATGTTTTACTTTCCCAGAATGAAAATATTGGCTAGTATTAGAAGAACAGAATGTCAGACTTGTCAGTTTTCCAACTTACAATGACAGAAATGTGTTATATATTCTTTGTGTGTTTGATAGCATTGTAAAGACACACAAAAGACTCTAACAAAAGTTATCCATACCACAATCAAAAATGCAGAACATTTTAAAACCTAGCATGCAGAAAGATTTTAAGGAATAACACTGAACATTCTTCTCAGTTTTGTAAAGAGATTTCAAAAAAAGATTTAGAAAAGAATATGTCTGTATGATAAATTGTCCTTATGTATTAAAATATGATTTAACATGATATTTGATTTTTACCACAGGTTCAAATAACTAAATTAAACATTTTACACAAATCACGTTTTCACTTTTTCCAGTCAACATTAGGTTTTGAAAATTGGACATGTCAGTTGAGTATTCCACAGGATTTGACCAACACATTTGCTTCTTTTCACTCAGTAATAAATACCTAAGTTGTCCCTACTTCTCTACTTCCACAAAAATAATCAGGTATGACCCTGGTTGGAAGTGAGGGCCAGATTTTCTGGGGTGTAATAACAAATACTAGATTGTTGAATAGTAAGATATAAGCATTGGTAAATTCAGTGCTATGAATTTCCTTCCAGAAAGGCTATACCAGACTATGTTGCCACGATAGATGACACATATAATTCCTCCTCATTCTTATCAATACATGGTTGTATCTTTCTCATTTTGTGAATCCAATGGGTGTAAAATAGTATTTTATTTTTGTTTTAGTTTGCATTTGTCTGATTATTATAGAGGCTGTGACCTTTCACATAATTAGCATAATTTTGTGCTTCTTTATATCTTTTGCCAATTTGCTTACTAATTTCTTCATCATTTTGGTTGCTTAGTATATGGTCTTTGGGGGCGCCTGGGTGGCTCAGTCGTTAAGCGTCTGCCTTCTGCTCAGGTCATGATCCCAGGGTGCTGGGATCGAGCCCCGCATCGGGCTCCCTGCTCCGGGGGAAGCCTGCTTCTCCCTCTCTCACTCCCCCTGCCTGTGTTCCCTCTCTCGCTGTGTCTCTCTCTGTCAAATAAATAAATAAAAATCTTAAAAAAAAAAAAGAATATAATCTTTGTCTAGTTTCAATATTAAACCCTTCTGCAAACCTCTTCACCCAATTTGTCATCCATCTGTTGATTCTTTCTGTGATATTCCTCACTGAACAAAATACTAAATTTTCATGTAGATGAATCCATTGCAGACAAATTCATATGCATTGTACTTTTAGGGTTCTGTAAAGAAATTTCTCCCCATAGTTTTTATAGTTTTACTAGTTAGATTTCTATCATTAATCAGTCGGGAGTTGCCCATTGCCTGTGGTATGAATAGGGAGCGAACTTTATTCCTCTACTGTGTAAGTCTGTTTTCCCAAAATAATGTAGGAACAGTCCAGCCTTTCTAACTGTATATGGAACCACCTCACCATTATCTAGTTCCCAAGCCAAGGGGTCTGTTTTGAAGCCTATTTTATTACATTAATCTTTTTGCTATTTCCAACAATAATATTAACTGTGTTTATTTCTTTTTTTTTTTTTTTTAAAGATTTTATTTATTTATTTGAGACAGAGAGAGAGAGCACATGAGAGGGGGGAGGGTCAGAGGGAGAAGCAGACTCCCTGCCGAGCAGGGAGCCCGATGCGGGACTCGATCCCGGGACTCCAGGATCATGACCTGAGCCGAAGGCAGTCGCCCAACCAACTGAGCCACCCAGGCGCCCTGACTGTGTTTATTTCTTAGACTTTGTGGTGCATCTGTATATCTCTTAGGAGATATCTTCTTTTTTTATCAACTGAGCTTTTCATGGATATTTATGTATGTATGCTGCTCAATTCTTCAAAATGAATTTTTATTAGAATCTCATTGAATTTATAAATTATTATAAAAAAATATTTATATCGTTAAAGATGTATCATGTCTCTCCATTTATTCAGGTCTGCTTTTATTTCCTTCACTACAACTTTAAAGTTTCTACTAAAAGGTTTTGCAAATTCTTTCCCAGATAAACTACGTCCTTTTAATTTTTGTTGCAATAATTTTAAATTACATTTTTAAATTAGCCATTAATGATTTAGATGAATGACAAAGAATTGAATGAGTTGACCTCATGTTCAGCAAATCTGTTCAGTTCTCTTATGAACTCATGATTTGTTAATTCTGCTGGGATTTCTATGGAGATCATATCTATGAAATGATAGTTTTATACTTTTTTATTATTTTTCTCAAAATTTGTCAAAATTTACATTTATTTTATGAGAATCTAAAGAATTATCCCTAATCTCTAGTAATTCATTGAACAATAATAATGAAAAGTGGACACCCTTGTTTCATTCCTGACCAAAGATAATGTGTCGAAAATTAATCTTTAAATATGACATTTACTATAATTACAGTATAAGCTTTTAACACATGAAGGGAATTTCCTTTTAATTTTCTCAGCATTTTTTTTAAGTAGGCTCCACGCCCAAGGCAGGGCTCGAACCCATGACCCTGAGATCAAGACCTGAGCTGAGATCCAGAGACAGACGCTTAACTGAGCCGCCCAGGCATCCCCTCGGCATTTTTAAAGCATGTATCATAAACAGAAATATAACTTCATAAATTATTTCAGTATTTATATTGTTTATTTCAATATTTTAAAAAGATAATGAACTTTCTCAAATTCTTATTCAGCATCTATTGGTATAGTTATGTGACTATTCTCAGGCTATTAATGAGCTGAATTACATTAGCAAATTCTGCAAAGTAAAACTATCCTTCCATATTTATGATAAACTTTCTTTGATCATAAAGTATTTTTATAGGGGTGCCTGGGTGGCTCAGTCGTTAAGCGTCTGCCTTCGGCTCAGGTCATGATCCCGGGGTCCTGGGATCGAGCCCCACATCGGGCTCCCCGCTCCGCAGGAGGCCTGCTTCTCCCTCTTCCACTCCCCCTGCTTGTGTTCCCTCTCTCGCTGTGTCTCTCTCTGTCAAATAAATAAATAAAAATCTTTAAAAAAAAAAAAAGTATTTTTATAGATTTTATTTATTTATTTGTCAGAGAACGAGAGAGAGAGAGAGCAGAAGGAGGGGGAGTGGCAGGCAGAGGGAGAAGCGGCTTCCTGGGGAGCAGGGACCCCGATGCGGGGACTCGATCCCAGGACCCTAGAATGATGACCTAAGCTGAAGGCAGATGCTTAACCGACTGAGCCACCCAGGCATCCCGATCATAAAATATTTTTAAATATATTTTTGGATTTAGTAAACCAGTACATGGTATGCTCAAACGGGATTACTTCCATGTAGATTCAGCTGAAACTTTAGGAAGATAGGTATCAGCCACTCCCTTAATCCACAGACAACTAGCCAACCCCCCTTCAAGCAGCACTTGTACACAGTACCCTTAGCTTAGCACCCACCTCCAGCTCATAAAAAAGGTAGAGAACCCGAGCAAGGTTAGAGAGCAAGGAGATGATTTTTAGGAGAAAACCATCAGTCTGTCTCTGAGTGACGGGAAGTAGTTGGGACTATTTCAAGATTCAAGGAGCCCTGGGACTTTTAGGAAAACAATGACCTGGAGCCTGATTAAGGTCTGTGAAGCAAAGGTGAGTAGATCAGGTAATGCGCCAGAGAGCACCATACAAACTGAGCCGGAGTACTGCTGGAAACCAGTGATCATTCCCCCAGCAGCTGGGGCAAGCCATGTGTGTTTCTCACAAACCCAACATGGGCTACATGGAGATAACATTTGTCCAATAATTTCTTAAGATTTATTTATTTATTTATTTATTTTATTTGAGAGAGAGAAAGCATGTGCACACAGGAGCAGAGTGAGGGGCAGAGGGAGAGTAGGAGAGAGAATCCACAAGCAGACTCCCCGCTGAGCGTGAAGCCGGACGCAGGGCTCGACCTCACAACCCGGAGATCATGACCTGAGCCAAAATCAAGAGTGCCACTTAACCAATGGTGCAGCCCAGGCGCCCCTTGCCTAAGAAACTTTGAATCCTTCCAAAGGACCAAGGGACCCCGCAGAGGGCTGAACCAACCAATTTCAAGAGACTAGGCAAGAGAACATCACCTGCTTTGTGGGAAATATAGTCACATTTTCCAATAGAGGCTTTCAAATGACTTAAAAGTGCTCACAAAAGATAATGAGTAAAGCACAGACATTGTTCAGGGTCAGAGAAAATTAAGAAAAGAAAATTTAAATCCATCCCGGGGGGGAAAATCTGTTACAGTATAGGTAGGTATATTAACATTTGACAATTTTTTTTCTGATCACTCCCAGCTATTAAGGTAACTCCCGATTTTTAAGGTATAAAAGTCCTTTCCCGCCTACTATCTGAGCATGAACCTCTCATCCGATTCAAAACTTTCTCATTCTCTCCTCCACAGTCTCAAACAATTGCTAACCGGCAACCAAATTATTATATTCTCTCCCGTGGACGAGAGAGCTCCTGTGGATTCCTCCATGATCATCTGCGGATCCTGTCAGAAAAACAAGCCTTCTGCAGAGGATTCACACAGCCCCGCTGAGCCCCGCTACAAGGGTCCACTCACACTGACTCTTCTGTCAGTAACGCTCAGGGGGGCTTTCTGATGGGGGTCCTTTCAAAACCTGAAAGCCCTGCACGTCCAGCTCCCTTCTGAGGGTTCTGTGTCTGGCCCCGATATCAGTAGGCATGCAGCCACCTCCCACTCTGGCCATGTTTCCTCATGCTCTGCCCGCAACTATAAAGCTGTTAGAACTTTCTCACACTGTCTCACACTGTTAGACCCCTACCTACAGTGCGGAGTATATATGTCAAGGGTCCTAAGTGCTTTTCCAAAAGCTCTTCTCACTTGCTTTAAGGATGTAACCCACTCCCTAAAATCCTTGTCCAAGGAAATTCCTATTACAACAGTTCCTGTAATGAATGCTCAGGCCTCTGTTCCATACCTGGACGAGGGTGATGGTCTCATAGTGCGGAAAGAGTTTCGGGCCACCTCCTTTGTGAGTAGTTCACACATGGTCTAAAATAGCATTTTCGAATATGGTAGCACTTGGCCTCTACTTTATCTCTGTCTTGGTGCTTCCGCTAAAAGTCCAAGAACAAATATCATGTATCAAGTGCCTTAGATGTGATTTTTAAAATTGAATTATATAAAATCCCTAAAGCATCAAGATTTAATTATCTTCCAAGCTCTTGCACAATGGAGTTTTATATTCTGTGTTTCCATTCTTTTCTATAACAAATGTATATTAATTTCTTACTATGAGCCGGGACTGTTCTAAGAACTGCAACTGTAGAAGGAAGTAAAGCAGAAAGGCTCTATCCTCGTGGAACTTGCATCATAGTGAGGGAGATACATATAAATAAATAAATCGTTTTGTTATAGGTCAGTGCTATGACAAAACTCTACAGCTGACTGAGGGGGTAAAGGGCAGCGTAAATTGTGGTTAGGAAAGGGGAAGGTGTTAATAATTAAGCAGAAGTTCTTTTTTTAAGATTTATTGATTTATTTTAGAGAGACAGAGAAAGAACATGCGAGCAGGGGCAGGGGGTGAGGGAGAGAGAGAGAGAGAAGCAGACTCCCTGCTGAGTGCAGACCCTGATGTGGGGCTGGATCCCACCACCCTAAGATGACCTGAGTCAAAACCAAGAGTCAGATGCTTAAACCGCCTAAGCCACCCAGGCGCCCTAATTAAGCAGAAGTTCTAAAGAAGTGACAGAGTGAAGCTTGCATATGCTACAGAGAAATGTCCCAAGCAAGTGTAAAGCATGTGTTGTCCTGTTCAAGGAACAGCAAGAAGACTGTTATAACTTTGAACATAAATGGTAAAGTTAAATGTATAAAGTCCTGGAGTCAAAATCTCCTTTCTTTCATGATCCCCTTTCCTGGTGATAAAATTCACTTTTCAATCTGTACCTGGAGGGCAAGGGAGCATACACTCTTCTTTCCTTTTGTTGTTGTTGTCTATCACGCATTTATTCGATGATGCTTTCCTAAAAACACTGTCCCCTTCCCAAATGTCCATCTCTAGAAAATTCTGAAACAATAGAATAAATGAAAAAAATACCAATGGTGCAAGTAACCTCATTTAAGGATGAAACTTCATTAGACTCATGCCGATCAAGTGGTTCAGGTACAAATGAAAACATTTAAATAAGAGATAAACCATATAATTTTGATTGTCTCAAATTATTAGCTCTTGAATTTTCTCTAGGCATGTCTGTAAACATCATTCTCGCTTAATTCAGCATTTTTAGTAAGTCTAATTTTAGAAGATGTATTAGAACCTGAATTTTAAAGAAGATTAAAAATTACTTTGGTCTTACATGAACTCATAGCCATTTGGGGAGAAAAGGAAACAAATAATGTATAATAGAGACACAAGGAGGAAGTACAAAAAAGTCTGGAGAAGGGTACTATGGTTATAACATCGTAGTCTTAAAAGATGGCCTCAAATTCCTTGACATTCCTCCCACGAGGAGGTCAGGTCTCTGTCTCCTCCTTTTAAATTTGGGCAGCCTCTTGACTGCTTTGAGCTATAGATGATAGAGGTGCTGCTACGTGACTTCTAAGACGTGGTCCTAAAAGGCATACAGCGTTCTCTTGGAATGCTTGCTGTCTGGATGTTCCCTCCCAGAACACAGCACTCAGGGCCAGCAATCTTGCTTGAAGAATCCTGAGCCTCGTGGAGCGAGCACCACTGTAAGGGCCTGGCTGACAGTCCCCTGTGAGCCTATGGTCGGACCTGTAGGTGGAGAAACCCCCCGGGTGGCTTCAGCCTCCAAAGTGCGAGTCCCTTCCAGCCATTCGAATCTTCCCAGGGGCTGCCTCAGACATGGAGCAGGGACAATCATCCCCGAGATGCCATTTTCACGCCCATCCACAGAAAGTCAAGGCGCAATGACATGATTGACATGTTACGTGCTCAAGTGTGGGGTGGTTTGTTACGTTGCTGTAGATAAATGGGACACATAATGGTCATCTATTTCAGAATTTTCAGACGGCCTTTATTTCAGATACTCAGTGACTTTAATCCTCATGATCCTCAGACTGTCAGATATGGGGCTAAAATTTTCTTTTGATAGGAGCCGTCCCTGTACCACTTATTCTGCCGGGGAAACATGGGGAAGGCTTCCCAGAGCAGATACCATTTGTCGATACTATTGAAAAATTACCTGATCTGTTTCATGTGTTCCCCATGCCACCGTTCAGGGCCAACCCCCAAATGCCTTTAATGTTTTGAAAAGCGCCTCAAAATCTTTTTTCAATTGCGTATTACTTGATCTTCAGTTTCGTCATCTGCCTGAACTTGGTACAGATTCTGTGTCATTCTAGAGGTAATTTTGCAAGGCAGGCCGGTCAGTATTGTGACAGCAGATGATGGGAAAAGGAAGGCTGCCTTCTTTTGTCCCTACAAAGGACAAGGAGGAGGGGGAGAGGGAGACTCATTCAAGGATTCCATTGCCTTTCCTCTTTATATTACCACCGCCTGTGTCGGCTCCTCGATGTACAGGGACCATTTAGGCTTTGCATCTGCAAAAACACAGGGCGTTTTTTTTTTTTCTTTTTTTGCAAACCTAATTTTTAAAAATCATTTAATTGGGCCCAGAGGTTGTGCCATGGGACTATACAGAGTTTAGGAAAAATAAGACCAATGAGTGAATCGGGACATTTTGTACACGTTAAGCCTTTAGGAGGACAAGAGCTAACTGAGGACACTGTACCATTGTTAGGATGACTGATTAGGAACTAACAGCGTGATTTCAGAAAGAGGGAAGAAGCCACTCGTCATGACGGATAAGGAGCTTACTGTCAATTCCCCACAATAAAAATCTGAGATAGAAGACAATGAATGCTGTATTCAGGCATTATTCGTCTACTGTTTTCTCTATGCAGGTTTCATATTAATCTGTTTATTATAAATATATATCATGTATCACTTTCCTTCTGAGTTTTGATTCTTTTGTCCCCTACCTTCCGTCCTCTCGGCACCAAACGCTGAGCTAATATCTGGTCTGATAAATGTAAATCCCACAAGATATCTTTTGCCACAGTATCACAACTAATTTTCTCCTTTCAATTAAAGGTCATAGTTTGTTTGAGAAGAGCAAAAAGAACCGCAAGAAGCATATTGACATTGTGTAAATGAGAACTGAACATCAAGGGGTGGGTAGTTAATGAACAAAAGATCATTGCTCAGTGTCTTAACTGCAGCATTTCGGCTTCGGATTAAATTCACTGAAAAGGTGATGGGCCAGAGGACAGTCAGCCAGCCAAGAGGGCACTCACCCCATGCGGTGGGTTCTCCAACCTCCTCTCCCCATTTTCTTCCTACGTATAGTTTGATTCTGAGGACTTCAATGTCAGGTTGAGGGAACAAAATGCATTTTTCCCCCTTTTACAGAGATCTATAGTACTTATAACATATATGCCGGTTTATATTATTCAGCACGACAACCTGTGTAATGAAGTTGCATTTGCTCTCTCGTGGGCTAGGAACAAATATGTAAAGACAAAGGTCACTCTGGAGAACAGAGTAGATATTACGCCTATTGATTCAAAGACTACATGCTGTAAGTGTTCAAAATAATAAATGCAGACTGAACTATGTTTTATAATTTACTTACTGATAACACAGAATGATAAACACTTATGTAAGAGGAAAAGTATGAAAAGTAATTGCTGGAATATATTTTTACCTTACATAAATATGTTTTAGGTAGACTCATGCTTTTAAAAATGTTTCGCAATGCTGGTATAGTTAGTTACATGTGTGTGTCTTCCAGAAAGAGGACACTAAATGTATTTTGCTATTTTAAATTTCAGTGTTAACTTTTCATTGGAATGTAACTTGAGGGTTTGCTAATAGCTTACAGATTCAGGGTTGCAGAAAAAAAAGAGACACTGGTCGTTAGACTAAAAATTCATTATAATATTACCTGATATGGAAATTATATATAGCAATCTTACTTTAATACAAATTTTATGTTCTAACCCCTCATTAAATTTGACTGTCGACTATCAGTTATAAATCATTACTATCACTAGTTAATTAATTAACAAATTTTGGTTTTGGTGAGAGATGGATCATTTGTCTAAGGTTCCTATTTTTAAACAGCCTGTATTGCATGTTTTAAATATATGTTTAGATAGCCATTCATCTAAAATAAAGAAGGAATACTACTTCTACGATCCACCAATAAAGATGCTAACAGACAATTCTGTAAGCACACACCATAGAAAGTAGCAAACAATGCAAAAAACACTAACAGAATAATTTTGTTATGATGTCTTTCCCCATTCACTTAATTTCTAGGGATAGCTTTCCTTACCTATATAAATTAAAGTTTAAGTTAATATGCCTACAATGCTACGGTGCTATCATTAATAGTTAATCACTTGCATAAATATTCTTTGTTTAAAAGTTAGAGGTAGTTTGTTTAGTAACCAACAAATTCAGTCTTCTTATTAACAATGTAAGCTTTGGAATTCTAGATTTGTATAACACATAACCTCTGTCCTAAAAAACCTTATCATTTACTTCAGGAGGCAAATCTAACACACATGAAATGATTCAAGACATCATAAAATTAGGACAAAGGTGTGTTATTTAAGCTGCAAAAGCTATAGAAGTTCACAGGCAAAGAGATCACGGAAGCTAGAATAATTGGAAGCTTTTATGGGGGAAGATGTCCCATTTGACAATTCAGGGTATTGAATGCTTTCAGCTAACCACCTCCTGGTAACTGTGCACCTAAACTTTTACTATAAAAATATAACCACATTTAGAAATGGAAGCAAGGGAAATTATTCTTGTTAAATTTAGGAAGTGTTCCTTGACAAAAATTTGATTTTATGTGAACAATGTGATTTCCCTTTGAAGTTTTTAAAATGTGCAATTCACAGAATATAGGAGAACCAGTAATAAATGAAACATTAATGGACAAAATTTTTTGTGGCATAAAGACCAAAAGAATAACCTGAATCTTACTTGTTAGTTTTACACTCACAGGTTTAGAAAGTAAATTATTCTGGGGGAAGAGATTATCCCTGGAAGGATGAAAAAGAATGCCACGTCAGAAAATTGCACACTGGCTAAGGAGAAATAAAAGGTTCCCTCAGCAGAATTCAAAATTTTAATATGGGCCAGCAGTTCCATAATATGACTCTGAAAACTTAATGGGGAGAAAGTGTAGATAATAATTCATTGTATGATCACTGAGAACAAAAACTCAAAATATTATTTTTAATTTATAAATAGTTGTAATGGAAACCCAAGCCCCTAAGATCTTGGCAGGATAAGAGAAGATGAAGAACATATCAAAATGGACTTTCTGCCTGCCTTCAAGAATCACACAGGAGACATCTTCCATTGAAGGAGAGAGATCCGGATAAATGAGATAAATGGAAAATTATAATGATCTGTACTGACAAAGGCTAGAGAGATAAATGTACATCAGCTCGAAAGAGAACAAAAGGAAATCTCATGGACGATTGCCCAGTGACTGACCAGGGCTGAACATAGAGTACACGATTAGTAAGTAAACATTCCTTAGTCGATTCTCCATTCCAACATGAGAATAGTTATTACGCTAGAGCAGCAGAGTACATGGCATATAAATATAAAATGGGTCATGCAAAAAAAAGTGAAACAGCATGAGAAAATACTGGTTATGCCCCACTATAGAAGTAAAGTTAGATTTTAAAAAGCACACTTATTAAAATATGAATACTAATCATCATTTACAGATGTGCACTTGAAGAAAAAAAAAGGAAAAAAAAATTAAGGAGCCAAATATATTGAGATAATCAATAGGGAGTATAAAATGTTCAGATGTTCTTCAAGCCTTCTAAGAGGGAATATAAGAAAACAAGTCACATAGAATTATACACGAGGGGCACCTGGGTGGCTCTGTGGCTCAGTCGCTTAAGCATCTGCCTTTAGCTCAGGTCATGATCTTGGGGTCCTGGGATAGAGCCCCACATTGCATTAGGCTCCCTGCTCAGCAAGGAGTCTGCTTCTCCCTCTCCCTCTGCCCCTTCCCCCCGGCTCGTGCTCTCTCTCTCTCTCTCAAATAAATAAATAAAATATTTTTTAAAAAATTGTACACCAAATTATATTTTCTTTACTTCCCAACATGATCTCAGTAACAATAGCTGAGTAAACTTAACAGAGTAAATAAGAATCAGATTAAAACTGGAAAGGACAAATCCAGTGAACTATTCCTGATTTCATACACTGTGAGGCATTAACAAATTTAAATAAATGAAGGAGGAAAATGTACACATAAATTCAAAAAATTACTTAACTGATAACATATTTGAAACATGACTGTTTTGCCTTGAGAAGAAATGTGTATTTTCCACATGAAAAGCTTGTCAAAGAAGAAGTCAAAATTAAGTAAACCTCTAAAATCAATAGCAAACATATGTCTACATTAATAAAATAGGGCTTTTGTTTTGTTTAGCTTTTACTTTTACTTTTGCAGACTTAATAAACATGACAAAGGAAATGACTGGCTTCCAGGTATTAACTGTGGCTGGTAATTGGGATGCCATGGACCCATCTTTGGAAGTGAATAGTTAATATCATTGTTCTTCTTCATTTATCCACAAGAAAGGACAGAAAAGCAAAATATCAAAGGAGCACTGGGAATGACTTCACTAATGGTGAGGACCCTTTGGGCAAAAGAGCCTCAGAAGTATACTTTAGTCAAAAAGACCATTAGACTGTAACTTTATTAACTTACTACATCGAACATGGAAATGGGTACCAGGAGGGTTCCTTTGAACGCAAAGCAACAAGAGCATATTCTCCAAATAGAAGACAGGTGGTTTGTTATCCATTACCCAACTGCTTTATCTCCAAAGGGAAAAAAACAATAATCTCTACGGTTTTCTGCGTTCACATCAAGATAAAGCATACATAGCCATCAAACTTACTATGTTTTTTTTAAAGCCATGGATAGGTATTTCTTTCGTTTCTAAAATGTAACCAACTATAAATAATACAAAACACATTTAGAAAAGAAATTTTAACTTTTTCATGTAAAGCAAGTCACAGTTGTCATGGAATTTGTATTTATTCTTATAACAATAAACCTTTCAGTGCTATTTTCAAAAAATATACCAATTTGAATGCATTTTTCATAAATTCAATGTCATGTTATTACAAATGATACAGTAAAAGTCAGACATCCTATCAACTCTAAAGACAAGGATTAAGACACATATTACAGAGTTAATTTTTTTTTCCAATGTGTTTACCCTGAGCTGGGATGGCTCCCCAATTCTCCAATGTGTCTATCATGACTATGGATATCTCCCAAATTCCCTGAAGTTTCTACTCTAACACTGTTGGTTTCACTTATAACCAGGTGTGTCTATACCGACGGGCTAGCTCCCTAATTCCCCAGGTGTGTATACACTGACTTGTGATTTCTCCCTAACTTCCCAGGTTTGCCGACCATAATGTAGAATGTCTCTCTCATGCTCAGGAGTTTCTAAACTATCCTAGGATGTCACCCTAATTTCACAGGTTGTACACACTAAACAGGAAAGTCTCTCTAAATCCTCAGGTTTGTCTACACTGGCCAGTGTTGGATCTATAATTTCCCAGTTCAATCACTATCTTCGGATGTCTCCTCGATCTCCAAGGGGCATCTTTTCTGATCTAGGATGTCTCTCTAACTCACCAGTTTCTGTCCTAATCTTGAAAGTCTCCTTAATTCCCCCATGAAGTTTTAAATTAAACGGGGATGGCTCCCTCATCTTCCAAGTGTGTCCACCCTACTGGTGTATGTATACATAATTCCCCTGAAATGTCTACAGTGACCTGGCATTTCTTCCAAATCCCCAGATAGTTTTACAATGACTTAGTAATGTTATGAGTTCATTTAACTCATTTTATTTTATTTTATTTTTTTTAAAGATTTTATCCATTTATTTGAGAGAGAGAGAATGAGAGACAGAGAGCATAGAGGGGGGAGGGTCAGAGGGAGAAGCAGACTCCCTGCTGAGCAGGGAGCCCGATGCGGGACTCGATCCAGGGACTCCAGGATCATGACCTGAGCCGAAGGCAGTCGCTCAACCAACTGAGCCACCCAGGCGCCCGTAACTCATTTGATTTTAGAAAATATAATTTAAGGCCGAAGAAAATTTATTGGAAACATTAGAAAAATCTTAGATGGACATTCTTCATAAAATATTGATATATTTTCTGTACAAAAGAAAATATTTCAATAATAAGAATTCACAGAAGAATTGAACCAATTAAATTTACAGAATATGACAAAACTTGGGGATCTCAAAATGAATATGTCTTATGTCTGGGTCTACTAAAAAGATAATGTGTGCTGATCAAAATGCATACTTTGCTAAAAGGAGTTAATTTGTTCTAATTATTCAAGGAAAAGTTACCATTTTTACTGTCAAAGTAGGGTAAGATTAATGTTGGCAAATACCGCATCTCAAAATTTTCTAATGACAGAAAGAGACATGCTAAATACAAAATGGAACTAAGTCTATGTATTGACGGGGGTCTGGAGTGCCATCGCCACAGTAAATTAATTCTGCTGGTGCGGATACCCTAATATATTGCAAATAATTATTCATTTCTTTAAAAGAACAGCATAGGAAATAGCACTTTAATATTTTTTCAAATAACTCACTTCACTTTGTAAGAAAAGGAATATCCGCTGGGAAATTTTCAAATAAGGATTAAACTCAGAGACAGATTGCCTCAAAACAGAGATCATCAACTATACTTGCAAATGAGGCTTCAATGCAGCATTTTTTAACATCTCCATTTTAATTACTAAATTGTACTTATTTGTAATTGTGAAAATCAACATTCTGAAAGTTCTTTTTAAAGACCGTACTGCACAGAGCAATTATTATTGTTATGGTGTAACTCAAATCCTCACATACATGAGCAACACCTAGGATTTAGGCTTCATGTCTTTGCTCCTCGTTCCGAGGCTATGGGAACTTAAAGGAACCCCAAAATTAAGTCATCTACCATCTCTGTGTTTCAGTTACTAACAATTATATACCTGGTGCAGGGAATCAAGTCAATTATCTCCATATTAGTAAATATTTTCCCATTTCATATCGCACAGGGGAAATTAAGCTATTTAGGACTCAATTTTAATTATTTATTCAGACACTCAGTGTCATGTGGATAAGATTCTATGTGCATTTGTTGGGATTTTTGGACACTTGACCTGGATATCTTCCATTAGGAGGGCAGCATCTAAAAATGCATCTTATTCATATTTGAATTTACTTGGAATTAAAATGTAAATATTATCCTGGGCAAATTTTTGGTGCAGAGTTTTTATCTACATTCTAATTTTTTGAACCTCAGCAATTGGTAAATTACTGTATATTTGTTAAGGAGTAGGGATTATGTAAAATATGTAATATATACTTGTATTTTATGCAGCATTTAAAAATATGCACATATTTTACACACATAAACCTGATTTGTTTTGAGGTTTTGGCTCTAAATTACAGAGATGACTGCTAATCTAAGACGTTGAATATATGTTGTTAAAAATATAGTTCTAAGATCATTAAGCTTTCAAGTAAATAATAAGATATACCTTGCAGTTTGAGAGACAACAATATTTCATTTTCCTAACACAGAAATCTACAAGCAACAACTTCTGCTAATGTTACTTGAACACAGCAACCGTAAAAAAATACTACTTAGTATTAAAAATTTGTTTCACTCTTTTAAAATTGTATCAATGAAATTCAAGCTTCCACTGCTGAAGAGAAAATTCTACAAATTCATAGAGAAAGAGAGAGACATTTAAAACATGTGTCTTATAGTAAATGGACTTTAATGATCCATTCAGTAAGGAAAAATTGTTTCCCAGCAGAAATTCCACAGATTTCAAAACTGTCTGAATGCACAATAATGAAATTACTCAAGCTCAGGTATTACCTTTTTTATTTTTTTAGCATCTGCCATTTTTCTGTGGAAGCACATTCATTCATTCTGTCTTCTAATCAGCATCAGGGCAAGTTATGACAAACCAAATAGTGTAGGTAGGGAATCAAAGATAACATATTTTGTCTACAGAAATAATCCTATTTGTTTGCTGTCTTTTTCAGACACATCTCACATTTTATTAATTCAGTCTCTGAAAATCAGACTAAAGTCCAGTTGCATTACGCTGGATCATTCTGAATAAAATCTGCACTCTATGAAAAAGTCAGTGATCTGAATTATGCTAATAGAAATGGTTTTCCAAATTCGGGGGTTCCCAAATGTTCATTTCAATTCCCTCTGCATTTTGCCTCAGTTACTTTTAAACCAGAAAAGTGCTTTGCAATAGAACAGATTCACCTGCTTTAATACACATGAACAAGATTGTGTCTGTTAACTTTAAGCTATTACCATGACAACTGTCTTTCTCACACAAATTAATAATGACCTTATCAAATAAATTTATGAAACATTACTGTGATAAATTTATGAAACTAAGAGAGCATTTATAAATTTTTTAAAATCTAGGAAAAAAATAACAATATACATTTCTGTGTGATCTTATCCCTGATTATTTCCTTAGAACAGATTTTGAGAAGTGGGATTAACTAGAGTATACAAACCATCTTTTTTTTTAAGATTTATTTATTTATTTGAGAGAGAGAGCAGGGGGTAGGTGCAGAGGGATAAAGACAATCCTGAAGCACGCCAATTTGGGGCTGGATCCCCGGACCCTGAGATCATGACCTGAGCCAAAATCAAGAGTCAGCCGCTCAACAGACTGAGCCATCTAGGCACAAGTACACAAATATCCTTAAGAATCTTGTGATTTGGGGTGACTGGGTGGCTCAGTTGGTTAAGCGGCTGCCTTCGGCTCAGGTCGTGATCCTGGACTCCCGGGATCGAGCCCCACATCGGGCTCCCTGCTCAGCGGGGAGCCTGCTTCTCCCTCTCCCTCTGCCTGCCTCTCTGCCTACTTTTTCTCTCTCTCTGTCAAATAAATAAATAAAATCTTAAAAAAAAAAAAATCTTGTGATTTGGGTCAAGAAGTTTAGTACCAATGCACTCTATAACAGATTCTAAAAAGGTAGGGAAATTTGTTAAAGACTACCATTAACATATCTGTTTCTGAAAGTTTAAATTTGGTTATTTGGATTGGTGAGAGCCTCAAATTTATCATTGAAAAATATATCCAAATGTAAAAAAAAAAGTCATTTAATCTTATATTTATAATTATGTAAATCGTCTTTGAATGACAGGAGTTGATGCGTAATTTCTTATGTAGAACTTCTAGACTATTTAGACCAAAAAATATTCCAGAGACTTAGAACAAAATCACAGGGAGTTTAACCTGCCTCAAGAGAGCCCTTCACTTTGCATGTATACTCTTGCCATAAGTCATTGTAAGCACTGTTCAATCAACAAACATTTATTGACTGGTGTTTATGTGCCAGTCATTGTGCTAGAATGCCCAGCATGTGGTGATGAAAGACACAGAAAACCTCAAAGAGCTACAAAGTTACAATCCAGCAGGGAACACAGCCCAGAAAATCAATTACATTTTAATACCGCTATACAGGAATACAGCAGGTGCAATGGGACTGAAGGGAAAAAACATAAAACCTGACCCGAAAGGGGGTCAGGACGGGCTCTCCACCCAGTGGTCCCTGAGGGCGAGGATAAAGTCAGCGAGTCCAAGAAGATGAAGAGGGTTTTTTGTTGCTGTTGCTGTCTGTTTGTTATGAAGTAACAGCAAATGCATAAAAAGAAAAACAATACAATAGAAGTTCAATATAGCTAGAGCAGAATTTGGTGATTTCCACTGACCGAACAACTGATGTTTATTTTAATGGTTTGGTAGTCTCTATGTGTTCTCTATATTCTATATTTCTACATGTAGAAACTCCTTGATGCAGAAATATATAAAATTTTTTGAAATATCTAGCAATTCCTTCATACAAAATATTAATATTTCTGTGTATTTCTTTTCATAGTTTTTTCAATGTAGCTACATAATTTTTTATTAAATTGGAGTTGAGTTGGTAGTTTTATATCTGGTTTTCTACAAAACATTGCAAATATTTTCCCATGTCATTATTTTAAATTATTTTTTAAAATATTTTTAGTGACTACAAATACATCATCATCAAAATGTACCAAAATATACTTACTCAAAATCCTATTCTTTCTTTCTTTTTTTTTTTTTTTTTGCGATTAAGAATCTGTTATGGACTAAACAGTGTCCTCCCAAAATTTATATGTTAAAACCCTAAACCCCAATGTCATGGTATTTGGAGGTGGGGCCTTTGGGAGGTAATTAGGTTTAATGATCATGAGGGTGGACCCCATGAAAGGATTAGTGTCAATATAAGAACACAAATCAGAGCCCCTATTCCCTCAGCCAGGTGAGGAAAAGGTCTTAGCCAAGAACTAAATTGGCCTGCACCTCTGGAACTGTAAAAAAATATGTCTAAGCCACCCATGGTATTTTGTTATAGCAGTCCAAACTAAGACAGCATCTATATTTTTTTTAGTTAGAAAAATATCAATATACATTTATGTGTAATATTATTCCTGATTATTTCCTTAGGATAGATTTTGAGAAGTGGGATTATTGGAAAGGAGCATACAGACATTTTTTTAAAGATTTATTTAGAGAGAGAGAGAGAGAGAGATAACTGCGCGGGTGGGGGGGAGGGGCAGAGGAAGAGGAGAGAGAGAGAATCTCAAGCAGACTCCCCGCTGAGCACGGAGCTGGATGTGGGGCTCAATCTCATAACCCATTAGATCATGACCTGAGGTGAAATCAAGAGTCTGACGCTTAGCTAACTGAGCCACCCACATGCCCCAAGTATACAAACATTTTTAAGGATCTTGATGTAAATTTCCAAACCAATTCCAGAAAGAATTTGGAACATTCTCACCAATAGCACATGAGAAATTCCATCTTCCAAGCATCTTTTATTATATCATCTTTCATTAGTTGGATAATTTTTTATCTTGGTCTAACTTTTCATTTCAGATATGCAAAATAAATCTGAAGGTTCTTAGTCACATTATGTGTAAAAATAATTCTTATTAAACCATTAAGACAGCATATACTCATGCTTCACGAAGTTAAAAATTTTAAAACCTGAGATTTAAAACTTTGTTTTTCAAAACGAGAAGACTGTAACAGGTATTGCTTTCCTCAACAGTTGAGGTTTTGGAACACTCCTTAGCAAGTGACTATCCACAGGTTCTATTAATAAGGGAACATAAAGATGAATGAAAATAAAGTTACAGAGAATTAAATTCACCTTTACTCCTTGACTTCTCATCCACGGCTTTTTTCATTGTGTTACATGTCGAGACTACATAATGTGGAACTTCCCTTAGAATTCAGAATATTTCAACATAACCTAAAATGGGACAAGTTCTTAAGTTGAGCTTTTTTTTTAAGACCAAAGGGGAAAAAAAAAAAAACTTTAAAATCCCAAACTCCAGGGTTAGCCCCCTTGACCAACCACTAGCCAATAGTATTTTCCACTAAGATTAGTAGTATTTTCCACTAAGATTCCCACCTTTCAGAAGATTCAGAGATGGTATCAACAATGTGTGATGCCAGAATGAAGTCAGAGCCAACTTTGCTGTAGCTAAGAAGATCATGAAATACCTGCCTCTGTCTTCCGTAGACGGGAACAATTTTAATTTACTCAGAAGTTCCTAAGTAGGTCCAGGATTCTATACGGTTCTGGATTCATATCGATTTCTGGATCAATAATTAAGGTTCTACAAAACATATATACATGTAATTGAAGATTCTGTAAAATATGCATACAAGATTTGTCAACCTCAGACTCCTGAGAATAATTAAACTAGCTTTTGCAAGAGACAAACTTCAAAGTTTGCAGGAGACAAGCTTCAACCATGAGAAGTCCATTTCTTGTCCACCTGAAATCCAGCACTGGAATCCAGCGCTGCTCTCTGGAACAAGTGCATCCAAAGTCAGGAGAGAAGACCGTGGTTAGGGGAGGCACATCAGCTCCGGTCTACTTCCGCTGGAAGTGACACACCATTCGTGCTCATGGTTCATTCACAGGAACAGCATGGAAGCCCGAGCAATGGAGAGAAGGGAAGGGTGATGTACACCACTGATTTTCGCCATATATCCCAACTAAAGGATATTAAAAAATCTGTACTGCATGAAAGAATTAACTCAGGCCAGAATTGTACTATGAAATCTTTATTGATTGTGTCCTCAACCTTGTATTAGACAGTGCACAGAAACATAAGACATTTTAGACATAATCCCTACCCACAAAAGTCCTAAAATTTATAATATAGTTAAGGAGTTGACGAAAAATGTATGAATAATTTAAGGGCTATTTTTTTTTTTTTTTTTTTTGCAGCACAGAAACTGAAAACTTTCATATCGAAGGGGGAGATCTATGAATAATGAGGGTAGGCTTCATAAAAAAGGTAGGGTGTGAGTTTGTCCCCAAAGGACAGCATAGTGGGATTTATATAGGAGCAGGAAAAAGCAAGTGCCTTAGAGGCAAGATGATGGGCTCCAGGGAAAGTGAAGGTGAGAGTGAGCATGACAGCCTCAGACAACCTACGGAAATGGGCCTAATTAGAGTAGAGAGCACATTTTGAGAAATCGTGCAGATAAAATTAAATAGAGGAGAGAAGCTTGGAAACCACACAGAGGAACTTAGAATTGAAACAGTAGAAAAGTGGGAGACATATAAAACTCTTGAGCAAAAGGCTGAGATGATTTTGTTTAAGAATTACACTTCACCTACGTCTATGAGGACACAAGCTGCTTACAAAATTAGGCATCAAGGAATAAAACGGAGCGGAGTCTGCTTGATGACGTTAATGGAGTTAAGGAATTTAATGAAGCAGAAGGAGGAGATCCTGGACTACATAGTACTTGAAACAACAGCTGGGCAGTGATTACTCGCCCGTGCTATGAGTCTAGGTCTGAATTCTCTTACTTAAAACACAAAGGAGGGCGCCTGGGTGGCTCAGTTGGTTGAGCGACTGCCTTCGGCTCAGGTCATGATCCTGGAGTCCCAGGATCGAGTCCCACATCGGGCTCCCTGCTCGACGGGGAGTCTGCTTCTCCCTCTGACCCTCCCCCCTCTCATGCTCTCTCTCATTCTCTCTCACTCTCTCAAGTAAATAAATAAAATCTTTAAAAAAAAAAAAAAAAAAACAAAGGAAAGTAGATCAGGTGAAATCATTTGTACTGGCTGGGCCAAAAGGAAATCACCTTCACCTGTGTGTCGTGATACCAGCAGGGTGTGAGAAAGATTCTTTGGGCAGTGATCTGCAAGGTGAGCCGCGGACTGGCAGGAGGAGAAGGAAGAAGGAGCACAGCCCACATTGTGGCCCCCGCACCATTCTTGGCAACAAACACCCCAGTGACCAAAGTAATATGGCAGCGGGGGTGATCCAACTGGAGTAGCAAATGCTTCGTGGGCGTGTTATCTTGGGAATCCCTAAATAGTCTCCGAGAAGTGTTAGTAAAGGAAGGTGGGTGCATTCTAGAGTTTTCACAAATTAAGAGACATCCCTGGAACTGAAACCAAGCCATTCCCAGAGCTCCACGCGGACCGTTCCACAAATGGAGCTGGACTTCTTTTCCGTGCGACTCGTCCCCTTTATTTCTGCCAAGGAGCGTAATACTGATGTGGCTAAAGCTGCAGAGATGCTAGCATTGATTATTTAGACAAGATAAGGAGATGGCTTATATGGATAATTTAGCTTACCGTTACTAATGGTATTGCTTTGGGAACACCCTACCTTCACTCGAAAAATCACACAATCTTTTTTTTTTTTAAAGATTTTATTTATTTATGTGACAGACACAGCGAGAGAGGGAACACAAGCAGGGGGAGTGGGAGAGGGAGAAGCAGGCTTCCCGCGGAGCAGGGAGCCTGATGTGGGGCTCGATCCCAGGACCCTGAGATCATGACCTGAGCCGAAGGCAGACGCTTAAGGACTGAGCCACCCAGGCGCCCCGAAAAATCACACAATCTTCAAGCTAGAAGAAACCTCTAGCGATCATTCACGGCACCTTCTCTTCTTCATGTCATGCCACATCTAAATCATTATGATGACTACTGTTTCCAAGTCTTTTGGAACAGGAGACAGTATGCTCTCTAATTGATAGATGGCCTTAGACATAGTAAGATATATCTACTTTACAGATTGCCAGTTTTATAAAGAAAGATAAAGTATACTCTCCATACTAAAGAGTAAGGAAACCAATACGAAAAAAGTGCTTTAAAATGCAATAACAATGCTCATTCTTAAGATTTTTGAAACAAATTAGGTGAGGGAAATTAAGGTAAAATTAAGGTAAATTTTCTAACACTCCTCCTTGAAACTTGCGATGTTCCTTTTTCAAATGCCTAAAACATTGTTAGAACAGGTTGTTGTGTGACCATCAAAAAAGGTTGTTTTACAAAAGCATGCTGTTCAGAAATATACATGACTATTATCAGGGGTAATGACAACTGGTTTGATCTCATTTAGTACTATCTCTTAGGTAATATGGTGAAAACCAAATTTTAAGTCACATTCAAGAAAGTATGAACAACTAATAATTACAAGGAAATATCACCACAGTAAATCAGCATCTTTCAGCTACTTCCATCACTTTTCATTATTTCTAGGTAATGATTAAACCAACATTGATCATTCACAGGTATTTATTGATTCTCTCATAGTGCAGATGATACCATTTTGTTCCTTGCATTAATATGTGACAATCCTCTAAGTCACTGGATTCTAGACTGTGGATCTCAGAATTTACTTAACACATTATCACATATTTGGGGCTCCTTTGAAAGAAAAGGTACTATTCTGTCCATTCTAACATCCACAGGCTTTGCTATAATATCCATGCAGAAGGAATTTATAAACTTGACCACTCTACAAAATGCCACTCCACAATAAAAAAAAAAAAAAAGGTTGAATTCAACGAAGAATAAACATTATGACTAAAAGCCATGTTTCCTTTCAATCAAATAATAGATCTAACTATCTTTTGAGACTCTCCAAACAATAGATTAATTCTTGGACTGTCAGATTACATTAAAAGTAGCAACTTATAAAGTTTTTTTTTACTTTTTTATACTTTGTTTGCTTGTTTCATTTGTCCATCAATTTTGTTCATTTCTCTAAAATAAAATTTCTTTAAAATGGTGACAACAGTTGAAAAATACACTGAAAAAGACCACTCAGGGGCTCTTGGGTGGCTCAGTATGTTAAGCGTCTGCCTTCGGCTCAGGTCATGATCCCAGGGTCCTGGGATCGAGTCCCGCATCGGGCTCCCTGCTCCGCGGGGAGCCTGCTTCTCTCTCTACCTCCACTGCTCTCTCTCTCTCTCTGTCAAATAAATAAATAAAATCTTATATAAAAAAAAGAAAAAGCCCACTCAGGTAAATGGTTATATGGACAATTTTGAAAACATTAATAGAGGCGGTACAGGATGTTCATGGATATGGAGCTTGAGATCTTTAAAAGCACATTGTCATATTGACCTACATGGGTCACACGGCAACATTATTGACAATCAGGTTAATAAGCATTTAGATATTGTTAACTGTTCCAAGAACTTAGGCAACTTCTTTGTAAGCATCACAATCTATAACTTTCTAAACATATACTGGCATTTTCATCATGTAAGGATTATGAACATAAAATGCCTACTAAAAAGTTTAAAAAAGCAAATAATTTATTCAAAAAGAAAACACAAGAAAATGTCAAAGCTTACAGATCTCATCTTATAAACTGGTGACATTTCAACTATTCTAACTTCAGGTCAATTTAATTTGTTAATCCATCTAAACTGAGAAGATTGTATTGACTTTTCTACGATTTACTAATGGCTAAAACAGTATCACTTTTGATGTTGAAAAAAATTCTAGGGGTCTTGGGATATTGATACAGAGCAAAATAAGTTTATAATTAGTGTCCAATTGTCAGAATTGCTAACCTTACTCTAGTATCTCAGTGCTCTCAGAATGACATAATAGATCATTAAACATTTATCAAATGGCAGTTTTCATTGGGACTAAAGTTCAATTCTCAAAAGCTTAAGCAAAGAAGTTCCCTTCCGATGAGACAATTTCCCAACACCTATAAAACACCAACTCTTCTCGCCAAGCATTTAGCAATAAATTTATTTGTAAAAATAATTTTTCATTTATGTATTTATTCAACATGCTATAAGTGTGTATGGATATAAATTCACAGCAAATGTATGTATAAAATTAATTATAACTGCTATGTATATGTAAATGCATGTAAGTATATTACTGGTCATATTTAGATTTTAAGTCCTTAATAGGACTACACCATACACACTGTAAGTACATAATATGTGTGACATGTAGAAGCAGGTAAGTCCCAGACATGGCTGAGAACCATGACCTCTGATACTCAATAAATATATCAACTATCTTATTACAGTTGTGTATTTCACAAGGCACCCATATTCTACCTATACTTTCATGAAATCTAGTTTTGCTTTGTAAAATATATTAGTGGCATGACATAGACACACCTTTCTAAAACTTATAAGTACTACAGTCCCACAGAAAGAATGCAACTTGTCAATATTTTTTCTAAGAATAGGTCCCACTGTATTTTATGTTTTAATAAAACATATTGTTCAACTAATGTCTTCTCTCCACCAGCCCTTATCCCCATGATGTATCTAATAAAAACTGGCATTTACGTGCAGGTTGTACATTATGCAGAAGATAACAGATGAGCATATCAGCTGTTTTGCAATTGCAAGGGTAAATTTATTGATAAAACTGTACAACATGAACTAACCTGACTTTCAACAATAACACCGGACGATGTCCGTTTTGGCTAGTTACCTGTTTGCAATACTCCTTCCGGCACAATGAAACCAATGACTTTGTAACATTAAGAAAATGGGCACTGGTTAAAAGACTCGGAAATGTTCTTTTCCACAAACTTAGGAAAGCCTTGTTTTAAATTTAGTGGTTTAACCTCATGGATATTTTTCTTATAACCTCTTCTCTAATAACGTTTGCACCAAAGTGTAGTTATTGTGCCATCTTCAGGACGCTTTTAGAACACAATTCTGTGAAGTAAGTTAGAATGGACTGTCTGGGATGGTTTTTTAATTATATTTAACAATATAGAAAGTTTTGTATATATATATATATTAATTATAAAATGTGTTGGTTAAAATTCTATTATAAAGCAAAATAATGCAAACTTTCATTTATGTGGGAATATAAACATATGAAAAATTTTATATGTAAATACATACATATGCTTACATACATACATTTTTAAGTACTTAGTAATTTCCAAAGTGCTTCTATATTATCTTACTTCGTATTTACAGCATTCCTGTGAGATAAGTAGATCAGAAACTAGTATAGTCTTTTTACAAATAAGAAACTCAGGCATACAGACTTTGTCCGAAGTTTCAAAGTTACTGAACCACAGAGCCATGATTCAAGCCTACATCTTTGCACTCCAAGAAAATTACTTCCACTATCAGAGTAATTATTACCTTTATAATCCATGAAGACAATGACATGTAATTCCTAATTATTCTTGGTCAATAACTTCTTAAAATATCTATACTGAAAGTTGGAATAATTCCTGGCTATAATGATGATATATCAGAGAATCACACACAGCAAGCTCAATTCTTTCACCATTCCTGAATTTTCTTTAAATAAGAAACCTATAGGAAAACAAAGATATGTCTCACTAATAGAGAATTAGAGTAGAGGTATGCAAATCCATCCAAATACACAGAATGAATGGTCTATGTGATAAACCAGAATATGCAAATATAAATTTGCTGTTCTTATATCACTAAGATATAAGAAAGAACTGACAAGATGCCATAATGTCACTTGTGGTGACCACATATCCTGGTTTTCTTGGAATGGTAGTCACGATCTAGAGATTTTTAATGTTTACATTCAAACGTGTCCTAATTTGGACAACATATTAAATGACCAACTGAAGATGGTTTGTGAGGAGAGTGGCACATCTGACCCGGTGGGACTAATTGCAACCGAAACTGGAAAAGTAAGGTAAGCATGACCACTCAATGAAAGGCTTCCCCTCTTTAGAAATCCATCCACTTGATATGCATCCTGGACAGCACAGTAGACTTAGAATCACAAGACAAATGTTTCTGTTCTAGCTTTGTCTTTTATGAAGCTAGTGAATTTATATGTATCTCTGACATTCTCTAAGCCTCAATTTCCCTGTGAAGGATAATACCTCCTCCCCAAGGTTTGTGCAAGGACTAAATAAGGCGACCATGTGAAATCAACTAGAACTATGCCCTGAATGTTCATTATAAATCTGTAAGTCTCTGAGGTTTAGGGAGATGTCCAGGACAGGAATGATAATCAAACAGATGCACTGATTGAGTGAATTTTAAGGGACAGAAAAGGCATTACCCTTACAAGAGGAGTTTTTTTTTTTTTCTATATCTTAATCAAATTCATCTATTTTATTAAATTAGCAATTCTCACAAATCAACCAACCATATAGCGTTTTCCCTAGTACGAAAGAAATGCAAAAACCCACTAGATGCTAATTGAGTTAGGGTATCGCTGATTCATGGACTTTTCTAATGCAAATATCTCTTCCTAGAGATAAAGTTCCTAAACTTCTGAGTTATAAGTCTGATTTGAAATCCAGACGGAACCTATGACTCTGGTCCTAAACACAAACTGTATCTATTATACAAATTATTGTAAATATATGCCTACAAATTATACATATATACGCAATACACACATATGGAAAACTATACATACAATTTCAAGAGGTTTGTGAAAAACTCTAAAGCCTATATCGTAGGTTTTAGCCAAGAATATCCAAATTGGAGCAGTGGCATGCTCTTTGTTGACCCCATAATACCCTTTGTTGATATTAAACAACTGAAATGGCTATTTAATGAAGCAATACTTAGCCTTACCACACAGCAGTATGCTGGCATTTTCTACTCTATTCCATCCTGGTCTGTTCCATTTCATTTCATTCTAGACTACACTGTTCCAACAAAAAATAATAATAACGCTGGTTTAACCAACCATATTGATTTCAGATTTCATGCTCAAGATTGAAAATTGCCGCCGAGTGGGACAGCGGCAGCGGGCCATGGAAGGCAGGATAACGCCCACTGTCGGTCCCTAACCTACAGGACAGAGCCTTTGAGGGAAAAAAAGTGTAGTGTAGGACCATTGGCACAAAGGAACAGGGGAAAGCAAAGCCTCCAGGCCTCCTCCCTGCTTGCACATAGACCTCTGGCGGGCGTTGGGGTTGCAGCATCCCCTACAAAGTCACTCTTTGCTTTTATTTTGAGTAGACTGTTTGATTTATATTTGCTTAAAAATGACTGGTACATGGGGGACACATGAGACCTGGACAGTGCAATAGTCCCTTGAGATAAACAAACTTGAATACTGCTTTTTTTTTTTTTTTTTTAAAGATTTTATTTATTTATTTAACACAGAGGTAACAGCAAGACAGGGAACACAAGCAGGGGGAGTGGGAGAGGGAGAAGCAGGCTTCCCGCGGAGCAGAAAGCCCGATGGGGAGCTCGATCCCAGGACCCTGGGACCATGACCCGAGCCAAAGGCAGACGCTTAATGACTGAGCCACCCAGGCGCCCCTTGAACACTGCTTTTAAGGAGAAAGGTTTTCTTAGCAAAAATCCCAAATAAAATAAGTGGGAAGTGAAAATAAATTCAACAGTACATTTATGCATTTATTTATACTGACCTTGTTTCCAAATGGATTTGAGAGGACTTCAAAAGGAATGAAGAACGTGTTTTTTTCAAATTAATTTGGAATTAAGTGCCTTGGTAATGAAATACTTAGAATTGTCTAACAGTTGGTTCACTGGTAACACTCGGGTAGGCACAAGGATAATGGATTGCTGAGTCCACGGTATTTAGACTCAGAAAAGCAGGCTCCAATCGTGATGAGAGGAACGGAACCACCAGAGCAGTTAACAATCCGCATAAAGCCACAGTTGGGGTGATCTCTGCTGTCCTTGTTTTGAGTCAAGAGAAGACTAATCCCGGGGAAGGGCTGCTCAAGTAATACTTAGAGTTAGATTCATATTTCAACTTAGAAACAGAGACTGGGAAGCATTCATTGATTCTAGAGCGTGCAAGTTGGAAAGGGGGAGCTGCCAGGAATGCACGTGACAAGCGAAGTGTACCATCGATTAAAAGGTGATCGACCGATGCTGCGAGTAAAAAAAAAAGAAAATAGACCAAGGAAGGGAAGATCAGGAAAGGAGGGTTGGGGAGAGCACCGGTGGCAGCAGGGAAATGGTGCGGGGACAGAAAAAAAAATGGTTTAAAGCAGATGCAGGGAAAAATAGGCTTTTCAGAAGTGTTGCCACCTAGATGATTCTGATCTTTTGGATGCACTTATGTCATCAACCCAGCTGCCCAGGGTTGGTAGCAAATTATAGCTTGTGGTGAGTTTTAAATAGACAAGCTTATTTACTTTGTTTAAAAAACAACTCTGAAGGTGTCGATTTTGTCAAAAGAAAACTCCAATAAGCATTATCTTAACGTATCAAATAAAAGGCTGAGTTAAAAAGCAATTTGCGAGAGTTTTATGAATGTTGTTTGGGGGAAGAACATTAATACCATTTTCTGATAACCTATGGTACCCAAGCATGATGAAACAGAATTATGCTTCATTCAAAGCTACATGAGGTTTCATTAAGTCTCGCATATCTTGGTGACAGTAGCTAGTCACTAAGAAATGGTTTAAATATGTGTCTGTAGCTAAAACATCTAAGTTTGTATTCTATGCTTTGGATTGGAAAATTTAACAGGCTTTGACCACCAACGGTACTAGAGACATAAAACACTTCTGAGGAAACGGGAGGTCCTTCTTCGAACATCAAATAATTTGAATTAATAACCTATATCATTTGATTGTACAGATTTGGTACTAATCTTCTCATTCGTTTTACACAAGCAAATATGACCACTTGAAGTAGCCCTGGAATTGTAACCTTAAAAACACAGAGGACATTCTGTTTCACTGCTGACATCCCTAATTCTCAAAAATGTTCCTGATAGCCTCTATATGAAAAGGTGCCAGTATATCATATATCATAAATACTGCAGTCTAGGGGAAAATACATAAAGACTTTTTCATGCAAGAGGTGAGTGTGAAAGCATGAGATAGAGAGAGAGAGAGAGTACATGGTATGTAGGTGCATGTGTTTGAGTGTGGACCTAGAGTATGGACCCAGTGATCAGACACATACCAATTAAACATGATGCTCAGAGTTAAACCATTTTCATTTGACTATTATAGCAGATTAGTTTTCTTACATTTCGAGTTCTGGCAGTTGACATGAATATATGTCTGCAAACTAAACATGATTTTACTTGCAATATAGCCTTTACTTGGTTGCTGCCCTTGAGAGTTCTTGTTATACACAAATTCACAGTGTAGTCTTGAGACCTAAGCTCAGCCTTATTCCCATTGTTGATGTCTCAGCAATCTCCCCGAGTTTTAGAATTATAGCTTCTACCATTTTATTCTAAGGTTTATTCTCGTGCTTCTCCTTGAGCATGAGAAAGTGATCTTGCACATCGTACACACCGTGGAAAAATTGGGACCCTTGCACACTGCTATGAATGCAAAATGGTGTAGCTGCTGTAGAAAAGAGTATGGAGTTTCCAGGAGAAATGAAAAATAGAACTACCATATGATCCAGCAATCCCACTTCTTTGTATTTATCCAAAAGAACTGAAATTAGGATCTCAAAGAGATATCTGCACTCCCGTGTTTATTGCAGCACTATTCATAATAGCCAAGATTTGGAAACAACCTAAATGTCCATTGACAAATGAATGGATAAAGAAAATGTGGTATATACCAACAGTAGAACATTCAGCCTTTAAAAAAGAAGGAAATCCTGCAGCATGCAACAACATGGGTGAACCTGGAGGACATCATGCTCAGTGAAATCAGTTAGTCACAGGAACAAAGATCCTGCATGATTCCATTTCCATGACATTTCTAAAATAACCAAATTCATAGAATCAAAGGGCGAAATGCTGGTTTCCGGGGGAAAAGGGAGGTTACTAATCAACAGCCATAGCTTCAATTCAGCAAGGTAAGTTCTAGAGATCTGCCATAAAACATTGTCCTTATGGTCAACAATCATGTACTTGGCAACTAAAAATTTAAGAGGGTAGATCTCATGTTAATTGTTTTTTTTAGCATAATAAAATACAATTTAAAAATAATTAGACTGCTTAACATGTTCTACTCTTCTTTAAAAGAAATCTAAATTTTAAAAAGAAAAACAAAACTCCTAAAAGGTAGCACAGTGGACAGATTTGTATGAATAAGGTAGACTTTTCTCTTTTTCCATAGCGTCAAAATATTTGATAAGAGAGCACTGAGCTATCATCAGTGGTTAGCTTCGGAATTCCTTTAGAAAAAGTTTTAAGGTTACAATCTATTTTATCTAGGCTTTATGTTTTATGTGGGTGCCTGGAAAGTAGTTGACTCCAACATGTTACAGAGCAGGGGAGAAATAAGGGCCCTTCCTGGCAGCCACCCCTGGGGATGAATTCTATGTATCCTGTTTTCTCAACTGAAAAAGAATACATGTTTTTTTAACATATACAAACAGGCAAGAAAAATTTTTTAAAGTATGTATTGTACTAGAGTTCAGATACTGAGAAACTAAGTTTGCGGAATTTTCAGTGACTGATGATATATCAAGTTCTATTTTACGGAGATAAACTTTCCATCCCCGAGGAGCAGAATCTCTTTCTTCATCTCTCTCTCTTCTTCTCTCCCATCTCTCAGAAAAATTCCATCAGTAAAGACTAAAGGGAACCACTTTTAGTTTTTGATGATGCTACACCTGGATGATCAGAGTTACGTCCTTAATCGTGATGTTTGATGAATATGTTTATTTCCTGCAAGAGTCAATAATATAATGAAAAAACATTTGTACGGCACTGAAACATATATTAAAAGTTGCTTACGGACAACTGAGAAAGAGATTACTTAAATATATATTATAAAGATGCTGATGCAATCAAATTGGAACCTAATTGAATTGAGTTATTGATTTGAAAAGCAATTTTCTATCAGGAACTGCCATTATTCAAAAACTCATTTTACGCCTTTAAGGAACTTCTGCCATTTTCCTTCGCGGGATGTTGATGGCTAGGAAAAGCAGAAAGGAACTGTCACTACTACTGAGAGCGTATTTGTTCCAACAATGTTTTGTTACATCTGATAAAAGGCTGTAGCTGAAGAGATTTTTATTAACTTCAGAAAGTGTCACTTTTTCCTAACAAAGACAGCAGAACCACCAATTAGTTCTTCCAAATATAGTCAATGTGCTACGAGGGAGTTCTCGAAGTAGGTAAGCAATGATGATGGTAACCAGTGGGGGAGGTAGTTAAGAAGCCTACCTGGGAATACTCATCAGGCAGGTTTCCGACATCGGGGGCTTCGAGTCTGGATAACAAGCCTGACAGGACAGCAGATCATGCTCTATAGATTATTTACTCAGCATGTGATCACTAGCTTTAGCAAAAGAGGGGGAAAAAAGCAAAAGTTTGAAGTTTAGCTAAAGTTGAGAAGAGAAAGTGGGCCAAAGAGCTATTCCTGCTGTCAAAAAAGCAAAGCGTGCAGCGGCGGCCGCGGCAGAGGCTTAGCACCTGGGGGGCTGTTTGGAAGATCTGAAGTCTTTTGAACGGCAAATGGCCCTGAGCAGTCTTCCACATATTCGCCTCGCCAACTGAAAGTTGGAGAACGATTAATATTGGGTATTTCTCTAACAATATGATGTGCTTGCAAAGTCAAAGCGATTTGGCAGGCAGAGCTATCCGGGGAAGGAATGGGGAGCAAGCCTATGTGCTATTCACTCTACAAGTGTTGTTACCAACCACCCACCGAGGCCAGGGAGCAGAGAAATGGTCATTTTCCTGATCACAGCTTTCAGAAGAAAAGGGGGACGGGGAGAGCTCATTCTTCCAGAAGCCTTTGTCAGAGAAGCAAAGGGAAAACTCGGCTGAAACACATCTGGTACAAAAGAACTCATTCGGGTCATTTCAGAAACACAGATCGTGAGTTTGGAACGGCATCTAATAAGATTGTTGAGCGTGTTATTATGCTACTCATTGGGCTTGAGACTTTAAAAAGCTTTTAAAATTATATGGCCATCCCAAATATTAAACAATCATGGTTAAGTCTGTCCTCATTATAAAACATAGTACCAAGACTTAAAACACCCGAAACTCTAACAAAGTAGAACCAAACATTGCACGGAACAGTTAATGCAGACATTTGAAATGCAGCATACCCTTAAACTTTTGTGTTTTTGAACTTTTCAACCGTGGTCCCAATGCTATATTTTTATAGTACAGAAGTATGGAAATATTCACTAAGTCACGGTAGCAGTGTTATTAAATGTTCATAGCATATATTTCCCTAGGTCCCTTTGCTGCTGCCATTCTAAAGGTCATGGCAGTCCCCCAGAAGTATAATGCTAAAATTTTCGGCATTCACTTTGTTTGCCAAAAGAATAAAAGAACAAAAGGATGAAGTGCAATAATAAATAAATAAACTTTAAGCCTAACTTTAGGACTGCTTAAGCGTGCACTAACCATTACCTTTTATTTAAACTAAACAGAAAATGGCCGCTTTATATTCACCAGCCGGAACTGCAAGGCCATTTTCAAGCACAATGTAAAATGCACCAATTACATGCAACTGGTGACCTACACACACACACACACACACACACACACACACACACACACACTTTTGAAGTATGTCTGAATATTCTCCAGAAATATTAGGATTTGTCCTAAATCACAGTTATAACAGATGAAGAATAGGTGCCAAATTGTAAGCAACACAGATATGTTACATATCTAGTGTGTATGCATGTGAAAATGTTAGTTAAGGGAAATGCTATAATTGCAACTGTCAGCATTAAATTCCCATTACGCTGTAATATGCTACCATTATTTTTAAACCAACATTTGTATAGATCGATAGATAGACAATAGATAGATGATAGATAGATAGATAGATAGATAGATAGATAGATAAATAGATAATAGACATATTGAAGGGTATATTCACATCCACTGTCCTAAGTCAAAGTCTTGGTTCTGCTAAATTAATTAAAGGCCATCAGACTCACATGGCTCTGATAACATGATGGCCAAATCTAAGCCTGTAAATGCCTCAAGGTTATAAAATCAAAACATTAAGGACAGACAACCAATCACAAGCAGCCAAGTAGGTTTTAAGCTATAGACAATCAATAATGTTCTTACTTAGCTTCTGTCTTCTCTTTCTATGTAAGTCTCTCCCCAAGCTCCGGTTGGTAGAGCATTCCCAACAACTTTCAGTTTGGCATTGACCAATTTGAATAGATTTTTTTCCTCAGATAAACTCTTAAAATTTTTAATATGCCTCAGTTTACCTTTTAATAGTTCTGGCATCAAAAAAGGAAACCAAAGGAGACACCCCCCTCAGCCCCCAGCAGCAAAAGCAAGCAGAAGCAAGTTCCTGTTGAGCTTGCTGCTTGCTTGCTGTCTCTCGGGGTCATGGGCAAGTCCCTCCCACATCCTAGCTCTGCAGATTTTACATTATGAGCTTCTAATTTGTGATCACTTAGAACAAAGACTGCCCTTGAACCTCCTTGGAAGGGACAACACCCGGTTCTTCTCACTACCTGCATGGCAGCCAAATTTCAGAAACTTGAACCTTGGGTCCCCATGCCCCAGACTCTTAGAACTGCACGCCAGCTGGATATCTATAATTAAAATGGACTAGGGAGGGTCCTCCCCAGAAGCAGATGGCATCTTGAAGTGGACAGCCCTCCCAAGATCATGGAACAAAAGCTTCATTGCCAATATGGAACCTTTATTCCTTTTGCTCTTTTTCACTACTTGCTTTTTTTCTTCTCTTAATGCACGGGAAGACAATGCTCCTTAACTCTGGTGATAGTCCCTAGACTTTCTTGCTAAGACAGTGTTAGATAATAGAATCGCTTTAGATTACTTACTGGCTAAACAAAGAGGACTCTGTGCCATTGAAAATATCCCCTGCTGTACCTTGGTCAAAAACAAGCCACTTGGCTTAAACAGGCGGCACATCACACGATCTCACTGTGCTTGGGGAAAGAAAGAAGATGAACAGCGAAAACAATTCTTCCTTGGATCTGACATCAGACCCTCTAAGTGTCACAATGAGACAAGAGCGACTTAATGCTGACGGTGACTGAGAGTGGTGCTAATATCAACACATTACGAATCTCTCATGGGGGAGAGGATGATCAAAGGGGGGGAATTGTTACATAAGTTCAACAAGGAGGCTATGAGACTGATGTGGCAGCCTACACAAGCAAGCCAAAATCAAAGCCTGCAAATGCCTCGATGTTATGAAATCAGAATGCTAAGAACAACCAATCACAAACACCCAACTAGGCTTTGAGTTATAGCCAATCGATAGTTTCTTTACTTTGCTTCCACATTTGCTCTGTGTAAGTCTCTCCCTGGGCTGCTATTGGTATACGGCACTGCCCGATTTGAATCGATTTTTCCTCAAGTTGCTTCCTAAAAATTTTAATATGTCTCAGTTTATCTTTTAACAGTACACAGTACATCTTTTAATTCTCCAGCTTTACAGAGCAAATAATGCAGTTTTCAGCTTAACTTTTCCTCTCTTGTCTGATTTGCCAGTCCATTAATTTGTTCAGAAAATATTTGAACAGCTAAGCATACTCCAGGAATCTCAGAGATCCTTTTTAAGCCATTTGATTAGAATACCAGAGGAAATGACTTAAAACAAATAAAAGTGAAGGATCACAGGAATTGAAACAAATCTGGGGCCATTTTTAGTTCACTTAATATTCCTGAGATGGATCACACTTTCACAGAAAAAAACAGTGTGCTTAAACAATTTGAGAAACTGATCTGTACCTATTTTCTTCAAAAATGAAAAGTCATTTCCATCCTCAAACTGTCTCTCTCCTCTACTCAAACTCTGTTGACACACCCCTGCATTTGCACCACATTGAACCATTCTTTTCTGGATTTCTTTTACCTGTTTCTGCCTTTCATCTGAGGTTATTAGATTACCTTATATTCCTTTTTTTTTTTTAAAGATTTTATTTATTTATTTGAGAGAGAGAGAGAGAGCACGAGCAGGGGGAGGGTCAGAGGGAGAAGCAGACTCCCTGCTGAGCAGGGAGCCCGATGCGGGACTCGATCCAGGGACTCCAGGATCATGACCTGAGCAGAAGGCAGTCGCCCAACCAACTGAGCCACCCAGGCGCCCTAGATTACCTTATATTCCTCATTCCCCAGACTGTCTTTGACTAACACAAAGAAATTTGCCCCAAGTCCTGTTAGTATGTTTTTATTCCAGAGTCTTTCTCCATTTCTTCCATAGTAGTAAACAATTTAGCTGGACACAGAGACACGAAGAATAAAGACTATATTCACCATACCCCCTTGCACTTATGTAGAGTTATGTGACCATGTTCTGGTCAATAAAATGTAAATAAAATTATTGTTTAGCAATTTTCTAGACAATTCTGGAAAAAAAAAAAAAAAACATATGCCCTTCTAGAACATTTCCTTCTCCATCGTACCGCCTGGAACCATCTTAAACCCTGAACCACACAGACCTGAGAGACAAGACAGAAAGAACTTTGGTCCCTGACCATGTGGAGTGTTACAGTGACCATGGACCAGTTCCTTGGACTTTAATGTGTCAGGGAGAACCAAACTTCTGTCTTGTTTTTGAGCTACTTTTTTGTTCTTTTCAGGTTGTTCTAACACTTACTGCTCAGTGTAATCTTATATAAAAGTATTGAGTCAGGGCTTGAGAGGTTGGGCTATTTTTTTCCAACTCCTCACGCCCTCCCTGTAACCTGTTGCTACCTCTCTGCCCATTTTCATGTGACATGCTCTGAGCCTCCTGTCAGAGTGCATGGCCCTTGGCTCAGGACTGGTGACTTTGGACTCTGACCACACACATAACACTTCGCACTTCTGAGCAGAAGCCTTAAATGTGATTGCAGTGGGCTCAGCACATATCTATTCTTGCTCTCCCCCAGGAGACCAGAACTAGCCACCTGGAAGCTACTCCAACACCATGGGTCTCAGAATGAGAAGACACGTAGAACCAAGCCTGGCAGAAATAGGTGTTTATTTTGAAGTAAGCCACTGAGATTTCGATTTTGTTGTTGTTGTTGTTGTTGTTGTTGTAGTTTCCTCAACAAAAACTAACACTGTATCGAGCCAAACAATCATGAGGAATCACGTGGGAAACAAAGTTCATGGACTTAGTTTAACTATGGTTTTGAAAATGAGGTGCAACTGTTTAACTCTGGTGGCAATAACACCATATAGTCATTACAACCACACATGGTGCAACACTGAGTAAGTGGAGGAAATCTTTTCTGTGTGTGTGAAAACACTGAAAGAAATCACAGGGCCCGAAACCATGGACTTCATGGTTTTTTTTATTATTTGAAGCACTTTATTCATCCTTGAACTTGACTTCACAGGTTAAGCTAATTTCCCTTCTTTTGTGCTTCTCTAAAAATTGGTACGAACCTCTGTCATTACCCTTTGTATTTTGAATGACCATTATCTCTAATAGGCCTGTCTGGTTTAAAAAGTGAAAAGTCACCATTTAAAACAAAAATAGGCAAATAGTGACTCCATGCATAAAACAAGGGTGCTGCCTAGAAGGGATTATAAGTAGCATATTGTTATCAGCCTATTAAAGGATGCAGCTTGTGAATATAAGGTAGCAATAAGACAGCCTCTCTGTGACTAATATTTAGGCCAAAATCACAGGAAAACAGGAATCAAAAAAGCACATGATATATGCTCTAATCAGCTGAGAGCCCTAGAAGCAATGGTTTTACATAGCAACAATATGGAGCACCCAGATTGTGGTTTCTAGTACCATTCTGAGATAAATGGAATGAGGGATCTTTGGCAAAATGGCTAATTCTAGGTCTGGGCCCTGGAGGGTGAGAGAGGCCTGCAGCATCCTGTAATGCCTGAGAGTAAGGAAAAGCTCCAAAAAAATTTTTACATGCCGTAACGATATATGTCAAAAAGACATAAGAGCTGAAAGAGCTCCCAATAGCTGAAGTTGGAACAATCTGAGCAACAAAATAAATAAAGTAGTATTAGATTATATCTCAAAATAAATATAAATATCCATGAGTCCATACAGTTATAAATGATTAAATAACAAATAGAAAAGAAGGGACAAACGTCCTATGCAGAATTCTAAATAATTTATATAGATAGAACATCTCCAAGGAGGTGGAACATAACCTCCTTAAGTGTGGGCTCCACAAAGTGACTTATTTCTTTTTTTTTTTTTTTAAAGATTTTATTTATTTATTTGACAGAGAGAGACACAGTGAGAGAGGGAACACAAGCAGGGGGAGTGGGAGAGGGAGAAGCAGACTTCCTGCAGAGCAGAGAGCCCGATGCGGGGCTCGATCCCAGGACCCTGGGATCACGACCTGAGCTGAAGGCAGACGCTTAACGACTGAGCCACCCAGGCGCCCCAAGTGACTTATTTCTAAAGATAACAGGATGAAAGGTGAGGGGAAAAATTAACTTTATCATGGAGAAAACTGTCACACACCGTTCTCAGGTAATTCCATGTCAATATCAACAGTGGTTAGTCATGTTGCTAGTACGCATCCTCAATGTCATAAAAATGGCAACATTACGTCTGTGGTTTTCCTCCCCAAACACATAATCCTGTTCTAAAGACGAGAAAATATTAGACAATCCCAAATGTGGGATAGTCTACAAAATATCTGACCAGTAATTTTCAAAACTATAGTCAAAAATAAGGAAATTCTGAGAAACTCTCCCAGCCAGGAGAAGCCTAAGGAGACATGAGGGCTAATGTATTTGGGTATCCTGGATGAAAGCCTGGGTCAGAAAAAGGACTTTAGGTCAAAACCAAGGAAATGCAAACAGAGTTACCAACTTTTAAAACAACAATGTAATAATATTGGTTCATTAATTGCCATATATCTATCATATTAACTAAGATGTAAATAATCAAGAAAACCAGGTACAAGGTATATGGAAACTCTGTACTATCTTTACAGTTCCACTATAAATTTAAAACTATTCTAAAATGAAAAGTTTATTTTACAAAGCAAATGCAGATTTAAAATTTTATTTTAATAGCCATTCAATCCTCTTCTTAATATCTTACATTTTCTTGATTAAAATTCTAAGAAATCTTTTCAGGATACATTTATTTTATTGCCCATCCTATAATATCAAAGTAACTAAAATATTATCTATATTAAACTTAGAATGCAATTTCACAATTCTAAAGGTTTTCACCATTTTTAAATATGTAGAGGTGACTTAGAAGTCATTATAAATTATATAGATTAAAAGCTCTTTCAAATGAATTAGATTCTTATTCATATGTTAAGTCTTGTTCTATAAATATATGAAGTCTTCCAGGGAAGCTAACAGTATGTTTTTTAAATATGTGGATAAAATAGTGGTAAGATTTATACTGTAACTAAAGAAAGAAGGAAAATCCAAATATACATTTGGTCTGAATACCAGAAAGATGGATGAGAATGATATTTCTGGGTATCAGCATCTTAGAACCAGTCTTGCATCAAAAATCAATTCAAGTCATACAGAATGAGAAGAAACAGTATAACCTAAATTACAATAATGTATCCAATAACTAACTAACGATGATGCATTCATGTTGAGTCTAGCTCTTCTTTGCTTCAAAAGCAAACCAAGGAAAACATCACGGCACAAACTCTCTTGAGAGATTAGGATTTCTCCGATAGTTTGCATTAAGTGATTCTGTGCATTTTACATACACTATGTACACTTTCTTCCTTAACATATATTAATTTTCTTTACAAACATTACCATAGAACTGACTTTGCTGGGTGTTTATTGATTTTCTATTTCCTCTTTGAAGTACCTGGCTTACTTTACTTGTTGATGTTTTCATTGATTTTCTATTTCCTTTTGGAAATGAGATGAGAGCTTTTAAAGAGGTCATGCTACTTGGCAGGAAAAAGATGTTAAGTTGTATTGTGTTCCTAGGAAATTTCACCATTAAACTTACCACTTTTCTTTCCATAGAAAGTAGTGGGGTTTTTGTTTGCTTATTTGTTTTTGTTTTGTTTTGTTTTGTTTTCTCTCTGCATTGTACACCATTGTGCTCTTTATTTTATATTTAATGTGTTATTTTCTGGATTAACTTGGCAAGAAAATTTGATCCTTGACAAATTTAAATGTATCACCGTGTCATTTTCTATTACAGTGAATTCTCAAAGAGAATCTCTAAATTTTGGAAGGTTGTTTCAAGTCTCATAAGATAGACACATAGTTGTGACAACTTAAATCACATCAGAGGTATTACATGTTCAAATATCACCTCTCAAAGAAAACAATTATTGGGATAACTCAAGTAACTAGCCACTTTATCACCCCAATCGGAGGGAAAATCGTATACCTTAGCAGAATGTGGATTTCTACCCTAATGGAATGACTATCTATCTGGATAAGAAGACACACTGGGCTTCTAAGTCTAAGAGAAGACAGTTTTGCTACCTACATAGAATCAACCATCCAACTGCCATCTAGAACCAAATACCTGAGATCTCGGGGTTTTTTTACAGGAGCTGTATAAGAGACATAATAGTTAATTATTCCTCTGGAACTGCCCTGTTCAACTCAGTGGCCACTAGATACACGTAGCTATTAGACACTTAAAATGTCATGAGCATTTATGGAGGCATTATCGAAAGTCAAAAAATACACACCAGACTATCAAAGAAAAGAATGTAATACATCACATTAATAGTTGATTTACTATATGTTGAGATAACGTTTGGGGTATACTTGGTTAAATAAAATGTATTATTATTAAAATTAATTTTACCTGTTTCTTTTCTCCCTTTTTTTTTTAGTATGACCACTAACAAATTCAGAATTATTTAAGTGGCTTGTATTATATTTCTATTGGACGGTGTTGTTCTACAGTCTCTAAGCTCTATTCCTATGAGAGATTTTTGGCATGTAATGTGTCTGAACCATCTTATCTTAGGTTCCTATAGGAAAGACCTTATCAAATTAAAATTTAGTGCTATGTCCTTGATTTTTATGAGATATGATGGGAGAAAATGTTAAATCTTAAAATGGAAAATGATGGGCCTGTGCTATCAGACATCATTAGCAAAAGATTGTTACTTTATAAAAGAATTCTGTGTGTAGGATGCATGTCTAAAAACAAGAGATTTATGTGCCTTAAAAGAATATTCAAAACCAAAGATTCCAAATAGAGACCTGTTTTGTCAGCTTCTCAGCAGGTGATACAAGCAACAGACAGTCATAGTTAGTCATTTAGAAATGGGACAGAAGAAGAGGAGCATCATTTTGAAGAGGCAGCGGTGACCCAGCAGATGGTCAACCTGCCCACAGTCCACTTAGGGGGAGAACTGCAAGAAACAATCCACAGGAAGCTAGCAGAGGGACAAACCCAACAGGAGGCCACGCTGACATACTGTGGGGTTTTATTTGTTAGTTTCTGTTTTGTAGGAGGAGAGAGATTTATTTATTTGTTTCCTTTATTACGGTAGAGCATTTCAAGCTAGTCCACACGTGCCCAGTCTCTGTGATAGTGGAAAGAACTTTGAAACCAGAAAACGAAGGAAAGCATGCAGAATCATATCCACAATGGAACACTGGTTTACTTCACAGTGCTAGATACCTGTTACCAGTTGCAAGTTCTGGAATCTACATTCAACCTTGAAATTCTTGCCATTAAAAGAAAAAATGGAATTAAGATGCACTCTGAATTTTGCATGCCAGTACCCACATCGGCTATGGACCTCAGGATTCAGAACAAAGACGCGGTCTTCCCCGGGTTGCATTCTGAGGTAAACACGATGTGCTCTGTAACCTCACTTCCTAACAAGAGATTTTGCAGGACGGCTGGTAGGGAACGATGCCTCTACGAGGAAAGTCACTGGACTGAGGCACTGAACAATTTTAAAAGGGCTAAACATAGTAAATTTCTGAAATCACCTATCAATGGAGAAAAAAAAAAGAAACATGCCCTCTTTTTTCTGATTCTCTCTTAATTAGAAACCCAGTCGAGCTGTAACATTAATCTACTGCCTTTTGTACTCTGGTGCTGATTACTTTGGGCTTTCTTGCCCTCGGTGGTCTCCTCTCTTTTTTTCACAACCATTTGCCAATTCTCCACAAAGAGTTGGATGGACCTGCCTTAGAAGCTTCTCTGCTGGCAGTGACCTGGTGGGCTGGTCAACTGGGAAGACACAGTTGGGCAAGACTGACCGGGAAACCAGAGCAAATGGAGCCGAGGGGGTTCCTGCTTTGTAATCACAAAGGAAAAAAGATTTCACTATCTAATGACTCCCCGCCCCCCATTTTTGCACATGGAGGAACTGATGTGAAAAGGTTAAATTTCTAGTTCTGCAAATGTTACAGGCTTCCAGGAAGGTCAGGACAGAAAGAAAAATGAATGTTGTGTGTTTGGGCTATTGGTTGAATATACTGTCTTGCGTCTACAGAAAATGCCTTAATGGAATCCAAGCATTCCCTAATAGAAAGAGAAAGAAGGGTTTGCTCTTCTGGTCCTCCAACCTTTTCCATATTCTTGACCTTGAAAATAAGCCTTTGAAATATTCAAAAATGTGAAGTAAGCCGGAAAGGTAGTACATACACTCAACTAAAGTCTGTAAGTATCATGTCTCATGTCTTCACATTTTTGTCCAAATCCTTCACATCCCTGCACTCCAGATAACAATAATAATGACTAATGCTCTATGCAAATAAATCACAAACAGAGGATTGGTTTGAACCACATCATAGACCTTCATTTCGCGTGAGCCCCATTAACAAAGAAGCCAGCTGCTGACTTGAATAATTCAGTCTTAAAACACTGACAATCGAGGAAAAATTCAATAGCAGTTTACTTATCCTGAAAACTGGCAAACATTCCGTTTAGAAGGCCTCCGATCTAATTCCCAAGTCTCTTTTTTATATATAAAAAAAAGCTTCTCTTAGACCGTTGTAAATGATAGTTAGCCAATTTGCTTTACAAATGATGCCTTCAAGATCTTTAGAGATCACGCAAGTAGAAAAGTCCCTACTTTCCTTTTATTCCATAGCACTCAGCAATTCATTCTGATATATACTCACACCTAACCAAAGCTGGGAAAATATGTTTCTGAAACCAGTTGTCAATCACAGCAGCTACAAATCTCCAAGTGGCGGCCTGCCAGTTTTCTAAATATCAGAAATCATCTTCCATCAAAGTGCCTCAAAGTCTACAGATAGGAAGTACATTCTAGAGATGTTAAATCCTACTGTGAGGTGCAAAGGCTGAGTTTGTATTCTAACTGGATCATTCCAGGTTTAAGAAATTCGGTGTCAGACTTGTGAACTGATGTATTTTGACTCAGCCATTTTCGTTCCCCTAACACTGGGGTTATACCACACAGAAACATGGAGATCTCCTGCCAGTCTTGGCACTATAGGAAATGTCCTATTTTTTTACTGCCCATTCCCTCTGAGAAACATAGTATATTATACCTCGGTAAAGACGCCCTAGATGTGCACTTTGACACATCTCCCCATTTCACGGAGTAGAAAATGAAGGCCGAGAGTGTTAGATTAAAGCCAAGAGGCCATGATCTCACAGTTCGTGGAAAAGCCAGGATTTCTCATGCCTAATTCATACTTCCTCTAAAACAATGCTACCTAAAAAGAGATGTATTCCAGGAATTAGCTACGTGACCTAGTTGGAATGGAGATACCTAGAAAAGTAACATATGCTTCTCTAAGCTGGATATCATGAGTAAGGTCACAAAGTCTGGATTCCTGGATGTGTTACTCAAAGCTGAGGTCCTACACCAAGTCATTGCACTTTTTATTTATTTATTTATTTATTTATTTATTTATTTATTTATTTTATTTATTCATTTGAGAGAGAGAGGGAGACACAAGCAGGGGGAGAGGCAGAGGGAGAGGGAGAAGCAGACTACCGCTGAGCTGGGAGCTCGATGTGGGGACTCGATCCCAGGACCTGGGGATCATGACCTGAGCCACCCAGGTGCCCCAAGTCACCGCACTTAAACCCGTATCGTAGAACACCAGTGAGGTGGTGTGATTTGGGGTTATACATGCCCACTCAATATTATACTCTGCCCTTTGTTACATTTATTAAAAATCAAAGGACAAAGAACGAAAACTGATTGGAGTGCTTGGTTGTGCTGCCCCCTGGTGGTGGTATGTATCAACTGAGTAGCACTTTGTGTGAAGCTCCATCTCCATTCCCGCGAGGGATCAGCTATCTCCTGGAAGTCAATTCCTGAGAAAGCACGAAGAGAAGGGGTCGGGGCTTGCCTGAGTGAAGGTAAACAAAACAAACAAACAAAAAAAGCACCAGCTATTCTTTAAGATCATTTCACTGGGTAAGTACCAAAAATAACTTGATTTATTTTATATCTTCTGTATTTTTCTCAAAAATCTTATTTTTAGTAAAACGTAATGAAGTCTAACAACTGGAGTCCTGTCCTCAAATCATTATTGTTCATAGGTGGTATAATTAAAAACCAAGATTAAAATTGGACTTGGAGACAAATGAATTGGGTTCTAGATCTGATTCACTCATGGTCCAAAGTCATTCAACCTCTTTGACCTTGGTTTTCTTATCTGCAAAGCAACGGTGCAAGAACAGATGAGCTCAAAGATCACCTTTGCTACTATCATATATAATTTTAACACAATTATGAAAATAATCCATTTATTCATTGACTTGACAATTATGAATTAAAAAAAAATCTATCATGTCCTTGGCATTGTCACGGTAGATTAAAAAATGAGGCTTTTCAAGGGAAGTTCTCCCATGCTGTGGGGAGAGCAACCATCACATTCTGAAATTAAAATGCTGGCTATTTATTGTCTCTCTGGATTTTGATCTCCAAATCCAATAGCAAAATGAGCCTTGTCCATTAAGAAATAACTACCTACAGTATTTGCTCCTATGGCCCTTATTAATGTATTACTACAGGGGATATATTAAGATCTGAATTATTTTGACATTTACAGTAAGGTTTGTGCTTATAAACACAAGACCATACCCTATTAAAACCTATTAGCATATTATAACAGATTAGATGCTCGCAATGTGCAAGGGCAGTTGGTTCTGCAAACCCTTGGGGGAAAAAAGCTAAGGGCAGTAACAGCAATGATCTCAAATCACAGAAATGCCTTTGAAAGTGTGTCCTTGGTTTTATAGCACTAATTTAGGAGGAAAACATAATAAAAAGAAAAATATTCAATTGAAGTCATGTTTTAGGACATTCATCAGCCCTGGACTACAGATCCAGTATGCCTCACTAATTCAACGGGATAGTTCAAGACCCACTGACTGGGGTATCCAAACAAAAGGGACACAAGCGCCCCAGGAGACTTAACAACACATACGAATGTGTGTTTGCCTTCAGACAAGGGGAAGGGCTGACAGGTTACTTCATCTCTGTTAATAAAGATGTGTCTGTAGGTATATGTATGTGTGTCTGGGTATGTGTGTACATAAACGCAACAAGGAGATGAAAAATTTAGCCTTTCAGTACCTTCAGAACATGTTTTAAAACCATGAGACCCTAAATTCCGGTGCTAAAATTTGTTTAGTTAGGTTGCTGCAATTCTATTTATTAAAGGAAAATAACTTCAAATAATACCTAGAATTTACTCATTACTACATGCCAAGGACTGTTCTAAGCACTAATAGGTTTAAAGTCATTTCACTGATACAGAGATTACTATCTCCATTTCTCAGGTGAAGAAACCGAGACAAAAAGACATCAATTAACTTGCCCCAAAGGATACACAACTACTAGGTGATGAAACTGATGTGCATGGACCAAAAATCTGGCCACAGAGGAATGAATGAACACATCGCACCATAGCTGAATGCTTCTTTCTCTCTCAAGCAGATCGCTAAGCAAATCAGCTCACTGGCTCCCCCCGGAGATTAAAGGAAAGGGTGAGGTTCAAAAGGGAACAGGCAGTGCGATGAAAGGATGCAGTGAAACTCGCTCTTCTATCTAAGATGGCGCCTTAGTGTGCTAGGGAGGCCGTGACAGAACCACGGGCTGGTGGCGTACACAACAGAATTTATCTTCACACGGTTCTGGAGGCTCTGAGATCAAGGTGTTGGCAGATTTGGTTTCTCTGAGACCTCTCTCCTTGGCTTGTAGATGGCTACCTTCTCACTGCATCCTTACATGGTCTTTCCTCTATACATCTGTCTTCTTACAAGGACACTAGTCATATTGGATTAGGGCCCACCCTAATGACCTCACTTAGCCTTGATTACCTCTTTAAAACCCTATCTCCCAATACAGCCACATTGTGAGGCACCAGGAATTAGAGCTTCAACATATATATTTTGGGAGAATACAATTCAGCCCATAATGACTGTTTTTGTTGGGTTTCATGAGAATTCACGCCGGTCAAGAAACTGAGCAAAGCTGCTACAAAGGTTGGGTTCTTTGGACATGCTGCAATTAGAATAGAAATAATGTAAGTAATTACCTAATACTTATTAAGCATTCACACTGTGCACAGTTCTATAGAAAACACTCAGAAAAGGATTATGAATTTCAGTATCCATGAATATGGCAGTTCTCTGAGAGTGTCCCGGTGCATAACAAGCTGCTTCGTGCCAGGAGAAATGTTAAGAAATGAAACAGCCCCAACCTCTATGTATTTAAAACCTTGTTGAAAGAAAAAGGAAAGACACATGTAAAACATTAACACAAAAGCACAAAGCAGCATTACCGTAGATGCCAAATTACAAATGGGTGAGGAGGAGGAAAATAAAGTCTGAACTCAGAAGAGAAATGTGAGTTCGACAGAAGGTATCATGGAATAGGAAGGCTTTCAGAGGGAATCAAACTTGGCATGAGGCTTCACGTTGAGCAAGATTGAAGGGACAAAGAGCAAAGAGGCATTCCAGGAAAGCAAAGCTCAGAGGAATGACCAAACAATAGTGAGAAGAAAAATCTTACTAAAATTAAGGGTCCTAGAGGAAAATGACCAAAGCTGGTTAGAAAGGTAGACTGGAAAAATTACATACAATATGTTTTGTCACTCTGCCTTGCAAGGGGAGTATTATTATCATCATTAAGTTATAGAAGAGGAAAGCAGGGCCAAAAGTTTAGTAATTAACAGTTACAGTGTAATAAACAGGTAATAAACAAGAGAGTTGGTTTTTTGGAGACTTGGCACCTTCAAGTTCCAACGAATCTACAACAAAATTTGACTCTTAGGACAAATATACCTTTGGCACATCATGTTTATTTCCACCTATCAACAATAGAATTTAATAGTAATTTTTTAAAAAGGGTAGCCTTTTTTTTTCTTTTTGGCTCTAGCATACAAAGACTCCATTTTTAAGTTGCTGAATCACATGGTCTGGAGGTTGTCTCTGAGAGCAGGTACTAAGCACTGATTTCAGGCTCAGCTTCAACTGGATGAGGAATGTGGTAGGATTCCTGGGGTGTCAAGAAGCCTATATTCACCTTCCCCCCAAAATAAGCTTCTTTTAAATGCTTCTGAATAGGAAGCAATGCCTTCCACACACTGCTCTTCCTTTCTGAGCATCTATCTCTTTCATTTCTATCTCATGGCATTAAATGAGCTTCTCATTGCCAGGCTGGGCCCCAGGTACTTCTCTTTGAGTACTTAGGGAATCAATAAATGGACAAAGCAACCTCTGTTAATCACTTACGGAAGCATCTCAAAAGGAGTAAGTCTAAATGGACCGAGGAGGGTAACTTACTGACTTCCAAACAGCCAGAGTCAGTGGGATACAATGGAGGGATTATGAGCTCTGAAATCACGTGCACCATGTATAGAATTCAACTCCAATTCTTCTTACCTGTTTGACATTGGGAAAGTAACTTTTCTGATCCATAGTTTTCTAGTCTGAAAATGGGATGGATACTTAAGTCACTGAGTTGCCATGAATATCAAATAATATGTAGAACAAGTATAGTGTGTGGTAGGTAGCAGTTGCTCAAGAGATATTCGTCTCCTCCCCCCTTCTCGTGAGCTCTCTTGGATGAGAAAAGACAAACAAACAGCATTGGAAAGAGAGCGATGGAACTTAAAAGAGCTTATAAAGGAAAAGTAGGGCAGTGGTGTGCCTGGTAAAGTGGATTTGTTTTAGAAAACCCCTAATTTGTAGCATTTGCCCATTTTTGTGGTGTAGATACACCTCACTATGGCTCATTTCAAGCTACCAAGAGTATAACTAGCAGCTCTCAAACTTCCTGAATATTTAACAATCTGTTCTCACAAGCCACACTAGCTGGCTCCACGCAAGAGGAAACTTGATAATTGTTATTTTCCTCATGTGGTACTAGGCTCTTTTGTCTCTGTTTTCTGTCTTGTCTTCGAAGTGTGGGTGTAAGGAGTGGTTTGGCTGAATTCAGAATAAGCCAAAGTAATGTTGATAGTTGGGAAGAAACACTACTAGCTGAGCAACTACACAATACATATAGGTAAATGGAAAGCTACATAATAAAATATTTGGTTAATTACAAAGTCCCTGAGTTACATCTTCAGCATCTCCGATAGTGCTTGCCGCAAGGTATTGCTGTCTATAGTTACTGGTTAAATGTACTGATTAGATACTTTCCTTTGATTGCAATTAAAATCAGAGTCATGTTGTATTGTGTTTTCAGACAAGGAGGAGTTTGAAGTATAGCTGAAATAGTTGTAGCTTGTGGGCACTCAACCTATCAATCTGAAAATCGGGATAATGATACATATTTTACAGGGCTGTGTACATTTTTTGGCATAGAGCCTCCTTGTGATGTCGGATAGCAAAGTATTTAAATATACGGACTTGGCAGCCAAATTGCCCGGGCTTAAATCTTGGTTCTTCTGCATACCATCTGTGTAAAATAGTCTAGTGACTTATTCTCTGTGTGTCTCAGGTTTTTCATCTCTAAAATAAATAAAAATCATAATGATACCTACTCTGGTTGGTCTGAGGGTTATATAAAATATAGATTATGCAAACTTCTTAGAACAATGTTGGCACGGGATAAGCTAATAATAAATGTTGCCTATTATTATTTGTAATACGTGACCAGTAAATGTTCCTGCTCCTGTCCATCTGTTCCTTCTTGGCTTATATTAGTCTTCATGGCCTTCAAGGTTCTTTATAATTTGGTCCTGGTTTGGTCCTGGTTACCAATTTAACCTCTCCTCCTGCTGTACTTGAACACGTATCCACCGTTGTACTCACAGTTTCCTCGAAGACTCACATTCAAGCTTTTAGGCCTGCCAAAAATATCTTTCCAACTTTCTTCCACTCATCTAAGTCTGACCTAACCCTGCGGGATCAAATCTCCCCTCCAGCTCTCATGGTCTCCCTTTCCTTAAATCCTCTAGCAAGTATACTTAATAATCATTAAGTATACATAAGAATCATTAGCAAGTATACATAATTAACCATTTAATTATGTATTCCCCTATATTTTTCTTTCTGCTTGAGAAAGGGAACTATGTTAGGATATGTATCCTACCTCTAAAATACATACAGGAAACATACACTTCCCCCAAGGATTATGCATTAATTGATTTATTATATAGAATTAACTTTATTGTTATAGTATCAATAGGGCCTTTATCAAAAGAACTTTTGCTTCCAACTGATAGCATCTGCATTAAAATGCCAGTCATGTAAGAGTGTAAAGTTAGGAGACAATATTTAATTGCTTAAAATTATGAAATCACTGTAATGGCTTGTCTTTTGAATGCTAGGCATTTCTACAGTTTTATTTTTTTTAAGTCTATTATCATGGAATCAACCTCATTATATTATGATAATTTTTTTATATTCTAGCAGAGGTAGAAATTTTACATACCAAAATGCAGAGAAAGTATACCCCATTAGTTCTGATTTAAGTTGCAACATAAAAAGGAACAAAGAAACACCCTTAACTGGGTGTAATGTATCGATTTCTTTTCACTCTGATGATGATGAATGCAGTGTGGTTGTCCAGGTCTCTAAAGAAGTCAGAATATCACACGAGATATCCTCAGATAGCGGAAGAAACAATTAAGAAGAAGAAATGTGCTCCCAAAGAGCTCGACTCTGCTCATACAAGTAAGCAAGTGCGGATGTCGGGGCATCAGGGGAACCCACTATTGTTCTGTGGGCGCATGCGCAGTGCTGGGTGAGACACATGGTCGTGTCTGTCAGGTTACTTGCTCTCTAAAAGTTATTTGTGAGTATTTTTTAACTCTACTGAATCCCATGAGACTAGTGTTCCGTCTGCATTTGCTATACCAAAGAAATTCCATGACTGCAAAATTAAGGCAATCCAGGCCTGCAGATGTCACACGTAATGTAAGAAAAGTCAATCATTTCCACATTTAAAAAGTTAAACCAAGATCCACCAGGGCTCCTCGACCAGTGACTTCCTGAGTTAGTTATCAGGGATATAGGATTTTGTTTTTTGTTTTTTTTTTCCTTTTAATTCCTCTCTAGACTGTATCGCGTGTCTTGTTTATACAATCCTACTTTTCCAGGAAAGCACTGACATGAAGCGGGCACTTAAGAAATGTTTGTTTCTCTGTATCCTGACCTTTAAAACATAGAACAACAGAGACTGAAAACAATCACAAACCCTAAGCCAAAGACAATGTTATTTACTGGTATATGTGCAAACCAAACTCAAAATAGACACATTTCTAAAATTAAGCCTCCAAACACATACGGAATTTTAAAAGACTGGGTTTGAGTTTAGAAGCTTGTGAATTTTAATAAAGTAATACCGATCCAAATGGACTGTCCTGGGAGGAATACATCAAAGAATATGATCCTGGTCGCCGCATCTGGGGTAGGGCATCATAGCCACGGTTTACCTAGTGTGAGCGCAAGCACCGAGGGGCAGGATTTCCCTGATATCCCTAGCAGAGTACCCGGCTCTCAATAACTGTTTATTAAGAGAATTAATGTAATTTAGAAAAAAGAAAGATTTCCTGGGTGAGCAAAGGTGGAAAGTTGTCTAGTAGAACCATGCCAAGTTTCAGGCTAAGAGACCAGGGAGGGTCCAAAAAGACAGTGTGGGGGAGGGGCGGGGGGGCGGGGGGGGGGCAGGGAGGGAAGGGAGATCGCTTTAACACTGGTCTCTCTCTGTGTCCCTTTGTCTGATGTCCTGTCCATTCTCCTTTTCCCCTCAGTTATTTTGCTTTTCTACTTTCTTCTTTATTCTGATGCCCTTTGCCTACCTCTATTGCGTCTCATTACTTCTCTTTATAGGATTTTTTTTTCTACCTCTAGTCTCCAGTACCCCTGACCCCATTCTCTTTAACTTAATATTAATTATGATTTGGTCCAAAGTCCTGAAGTAAAGGAAGCAACAAATCGTTTTTAATGGGCACATTCTGTCACTTTCAACAGATTTCAATAGAGAGCTATGAAAGTAGGAGACAAGGCTTGGAGCCAATCTAATAAAGTGATATAACAGTCCTTAGCCAGGGGCGCCTGGGTGGCTCAGTCGTTAAGTGTCTGCCTTCGGCTCAGGTCATGATCCCAGGGTCCTGGGATCGAGCCCCGCATCGGGCTCCTTGCTCTGCGGGAAGCCTGCTTCTCCCTCTCCCACTCCCCCTGCTTGTGTTCCCTCTCTCTGTCAAATAAATAAAATCTTTAAAAAAAAAATAAAAAAAAAATAAAAAAAAAAAAAAACAGTCCTTAGCCAGCTATGTAAAGAAGAGTTACTCTCCCTGCATGAAAGGGTAACGGGAGGGGGATGAAGAGATCTTCCGACCCAATCATCACCAGTTGCAAAGCAACCCTGGTTCCCTTGGGAGCCATCACACCTGAATGTCCCTGTGGAAGTGGCCTTGGTTACAGGTGCATTTGTTTAGCAGGGGCAAACCTGCAATAATCCCACAACGCTTCTCTAAAACGAAACCAAGATAAGGACAGCTCTGTGAGACAAAACAACACTTCTCCCAGGTGAAACTCTAAAAAGAGTTTTACCTTTAAGACAGTTGGCTGGATGGATTTAATCATTTTGAGAAGTATGATTATAATTCCAAGTAAGGAAGCATTCAACTTGCCTGATATAAACTTATTTTTTTTTAATGGGCAGAAGACATGAACAGACATTTTTCCAAAGAAGACATCCAAATGATATAAACTTTCTACTGAAGCGTGAGATACACAAAGAAAAGAATGCCCACCATATGTACGCAGATGGATGATTTTCACCAACCGAGCGTCTAGTTCCTAAATCGAGAGACAAAGCATTATCAGTGCTTCGCCCCCATCCGGTTACATCCCATCCCAGCCTATGGGGAACCACTATCCTCACATCAAACCTAATAGTTGGCTTTTGCCTGGTTTTGTACTTCACACAGTATTGAACACCTTTCATTTATTATTCACTTACTATTGAAAACTTTTAATATTTTTAAATACCTTTCATTTGAGCAGGTTATTTTTCTTGGAAGTAACATGAATGAGATGGAAAACTGCTATGAATTAATAATTTGCATAAAAATATACCTGTGCTATGGTTAACTCTGATATATTTAAAACAAGTATGTCAAAGATGATGTGGCATTAGCTAGAAAGTTACAGCAACATGCAATCCCCAGGAATCTAATAAACTGAGGGAAAAGGGAAATACTTCACTCACAATAGTATTAATTTATAAACACACACACAGAGTTAAACATTTAAGCTGTCACACTATGGAATTAGCTTAAGTAATGTTTACTTTAAAATAGCAGTTTGGAAGTTACTACCGACAAATATAAAGTTCTATATTGTTTTCCAAAATCCTATTAGATAAGAAAAGAACAGATAAAACCTCATTTGGATAACAGATGATGAGGAAAATTCCTGGGACATTTTGATGATCCAATTGCTTGATTCAACTTCTAAAAAAGAAAATGCAATCCCAGGCTGTAGAAACAGACATAAAATAACTGGAAAGAATCTCCTCATAGACTCTGAAACGGTCATACCCTTTTTGGCATCTCACATATTCTTGTTGTACCTTAAAAGAGACATTTGCAAACGAGGTTGCGTGCAGGACAGCAATCCATTTGTTGAGGCTGAAGAAACGGGGTACTTCGGGCTAGAGAACGGAGTTTGGGGGACATGAGAGCTGTCTCCAAATATTTTAAGAGTTGTCATGTGAACAGTGAAATGGATTTAATCTAAACTTTCCTTGAGGATAGAACTTGCCAAAATTAAGCAACAAGGAAAAGATTTTGCTAAATATATATATATATATATTTATTTATTTATTTATATATATAAATCTTAGCTAATAATTATAGTCATCCAGCAGTCGGATTGGCTGACTCAGAAGACAATTCCCTATTAGAGTGGAACATAACCTTCAGGAGAATAGCACTCAACAAATTTAAGAGAGTTCGGCCTCACGATAATAATTTGCAATAACAGGATGTGCTGACTCGAAGAGGCAGTGAGTTTCACGGCTCTGGAGCCTCCAAGGAGGGCAGAGCACGGATCGGGAGGGCAGTAACACAGCTGACAGAGCTCCGGAGTCTCTGAAAGTTATATTTTATGTTATATTATGTTATGTTATGATTTTATATTTTGTAGTCATTGAAAAAGGTTTTATATTACCTATTTTTCTTTAAAGAGGTTGACATTACGTGGTTAAATTTTGCAATATGTTTGAACCCTTGGGCAAATGTATTTTCTTAACTAAACCTATTGAAACGTTCTGCACTAGCAACTAGTGAATTGCCGAACTGTTATATACTCCTCGTCTCAATAAGGATGATTGAAGTAATGATGCAGTAACCAAAAGCCCCACCATCTCAGTGGCTTTATTTTTGTTTTTTAAGGTTTTATTTATTTATTTTGAGAGAGAGAGAGAGCATGAGCATGCACAAGTTGGGGGGGGGGAGCGGAGGCAGAGGGAGAGAAGCAGACTCCCCGCTGATCAGGGAGCTGATGTGGGGCTCAATTCCAGGACCCTGAGATCATGACCCGAGCAGAAGGCCGATGCTTAGCCGACTGAGCCACCAAGGCTTCCCTCAGAGGTTTAAAGAATAAAGTTCATTACTAGCCCTTACTACATGTGCATTGCAGGATGCCTCGGTCTGAGCTCCTGACCCCAGGTTGCAGAGCAGCTCCTGGTGAGAATGGGAGAGAAAGAAAGAGTGGCAAATGGCCTACACTCTTAAAGCTGCCACCAGGTAGGAACTTACATCCCATCTGCTGACATTTCATTGGTTAAAGGAAGTCGAATAATTAGGAAGTTTAGCAAAGGCTGGGAAAACGTCTGGATCACACCTCCTCTATTTTGCTCTTTTGCTGACCGACAGTCCTACTCCCCAGTAAGGTGAAGCCTATTTAGAGATGCCACCTGGAAACACAGCCCTCTTGCAGTGACGTGTCCGCAGCCTTAAACAAAACTCTGCAGCACACCTGTGTTACAAGAGTGCAAACCACAGGTGAGGCTGGAACAGAAGGTACTAAGCTGAAATTGGTATATTTTAGCTCATTTTCTCACAGTGTACTGATGAGAGCTCTTCGTTATTGATTTGGTGTTGTTCAGTGATTAGAGATGCACTTCTTCCTGAGAAATTGCGGAGTTGATGCACTAATTTCATGCTAATATATACAAATCTTGAAAAGATTTTGTTGGATCTGCTTCCCAAGATGAAGCTGAAGAACAGATCACACACCACACACACGATAAAAGCCTCACTGGTTAACGGATGCAGGAACTAAGGAATTAAAATGATATTCATATATTATGATGCTTTCACCTCCCCCCCTTCTATTCCTGTGCTTTTCTCCCCGGGGATATAAAATAAAATTTAAAATCCTCCCCAAGGATATCTGTCTTTCTGTCACCAAAATCCATTTTTGAAGGCAGCAGACAAGACAATGTAGCTGTGGGGAGTGCTGTCCTGTTACACCCGTGAAACATTCAACACACTCGGATACTGTCTCTAAGTGACCTTAAATGGCAGTGGCTATTCTATGTTGAATTTTAATTCCTTCAGAATCATTTCCTGTACACCTTCAATATCTACCTATCTCCCTCCCCAATTCTGCTCTCATGGGTTCTTTCCACTCACCCGTCTTTGCCAAGCAAGTTATTTCTCTCTTCGGTTTTAATAATCCATCATTTTAAATGGAAGTGTCCTGATGGAGTCTCATGAAGCCATGCCCATTGATAAGAAGCAGTTCAGAGAGTTTCTATATTTAACAAACCTGTGTGGAATGTCCTCCCGTGTCAAGACGGAGACCAAGTATAAGGATTTAGTGATGAGCAAGCCACAGCTCCTGACCTCAAAGACATAACAGTTCTGCAGGGGAGTCTAAAAACCAAATATGTGATCGTAATGGAGAATCTCATAAACGTGAGCATGTTTCCCATCTTCGTTGTTTTATTTCCCTCAACTATTTAAACACGCTTAGTCCCAAATGGAAAACCATCTAGCATTGATTCCCGAATGCTTGTCCCTGACTGACTCACCTAAGATTCTCAGTGGGGGCTTGTTATAAATAGAGCTTCTTGGGATCTTCACCAGGAAGTTCAGATGAGTAAGTTTAGAATGAGTCCTGAGAATCTGCAATTTTCCAAAGCTTCCAAGGTGACTCTTCTACACAACCAAGCTTTGGAACCTCTGTGTTAAGGCAAATAGTGAGATCACCTTTCCTCATAAAGAAACCAATATAGACAAAGAAAAAAACAGGCAATGGAGGCAATTATTTTCATTAAATTAATAAGGGCATATCAGTGTATTGCTGCAAACCAAAATATCAGAGGTAATCCAGGTCTAATTTAAAGTAAAAATTTTATGAGTAACTTCTGGGTATGGGGAAAATACTCTTTCTTAATGTAAGATGGTAAAAATGGAACAACCCCTAACATGACTTGTAGTAATATGAATGATGGGAATATATAATAGAAAAGCTAAACTACTGACTATAATCAATTTTTATCAAAGTCACGTTAAATGGGTAAATTGCTTACATAAAAAAATTTGGAAAATTACACAAATTGAGCGGAATTAAAAATACATGATCAAGAATCTGTACAAACCAAAGGAAATAGGAATTGTTCCAGGATCATTTATCTTGCCTCAGAGGTAGAAGGCTCATCTAGTAAGGAAAATATCCTGAGTAAAATGGACCAAATTGGCTAAATAAGAAAAACAAGAAGTAATCAAGTTTGAGAAAGAGGCATTTGGGAGGGCTAAAAAGATTATAAAATGAAGTTAAGGAAGTGATAAATAAATCAATATACATCAGCGATGGGTCAGGAAAAGGAGATTGTGTAGGAGTTTAAAGTACATGCAAAGGCATTTTTCAAGTACCGGAGGAACTGATACGAAAATTTATTGAGCAAAAAGACAGAATGTATATCTCATACATAACCACATAGCTAAGTGCCCTGGCTTATTCCCAGAGCTGAATATGGGAATTCAACTAGCAAAATGGGGTTTGGGAGAGGATCATTTAAATTCTGTCATATGTCCAGATCCCAAGCCCTGGGAATAGAGCATCCATCCACAAAGAAAGGAACCGCAAATATTAGACAAACCAGCTGATGGTGCAGAACTAGTAGGCATCAGACGAAGAAGAGATACAATAAAATCCAGCAACTCATAAATAAACTAGTAAGCTAGGAGAGTCTATACAATTCCAATAAATCTGTAAAGCCATGGAGTTCACATTTAGGTTGAAATCGGCATAGCTATCTGCTATCACATCAGGCTATTACATGGCAGAGGGAGGAAGTGAATATTAATTCATCAGAAATCAGGAACATAGAGTAAGAAGAAAAAATATAGCACACAATTTATGATATTCAAAGCAGCCAAGTAATTTAGGATTTAGCGAGAAACGGAGATGCAATTTGGGACACAGTTCTTGGAGTAGAACATAAGATTCCAGAACATATCAAAGGTTCTCCAAGTGTAAGAACACAGATTAACATTGGAAGTGAGTTTGAGAATTAAAAGGCTAGCTTTGGAAAATTATGGACAGTTTGGGTCACCTCATTAGGGGATTGGTCACAGTCCATTGCATGACATCTGACACTAACTGTTTTTAAGCACGGGCCCGCTTCTTCTATTATTAATTTCTACCTAAGGGCAAATGCCAAGAGAACTTACTTTAGTTTCTGCCTCCTGCTGCCATTTCAACTGTCAGCAACAGCAGGAGTCAAAAATGAAAGGTACCATCTTAAAGAAAAGCCGTGGCGCAGTGTCATTTTAAAAACTGACAGCTTTGTGCAGTCCCCAGTCGTAAGGGAAGGGGATTGTCACTTGTGCCTCCCATTGCCACTTTGACAAAGGAAGACATTCTCCCACATCCAAAGGCAACAGTAATTTTAAAATGGCAAGTAGAAACATATTTGCAAGGGGCAAGCGGGAATGGTCTTGACCTCAAGGACCGTAAACTGTTGTGAGATGGGGAATAGCTGAGTCTGTTCACAAACGAAACAAGACAAAACAACGACAACAAAACCACACACACAACTAAGAAAATGGAGGTTTCTGTCTGACCTGTAATATAATAAAGAGAGTCTAATTTACAATGTGAGAGAGCACACAATCAGCCAAGATGATAAAGTCATGCCAGGAATTGAGTTAATCTCACTAAAAAAATAAACTATACTATTTTGTATTTTGTAGGAAAGGTAATCGAGAAAAGATAGCTGTGAAGGAGTCGAGACACTGAAATGAATAGAGTGGGCAGCTGTCTAAATTGTTAAGGTCCAGGATATTAAAAAAAAAAAAAAATATTTCCAAACATCAAAATTCACTGTTAAGAAAGGGCCCACGGGTCCTGGAATCATTTTGTTTTTCCTCAGAGTGTAGCTGATATTAAATAGGCAGACAAGGAGAATGGTTTACGATAATGAGGCAAGTTTTTGGAGGCACAAAGTGTGGGAAACGTCCATTAATTGAAAGGAAAAACAGAATAGATACGCATCCTTCTTTCCCTCCAGATAACTGTCACAAAATATAAGCATTTTGAAGAAATATAAATTGCCATACTTACTGACCTTACTTTATAATAAGAGATACATTGAATTCAGTTCTGTTCTCTTAATATGAGAGCGAACAGTATTTCTACACTGCAATGAAAACTCTGGGGACCGGGTTCGGCTGCATTGCTTTGGTATTCCACTGCAAACTAGGATGGAGTCTGGGACGGAGTAGAACAGGGCAGGAGAGATGTGAGTTTGCTGGAGTATCTGCCTCTGCTGTGTTACATTCCACCGGACAGGGCAGACTCAAGCCCATTTCCGAACCACACAGCAGGAGTGCAGACATGGATGAAAAATATGATATTCTCGAGTGAAATTTAAGGCAAGCCCAGTTTGATGAGAGCATTTGGAGAGATGATCAAGGAAGCCTCATCAACCCTCCCAAAGGTAATAATGATTCAGACTATCAGAGGACTGGCAACATTATAGCAACATTACAGCAAATTAGGATACCTTAAGGAACAAGAGCTGTCCCCTTTCTCGGCAAGGATATTCTAACGGGAGTCTGAGCTATAAATGCAACAGTATCATGCAGAGATGTAACAATTCATGTTGGGAAAGCAGATGAATGGTTTCTTCTCCTGAGTCAGTGTTAGATCTGCTTTGAAAGGATAGGTTGGGCATTGCTCCATCATTTGAATAGTGGTCTGTAATGATCCAAGTGGTTTATGGGGTGACCTGGGACAATATTTTGGGTCTTCTTCCATTGTTTTCTTCTTCAATCTGAGGAACTTCTAACCACCTTCATTCAGAGCAACCAAGTACTTCAGGGTTTAAGTGTGATTTTTCTACCACTGCATTAGGATGCAGGTTATGTATTGCTTCTTTCAGGTTTCCACACCTATAGGTAGCCTAATTTCTGGCCATTTAACACATGAAACAGTAGCCACTCATCTGACAGCAGCTTCCTTACAGGGTGTTGATCAGACCTAAATTAACTAAATTTAACTAGAGCTAAATTAACTCTCCTTTGCCAAGATGCTTTGAGGCCAACCAGTAAATCTGAAATTATTTATGGCCTTTTGAGTGAGAAGTATCAAAACGGGTCTTTCAAAAATCTACCATTTACTAGTAGAAGATCTTTGGAGAGATCAATTACCGTCTTTCATCCCAACATGAGGATAGACCAAACCTCAAAGAATGGGAAAAGTAAGCTATGTAAAGTACTTGTCACCTAAGCCCACGAGACAGTTCCTTTCCCTAAGAAGCTTTCACTTAAAATAGCTGATAGAAAGAAACATAATAAATGAGCCTCAAGGAGAATGGATCCCTTGATGTGGACCACTGCTACAAAAGTTCACTAGAAGTAGACGTTGATTCGTGTTTATGTCTGAATTTATTTGTGCATCTGGCGTCCTGGTGAGTGGGCTAGCTATTATGTCCCCATTGCTCTCCTTCACTAAGATTGAAGGAAATCCAACTGATGAAGATCTGACCTCTCATGCCTGCCCCAAATCCCCAAGTTTGGGGCTGCCCTCCACCCAAATATCAAGTTTTGTTCTTTCAAGAGTGAGGAGTGAATGAGGACTCCTGCGTGTATCACGTCTACCTGTTTCCCTGTCCCTTCCTCCCTTTTGACTTGCCTGCTTTGTGGACTGCCCTCTTCTGACCTACAAACTGCATGTGGTCTTGGGCTTTTGAGATATTACATAGCTTTGACCTTCCACTGCTTTTGACCTCTGACTTCCTGATCCACCCTCCTTTCAACCCAGCCCCACATTTCATTCTCGACTTCCCGCTTGCTCTCAGAGTCTGGACTTCTACGTCAGCCCCTGCCCATGGATCAGCCTGACAGCTCCGGCAAGGCTCAGTGTAGGTTGACAAGTTAACACGTGAGGAGGGCGTATTCATGTCATGATTCCTAAAAGATTTAAATATACACTACATAGGGTTTGTGATCAGATGTTACGAGGGGAACTTGTGCAATTGCTACTACATCATGTGTTATATGCCTCCTGTCTGACATCCCAATCAATTTTGTGTTCCCTTTTGGCTAGTTGCTACATCTACCCTCTGCTTAGGAGCTTCTGGAAAAAAACAAAAAGTGTTCCTTCCGTCCTGCTTTACTGCAACCACAGATATAGAATCACCCCTTTACTAAATCTTTCCATTTAGATGATCTAGAATGTGATGCAAGTCAAATGTTTTGGGGAGCACCTGGGTAGCTCAGTCAGTTAAGCATCTGACTTCAGCTCAGGTCATGGTTTCAGGGTCCTGGGATCGAGCCCCACGTTGGAAAGTCTTCTTGTCTCTCTCCCTCTCCTTCTGCCCCTCCTTCCACTTGTGCTCTCTCTCCCTCTCTCTCAAATAAATAAATAAAATCTTTAAAAAAAAAATCAAATGTTTTTCAGTGTAGCTAATCCCTTCCCTCTCTTGACATTGCATTGTTATTGGTCACCAGTGACATGTTACTTGTCTTTATTCCTCATACTTTGTAATTCCACATCAAACCATAAGTGCTGAACGAACACAAAGGATCAACAAACACAAAGGCGAGGACTAAAGCAGCAAGGGTAAAATTTTAAGGAGCACCAGAGACAGGATGATGTCAGTCTCAAAGACAATGCATCCTGAAGATCAGACAAACCAGTCCAATCAAAAAATGTTAGGTTCAAGTTGTCAGGTAGGCCCCAAAGCCAAAAGCCACACTTGACTCAGGAAACAGTGGAGGTCAGCGCAAGAACTGGGAGATGGTCCAGCGCACACCCAGGGAAACGTGCTGTTCCAGCATCTGAAGATCAGTTCCCAGCGAAACTCGGCGATCTACAGCCTGGACCTTTTGCCAAGAGCAACACCATCTCTGAGCCCACTGGGAGAGGCAGAAATGAAGATCTAGAGCAGAGAATTAGAGGGAGGAAAATAATGGCAGATCCTGACCCCACCATGGAAGATGCTAAAGAATTTTGGCCAACTGTATCTTAAAATCTTTCTTTCCTTTTTTCTAAAGGAAAGAAATTTTCCACCAACTTCTTTTATTCCTCAATCTCTGTTTTCTTTGAAAAATTTCTTTCTTGTCTGAACACTAAATTTAGATCAGAGCTTGGTTCTCTTTCTCTCCAGAGAGAGAGAGAGAGACAGAGACAGAGATAGAGAGACAGAGCACATGCACAGTTATGCATGTTGTTCCACAGGGGGTTAAAAGCCAGAATACACACACACACACACACACACACACACACACACACTCAAATGTGTATGTATGTGGGTATATGCAGATGTAGACAGATAATACGTATAGAATATGTTTATGTATGTACATATTTTATATATACATACATTAAAATACCTGTACATTGCATATCTGTGAGTGTATGGATCTGGGTATTTGGGTGTATATTCTCACCCTAGAATATCTTATCTACTCATTACTAAAACTATGACTTATTAATATACATAAGCTGACAAACAGCATAATTTTGCCACATTCTTACTGCAAAGGCACAGTCCTACATCATAGCAACTGAATGGAGAGATCCAATTTGGATCACCTACATTACTTCAAATTTAACATATCGGATACAAAAACATATCGTCTCTGAAATCAACTTAATTAGATTTTTATAAAGCCAGAGGGAGAGGGACAGTTATAAGACATGAATCCTATAACTGAAAATCTCCCTGGGCTCCATTGCACATAGGTAACATCCCTCTTTTCTTCACTAGGCTCCTTTCTCAAACAGGCTCTCACTTCCCTGTGGTCCTTGGATGCCCCGCAGTTAGATCCTTACCACTTAGCCCCATAGGAAGAGAAATTTTCTTCCCTAACAGATCCAATTGGAGGCCAAGAATTCAATTTCATTTTCCTGTTTTGGGTTAAATGTCCATCTTCAAAGTAATTATTGTAGCCAGAGGTGTGGAATATGCAGGCCTGCCCGGGCCAAAAGTACCAGAATGATGAACACTGATCATGCACAGGAGGGGACTGTTTCCCCGAAGGAAAGTGAAATGCCGTTCCTGCAAGTAGGAAATGAACACTGGGCAAAGAGATTTCTAAAACGGTTCCTCCTTTTACTATCTATGGGATCATACAGTCATTTTTCTTTACTCTTTTTCCTAGAATAGGTCCACATTTAATTGCTCGTTTTAACACATTTCCTTTATAGAAGTTAGAGTATTTGTAACTGTTTTAATTATTTTTCACTTGTCCATCATCTAACGCACTAAAAGCGAGTCCCATTAAGGGCAGGAATCTTATTTTTTTAACCTCGAGTGAGTAGCACAATCCCTGGTACATTTTTTAACTCAATATATATCTTCCCCAAAAATGAAAGAATTGTACATCATGTGTATGAAAAAATACACGGAAATACTTTTTTAAATGTTAGCAGCCGTTACTGTGATGAAGCTTGGGGTAACTGTTTTTCTTTATTTTTTTCCTTTTCCATTTTTCCAAAATGTCTATGCATAATATAGTTTTCTTTTTATTTGTTGTCTATATACATATAAACAATAGCACTTTTAACATTTGTTTGAAACTGTAAAAAGCTCTGCAGTTTCACTTAATTGCCTGGCGGGGATGCCCTCAAGGTGCAGCTGCTGAACTTGTCCAGGCCAAAGGTAGGAAGGACTTACACTGGGGAGGGCCAGAGGGACTGGAGACCGAAGAAGAGATTCCATCAACAGCCTCCCTCCCATTTTATCGAATGCCTTTGTTATTCTCCAAAAATTCAAAGTATCTGCCAAAAACCGTATCTCTCACACACACAAATTGGTGTATTTTTTGTACAATCCTGCCTTGAAGTTATATCCCATGTATCATTTTTATAAACACGGGTGCAGCCAGCCTGTGAAGCATATAAAATAGGTGATGTGGCAAAGCAGAAACAGGAGAGCTCTACCAAGCAAAGAGCATACAAGGGCTTAGGCTTGGGCATCAGGGAAAAGTGACTGAGCACGCCACTGAACTTCCCACTTACAAGTAGTGAGCACATGGGGCGCCTGCGGGGGAACAGTTGGTTAAGCATCTGACTCTTGGTTTTGGCTTAGGTCCTGATCTCAGGAACCTGAACTTGAGCCCCGTGTTGGGCTCTGCACTCAGCACGAGTCTGCTTGAGACTCTCCCGCCCTCTCCCTCTGCCTTTTCCCCTCACTCTCTAAAATAAATAATCATTAAAAAAAAAATACAAGCAGTGAGCACGAGTATCTGTCACATGTGGAGGACTGTATGCTACCCGTGGTCATCAGAGAGACTTCAAATATCCTCTTAACCTTTTCTTCATGTTTACCAGTTACAAATGTCTGAAAACTTCCTTCTTCATGTGTCCTTCTGTAACTCTTTTCTTTCACATGTATATGACATTTTTATCTCCCTTGATTGTCTCAGTAAATCCCTTCATCGGGCTACCATACTTGCCTACACATAAGGGGCCTTCTTAGAATGAAGTTCTCACCAAGACTTTCATATTGTGAAATGGCTCTCAATTACTTAATTTGGAACAACAATGAACTGTTTGGGAAGGACCCAATAGCCTGAAATGGCCTCTATCAATGTTAATGTCAGAGGCTTACAGAAACCACCAAAGGGAGTCTTTTTTTTTTTTTAAGTAAGTTTAACACAAATGTCATCATTCTAACAATGGCAAGTGCTGGATGTTAAAGAAAAGACTCTTAAGAATCACTTTTAAATGCATACAGTAAGTGGTTACATTGTAGAGATCACAAAAATACAACCACAGAACAAATGAAAAAAAAAAGGAAATGGGTACTTTTGTATAGGAATAAATCTCCCAGTGACAGCATCATACACACATTTTTAAGAAGTGCCTTATCTCAGACAACTTAGATGGAATTAAAGGCAAACTGCTGTAAAAACCATGCATCTGATAATAATAAAGATCCTTGTGGTAAAAAATACATGAAAAGAGTTTGAAAAAAACAGGTTTTGTAAAAATTGAGAAAATTTTTTAAAAAGTAGTGCTTCTAAATTAAAGTATCATTTATATATGTGTCTGTAATAACTGGTGTTGTGACAAACTTCAATAAATTAAACATTTTAAGTAGACATTTCACCATCCCTGCTAGATCTCACAGCCAGGTAGTAGATGAGTGAAGAGCGTGAGGTGGGCTTCCAGACTTCCTGTCTCTGCAACCACACTCCATCACTTATGACCACTGCAACCTTGGGCAAGTTGCTTAACTTTTCTGTGCCTTAGAGTCCTTGGTAAAGCAGGGATATGGTACTTCCCTCATAAGATGATTCTCAGAATTAAATGAACTAAGTTCTTTATGTGGTAGTGATCATCATTCTATATATACTCCACAGAGCATTTCTTGTCTATTTCTACTCTTTTGGCACTTGTATACAAACTTTATACTTAGTTGCCTATTTGTTGTTGCCCAACTGGACTAGAAACATAAAAGAGAATGTAAGTTAATGTCATACATTTTCAGATCACCATTATACTGCCAAGGTCCCACGCACAGTGAAGGCACTCAGTGATAGTGTTGATTAATGAAGTCTCATTCCTCACTAAGCACTCAGCATTTTAAGAGTCATGTGTACCACAGAGTTTTATAAATGCATCTAATCAATTATTTTACGAAACAGGTAAAACAACATGTTGCTAAAAAATCGCAAATCTCTCAGTGAGACTCTCAGACACTATAAGTTTTCCTACAGATGTGTTTATCTGACTTAAATCCAATTGTCTCTTTCCAGTTGAATCAAAGTGTTGGTGCATTTAATGTGTAACTATCCCTGGTCTATCCCTTTTGATAATATTTGCTTCTTCCCAGAGAGGCCACATAAGGCTAAGGAAATGGAGTGGACTTTGGTCCTTCCTGCATATTATCTTTAATCAGAAACCACCTCATTTGATGTCCAGTCAATGAGCAGGTCACAGGGCAAACAAACTCATGAGAATGTGAAGGATGAGCAATTCATATTCTATGTACTGTGGGTTTTGGTCACTAGGAATTATCAAGGCCCCAGATACCTTCCTCACACCCTCTTGCTTGGTTTCATTGCATGAAATTTCAGGAAATAGAAATTTATGTGTATTATGACCTGGAATATAAATAACCTGTTATATTCAAATACCCTAGAGAGATATGCTGATAGAAGAGAGGGAGGAAATTACTCGTAAGGAAGTAATTCTAACTGAAAACCTTTCTCCCCCTCCAACTTCCAGAGGCAGGAACTCCCTCATGAATAAGAGAAAGATGCCCTACATTGCCCGAAAGGAGATGAACTAGCAAGGACAAATCATCTGTTTCAGGGACATCCGTGAGAACTGAGCAAGGCAGAAGAGCAGACTTCACTAGATAACTATATAAGACAAATGTATAGTAAAAAAGACATTGATGAGCGCATTAAAGAATTTTGCTCAACTTTACTCGATTTGCGTTTTAAAAAATTTTCTAGATACACAAACAGTGATAAACTCCACTGAGCCTCAATCTTCTCAACAAACGACCATCATAATGACAATATGATGAGGTTATGCATATAAAATGAGATTACCTATTTTAAGATGTTAGCCTTGTGCCCAGTAAAAGTTAAATAGAAGTTAATTCCTTTTCCTATTTCTTAGATAGACTAACAGAACTCTTTGGCCACAGGGGTTATTGGGATGATCAAATGAGCTAAGATATATAAAAAGAGCTTTGGAAAATGTAAAGCATCATCCTAATATTCATTATAATTATCATTACTAGCATGAGAATTATGTCTGGTCAGCTGGCATGGATCTGAGTCTCCAGACTGAGCACTGAAGGGGCTGTAGTCAGTGTCAGGTTCTAGCTGATTGCTTCAATATGGTGCAAAGGTCTCTGTCCTGGGCATTGGAAACCCTGATTTTGACTTCAGCCCTGACACTTAACACTTCTGTGTGTAGGTCACATCATCACCAAACTTTGTTTTGACATTTTATACAATGGTAATGACTATAATACCTATAATACCTACTCAACAGTACTTACAGCATTTAAGCAAAGTCATGGAGATAAAAGTCCTTGGAGATAAAAGTCCTTATGAAATCATAGGGAGGCCGCAAGCAGGTCCGAGAAGGAGCTATAGCTGAGTTGGATTCTCAGCCCTGAAGGCCAACAAATTGTTTACGTTCTCTGAGTTTGTTTTTCAACCCTGCAAGATCAATACCTCAAGGTCATCGTGACGACCAAGTAAGGAAGCATGTCAGCCAGGTCCCTTTAAGAGCAGAGGGGCAACCAGCACACCCACCAGAATCAGTGGAAAAGTGAAAAGGACCACCAGGAAGATGAAATTTTGTTAAATTTCAAACTGAAAATTTGTTATATTTTACACAAACAGTGCACTTCCCTGCAAAATATGAGTGTTTATTTTAATTTTAAAAATCTTCCCCACACCCCAAATCTTGCAATAATACTAATTTTGCAGGAAGAAACACTATGTTTACCCACTGATTTAGGATAATCCAGCATATCAGTGCCTGGTACATGTACCCAGTTGGAGAAACAGAATATTGTAAAAAGGGTTGGCAGGGCTCGGATTATAGCAATCACGTCATCATATTCATCCCCTCCAAATGGTTGCTGGCTTATTCCCACCAGAGGTTCCCTAGCTTATTTACCAATGACACTTCTTTCTGCTCTCCATTCCCTGGAAGGATGCAACCCACAAGAGATCTCTACAATACAGATAATCCATCCCACAACCAACTGATGGCAAGTTCTTCCGTAATCTAATCTCTTTCCAAAAAAGTTTGTTCAAGTCTCATTCTGAACATTTTAAAATTATTTAGAATGCATCAAAATTGCTTAGATTCAAATTAGGTTGTGGTTAACTTGCAGACGATTTTTCAATAGTAGCAGAAAATTCAATCTTGCATGGCCATATCCCAAGTTACATACACTAAGAATATAAAAAACTGATTTGCTGTTTTAAGTAACTGTAAAAATCGCTATCATCCTGTATGTATAAAGACGTGTCTGTCTTGATTTAGGCTCCAGATGTAGTGGATAAGTTTAGGCTATTTTCATCTTACAAATTATATATATAAAAACACTTGGCTAAAATTGTAATTCTGCATTTTAGTGACTCAATTTTCTGTCCTAGCTGTAGCATTAAAACTATGTATTCCTTGAATGCAGCCTCCATGTCTTATTCAACTTTGCATGCTGCTTATCATTTGCGGAGTAGCCTTGACCGTAACAGGGGCTTGGAAAAGTTTTGTTCAATGCATGAATTATGGATCTTTCCATAAATGCCCTTTGAGACTTAATGGCTAACTTTCTCTCACAAGACACTTAATGGGCACTGTAATTTAACCTGTGCTTGTAAACTCCATCACAAAAATTTTGGAATCAAGTCAAATTTGTTTCTCTGAAGTTGTATGATTTATTGGAATTCTTTATGTCTGGGTCATTCAAGTAAAAAGCCTATATATTACGATTAGGAGTTGTCTAATGAAAAGAAATGCTCACAGGCACTGGAAGAATTTTCTGAATTTCTATTTAAAAAATCAGTAAATGGTTTCAACTAAACACATTTGAAAAATCAATTATCTTATGTAACCAAATCTAGCATGTTCCCACAGGCTTCAAGTCTATTCAGTGTTCTGCTGTGTGGCTTTTCACTATTCTGTTGTTTTATATGGTAACAGCATGACTCCTTAGTAGTAACCTATAGTGATCTCCGTATCTTTATTCCTATGAGCTGGTGAAATCTGGGTTCATTATTTAAAATAATCAGATATCAGGGCACCTGGCTGGCTCAGTAGGTAGAACGTGTGACTCTTAATCGCAGGGTCATGAGTTCCAGCCCCACACTGGGCATAGAACCTATGTAAAACTTAAAAAAATAAAATAAAATAATCGGATATCTATATTATAATGTCTTTATGATACAATTTTCCCTCTTCTGTTGACTCTTTAAAACTCAAGTAATCTCTTCATCTCTGATCCTGAATGATACTAATTTGCTGGTTATATTGGTAGAAATAAGTTTGATTTAAATTGTGGAAAATAACTCTAGGAAGGATGCCACCTAACTGAATAAGAAATGACACCTCATATCTATCTCTCCAGAATTTTATATCTTCTAAATAGAAAATTTCTTTGATTTTAAAAAATACCCTATGAAAATATTTCATGATATTAAATAACTCCTATTTTAAAAAGAAAGATGTTAGTTACTAGGGACACTAAATTATATATAGCATATTTCAAGTGGATATTTTCTTCTACTTTCCAAAGACCAAAAACCAATTTTTTAGATATGCTAAAACCAAAATGACTAAAAAAGTACTAGCTGCCAATTTTTTAGAGATGTCCACCAAAAACAACACAAACAAAAATGTCTAAACAAGTATCAACCCCCATCTGGACACAAAACTCCTACCATTACTGCTTTCCTTCCTACTAATACTAAAATGCAATATTAAAATGCTAAAATGCAATTATCACTTTATCAACTTAGATTTTATTTTTATTTATTTATTTGAGAGAGAAGGAGAAAGAGTGTGAGCAGGGGGAGGACCAGAGGCAGAGGGACAGACAGTCTTCATGCTGAGCTGAGTCGGAGGCCATTCTCACGACCCTGAGAGCATGACCCCAGCCAAAATCAACAGTCAGGATGCTTAACCAACTGAGCCACCCAGGAACCTCTCACTTTATCAACTTATAAAAGAGTACTATCCCATTCCTTTTATCTACATGACCAGTAGGTTTATAAACTATTAGTACTATAGCTACTTTATCCAAAGTTATAAATATCGTATGGTTATTATCCACAAAGTGTCTTTCCAAAGACATCACAAGGTGTCTTTCCAAATCCTATACAAAAAGAGATCATTCAACCACTGACCTTAGTGAAATAGAGTCTGATTCTCTGCATACTGATTCTATGAATGTGAGTTTGGATCAGAAATGTATTCAAAGCATGCATTATGCCATCCTTTAAAAGGTGCAAAGATCTGAGGAGAAAACATAAGAATCCAAGGGTAATCCAATTGGGTAACAAAGGATTATGGTTTAAGGTTGTGAGAAAATCACACTCCCCACACTTGCTTCATTGTGCATTTTCTTATAGAATTAGTCATCTTACAAATTATGCAAGAATGCATCTTGAGGATGTTTATTTTACTCTGGATGAATAAATAGTGAATTTGGGGCTCTTGGATATGAGCTACTATTCAGCTGACAGTAGATGAATGAATGTACAGAAGGAGGAGACTTTCTGGGGTAGGAAGATTATAAGCCCGGGTCTGCGGAAGGACTCTGAGTATCATGTGCCTGATTGAACAGGAAGGACAAGAATGAGCAAAATGCATGCTCGACACCTACCTCCAGTGTGTGTCTCAAGTGCAGTCACAGGAATGTTTCAAGGAAATAAAAGGGTGTAAGGGGTTGGGGCGGGGGGACAGAGAGGGGTAAAGCAGTCCAAATGCCTGGAGGGCAAATAAAAAAGGTTTGAATACAGCCTAGGATAAAAAGGGAGCCCAGAAGAGCATGCAGAGAATGGATGAGCAGGAAAGTTTTAGAAGTTGAAGGTCTCTGTGAGAAGGGAGTGGGAAATTGGGAATTTAGGGGGCAGTGTGGAAGGCTTGGTAGATACGGAACTGAGAGTCTGGAGTTGGCGATCTCAGAGCCTGAGCAAGGTCTTGAAAGATTGAAGTCCAAAGGGTCATCATTCTATTCTGGCAATATGAAATAAAAACAGAAGTCCACCCGGTCTGGGAAACTGAGCAACTGGGAGGAGCCTGAAAAATTATTAAACTGATGTTGAAATAACTAAAGATACAAAGGAAACAGATTACGACCGAGCACTGCTATCGTGGTAGAAGGTGCAAACTGGTGAGTTAATTCTACTGAAGACTCACTTTAGGGTTTGTTGAAAATCAGCATTCTCATACACAAATTTTATTTAAAATTGCATTTTAAAGCAATCAGCTCAAAGGATAGAGCTTTTTGCAAAGACAACCAAATGACATCAGGCCAGGGATGTGTAGTAAGCATGTCACCCCTTCTCCTTGTGGGAGATGCTCTCAGGTGATACCGATGGTTTCCAATCCATCCAGGGGGAGACGTGCTGGGACCTGGGGAAAGCCATGAATAAGGAGCTCCCTGAGCATCTTAGTCCCCAGCCAGCCTTGCCATAATTACCTATTAACGGTTGCAAACAACTTTGACAAGCCAAATTACCCAAATCTAACTTCCATTTTACAGGTACAGTCTCTTAAATACTCCCAATGCCATATTTCTGTGTTATCCAAAGGTTATAAAATAATGAGTAGGCAACCTGCATGTGCAGTCACATTGTAATCGCACTTTAATGACCACCGAGTGGAAATGGACCATCATTTATCTTCTGCACCACATGGCCTGGGGGACTGAGGGTGGCAGGCCTGGCTGAGATCTATCACCATGGGTTTAAAGGAAACAGGAAGGCCTAGAAAGAGGAACTGGGGTCACAGGAAGCTCTGATGGAATTTGATCCTAGCAATAAAGAATTATTGTTGAGCTTCTGGTCAGGGAATTTAAGGGAACCATCAGATCTTGAACTCTGCAAGATTACAAAATATTTCTATAGTACTGTACCTAAGTAGACAGCCATCCTCAAGGTAAAACAGACAAGCTTTGTGAAAAAGTCTTCCGTCAATTTATTTCTTTATTCAGCACTAAGGTGTCTTATCCCCAACTCCATCCTAGTCATCATTTTATCAGTGTCTTTCAACGGAGGCAGAAAACACACAGCAAATTCTTTTATTTTTTTAAATTATTTTAAATTATTTAAATTATTTTACTTATTTGTGGGAACAAGTGGGAGGGACAGGGAGAGAGGGAGAGAGAATCCCAAACAGACTCCATGCTCAGCACGGAACCCAACACGGGGCTCCATCTCAGGACCCTGAGATCATGACCTGAGCCAAAACCAAGAGCCAGCCACTCAACTGACTGTGCGACCCAGGCCCTATTTATATATGATGTAAATCCTTTCATACGAAATAGGACCGGTTAAAAAAAAAATGCACTGAGCAAGAGTCCAAATGCAAAACAAAAATCTATAAGCTAAAACAATGAGCTTAATAGAACAGAATATTTAATTGGGACCAAAATAACATATTGGTCCAGAAGAATGCACCAGTTTGGATGCAGAGAATATAAATGTGGGCACCTGATCCACAGACCCTACCCAAAGATTATTCCGTGAGTCATGGAGGAAAAAAAGAAAAATAATAGAATCAGACTGCAATTCTTTCTGGAATCTACCAAATTCACATAATAATTTTCAAGCAGAGCTAAAACTAAAGTAAAGTTAGAGGAACCATGCAAAAGAAGAAATCCTATTCTTAAAAAAGATGGAGTTGTCAAGCAGAACAAGATGAAGAGAGTGACAGAAAAGCAGATAGGGAACAAAGGCAGCAATGTGCTGGACCAGGTTAACAGGCAGGGCAGGGAAGAGATCTCTGATTTGCAGCACTTGACAATGGGTCAGTTTCTGGGCTGTCAACACTCCAGGCATGGACAATTGAAGGCCACCAGCATGAAGTCGCTGAATGAGTAGTTGGGAAGAAACACCACAGCAACCTCCACCACACCAATGAAAAAAGTCCAGGAATTCTTGCCACTGAGCTTCCTTGGACTTGCTTGAATCTGTTTCCAGTCTGTTTTAGAGTCCTTATTGTTTGGGGGTTGCCATTAAATTACTATCTCCCTAATGAACCCACGTGAGTCCATACGCAGTATAATTAAGAGAGTCCCATGAAAGATTTTCTTAAACACAGTACAAAAAAAAAGGAAGCTCAGGATGTGGAAGATTTCAGTAGCACAAACTAAAAATATTTAGGTGCTTTATTATTTTTTTTTAAGATTTTATTTATTCATTTGACAGAGAGAGAGAGCACAAGCAGGGGGAGCAGCAGAGGGAGAGGGAGAAGCAGGCTCCCTGCTGAGCAGGGAGCCCGATGCGGGGCTCGATCCCAGGACCCTGGGATCATGACCTGAGCCGAAGGCAGACGCTTAACCGACTGAGCCACCCAGGCGTCCCCTATTTAGGTGCTTTAGACAGGAGAATGCGGTCGTGAGCTCTCCATCTCTGTTTAACCTGTAAAAGCTGAAGTTCCAACTTCCCTAATTCATTGACCTTTTCAATATTAATGGAAATGACAATGGTGACAAAAGTGTCTTGGGCTCTGCTCTTGCAGCAAAAGAATCTCAAGAACCAAGTTCTCCGTGCTGCTCCCCTCTATGAAGACCTGGGACCGGGGCTGGGCTGGGTATGTCCCTGGCTAGGGCCGCCGGTGTGCATCTCTGCTCTAAGCGCAGTGATTTGCAGAATGCCATCCCCAGACCAGCGGCCGCAGCCTCAGCTGGGAACTTCAGGGAATACAAATTCCCTTCTGCACACCTACGGACTCGGAAACTCTGGGGGTGGAGCCCATTGCTTTTAACAAGCCCTCCAGAAAATTCTGAAGCACATGAAAGCTTGAGAACCTTGGCTCTAACACCCCGTGGCCTTAAATATGCGACTTCAGTATCGCTCTCCCCTCGGGTGGTGCACACTGACTGGAGAGAGGCTTCTCCTTTCAGGTGCCCTGACAATTAACTAAGAAAGTCAGCAGCAGGGACCACTTACATTTTCTGCATAATAGTTATTCTTATTAACAGTAATAACTCCAATTCCACTGGCTTTTGCTTGCCCCAGTCTGCCTAAAACACAACCCTACCTTCCCTCAAAGTCTCTGCCCACTCCTGGAAGTCTCGGAGGGTTCTCACATTCTGAGAAGCACCCTAACACTTTTTGGCTCTGCCTCCCCTTGGTTCCGTCCACGGCCCCTGAGGCTACTTAGAGGCTGTCCCAGAGCTACGGAACGTCCAGATCACAGTGCCCGAGGCAGCAGGCTTCTTGGGAAAGAGGCTAGAACATTTCTCTTGAAGTTACATTTTAGAAGCAGGTGCATGGTCTTTGTGTCATTTATGTTACAGATCAAAAGAACTGGCAGCATGCAAAGATGCCTCCATGCACATTGTACATTAGATTCAAAATCTGATTTTTTTTTCCATCATTTTGTAGTGGCTGGAGAGCTGACAGAGATATCGGGGAGAGGGCACGAGAGCTCCCTGCCCCTGTTCCCAGTCAACTCTTAATGGACAGGAAATCTAAGAGATTATCCAGAAGCCACGTAAATTTGAGTACACTATGTAAGGAGGGCTTCCAAAACCTTATCATTGAAGGAATGCCAACAGCAATCAGTGTAGGTGACAAATCTAGGGGCACTGGTGAGGGCGAGAATCTGGGCACAGAGTAAGCATCTACTAGGAGATAAACAGTAAAGGCAAGCTAATTTCCTACGTCACCATCATCACTATAAAAGTCCAAGCAACATTTTAATTTCTGACAGATGACGATGAAAAGAATGGATGGGCCCATCCAGCTCCTTGTTGATTCTTTTGTCCTTTTTGTAGAGTAATTATGTCAGCTTCCTCAAATGTGAACTCTCCTCAGGGGCAGCAGAGGTTAAGGTACGGATGTCAAAGACAGTGTGTACTTCAGTATCTCTGCTCAATGCACTGACCACTCTTTCTTCACAAAATTTTTAAACTGCAGCTTCAGTATTAATTGAGCCGTAGCAGAATATACTTATCTTAGATGTACTTCTCCATGTTCTAAGGACTATAAGAAAATGGCATAATAATTTCTTTTAAATTTAATTCTAATCAAAACTATTTACACAGAAACTGATGTGGTGACACTTCCTAAAATTCAGAAACCTTAAAGGAATGAAATGTAACATGGGTGCCTGGGTGGCTCAGTCAGTTAAGCATCTGCCTCTTGATTTCAGCTCAGGTCATGATCTCAGGGCCCCGCGTCAGTCTCTACGCTCAGTCTGGATCTGCTTGGGATTCTCTCTCTCCCTCTCCCTCTGCCCCTCCCCCTGATCACATGCACACTCTCTGTCTCTCTAAAATAAGTAAATAAATCTTTAAAAAAGAAATGAAATGTAACAGATGTTAAATATCATTCAGCAGAATTTGACATTCATGTATATAAAGAGAAATATCATATCCAGAAAAATTTAAGTAGGCAAAATGTAACTAACCCAGTTGAAATTTAGCCAGATTTGTATAGTTTATCTCAGTGAATGCTACAACAGTGTCTTTTTAGAGCCAACATCAGGGAATTTTTAAAATTAAATCTTCAAAAAGGCAATTTAATGGGAAAGACTATTCAGTGACTAGGTAAAAGAACTAGGTTCACCCTTTATTAGTTTACAATATGATACAAAGCAAGTCTTGTACAGCATTCTTCATCTTTTTGGTGAAGTAGTTACAAACTGTACTTTGCTTTTCCTACACAAGCAGGACTGGAGGGAAGCGTTCTTTCCCTTATGATAGTCTTGGAGCAAACATTTGCATGTGGTCATAAATGGCAACATCCCAGAAATATGAAAACACAGCTCCCTTAATTTTTTTAAGATTTTATTTCATTTTAAGTAATCTCTACACCCAATATGGGGCTCGAACCAACAACCCCGAGATCAAGAGTCACACACTCTATGAACTGAGCCAGCCAAGTGCCCCAGCTCCCTTAATTTTTGCTTATGTTAAAATATGCTTCTGCCATTGCCATAATACATACACGTTTTAAAGAATCAAATTCCAGGCATCTGATGAAAGGTATCAGTAAGAAATTCTTTTCAGTCACAAGTTAATATTTATTTTTAAAATTGCAATGAACTCCTTTTTTGTGTTTTGAAAGATTTTTGTCCTTGAGTAAATACATATCATCTTCATACCAGAATCCATGAAATACAAACACTCTTAGAATAAAGTAGCATTTTTCTAGTTGGTAACAAAAATGAAGTACTTTTTGCTTAAACTGTGGCTAATGCCATGTACCTCAGGGTAAGAGATTTTTTTTTTTTTTTTCCAACACCAAAAGGGGAAGAAAGAAGTTAATACACAGTTCGGTCACTGTCTTTCCTGTCTGAAAGCTCAGAGAAATAAAGGTAACACTGTCATTGTTTTATGATTTTAACTCTGCTGGAAAGCTTCTCTAGTAAGTTTCAACTGCAGGGGATGCATTTGATGAAAATCTTAAAAGCAATTGAGTGGTATAAACTGTTGACTTTTATCCTTCCCTATCATGAGTTGCTTATTCTTTGAAGGATCTTTACCTGGGAAGCTTTCAACTACCATTGTCATGTGAAGCCTCTTGGATCCAGAGTTAAAACAAAATTAAGTTTTCAAGGACATGGTGGTCTGGAAAGAGCAAAGTTATTTAGGAACTAAACATACATTTAAAAATCTAATCAGTTCCCCTACTGAATTTAAGTTTTGTGAACAGCCTATTTCCTCCCATACATCTCTAGGAATTGTATGTGAAACTACCAAAAAAAAAAAAAACCTCACAAATCCTCACAAAACAAATCATCTGCATCATTTCTTCCTTGGATTAGTCTTCCATCCATTTTCACATCATTTAATGTGCAACTGAATGGGTTCTGAAAACCAGTTATAGGCACCACACATTTTTCTAAAAATTTCTTAAGTGTAAGTGTTTTATGCTGTGCAAATCGTAGTATAAGTACTGTTTCCATCTCAGTGAATATAAATTTCCCCTAGAAAGAAAGGATTTCTTCTTTTCAAAAACTTATTTTAAAGGCTAACATTATTTAACATTCACTTGTAATATAAAAATCCACTGGAAAGGGCGCCTGGGTGGCTCAGTCAGTTAAGTGTCTGCCTTCAGCTCAGGTCATGATCTCAGGGTCCTGGAATCAAGTCCTGCGTTGGGCTCCCTGCTCAGTGGGGAGTCTGCTTCTCCCTCTGCTCCTCACCCCACTTGTTGTGCTCTCTCTCGCTCTCTCTCTCACTCACTCTCTCTCAAATACATAAATAAAATCTTTTTAAAAAAATCCACTGGGAAGTAATCTCTTCAATCAACAGTTTGAGTTCATTAGTAACAGGTAACCAACATGAAACAACACTGTCCTCTTCATACACCTGTAGCCACACTTACATGTGTCATTCTTCCCATGTTAATTATGGATGAGAGATGGAAGAGATGCAGGCTGTCCTTCTGCTAAGGACAGATACAACTATCATCATCCGAGGAAGAACATTAGTAACAACAAAAAAATTTCATATGAATACAGAGTAAAAAGGAAGGCAAGACGTTAAGCTCTCTCATACATTTATTCAACCTGTATTTATAAAACGCCTACTCTGTAAAATGCTTTGAATTACATCTACTTTGTAACCCATTTCCATTTCATTTCATTCTGTCCCTGCAAGTTGACTAGTACATTATTTTTTAATCAAGTCTCAACCCTTTAACTTACTAATGAGATGACTTAATGGACTGTTAATGGAGTCTTAGTCATTCTTTATCCTTATAATTCCTTCAATATTCGCAGAGATGGAATTAAAATTATTCAGTCCATAGACTTAATTTACAGTATTATACCATTTTATATTATTGATCGGTTTGAGTACTTGATGGGCAACCATGTCTGAGCCCAGTTCCCAGGTGCTGCTTCTCTTTCCACAGCATTTTCTAACAAGAAGGCAAATATTTCTGAGCCACAATGAATCAGATTATAAATGTCAGAAGTTTTCAACAAGAGCGTAACTGAAAAAGAAAAAAAAATCAGGAAAGTCTAGGTCTCACTACAGAACCAAAGCATTGAACAGATACAGATTTTAGAGAACATAAATAATATCCTGACTTTTAGGAAGAGATTAGATTAAAGAGCCAGTTACTTGTGCAGCCAAGTTCATGACAGAGTCGAGGTTTCTGGGTTCTCAATCCAACAGATCTTCCATTACTGTACTCTGCCATTAATGTCTACATATAGAAAAATAGATCTACAGTATGGAATAATTTACATAAATTCTTTAAAAAAAGAATTAGGGTAGATAGTTGATTCTCAGTGAAAAACAATTTTCCATTATCTAATTAGATATCTGCTCTTCATATTATCAATAAATTCACCAATTCCAACTTTTTAGCAAATTTTATATTCAAGTAAAATCAATGTCCATATGGATGTTTTATGTTCCTTTTTCTTTCTTTCCTTCCTTCCTTCCTTCCTTCCTTCCTTCCTTCCTTCCTTCCTCTTCTTCCTTTTCTTTTTCCTTTTCTCTCTCTCTTTTTTTTTTAAAGATTTTATGTATTTATTTGAGACAGAGAGAATGCGAGAGAGAGCACGAGCAGTGGGGAGGGGCAGAGGGAGAGGGAGAAGCAGACTTCCCACTGAGCACTGAGCCAGACATGGGGCTCGATCCCAGGACCCCGAGATCATGACCTGACCCGAAGGCAAACGTTTAACCAACTGAACCATTCAGGCACCCCCTTCTCTCTTTATTTTTAAGATTATGGATATTTTCTACTTTAGCAATTTCCTCTATCAATAGAAAATAAGATGGTATGAACAACCAGTCGGTATATAGATACAGACTTCGTGGGATATGATTACATAAATATATATTCTTCTTTGTCTTTTGCATTCGAGTTTTCACCTCAGACGGTAATATCTCTGTGTATCAGTGGAAGTGAAAAGGTCAGATGCATGATTAGCAATATGCACATAGTAAATATACTGAGCCTGCTCTTCTGTCTCCTGTACTATATTAGTTTCAGATGTAGGTAATAATCTTTAGCATTGCCAACCTCCTTGTTATCCCTGTTAAAACCTAAAGGATATATTTTTATCTTCTACCTCTTCTTCATCTCTCAGAATGAATTGATCATGACGTCTTCCTAATTTTCTCATGAATAATTTTCAAATTTTTCCTTCTTTTCCCTCGCTCCTACTATTCCTACCCTTTCTATCACCTGGATGATGGCAATATACTTTTAATTGGTCTTTTTGGCCCTAAAGCTCCATCTCCATGCTACTACCAAGATGAACTATCTAAATTAAAAATCTGCTGAACAGCCTCCGATGCCACTTAAGAATATGTCCAAGCTCCTTACTCTCTCATACATAGTCCTCTGGGATCCCACTTCTCCAGTGTCTGCCTTTCCATTATCTTCCTCACCCCATTCCCAGGTGAACCTAGCTCACCTCTGAATTGTACCAACCTCCACTCAACATTGTTTCTGTTATTCCCTTCCGCTGACCGTCACTTAGTTAATTCATAATGTTTTATCCAACTTCCTTCTGGCATCACTTCCTCCAGGAAGCCCTCACTGGCTTCCCAATTTGGACTTAAATCAGCTATCTTCTGAACCCTTAGATAATGCTAACCATTACTCGGATGACATAGAGCCACTGTATTCAAATTATCTATTTATATGTCTGATTCTCTTACAAATTTGCAGTCTCCTTTCTTAGAGGGAAAAGGTCTTCTTAAACATGGAAGCTACTCACTTAAGAAGTATCTAATTCTCTAATCAGTTAAGTAATTAATGAGATGTCCTGAAAAAACACAAAAAATGACCTGCAATGAAGATTTTTTTGAGAGAAAAGATCGCATGCAGACAGGAAAATAGCAAGAAAGATTTCACAATGGCAGCGGCACTTGAAATGAACATCATAAAATGTGTGAAATCCAATAAGCAGTGTTCCATGAAAGGACATGTCAGGAAAAGAAGTCAAACACAAAACTGAGAGACTCGTCAGGAAACATGATGTAGTTCAGCTTAGCAAAAATGAAACACATGGTTGGTGTAAAACAACAGTGGAAGTTAAGGCTGGAACAAAAGGAAGAAGGATTTCAACTGGCAAACAAGAGATATTGACCTATATTCAATAAAAATAATAAGAGCTATCATTTATTCAACATGCATTTTGTGCTACACACTATTCTCACCTCTATAAATGTGCTCATAAGTAATCCATGCATAGGGATTATATCTATTTTACAGATGAGGAAACTGAGACTTATAGAAGTCAAGCAATTTTTCCAAATCACACAACTAGTTAGTATAAAACCAGGATTTAAAACTAGGCAGTCGACACTCACCTCTTAAAAATTCTGAGAATTTTAAGTCAGGGAAAGAGAAACATAATCTTGAGACTGGTTTATTTTTAGCCAACTCAAGCGCCTGTGCAAGTTCACACCGTCTACTTGATTGGTTGGTTGAAACTTAGAGTCAATCATGGCCCAGGATGAATGAAGTGAAGGGGCCAGCTTTCTTTTTTTTTTTTTTTTTCTTGTTTAGCAATGTAAGAAGCATACCAAGAATAGGGAGAATAAATAATTTCTGATAGATTTTTTTTTTTTAAAGATTTTATTTATTTATTTGAGAGAGAGAGAATGAGAGAGAGCACATGAGAGGGGGGAGGGTCAGAGGGAGAAGCAGACCCCCTGCCGAGCAGGGAGCCCGATGCGGGCCTCGATCCAGGGACTCCAGGATCATGACCTGAGCCGAAGGCAGTCGCTTAACCAACTGAGCCACCCAGGCGCCCTCTGCTAGATTTTTAATGAATGACCCACTCACCCACTAACTCTGTCTTCTATAAGCCCAGAAGCTGGTCACTTTATGAAGACACCAAGAAATACGTTGGTGACGTAAAGTATCAGCATTCCTGAAAAGTGCTATTACCTGTGTAAAAGTAAGAGAAGGTTGCATGAACAAACAACTCAAATTCTCACCATCTCTACTCTTATTATAGTGCCTTGTCTCCCTCACAGAGTCTTCTGAAACATTCCCTACCAGTTGGTTGAGGAAGGAAACATTTGATCTTGGTTTGCATACACTTGGTATGTTGAAACCATGCCCGCGTGCACTGATAGAGCATTCCAGGGCCCTCAGAGAAGCCCTGATGGACAGCAGGGAAGACTTATCCCCACAGTGCACAGTTGGGGAACCATCCTTCAGGATGTGAGCTATACTTCAAACCATGTCCAGTATAAGATGTTACATCTCCCAAAGCCAAACTACCCAGGCCTGGGAGACAAGGAGTGAAAGTGGTTATCTCTCCCTCTCTACCTACTGTCTCTTTCATAATATTGTTGCTTCCTATCCCTGAAACTTCAGTATCTTGATTTTTTAGAGACTTTAGCACTCTACAATAGACTGATCATTTCACCAAGACCAATTATCCCCTTCTGCAGGTTAATAATAGAACACCTTGAGAATTTGTTTAGCACATGGCTGCCCAGTTAGAAACAATAAGTTCCAGGTTTCCATATATATGTATATGATGATATATATATATCATTCTGCTTACACTTCATTTGCTAGAACTTAACCACGCGACTATATATATATATTGTATATTTAGTCTCGCAAATGAAGTGTGAGCAGGATGAGGTGTGCAACTTCCAGATCAAATCTTTAAAAAGGAAAATGTTGACCCTCACTTCCTTTTTTCCAATATTTGCATGGGCTCGCATTCACGGTTGTAATGCAGGTGAGTCAGTTGTGACCATGCAGACAAGACCCTAAGGCATTACAAAACAACCAGACAGAACCAGATTGATGGAACCCCTGGATAATCTTATTAAACAGAGATACTATTATGTCCTAAACTACCTGCCAACTCTGGACTCATGAGAGAGGAATACTATCTTGTCCGAGCCACTATAGTTTGGGATTTCTCCTGCACGGCAGGGTAACCTGTGTTGTAAACTAAAACAGTACCCAAGGGAGGAAGACTCTCAGCCAAGAAAATGAAAATGGTCCCATTGAGTAGCAGATAAGATCTGGTCATTCAGGGGTCCACATGTCACTGGACCAGCAGAGGGAAAGGGGAGTGACTGTGGTGACTTGGTTTACTTGGGTGATTAATACAACTTGTAGGGAAATAGAGGCATTGCTATATTATAAAGGTAGGAAAGAATATGTCTGGAAAGCCAGGGCTCCTCTGGGTTGCCTCCTAATCCCACTATGACCATGAACATGTGAGTCACCCACAGAGAATAACTCCTGATTTGCTTACGTGCCGTCTGAGGGGAAAGGAAGTATGGAATGAATGGTGTGATGGTTAATTTTACGTGTCAAATTGGTCGGGTCACAGGGTGCCCAGATGTTGGGTCAAACATTATTCTGGGTGTGCTGTGAGGGTGCTCTCACATGAGATCATCATTTGAACTGGTAGCCCGAGTAGAGCAGATTGCACTCTCCACTGTGGGTGGTTCTCTTCCAATCAGTTGAGTTTGAATGAAGCAAAAAAGCTGCCTCTTGTTTTATAAGAAGGATCTCCTCCTGCCTGCCTGTTGAACTGAGACGTAGATATTTTCTAGATGTCCGACTCAGACTGAAATACATGGTCTTCTTGGGTCTTGCGGCTGGAGGCTTTCGGACTGGAACTTACATCCTTGGCTCTCTTGGTTCACAGGTCTTCAGACTCAGACTAGAACTACACATCTTCCCTCCCAGGTTTCCAGCTTGGTGACTGCAGATCTTGGGACTTCTCAGTCTCCATAATCATGGAGTAAACTCCCTGTAACAAGCTCTCCACAGAGAGAGGGGGAGAGAGAGAGAATGATAGAACCTGGTCCTATTGGTTCTGTTTCACTGGAGAACCCTGGCTAATACAGGTAGTGAAGAGAGGAAGTTACGAATACTTCCTGTCCTCATGAAACTTGGAGAAAAATAAGGCTGTAGAAACTACCAATATTTTCTTAATTGCTGTTAAGTATATCATACTCCTTCTTTCTCCTTTCTCCCTTTTCCCTACTGTTTTAAATAGGACCTTCAATTCTATAAGCAGGGCATGACTCTCTAATGTAGTCCACAGCTTACGGGAGGGCAAGGAGGAAGGGATATCACTCAGAAATGGAAGTAGGGACTGATGTGACTTTGGATCTCCCTTCTGGATGGAGTGTATTTTGTTGTCTGCATGAGGAAGAGCTGCATTTGGTTAGGTAAGAGCATTGTTCGTTTTCACTTATTACTGTTTGGGGAAGCAGGTAGTGTAGAAGATTGACCAGACGAAAAGCATGGCAAATAGATGAACTGGCTCATGCAGCACCAATCCCAGTGCCCTGCTGGCATCTCTTCCTGAGCTGCTGGAGTTAAAAAATCTAAAACAATCTGCTTTTTCCAGACTGTCTTCCACCAACAGCTCTTTATGGCATTTAAGGTTTGCCAATCAAATAACTCATTCAAGATTTTGATTCAAGAGTTTGATTAATTTTTTTTAAATTAATTACTGTGGGAGATGCAGCTCACTCATTTACCTGACGCAGATTACTATAGAACTGGGTGCTTCTGGAGCCGGAATTGGTGGCGGAACATTTTGGATTCAGCCGACAGATGTCCGATTCAGGCAGCTTCTTGGTGGTGACGGAGGCAGCCACTTCCTCAGACGGCCACTTTGACAGGTGTCATTCACGGATGCTCACCTCTAAACTTTAGTTTTCAGGCTTCCGTGAAAGCTCTGTGTCCCTTAGATTTATTTCTGCTTTTAAATTACCCAGTTGGTTTAGCACTCGGGTAGATAACAAGCAAATCGCTTTATAATAGTACTATGATTTTTTCTTCTTACTGTCGCTCCTTTTTGATAATTTACTTGATTACGTAACCAATATAACTAAGAAATCTTTAATGTCAAAATTTCTGTCAATCAGAAGTGTGAGGTATAGAATTCAGGAGAGAGATCAGGACTAGTGATTTAAAAAAAAAAGAGAGAGAGAGAGAGAGCGAGAAGAATAAATGATTAAAGTTAGGAGAGTGTCTGTAAACACCATAGGCTACAAAACAGAAGAGATAGCTCCAGGGTGGAATTTTTGGAGTAACAGAAGGGAAAAATTAATAGTAACAGACAAAACAGTGACAGAGGACTACCCAAGTTGTGTCAAAAAAAAAAAAAAAAAAAAACCAACCAGGGTGATCGATTTCTGAAAAAGGAATGAGGGGCACAAGTGTTAAATATTGCCAGTTTATCAAGGAGGATGAAAAGAGACTGCCCTTTGTGTTATTGTATCACAGGGGACCTGGAAGATTGAGGATCAGTTATTAGGAGTTAAGGCAGAAAGCAGATGATTGAGGGCTAAAGAAGAGAGGATAGAGGTGCCTGGGTGGTTCAGTCACTTAAGCATCTGCCTTCAGCTCAGGTCATGATCCCGTGGTCCTGGGATGCAGCCCCAAGTCAGGTTCCCTGCCCAGTGGGGAGCCTGCTTCTCCCTCTCCTTCTGAACCCACCCCACTCCTGCGGGCATGCGCTTTCTCCCTCTCTCCCTTTCTCTCTCAAGTAAATAAATAAAATCTTGAAAAACAAACCAAAAAAAAAGAATAGAGGTTGGAGCAGACAATGAAGTACTGAGATGGAGAAATGTTCCTGTTTGAAAAGTTTTATTTAAAAAGTGCATCATGGGGGCACCTGGGTGGCTCAGTCGTTAAGCATCTGCCTTCAGCTCAGGTCATGATCCCAGGGTCCTGGGACCGAGCCCCGCATCGGGCTCCCTGCTCGGCAGGAAGCCTGCTTCTCCCTCTCCCACTCCCCCTGCTTATGTTCCCTCTCTCGCTGTCTCTCTGTCAAATAAATAAATAAATAAAATCTTTAAAATAAATAAATAAATAAAAGGTGCATCATAGGCCAGTACCCTGAAATAGCATGGCCAAAGGAAAATTCCTACTTTGTTTTCCATTTCTAAACAGGGGAGAAGTAGGCATGTGTATAAACAAAGGAAAAGAGGTGAGTGGGGAGGGAATAGTTGAAGATTTAACAGAAGAGAGGATAATTTAAAAAGAAGGGTTCAGGGGCACCTGGGTGGCTCAGTCAGTTAAGCGTCTGCCTTCGGCTCAGGTCGTGTTCCCAGGGTCCTGAGATGGAGCCCCGCATCAGGCTCCGAGCCTGCTTCTCCCTCTCCTCCCCACTCGTGCTCTCTCTTGCTATCTCTCTCTTTCTCTCTCTCTCTCAAATAAATAAATAAAAATCTTTAAAAAAAGAGAAGGGTTCAGAATAAGAGGGAAGAATTAGGATGAGGAGGTGATATGATGCAGATAGGGCAATCAGAGATGAGAAATATTTCCTTCCAACAAAACTTCACTTACTATATAGGTCAAAAAAATTAACCAAGTCACCAGGTTGAAAAGTACAGCACTGAGAATATAGTCAATAGATTATTACAAGTTTAGGTGGTGACGTGGTTAACTACACTTCTCGTGCTGAGCATTTTATAATGCATATGACTGTTGAATCACGAAGTTGTACACTTGAAACTAATATGTCAGGGATACTTTAATTAAAAACAAAAATTTTAAAAATAAAAATAAAATAATCATTACAAAATAATTTAACCAATAAATCTCTTGGGATTAAATATCTCTACTTTCTCTGTTCATCGAAAGGAATACAGAACCATAATTTTGCTGTTGTTGTTGTTACAATGATGCTGGGAAACTGTGCCTTAGCATTGACATTCTGAGAGAACAAGAGTTCATTGCCACTCTAATTACAATTCAGAACAACTGTGTACCTTTCTGAAACACAGAATTGAAGAATAGTTCAGTCAGAATGGACCTTGCAAGAGGATGTGGAATTCTTTACTCCTCATTTAAATTAAGGTTTTAAAAGAGGACAGCCACAATATAAGCCCAGGAATTCTAACTGAAAAACAACCATAAAGAAAAAAATACAAAATACAAAAAAAAAAAATCTCTTCCAAATACACTTCAAAAACAGTTCACATAAAGCATGTGGTTCAAAGAGAATTTTCTAAGTCTGTACAACTTAAGTTAATTGGCAACAAAATCTCACATTATGTGTATTCGATGGAACGGATCTGGGCAAAATAGAACATATCTGATACTTCAAGGCCAAATAAGATCATAGCACCCTTTGTCGTAGGGCATTATTCCCCCTTTTTTAGCTTAAATGACATGGCTTGAAGATCCATCCTGAATTCAAGATGCACTTTTCCTTATATCATTTTGTGATCCATCCTCATGGTTTAGTTTTAAATGAGTGACTTAAAACATAACATAGTTTATCACGAGGATAAAAATACTCCGTGAGTCATACTTTGGGGCCTTGAGGACAAAGAAGCTATTACGTTTGGGTTTCTCTGAGAACTCTTGCAAAAGCCATAGTCTTAACTAAATTCTATATGGCAAATCCACAAATCAGAGTGGGAACAACCACAAATCACACACAAACAGAAATGCAGGGAAAGGAAGTCTCCTGCATGTAGACCACTGCTGAGTCTCCTAAGAATGGGCCTGCGCCTAGAACACTTCCTACCAAGAGATAAGGAGCCCACACAGCCTGTACTAGGCTTATTACTTCTTGTGGGAAGATCCATCCCTTGTTTCAAGCCAAGTAAATGCTCTTTTGTTCTGCTTAAGTGTGTGTGTCCTATGGCACCTGACCAACCCCACTGCTATGTGGCATGAGGGGAGGGGGGTGCATGTAGGTGCGCTGCCCTATGTTGACTGTGGAGAGAGACCTCCTGGCCATGGGGGAACTGATAGCCACTATTAAAGCTAATTTTTTGCTGTCTCTTCTCTAAGTAAGTGAAGTGTTATTCTCTTTCAGTGCTTGATTGCGCTGTGTTTTCCTTGGTGACTTCAATACCAAAATACAATGATCAGAAGTGTTTGGACTTCTGTTCCTGGTGGTTGACATGATGATCTTTGTTATCCTCCATGGAACTGGACCCCCAACCCCGATCCCCAGGATTGATAATCAGGGCCCAGTACTTAGCTTGATAAGAAAAAGATTCAGAGAAAAGAAAGTGTCAGCTTTCAGGGCTGGAAGACATCTATTGGGCAACCTTAAAGTAACCAGAAGCCTTTGTATCTTTCAAAGACAGACCATGGACCAGTACAAAGTTGAATTAACAGTCTGGCATCTGAGACAACATATTAGTTGGCCAAATGAAGTACACTCAAAGACTGCCAAGTCTCTCGAGATTTTAGGAAGCTTCAGTTTCTCTGTTAATGGAAGTATATTTAGCATTCATGCGGTAAAAAAAATGTTACTCATCTCAGTGATTGGCAGTCTCTGAGACGGTGTCCATCTCCTGGTATTCATAACCTTGTGTAAATTCTCCACACACACACACACCCTCCAACCCCAAGTGTGGCCTGGACTTGGTGACTTGCTTTTAACTAAGAGAATACAGTAAAAGTGATGGAATGTCATTTCCTCAAAAAAGTGGTGGCTTCCATTTTGGTGCCTTTCCTCTGGGGGAAGACTTGACATGAACGACAGTCTGTGAGAATCTTTGCTCAGGGACACACAGCCAACCCATGTCCAGATGCCTGACCCACCAGGATCTGTGCAAAAATAAATGTTTGTTTCAAGCTTCTAGGTTTGAGGATAATTTGTTACACAACCAGAGATGACTAAAACAATCTCTAAATTCCTAATGTTACATTTGTCCTTAGGATAAGCAAGATATCTTATTTATTTCTAAATAAGTATTTGAATCCAGGCACTCTTCTCAGTACTTTACAAATATTAACTCATTTAAGTTTTACAACAACACTATGAGGTAGATTCTGTTGTTATTCACTTGTTATAGAGGAAGAAACAGACATCAGAAAGACTGAACCACTTTTCCAATGTTCAGCACTTCTAGGGGTAAAATTTCGAGTGCAAACTTTTGACTACAATACTATGCGCCCTCTACAAGTCAAAACATGTTGGTTATTTTCACTGTTATTTAGACAGAATTTTCCCCCATGATAAACTGCCTACAACTGAAATATTCTAGTCAAGTAAATAGTTCATGAGTTCCTCAAGCCAAGGACTCCATCTATATGTCCAGCTTCTACCATCGCACCTAACACATAGCATATGTTCAGTACATGTTTGGTTTTTTTTTGTTTTTTTTTTTTTTATTTTATTTTTTTTTTTGTTCAGTACATGTTTGTTGAAAAATACTGACTTTGGGGATGGATCTGCAGTGGGGTCATGTAGAGAAGAGTTCATTCTATGTGAAATGAAATGTCCTAGAGCTAACTTTACTGCAGGTCATCCCTGTAACTATTTCAACCTAGTCTATGAAAGGAAGTCCAACCATGCATTTACATATACGCATTTTCCAGCGGCTTCTCTTTTACTGCCATTTTGTACCAGTTGGAACAGAAGGTTATTAGCTGGTCAATGACAAAGTAATTTATGAGCAATGGAAATAATCTGGAAACAAGGGAAGCTCACCGGGGTACCGTGAGACTTTATTATGCCGTTAACATTCATGCTGGAGTGTATCTCCTATATTCTTTTCTAAAGCTAAATAAATTGGTTCAGGATGACACCTCATGAGATTGTTTTGAAGAAGGGGACTTGAAACCTCCTAAACTTACATATTCAGTTTTTTAGATATTGTAATTTAAAAGAAAGTATATGATAAGAAAAAATTGTTCACATTTAAAAATTTTAATTTTAATTAAATTCAACTTAATAGAAATTAAGTAAAAATAGAAAATTTTAAATTAATAAAAGTTACTCACTAAATGGCAACTGTCATTATTTTCATGTATTTGTTATGATGCAATTAATACTTCTCTCCCTAGATCACCCAGAACACAAAATAAAGTAAGGCATGAACCAACCTAGGCTGAACTCAAACTCAAACTCAGAAGGCTGAAGATGAAGAGAAGGGGGCGGGGGGGGAGAAGGAAGGAAGGAGGGAGGGAGGGATGGAAGGAAGAAAGAAGGAAGGAAGGAAGTATGGATTTTCTGGGGGCTTTCATTGTCCCCACTCTTTTCAGTCTCCATTGGCCCAGGGAAGTGAGAGTCAGCAGGTTAGATGGACTTCTATAGTTAACTGTTTTACACCAAATACACAGAACCACTGTCCAGTGCAGTGAGCATTGTGTAGAGATGCATAAATCAGTGGTTCATCCCTGAGACAAGTCTCCACATTTATGAATGTTCCTTTTTATTTTTATTTTTTAAGATTTTATTTATTTGACAGAGAGAGACAGCGAGAGAGGGAACACAAGCAAGGGGAGTGGGAGAGGGAAAAGCAGGCTTCCCGCGGAGCAGGGAGCCCGATGCGGGGCTTGATCCCAGGACCATGGGATCATGACCCGAGCTGAAGGCAGACACTTAATGACTGAGCCACCCAGGCAACCAATGAATGTTCCTTTTAAAAATATTATTACCTCTAAGTTTGGCTATGATCTAATACAAAGGAAAGAAGAAAAAAAATTCACTGGTGAAAAGTTCAGGGAGAAAACACAATGAAGCAAGAAGCTGAGGAGCCTGTGAGCTTTAAATGGTCCACGGGAAAAGATGCGCTATTGTTTGCATCTGGATCGCTAGGTTAACTGCTTTATTTGGACTGCAAAAGGATTTGGTCCATGGAATTAAAGGAGCTAGCTCCTTTGTGGTTCCCTAAGAAAAACTGAAGATATGCTTTCTTTCTTTCTCAGAAAAAGAAGGCAATTTCACAAGACAGAGTCGGGACTGGAGGAAGTGGGACGGGAACGAGATTGCGTCTCGCCACCACATTCCGTGTACCATCTGGATGCTCGGGCATTTGAACTTCCAGCTCCTCTTACTAAGAGAGGCTTGAAGATAAATCCACAAATGCCTCTCAAGTCATCTGAAAAAGAATAATCCGATGCTTATTTTTCCAAAACTGTAGAAAAAAAATATAGAAATAGGTTGTATGTTAATCCCAACATGATGACTGGTATATTATGTGGCTGTTCAGAAACAGGGTGACTGTGTTTATTATCATGAATCCACAGAGTGAGGTATTTCAAAAGGACCTTAATGAAGCGTATTTTCACTTTCCTTATTTACTGCCACATTTTTGCACCTATTCAAGGACTTCATTACCTGATTTTTACTAAGATACAATGCAGAGGGCACACGTATGCATTGTCTTATACTAGTAATAAACCCAGAAAGTAAAAGAGAATATATAGGAAACAAAACAAAACAAAAATGAAAAGGTTGGGACGGAGAGGAGGTCAGCTGCCAATACAAGAAATTTCATGCCTCAAAATTAAATACTGAAGTTAGTTGCTAAACACTTTGTTTCTTGTCAATAAAAGCTTTCCTCCCCTAGATCAGTCTTATAAATAACATTTGCTAATAGTCTTACAATTTCCGAAGTGCTTTCATATTTCTTTGAGTCCTCACAAAAGCCACGTAAGGTATGTGTTACAATTGCCTATTTGACAGATGAGAAAAGCTCAAAAAGCAGAGTGACTTGTCTGTGACTATCGCATTTTTCAATTTCAAATCTCATTTTTATTTCTCATTCCATGCTGCCTATAATTAAGGACTATTCCCAGCTGCCTATAACTAAGGACTACCCCATGCTCAGGAGGAAAAAAACCGAGGTGGTTAGTCACTAACAGGATGTCCTTTCCTTAAAACAGGTATCCCCGAAACGTACTTTGCATAAAACTGCTACCACATGCCAAATATGACAAGTAGGGAAAGAGAGAATAATTACCCTGACTACAATACATGGGAAAAATGGGTGTCTAGCTAGCGGGAGAAACATGTTTAAAAGAAATAGGAAAATGCCAGTAGCATAGGGGAACCAAATGATGCAAGTGTATTCGAATAGAAATGAAGACCCTTGGTGCTATTTCAATTTCCAGATACTGGGGAAAAAAAGTGGAAATGCATTTTAATGATTTATTTTCAAATGAGACTGACCGTAAGTATGATGATTTGGGAATTTATGGTAAAAATAATAACTGCAAACATTTGTATTTTTATAAAATATCCTATACAATAGAACTAATATTATAAGGAAATACAGAGGGTCTGTTTTTCTCTTTCGCCAACAAGAAACGCATGGGATTTCTAGCTGTGAAGTTACCATGCACAGCAGAGCATGGGTATAAATTACTATGGTCTTAAACAAGGTTATGTCAACATTGTCTCCTTTAAACGGGAGTCCTAACTATTAGGATACTAAGATCTTAAAGTTTAAAAAAAAAAAAAAAAATCCTGGTAAAGCTGCATAGAACACACAGAAAGAAAAGAGTTCTGCTGAAAGAAAACAAATTAAGCCAGCCACGTCGGTCTCAATTCTGAATTCAATGACAGGTCTGATATTCCAAATCTGTCCAGGAAAAATATACTCCACAACTGCTTGAGAAACCTGTGGGGCATAGTGATTTATAATAGCAGTTGTGAAAAAATGAAAACCCCACATTTTTACAGCTCAACAAAATTGGGCTCAGACAAGAGGGAACCTGAAACTCATTTCAATTCACACAGTGTTTTAAAAACACCTCCCTAGGACCTCTTATGATCAATCCCGGAACTAACTGGCAGCCAGAACGAGAATCCCCATGCAGAGGTATATGCAGACCACACTCCACATGCTTAAAATCTCAGGGGCTGCACACTCTTACAGGGTGCTTTCCCTTCTCAGTGGGACACCTGGAGGAAACCGGGAGGCAGAGAATTACTGTAGTCCAAGTCGGTATCCTAAAAGCATGAAGTCAAGTGTCACTGCCCACTGTCCATCTGTGACATTACATTCTAACTCACTGTATTCCTTATTTTTTTAAGATTTTATTTATTTATTTGACAGAGAGAGAGAGACAGCAGGAGCAGGGTCAGAGGGAGAGGAAACAGATTCCCCGCTGAGCAGGGAACCCGATGCTGGACTCGATCCCAGGACCCGGGATCATGACCTGAGCCGAAGGCAGAAGCTTAACTGACTGACCCACCCAGGCGCCCCTCTAACTCACTCTGTTTCTAAACTGATTACACACAGGTTTTCCCCAACAGACGGAATGTAATTCAGGAAGAACAGCCATCAATTAATGCTTACACCTTGAGCACAGTTAAGACAGTGGCAGTCATTTTAGCTTTGTGACACAAGAAAGAAAGTCTGCCTGCATGGAGCTGCATGAGTTTTAACACGCATCTTTTTTGTGTTATCTGAATTATATTTTAGGATGTCTGATGCCTCCAAAGCTCAGCCTTCAATACCGTAGGATATTGAAGCAGGTGTTCTTCCAAGCTAATAGTGAAAAATACTCTCTAATAGCTAGGTCAACTTCACAACTCTATTCTTCTTCTTTTCTTGGCGCATAATATCTATTTATTCTTGAAATACTCAGGGACAGATTGAGCCACATCACTGTAAAAATGATAGAAAGAAAAGAATATCTAACTTCTGTCCCTTTACCAGAAGAGATTGCAACAGAACTTAACAGGAACAAAACTGGATAAGGGGCAACCCAGACTGATAAAAGACAGTCTGATCCTCCATAGGCAGAGGCTTCTAAGTCTCCCCATGGCACGGACGGGTATCAAAGTTTCTAGGCTGGATTCAGGAAATCCAGTTAACGTTACCTTTTAGCCTGAACACATGGTTTGAATACAATAGATGGTTTTCATTTTTGTGTTATACAGTCAGATGGCATTTTGAGATTTAACCCAACTATTCCAAAAAAATACTTTCCCCATGAAAGTGAACGGATAGGCATTTTTCCCCTTACCAGTCCAGGTTTACTTTCCTAAAACGGATTCAACATTTCATTCTCTAGATCACGTTGCATAATGTTTTCTTACATCTTTCTTCTTCATTATCAAAAAGCCTTTATAATTTTATCGCCATGGCCCAGCAGAAGAAGTTACAATTTCAGGAGGTTAGAGGCTATCATGGTGATCACAGTCTGGGCCTTGGATAGTTCCATGTACAAAAAGATTACTGTATAATAAAGATGGACTTGACAGTGATGGATAATGAGTACAATATAATACTGATATCCGGAAGTCTCTGCCCCAGAGTTTTTGCTCTTCTGGGCTTCTTTGTAGAAGTCTTCAAACTAAGTTGTCTCAATGCATTGTTTTCATGTTTCTGTAACCAAATATCTATGACTTTACCTACGCGGCCAGAGCAAATCAAGAGTTGTATGCAATTACCAAATTGGGCAAGTGACAACAAATGGTACAGCCCCATCAGACATGCTCTGCTTCTTTCTGGAAAGGAATTTTTCCTTCTAAATCAAACAGATGAAGGCCTGAACTCCTCATTCCCTTTTGCTTTGGCCGAGAGAACCTAATAGCGAGGAGGTAGTATGATGCACCCTGGCTAATACAGCTATTCCCAGCCTAGGAAGCATTACTGAGCAGGTCTTAAGAAAGCACGCTTGTTATACGCAAACAATGAATCACGGAACACTACAACAAATGTATGGTGATTAACATAACATAATAAAAAATAAATTAATTAAAAAAAAAGCATGCAGATCACTTTTTCAAGTACTAAAGCTCTGGTAGTTTGGACTTTTTTACATATCAGAACTACTATGAAATGTTATTTTTGTGTTTTTACGTTCATAACAAGTTGAATATATAGAGACTATAAACAAGAAAATGTACCATGTGAACTCTGTTTTGCACTATCTGCTATAATGGTTTTCTTTTGTTTTTTTTTTTAATTTTTATTAAGATTTTTTTTATTATTTAATATTTTATCTATCTTTTAAGTAATCTCTACACCCAATGGGGGGCTTATACTCACGACCCTGAGATCAAGAGTCGCATGCTCTGCTGACCGCGCCTGCTGGGCACCCTTATGATGGCTTTGTTGTAACTCGGGGACTTAGTCCCTTTATTCTCCTTTATACCCAAAATAATATAAAATATGATATATCATTCTCTAAAAACATGTCACATTCTGCTACTGTCATGGATTTGGCCTGTCATTCTTTCTACTTGGATCGCTCATCCCTGATTTTTACCCATTAGAAGTCTTTCAAGAATCAGTTCATCTGCCAACTCATCAATGATTACCACCAGGCAGATGGAATTTCCTCTACTCTGGGCTTGTATAGAAATTTGGGCCACACTTGTAGGATGTGTTACTTATTATATTTATTTAGTTATTCTCAAGCTAATTGGAGCAGGCAAGGGGAAGAGGAAGAAGAGCGATGCATACTCTTATCACCAAGAGGTCATAATGAAATGTGGCTAAGGAGCAAGCCTAAGAAATGTCTTGTATTTCTTTTTCAATTTTTGTCATCCCTGCTTGGGAGTCAAAATTGCCAGAGGAAGAGAGAAAATTCATCCCATGTGCCTCTTATTTTGGGTGTTTTTGAAGTTTTCTTATCCTGTTCATATTTTTCACATGCATTAAGTTTTTATTCTATTTACACTCTTTTTCTAATCCATATCAAGGAAGTGCGCATTATATTACGATGCCTGCTTTCTCTGAAATCAGCACTGTTTACTTTTCAAATCCTCAAGAGTTCACCTTATCTACATGAAGGCCCTGCTTCTGTTCATGGTTTTATTCTTGAAATTGGTATTTGAAGCTTCTCAATTAATTTTAAAAGTTTTAATTTCATTTCCAAGCAAGACACTTTTAGTGTTTTTAAAATGTATCTGCTTTCTCGATTTTTTCCAGAATCTCAGAGGCTGGAATCATCATCATGTGTACTCTGCCTATGGTTACCACCCTTGATCCAGGAGCAACGAAGCAGCCGTATATCTGATTTTAGCCTTAGCTTTGAATCAAAATGAAAATTTCTCCTTTTAGGGGTGTCTGGGTGGCTCAGTCGGTTAAGCACCTGCCTTTGGCTCAGGTCATGACCCCAGGGTCCTGGGATAGAGCCCTGCATCAGGCTCCCTGCTCAACGGGGAGTCTGTCTCTCCCTCTCTCTCTGCCTCTCCCCCCAACTCATGTTCTTGCTCACTCTGCTCTCTCTCTCAAATAAATAAATAAATAATCTTTTAAAAAAAGAAAATTTCTCCTTTTATAATATCTATGTTGCTTACATGATCTAAACTGCTTCAATTTATTAATAATGACTCCCAACTTAATATACACTTATTTACTTGTTCTAGAGGCCTTTATGGACATTCCTGTGAAAAACACTACTCTAAGACCTCAGGTTAGGGATCTGCAAACTTTTTCTGTAAAGGGCCGGATAGTGAATATTTTAGGCTTTGTGGTGCATAGGGTCTCTGTCCCAACTATTCAGCTCATCCATTCTGTGAGGACAGTAGCATAGCCAATATGTAAACAAAGGGGCATGGCTGTTTTCCAATAAAACTTAGTGAACAGACACTGAAGTTTTAACTTCACATAATTTTCCCAAGTTTCAAAATATCTCTTTCTTCTGATCTTTTTTTTCAACTATTTAGAAATGCAAAAAACCACTCTTCCCTCATGGACTATTCAAAAGCCTGGGGTTGACTTGATTTGGTCCATAAGGCAGAGTTTGTCAACCCAGCTATAAGGACATAAGGAAAATCAGATATAGTGTTTGTACCCAGTAGGGGAGGAAGGATATGTAGACAAAATAGTAGGCTACAAGGTACTGTAAGAAATGCATACGTTTTCAGGAGACTTCCAAGAAGGCATGAATAAAATTGCATAAAATATCATCTTAAGCGTAATTCTAATGGTTAACGTTAAGGGAATATTTCTAGTAAAGTAAAAATGTGTATGTAATAATAACAATGTAGTATCACAAGTTAGAACCACCAAAGAATTCTCAGTTCAATCTGTTAAATGCAAGGAGGACAGAATCTGAATGAGTAAAATAAGAACAGAAAGAACTCAGAAGAGTATCATGTCTAAGAGGAGGAAGAGGACAGAGTAGGACACCAGAGTAAATACACAACATAGTGGAAAATGACCCCTTACATCTAGTGCTCTCAAGCAAGGAATGAATATTACAACAGTATCCAAGTAACGAATGCAGGCAAAATGAAATGCAAACCAGTAGAATAACATTCACACAACAATGAACCAACTCTCAACAGCGTTCCTAAATGGGGTAACTTAAAAACAAGAGCAGTGCACCCCAACCCTCCTCCAAACTATTTAACATGTCAGACTTAAATAAAAACTACAGTTCAGGTATAGGAAAATGCACAATAGAGAAGTCAGTTCAAACAGCAGAGTGAGCGAGTTACCTAAAATTGTTGAAAGAAATCATGCTGAGGAGAAATGGATTTGAATTATTTATGTTAACAACCAAGTCAAAAGTCAGTCTAACCACAATTTTTTTTTTTTTTCCGAGAAGTATCTATTACTGCTGACACTCAGTTGTGCTGTGCACACATCGTTAATGGGTAATTTATTCAGATACAATTATTTGCTCTGTTAGGATATCCTTATTTAGGGCTAACCCACGATGATTTTCCTTTATCATAAATGTTGCCATTTTGAGATTTAAAACTTATTTTGGGTATATCACTAGACAGACTAATTATAAAGGGCTTTACCTTAGTCAAAGTAAAAAACAGACTGTCTTTTTATAGACCAGTGTTTTGATTTCCCCTCCATTTATAGGATTTATTTTCTTTTGATTTTCCTCTCCCTAAGCACATACCTAACAGTACCAAGGCTGGAAATTCTCTTCCATGCTGATGTAAAACTTTTGTTCATTCAGACACTTACGAATTCTACACCTGCAAGCTTTGCCTACCGGCCTGTTCTTGGTTTCCTTCCCTACTCCCCACACTGGTAATGCCTTTCAGTTGATCTCCAGGCTAGTGGTCTCATTCTTCTTGCCTTGGGGCAAGCTTTTACATAACAAGAGCAAAAAGACCTTACAAAGGAACTTAATTGTCCAATTATTAGATGTTATCATAGCCTAATTAGGGGGAACAGATTATACCCAGTGACCTCATTCTTCAGAGGTCAGTGGGGAGAAAAACATCATGTTTTCTGCTAAATGCGACCACTTGCAAAATCTTGTTAGCTCTGCCAAGGTACTTCCTCTTAGCTCTCTACAGAATTTAGTGGTTTAAAAAAAAAACCCAAAAACCAAATAGGTTTCTCTCTTTTTAGGCTCTGAATATCACCAGTTATTTTGTTATATTTTATGATTATACAAATTTGTGTTAGGTAACATTGCCGATAAAATTCTTGCATTTTACAGCTCCTTCCAGGAGAAAGTGGACTATTGTTACAAAGTACTTACTTATAGAATCTGGCTCCTAAAGGAAATTTTGTCCATGTCCCCAGTACATGCCAAATAAACTTTACCTTAAAGCCCTGGGGTTAAAAGGGGAAGAGGAAAGGAAATAGCATCTATTGAGTTGTTGCAGGGTGCTAGGCCTCAGACCTTGGGTGCTGTATGTACATTTCAGCATTTGATCCTCTGACCCCAGTTAGACAGATATCAAGATCATTTTACAGAAACCCAGAGATTGATTTTCCAAGCTTATCCAGCTACTCGTGGACAGTGTTGAGTCTCATAGGTCCAAAGTCTACATGCTTTCCAAAGTCTACATGCTTTCCATGTTCTATTTATTAAATTGGAGGATGAAAAAAAGTACCAGCTTTGGTGGAAAAAAAAAAAAAGCAGAAACAGTTTTTGGGGGGTTTTGCGGGGGGGGGGGTTGTTTGTTTTTGATTTTTGCAAAATTTATCTTTGCTGAAAATCTCACCTATTTTTCCAGGCCTAAATCAAATACCCCCTCCTCCATTCTTTTCCCTTTCTGATTCACTAACCAGAAGTGATCTCTCCCTTCTAACACTTTCCATATATTTTTTCAATCTGACCAAATCATTAATGTGCCATAGTCACAATATGGTGCTAAATACCATGAAGTCCCTTCTTAGAGCTGCAGACCCCTCATACCTGTTTTTCTAGTTTAATGGCCATAATGTCAACTAATCAAATGTCTATGGGAGTCTCCTGGCCGGATCTCAGACTGAATAAGAGCCCCGGATTATTGGTAATGTCTCTTCATATCCTTTTTTTCTTTTTTTTTTTTTCTTGTATATTTTATTTTTTATTTTTATTTAAATTCTAGTTAGTTAGTAAAATATAGTGTCTCCATATCCTAATTCCTGTCTTTGTCAGCAAGCCCTCTTGCTTAACTATTAGATCCCAACAGTTAAAACCAGAAATAGACCAGACGGCTTCACTCATGCTACGACTGCAACCTATTATTCTTATTTCCTATCACACTTTTTTGAGGCACTGACCAAGATGTTTCGCCATGATCAGAGCATTCCAACCACAGGGCTAGAAAAGCCCTGATAGCAAGAGAATGCCTAGAAGACCCAATGCCCTATGTCCCCTTTCCTGCCCAGGATCGCACCCTGAACACATTCCAACCCCCACCTATGATCACGCGCTCTCCGCCTGCTCCTTCGCAGCTACCCGCCCTGAACCTCTCCCTATAAAATGCTAGGTGTCCATCTTGCTGGTGGAGAGTTTGGTTGTTGAGGCTCGAGCTTGCCATCTCCATCAGCTGCCAACCCCCGAAATAAATTTCTCCCTTTCTCTTTTCCCAACTTTCATCTCTTGAATCATTGGCTTCTCTTGCAATGGATTTATCTGAGTTTGCTTGGCAACAGTGTTGGCAAACCCAGCCAGGAGCTATGCTTTCGACTTGGGCAGCCCTCTTGGGATCGGGATGGACCAGTTGGCCATGGCAGTGTGCCAGGACTTACCCATTCATTTTCTGAGTTAGCGGCTGTGATAAATCAGTAACATCTTTAATCCTTTCTTCCTCCAAAAAAAAAAAAAAAAAAAAAAAGTGGAATTTGGAAAAGTTTGCTCAAAATAATAATAATCATAATTTGAGAAATATCATAGATAGGTGTGCTTCTAAATTTGTTCCATCAAATGGAACAAATTAGTCCATCGTATTTACACATGCAGAGAATGTGGGGAGCCTGATGGGGCCAGAGAATGGGGGGAGCCTGGGTCCCGCTCCGTGGGGAGAGCCTAGGGCCAGCAGTGGGGTTGGCACAGGAATGGAGGCGTAGGTTGTCTGGGTGGGTGGGGACTCAAACAGCCTTGCAATTTCTCTGTATGAGCAGGGACAGGTGGGAAAAGGGCATATCAGACATGTATCAGAAATAACCTGGATGGCAGAGACCACTCTGCACGACGGACAGCTCATCTCAGCACACAACTGTATATAAGCAAAGACATCAAGGTCAGATCTGCTCTCCCCAGCACCCCTACCAAAGCCCTGGAACTCTGTAAGTTCCCAGAATATACACTCAGTCCTTGGCCGAAAGGAAAGGGGGAACTCAAAGTAGACTGGGATATGTCTTCTAGGGAAAAATAATTGGCTCAAAGTATAACTCTTATTGAATAGAAAAATTAAAACACTCATTGCGTGTATGAGTTGTAAGTGCTTTATATGCTTTAATTCAATTCTCAGAAAAAGCTATAATTTTTATTACCAATTTACATAAGTGTAAAGAGAGACATTTTATAGAAAAGGAAACAAAGTCAAATAACTTGCCCCAAGTCATACAGCAAATAAGTGGCAAAGTTAGGTCATGTCACTATTTATTATTAGCACCACTAATAAAACATCAACTACTTAGCTGCCTGCCACCTTTTGCAAGTATTAATTCATAGTTCTGTTTCCCAAACATTGACAATAAATTCCTAGTTCAAAAAACTAAAAAAAACAAACAAACAAAAAAAAACTAACAACAAACCTATAATAATATATAAGGTCGTGAAAACACTAAATTAATTAATTTAATTAGAAGCATATTCATGTGTCATGTAGCATTCACTAGAAAATTAGAAGTCATTATAAAATGCACATTATTAATATATTCAGTAGTGTTTTATAACTATAATCCGTCCGTTTCACTTTTTAATGCATATAAAAAAAAAGTATTAGTAATACACCAATCTTTATTATAACCTCTCAAGCATCCACATAAGATTATGTTTAAAGATATGGTTTTATTTTCTTGCAGGACAAGAAAGAGATATTCTTTAATTAAAGCTCTATTTTTCAGATCAAGATGTTTTAGCTCTTGTCATTGGTCATCTCTCTTTCAGAAAGGAAAAGAAGAAAGATCCAGCTTTAGAGTCCTGCATTTTCTTTCAAATTTTTACTAAAGAAACTAACTACTTTCAAATGGAAATGGGTATTTTTTCTGAGTCATTGGTATCATTAGCAAAATTAGAACTAACCAGAATAAGAAATCTCTTCAAAATCATAACTAATGAAAATCTAAAGCATGTTATTGTCACCAGATTGAATTAGAATTGCCTTCACTGCAGAAGAATCTGAAACTTCAATTAACCTTATATATTTTTAAACTCTCACTTCCGATGTTCTCTCCCTTAACCTTCCCATAGTTAATGATGCACAAGAATCATATTCCCTACACAAACTAAAATATAAATATGCCAGAATCTCATTAAAAACCAATTGGTTGAGCTGTGGATTTGGTCATTATTTAAGTTTAAATCGTAAGCTTCAGATTGAGAAGAAAGGATGGATCCCACGTCTCCATAACCATTCCCCACCCCCTAATTGCAGGGCCTGATTTCTCCAGGATTAACAAGGAGTAAAGAAGGAAAAGGAGGAGAGCAAGAAGGCGACACCCACACGTGCTAGAGACTTGTTACAAACAGCGTGGGCTAGTTTGGAGACGTTTGGAACAAAGGCAGTTACTAAGAACTACCGGTGGCAAAACTCTCCCTTGGGATGATCAGGAAGAAACCATAGCCATCTGTATGGGATTGTTTAGATATTTTTCCAGGTAGCTGAAAGCAGATGTCTCCTTTCCTTTCTGTGCCATTAATGTATATTTCATGTATGTCTGGTACTATGAATGAAAACCCTAACTTGAAACACTATAGGCAGTCCCTAAGTTATAAACAGGTTTAGAATTCTAAACACTGTTTTATTTGGAATTTGGAATTTGTTTTCTTTTTTCTAAGATTTTATTTTTATTTATTTATTTGAGAGAGAGAGAGAGAATGTGCATGTGTACTTTGGAGGCTCAACCGACTGAGCCACCCGGGCACCCCTGGGAATGTTTTCTTTTTTTTATTCCTGGAATGTTTTCTTATAGGAACATTGATATAAGGGGTGCTGAGGCTCTACAAGGTAATAAAAAATCTATTAAGACTATTATGCAAATGGAGTATTGAAGATTTGCAACATATTTTTTTTGGAGTGATGTAAATTTTAAAAAAATATTTATGCATCATAAAATAAGACAAATAGAGAATATAGTAAACTCTTAATACACAGGACTTTCCAAAATGGTACAACAGTTGTACATTGATAAAAAATATATGAGGGGCGGCTGGGTGGCTCAGACGTTAAGCGTCTGCCTTCGGCTCAGGTCATGATCCCGGGGTCCTGGGATCGAGCCCCACATCGGGCTCCCTGCTCCGCGGGAAGCCTGCTTCTCCCTCTCCTACTCCCCCTGCTTGTGTTCCCTCTCTCGCTGTGTCTCTCTCTGTCAAATAAATAAAATCTTTAAAAATATATATATATGAAACAAATTAACCAATTGAATAAATACATTCTATATGTTATCTTAATGATATAGTGGAGAAAACTAATATTTATAATAGGTAAAATGAGAACTCTGTTGACATTATGAAAAAAACTGTTACATTAAAAGGGTTTAGATGTTCCTTTTTTCTGTCTTAATTTAACACTTACAAAATCCTCACCACATATGAAGTTCTTTGCCAGGTTTTGTGATAATACTAATCCTTAAGGAGCTCACAGTCTTGCCTAGCAGCAGTCTTCGTTTTTTGTGTTTTTTTTTTCCCAGAATAATACCAGTAAGAATATATTTTTAGGATTAACAAAATATCAAAAAGGTAACTTGGTTTTTCCAAGTCCTTTTGTTCTTTAAGTGGATTTAAGCTTACCGTCTTTGTACTTCTACCAATAATCCCCTTAAAATGACCTTTTGAAGGTAAGCTATTCTACTCATTTCTGTTTTTTTAACTTTTTCCCAGAATAAATATCATCTGAATTAAAAATGTGTTGATTGACATAAAGCCATTAACACTCGTCAACAGAATTAGGGAAACTGAGTTAGGTACGATTCTAAACTTTCTCTTTATACATTTCTGTTGTGTGATGTGATATAATGTATATATTACTTTCGTAACTTTAAAAAGCACCTAATGGAGGAGAAACAAAAAAGAGAATCTGCTGAGGCAGGTACCACCAACCTTAACCCTTTCAAATGCGCTGCCATGGCCTTACCGAATATTGAATCTCATAGCTGCCTGCCTTGCCCTTCACTGTGACAATGGATGAAGAGAACGGAGTATGAAAATAGTGAGCTACCAGTAGCTTCAGACAACTGTTACTGGTAGGCATTTCTTCATAACGTACTAGTCTCTGGTTTCTCCTAGCTAGCGCTTATCGACCTCTCTCTAAGTGCAGAAACCGTTTTAAGAACTCTGCATTAATGAACTCATGTAATGTTGAGTTGCTTTGTATGGTATACAGGCAAAGGGTTTTTTCTTTTTTTTCTTTTTTCTTCCTGTCTCAATCATTTTCTTGTTTTCTGATTGCTGCTCATTTGCTGTAGAATTCACATTTTGTGGCTCAGAATCATTGTCATCAAAAAAGGATGTTACCCATGTACATTTAGAATATCTTTGATTTATCTCACCACTTTCAATTTTTTTCATTATTATTCCCATTTTTGCATCATCATAATTATATCTACGCTCTCAGTAGCACTTAATTCACTCTACTAAATCCCTTTGTGCTTAAAATAGCCCAATTGGTTTCTGGTCACCAACCCAATGCAAGATAGCTTTCACTCTGCTTTTTATTCTTTCTACGTCTTAGGTGTAGGGCTTCTCCAAGTTCCTCTCAGCTTTCTACTCTCAGTATAATTTCTCTTAGCCTTAGAAAAGTAGCATAGAATGTAGAGTGTGCTGTTCTTGTGGCCAAATAACAAGTTCAAACTCCAGCTCTCCTCCCCATGAGCTACATGACCCTTGAGTGCTCTCATTTAAGTTCTAACTCAGGAGAAAGATTTGCAGCATTTGGCTTGGAGCAGGAATGTAGTCATTTTGGACCTCTGTGTGAGTGACCGGGACCCACACCTAAGCCAGAGGTATGCAGATATGTGGAAAGACTACGTCCATTGCTGAAGTCCTCTATATGCAGATGCATCACTGGATCAGGAAGGGAGAAGGTGGAAAGGGGGCACATGAATAAAGGGGGGGGTGGCCTTCAGCATACACGGCAGGGATTACCACTGATGCCATTCTCCTAAGAGAATGGTGGCTACTGCTTTCCCCGGAGACAGGAATAAAGAAAAGAATCCTAGCCCTGGAGCCAGCCAACTCACTTGAAAGTCCAACCAGATGGTCTGTATCTCACGAAGGAAGTGGAACATAAAAACATAGCAACATAATTAAGCAAATAAAAGTAAAGTCCCCTTGACTATTTCCAGAAGGGAAGCCTAAGGCTGTAAATAGAACAACAACAAAAGCCTTTCAAAGAGTTCTATAAGCTACAATTCCCTAGTCGTAGGAATTCTTGATCCTCAAATCTTGATTAGTCCTTTCATTCTCTCAAAAAAAAAAAAAATACTAATGGAGAGGTAGTGTCAGTCCTACTAGATGCCAGGTGAAAGCCATTTTAGCGAGTAAGACGAAGTGTCCATCTTCATGAAGCTTACAGTCTTGCCAGGAAGAGCAACACTAAAACAAGTAAAGAAGAAAGTAACCTAATTTCATATAAATGCTAAAAATATAGAAGGTAAAGAAACAGAAGGTGCCTAAGTAGGTTGGTCAAGGAAAATGTATCCGTAAAGTTAACAGTTGAGGAGAGATCTAAGTGTGTGGAAGAATAGATTATCCAAAAAATCTGGGGAAAGAATGATTCATGTCTGGGGGCAGAAATGAGCTTAGTATGTTCAAAAAACAGCAAGAAGGCAACTGGGGTTGAAATGGGTAGAGAAAGAGAGAAGGAAGAGTGTGGTAGGAGAAGGGATCCTAGAGAAGTAGTTTTCAATCTTGGGTGAATGAACATTGGAACAGCCTTGGGAAGCTGTAAAATGCCATTTGTTCAGATGAGTTAGTATTTTTAAATTTTCCAGTTGATTCTCAATGTGCAGTCAAGATTGAGAATCTGGAAATTTCTTGGCCAAAAAGGAATTGGGTCTAGATTTAATGAGAAGTCCCAGGTAGCTTTCGTTTTGTTTTTATTTTTTAACAGTACAATGTCATTACCTAATTTATTTTTACAAAAGATAAGTCCATTTGCAGCAGGACGGTGAATTGCAGAAACAGGTCCAAAGCAGCAAGACCTGTATGGAAGCAGAAATGCCCCTAATGGGCTGCTATGGCCAAGTTGGGGGGAGGGGAGGGTGGCATGAAAGTGAAGGGCACAGAGAACTGGTGGAAGTGGCTGCACTTGGAATGTTTTCTTAAGAGTCATTAAGACATGCTGATGGGTTGGAAATGGATTTGGGGAAAGAAAATCAAGGCTGAATCCTAGGTTTTTAGTCTGAGCAATTAGGGGAAGGTGATTCCACATACTGAGTCAGGTTTTAAGGTTTTCCAAACTTTGAGCTAGATTAATTTTGAGCCCGAGACCAAACAAAAAAGTTTCCTACTCATTATGCTTCATCAAATGCAATTCCTAAGCATATGTAGACATAATTCATACTGCTTTTCCTTCCTCCACCTGAAGGTAAGCCCAGAGCAGAGCTGGTATTGCTCTCTTAGAGATCAGGGGTGCTAAATGACGAAGTTTTGCATGCTTTTTGGTTTTGTTTGCTTTTGATTTGGGGTTTTTTTTGTGTGTGTGTTTTGTTTTGCTTTGCTTTGCTTTTGTAGGGAAGGGTTGGAAATTGCTGCGGGTCATGACGTAAATATTCTGAACTATTTGTATTACATTTTCTGGAGCAGAGAATTTGAGCTGACAGAATGGGCTTATGGAAAAATTATTTTTTTTACATCTCTGCCTCTGGCATAATCCTGTTAGACCCTTATACTTAAATCTTGCTGGAGTCCAACTCATGGGATACCTCTACAGCTTTCTTGGCAAGACACAGGTTTTACTGGAAAGATAGAGTAACCTATCAAATGAGCAAGGAAACACTTTATAAACAAAGAGGCTTTAAGCATATGTTTTTCTACTGATAGTTAATCTCCCTTTAGGAAGATGTGCAGGTATCTGTGAAATGGACAGGTACCTTATTTGGCATATCTTGCCTAAGAGCAAGGAGTCATGAGTATACACACTGCAGAAATGAGCGCTAACGTCTACCAGGAACTACATTAATAGCAACTAGCCCCAAATTGGAAACAATGCAACTAATACTACAATGGATAAATGGTACAACAGTATGTTTCACATCAATTAAAAAGAAAGAACTATGGCTCCCTGCAATGATGTAGATGAATCTCGCAGGCATGTTATTGAAAAAAAGAAGCCAGACACAAAAGCATACAAACTGTACAGACTCATTTGTACGAAGGTCAAGGACAGGCAAACTATTCCTTTATTTTTTTTTTTAAAGATTTTATTTATTTATTTGAGAGCAAGAGCGAGATAGCGAGAGACAAAGAGAGAGGGTGCAGAGTGAGATAGCAAGAGACAGAGAGAGAGGGTGCGGGAACATGATGCAGGGTGGGGTGGGGGGGCAAGGGAGAGGGAGAAGCAGACTCCCCACTGAGCAAGGAGCCCGATGCGGGGCTCAATTCCAGGACTCCGGGATCATGACCTGAGCTGAAGGCAGACGCTTAACGACTGAGCCACCCAGGCGCCCCAACAAACTGTGAAGTTTCTACAGTGGGAACAGATGCACGTAGACTGAGTCCAGGGTATATAGTCTTAACTGCTCTGCTCTGCTTCTTATGCACCAAGACACCAAGAATAAGTCTTTGACTTTTGACTCCCCTTATTAATAAATCTTACCTTTGCTTGCACTTGCTCAGATGTACTTTTTAAGCATGAATCTATATCAACTAATACACATGAAAGGTTCGCGCTCTTCTAATTAGGCTCTGGGTTTAATGGTACAGTACTTCAGCTCTGTATTTCCAGCCAGAGTCTGGGATGTCTATAATTTCTCAAAGGAACTGCATTGTCCTGGGGGGTATGGTGGGAGGCTTGGGCTTTCAAAATCATTCGGATGGGAAGAGTCACCTGCAAGTCTTCCACTTGACACACTCAAATGTGTCATGACACTTCCTATTTGTCACTATTAAATAATCTCTTCTACTCTGGGAATAGTGGCTCAGATAGTTACTACTTAATCACTTCATGCCCGATAATGTATATGTCATACCTATGTTCATGGAATGAGTTTTTAAGGTCATCTACTCCATTCCCAAGCCTTAAAATTATTACATTTACTTCATGTCAGATAAATGAGAATGTTTATAACCAAAACACCAAAGAAGGTAACTTCTAATATCTAAGATTGAATAACCTCATTGTCAAGAAATGTTTCATGCTTAAATAACCTAATCCCTTAGACTTCATCATGACCAGGTTTTTTCTTTTTTTTTTTTCAATTTCTCCTCAAAAATAATTGACCTTGAAATTTCATCAAACCTATTAAAAGGGATGAAGAACTTTGGAAGATGGAATGAAGTTTTAGTGACCGAGAATGAATTATTTAAGTAATAATAACTTTTAAAGAAGTTTAATAAGATCAAGCAAGTTATATATATGTGAGATTATGACCTAATAGAATATATATTCAAATGAGTTGGTCACAGTGTTGCAAAGTCATATCTTTGTATTTTCAAAAAATAAACAAAAATGATGAAGTGATCCTTTATGCTCCTCAGAGCCCTATTTTACCAATAGGGTAACTTTCATAACTAAGATGGACCTAGAAAATGTGGAAAGTTCAGATAATAGTAATATGATTATTATAGGGTTTGAAAGACATAGATAAGCACTTCTAAGATCGAGGAGTACTTCATAAAATTTATCATTTGTATAAATGTCAAGTAACTGTTTCAGATAATTTAGTTTTGGCCCCAAGGAAAATTTTCTTTTGTTCATCTTTCCAACTAGTAATAAAGTGATTATATACATTTTATGTTAAAATTTTAGCTTAAAATCTTTCCTTCAGAGGGGATTATGTCTTTTACTACATTGTAATCTTGGTGATTACAATTTTTCCTAGGAAAAATATGTGGGTTTTTTTTTAATGTGTTTTTTTTTTAGCCTAAACTAGTACTTGGATAGATGCTTCTAATTCATGAATAGGTTAACCCATGAGTAACCAACTCATGTTTGGTAACATTTAATTGAGTTTGAAGCTGCCTTGGCCCCTCTAGCCAACCCAGTAGTCTTTAAACTTTAGCAAGCACCTTTAGCCCATGTAATTGATTAACCAACCTTGTTTTGTATATTTATAGATCATGCATTCTTTCCGAGAAAGGAAAGAGCACTTCTGCATGTCATGAAACAGAAACCAGACCTTGTTGTACAACTCTCAGACACTAAGGACCAGACCTCCAAGCACAAGCTCTGAGCACCGGGATGATATTTGTCACTGGCACCATGGAGTCTGCACGTAATCAAGAAAAGTTACAGACCACTGTACTCCCTTTACTAATTAACATCCCTACACCCCTTTAAAAATCCTGGGGCCAGGCAGAAACCTTAAAGTTGACCTTTAGACAGCAGTCTGCCTTTTCCCCAGGTGGGCCAGCCTCCTGAATAAGGCTCATATTCCTTTCCAATCAAAACAGGTCTCTTGAGGAAAGAGCAGCTGAACTTGGGTCTTGGTAACATGTTCACCTCCAATATTGCAGAAGGAATTTAAAATGCATTGGAAAACACCACCATTCAGCTCTTAAAGGATGCTAATAATACTGGTTTTCTTGCATTTTCCCAATGATTATGCAAGTTGCATCAATTTAAAGGGTAGGGGATGTGGCATGGAGTGTTGGTCAAGTTCAACAGAATCATAGAGGTAGAAGGAACTTTAATGATCCAGTTTACATTTAATAGGGTGCCTGAGTTATGATAAGCAGTACCAAGTGAGTCTCTATGGCTTTGATCTATTTCACACACTCCTGGAAAGATTTATTTATGTCTAAACCCAAACTTCCTTTTTGTGAGCAAAATCCATTTCCTCTTGTGCTATCTTCAGGGTATATATGTTTGTGGAGACTTTTGTCCTTCATTTTTCAAAACTTTTTAAAATGTGTCTGAGTATAATTTAGGTAACCCTCCTAATCAAACCCACTCTGTTCTCTATAGTCCAGTACCCATTTTAGTAATTAGTGATTTAGTAGCTAAATGATTCTGTTGTCTTTTACTTAATAATCTTCCAAATTGCTCTGCTCAAGTTCTTTGCAAAGTATGAAAAGCTTTGACTTATAGAAAAATAACTTCACCTCTTTGGTTGGTTATTTAAGAAGAAGAGAGGCCCCACATGTGTGTTATGTATTTGTTCATTTTGAATCCTGATTGTTTATGAGATCCCAATTAGATATATTCTATAATATGTTATAGACTAACATCAAATAATAGTTTGGAGGCAATATAATTTAGGATAGAAGGATGTAGTTTCTGGAATCAGACATTATGAATTTGTATTCTGACTGTACCATTTACTAGTTATGAGAATTTGGGCAAGTTCCTTAACCTCCCTGGGTCTCATTCCCTCATCTGTACTGTGTGGATAATAACAGTGTTGAGAGGATTAGTAAATTAACACATGAAATGCTTAGAACAGTGCTGGGCTCACAGTGAGTACACAATAAATGGTAGCTACTCATCATCACGGTCATTGTTGTGCACATAACATAACATATTGACACGCTTAGGCACCAAAAATATCACACCTGCTAGTACATTCCCTAATTGGAAACAAAGCTCATGCCCAAGTAAGGACAAATGAAACAACAACAAGAAATTCCCTCTATTGTGGAGGGTCTGACCCGACAACATGTCCCTTCGTACAAACATCAAGTCTCCTTGGATAATTTCCATGACTACTCATTTTTTCCCAGGTAGTTTCATAACATAACATAGGGATTATATATACATGTATATTCATTTCAAGTACTTTTAAGATTCACTCATTCAGGAGATTCTCTCCCATCTCCCATTTTCAAAAGAAATAATCCACACAAAGGGAATGGCCAAAGTCACTAAATATTCATTTTCCTTATACTTTTCTCAATCAATCTGCCACTTTTTTGTTGTGAAGAAGAAGGGCTATTTACCATCACTGAACAGCATGGTCTGACTTTGGTAAAACTAATTTTCTAAGTCAAATAATGAAAGCTCTGACACCAAGTAGCAGTAATTTTCATTTTTCATTTGTCTACACTGTGAGGTACAAAAGCATGTAATAAAATTATTTTTTAAAGTATTCGAAATGAAAAGAACAGAAAGAGTTAGTCTCAAATTTAACAGCTGTCCACAGTTTAAATTTGAAAATAAGAGGTGTAGTTTGTGTTTCAAATCTTTGTCAATTTAGAATTTTTGTAAATTTCCCTTTCTCCTTGCTGCTGCTCATTTTTTGTCTCATGATCTTCCCCTTGAAAACAGTTGGAACTGAGAAAGGGGTGTGTCTGAGCACAGCAATGACTAAGGTGAAAAATCGTGTTGCTTTCTCCTCTTTCACTCCGCTACGGACAGAACGATGAGGCTCATCACCACCTCTGCTGTCGAACTCAGCCCTTACAGATCACCTGGCTTTTCCTCTCATTGTTCGGAGAGATGAAGAAAGTCAGACGGCTGACCTGCAGATTTGTCCCTTACGCAAATCATTTGAAGAAGATGGAACAGCTTCATTCTCTGTAACTATTTTGTTTTATTTCACTCAAAGAAAATGAGATGACCGAACAATTTTTTTGTCTGGCTTTATTTTGGCCACTGTGATAATTGAAAGTGTAGAACCAATCAATGACACCTCTGGCTAAAATTTATTTCTGCAGACTATCCCAAAGGAGTGATTTCTGAAGAATAATATGCAGCCTTCAATTTACTTTATCACAGCTGGATATGAAGTTAAATCCCCGGCTGGAATTTAACCACCCAGAGCCAAGCACCAGATGGCTTATCTGCACCTCAACCCGACAGCTGTGTCCTGAAATGCACAGCTGGTCTTCACATTTGAATGACAATACTTAAATGATAACATTATGTAATGCAGAAAAATGTGTTTGGGTAGCATGGGTCTTGAAAACTAGATTGCACAGTTGCTCTTAATAGTAAACGCACAGGCTCAACGGCTAATTCACATTCCTTCTATTTGTGTTGATGGGTCTTGGCTGGAGATAAGAGTTTACCGCCACATGGAACCATTCCAGCGCCATTCATATTGTACTGCTATCTGCCCATAATGACTCTCCTGGGTACTCACCATGTTAGATTTCCCTTCACATAAAAATAAGCACAACATAGTTTTCATTGTGAAGCTGGAGACTTTTAAAATTTTGCGATAATTGATAGATAGTGCATTCTGCCAAGATGGAGGAATTAAAAGGTACTTGGTAGAAAGCAGCTGCTATAGAAATTCTTCAACAATTTGGGGATTTTATTATTCATTTCCTAGTTGAGTCACAAATATCACCAGATGATGAACATAACAAAATTAATACCAAAATTCAGCACCTAAACACAAACAAACAAACAAAAACCTGCAGGAAGGGCAACTCTCAAGGAAAATGTGTTTTTGAGTACACTTCCGACGTGAATGAAAAAATTTGACATATTTCGAGTGAGTGACAAATGAATGATGTGCAAGACTTGAACTAATCAAATATAGAGAGGTAAGTTTTCTATTTTCACAATTTGACTGGGGTTCCCTATGCCGCTGTTCAAACTTTGATGAATGTATGCACCACCCCAGTGACACAAAGAAAACATATCCTCAATATATATCCAAAGTCGTTGTGGATACAAGAAAACCAAAACATTCGTTTAGTAGAAAGGAGACCTGGATAGATCATCTCACTGCTACTTTTAGTCATTTAACCGCTGTAAACTTCAGTTCCTTCACCTGAAATATGGGGGCCCTCACGGGAGGGCCTGTGCGTGAACTGCTCTGAGACACAGGAAGGTGTTCCAGCCCGGAAGGAACACGCCTGAGCAGAGAACAGAGCCCCTGCATGCCTTTCAGCCTCCAAAGGATAAAGGGCCATAAGTCAGCCCCCCACCCTGATTTAGTCTCCCAAACTGATCACCAAAAAAGTCACTCAGAGTAAAGGAGTAGAGAGGCCGAGGGTTCAGTGAATACCCTCAACAGGGAAGGAAATAGGAGCAGTAAGGAAAAAGGATCCCTCTGAATTTCCTCAGCTTTTTTTTTTTCATCTTCCAGTTGACTTAGCCAGGCGTGTTTGGCCAGCCAGGCACTGGACTCCTCTTTGGAAGAAGATACCACAGTTTAGCAGGACAGTCTGGCTTCTACTTCTCCTCCTGAGACCACTGTGAGCAATAAGCATGTCACCCTCATTAAGAATCAGAAATGTGTCGGAGCCCTCCAGTCAGGAAATCAATGCCAAGGTCACTCAGTATCCAAAGTCAAAAATGTATTCCTTATCCCATTTCTCATCCTGAGTTACGCCTGGCCACATCGTCCAAAACAACTTGGTAAGGAACTTCAGTCCTTTCTTCCTCTAACACCACACAGGAAACCCTTAGCAAGTCTGCACATTCTTCCTTCAAAACCTACAATCTCACCATTTCTGGTCACCTTCACCCAACCCATCGGTGCATCCCATCGGCGCAGACTCATCCTGCTGCTTCATTTTCCTCTGGGGGCTTCCACTGCTCTTCAGCATCCCATCTATGTGGTCAGTCCTTTAGGGAAGTCTCACCAGCATAGGGATTTGTCTGTTGAGTTCACCTCAGTATCTAATAATACATAAAAACCTTCCTGACACATAAAAAGCAACCAATAAATATTTTTGAAAAGAAGAAAGGGGGGGGGGAGATGGGGGTAGGGAGAAGAGGGCAGGGAAAGAAGGAGGGGGAGAGAGAGGGAGGGAGACAGGGAGGGGGGGAGGAAGAAGTAAGGAAGACAGGAGAAAAAAAGGAAAGCAACACCTGCTGGGGATCCTAAGGCTAAAGCTGCCCCAGGTTGTAATTTCCCCTCTTCAGTTTAAGGAGTGAATCTACCATAAAGCCCAGAATGCAGTAGTCAGCAGTATGTGAAAAGCACTGTTGTAATTTATTACAACCTCCTTATTTTCCAACTTTCTAGTCCTTAACTTCCACAAAAAGAGGCACTCTACCTTCACCAGAATTTCCAGTCTCTCAAAACCTTCCACTTACCAAGTGTTAACCCTCCATCAAACACACACACACACTCTCTCTCTCTCCCAGCTTAGGGCTCAGTCTGGACTTTGCCATTATCAGCAATACCAGTAAATTCCCCATCAAACCAAGTAGACTCCCTCTCCAAATAGGGATAATTCTCACTTTCTGCATTATAATTTAGGCTCCTTAAAAACGATACTGGAGGAAGGCAAGATTGCGATAATTAGGATTCACCAATATCAGGCTCTCTGATTTAAAACGGACCTTCGTTCATGCTCCCCAGTCTCTGTTGTTCAATTACTGCCATCTTTATGAGACTTCCCATAATGAATCCTCTAAATCCCTCACCAATTTCTCGTCACCAATTCCATTTCAAACCTGCTAGAATCTTGGCAGGCGATTTCTACTACTAGAAAAGATCAAGATTATCAGGCAGTAAGTCCCCCATTTCCCTTTAATCTCTTATTCTCAAAAATAACCATCTTTTTATCCCAGAGGGAGAATTGCCCTTTTCCTCTCAATCTCCTGCTGAGCGCCATAGTCATAATTCTGAGGTTGAATGAGGTGCCTTTGATCCTTGAGATCTAAATAAGATTGGCTCGAACTCCATATTTACACTCTGCTGAAGTCCAAAGTCCTTCAAAAAGTTTCTAGAAATTTACAAAGGTCTTGAATTCTCAAGGCTGCCTCAGTAGCCGACCTCTCTCTCTGTGTTATTCCTATTATGTACTACACCGACCCAGAAGTGACATCTGGACTTCAAAACAAAAAAGGAAAGGAAAGAAAAAAAAGCGTTGTTGAGTCTCACTGAAAAGGCCCCAAGTGACATCATTCTGGCCAATGAGAAGGAAGCAGCATTCTGCCGGCAGGATCTGGGAATGCTTCCGTTTTCCCGCTAATGAGGGTGGGCTGGGGCTGAGAGCAGCCCTTCCTCCCACCCCCTGGGTCGAATGTGGATGTGTCTGGAACAACAGTAGCTGACTTGTGACCATAAGGCAACAAGTAAGTTCTGACATTTTAGAGCTACTGAACCAATGCCGACAGTTTTTACACTCACCGTTTTGTGCAAAAAAAAAAAAAGGTAAATCCTTTTTTTCTAAAACCACCAACTTTTCTCTTCTTTGATACTGCAAGCACTTAAAGCTGCTACAAAGTTTTAGAATCACAGTGATCATAACACTAAACCTATGACTTTCAGACTTCAGAGACGTCTGATCTAAGCCTTTATTACAGAGCCGTCTGGGAAATAGAGCACCTACGCCAGCAAGTGCCATCAGGGCTAGAGATGCAGTGATGGGCGAGTCAGTTCAGTTACTTAGCCCTGCGCCCAGGAGAAAATGGTAAAGATGGTGGGAGGGGGCAAAGCCCCTTCCTCGGAGTGAGACTTCATGTGATACCATCATGCCCTCACACCACCTGACTCCTTGAGTTTGACCTGAATACAGAGACTGGCCTAATCTCTAAATCTGCCCTGATTCTTAGGAAACCCAACTATTAGTAATAGACTGAACTTAACTGCTCACCCACCTGAGCCATGCAAGAGTCCCAAATTCCTTCTGTTCACCTTCACCCATGATCCAGCGTGACACTATTTTAATTGCTACAGTCTATCGTATAAACTCAGTGTGATGCCGGACAGATTAATTCTGAAAAATTATTTATATATAAAGACCTACAATTTAAAAGGCAGTAGAAAATAGATTTTGGTTCAGTCATACAGGAATTTTATACCTCCATTAAAAGTGATGTTGTATGAGCAGTTAGGGGTTTTCTGGGATGCTCAGAATATTATATTTGTTGACATGAGTGGTGATTATATGGGTGTTCATTTTATGCAAAATTCTTTAAGCTGTATATTTATGTTTTATGTGCTGTTCTAGATTTATATTACATTTCACAATATAAAGGTTTAAAATAGTATAAAGAATATTAGTGACATGAAAAGAGCTTAAAGATACCTTAAATAAAAAAGCAGGTTACACAACAACGAATAGAACGTCAAGATTTTTCACCAAACAGATATCATGTCAGATACCTGACATGTTAAAAGGTAGGTGATCTTCTATAAGGGTTGGCATACACAGAGATCATTGAAGAAGATGTACATTTCTAAAACATGGAAAAATAAATACTAAGTCACATGTAAGATAATCTTTTCTTATAAATCTTCATATGAACCACCGGGAAGTAACAGACTAGTTGGATAGGTATACACAGGATACATCTGTTCATTGGAATATTTTTCCATTTAAATTATGATCAGCATAAGACTTATTTTGAACAGTGAGAGGACTCACTGTAAGTCATCGTTGTTTTGGAATTTTGCTTTTATTGTTAAATTTCTTCATTAAAATCATCTGTGACACTAGTTAACAATGTCAAAGCAGTGTTTAAAGTGGTCAGAAGGTACCGTGAATCTTGTTCTATTGCCCTAGGCCTTTATGATTATAATGGATCATGTTCATGAAGACATCATAACATTATAAACAACTATCATAAAAAAGCAAATTACACCATGTAAAATGATCTACTATATCCTTGTTCTGATAACTTTATTGTAGCTCTGGCCCAGTATTAACATTACAAATTGAAAATACATTGTATATAAATTATTTTGAGAAGAAGTCACTGAATAGGCCAATATTCCACTATATACAGTCTTAGTCCTATAAGTCACTAAGCTGACTTTTAAAGGTTAAAAAGTCAAAAACAAGTTTGTGACTTGAATCTGCCATTGATTTGACAAACAGTTTCAGGGGCATAAACCGGGAAAAGTATTTCAGGAAGGAAGAATATTTTCTTTTCTCATTTGTAGAACAATAACACTTATTTCTGTACAATGAAAGATACTCTAATTTCATCCAGAATGTACAATCAGGGAGTAACGTTCAAGTGTTCCCAGATTAATGCCAAAATGGATTCAGCTTAGAAACAGAACCACAAATGCTCTAACATTAGCAGCAATCATTACTTATAGTTTGCGAAACTGTCAACAGCAAATGCCAATCAAATAAGTAACTTGTATTTAGATAACCCAAGTTCAGTGGGGAGTTTCTGAAAAAGAAATTATTATTTCAATGCCAAGTCATGCTTACAGCTTTGAACAAGTAGCAAAACATGGGCATGTTTCTCAAATGGATTTCACAGCATCAGTGCAAGAGCCGGAGGGGATGGCTTAGTTTTTTAAGCCTCAGATTTGAAATACCTAGACTCCCTGCAACTACAGCGTTAAATCCTCTGTGGAACCACAGCTTCAAATGCTATCAGGAGAGACTCAACTCTCCATCCCTCTGAGACTGATAAATTGAAAGCCATGAAGTTTAGAGGAAATGGAGGGGAGACTGCAGCCTCCTGCACCCCCCTCCTCACCCCACACAGGAAGACTCTATTTGTAACATCGCTTAATGTTCCATTTGAGGCTGTCTCCTTGGTAAGACTGGAGGATGATGTTCTTAAGACATTCGGAAATCTCACAACCCAGCAATGGACCATTTTTATAAACATTTAAACCAAATTTTAGACAGCTCAAAGTCGGCGGAAAACCTTATTTTTAATTCCCATTTAAGACAGTCAAGGAAATTCTAAGTATTTACTTTAAAGTGCATTATAGGTATCTGGCCAACTCTTTATAATTCCTGTGGAAATTTCTGAGTCGCAAATTGATTTCTTTTTGTTGCTTTGTACATTTCTGGACCACCTCCTCCCTGACATCAATTAATGGATGCTGGGTAAATGCCAATTAAGCAAAAGAATTTTATTCAATCTGCACAGTACTTAACCTTTCTCTCACATCCCCACCCTCATTCGCAAAACTTTATAAAACAAAGTAGAACATTCTTATTTTCTCCTGGTTTCAGATAAAGAAAGAGTGCCTCAGGAAGATTAGATAAGTAAGCCACGGCTGATAGGTTGTTGTCCTGCGTTTTAAAATCCACGTCTTGAGAATCTCCCTGAGAGTCTATTCTATCCTGTTGATAGTTTTACGTAAGTTCTATTTAGCAACATAAACATCTTACCAAAAAAAAATTATGTAATGCAGTCTAAACTTAAATAAAAATAACATATAACTAACTCTTTTATCAGTAATGCTACATATCTCTGCTGGTATGTATAGTAAATGATTTAAGAGAATGAAAAATTGAAAAGGATGCTGGGAAAACCCTGGACCATTTTTTAAAAGGTCTGCTACCTAATTAATCAATTGATGTCTCTTTTCATTTAAATTTACCTCAAAATAAAGCATAAGGATCCAGTTACATGAAAACCTAAGAGTAACATGAGGGTACTTCCAAGACTAAAACTCAAAACTATTCTCCAAATGTTAGTCAAAGAAAAATCAATCCAGAAGGAACGCAAATATCCAGAGTATGTTAACATCTTTAAGACAGAGCTGCAGACATGACTCTAAGTTTAAGTTAACTGGATAGTGGACCCATTGGGTATTTTAATAGATGCTAAAAAGCCACCAAAAAGTCAGATTCCTTTGAGGTGGCATATTAATTATTCTAAATACAAATACCTTTGGGGAAGCCAACCTATTGATACCCTTTCTCAGACATTCCCACTATAGTATAAGTTAGCCGTTTTCCTCCAACCAATAGATGAGTTGCATTTCTGTTAGGAATTTTGAGTTCAAGTGGGGAGAGAATAGTATTGGAAAAAAAGGGTGGGCTGAGTGGAGGTGACCAAGTTCAGGCTCTTTTAGCCAAAAGAAACACAAATGACTTAATTACAAGGGAGGACCTACAGGCAGCAGTGAGCAGTGAGACCAAATTTTCATGTATTGTGTTACACCATTTTTCTCTGAAGCCATGTCCTGGCTCCTGACATAGCAAAAAACTAAGGCTCAGTTCAGGTGCTAATGAAAATTAATTCAATGCACAATGTCTGTTTTCTTTGCTTTCTTATCCTATTTCACCCCCTCTTTTAAATTTCACATAGCATTAGCTTATCCTGATTATACCAGCAGAAATAATTTGTTTCTCCTCCAAAATCCCACAGTAGAAATTTATAATACTTTTCTTCAATTGCATCTACCGTTACAATACTTCCCCACCTTGGGATACACTTTCCAGACTATCATCCGCTGTTTAAATTGTGTATTTGATTTCGTAGCAATGGAGCCTTGAAGATTTTGAAAACCTCGCAACTCCCACCAAGTTAATATTTTAAAAGTCTGGATAAATTTGTAAATGCTTGTCAAAATTATTTGATGATGTGGCTTCCTCTGGCAACAGAGTCAGGTATCCCAGAGCCCCAAAGGGATTACTGGTTCATGCCGAGCCGTGCGCCTAGACAACCAAACTGTCAAAATGAGCAATCTCTACCATGCGCGTTGCTAAAAACAAGGCAACGGGTCTAAAAATGAAGTTGCTTATGCTATGGCTTCTGTCACCAAACCAAGAGTTAATTACAGTCTTGGCTCTTCCAGAAACAGAAACTTAAACCAGTCAATCAGGAACCTCCTGATCTGCACTAGTCACGCGTTCTGCCTGATTGTCCCCTGCCAACCCCAGAAAGGAAAGTAACCTTGGAGTAATTAACCCACTTTTTTGCCTACTCTAACTTTCCTTGTCCCCGCCTCATTCTCCCTATAGAAGTCTTTGATTCTGTACGGCTCCTCTGAGCTCCCTTCCATCTGCTAGATTGGATGCTGCCCAATTTGAATCAATTTTTGTCAAATGAACTCAAATTTTTCAATATGCCTCACTTTATCTTTTAACAGTTCCGGTGCCAGAAGAGAGCACAGAAGGAAGAACAAGCAACCACGTGAAGGTACCTGTAAGTCCCCTGAGCTCCGCTGCTTTCCCATGCCTCCAGAGGTGCTGGGAGGGTCCTGTTGGATTCGCAGCTTTTGCATTAGGAGCTTTCAGAAACTTCATTTGAGAGTTTCTTTTTCCAGGTCAGGTCCGATTTAGAAATTGGACCGGGTCTGACTTTGAAAGCACGCTAGGTGCTCCGGGTCCTAAACTGGCCGCAGTGGGACTGGGTCTGGCTTAAGCTGGACTGGGTCCAGTGTGAGGCCTTGGGTGAATAAAATTTTGTTTTAAGGTTGAGCAAGCAGGTTAAACTTACCAAAAATAATCTTGAATTACAGCAGCTACAATGGAGAATTTTAAACCACTTTAGATAATCTAATGCATTTAGGAGTTGCCCTAGAATAAAAGGGGTCTCAGCAAAGCACTATCATAAAGGGGGTAGGGAAGATAATTTTTCCTCCTCTACAGTTTCTGGGGGCCAGGAGGAGACCAGCTGGGACACTCCACTCCCCCTGCAGCCTACAGACAGAATCCTAGGCAAATGGCAGAAGCTGGCAAATGGCAAGAATTCTTACCAAAGTCAGCTTTCCCAGATCTCCATCTGTGGTATCTGGTTGAGAGAGGAAGGTAAAATTCTACTTCGTCCCTTCCTTTCCAAATTCAGATTGGCAGGAAAAAAAAAAAACACACACACACACATTTCAAGTATTAGATCTTTGAATTGTGACACATGAATTTGCTTTTAGGTACCCACTGGCTGTCAATCCTTTCTCTCCTGGGTACAGCTGCTGCCTTCTCATTTGTCTCATTTTGTGTCTTGAGAACTTGGCTTGGCACCTGTCAGGTTTGGGCCCCAAAAATCTGGCTATTCAGAAATGCAGCTTGCACGCCATTTGCACCTGTGGTCTTACTGGCTGTTGCCAGCTCTCAGGAAAATTGTCTTTCTCTCTTTTGGTTATCTTTGAGAGTGCCTCTGGATCTTGGGAGGGTAATATCTGTTGCACCGTTTTTGAGGACGCCCCTAAAGTCTAAAGGGTTGTTCAATATGGTCAGGAGCATTTACAGTTTGTCTCAGCTGAGGCCTGACAAGACATTCAAAAGGATTGTTTTTAATGTAGCTCTATGGTCAGAAGGTGGCCACATTGAAAATTGATAATCAGAGCTTGACAGGGAGTTTTTACGCCGTCTCCCCTAATCTAAAACGAAGCTATGTACCCAGAGGGATGGAAAACAAGCTGAAGCTTTTGTAAGAAGGTTTATTAAAACACTGGAAAGACGCACAGCCCTAAATCTAGAAAACAGGAATGCTTTGATTTCCATCTCAGTTGAAAACAGTCTTCCTGATATAAAGATGCAAATTGAGGGTAACAGAACTGAAGGGGGGCGGGGGTCAGCCAAACAACATCATCAGGATGCAACCCAATTCTTTGAGGAATTAAATACAGCTGTGGCGTCTTCCAAATCAAGCCTTTACAAGAAATGCGGCTCTAGAAACAATTCAGAGGCCACCTATTCTTTTTATCAATCCCCCAAACCTCCCCTATTAGTTAAAAAGATGTAAGTAAACGTTTACAAAGGAAGTTTTCCACAATATCCTGCACAGTGTATTTACTTAAAACTCGTTTTCAAACTCTTTAATATTTGTCAGCGTATCCTTTAACAACGCGAAGTCTCCAGCCCACCTGTATTGAGCACTGAAAGGTGTCAGGGACGAGGTGGAGGACGTTCCAGACGGAACCGTCCCTGCCCCGGAGCCCCAGGAGGGTGCGTGCACCTCCCCGAGCCCCGCAGAGTCCCTGTCTGCTCTGCCTTCAGCTCGGGGATCCCCAATGAGAGCACACCCTGCGAAAAGCTGTGGCTGTAAGCAAGCCTGCTTCGCCCATACTGCATAACCACCCCTGAGGCCACGGATCCCCGAGCCCATTTTGGATTTGAAAATTTGTCTACTTCAACTTTTCATTTAAAGGATAATAAGCGAAAACCAAATGAAAATAGTCCCAGGTCGTGCAACCCAGGGCTGCATAATTTCATTCTAGGCTCAGTCTGCCTTTCACAACGGGGGAAAGCAATGATTTGGTTAACTATTAAAAAAAAAAAAAAAACCTGCGTCCGACCTAAGGAGCCCCTAGCACCGAGCCAAGGCCCCCGCAGGCCAGAAAGCGCCCGCGGCTCCCGCGCTCCCGCGGCCCGAGGAGGCCAGGTCTCGCGAGAGTAGCGGGAGCGCGGCCCGCGCCCCAAGGGAGCCGCCGAGGCCGCGGGCTGGGCGGGGCGCCGGGGATCACGAGTGCGCGAGCGCGGGCGGCCCGCTGAGCTGCGGCCCCGACTCTTCTCCGCGCGCGCGGCCATGGCACGGAAGTGGCGCCTCCCTCTGCTTCTGGTGCCGCTCCTGCTCGGCCCGGGCCTCCTGCACAGCTGCAGCCCTCTGCCCCTGGTCCTCAACACTTGGCCTTTTAAGAATGCAACCGAAGCAGGTGCGGGCGGCGGCCGGGGCGGGGCCTGCGCTGCGGGGGCTGGCCCGGGGCGGGCGCCGGCGGGGCGGGCTGGCGCGGGCCGGGGCCAGCCCTTCCGCAGCCTCAGCGCCCAGGCTCTCCCGCGCCTGCTCCACCGCGGCGCCTCTTGCGGTGGGTCCCGAGTCCTGCTTTCCACTGCTGCTTTTCAGGGCCTCCTCGCGTCACGACCCGCCCTCCGTTCAGCCCCGCGCCGCCTTGTTTCCCACCAGGTTGCTGACCTACAGCAGTGAGGGCCTTCCTGCTTAGACTCTTCCGGGGGCGCCTCCGCGGTCCTCCCTGACATCCATTCTCTCACGGGGGCCGTCTCTTGTCTCTCCACCTCTCTAAGCCCTCCGTTCTTCCCGGTACCCTGAACGCAACTGCAGTTTGCAAAAGGCTACTAATTCCCCAAAGCATACATACTCTTTTTACATTTACTTTGTTGTTGTTACATGCTGACATTGTGTATTTGCCACCTGGAATACAGAGTTTCGGTCGTGGTTGGCCGTTAAAATCATCTGTGGAGCTTAAGTACCCGTGCCTGAGCTCTACCTCCTGAGATTTTCATTTAACTGCTGGGAAAAGGACCTCTGTGTTTTGTTTTGTTAAAGCTTTCTAAGTGATTTTGATTTGCCGCCAAGATTGAGAACCGCTTACGTGTCACCTCTTTCAGGAAGCCTTCCTTGATTTGCTGCCCTTATGCCCAGTCTGTTAGGTACCTATCTTCTGTGCTTTGATTCAATCCTGTACATACCATGATCTTGTCATTTATTCATGTATTGTGTGTTTGTCTCATTCATTCCGAGACCTACTACCCCAAGCGTAATTTCAGACTCCTCCTCTCCCATCTGAGGCTGCCAATACAACTTACTGGGGCAGAATTGACTCCGGAATTTGGTGCAGCTAAGTGTATGTTACAGGCGGCGCATAGGATTCAGTGAGCAAACAGGGCTGTGAGAGAGAAATGAACAGCGATGAGGACACAGAGCAGGAAGTGCAGCGGCTAAGGCAGGGGACATAGAAAGGCCGCCTGTAGTGAAAGGGGAACTTCTTGAAATACACTTTCAAGCCTGTCGGTCCAGTAGTAATACTTAAAATTACCAGGAATAGCACCTTCCCTTCACGGAATTCTATTTTTATTAATAAGACATTGACCACCAAAGATCTTTTTTTTTTTTTTTTTTTTTCCTTCTCAATGTATGGGACTCCACAGAACAAAGTACTGCTAAAATCATGGCCACTGGAGCCAAAATGGGCTTTTGAATCCTGACTCTGCTACCTAAAAGTTGTGTGACCTTGAACGTGTTACTTAACCTCTCTGGGTCTGCTTCCTCCTATTTAAAATGAGGATAGTAATTGTACAATACTTACCTGAAAAGCTGTTGTGCAGATCAGTGGATGAAGCCATGCCTAGCCCACGCTGTCATTATTGCTGTTAGGGTGTGGTTATTGAGACTTGCTGTGATTGATGTCACCTCAATAAAAGTACTAGTTGTATATATTTTTTTTTTTTTTTAAAGATTTTATTTATTTATTTGACAGAGAGAGAGACAGCGAGAGCAGGAACACAAGCAGAGGGGGAGTGGGTGAGGGAGAAGCAGGCTTCCCGCCGAGCAGGGAGCCCGATGCGGGGCTCGATCCCAGGACCCTGAGATCATGACCTGAGCCGAAGGCAGTCGCTTAACCAACTGAGCCACCCAGGCGCCCCTAGTTGTATATATTTTTGATAATCTAGTGATGCAGAAGAAATTTATAAGACTGACTTAATGAATTTTCAATTTAACTGCCTTTTAGTGGCTTCACTTAGAAAATTGAAGGAGAGGAGACATTTCTTACACAGCACAGAAATATTAGCAAGTAAAAAACACCCCTCACTTTATATCAGTAGCCAGTCTTTAGATTCTTCGCCGTAAATAGTTGCATCATACAACTTTGTCTATATCCTTCCTTTGTCACGCTTACTAAACTAAAATTCTGAATAACTTAGTGTAAATGTGAAATTTCTTTTATATGAGTTTTCAAAACGTTTCTGGTTTGTCGCATTTGGCACTGAAAAAAAAATCAGTATATAAACCAGGATTTGATTAACAGCGTGGAGGACCTTAGCATCTGGAGGCTCGACCCTGGATGCAGTTGAGCAGGGCTGTGCCGTGTGTGAGAGGGAGCAGTGTGACGGCAGTGTGGGCTTTGGAGGGAGCCCCGATGAGCTTGGAGAAACCACACTGGACGCCATGATCATGGACGGGTAAGAACATCAATCAACCTTCTACTGAGAGCAAGACAGGCGTGTGTAAGCTTTGTCTGGTCAAAACCCCTAGTTTATTGTACATGTCCTGTCCAAATACAAGGAATTTCCCTCCCTGTTGAAAGAAAATCATCATAATAGAAATATCACATGGAAGTAGGTAGTCTTCTTAGAACACACACAATCCCAAGCTTTGAAAAGATGTCTGCCCTGGTAGACCATCATTGACCTGCCGTCCCCGTAAGCTGTGGTTTGCATGACCCAAAGCCTTAAAACCACTTCTGGAAGCCACGTTTAAAATGAGTCAGGAGAAACTGAGAATGACGGTACTGTGGTAGATTGATTTGCTGTTTGTTCCTTAATCTGTCTGCTTGTGGGAATTTGTATGAACTTCATGCATGTGCTGTCGTGTGTAACGTTAAGACGGTGGAATTTATCCTACAAAACTGTTGCTCCAGGTAAACCAATACTGTTTTTATCTTTGAACCTGTGAAAGTACCTTAATCAATCGCATGCACTTTTTTCTTTCAGCACTACTATGAACGTAGGAGCGGTAGGAGATCTCAGGCGAATTAAAAATGCGATCGGTGTGGCTCGGAAAGTGCTAGAACATACAGCACACACGCTGTTAGTGGGAGAGTCAGGTATATTTTTACAACACTGAAGCTTTATCTAGCCCTCTGTCTCTGTTCCTCACTGTGAAAAAATAAAATCGATCAAAGCCGGCCCAAGTTCCAATTCTAGCTCTTTTACTTAATATCTATTTACTGTCAGGTAAGTTACTAAACTTCCAAATTCACACTTTCTTCATCTTTAAAATAGGAAAAAATAAAGAACAATATGCTAAAGTTTTAAACATGGATAACATGGTGGAATGGATGCTAAGGTTTGGAGGGTAGAGACATTGACTAGGGAAGCTAAATAAAACAGAAAAATTATGAGTGCTCAAAAAAAAAAAAAAAAAGGATTTAAAAAACCTGGTTCCTTATCTATAGATAGGTAATTGCTGGACTGAAGCATGAGCCAGCAACATTTCTCTCCCTGAATTCATTGTATCAGGGTGAGACCACAGAGCATTCTTCTCGTCCGAAGACGGGCACCAGAGTATTGCTATGACAGCGTCAGTTGCTTGAACGTCTTCCATATTATATACCAAAAATCGTACAGTGACCTATAATCAAAAATACTTTTTAATGATGAATTAGTTAATAACTCCACAGTTAGGCGTCCTTCATTTTTGCCAAAAGATGGAATTAAAAACTGCCTGACAAGCTAAAAGATCTGTTACTCACACATGGCTCTTTGTTTGGTGTCTCAACGCTGGGCATTGCGCCCTAGTTAGAACAATAAGATTCTTGCTTGTGAGTGGGGTGTGCAAGAAGGGAGATTGGGAAGGGGGATGGAAAAGAGAATTAATAACTGTCACAATATACACCCCAAGGGTCTCAAGCAGATCAGATTTAGGAATTACGTGGCAGTTGAGATCTAGAAACTGATGTCCTTAAAACTGTTCGTGTCTGAATATTCTTCTCAAAGTTGTCGTGTGCCCCCCGGGATGGTGTACCCCACTTGAGAGACTGCTGACCAAGAACACTTCCTGTATATGTATTTTATTTAGAAGGCAATGCTTAATTTATCTTTTTCTTTTCTTCCTAATCTCCAGCCACCAAGTTTGCTGAAAGTATGGGGTTTATCAGTGAGGACTTATCTACCAATACTTCTCGAGCCCTTCATTCAGATTGGCTTGCTCGGAATTGCCAGCCAAATTACTGGAGGGTATGTAGACCCAATTTTTAAAAGTAAATCACTAGAAAATATGAAGCGACACCCCATCTGCTCTTTGTTGGCTACCTGTTGCCTAAAGTGCTGGTTATCACCCTGGTTGCACTTGAGAACCGACGATTTAAGTCGACTCTCTGGGCGTGGATGTTCCCAAACACTCCTTAGCTGCTTCTCGTGCACGTACGTCCGTGGTGGAACACTCCTGGATCTTGGCAGCAGTTCTCAAATTGGGACGGCACTGATGTGGGCAAGAGTGGGTGGCCTCGGTCAGAACAGCTCTGCTTGTATTTCCTTGCAACACAAGGTTCCAAGTCTAAAAAAATCAGCGTTTGGAAACCATTTGTCTAAAATATTTCTTAAATTTTGTCTGCATGAAGTATACCCAGTATCTTGCCCTGTTGACTGGATCTATATTATTAGGTGGCTAGTGTGTTAGTGGTGGGGTCATTTATTTTTAAATCAGTGGGACTTTTAGCATAAATCTGTTTGTCTTTGCCATCCAGAACCCTTCTGTGAACTACCTTAGTCTCTCATCTGTTTCTTCTCCCAAACCCTAATAACCTTTGAGTAACCAGTGAGTCTCAGGGGTTAGCATTTGAAAGAGGCTAGTGTATAAAACTGGGTCAGGGGAGGCAGCAAGTGCACTAATGAGTAAGACCTGAGCAGTAGGTTTCCTGATTAAATACTAATCCATATGCACCACCTAAATTTATGAGTTTTAATCCTTTTCTTGTGTCTTTAAATCCATAGAGGAATCTGAGTACAACTTAGAATATGTTTGCATGAACCTAGCTTTGAAATAAAGAGCGTTTTAAAGTAGATTTTGCTTTAAATCTCAGAATTCTTCTTTGGCCAGAGAACAAATTCTGAAATTTAAAGGTCAGGCTGTGTACCTAATTCCTTTGAGGATTAAGATCTAATACACAAATCTTCATTCCTGTCTGCCATCGTGCAGAGAACTTTAGCCATATAAAGAGAAAAATTAGGGTTTTTTTCCAGACAGTATAGATGTGGATTCTATATTATGTAATTCTGATACTAGACTAGTATTAAAATAAATTATATCCATCCGTTCACATAAGACTTAGCTAATCTTTGGTTTTTAATTCATACCTTTCAGTTACCAGACATCTTTTGGGTTTCTTGCTAGTGTTTCATCATTGTATGTGACTACTTGCCAGTTTGTAAAATGAACCTTCCTAAAAACTAAAACTTAAATCTTGTTCACAGAATGTTGTCCCAGATGCTTCAAAATACTGTGGGCCTTACAAACCACCTAGTATCTTAAAGCAAGAAGGTCCTTCCCATAAAGAAACAGGAGATAACCACGGTCATGATACAATTGGTAACTTGCCTTTTATATAATTGTTATGGTTAAAGTTCAGCCATTTTTAATTGCCTTTCTGTAGTTCTTAACTCCTTCGTCCTTATTTATGTGCCAGAAGGTGATTTCAACCACTTGCACGGCCAGGTAAGCCTGTTTGTAGATAGGTGGGTGCCCGTACACACGGTTTCCTTCCATTGTGTCTCTATGCATTTAGATAACTTACACAAGGCCCCTAAAATCTAGTGATTAGCCACTTACAGATTTTTAAATCTTTACTTGATACGTTGGGTTTTTTTTTTTTAAGGTTTTATTTATTCTTTAAGTAATCTCTATACCAACATAGGGCACAACCACGACCCTTGGATCGAGAATCACGTGCTCTTCCGACTGAGCTCGCCATGCGCCCCTGCTTGATACGGAGTTCTTTAATAATTTTATATTGTTTGCCACATTAGAGCTGTCATGTTGAAAATTTCCATTATTCTGTGTCAATGACTTGCTCTGGAATTACCTTTGAAAGGTAACTGAGCAGTTTGAAGAGTAAGGATATAGAAAGTCTGCCAGATGATGCTCTGACAGTGGGGTCTGAAACAGTACACATTAGGCAAGTGGTGTAATTTTCAGCATTCCTGAGCTTCCTGTTTTCTTCTACCCAAAATTATTGAGTGAGGATATTTGTATTACCAGCTGCTGAAGTATTTGTTTATATTCGAGGTAAACCTCAGAGCCTACACCTACAATGATTTTTTTTTTTTTTTTTTAAACTTTTAGGCATGGTTGTAGTCGATAAGATGGGACGTACTGCTGCCGGGGCGTCTACAAACGGTATAAAATTCAAAATACCTGGGTTAGTGTTTCTGAAAGAACGGATCTTGCAAATACGCATTGAGTACAAACCAGCATGTGCAAGGTGCTAGTGAGAGATGCAAAATGTAAAGCACAACCCCACCCCTACCGCTGAGATAGATAAATGTGAAAGCAAATAATTGAGTATCTGCTAAGTGCCAAAGGCTTGGGCATTGCAGCCGGTGCCATGGAGCTCAGGGATGGCAGGGTGGTCTGAGCCAGCGGGGCAGTTGGCTGGGGAGAGGCCAGCAGGGAGATGCTAGGGGCCGAGCCGGAGCCTCAGGGAGGGAAGGGAGCATCCAGGCTAAGGCACGCACAGACCTGGGGTAGCGCGTGCTCGGTTCAGGGCTCCTACCTGCTGGAAAAGAAATTGCATGAATGTCAGGTGCCCCGGGGGGGGGGGGGGGGTGTGGACTGAAGCCACATTGCAGGGGGTCCTGAGTCAGTTTAAGGATTTCTGGATTTTATTTTAAAATAGTAGAAAAACACCCAAGGTTTATTACAAGGAAGAACCTTGGTAAAATTTTGGCACATGAGAGAGAAAGCAAGAATAGACTGTAGCTGAGGAAAACCAATCGGAACCTATTGAGATAGTCCAGAAATGCGATGACAAAGGATGGTGGTAATTGAATAGTCACTAAATCTGTGACATCTTGACATCTAACTGGCTGGCATCTAATGCTTATATCATGAACTGAGGTGTGTGGAAACCTTAGTTGAAAAACAAGTGAAAATCTTTGCTCTCCATGTTCTGATGAAGACTTTACTTAGAACAATCATCAGTGGCTAAGTAGAAACATCCCCTGTTGTTGAATCATCTCCTAAAATACTGTGGCATTCACACTTAATCTCCTGTCCTGAATTTTTGTGCCGTGCCCTCACAAAGTCGAGTAGGAGATTCGCCAATACCCGGAGCTGGTGCCTACGCGGATGACAGCGCGGGAACGGCCGCGGCCACTGGCGATGGGGATATACTGATGCGCTTTCTACCCAGGTGGGACTCCTCCCGTTTAGGACCCTTCGAGATCTTGACAGGAGATGGCGTCTGTCAAGACAGAAAATAACCGTTGGTGCCAGGCCATCTGGTTTTGTGTGCATGAGAGCTTTCTAGAAATTCTGCTTCCATGCCCTTTGCCTCTGTCATTTTCGATGGTGGTAATTTAAGTCATCATCGTCCTCTGAAATAGAATATTTCTTGCTTTACTTCCCAGATGAGAATACTTAGGATGCATTTAAATCATTTGTGTAAGGCCGCCGAGTAAAGGAACTGTGGTAATTGATGATAAAAGTAGGAAAGACAGTCACTGTGTACAGTTAATTCCTGGAAGACGACTATTACAGCCGAATGTCTTGCACATGCCCACCATTTCCCCCATTAATTGCAGCGCCATTTCTTATTTAAACATAACCTCTATTCTTTAGGACTTCTGGCTGTCATTCCTAAGTAACAGTTATCCAGCCAGAGCCAAAAAGAACAGTCCTCATTTGAAGTGAAGGGGTAGATAAGTTGAAAAGATAGACATTGTATCTAGGTTTACTTGCCTTCCCAGTTGAAGGTAACAGGAGTTACTGACTTCTCTTAGGTATTTTATCAACTGTGACAATTCTGATGGTTTTAGGTTTCTAACTTCAAGTAACAAATTTGGACTCTGTTGACTCTGTGATCCTAAAAGTTCTGCCTCTGTTTAAATCAGCTACCAAGCTGTAGAATATATGAGAAGAGGAGAAGATCCAACCATAGCTTGCCAGAAAGTGATTTCCAGAATTCAGAAGTATTTTCCAAACTTCTTTGGGGCTGTTATATGTGCCAATGTGACTGGAAGTTATGGTAAGTTTTATTTGGAATTCGTATTTGCGTGAACTTGTAAATGTTGTTGAAAACATACACTTTAAAATATTGTAGTGTAATTTGCTCCTATACAATGGAAACAGGGACTGTATCAGGTAGACACTGGGTCACTGTTAATCGTTGATCTGCCAAGACCCCCAAGAGTGCTTAAATATACCTACACCCCCGCCTCTGGCTGACTCTCGGTGCTCATGACCCAGTGTTTGGCTCCTAGTTCTTCTCTTTGACATGGGTCCACCGTGTATTCAGCTTCAGCTCTGGTGCCCGGTGACATGGACTACTCTAGTCGAATGCTTTTATTAATTAGAGGTCGATAGGGACAAATTGTCTTCCCAGCTTCTTTTCCATTCATTATATTAATGTCTCAGTCATTTAGATCTTCTTGGGGCTCCAAGGTACCAAACGTATTACTAATTAGTAAGCCAAAGAAGTTGGCAGAATTATTTTTACACTGCATTTGAGGCATGTCCTTTACTTCATTCACTTTCCATATGAGCCTATCACAGTTTCCAAGTGTTTCAAGATCAACCACTGCTGCTTTTCATTAGGGAATTTTCAGATGAGGAAGATACACAGCTTACTGATCAATATAACGTATTAGGTTAGACTGCTTATTATTGTCCTTTGATCTTTTACTTCCCACAGTTCTGTATTTGAAAAACTTGTTTGAGGAATTCCTTATTCTTTTTTAAGTACTGAGATACCCAGGTCAATAAAAGTGATGGGGGGGAGGGGCAGGCTTTATGTTTACAGTGAGTCAGTTCAATTGATTCCGTCTTATGAAATAAACCTTAGAAGGCTCAAAATTGGATTTAACAAAATGTAAAAATGACAATTATGTAATTGTAGATGAATTTAAAATTGACTGGTTCTCTAAAGCAATGGCATTAGAAGGGGACCGTGCAGGTGTTTGGGCAGGGGAAAGACCCCCATTGCCATAGGTGGGGAGGGCGGCAGGAAACTGGCTTCAGTAAGGGGAGCTGGATTAGACACAGAGTATCTTTTGACAAAGAGATCTTCCTGTGGAAGAAGAATAGAAAAGAACAGGGAGCGAGGGGAGGGGAGGATTAGGGCTGAATCATGGGCATACCTTAGTGGCTAGGGAAATAAAATTTTGGGCATTTGCCTAAATAATTTTTCCTAAGAAAAGGATATGAAACCAGAGTGAAGTAATAGTATTAAAGATATCATGTGTGTATACAAGCAGAAAATCAGCCTGTATTCTGAGGCTCGAAGAGATGGCTTCCCCACCGCCCCCCCCCGCCGTTCTGTCCTCTCATGGCTGGTCAGCTTATCAGGACTGAGCGTGCTTCTTCGTGTGGCTCAGTTAACTTGGGGTCCACGACAGCCAGCAGCCAGGCAAAGCAGCTGTGTGTGTATTGGTTGTAAAGATGTGCATCCTCTATTCACCCAGACAACGTTCTTTTTTCTTGGCCCCAGGTGCCGCTTGCAGTAAACTTCCCACATTTACTCAGTTCAGTTTCATGGTTTATAATTCTCTAAAAAATCAGCCAACTGAAGAAAAAGTAGACTGCATCTAATCCAGCTTTTCCGTCCGCATCTATATTTAAAGAGGAAAGAAACAAAGGCTGAAAAGGTTACTCACTGTCGTCGTATCCTATGCCTCATGCATTCTACCTTCTTTGTATAAATAGGCACAAAAATAAACGTGGGCTGAAGTAGCACTTTCCCTTTCTCTGTCGGACGTGGTTCTTATGATCTTGTTATTTAAGCTTTGTCTATCCCCTGAACATGAATATGTATGCATGTATTTTGTATATGTTTAAATTTTAAGTGATATTTGGATTTCTGCTCAAAGTTTCAAGACATGGCTACTTTGGGGATTTATTTCCACAGTGATGTATTAAGGACAAAGGAAATAATGTGCATTTGGATACTTAAAATAATTAGAGGGTCCAAGTTTTTTAGACCCAAAGAACAAAATACCAGTGAGTTGCAGCATGATTAGCCCTGATTCAGTTTCATTACCTTACAGTGATGGGTCTCTTATCACTGATTATCAGCTTTACATAATGTTCCCTACCAGCTTGAAGAGGAAAGAATGCCATTAATAATAAAGGCGGTTTTGTTTTGCACGTATTCAAAGGTATGGGCAGATCTGATGAGCAATTGTGTTGATTTCCTTTGGTTTTTCCCTCTGATGGAGTTCTCAATGTGTGAAGCTTCTTTAGTTGCAAAAATCCCTGATCATTTAGCTACTAATACTTAGTATTGAGAATTTGTTCTGAAAATGTTTTAGGGAACTTGATCGATACGACAGCATTACTAACCTCTTGTGCAGAGTTTGGTGATTGCAGTTGGAAATAGGGCAGGAAAATGGTGGCTAGCTGGGCATCGTTTTCCTTGGCACTTGGTCAACTATCTGGCTGACAGCCAGAGAGTTGTATATGTGCCTTCTCAGCATCGTCTTTTCCTTCAAAAGCATTATCTTGTACATAAATCTGTGTGTATAATATTGTCCTCAAACTGTAGATCTGCTCTGATTTTTTCGATGCCTCTTAATATTTAATGTTCTTTATAATTTAGGGCTAGAGAACTATAGTTTTGAGAATGCTTTCAGTTCCCTTGTTCTCAGACCTTGCTGTGTGTAACTGTCTGGAGAACCTCTTCACAAACACCCTCTGCTTCAGGTGTGAGAACCCGACTAATGCCATCTTGGACCAATGTGTCCTGGGGACGGCTGTGTGACCTGGAGAGTTCTGGAGCACAGCCCCTGCCACACACACACACACACACACACACACACACACACACACACACACACTTTATTTTTAACTACACTCAAGTACATCCTTGGGGCAAAAATCAGCTCTGGAGATCGGACTATGATTCTCAAACATTTCCTCTCAGGTGGTCGCCCAGCCTCTAGGGCTATAAAAATCGGGTTTTACAGGGGGTAGGGTTCTGGACCTCTACTCATCTTTCAGCTGCCCAAGACACACTTCTCTCCCTGAGTCCCCTTAATAAACCATTTCCTGTCAAGCTGAACTTGTTGGCCTTTTTCTTTGGTCTTAGGGCTGCTTTGGCCTTTGGAGGTCATGTTGCAAATACCTCCATTTCAGGAACACTAGCCCACCAAATCAGATTCTTCAAAATTAGAATCTGAAATCCGGAATAAGCGGCTACTAATGGTAGCCTGTAAACTACTAGGGAAATAATCCTACAGATTCACTCACATTCACAGAGAAGAGAAACTCTTACTTTTGAGGGTTCTCATGAGGTATATTGATTTGTTTAAATCTGTATTGGGCCTTGGAACAAATGAGAGGAAGCAGATTTAAGCTTGCAGTGTACTTATATCAAGATGGAATCCCTGTTTTGTATGTTGGTTATCTGTTAATATTTTAGGCAGCCATGTACCAGCAGAAAAATTGAAAGTCCTCATGGCCTGTCATTCCCCAGCAAATTAAGAGTTTAGCTGTTAAAAACTGATGTGGGAAGCAAAGGCAGAAGAAAAATTATTAAATTTCCTTACTACGTAGAGCCCATTGACAAGTCCTTGAAATAGGCAGAGTGACCTTCCTCTAGGGACTCGGCTGCCTCCATGTTAATACTTTGCTAAGGGCAAAAGGCAATCCTAGCAAGACCCCCAGGATCCTGTAAGTCTACTTTGGAAACTTCTTTTACCTCTAAAGCCCCCAAGATGCATGTTGGCAATCATCCCCCAAGCATATGGCCCACCGATATACATCTGGAGGATCTCATGACTCAGGTTTTATGAGACAGTAATAAATGACCTCTCCCCAACAATAGCTAGCCCCTTCAAGGTCCCGGAAACCTTGCTTCCAAATTCCTTAGAGACTTAGGCTATCCCTAACCCCCTCCCAACTTGAAAGTATCTAATGGGCCACTCCTCATGACCCCAGTACAGCTCCTTCTGCCCATGGGTCCTGTCCCGGGCTTTAATAAAACCACCTTCTTGCACCAAAGACGTCTCAAGAATTTTTTCTTGGCTGTTAGCTCCGAACCCTAACATCTTTCCTACATCAAAAACAACCCACTTATGTTTTTAAAAGGTATTTTCTCTCCCACTCACATTCTTCTTGATGGAAATAATTTCCCTATATATCTAATGTAGAAAGAAATGGAATTAGCTTTGGAAATATTTTTTTTTAAGTTCTAGATTTGAATATCATATTAACTAAAGGCTGCAGATGTTATTGTCTTTTCTTTTGAAAAGCTAGAATTTTTTTTTTTTTTTTTTTTGTCCCTGGTGACAATGTGCAGAGAGGGAGCTCACCTCTTTAATGATGATGTTTTGATAATCAGTGTTCACTGGGGTCCGTAGGGGAGACACATAGATAACTAGTGAAATGCACAATTCAAAAAGGGAACTGTGAGCCAATCATAAATGGAACTTAGAACTGGTTCCCTAGTGTGGTGACTAACATAACATAATAAAAATAAATAAACATTAAAAATGAACTGTTTCCATAAAACTTCATAAAAGCGAGAAAGTGCTTGGGGAAGGGAACCTTGGAAAAATTAATCATGATCTAACTTTTTTATGGCAAACAGTAGTTGGTGATTTTCGTCACATCTATCCTAGCTGTGCCACTACGTGGATGCAGGGCCAGGAGGCAGCTTGGGGTGAAGGTAAGAGCTAGGATTACAACACCTTCCCCATTGTGCCAGGTTTCTTTCCTTTGACCCTACAGAAAATGTTCTATTACTTACCTACTACTTAAGCGAAATTAAATTGTCCTAGCACACATACCCATTAATCAACTTTAAGTGAGAACATGAATGTTGTCACTCGGATTTGTTAGTCAGGTTTTCTATACTATGTAGATACATAGTATCTACATACTCCCCCACAGCACTCCCTACCTAATTCTGTTCCTGCCTCTTCAGCTCCCAGACTTTCACCTTTTCTCTCCTGTAAGGTTTCCAACATGGCAAAGGAGTCTAGTGGGCTTTAATCTGGGCATTATCCTAGCTCAGTTTAAACAACATCAGAGCAAGGAAGGGATTTTGATGTCAATAGTATCAAAATTTCTTGATTTCTGTAGGTGAACTTCACTCAAGTCTTTGTTTTTTTGTTGTTGTTGTTGGGGGTTTTTTTGTTTTTTTTGTTTTTTGTTTTTTTAGCACAATAGGCAAAGAGGAAAACCTTAACCACAAATACTTAATAGAGATGTTGGTAATTTCATGCTCTTCACTGATGTGCTTTGATTAAGCCCTGACCATTTTTTTTAATTATTTAACTTTTTTTATTTAAACAGGGCAACAATGACTCACCCTGTGGCTTGAGTCATATTTTTACTAGCTACGGCATAAACCGTGGAGTCATGAATCATGCTCACCAAACATCTCCAGCTCTGCACATGGTGGGATTGCTCTTCCTGGACCCTTGTGATTTGGTGTAGGCATGTGACTGATTTTGGAGCTTTAATCCCAAGTAAAAACTGTGAGACCTTCCTAGTTTTCTTTTCTTCAAAACAACATGACATTCTATGGCTGCCCCCATCAACCTGAGCCCTTGGGTGACCATATATAGCGACCCCTGTGATAGGACACAGTGACACATAGTGTGAACAAGAAATAAGCCTTTGTGAGAGGCTGATTAATAATCAGAGAGTTGCTACAACTAGGACTCCCACAGTTTTGCACTGGGATCAGTTTTACTGCAAAGATCTCACCACAATCAAAGCTGTGTTTTTACTCTGCTTATTTTGGTTCTATCCTTATAATTGTAGCCTCATCATATAGAGCAAGCAGAGGCCCATGATGATAGCCATGTCTCTCTGAAATCACTCACAAATAAATGTGTTCTTGCCATGGACTGTTAGAAAATAAATAAAAAGAAAGAAGCCTTTGTTACTGTGATCCGGTACAAATTACCCTCTCCTGACTGACATATAAAATATGCTTAAGTAGTTGAAAAGTTTTATGGAGGTTGTTAAATTTATGACAAATGAATTCTCTAAAGGACAAAAGGAATTAAAAAAATAGATCAAAAGATATGTAGAAATATACTGGTTAGAAATTAATGAAAAGGTTAAAGATATTATTGGGTAGGAAAGTTATGGATGGCTTTCTTAAGAATTCTTTTACAGGGCACCTGGGTGGCTCAGTTGGTTAAGTGTCTGCCTTCAGCTCAGGTCATGATCCCAGGGTCCTGGGATCAAGTCCCATGTTCGGCTCCTTGCTCAGTGGGGAGCCTGCTTCTCCCTCTCCTCCTGGCTTGTCCTCTCTCTCTCTCTCGAATAAATAAATGAAATCTTAAAAAAAAAAAGAATTCTCTTATAATTATCTTTTAATAAGCATATATATATATATATATATATATGTATATATATATATGTAGTTTGAATCCAACTCTGACATTCTGGAAAAGGCAATACTATGGGGACAGAAAAAGATCAGTGGTTGCCAGGGATTAGCAAGGAGGGTGGGATGAATAGGCTGAACATAGAGGATTTTTAGGGCAGTGAAACTACTCTGCATGATACTATAGTGGTGGATATATGTCAGTATACATTTGTCCAAACCTACAGAACGTACATTACCACGAGTGACCCTAATGTAAATTACTGGACTTTCAGTGACAAACGTGTATCATTTTAGGTTCCTGAGGTGTAACAAATGTACCATCCTACTACAAATGGTGAGAGTACGGGAAGCTGTGCATGTGTGGGGACAGGGCTATTAAGGGAACTTTATGAACTTCCTGCTCAATTTTTCTATGAACCTAAAACCGTTCTAAAAATTGAAGCCTAAAAGGAGAAAAAAAATGCATATATTACTTTCTGTGATGGGGAGGAAAATCTCAAGTATTAAAGGTCTTACATCTGAGTGTGTGCTGGAGTATTATATAGTAATAGCCTACGCTGATTCAGCATTTAACAGTTCTAAGCACTTTTATGTGTTGTATCTCATTTATTCTACCAAAAACCAATAAGGAAGATAATACTAGTATTCTGAGTTTAGATATTTTACACATAGTAGCTGCAACCCTCCCAAGCAGGCATGGTGCTGGCTTCTGTTCTTTTCGAGAATGTTTCTCTAGCAAAAGCCTTGTTTGAGATGTTGTCCCCTTCCCAGGCAAGGGGCAGTTTGTTTGCTGTGCAGTGTAATAAAGATAATCTTTTGAGGCAGATTTGCTTGCAACATCCTTATAAAAATTTGGGTTTCCTGAGTTTGAGTTTCCTCAGCTGTGATGCAACCTCAGTGCTTCCATACCCACCTAAGCTCACCTCCCTGCACCCCCACGGGCCCTAGGAGGGACCTAAATATGAAGATCACACTGCTGTGCTGTAAGCAAAGAAGTCCTTTGTCTCTGACCCAGTATTTCTTGTCTTCTGCCAGCTTCCGTGAAAGTGGCAGGCTAACTTGTTAGCTAGCAAGTAGGGTAAAATCTCTGACTCTTCACAGTTCTTGGCATTGTCAACAATAATTTGTAAGAAATCCCTGATTTCGTTATTTTTCACTATCTGGTGCATACTTGGGGTAAACCATTGTAGACCCGCAGGTAAGTTGAAGATAAGAACAAGGACTGTGGTTTTACCAGCACAAACCCTCTGAAATTGTTCATGCAATAAATGTTGAATTAGCTGTGATAAAATTTCAAAAAGATTTCTTATTCTATTCAGGAATCCCACCTGAAACACTAAATATTAACCTCATTTCTTTAAATAAAATGATCAAAGAGACGGTAACTAATATAATGGAAATTAGAACAAGTTGCACTACTAAATAATACATACCAAATAATGGAGAGAGAACTCCAACGATACTTTTAAGTTTTTTTTAGCAGCCTCGTATAACTGGTGGTATTTTTATTATTTTTTTATTATGTTATGTTAGTCACCATACAGTACCTCATTAGTTTTTGATGTAGTGTTCCACGATTCATTGTTTGCGTATAACACCCAGTGCTCCATGCAGTACGTGCCCTCCTTAATACACATCACTGGGCTAACCCATTCCCTCATCCCCCTGCCCTCTAAAACCCTCAGTTTGTTTCCCGGAGTCCATAGTCTCTCATGGTTTGTCTCTCCCTGCGATTCCCCCCCCCCTTCATTTTTCCCTTCCTTCTCCTAATGTCCTCCATGCTATTCCTTATGTTCCACAAATAAGTGAAACCATATGATAATTGACTTTCTCTGTTTGACTTATTTCACTTAGCATAATCTCTTCCAGTTCCATCCGTGTTGATGCAAAAGTTGGGTATTCATCCTTTCTGATGGTTGAGTAATACTCCATCGTATATACGAACCACATCTTCCTTATCCATTCATCTGTTGAAGGGCATCTCAGCTCCTTCAACAGTTTGGCTATTGTGGACATTGCTGCTATGAACATTGGGGTGCATATGGCCCTTCTTTTCACTACATCTGTATCTCTGGGGTAAATACCTAGTAGTGCAATTGCTAGGTCTTAGAGTAGGTATATTTTTAACATCTTGAGGAACCTCCATACTGTTTTCCAAAGTGGCTGTACCAACTTGCATTCCCACCAACAGTGTAAGAGGGTTCCCCTTTCTCCACAACCTCTCCAACAGTTGTTTCTTGTCAATTTTTGCCATTCTAACTGGTATAAGGCGTTATCTCAATGTGGCTTTGATTTGAATTTCCCTGATGGTTAATGATGTTGAACATTTTTTCATGTGTCTGTTAGCCATTTGTATGTCTTCTCTGGAGAAGTGTTCATGTCTTCTGCCCATTTTTTGACTTGATTATTTGTTTTTTTGGGTGTTGAGTTTGAGAAGTTCATTTATAGATCTTGGATACCAGCCCTTTATCTGTAGTGTCATTTGCAAAAATCTTCTCCCATTCTGTGGGTTGTCTCTTTGTTTTGTTGATGGTTTCCTTCGCTGTGCAGAAGCTTTTTATCTTGATGAAGTCCCAAAAGTTCATTTTTGCTTCTGTTTCTCTTGCCTTTGGACACGTGTTTTGAAAGAAGTTGCTGTGGCCAATGTCGGAAAGGTTACTGCCTATGTTCTCCTCTAGGATTTTGATGGATTCCTGTCTCACATTGAGGTCTTTCATCCATTTTGGTTTATCTTTGTGTATGGTGTAAGAGAATGGTCGAGTTTCATTCTTCTGTATATAGGTGTCCAATTTTCCCAGCACCATTTATTGAAGAGACTGTCTTTTTTGAATTACTCTTACAGAACACTGACCTGAAGTTGCTAGAAATATGCATGTGTGCTATACACACATAAATAAAAAAATAAGTCTGTTTCCAACACCAGCACTCACTTAAGTGATTCCTTTTGGTTTCAGGAGGCAAATCATAGGCATAATGTATTTTAATTGAGATATTGTAAAGACTATAATATACTTTTAAAGCCCATAACTTTTCATTGTTGAACTTCTTTTTAAAGTGTCATTACATCTGATGCTGGGTGATTGAACCTGGAGCTAAAGACATAATCGAAGTCATTTAGTATCTTAATAGTTCAATTAAATCATTTGAATAAAAGCTGGTGACATGTAAATATATATGTTATTTGGATGCTAATTGTGAAGATAAATTCAGACCTATTTATGTCACTTTACTGGTTATTTTTTTTTTTTTAAAGATTCTTAGACCTTTCAAAAAGCTTCTAAAAAGTCATATGTGAAATTTTTGCTTGCTTTCTTCAATATTTTGCTGTTTATGATTACTCAGTATAATTTCAACCCCTGTCTTAGGAAGTTAATGTGAGATAATGAGGTCTACAAAAAATATGAACTGCCTGTGGTTCATATGGACTATATGATGTTTTCTTACACAGCTCAGGTTCAGCCAGCCACGAAGTGCCATAGTTTAGTACTTGGAGAAGGCATCCCCATTTGAAGGATAAAATAATTACCACATTCATAAATGGATACAGTGGAAGTGAGAGCTGCCGTAACCAACTTCTTTGCTTCTGAGTTAAAGGGCCAGGAAGCCATTTAGAGTTCTAAGGCATGGACAGTGCACTAAAGAACAGGCCAACTGATTTAAACTAGTGACCTTTCTATGCTGGCATTAGATGTGGCTGCTCATTTATTTTCTTTAATTAAAATTTTGTTCCTATAACGTGGATGGTGACATATAGTATTTGTGAGAAAATCAGATATTAGCGTGGATATGGAAGAACAAAATCCGTTCCAACTGCTAGCAGTCCATATTTCTTTCTAACTTGTGCAAAATCCTTAACCACCATAAATGTCAAATACTTCTTTCCACTCCTAAATAAAACCAATATCATTTGTCTTCCTTTCTTGTTCTGCTTATTTAAGACCAAATGAAAATTAAGCCAAAGATGAGTTCAGAATAGGAGCAATAGCAGACCGTCTAAGCTCCCTCAGTTTAGTTCTAGTGAGGCTAAAGCGGTGTTGTATTGGAGCCCCCTTTTGCCAGCAGAGCGGACTGTTAAATCCTTAATATCCTTGAAATCAGCCATGGTGGGAGTTTGTATACCAACATGTCAGCAGACATTACCAATTAGGGCTTGCTTTTCGCTCTGGGGAAACAGTTTACCAGTGTACCATTGGCTAAAGGTGTTTTGAGATAGTGTAGCATCTGTTACTATGTTACTTACACACACACACACACACACACACACACACAGTCTTAGAGGAGCTCTGGAACTTAATTATTTCATACACTGGCTCTGCCGCTTATTAGCTGCCTGTAAGATGGGAATAATGACAACAATAGTAACTACCTTAGAGGATTATTTGGGGGAACTGGTCTAAAGTATTTAATGCCACACACAGAAGGTGCTCAGTAAATGCTGGCTAATATTATTGTTATTATCTAGGCTGAAGCAAGAAATGAGACTCTAAATAATATCTTTGAGCAACCGTGTGTGATATGTCATGTATTCTTACTAGCCTCCGTTTGTGTCATACTGGGCTCCTTGGCCCCTGATCCCCCGTTTTGCCTCCACACGGCTGCTCAGAACTGTGCACCAGCACCGAGCTGCGTGTCAGCTCATCTCTGCCAACGGCGGCATTCATACACGCCTCCAGACTCTCCTAGCTCCTCCCCACTGCGTCTCCCCCACAAGAAAAGAAACCCAGGGCAGGAAGAACATCACTGAAACGTGTTCCTGAGCCCAGCTACTTACGGTGTGAAATTTTGCTTACGGGTGATTGATTTATTTCTCAGTCGCTGTCTGTTACTCAAAAACTGGCTTCTCATACCCTCTTAATGTTTAAGACCTTTTCAGGAGCTTACAAGCCAGGGTGATCAACTAAACACGGGCTTATTTCCTCTCCCTCTACTACTTTCAAATGACTTAAAAATGAAGAAGAATCAAAATAAGCCAACAACGTAAAAAAAAAAACAAAAACGCAAGGGGACAAGTGGAAGCCTTTTAAAAAATTTGGAAGACAAAAGAGAGATGTCAAAAAATGGAGAGTGAAGGAGGTTATACCCAGACCTGATGAAGAAGGACGGATGTGCTCATAAAATTCTAGAAAGAAGAAGAAATCAGCAATGTCATGAACAATACAGGAAATCCGTGAAATGTAGAGTTAAAAACTAGAGAACATACATAGACACCCCCCCCCCAGCCCCACTCCCTGCCACACAGACACACACCCTATTCCCACATAAACAATTCCTGCCAACCAGGGGTTTCACCTGTGAAAAATAATAAAAGGAAACCTCATTTAAAATGCAGCCACAAAGGGACCACAAGGGGGCGCTCTCCTTCCCCACCACTCCTCGTCAATCGCAGACCCAACAGAGAGGACCTTGAGAGTGATGCTACTTTACCTCCCCAGCAGGAAAAAGGAAGGTTTCCTCCTCCCCTGCCAAAAGCCCAGCCAATGAGAAGCGGCTACACTTCCAGCTTTTAGATTACCCCAGTGGACTTTTTGTCCCAAAGAGCCTCTCCCAACTCCCTAACTTCTTTTCTCTATAAAAGAGTGTTTCTCTCCCTTGTTCTCTGGACTTGCCTCTGGTTTTGCCATAGCTTGTATGTCCCAAATCACGATCTTCTGCTATTCCCAAATAAACCCATTTTGGTGGTAAAATAACTGACAGCTTTATTTTTAAGGTTTACAAACCCTTAGCTCTCCCCCAGTACACACACACACGCACGCACGTGCTCATGTGCGCTGCACAGTGTGAATAAACGTAGAGAAGGAACTAGGGAAGCTAGCTCAAAGAGTTTCATTTCCCAAACAAGAATACTCTGCAGTAGCAATTAAGGCTACTCATCTCCTTCCTCGCTCATTCTACAGGAAAGACTGCCAATTACCAGCCCGGCCATGTTCACAGAGCTCCAAGTGAACTTTCTGACACTTGCCACATTCTTAAAGATTAAAAGGCAAGCCAGGATTCCTAGATATTTGAGAAAAGTCTACAAAATGGAAGCTGTTTTTACAATGTAGGAGGAATCATACATTCCAGCATGAAGCAGGAGAAAATAAAACAACTTGGGGGCAGAAGATACCAGTAAAAGTGCAAGAAGTACTTTCAGTGAGATTTTTAAATATATAGTATCCATGAAGCAAGAGCCGGATAAGATGAAAAGGGAAGAAGGTGGAGGGAAGAAAACATTCAAGAAAAAAATAAAGAGAAAATTTAGAAAAATAGGGCAAAGGAATTTCTCAATATAAATAAATAAATTTCCCACAGTTTAAAGTGTTCACTGAGTTTGTGACAGAGGGCACGAAAAAAGGCATATGTTCAGACACCATGAAATTTCAGTACTTTTGGAAAAGCTTTCCAAATAGAAAGGCCAAGTTTCCAGACAAGAGAATGAGAGGCAGACCTTTCATCTACAAAACATGGAGTGCTGGGAAATAATGAAGCAACCAAGACCTTCAAATTTCTCAGGAAATGATAAAAAGATCAAAACAACAAATTATCAAGCAAGAGCAAGGGCGCAAATAAATATCTGTCCAGGGGAGCCTGGATGGCTCAGTTGGTTGGGCGTCCAACTCTTGGTTTCGGCTCAGGTCATGATCTCGGGGTCCTGGGATTCAGCCCTGCTTCTTGAGCTCCCGGCTCAGCGGGGAGTCTGCTTCTCCTCCACCCTCTTCCCCTCCCCTCACTTGTGCTCATGCTCTCTCTCTCTCTCTGGAATAAATAAATCTTAAAAAAAAAAAAATAAATAAACACCTGTACAAACATGTAAGATTCAGAGATTGTATTTTGCATGCATCCTGTCTTGAGAAGTTGCCTTAGGATCAAGTCCAGCAAAGTGAGCATGAAACTTGGAGGAGATGTGAGTTCAAGGCGACAGTGGTTTCCAACTTAAGAGATCAGTGGTATCAGATATAGAGCAGGCCAGGCCTGGCATGCTGACTGCATCTGAAGCTAGAATAAAGTTTGTCAGAAAAAGCAAGAGAGGAGGGAGGGAGGGAAGGAAGAAGTAGTCAAAGAACGAGAGAGAAGCCGGGACAGAAGAAAGAAGGGAGGGAGGAAGTTAAGAGAAAGAAAAACTTCAGGAGAAAAACCCCTGAGGATATCACGGTACACAGACAATATCTCTGGGCTCTGCAGGTAATAATAACTGGAGCCTTCAGATGAGCGATGGACAGGTGATCAAAGAGCCCAGACACTTCTGTGCACTCCAAGTCTTGACTGATTTTGCCAGGGATATGGAAATGTAGCCAAAGAAGCCTGACCCATGCATCTACCCTTCATCCCTAACAGGAGCGAGCAGCTGCCTGACACCCTCCACACAGAGTAACATTGTGTCTGACGGGAGAAGCTCACGTTTGTTCTCTGCTGAAGCCTTTTCATAGTCAGGATTTGTATTACCGTTTGGTAAGAAATGCCACATCTCGGAACGTATGAAAAACCAGCCAGCGCCCAGATGTCTTCGGCATACGTCTGCTGCCCACTGAACTGCATCCCCACAGAGTGATAGAATAAGGCGAGCACTGTGGCTGATTTGCAGCTATCGGAATAATCATTTAAGGCTCGGCTCTTAACAATACAACACGCGTGTGCAAATACACACACACACACCTTGAGCTAGAGAAGCTAGTGTTAGGGTTGGAATCACCATGTCAGCTTCTCACCACACCCAAATTTCATATGGTAACTGTATACTTGGATGCATGTATAACAGTACAATTAAATAGAAATAATAGAAGATGGGAGATGGAAGAGGAAGAAAGATCAAATAATGGATAGGGAGATGAATATTCTCATCTTACAGAGTGGAAAATCAGATCACTGTCGGTGGGAAATTAAACAAGAAACAAAGGCATACATGTTTACAAGTAACCAAGAAAGAAGCTCTATCACTGCAGTCATTTAACTACAGTGAGAGAGAGAAAATCTGCATCACGTAAACCTGATTAATTGGAGAAGAGGCATAACATCCATCTCCCTTCCTGACGTGGAGACAACCAGCACAGGAGTGGAGTTGGGGGCTAGGAAGATCACTGATGCTTCCAAGATAAGCTTTCCCCTACAAGAATGTGTAAAAATTATTTATACATAGATTAAGATCTCTCTTTTTGATAATATATCAAAGCTCATTAAAGCTCACTTTATAAATATAAAACATGGTTTGTAGGATAATAGTTTTAAAAGTGAAATACAAAAAAAAAAAAAGAAAGAAAAGAAATATCCATGTGAGATCCCCAAGTCGATCTCCAGTATTTTGGAGATGAGTAAGCTGAGCCTAAGAGAGAAGTGACTCATAATCATAATTTAGAGAGAGGGCCACATAACTAGTTCGTGTCGAGAACACGTCACTTCTCTCTGCCTCTGTCCGACATCCAGGCTCATCCTGCCAGGGGTTCAACTGCGACAATTCTTTTCTTCGAGAATCAGGTATTTCATTTTTCCCTCTTTTTCAGCACACATGGAGGACAGCACAGTGGAAGCAAGCTCCCTTGTGAGTCTTTTAAGGGCACGAAGACCTTAATTAATTAAATGGAACCCTCACGACCTCACCTAATCCTTATCACTTCCCAAAGATCCAACTTCCCAATACCATTAAATTGGGGACTGGATTTCAACATAATGAATTCAACAGGGGGAGGACACATTCAGTCTGTTAACACCAGGCTTTTAAGGATTTGTACACAAAATTACAGCTACAGGAAATAAATTCACTGAATCCATGATTCTGATATTCGGAGGCATAGAGGACAAATCTATATTTTGAATCGTGGCTATGGAACCTAAGGCCATTTAGTAGGGATTATTATTCTTGGGGTAATTAAATATATATATACATATAGTAAGATAATTTGTTTGAGTTATCTGATATCCTTGACAGTTTAAAATAATATGCCAAAAACATGATAATATTTACCTCTACCCCTAGATTTGGTTCATTTTATAAAAACATTTAAGTAGATAGAGCTCACTCAGATTCCTCGTTTACCCAGATGTTGGTATTGGCAGAGAATGAAGAGCAGAGACATATAACCGTCTGATCTTCCACAACTGTGTGGGGATTCCTCACCCCCACACCACCCCTGAGCTAACCTTTCTGAATTGGTTAGCATCTCTAAACAGTTTGGCTTGGAAACCCACCTACACCACCATGGCAATCCTGGCTTCAAAGGTCTCCATGGGGTTGGTCGAGGCCATGGCTGTTTCTGGGGAGGGACACATGCTCTCCAGGTTGTCATCACCCACCCAGGTCACTCCTTCACATGCCTTGGCTGGCCACGGACATTTGAGTTCCTGATCCCCATCTCGGAGGAGCTGTAATGGCTTCCTTCCGTTACTTATTTGTCCATCATGCTTTGAGATGCCGTACTTGAGTTACACTAAAAAAGCATCACCTGAAAGAACACAAAGGTTTGACTCCAGAATCCTGTACAGAAGGAAAGGACAGCGAGGGAACTGGAAAAGGGGGCTCAGGCAAGTCTTCTGAGTTCAACAGCAAATACATGCATGTTTATGGGTCTACTTTGGGGGGCTGATGGACCATAGGAAGGGGGCATCCCTCCAACCATCCTTTGGCATTGCCACCACTCAGACTCAGCTCTGCCGTGACTGAATTACATGTTCCTGGGCTTTTCATGTCTGAGGCTTAGGTTTCCACAACAGGACCCATGAGGGTAAACTAGAGGCTGGCTACTCTGAGTGCAGCCCCCAAACAAACACCATCTGCATGATCTGCTGTTAATTAAAAAATGCAGCATCTCAGGCCACACCCGAGAACTAGTGACTCAGGATCTGCATTTTCACAAGACCCTCAGCTGAGTTATGTGTGCATTAGAATTTGAGCAACAGTGAGCGAGATGTGCCAAGTTTCCTCCCTGATGAGTCAGCCTCGTGAATTACAGGGACCACAACACTGGGATTTGAGAGCCCTAAACGGGAACTCTTTTTCTGCTACCGAATTATCTATGTGCCATTGGAGAAATGACTTGACTTCTTCACATCTGTCAAATTAGGGATATTAATACATGCTTTATGAGGCTGATGCGGTGATTATAAATTATAAAGCACATACCACAATGCCTGGCGTACAATAGGAACTGAATACATGTTAATTCTCCTTCTTTGCAGGCTCTCTCCTGCACAACCCATATGTTACCGATCTGCAGATCTTACTTCCTACCACACACTCATTTCCCACTGCTATTGCCCCCAACTTACAAAGACAATAAACATAAAGTATCAAATCTTGCCAAAGTAACATAAAATTCTAAAAGCTAATAGTTATCAGGTGGCAGCAAGTGGTATGAATCCAGGCCTCCATTTGCAATAGCTCTCAGACGTAAACTGGCTTCTCCCTCTACGACTGTCAATCCAGCCAAGAGACAATGGAGCTAACATTTTTGTTTTTCGAATTATCAAATCGATGCTGTTGCTTGGGGGCAGGACGTGCGTATCCCCGGAGTGCTGCCTCAAAACAGGGCAATTGTCAACCCAATTACCTAGTACGTGTTTTTAGTCTTTCAAAGTAACCCTGAAGAAATCTGTTTATTCTTAAGAGTTGTTAGGGAAGAGAAATGTCTCCCAAGATACCTTTTTTAATGCTGTTCCATAGTATTTTGAGCTGATATGTTTTGTCTTTTACTGAATATGTTATTATTCAAAAATGCTCACTTATCTTTACACTCTTCATTTTGAATTCAACTACGTTGTGACTTTTCTGTAAATCTTTTATGAACAAGTTCTCTGGTGGGTCCTCTGTAATTGGTTAAGGATGATCAACAGAGACCACTGTCAAAACTCTAGATGGTATTTCTTTTAAAAATCAAAACTTTTTCTGGGATAAGATGTCTGGATGTAGATGAAAAACCAACGCACACTCTCACGCCCACGAATACTACCTGTGCCTGGCTTGTCAAAACAACCAGGGCTTTCAAGTCCTCCATTAGCAGTCATAGTCTAGAACAGCTTTGTTTTTCAAAACTGAATTATTTGTGTTATGCTTCTAACAAAAGTGGTTGAAAGAAGGAAGGGGATTGGAGATCGTTGCTAATAAAATATTCTCGTAGCGATTTTTCCATGAAAGCCTAACAGACGATATCAAGCACAAAAGCCTCTGAAGGGTTTCCTTCTGTCATCTTGCAGATCTAGACACAACTTCATTGCCCAGAGTGAAGGAGGAAACGTGACCATACAGGCACCGACCTGTTGCACGGACACCCTTTCCTGCCCCCCGCCTTGGGTTATCGTCTATCCAGGAGAGTTCACGCTTGAGTATGTACTGGCCTCATTCAAAATCTTCCCCTTTCCTCTTCTCTCCATTCCTTCCCCAGATTTGTGAATATATTTTCAGTCCTTTCTCCACTCAGCACAACACGCACAGATGTTTCCCAGGTTTCGCTGTGTACATCTTTGGACGTAGGACTATTATTCCGTTTGTAATTAAAGACATTCTTCACGGGGCGCCTGGGTGGCTCAGTCGTTAAACGTCTGCCTTCAGCTCAGGTCATGATCCCGGGGTCCTGGGATCGAGCCCCGCATCGGGCTCCCTGCTCAGCGGGAAGCCTGCTTCTCCCTCTCCCACTCCCCCTGCTTGTGTTCCCTCTCTCGCTGTGTCTCTCTGTCAAATAAATAAATAAAATCTTTAAAAAAAAAAATAAATAAAAAAAAAATAAAGACATTCTTCAATACTGTATTAAACTTCACGGTCAATGCTAGAATGTATATTTTAATTCTCAAAGCTCTATGCTATCATACTTCTGCATTAACGGAGCTATTTTATGTTACTCTTAAAATCATTTTTCAGGGACGCCTGGGTGGTTCAGTCTGTTAAGTATCTGCCTTCGGCTCAGGTCATGATCCCAAGGTCCTGGGATCAAGCCCCAAGTTGGGCTCTTCTCTCAGTGGGGAGTCTGTTTCTCTCTCTCATTCTCCCTCTGTGTTCTCTCTCTCAAATAAATAAATAAAATCTTTAAAAAATAAAATCATTTTTCAGAAAAACTAGTATTCAGAATCAAGATTAAACTAAAAATTGAAACCTGGGCAATATTCTGCATGACTTCCTGAGGTCAATTCAGGGAAAGCAAGTGGATCCTACTATTACTCTAAGTTAGACGTCATCCAGAAGATATATTTCCTGCCAAGGCATTCATAGCAGGCATTCCAACCTATTACTGCATCAGTAATTTCTTGATTCCCTATTACATTTGGTTTACCATTCTATTTCTCATCACCATTCTATTGGATATAACACCCCTCTGCTGTTGAGGATATTTTTTAAAATTTTTGCCAGCTTTGAGAAGTTTTTCTGGATTGGCATAACTAATCATCAGAATTACACTTAATCACACTTAATCATATTACTTTTAACGATGTCTTAATTAATGCTATTCTGGATTTACAACGCACTTACATATGTTGTCATATGTATTGTTCTTAGAAAAATCGTTCACAGTCATTCATATGTTCAGGAAATACAATAATCCCAGCACATCTAGATGTGTGTTTTCCCAAAAACTGCTTTCATCCAGGCAACTCCTAGTCAGTGGCTAATAAGAAGGGCTTTTCCACCACTCTGCCACATCAGAGAGAAATTTTCTGCAGGGAATGGGGCCAGTGCTGTCCACTCGAAACACAGATGCCTTCCTGGGAGTTCCTTTCCCTTCTTTTTGAGATTCTGATCCGCTTTGGGAGAATGGCTCACGGGGTCAGGGATAGTTGAAAGAATGTGCACGGGGGACAATTTTTATATATCTCTTTCACCTAGGAGATTTTTCATAAGCCTGCTCAGAACCTCTCTGCTTGGTATGCAATACAGAAATAACGGGGCAAGTCTCTCATAAATTGAATTGATCTGACCATGGATTTGAAGTCACTGCCTTTCCCACTGAGTTAAAGCCAAATAGAGTTGCCTGCCCAGCCGGGCTTTGATCAGTAACACGGTACTTTCCTCTTCCTGACTTAAATGCATCCAGTCCCTAGCACTGGTTTTATTTAATGTTCTTGTTCACTTCACTGGAAATGCTTTAACTTTGGCACCTGCTGGCTGTGAAAGTGATTAGGATTTCATGGGACCAGAGCGTTTCATTTCTAGTAAGACACACCACGGCCCATAAATTAATACAGGATTATGCTTCAGCATTTACTCTGCAGGCTTGTTTTGAACTGAAAAGGAAAGGCAATTGAAGGATGAAGAAAAAAGGAGATGATCAGATGAAAAGCGAACCGTCCTCCAAAACCTGACAGTGTGCATTAGCATAAGCGCTTTCTTAGGAGGAAACCGAGAAACTTGCACCATTGTGCTCTGTTAATGCTGATAAGCATCGTTCCTTCCTCGCAAAACCTGGCTCGTTCTACATATGGAGACTATCTTGCCCTCTGTCCGAATGTATACGGGTAAATCTACAGTCGCTCCGCCAGCCGGCCGAGCAAGTGTGTCCACAAGACCAGCTGAGCCCAGCCTGCCAGGCATTCCCGCCAAGGTGCCAGACATGGGAATCCAGCTGTCTTGGACCCTCCACACCAGCACATCCCAAACTGAGTGCTCTCGAGTGACCACTGCCAACATTGAGAGGAGCAGGAAAATTGCCCCACTAGACTGTCTTCATTCCTAAGTCCCCAAACAGTTAAAGGTAATAAAAAATCCAGTTGTGGTAAACTGCAGCCCTCGGGCCAGGTGCAGCCCACTGCATGTTTCCATGTGGCCTGTCAGAGAAGAATGGCTCCTACATCATTAAATGGTTGCAGAAAAGCAAAATAACAATAGTCCCTTGTGACCCAAGGAAACCACATGAAGCTCAGTTGTCCAATACAGTAAAGCTGAACTGGAGAAGAGCCACGCTCATCTGTGGCAGAGTGGCGTATTTCCAAAAGAGATCTCCAAAATATTTACTGTAGGACCCTTTACAGAGAAAGTTTAACTTCTGTCTCAAACCACTAAGTTTAGGGGCATCTGGGTGGCTCAGTCGGTTAAGCATCCGACTCTTGGTTTTAGCTCAGGTCACGATCTCATGAGTCGTGGGATCGAGCCCCACATCGGGCACCACACTGAGTGCAGATTCTCAGAGGGATTCTGTCTCTCCTCTCCCTCTGCCCCTTCTCTCTCTCTCTCTCAAAATAAATAAATAAATCTTAAAAAAAAAAAAAACACGAAGTTTTGCGTTACTTTGCTACACAGCAACCAATAAAGCAAAACTCAATATGGATTTTGCAAATGGAATACCCAAGAAACACATTGTAACATAAGAGCTGATCTCTCAGCCACATACCTGCGTAGTGAAAACTCAAGAGAAATGACACTGAGCTTCCTGAATATTTTCCCCATCTGTCGCATACAAATGGAAATGTTTTATTCCAGTTGGAAACACGGTGAATGTAACATTTCTCCAATTCCTACCATATGCCAGGCACTGTCCTAGGCCATAGGGATGCAACGGTAAGTAAAAACACAGAAAGATTTTGCCCTTTTGGAGCTTACAGTCAGACGGGGAAGAAAGACAGCAAATAATTCCACAACACAATCTGCAGTAGGTTTATCAAAATAACTGCATACAGTGCTCTGGTAACTATACCAGGCAAAACTGACCTTGTCTGAATGGCAGCTAAGTTTCCCAAAGATGAGATACTTAGGTCAATATCATAATGGTGAGTCATATTAATTAGACAAAACGGAGTGCTGAGGAGAGAAGAGTGTTCCAGGCTTTGGGAGAATGGTACACTTAAACTGGGAGACGGGGTAGTGAGACAAGAATGATGCAACGGGAAGCTTGAGACTGTGGGCCTTTGTGAACCATCCTCATAGCTTTCATTTTTATCTTAAGAGTCATGGAAGTATTTGAAGCAAAAGACATGGGGAAAGAGAAGGACCTTGGCCTTTAAGGTTATGAGATTCACCTCTGAAAAACTCATTTTGCATTTGTGGATCAAACAATTGGTGGAAAGCAAGATGGCATGACACAGAATGGAGAAGGAGGAAGGTTGGTGATAACGAATGGTGGGGCAATAAAAACAAAATCTTCTCCCAATGCAGAAATCCTCTCCGTAAAGGTAACAGAGAAATATAATCCTTTTATTATTGAGTAAGCATTAAACCAGAACGGGATGCATGTCACAGGCAATCCACTAAGTGGTTGCAGAGGCAGAAAGGGACCTCACTCTTGTATACAGCCACTGAGCAGGTTCCCAGCCACCAGCCATCAATCCTGAGAGAACAGGACCTCCTGCATGGTTCACCAATCTCACGAGAAGATTCCAATTGCATGAACACAGCAAAAATCATCACAATGTTAGCCACCAGGAAGGAAAGTCCAAATACTTCTACCCACTGCATGTTGGTGGGGGCCTCCGTGGGGCAATATGCCTACATGCACCCCTCTTTTTTTTTTAAAAGATTTATTTATTTGAGAGAGAGCACGCATGTGTGAGAGAGAGCTCAGGGGTGGGGAGGGGGCAAAGAGAGAGAATCTCAAGCCGACTCCCCAGCTGAGCACAGAGCCAGACATTCGGGGCTAAATCCCATGACCCTGAGATCCTGACAGGAGTCGAAATCAAGAGTCAGATGCTTAACTGACTGAGCTGTCCAAGTGTGCCATGCACCCCCTCTTCTGCAGTGGAAGGACCCCATCCCCTTCTTACAGAGGACAAATATAGCAGTGGGTTTGGCCAACTGCCATATGATGCACACACTTTAAGACAAAAGAACACTCATTGAGCCTAAAACAAAGAAAGGTATTCCCACACGAGATGATAAGTGGGCTCCTTACCTCTCGGTAGGAAGTATTCCAGCCCCAGACCCATTCTTGTGCTGCCTGAAGACTGTGTACATGAGCCTGCCTCTTCCAACAGCCCAGCAGAAACAACCCATGACATACATGTTCTCGGGATAACTAGTCCTCAAGTGAGAGGACTTGATAGCACCGTCGGTTACCCATAGTTCATCCTAACTTTACCAGGTAATTGGGGTGACCAGCCATGTTAGCTAATTGGCTTTATCCGAAGATAAAACAAACTTCTCCTATCTTTTTGACAGGAAGTAGTTTTGCAGTTTGGAGCAAGGAACCCCCTGAAGTTCTGCTCCTCCTTCCCACACAAAGCTGGAGATGGCGGGGGGGGGGGCGTGCTATCTCTCTAGATGTTGACATTTCAAGGAGATGGTTCCCAGGTCCTTCAGAAAGACATTTCTGGGTCATGAAACTGACCAAAGGTCCATCAAGTTTTCAAAAGCCTTATATGCATTTCAAAGAGAAAGTACTTACAAGTTTTCCAAAGTGAATACTCTGAGAAAAAACAGTGAGGAATCTCTTGAGGGGAGAATTAGGCCTCTTGTTTTTCATTTGTTTTTCTCCTTACACCTGTCCAAAGGAAAATAGAACGCATTTCTAAAAGGATGGAACGTTGAGGAAGAATAATACCCCTTGACTTTAGCCAGAAATCACGGAGGACTTTAATGAAGCCTATGATGAGGATGTACTTATGGCAGAAACCAGATGTAGCCAAAGGTGACTGCAGCTCAGGAAATGTAAGAGTAAATAAGCATCACCTCGGTCCCTTAGTGAAGCTGCCTGTGGAGAGGAGAGGGATCCCTGGAGGGGTGGGTCCACATAGAGCTTAGCTGCCCTTCCTGAACACGGGAGGTCCCTGCGTCTGGTGAAAGCCAATGAGGAGCGTCAGGCAGAAAGGGAAAAGTGGAAGAGTCTGGGCAGAGAAGCAGTAATTGATGGTGGGAGACTCAGGTGGAAGTAAGGCAGGAAGGAATTCAAATCTCAGGGAATTCAAATAATGCAAGGATTAGACCTTGCAAACGAGCTTGTGGACCACCCTATATCTTGGAAAGCCTTGCAAATTCCGATGAACAACTCTTTAAAGAGAGATAAGTTTTGTTGTATTTTAATTTGGAGGCTTTCTTAGTCTTGATCCCAGGAAGAAATAGCATAGCATTCTCTTCCTGGTGGGTGAGGCTGCATTGTGTGACTGGAGGTCTCGGTCTTGGATTCCCCATGAGAAGACTTACCTGGGGATCCGAGTTTGAATAAAGACAGCCAGAAGGAGAGTAGCAAGCACAAAGCAGTTTATTCAAGCAAAAGTGCACTCTCGAGGTGGGAGAGCGGGCAGGTTCCGTAAGATGGAACCCACCCTAGGTTGTTTTGGGATTGGCTATTATTGGGTCTCTCTGGGCTGGGAGGAGCTGAGACATGCAGTGGGGTGGTCCCTACTGGAGGCTACCTCCAGGCCCCTGTGGGACTCCTCCCCCATGTCGGGAGGGGGAGTATTTGACCCTATAAGATTTACACTGGAACCAGTCCTTTCTCCATGGGGGTTGGGGATGGGTCTGTGCACGCAATGCCAATGCATTATAATGAGTCTAGGGGTTACCCTGGGGGTAGAGGTGGAAGAGGAGAAGCACGTGTTCTGTACCTGTGGCTCTTGGTTTGTCAGCCCCACGGTCTTGGAAGTCACAAGGTCAGGATGTTGTGTCACCATCCTCGCCTGGAACTCACAGCTCTATCATTCCTGGAACTTCAAGGACTTGGGACCCTGCCTCCGGACATTCCTTCCGCTGCTCATAACCTAGCCTCCACCTAACAATTCCATTAGTTTGATGGAGGGACTTGAATGAAGGAACTACTTACAGATGCCTGAGACAAGTGGAAACAAAGGAGCGGGGGATCGGCAACAGCTGGTACAGCAGGGGGAGAAATGGTGTTTCCAGAGCCCAGGAACACCGGGCTCCTATCTGACACATGAGCGTGGAGTAGGGGGCCCTGGTGGGAGCTTTAAACTTGCCAAAACAGCCCCCGCACAAGGAAGCAGGAGCTGAAGCATGGGGGAAGCGTGAATTAACACCTAGTCTCTCCTCTTGCCCTCCAAGCTCTGCGGCTGATTCTTATAGACAGGACAAGGGGGAGGGAAAGGGAAAGGCTCAGCCTCACCGGGGGCACACAGCTGAGTAGAGAACAGAAGCGGGGAGGGAAATGTATGTACGCTCTTATGACATCTCCAATCTTCGATTTACTTGAATTTTGTGTCCATCTCCCCTCTTTACACATGCAGATGAGGGATCATTAAAACACACAGCAGGAAGACCTCTATGAAATAACCTCGCTAGGACAAGTATAAATAGAATAGATGATGGTCTATGATATTTGATTTTAAGGAAAAGGTGCCATAAGTATCTACTCTTCTAAATCCATGAACTTCATCATTCATGACTGATTTCTTTGGTTAAGATGGATCTCATAGCAAATATGATACAATACAGTATTACAACTAGAATCACCATGTTGCACATTAGATCCCCAGAACTTACTCATCTTGCAAAGTAAAGTTTGGGGTTTTTTTTAGACTGGGGGGTAGAGGAAGAGAGAGAATCTCAAGCAGGCTCCATCCCCAACAGGGAGCCCTCTGCGGGCTCCATCCCACAACCCTGAGATCATGACCTGAGCCTAAAGCAAGAGTCCTACGCTTAACTGACTGAGCCATTTAGGAGCCCCCAAAGGAAAGCTTTTTAAAAATAGTAGCTATGTGAGGTGATGGGTATGTTAATTAACTTGATTGTAATAATCATTTCACGATGTATACATACATCTATCACATTACATTATAGGCCTTAAATATATGCAATTTTTATTTGTCAATTATACCTCAATAAAGCTGGAAGAAAAATTTGAAAAAATAAACCCAACAACCTCACCAAGCAGAGCAAAGGGAGTGTGCCAAAGCTGCTAATGCTTCAGGGGGACACTCCTCTGGAACTTCTCAGATTTCTCTTCTTGTGCTTCTACCTTGAATGTCTGTCTTCCTCCAAGCTCTGTCCTGGCCCTATCATCCTCTTTCACGCTTTTCCTCAGTTGTCTCATCCACTCGTATGGCTCCAAGTCTTAGCTACAAACTGATGACTCTTGATCTGTTTCTCCGGCCATCCATCTCTCTCTCCCTGTGTCTCTCTCTCTGAAACTTGGACTTAATATACCTACTGGAAAACTCCACTGGGTTATTCAACAATCATCCCCAACTCATCACATACAAATGGAACTCTGTTTTCATCAAAAATGTTCCTTCCTCCATGTTTCCTGTCTCAGGAGATGGTGCCATCATTCACCCAGTTGTTCAAGACCTTGACATTCTCTTGTCTGTCACCAAACATAAAAATCAATCACAGAGTCCCATTTACCTCCTGAATAGTTCACATCCATACATGTCTCTCCTGACCGAGACTGACCAGCAATTCCTTAGATTGGCCAACATTTTCTCTCATGGAGATCATTCCAACAGCTACCTACCTGATCTTCTAACTTCTACTCATGGCTCTTTTCAGATCCATTCTCAAAAAATTCAGCCAGAGCGAATTACTATAACCCAAATGTGATAACAAATATAATTATTTCATAATGATATTGGTGTTAGGATAGAGCTCTAATCTTTAACACGGTTGAAAATGTGTCATGATGGAGCACTATTTCACTGTTAACTAGTATCTTCCCAGTTCTGATGGAATGCTTCCAACTTAGGAGGAAATCAATAGATATTTTCATATAAAAGAGGAAGGAAGGAAGCAATAAAACTGTTATGTGGAACAGCGTTGGAACTGGTCATCAGGGAATTTTGCAAAAGTAGAGGATGCTGCCATGGCTGACACATGATGAGGGTGGTTGAAAGCTTGAAGGGCAGCAGAGGACTGGGGGTGGGCAGGGGGCAGGGGGGCAGGCTTACTAACTACTCTGGGTACTTATAGGCAAATAGATCTTGCTTTCTTGAGCTTGAAGTTAGAGGTAGAATTAATTACATTAAAGCTTTAATAATAAAACCACATTTATTAGTAACAAAAAATGGTCTGTGTTTATATCGGTATATGACAATTAAGTCATAAGAGGTGACAGGCTGAGAACCAGTCTGTGATAACTCACCATTCAGGTGTTTTGTGCAAGGGTGACAGATAACACGGCAGGATTCTGCCCCCAGCCTGTGAAATATTAAATTTCAAGTTTCCTTGTGAAAAAAAAAAAAAAAAAAAAAAACTTTTCCTGGATTTTTTGCCCTTTAAGTACTTGAGTATCAAAGTAGAAAATAAAGGAATCTGAACCTTCTTTTTTATTTAAGTCCTGGATTTTTGTGAACCAACTTCAGAATGTAACTACATCTCCACTTTGTTCATCCAGGGAGGAAGCAGCAATGGCAGGATGGGGTGAACGTCAGGGGCGTCCCCTGCTGCCCGGTCTCACCACCCCTGCAGCGTTCTGTCACCTTCCAAGAAGGGAATTTCTTCACAGGGTGGCTGCTAGATCAGGGGGTATTTAGATATTTTGTCTCCAGTGAGAGACTATCCTTTACCTTTGGGACAGCATGTCCAACACGTTGCTAAGGTAGATAGACGTCCCAAGTCAGAGACATCCTGTCCAGAAAGAGAGAGAGAGAGGGAGAGAGAAGAAAAAAAATATCTGGTGGGGACTGTCCTCAGCAAAATAATTACACCTTCAAAGACTCACTTACTGATATGACATAAACAGAAATAATACGTCAAGTCAGATTTTTTTTTTCTTTTTTGCTCTTCTACCCAGGGAGATTTCTGGAATCAGTATGTTTGTTTCTGTCTAATGTATAGGAATCTTTGCTTCAGGGCAAAAGGAAGATGGGGGTGTGTGAATATTGCTGTGTTAAGATTTTGCCTGGGTCTGTTTTGCTCCCTGATTAACACTGTGGCCAAGGGACATTGCTCTCTAGAAGACTCATTTGGAAATCACTGTTCTTTCTTGCACTTGAAATCACTGTCCTGAAACATTCCCTCTGCTAGACCAAAGTCCTAGCTTTTATACTTTCGCTCAGCTGAATTTATTGGATAGTATACTCTCCAGCTGTGTATCAGATCCTTACTGGGAGTTTGGGTCAAGGAGTTTGTCACGTTCTTCTTTCCTACAACTTCCATTCAAGTTAGCTATGAAAGCACATTATGCCACTGAATGCCAGATGTGGTAGGTTCTTAGAGCTTTGTGAACAGATTTGCCATTTTTTGTTTGGGTTGCTGAGTCAGGAAATTGACATTCTACTGTTGTGCTTTTAAAAGTATTTGCTATAACTTCATTTTTTTTTTTTCCTCTGACAGTTGAAGCAGAAAGGTGGATTAGCTTTCTTGATTCCAATTATCTTCCCTGTAGTATATTGCTGATAGACTCCTGTGTCAGATAACTTATGTGAAGTAAAAGAAAATGTCACCTCGTAAACGTGACAGTGTTTGAGGGAGGGCTTGAAAGGTATTTCTTGTCATTGATGGGTCTCCAAGACCTTTTTTTTAAGACAGGTAGAATTCTTTTGAAATATTCGCATTGGATTTTTTTTTCCCTGCCAAATTTGCTGAGAGATTACCATGCAAATGCCAACTTTTGTTTTTAGAGAAGACATAAATTGAGATAGTCTGCGTAGTGTTCTACTTGACTTCATTCCATATTTGAGTGTGAGACTGAAAGGAGTTCTTCATGGCAGTGAATCATTCTCTGTTTTTTTTCATATTGTCAGACAGTAGGTCATATCTCACAAAGACCAGCTTCTTACCGCCTTACAGAGAGATGTGAGACAATGGCTGGTTAATACCTGGTGACAATGTGTGTCTTTATGTTGATGTTTTTGTGTCCGGAGTGGAGACAGAAGGCTTAGGTGCCTGTGTGTGTTCATTCACAACCCTCTGATTAAACAGAATTGCCTGCAGTTTCTGACCATCTGGCAAAGTTGGGTTTAGTTTTATTTCCTTATTTGTGTCATAAGAGCTTATTATGACGTTTTAAATGTACAACTTTCCTTGTTTTTCCTGATGAATCACCTTTATCTCTTTACCACACTGGGAGAATTTGAATCACAGTTAAAAGAGAAAGGGCTATCCATGTTTCTGAGACAAGGACACAGCCCTGGAAACTTTGTACAAGGAAGAAAATGCTTCCAGACGTCCGATTAGAGAGGACAGCCAGCGATGACTTCCATGGACTCGGCAGAAGGACCCAGGGAGTTCAATGTGAGTTCTTTGCCTTATAGACTTTATCACCATGTCTTTGTGTGACGTCAGGATATCTGTGTGATAGAAAAGTGTTAGACAAAATGTGGCGGTTTAAGCTGGGGCTCTCTGTTGATTCTTCACAGAATGAAAACTAAAGACCACAAATGTTTCTGAACGGCCACAGGGGATCATGACTTCCATGAGACAGGACTGAAGTTCCCTTGACTTCGTCATCTTTTTCCATCAAAAAAACTCCTGAATCCTTTTCAGCACCATTTTGAACATGTTTGTTTGTTTGTTTTCTCCTTTCTTGACAGAAGTATTCCTGCAAATATAAATAAGCTTAGGCCCTAACTCTCATTTAGTTGATCACTAGCATTTCAATAAAAGCACAACATTCTCAGTTGAGGCTCCTGACTTCCCTTCCTTTTAGTATTTTTTTGGTCTGGGATGATGACCTCCGGCCCCCAGTGTTGCTGAGCTCAGTCCTTAAGCATCACCAGAAAAAGAAAACTCCCCTGATCATTCTCAAGCTGTCTCCCTATTTTCAACCCAGCCTCCTCAATTGAGTGAGCAATCAACAGGGCCTTCCCTGGAGTCACAGAGAACATAGACCAACTTTATAGCTCAGGTTAAGGGAACAGAAATGGGAGACAATGCAGAGTGAGTAGGAAGAAGAAAACAAAGCAGGAAGCCAATGGTACTTCTTCTAACATCGGAAACAGACCTAGGGGGAAAAAGCAGATAAAAAGGGAAAAGAAAGCAAGCTTGCAGAACACTGAGAAAATTTGCCAATACTAAGTAACTTTTTCTATATACGTTAGGTGACATTTCCCCCTAAAAACACCCTTATCCGTCCTTCACAACACACCTCAGGCTCTGAGTAACCAGGTTTGATTCGCAAGATGAATTAAGAAAACCCTAGGGACACAGAGGGAAACAGACGGTTATCTACAGAGAGATGGATTACACCTCCAACTTGCAAATGTGTGGCTCCTTTCTAGGTCAGCTCCTGTGCAAACAGGACTTGCTTGCTCCCCAATTCTTCCTTAGGAAATATGTTTCTGTAGAAAATGTGAAATGAGCAGGAATTTAGGAACAGTTGAGGGAGAAGAGTAAATGGGAGTATGTATTTATTGGAAATAATACCGGAAAAAAATACATGTACTCTCTAGGAACTGGTGGTAAGAGGGACACATGTTTATTTTCCTGAGAATATATACGAGAATTCTGCCCAGGTTCAGAAAGGTTGACTCATCCAAAATTTGATGTGGCCTAAATCATCTGAAATGCGGTATAACTCAAATTTCATGAGACCTTGCCCACGCATTGAACAGAAGAGGTTTGATTTACTTTCTGAAATTGTCCTTACACAATTAAGGCTCGCTTTTAGAAAGGAAGAGTCAGGAGTCCTGCCCATCCCCGTGCTTCTGCCATTATTCTCTGTGTATTTATCACACCAAAATATGCACAACATGGCACACCTATGTGGCACATGCTTGTGAGCAAACATCACACGTGTGATGGGGGGGAGGGGAGGCTGAAGGGGAGACGCTTTATGAACGGGTGCAGCGCTCGAGTATCCAAGGGTGGCCAGAAACGACTTTCTCTATACTCGGGAACATCGATGTTGGGTTTTGCTTTGGTGCCTTAAGAGAGGAGGAGTACATACAAGGACTAGAGATTCATTGCACAAGTCACCACCTGCGTGAATGTTAGATGGGGGCTTCCCCTGGGATGATGAGAAGTCGGGGCCTCTCTCCTTTGTCCTGTGTAATGTTCGAGTCTGAACAATGGTGACTACCTGCCTGGGGAGGCCAGAGAAACACATCTTCCCTTTCCAAGCAGCCTTTCGGACCAGTGAGGTGCACTCAAGGGGGCAACCCCGTTTCTCTGCACAACAAGACTCCTCATTGCACAGAAAAGGAAATTTCACTAAATATATTTATAATTCTCAGAAATACAGTCTGAAGAATGCAGCCTTCATCTCTCGAAAGACCTTAGTAAATGTCAATGATTTAAAAAGTACACTCCAATGCCACATCAAGGACCTTGCTTGCTAGAAACAGCTCATTTGCAATCTGAGGGAAAGAGTCAGAAAGAAAATGTGGGAATGTAGCTTTAAAGACATCTTACCAGTTGATTCTTGATAGGATTGATGTTAAAAAGTTCTAGCATTAATGATATTTATCACAATAGTACAATATGAAAGCATCAAGGTCATTTTCCAAATAGCATGTTGCTTTCCAGAAATGTAAATATGACTGAGTGTCTAGAAACTGCCTAGCAGTGGTGTTATCATAAATTCTGGTGATAAATGACTTTCAGGCAGTCCTAAACATCCCACAATGGGCTCTAATAATACTGAGGGAAAATTTTATGATGAATACAAATCACCCCTAAAACCCATAATACATCAAGCTGAGTAATATCACAATGAGAGGGGAAAGAAAATTAGGCACACGCTTTTATGTACTTTGATTGGATTTGCATTCATTCTACCCACTCCCTCAATCCAACAATAAATATTATTATGGAAAATAAGAAAATATCTTAAATCTCTCTTTGAAAACTTGATTTGGAAAAAATACCTAATATAACATCACAATTTTAAGATATTTACATTTTAATTTTTACTTAAGAAGCCTGGTATAATGATACTGCTTTAAGACATGCTCCCTTCTGAAAGGATTTTTACATGTATTCTCACTCAAACCTTATAATAATCCTAACAAATAGATATTCCCATTTTACAGACAAAGGAACCAAGACATTAAAATGACATTTGGCTAGCTCACAAGGTTAAAATATGATAAAACCAGGAGGAGGAACTTTGGTTCTGTGGAAATTGTGCATTAGCCTTCGCGACTATCCAAGATGCACATGAATTACCGTGGGGGCTGTTGTTCTTGTTAACATTGCTGTGTAGACAATGAACCCCAAACTTAGAGGGTGCTTTATGCTGCACATTTAATTAATGATTTTATAAACCACAGAAAAGCAGCGAGCTGACTTACTGAGCAAAAAGAGTTACTGTGAGCCAGCTTTGTGGTCCTGTTTTCTCTTCTTTTTGGAATTAGCACTTTCGTCTCTTGTTACTCTATGTGGATTTGGCTGATTTTAGCATGGCATCCTGTGCGTCAGGAACATGGGAAGGGCTGGGCTGGGCCGCTCACACTGGAGATCCCTCAAGCACTGTGGTCTGGACATCTGCAGGGGCTAACGTCATCTGGGGGCTCCACTGGGTGAGGTGTCCCGGAGGGTCACTCTGGTGGCTGCACTGGGCCTGGCTGTTGACTGGGAGCTCACCTGGGGTTCTCTCTCTGGATCCCCCAAAAGATGCCTCTCTACTGTGCTCAGTGTAGCAGGACCGCTCCCATGAAGTCCAACTTCCCTCAAAAAGAACATCTCAGGGCGCCTGGGTGGCTCAGTCATTAAGCGTCTGCCTTCGGCTCAGGTCATGATCCCAGGGTCCTGGAATCGAGCCCCGCATTGGGCTCCCTGCTCGGCGGGAAGCCTGCTTCTCCCTCTCCCACTCCTCCTGCTTGTGTTCCCTCTCTCACTGTCTCTCTCTCTGTCAAATAAATAAAATCTTAAAAAAAAAAAAAAGAGCATCTCAAAGGAACAGGGTAGGAGGCACAACCTTTTGTGATCTAACTTGGGAAATAACATGGCATCTTCTTCCAGTACATTCGTGAAAGCAGTCCCAACCTCATGTCAGGAGGATCAAATAACTTGCAGCCTTTTATTTTAAACCAGCGCAGTCTCCAAGGTCACTCTTCCCCTCTGATTTCATTTGAGCCAAATACATCTCACCTATGTTTATGATAAATTTTCTATTAAAACTAAAAAAAAAAAAAAAATTTAAAGCCACTAAACCAATCCATCTCTTTGCAGGTAAGATAAGTTCTAGGGGGTTCCATCAAGTAATTTTAAGATAAGAGATTTGCTTAATTTGCTTTTATGTTCCAAATAAAACAATTTTGATTAAGAAAATGCCACACTAAAATCAGCCAAGCCCACATAGAGTAACAGGAGAAGAAAGTGCTAATTCCAAAAAGAAGAGAAAACAGGACCACAAAGCTGGCTCTCAGTAACTCTTTGTGCTCAGTAAGTCAGCTCGCTGTTTTTCTGTGGTTTATAAAATCATTAATTTTTAAATTAATAACAGTTCAGTATTTTCTTCTAAAACTGAATAGAAAGAAAGTAGCTCACCTAGCTGCATTTAAAGCACTCCCTTAACCGATGGTACTATGCAGAGAATTACAAGATTGCCTGTCTCTGTGTGCTCTGTAGCTGATTCATCGACTTCCCAACAATGGCATGCACACAAAACAGGCCACTCCGTGTATCAGTTATTTCTTAATTTCAGCCAAACTGCTTAGAAATGATAGATGGGAAAAGCCAGTGCAATTAAATTTAAGGTATATAATTTGGTCCTATGCATCAGTTTACAATTGTGGTCCTTGTCAAAGTTTTGGAAACGGTTTCCCCACTTTTGATCCTCGCAACATCCTTGTAAGGTAGACAGAATGAGTGTTTCCGTTCACATTTTCATGATAACTGTGTAAGATTCGTAAAGGCCACGTGACTTGCTCACAAAACCCCTAAAGGTAGGTGAAGGGAGCTCAAGACAGGGCCATGATTCATCCAGTACCCTTTCCATCAGACTACTCCCAGAAGAGGAGAAACCAGAGAGTGCAAAATGGAGATTTTGCTGGGTTAGTTATTTGGCCAGTGTAGGTCTGAGCTGTTTCAAAAGCCCAGGTTATTTGGAGAACCAAAGGTGTTTCAGGACAGAAAGCATGTGGTGGTATAAAAAAGGGAGAACAAAACAAAATAAACATCATTCCATGAACCAAAGAGCATTCAGTTGGTGATATACCTCAGCATCTCCACCAAGCCTTCTCCGTGTTGCCTATGACGACCAGGTCACTCTTATTTTTCCATCTTTCCTCTAGAGTTCTCTGCATCTAATTAATGATTTCTTTCAGCATTTCTTACGTTTAGAGGATTATTTTCTTTTATTTATTTATTTATTTATTTATTTATTTTTAATTTTTATTTTTTTTTAAAGATTTTATTTATTTATTTGAGAGAGAGAGAATGAGAGACAGAGAGCACGAGAGGGGGGAGGGTCAGAGGGAGAAGCAGACTCCCCGCCGAGCAGGGAGCCCGATGCGGGACTCAATCCCGGGACTCCAGGATCATGACCTGAGCCGAAGGCAGTTGCTTAACCAACTGAGCCACCCAGGCGCCCCTAGAGGATTATTTTCTACATTGACACAGGCTTTGATGAAGAAATGGAACAGTCTACAAGATATGATTGCAAATATGTGAACGTACACAAGTGAAAGATAATACATAAAAATAGACATTGCTGTGGAGGTTAGGGCCCTTGGGAGATATACTGTTGTTTTTAATGTTGTTTAACATATTGTATTTTCGATTTAAAAATGAACCTGATTGGGGCACCTGGGTGGCTCTGTCAGTTAAGCAACGGACTCTTGATGGCGGCTCAGGTCTTGATCTCATGGTCGGTCGTGAGTTCAAGCCCCGCATTGGGCTCCAGGGCTGGGCATGGAGCCTACTTAAAAAATAAATAAATAAATAAATAAATAATAATAATAATAATAATAATAATAATAATAAACCTGATTGATTCCTCAAAGTCAAGTGTGGAGGAAAATGATGAGGCAGAGAATCTGGGGAGCATGAAGGTATTTATACACGTATTGTTTCTTAAGTGATTCTTTGTGAGTTTGCTCTACTTTATATTTTTGGTGAACTTTTACAAGCAGGTGGTGGAAAAGTGGATTATATGTGGCTCTAAAGTTGATTTATTCAAGTGAGTGTAAGTTTGAGTCCACAAAACCCTGTGTGCTGAGAAATGTTATTTACTTGAAGACAAATTAAATGAGTCTGAGCCCCATTCTGACAGCCTGGAGCTGAATCCCATTTTAGTTTCGACTGGGATCCTTCTGTTCCAAGGTCCTCCGGGTGCCTGGGGTATAGGGAGACTTACCCAGGGCTGAGCAGCTGGGGAAGTCCCTTGTCACCAATCCCCCAGATGCCTCAAATGTTGTTCATGTTGCAGACCCACGTGATCCCCCAAGGACAAGCTTTGTTGCTGCTGGGCCACCCACGGCGTTTGACAGGCCTGCGACCCCTGTGACTCGAGTCCAGTCTCTCCGAGTCCAGTCTACCCTGTGTCTGTTTCCTTCCAGGACACAATGCTCAGCGCTGGTGTCCCTGCCTTGGTACAGATCCCCTGAGGGGCTTGGGGTTCCTGACGTCAAAGGCCAGGAGGAAGGATGGGCTGCAGAGCTGTCCCGCTCTCTCTTCTGCACAGCTGTTCCCTGACAGGTATGGAAAAGCAGGTATGAGGCCTCCCAGAAAGCAAGACCTGACCATTTCTTTCCCGACACCCATTTTGGAGTTTTTACAGCTTTAAGATGGAAATGATTTTTTTTTTCCCCAAAAAGATTAAGTCTCAGTCTACCTCCCAGTTGTGAATTATTCTACGCAGATGAATGCCCTGCCTAATTAGTAGAGTGGAGATACTCAGTTCAGAGATTTTCTCTTAGTCCAGACTGTCCTGGCCATATCCTTTCTGTAAGAGGGAGTCCTACACAATTTCTGTGTTCCTCTGATCTTTACACTTGGGACTCTCATTAGTTTGCTGGCATCCTGGTATGTAGAGAGTAGAGCTAAACGTCTTCTTGATTCGGTATTTTGATCACAGTGGTAAAGATTTAATGTCTGAACACGTATTGTATGATTTCCATAGGAAGATTATAATGCCCTCGAAAATATTTCTGTCTTGTTCCTCAGCTTATTTTCTTTAGGAATCACTGCAAAAGGGTACATCACATTGCACTACTTCCTTATCTACTAGCTCCATCCTTGTAAATGGCCCCTAATTTTGTAAATGACACACCCGCTTAGCCTTAACCTGGAGTCTCTGGCTTATTCCTTCTTCACTGGCCACATCTAAACTCTACTTCCTGGGGCGCCTGGGTGGCTCAGGTGGTTAAGCGCCTGCCTTCGGCTCAGGTCATGATCCCGGGGTCCTGGGATCGAGTCCCGCATCAGGATCCCTGCCCAGCGGGGAGCCTGCTTCTCCCTCTCCTACTCCCCCTGCTTGTGCTCTCTCTCTCTGTGAAATAAATACATAAAATCTTCAAAAATAAATAAATAAATAAACTCTACTTCTCTACTTGTTCTCTCCCTGCCTTCTCTTGAGTTTATCCCCGTGTCTCCATCTTCACTGCTATCAGGTTCGTGGAGACCACCTTCCCACCTTGTCCGGGGGAATGTCATGGCTTCCCTCTTCCCCCCAAATCTCATTTCCTTCCAGCACATCTTCCTTAGTGAAGGGGATCTGGCTTACTAACCTGCATATTCGATCAGGTCATTTCCCTACCCAACACATTTAGTCATCTCACTGCCCATCCTGTAAAGTCTTCCCGGGGTTAAGTGACTTATGGGGCCTTCAGGAGGTCGCAGTCACTCCCCTACCACTGAGCACCCTCTCCTGCAAGTCCTTGTTCGCCGGCCGTTTCTTCCTCAGAGGGCTGTGGAGCTGTGGCCTCCTCACTGCCTGCAGCACCCTCTGCATGAAGCAGAGCGAACAGCTGATGCTCAATATTTACGGCAGAGAATGAATGAAGGAATGAACTCTAAAGTCCATTTCTAAAAGTCATATTTTTAAGCCATTAAGGTGACATAAAATTAGTACTGTATAAGTAGAATAGACGAGTTCAATAATCGAAACTGGAATTTGGGGTTTTGTTTTGTTTTAAGATTTTAGTTATATATTTGAGAGAGAGAGGGCACAAGCAGGGGAAGCAGTGGAGGGAGAGGGAGAAGCAGGCTCCCCGCTGAGGAGGGCACGGGGCTCCATCAATCCCAGGACCCTGAGATCATGACCTGAGCCCAAGGCAGAACTTAACTGACTGAGCCACCCAGGTTCCCCCAAACTGGAATTTTGATATGAGTTATGATAGCAGCTTGGCATGAGTTACGAGCTATTTGATATGAGTCGTGAGTGCGGACTCTTGAACCAGATTAGCTGCTTTAAAGTCTTGCTTCTGCCACTTAGCTTGGAAAAGTTATTTAACCTCCATAGACTTCAGTTTCCTCCTCCGGAAAATGGGGATAATAAAACCTCTACTTCCTAGGATTTTTGTGATAATTAAAGGATTTTACATTTTAAAAACTTGTAGGATGTTCCCATGTACATAGTAAGTGCTATGTGAGTGTTAACTATTCTTATTGTTCAAGTAAGAGAGCTTTCAATATTTGAAGGAAGTGAAGCAGATGCCTAAGTTTTGAAATCCCTATATATAGCAGGTGTTCACATGTAACATTTTCAATATCTAAATGTATACTTTGTCCCAGTAAGCTTGGAAGAATAAATGGAAAGAAATAGCAGTTTTAAAAGCAGCTCCAGACTCATGCATGACTTCAGGTGAATCAGGAGAGTAGTGTTATTTGTAATGTCTTCATCACTTTCGTCAAGAAGGTAGCCACGGATCTAGTGATATAATTATGTCACCTGCCTACGTGTAAGTTGACATGAAATAATAAGACAGCAAGCAGGTAGCTATTAACCCTGCTTGCCAAGTGAGGTAAGTATCTGATAATGAATGGCAGGAAAGTATTTTAGAAAAAAAATTTTTTTTTTTCCCTAAAGATATCCAGTCTCTCAGGCAACAAACAGCCTACAAGATAATTCGTCCTCAGGCACAGCCATATCTAAACCCCTTCTCATCCCAGGAGCAGTGCGTTCCCAGAAGTCCTTGTTAGGAAGGCAATCACAGCAAAGGCTGTGGAAAAGGGAATCAGATCCTGTGTTTCCACATTAGAAGAAAAAAAATGGGAAAACAAGGCCTTTGTCTTGAATGAATACAGCGAAGGCAAAGAATATCACTTTTTTTCAGTCCAAATAAAAAACATTTAATGGAACTAATGAACCAACACTAATGGCATTTTGAAGTCCCACTTGTTAAGGTTTATGGTGTTTTGTTATGAATATACAAATCAAAAAAAGGCTACCCAATCTACAAGCACAGCTGCTTCTGTCTGGTCTTGTTGATCAAGTTCTACAGGTGGATCTTGGGTTATAGACTAAAAACAGGACCCCTGTCTTAACACCATTGACTTTTCCATCACCTTCAGTTCTCCACGGGGATCTAGTGTAATATTTTTCATTTCATTTTTATCCCAACTACAAAATTTACAATGAGAATAAAGGAGAAAAAAATGCGTGAAACAAGATACTGGGGAACTGTTTCTTACTTCCTTAACAGTGTCTCTTACACTTGGTGGCTCCCCAGCAGACACCGAGGATGACATTTTCCTTCTGGTGTACCTTGTACCTCTTTATTACCATAGTAGCCATGCTAGTCTAGACCCCTTATCATCAACCTCCTGACCGAATTATTGCAAACGCTCCTATCTTTTTCCTATTTCAATCTATACAGTACTCTGCTCACAGACTCTGCCCACATCTCCACTGAAACTCTTCGGTAGTTTTCCATAGGGTTAGAGCGACTTCCTTAAATGACTAAATCTCATCCCGACACCTCAGGTTCACGTTCAAGATCCTACACCAATTGGCCCTTCAATATACAATTTCTCATTGTCCTCAAATTATGGCCTCCATCTAATCAAGTGGGTTTCCTTCCAGCCCTCTGCCGATGTGCCAACGAAAAATCCCCATCTCTGGGTCTGCTTGCGTGCTCTCCCTGCCTAGAACAACTGCTTTACCCAGCCAGAGCGAACATGTCTTTAGGTCTCTACGCTTCCTAACTGTTGTGTGAAGATTATTTTGAAAATTCTAGCCCACGTAAACTCATCTTTTTCTGAATTCCTACAACATTTCTGGTAACAGATTATGTGAATATTGAGTAATACTCTACATGGCTTCTTTGGTCTCATTAGAATAAAATATTCTCTATATTGTGAAATATGAGTAATTCCTCCCAGGCTGTATCTGTACAGTGAAAGTGAAAAGGTGATTAGTTCAAATATCCAATAAATGTAACTAAGTCTCCACAGCTAATCCAGACCTTTCAGAACAGATCATCCAAGTAGATCAGAGGACTGGCTCGAGCGGAAAGGAGAAGCCAAATGAAAGCACGCCCTCACATCTACCTGTGTACTTAACCACATCGCTGCAGGGTACCTCCTTGTGGGTGTCTTTCTGGGATAATTTTGTCTCTCAGAGGTCTTCTGCTGCCACTCCTTCCCTCCCTTTCCCATTTTTCAACCATCATCCATGCTTATCAAGGTATTTTTAGTGTGATAATAGTCAAAATAATTCAGTGATAAAAATCAAGCTTTATGTGTGTTATGGTCTATGATCTCCAACTTGGAAAAACCTGAAGAGTTTTTGATAACAGAATTTTTTATGTTTATCTCAGAATGACATGGCAGGCTTTTTTTTTTTTTTCTTAAATCTGAGATTGAATGATGGAGAGAATCAGACAGAGCACGTGGAGTAAACTCTCAGGGTTGCAGGGGAAATAGGATAGTAAGGATGACCTCCAGATGGCAAAGAAGAAAATAAATAGTTTTGATATAATTTACCTTGTTGCTATTGCTTCAGTATTAATTAAGGAAAGGAATTCTGAAATACAAAGTTATATATATAAGAGAAAGAATTGTAGAGTTACAAATGACTGGAACTATAATAATTGTAAAATCTGGAAAATGTGATTTCCCTTCCAGATGCAAATATATCAGAATACCTTAGAGAAGACAGGGGAACAGTTGTCATTTGACAGAGGATTTTAGTGGCACAGAGAAAGGACCTATGCCACGGGAGAGGCTGATGGTCTGTTGGTCAGTAGACTGAAGAATTAAACCCAAACCTTCTGATGTTTTTCAAGACAACATTTAATAAATGCAATCAAAAGTTTTTCTGGTTTTTTGTTTTTGTAAGATTTTATTTATTTATTTGAGAGAGGTAGCGTGAGAGAACACGAGCAGGGAGGGAGGGAGAAGCAGGTTCCTGCTGAGCAGGGAGCCCGATGTGGGGCTCTATCCCAGGACACTGGGATCATGACCTGAGCCGAAGGCGGACGCTTAACCGACTGAGCCACCCAGGTGCCCCACAACCTAAAGTTTTCACTCATGTATGGCAAGAGTAGCCAGAGAATCTATGTGCTTGCTATATTGATTAAGGAGAGATGAAGTTCACCCTAAACAAGATTAAATGTAGCTCCCTATAAAATCAATTAAATATCAGGAAATAATTATTGAATTAAAGATTCTGGAAAGCCAACTTTTAAGAAAAGGTAAGATTTAGATTTAGAAGTTCCACTATGAGTAATGAGGATAGTTTATGGAGTATTTTAGGAGAATTGGAAGGACTCAACTGTTTATTCTATTGATCAACTGAACTGCAGGAAGAAACAGAAAAGCCAAGTCATGTTATGTAAATTCTTCAAAACAAACATTAGAAACCCTAATAAAAATACACTGAAGGATGAATAGAATACATGGCAGCACAGGAAAACCTGCATATAGTTTGAAAGCTGGGTGTTTGGAAGATGAAAGGGGATGCAGAGCATGTGGTGACAAATCTATTGGAAAGACCCAAAAAGACGGAAGGAGGAACAGCATTTCAGAAGCCATCATGGTCCCAAAACCTTACTGTGTCAAGTAGGTGCTTCATACTGTCCATCTAATACTCTTAAAAATTGGCCGTGGAATGTATTACAGAAATCTGACAAGGATAAGCTATTCTAAACTAAAAGTACGAGTAATGAGAGGGAGCATCGCAAACTTACAAACAGCGATTATTTGTAACCAAAGACTTTATCCATATTATATTGGTGAAATCTCTCCTTTGGGTAAGAATAATTTAGGGCAGGAGAAATGGTGGTAGACTTGAACCTGGGCATCAAACAGAAATCCTTGCTGGAAGAATCTGCGGATGAAGCCACAGTATAACAGGAATCAATGTCCTCTTGGAAAGTGAATGCTTTTAAAAAATCTATCACTTGATTACTCAATGTGAGGAAACAAAGGATGATAAATTACAGGTATTGTAAAGCAGGGTCAATAATCAGCAGGAAATCAATATGCTATTTGAAAACACCCTAGCGCAAACCCAGGGAAAGTGTGTGGTATGAAGAAAAAGAAAGACCATGCGCTTCCTTGCCTCTCCCACCTCCCACTCCCATCTTCCTCCTTCTTCCCTCTGCCTCCCTGTGTCTCATTTCTCTCCCACCAATCACTGGCCCTTCTTCCCCAACCTTCTACATGCAGAAACTCACAGACAGCACAGACATCCGGCAAATAATAGGCTAGTATTGTCAAAAACACATCTTTTCAAAGATGGTAATATTTTTCTAAATGAGAACCCCAAACCCATATATTGTGGCAGTTTTTGTGATGAACTAGAAATCTAGAAGGCTAAAACTAATTCGAGGTATATTAATATTATCCTAAGCTCCCAGGCGGAACATCTTGGAGTTCTCTTTTATTCTTTTCTCCTCCAGTCCCTCGATCTCCTTTTTTCAACCTAATTGCCCCAAATTGAGATTGTAAGAACCCCAACTCCTGGAGCACTCCCTACAAATCATAATGAATATATTTTCTCAAATCCTGCAAACATCAAGTAAGGTAGACAGCACAGCCCTCATTACTAAGGTTGAAAGACTGCCAGGAATCCACCCAAGGCCATGTACTAGCAAGTACTAAGAATCATCTTAACCCATTTTCATTATAACCCATTTTCTCCCCCAACATGGCCTCATTACCCTTGCATACTTTTATTTCTAGAGCTTTGAGATTTTTAGACTCATCTCCTTTCAACCCAACTTTCACAGGTCGTTTCAAGATAATTTTCTCAGGCAAAGCTTTTGTATCAGAAATCTGTTGTGAAATCTGTTTTATCTCTATTTTCTGAACAATACTCTAGTGGATGGGAAGAGGGTCCAAAGGAAGGCAATTAATGAAATCAAGAGAAAGGAGGGACAACAGTGAAATAACCACAGACTAACTGAATTAGGACTATGGGAAGTCATAAGCCAAGATGAGATATGCCAGCCACCAAGATCAGAAGGCCAAGGGAGTGAACTCAGATAAAGGCAGCAAGTCAGAAAAATCCACGAAGCTGAAAAAAGTGTTGAGTGGGAGAACTCTGAAAGGTCTAAAAGGAAGAGCAGTTTAACAGGATGAATAATAGACTTCTGGAAAATTCTACTCTGTGAGATGTTAAGTACAAAACACATAAATGACTTTAAGATGGCTCTGGATAAATTTACAGACAATAGCCTGTAAATAAAGGAAGCTTCTGACATTTGGAATACAGTTTCATTATTTTGAGGCTAATATCACTGATGACATTATTCTTCCTTTTTTAATTTTTTAATTTTATTTTTTTTAAGATTTTTTTATTTATTCATTTGAGAGAGAGAGACACAGAGAGAGCACAGAGAGGCAGAGGGAGAGGGAGAAGCAGACTCCACGCTGAGCAGGGAGCCTGCACTTGGGGCTGGATCCCAGGACCCTGGAGATCATGGCCTGAGCCGAAGGCAGACGCTGAACCATCTGAGCCACCCAGGCGCCCCTTTCCTTCCTTTGTTTGAAGTATACTCTGTGGCGATGGTTAGAGATAGAATCAGAGACGGGATGGTTAAGCATCTCACTCTACAAAGGCCACACAGCTTGGTTCCAGCTCTCCGTCCATTCACACGTTTTTCCTAAACCTGAAGGTCAATCTCTGCAAAATGGGGGAAACGACACTTCCTACCTCAGAGCATGATTGTGAAAATGAGAAAAAGATATCTATGCATTTGGCACCATGCCTAGGACACGGTAAGTCTGCATAATGGTTAGAAATCTATGCCTCTTCCCTATAATTTTGAAATAAGGAAGAAAACAAGAGAGCAGGAAAAGAAGAAGGAAGGAAGAGAGGCAGGGGCAAGAAATAAGGAGGGAAAGAAGATATTTTTTTAAATAGAACTAAGCCGGGGTATTTCAAAGGAGAACTCTGAAGCCACGTCAAACATGGTGAACATCAAAATTGCTCAGTTAACGTGAACAGCGCATATGAAAAATTAAATTAGTAGAAATGAGTGAAACAAATAGTAACCAAGTAATCTGACAAGTTAATGAATCATTAGGTAACTGTTGGCAAGGAAGAAAAGACAACAAAGTGCAAAATTATGTGCAGATGGAACTTTTTTCCCCAAGATATTCCCCGAGTGGCACCGGGCAGCCTCACAGACCACAGTGCGGGGAGCTCAAGGTCACAGGGCTCGGCTGGGAGGCTGAAAGCCGGCCAGCAATTAAACCTAGAGGACATCAGAGAACAGACCCAGGACGGGACTTGTGTGGCAGGACTTCCCCAGCTCATAAAGGTTTGATGGACTGATAGTGTAAATAATTTACCTGAAACCTGACTTTAGAAAGAAGAGTGAAAATAATGATAATAAATAAGAGAAAAGCAGATCCTATGAAGTCCGTTAAACCTCAGGCCTGACCTCTGACCAGCTCTCCGAAAGCACCCAGAGAGTTAATTTAGCAAATTTCAATGGAAACTTTAACTGCTTCATGGTCAATAAGGTTGTGAAGTTGTTCCCTGTGGCATCTCTGAAAGACAACTGTGGAAAACCAGTAAAGCTTGAGACATTTATTTCCAGCCATTTCTTTGCCTGCCTGCAATTCCCCCTTCATGTCATCAATCTCTTGATATACTCTTAAAAAATCATTATCCTCTTCTTCTGACCTGGAGGGATTCTCTCCTCCTCTTTCTGACTCGGAGCAGCAACCACTCTTTGGTGTTAAATCAGACAACTTGATAACAGCTCAGAACTCCAATCTGTATGAAGGGAGAAAAACACTTCTTCCCCCCAATTCCCATCTTAAGTTCCACATAGCAAAGTGCTCAAATGCTATCTTGCGAATGGTTTAATCAGCACGCAAGAGGGCTGGTGCACGGTGCCCAGAAGCTGGAAACATGGATTTTGGACATCAGTTCCCTTTAGTGCCATTAGTCATCTGAGACTCTTGGCCTTTTATGTTTTCTTGAGGAAGGAGTGAAAGTGTGCGCTCAGATGTGAGAGGGTTAGCCTAAGAAATGATAGGTTATCTTGAAAGGCGTTCGACATTTTTCATAGGAAAAGATGTCCTAAACAGAAAACTTTATTTTTATAAAACCATGAAGCTTTGTTTTATGATCTAGTTTTTATTAGGAAGTTCTGTCACTTACAGAGAGTCATTATGTAATTTGTGTCAATATGTTTAAAACTCTTTGGGCCCATTAGGCCTGAGTATCCCACCCACTGAAATTCAAAATCCAGCCAAGTGCTATGAATAAGAAGGATTGGAATACGTTGTAATGATTTTATTTGTTTATTAGCAACTAAAGTACACCGCAAATTCTTTCCCCAAGAACAAGATCACGTAGTAATCAATCGTTTTAAAAACCAAAGGGAAGAATAGAATAACCCTCAATAAACCAAACGGTTTCAAGATAAAGTATTGTCATGAACTAAGAAGACATTTATCCATCTTTGGATATGATTTTAAATCATGCTAGTACTTCTCTGGTTGTGTACAGCACAGAGAGCAATATGTAATTTTCTTTTACTCTGAGAGACCAACCTCTTGAATATCACCCCCATTATATGAATAATTACAAGAGAAAGAGTTACATCAATACTTGTACCAAGAGAGTCCCTTGATTTTTTTAAAGAAAAAAAATTGAGAGAAGCCTTTTGATGGTTGTCTTTTAACAAAAAGCAATAAATACATAAACAAAATTAATTACCATTTAATTACACAGCTAGGTGATAGCTTATTAATGTTTTGTTTCTATCACTTTCATCTGAAGTCTGAAAAGTTTTCTCACAGAATGTAAGATTTGAATGAGTGAGAAGAGTGATAGGGATATGTTCTTAGCACAACAAAGAGATTGGGAAGAGTGAGAAGAATGAAACAAGGAAGAAGGGACCTGGGTTCGAAAGCAGATTCAAAGACCAGCCTCAAATTTCTCAACCTTGCTGATCGCAGCAACCTCTAGGAGGCATTTATGTTTTATTTATTTTATTTTTTTTAAAGATTTTAGATTTATTTATTTGACAGAGAGAGAGAGAGAGCGAGAGAGGGAACACAAGCAGGGAGAGTGGGGGAAGGAGAAGCAGGCTCCCCGCTGAGTAGGGAGCCCCATGTGGGACTCGATCCCAGGACACTGGGATCATGACCTGAGCTGAAGGCAGACGCTTAACTGACTGAGCCACCCAGGCGTCCCTCTAGGAGGCTTTTAATGGATAATGATGATGCCTTCGCCCTAGTCAGTGGTTCTGATTTCATTGGTCAGGCTTGGGGCTCGAGCACAGGTATTTATAAAAAGCTCTCCACATTCTTTCAATGTGTAACCAGGGCTGGGAGTGGCCTGGAACAGACCAACACTTCACGAGTGGTGCCCGGATCCTGGGGGTTCTTGAGACAATTTCACACGGTCCATGAAGTCATAACACTTGTCATAATAATACTAAGGCATCATTTGCCTTTTTCACTGTGTTGACATTCACAGGGGCGGTATGAAAGCAATTTTGGGTAAAAGAGCGAGCGTGTTGGCACGAATCAAGACAGTGACACTGAACCATAGTAATCGTCATCATATTTTTTACCATCCGACATTGTGCTGAAAAAAAAAATACCAGTTTCTCTTAAGAATGACCCTGATGAAGCAAATAGTATTAATTTCATGAAATGTCAAACCTTGACCCTGTGGGCTTTTTAATCCTCTGTGTGACGAAATGGGAATTATGTATAAAGTCTGTCTGCTGTATCCTAAAGGACGATGTTGTCTGGAGGAAAAACACTTGTGCAATTGAGGCGTGCGTTAAAATTAGCCAACGTTTTTGTCAAATACCAATTTTATTTGAAAGAGTGACTAACAGGCAAACTATGGTTATAATAAGGATTTAGGTATTTGGCAGGCATTTTACTGGAAACGAATGAAGTATGTCCGATGCTTTAAAGGAAAACAACTGCCAGTCTGTATTATCCATGATGAAGTCTGAGTTTTCATGTGCAAATTAAATTTTGGAATACTTACATCCACAAATGTAAAACTTAACAGCTTCCCACTACTTAAAGACTCCTGTTAGGAGATCAGTATTTACAATAATAAATGTATTTCTTGATATTGTATAATGAAATCACCAACATTTGTAACAGCTGCATAAATCAGTTACACAATATTTTCCAAATGACCAGTGCATGATGTTACAATCTTAGGAGTAGATAAAAAACTCATGCTTGCACAGGAGAAACCAAGGGATTTCAATGTAACAGAGTAAAAGAAGTTCATTGTTAGGATGTTGCATACTATAACATGAACTATCAAAAGAAGTTCAATTAAAAGAAAAAAAGTTCAGTTTCTACATTGCATACAGCCTTAAAGAAATTACCACTTGTCAAGATTTGGGGTCATATCAAAGAAGACAAGCCAACATTTTCTGCAAAGGCAATTAAAATACTCTTCCCTTTTCCAACTGCATAGCTGCAGTGAGGGCCAAATTTTCTTTTAAGACTTCAATTAAAAGAACATATTGTAACACTGAGTGGAGAAACAAAAATGAGAATCCAGCCCTCTTCCTTTAAGCCAGACATTAAAGCGATCTGCAAAAATGCAAAGCAATATCCCTTGTTTCACTGACTTTGCTTGGAAAACTAGTTATTTTTCACAAAAATATTTCATGTTGACACATAATGAGTTTGTTATTTTTAAATTAAGAAATAGATTTTTTAAATGACTCCATCCTAGTTTTTAAGCTGGTAAGGATCGATAGATGGTAAGAAAATCAACATAGTGGTTCTCAGCCGTTTTTAAGAGTGCGTAGGGGTCCCGAGACCAAAACATTTGAGAACTGCTGCCCCGAATCAGGGGTGCAGTTAACAGAGCCTGGTCAGATGAATGCTGTCGGGGCAGCTACGAGGGAGCAGAGATGGAATTTGATACCAAAGCCCAAGGGGAGCCAGGAAAGGGTTGAGGAACCACGCGACAGAGCCGAGGGGATCAGACCCAGAGCGAGATGCTGTCATGTGGAGAAAATGATGGGGTGCAGGCATGAGAAAGCGGAGACCTGACACAGAGATTCGATTCTGATCTGCAGAAAGAAGATGCAAATATTTTGACAGCCCTAGAGGAAATTATTCTGATTTTTAAGGCAGGGAATGAGCATTTACTCTAAGAGGTTGTCTTTGGGGGACTGCTACGAATACATATGCCCCAGGGTGTCCAAAGCGTGGGGGGGAAGCTAGGCCCTGAGGAGGAGCATTAGAAATTAAACTCAGGGGTGCCTGGCTGGCTCAGTCGGTTAAGGGTCTGCCTTCAACTCACGTCATGATCCCAGGGTCCTGGGATCGAGCCCTGCCTGTTTCTCCCTCTCCCTCTGCTTTCTCTCTCTCACGTAAAAAAATAAAATCTTAACAGAATACTTAAAAAAAAAAAAAAAAAGAATTAAACTCTACTTTGCTCTGGTAAGGTTGTTTCGTGCCCGCAAATTCTTTGTGATAACTTAGCTGACAATCCCATATTTAGTATTTTACACACCCTACGAGGATCTCTGAATACATCCATTTAGTTCTGTTGATCGTCTCAGTCACGAATATGTCATACAACATACATTTCCAGGTTTGATGCCATGAAGAGCAAGAGAGAGAGAGAGAGAGAGAAATCCACCAGGGATCTTTCAAGGGGAGTGAGGGGTCGTAGAGGAAGGGCTCTCTCCTCTTGGAGAGTCTGAGAGCACCAAACCACGCTCAGGGAAGGGCACGGGATTAAGCTTATGAGCTAAAGGTTGTAGAGAACGAGACAGTTTCAATTTCTGGGATAAGATCTATTTTTCAGAAAGTCCAGGTGGTTACTTTATTCTGTGATACTTGAGGAGGTTTGATAGAATACATTTACAAGAGATGACTGGCATGCCGCTCTTGCTTAACCATGCTTCCTATGAAGAGCTACTTGAAAATCAAATTGCCACGTTACATTTGCATTATATGTTATGCCTGGAGTATTGTCCTTTGAAATAGATTGGTCAGGGTAAGCTAGTCACAGAAGAGCAATAAGCAACCAGCTTGATATTGCCACTGAAGTTTTGCTCTCGTGGAGGGAATGCCAAAGTAAGTTATCAGAGGCTACTCGTGAACAATAAGAGAGCCTGTTAAGACCAAGCAGAGTATGAAGAAAAACCCCGCAAAACCCCAAAACCTCTCTCCTAGCCAAAATACTTCTTTATTCAGACTTAGCCTTCACGTTGTCCAGGCACAGCTGCAGAGTTCCCCTCTAGTCTCAGAACCAAGGCAACATTTCCCTGACCACTCGTTTTTAACCTTGCTTCTGACCTCTTTGTGTTCATCAGATTCACACCCTGGAGCCTGGGCAACAGGGGCATGTCCTCTGAGGTGCACACGCTTACATTGTGAGCGCGAGGGAAGGGACGTGCACTGCATTTCCTGAGGGATAGATAGAAAATTCAGTTTTCAAGAAGTTTGCTAAATGACATGGATTTCTTAATATTGAGTTCATGTTGTGATCCCGTGTGGGGGAAATATTTTAAGTCGGCCTCAGATGGATACACCCAGAAATCACTTTGGAAGTATATCAAGACCAACGAGGTCAATACTAGTGCATTACATACTTTTCTGAGAAAGTCAATTGCTGAGGTAATATCATGGACCCAGAAAGATAGTACCACCTTCACTTTGTGATATAGTATGGTGTTAATTATTTAATTTACCAGTGATTTCTTTTTTTTTTCTTAAGATTTTATTTATTTTTTTGACAGAGAGAGACATAGCGAGAGCAGGAACACAAGCAGGGGGAGTGGGAGAGGGAGAAGCAGGCTTCCCGTCGAGCAAGGAGCCCGATGTGGGACTCGATCCCAGGACCCTGGGACCATGACCTGAGCCGAAGGCAGACACTTAACGACTGAGCCATGCAGGCGCCCTAATTTACCAGTGATTTCAAATATCTGAATTAATAGCATTTATAATGGAATAATAAAACTTTATGAAATGATCAAAATAAAGGTTTCTTTTCCAACTTATTGGTTGGAAGAGTTTCTCTGATTATCAGTTAAGATTTCTCTGCATAGTTGAAGAGTACTGTTAATTCACTGGCACTGAAGAAGTTCTCTGGAGGAGACGTATAAAGATTAAGATCTCACCTGCTCGATGAATGTAGGTGGTCTGATGCGGCAAAGGAAGCTTATGGACATTCTCTTTTAATTCTGTTTCTTGAGTGACCTTGGGAGGAAGGTAATTAGATGAGAGTGAACATGTAGAGGCAGGTGGTTATTTGGTGTCTGAGAGAGAAGATACGAAATCATGTCAAAGAGACTCGCAAGAGAATGGAGCATGGCTGCTGGGAGGCACCCAGAGTTGATATTAGTCAACGTAGATTTTAAGTGAGGTCCGCAGTTGTGATTGAAATTCCATCACATGAGGATTCAGAGATGCTGGCACATGAGAGAGCTTGATGTAACCAGAGTTACGGGTTAGCCAAGCAGCCAGATGGATTGTTAGGGTTGACCAGGAACTTCAATTGGCAAAGAAGAGCAGTATGCGAACAGGTGGTGGGTGAGAGTGTTGAGGTAGTAGGTTCATTTAATTTTAGGTCTTGCTTGGCTAGAAACATTGTTGGAATCAAGGAACGAAAGGAACTCATCTGGACAGACAGGGAGTCTTGGAATTTTTCTCAATGAGCCACTGGTCTTCACTGTCTTAAGATGGACTTGGATAAAGACTAGATATATATTAAGTAAATTAAATCCTTCCTTTTCTTTGTTTTGATTATTTTTGATAATCAGAAAGATCTTTCCATACCAAGTTTATTAAAATGATGGGGCATATTTTAAAATCTAGTTTGATACCTTTATTTCTCAATATCTAAAATCTTTGCTGCATCTGGAATTTGATTTGTCATGAGGTATAAAAAAGAGGTTCAGAGTTTTTCATCCAAGTGGATAATTCCTCCCTTAATTCTCCTTTTTTTCCCATTCAAAGACATCCTGTTTTTACAAGAGAATAAAATGGCATGTATTTTGAGAAAAGGAGGAAGGTGTTTGGGACCTTTTATTATGTGGTCAGAGCTGAACCCAGTAGCAGCGGCAGACAGATACTACTGAGATCTGTTAACTCTCCAGAGCAATGTGCAATAAGAAATGTCTCCTTCTCATCAAAGCAGGGGCCAAACCCAGCGCACCGCTTGAAGCTATGTGCTTATTTGGAATCGCCCTGCTTGTAAAATAAATATGAAGAAAAATGACCAGACTATTTGACTGCTGCGCTTATACACTTATATAGGGAGGCAGGGAAACAGCTTTGCAGCCAGAATGTGGACCGTTTGTCTCAATGACTAGGGCTGTGGTGATCCCAAGGGTATCTGAGCAGGAGCCCTGAACCATCCTCATGAGAGTTCATCCCGGACCTGTGAGTCAGCGTGGACAGAGAAGTAAGTGACAGCACTTGAGAACAGTTAGATGGAGAGGGATTGTCTGTGAACGGGAGGGACGGAGGGAGGGGAAGGAAAGGAAGGGAAGGGGAGAGAGCGAGATGGAGAGAAGTTAAAGAAGGAGGAGGAAGAGGAAGGAGAGATAAAGGGAACAAAAGAATAAACCAACATTCAGGGTGAGCATGCAAGTCAAAATTGCAAACATGTGAGGAAAAAGATAAAGCTTGGAAAGGCAACCAGTAAACTAAAAAACAAAACAATGAGATTAATTCACACCAGAAAACAATGAAAATAGCAGAACATTTGGAACATTGCATTAAAATACGTATGTTTAGGACACTCCATGAAGGATAAGAAAGAACAAGAAATCATGAAACAGCACACGGCAGTTACATCACAAATGGTTAGGGAAAAACAATGCTTAACATTTTGGGGGAAGAAAAACATGGACTTTGGAATAAAATCTAAATATACATGATAACTCTGGGACTGGTTAAGATTAACGAGGGAATAAACAAATCAAAATGTTAATCTAAGAGGAACTCACCTCTAATGCAGGACATGAAGATGTTAAACATAGAGAACACACTAACTGAAAAGCCGCTGGTTGAAGAGAGAGCCAGCCCAGAAACACAACTATGGAGGGCAGAGACATGTCTGAGGTTACCCCAAGCTTTAGGGACGGTATTTTGGGAGATAAGAGATGAAGGGATTAGCCCTCCAGGCTCTCAGAGTGGGCTTCAGACCCAAATGTGTTGCCAGGCAGGTGGCCTAAGTGTAAGAAGGTAAAGGGCTGGGCGTTGGTGAAATGTTCCAGGATCTCAGCGTCCTGAGGCAGCAGGGATGGGGCCGGGACAAATGCGAGCGAGCCCCTCACAGACAGAGGCAGCCCACCTGGGAATGTGGAGCCATCGTTATGAGACAGAGTTTTAAAAGACAATCCATACATCTGGATTTATGGGTCACAGCTTCCAACTTTCAATGCTGGCAAACGATGTAATGTATGGAGTGTATAAAATGGGGGGGGAGTGGGAGGATGGGTTAGCCCGGGGATAGGGATTAAGGAGGACACGCTCTGCGTGGAGCACTGGGTGTTATATGCAAACAATGAATCATGGAACACTACATCAAAAACTAATGATATAATGTATGGTGATTAACATAACATAATAAAATTAAATTAAAAAAAAAACAACGGGCGGGCCCAAAGCACCTGCCTGCAGGCTGAAATTTGCACTGCTCACTTCAGAGAAATGTGCGCAATTAGTGGAAGCTTTATAGTCCTGAATAGGCGTCGTGTGACTCTATGGGTCTCACTGACCTATCCCCTCCTTTGTCAAAACCATGCTATTTAGATCAATATCACAATATCTGTACAATGCGCTTTATATTGTGACCCTGATGGATTTCCTTTCTTTCTTTTTTTTTTTATTTTTTTTAAAGATTTTATTTATTTATTTATTTGAGAGAGAGAGAATGAGAGAGAGCGAGTACATGAGAGGGGGGAGGGTCAGAGGGAGAAGCAGGCTCCCTGCCGAGCAGGGAGCCCGATGCGGGACTCGATCCAGGGACTCCAGGATCATGACCTGAGCCGAAGGCAGTCGCCCAACCAACTGAGCCACCCAGGCGCCCGATGGATTTCCTTTCTGCCCATGTCTAGAGGGAAGGTTGTTACCTTTCCCGCTGGAGACAAGAACTGTGCCTGATGTTTTGTGAGGTTGGCCAAGATGTAATTTCTAAGGTCCAGAATACTTACATGATAGCTTCCTGAAAAATTATGTTTGGCTTCGTTGTTTTCTTTTAACTAAGGAGAATGATCAGATCAGCCACGTCTCCCTTCATCAATAAAGACAAAATATAAATGAATTTTGAAATAGTCTGTGCTTTCTTGTGCCACAATCCTTCTCCATAACTTCCAAGGCGGTTAAATGGACACCATAAAGATATTAATGTATTGGAAGATATTTATAATTTATCATCTCTGTGGAGAAAAAAAAAAGCCATATTTTATTTTTAATTAATCTCTACACCCCATGTGGGGCTCAAACTTACAACCCCAAGATCAAGAGTCATGTGCTCTACCGACTGAGCCAGCCAGGGGCCCCAGAAGTCATTTTTAAAATGTTCACCTCACCACTTTAATTTGGTCATTTTTGTTTCTTAGAATAATATTCCATATAAAAGCATCGTCATTTAATAACAAACTTAGGCATCATAAAATAATAGTTATGATGATAGAATGCACTACACCTATGTTTCTCATCATGACGAGAAGCAATCCAGCGAGCAATTAGATGTGGATTTTTCCTCCTCATGTCATACACAACATTATACCAAGTTGTGCAATTTATATAATGAAATAGAATCAAGGGTTATTTTGATGATATTTGTGTGAGAAGGGGAAGGCGGAAGAGCTACCCTTCTCAATATGTCTTGCTTTTATTTTGTTTAAAGACATCTTCTTTTCTTTAAATATTTCACTTGAAGATATTTCAAGTTTTCAGTTAATAGGAATGTCTCAAGCACTATGCTGCTCTAATAAATCACTTAAATTGCCAGGTTATATTTTACAGCTTTGGTTGCTTGAATATTTATTGTAAGGCACCAAGTGCAATGATTTCCATTTTTATAATTAAGAAGAAGATCTGGAAAAATAATTCTAATTGCTAAGGCAAGAGTGATAGCGATGTAGTCTCGGAATTTTGTCAAAGTCCTTAGGTATCATTCCCTTTTGTGAACACACTTTAATTAGAAGATCAGAGGAAGAATAATTATTAGAAGCTGAGTCCCAGACACTTTAATAGGAGGTGAACTTGGGTCCTATCATGCATGTTCTTCTTGCCAATGTACAACCACTTTTGTTGGTGCATTTTTCCGTAATTTTTAAAATAGTTCTCATTCTTAGCTCACAAAATACTTCCTTCATGGGGGGTAATGAAGCCTGAATTTGAATCTCTCAGTGTTATTCTGGTTACAGTATTTAACAAGTTTCCTGGTCTCAAACCTAGTCTATCTACATCTTCTTCTTCTTCTTCTTTTTTTTTTTTTTTTAAGACTTTATTTATTTATTTGACAGAGAGAGACACAGCGAGAGAGGGAACACAAGCAGGGGGAGTGGGAGAGGGAGAAGCAGGCTTCCTGCAGAGCAGGGAGCCTGATGTGGGGCTCGATCCCAGGACCCTGGGATCATGACCTGAGCCGAAGGCAGACGCTTAACGACTGAGCCACCCAGGCACCCTTCTACCTCTTCTTTTCATTAGTTTGAATCTGTTTCCTTCCTGAACTTCTCTGTCAATCCATTCTTCATTCTTGAAAGAATGTAGTCTACCTTCTAGTTATGCTAGACAGTAATTTGATTTTGCTCTTGTTTCCTCCAAATTTTCTCATTCTATATTGTTCCCAAGACCCCAAATGGTTCAGTTATCCTTGACTTGGACTCGCCATTTTCTCCTCTCTCTTCCCATCGGCCATCCACTCCTGAGCATTTCTAATACACTCCCTCACCGGAGGCGTGCCTACGCTGGGACTCTTATTTATATTTTAATCATTTTCTATATCAAATACTACCTCTACCTCATTTATAGCCTTCTTAAATCTTCAATCTGTGAGTTTCAGAAGATTCAGGATTCTGCTGCTACGGTATTACCTCTGCATTTTTCAAAGCTCTATATTCTTGACCCTTTCCTATAATCTTTGATGGCTTCTTCACCCATTTTTTTTTAAACTCTCAGTTACCAGCTCACTTGCTTTATTCTTGATATCTTTTTAACTTTCTCATACCCTTCTCTTGAAATAGTCCCATAAAAAAAAAAAAATCACACTACAATGTACCTAATTTCACTGTGTTTCTGTGAAGTTTATCTCACTGTATCGTTCAACATAAAGCAGCTGAAGTCTTGAGTCTGTGCCAGAAAAATGTATTGGAAACTGCATACAAAAATGGTATACTGTATACAGGCATCTACCATTAAATGTTTACTGAGTTGATGACTCCAGAGTAACATTATGAACAGAAAGTACTATTTGATGCCATAACAAAGGTCTGACTTTAACACCAAATGAGATAGGAAGGCCCCTTACATTTCGAATTCTTTTTTTTTTTTTTTTTTTTTTAAGGTTGGAGCATCTCCTACCATCCTTCATATTAACTTCCTTTTCAAATTATTCACTTGTTTTATTTTATTTTTTTAAGATTTTATTTATTTGACAGAGAGAGATACAGCGAGAGAGGGAACACAAGCAGGGGGAGTGGGAGAGGGAGAAGCAGGCTTCCCGCGCAGCAGGGAGCCCGATGCGGGGCTCGATCCCAGGACCCTGGGATCATGACCTGAGCCGAAGGCAGACGCGTAACCGACTGAGCCACCCAGCGCCCCCTATATTTCGAATTCTTGATCTCTGCTTTCTGTAGTTTCCCGCATTTGTGTTTTCTTGCTTTTATCAGTGTGGATACCAATAAGCAACCTCCCTTCCTCCCTCCCACTTTTCTGCTTTTGTCTTCTGAGGTGTGGAATACCAGACAACCAATTTTATGAAAATAAGGTACAAAACTAAATAGGCTCAGATGCACCTCGGTGGCTCAGTCGTTGGGCGTCTGCCTTCGGCTCAGGTCATGATCCCAGAGTCCTGGGATCGAGCCCCACATCAGGCTCCCTGCTCCGCGGGAAGCCTGCTTCTCTCTCTTCCACTCCCCCTGCTTGTGTTCCCCCTCTTGCTGTGTCTCTTTCTGTCAAATAAATAAATAAAAATCTTAAAAAAAAAAAAAGTAAATAGGCTCAGAATCTGATCCTCATCTTTAGGGTGGTAGGAGTCCATCCTGAAAGTAAGTCATAGAAACTTAGTGCCTGGACTTATATTTTATCTCCTCAAAAGCACATTTTGTACCCACAGTGTGCCGTTGACTGTTAGATACCTGGGTTCAAAATGCAGAGGTTATTAAATCTGTCAATGAGGTATGCTCAAACTTTATTCAACCTCTGAGATGTACGACCACTCATTTTGATCAAGAGAATAACTTGAAGCCTTTTTGGGAATGGCGATATTCTATAACAAAAAGTTATTTTTGAAATTTCAAAAAACAGTTATCTGTACTTTTGTTTTTCCCTTTCAAGCTCTTTGGGCTATATGTCAAGAGATTGCACTTCCTGTAGGTTAAGGGGATTTGAGGAAATAAAACAAAAATGCGTTTTGTGTACATTTAACTTTGTAAACCTGTACCTCTTGTCTCTTGAAAGCAATTAGAAGTAGGCCTAGAGACAGAGCACAGGGGTGAACTTGACTGCACAAATGGAAGGTACCAGAAATTCTGGAAAACTAGGACTCCCAAGCAGCAAAATAATTCGACAGTATACAAGGAATATAAAGACAATGCACTCATTATTCACAGACTAAAAGAAATTCAGTCAATTTTTACTATGAGATCCTTCACACTCTACTGAACCCTTTGGGAGGAAAAAAAAAAGGTTTAGACAATGGCTAGTACACTATAATGTCTCTGGAAGAGCCATAGGGAAGCCTCTGATATTTGGTTTCCGTGAATACCAAGAGGTCTTTTCACTTCTCCTCCAAAGGAGAAATTTCTGTAAAGTCAAATATATACATGAGCACAGCCCACTCCATTGTTCTATGCCCTCCTTTGAGAACAAAGAGCCGGATAGCTTCCAACGGTATTCTGCTGAGCCCTCCTGTCTCCGACCTGCAGTCCCCAGAGCCAGGAAAGGTGCAGGGCGGCCTGGCTGGAACTTTCGCCTGAACCCATTGAGCCTCACGAAAAGGACCTGAATGTAAGTGGTTGGATATGAACTGAGTTGTGTTTTTCAAGAAACTGCAATCAGAAACTTTTTATTATTTTTTTTAACTGAGTTGTGTTTTTCAAGAAACTGCAGCTACTTTTATTATTATTATTTTTTTAAAGATTTTATTTATTTATTTGACAGAGAGAGACACAGTGAGAGAGGGAACACAAGCAGGGGGAGTGGGAGAGGGAGAAGCAGGCTTCCCGCTGAGCAAGGAGCCCGACACAGGACTCAATCCCAGGACCCTGAGACCATGGCCTGAGCTGAAGGCAGACGCTTAACCAACTGGGCCACCCAGGCGCCCCTGCTATTATTATTTTTAACAAACTGTGCTTCTGCCTGCTCTCCTCTAATATCTGGGAGACAATGACATAAACTTCCATCCCCAGTGAAAAATTCATGAAAAGCTCTCTTACTTTTCTGATAGTTTACACAGCAGTAAGTCCCTGCCACCAGTCCTCAGAGACAGGGAACCTCAGTAGAAAAGGAAGAGGCTGCGTGGAGCCTTAGTTGGTCGCCTCCCCAAGCCCCAGGAGTTCGGGCGTGGTCAGGACCGGGAAAGTCATCCCAGGAGTTTGAGATAAAGTTGCCCTCCAAGAATAAAATCAGGAAGATTCAAAACATAATGGATGAGATTAGTTATCTGTAGAAATGACATACCCTAAGGAGTAGCCAAAAAGATTATGTGGAGAAATTTAGAAACACCCTGAGGAATTTGACAATAGCAGAAGCTTGATTGTATCCATATATTTCCAGCAACAATCTAATCAAAGTAAATGGATGAAGCTGTAACACAATCAAGCAGTAACTTAATCAGTTATAGTGAATAGATTAAGTACTCTAAACACAATCAATTGTCTTGCAGCCCACCTGAAGGAAGGGTGGCTGGGAGGAAATGGGGAGCACAGGACTCAGGGATTTGTCTGGGACTCCAGCTCCCTCCAGCGTGGGAAGTTCAGCCTCAGCAGGCTCAGCAAACAGGTAGGACTGAAGGCGGTTTCCATGGTAATTTGGATTCTGAAGGCTTATTCACCGTCCATTTGCCTACAAGGAGAGAGTGCACTTGTCAGCAAAGCAGCAATCCTTATCAGTTTTGAGGCCAAAGGATTGCATTTTTAGAATTACAGCAATCACTGAAGAACAATCAATAAAATTAATAAAGTAATTGGATACTATTAGCTCAACAACCATTTAGGACATGGCTGCTGGCCTAGGAACTGGGGGGTTAGTTTTGAATCAGGACATCCTTGCCCGCATGGAGCATTCATTGTAAGAAGGAAGACGGATATTAAACACCTAATTACACGGTAGATTATTTTGTTATAATTGTGACTATTTCTAGGAAGAAAACATACAGAATTTACTTGAACAGGAAAACATTACAGAGGCCCCTGAGCTGATGGGAGGTTTAGAGATAGCTTTCATGAGGATCCCTTTGGTCGATTTAGGCATATCTTATAAAGGGGAAAGGGATGAAAAAGACAAGAATAAATACAAGTTGAGGAGTAAAATTAAACTAACCCTGTGAATAAAGCGGGTGACAGTAAGTAGCTCAGAAATGATCTGTGACAAAACAATTACCCACACAGAGACTAGAAAGACTGCTAATGTTCTCTTGAGAGCGGCACCAGGGGAGGCTTACCTAGTAATCCACATTCCAGAGATGATCTACTATTTAGAAATGAACCACCTCGACATTTTTAGAGCTGGGAAGATTTTACACCACTGGAGTTGACCATGGATCAAAATTATCTATGTTCGCTCCAGAAACAAAATGAGAGTGCTGGAAATGCGTCATGATTGCAGCCCCATATTGCAAAGCACCAGACGATCGGCTACGGCAGTTAGACCGATTTGGGGATGCAAGACCATAAGGCATAAAGGTAGAATGATTGCAAAGCGATGCGCAAATAGAGTGCTCCCTGTAATTTCCTATCCGAGGCAGAGAAGGGTTATTGAAAATTTTAGATCAACCATGCACATGCTCTAAGTGGATCTCAAGGGCACTCGGGCAGAAGCTGCATTACCCAGGAACGTGTTAGGAGTGGAGTGCCGGGACATAAAATATGGAGTGCTAAAACGCCGCTCTGTGTAAGATAGAAGGGAAATGCAGGCATGTGTTAGCTCCCTAGTCACAGACCAGAACAGAAAGGAAGCAGGGGCAGATGAAGCCGCAAATAGGCAAATGGCAACACTGTACCTTCTTGCAAAAATACAGGTAACATTTTGGGAAGAAGCTCCAAGGACTGTAAAGAAAACCGATTTACTGACCGTAAATAAGGATTATAAGGCAGTAAGCACTGGATTCTGTATGTATCCCTTAAGCTTCGGTTGAGAAATCATTTGTTTAGGGCGTTCGACTTAATGTTATGGAGGGTTTTTACCAAATCTTGCCTTTTGGAAGTTTACAGTTAAACATACGCAATTTGGTGACAAAGTAATTCACCCCAAAGAAAGTCTGCAGAAAAAAATTTTTTATATGAGAAGGAGGGTGGGGGAGAGAGGAAGGAAGGGAGTGAGGGAGGGAAAGAGGGAGGGAGGGAAAGAAATTCTAAGGCACTGTGTACAAACAGAACAGTTAAAACTCTTTTCCCTGGGTCTCTTAGCTTCTGAATCTTAACTTCAGTGAATGTTTGTTTTCTTCTTCATTCCCATCCTCTGTGAATTGTTCAATTGACATTCATGACAGGATGTTTCACACTCTGAGATGAGTGCTATTTGTTTTGTTTTCATCTAAAAGTCTATTGGGGAGTTTTAATCAAGGAGGCTTCATGGGAGTTAACATGTATAAAAGTAAGAGTATCTCATTTTAAACAATCCTGTAAATGAACCAACCACTGACCCAAAGAGGGAAGACAGAAAAAAAAGAAGGTCGAAAGTGATGGCCAGGAAACCCAGCAGAAAGCAAGGACCAGAGGGCTTGCAAAATACACTAGAAGCAGAAAAAACGATGGAAGGGAATCAGCAAAGAGACTGGTGTGATTACATTATTTAATTATGCAAATAATTGACAGCGTTTTAGACTTGGAAAGGGATATCAGAATTCTTCCACCACCACCTCCTTGTTTTATGTCTGAAGACTCTGAGGTCCAAGAGACGTTCCGTCTCTTGGCAGGGTTGCACATTTTTTAGCAGCAATTATTTTTATTATGTACAGGACCGGCATTAGAAACCAGGTCGCCTGATCATCCGTTGCTCTTTCCTCAACCTCACCTTCCCATTCCATTTCAAAATGAGTCATTATTACAGCACATTAAAAAAAAGAAGCATTACATGTTGATTTTAACATAGTGGATTAAAACATTTCCTAAAACCCACGTAAATACTCCATTCCAGAAGAGTGGTTCACAGACTGAAGTTTGCACAAGAGTTCCCCGAGGGCTCTCTACGGCAAACATCTCTGGCCTGAATCCTGGAAAGTCTCCCAAGCTTTAGGGTGATGCTGATGTGGCCGGCCCACATTTTTATTAGTTTTCCTAGCATGGCTCCCGGAAATGGCTAGTGTTTATAGTAGACCGACTCTGGGAAATTTGTGTGAGAGTAACCAACAATTTGCAATGAATGAACGACATGAAAATAATTACCACAACCCAAGTTGGCTGATTGGGCTCTAGTTATCTTCCATAGTATAATACAATAAATAGCCTCTCTCCATGCCAAACACCTCATGTGCCTATGGGCTCCTCCTAATCTCTATCTGTTTGTGGCAGGCCAACTCCTCACCTCCAGTGTTTCCTCCTACAGGAAGCCTTCCTGGTGTCCCTCAGGTTGCCATGGGAACTCTTTGTCCTCTCTGTTTCTCTATGACAGCTCTTGTCATATTGGATCTAACCGCAATTGTTGCTTTGAATGTTTACTTGCCCCCAAGACTTTAAACAACTTAGTCAAGCACAGCAACAGCTCCCCAAATATCTGTTAAAATATTACAAAAATGAGGATAACCAGAGGAAACAAATATAAAACACATACAGTAGAACTAATTCTCTGTGAGTGAAATTCATGGTTTTTAATTCTGTTTATTACCCTCTATCTATCTATGTATCTATCTTATCCTTGGTAGACCTATAAATAAAATGAAAACTAACTTCTGTCAAGAAATAATAAACATGCTAAACATAATTTGACATGATACAAATCGTCAATGCAAATATTCAGAAATGCCACCCAAAAGTTTAGCACCATCAATGATGATTCATTGATTGCTGAACCATTTCCTTTAGAGGTTTAATTCCTAGGATTTTACAATGGGAAGAAGCCTTTGATGGAACCTGAGGTCCTTTCTAACCACATCCGCCCTTGGTGGAGGTCAGTCACTGAATTTATTTGATGACATCCGGAAAGGACCTAAACATCTCACACTGTACCCAGTTCAGTTTTAAGAACTCTAATTTTGGAAATTTTGTCCTATTAAACCCATAATCTCATGTCTCTTAGTTCTGTTTTTCTGGACCTGTATGAGAAAACAGTTCTTTTTTTGTCCTATCAGTCCCTCAGATTTCTAAAGATAGTTATCATGTTCTGTTCAGCATGTTTTCTTTACTTAAAAAGACAGAAAAAAAAGGATACTCATTTAAGAAAGAAATACTTACCAAGTACATTTATTAATTCAAATGCAGCCATATATTTACTGTAAAAATATCATCATGAGGTATATATCTGAATATAATCTCATTCAGAAGGGATGTATGGGAATGTACAAATCAAATTTGACCAAAAAAGACAAACAAATATGAATGATACACACTCATTACAGGAATTTTACTAATGGATTTCCCTATTATCCTATTTCATAAGTGCTTTTTGGTCACTAATAATATCCTTGTTTCTATAGTTTTCACTTACGGAACTTTATTCGCGTGAACATAAGGAGTACTATTAGAAGAAAATTTTAAATGGCCGTATGCCATCAAATGTTAGATTCCCGTCCCTAATTTCGTTTCACGGCGTTCCTCCCACCCAGTTCAGGACAGAACTGATAAACCTCCCTTCCCCTTGAAGTCTCCATGTCTGATAAAAAATGGAATACTTGAGTTTATGCAGCTGTTCATGAGCTAATTATCTGCAATCATTTCTGATTACTTAATAGGCCATGGTAGGATGTGTGTTTGCTGCTATGTTGAGTTTAGACATTAGGCTTTAATGCGCTGATATGGTTAATTGTTGTGCTCACTGCTGCCTGCTAATAGACCATTCCTGAAAATGAGACCATATCTCAATGGAATTTGCTTGTTTATTTTAAATAAGTAATAACTACAAACTCAGATCCTAGATCCAGTGTTTACCATTTTAAGAATGCACTTTTTAAAGCTGTATCATTTCTAATGCATTTAAATTATTCAAGTTTGGAGAACACACGTTATTAAACTAATGAGTCAATAACCAACTCAAATACTTAGATTTCACATTCTTCCTGCTCCGTTCAGCTTCCTAAATTGTTTTCTGCCATTGATAGCAAAATAAATTCTTTTTAAATGCGGCCAAACAAGCTGAATGTAATAACACAATAATGAGAAAAATATATGCATATTAAAAGCAGACAAGTATTTATTAACATGTGAGCCAAGATGCTGACGCGAGAGGTCTGTCGGAGCGACATAGAAGTGTTAACACACAAGGTGGACGAGGAATTGTAACAACGCTGCTAATTTGCTTTGCAGTTTTGCATTTTAGGATAGCGTTTAGTCCAAAAAGCTAGTGTGCGGTTTTAAAAATTTAGAAGGTTCTTCTTTTGTCGACTTGCCATATATTTGTGTTTCTGATTGCCAACAACGGATGCCAAGCGTCTGCACAGATGCTTTGGTGTCTCTTCCTCTTTCCCTTGCTGTTCACAAGCTCTATTTTTTTCTTCTATCATCATGGTTTCATAGCTTCATCTCCTTTAAACTTCCTTTTCCTCTCGCGCTACTCTTTGATTAGAGGAGCCAATAGGATCCAAATAATAAGTAGAAAGTGTTCCAACCCCCAAACCCTTGGCTTTCCTTCTGCAACTTCCAAGAACAGGGTCCTTCCATCCTCTGCCTACTCCAGACCTTGTTAGCACTGGATTGACCCCTTTTAAAGTAGACTTCAGTGAACGGGACCCTGTGGATTGTTTGGGTCCCTTGCTCTGGGTGACACAGTACAATTCTATAACCGGCTTTCCCAGAAACACGTATACACATAGTGCTTCCATGAACTTAAAGCTGTCTCTCTCTCGCTCTCTCTTTTTTTTTTTTAAGATTTTATTTTTTTTACTAGAAAGAGAGAGAGAGAATGAGCGGGGAAGGGGCAGAGTGAGAGGGAGAAGCAGACTCCACGCTGATCGGGGAGCCCAATGTGGGGCTCGATCCCAGGACCCTGAGATCATGACCTGAGCCAGAAGGCAGAAGCTTAACCCACTGAGCCACCCAGGTGCCCCCCAAGCCGTGTCTCTTCTGCCATCAAAGAAACAGGGAGAGAAGAGAACTAGAATTGTATTGATAGTGATTTACATTCCTTATTGGATTTATGGGATTTCCATCTCGAATGCAATATATGCCTGGATTTCTCTGAAACTTTGGATTTCCTTCATGAATTAAGGTTCTTAGTGGTTCTTTCATGTTTTCTATTTCTAAATTTTTGAGGTATCACTGGAAACATAAAACTCACTCCAGCATCTCCTTCCTCATACCTTCCTTTTTTAAAGTTTTGGGCTCTCTGTTCCCCAGACTCAGCATGTACTTCCTCAGGCACTCACGAAAGCTCTGTCTGGTGAAAATCAAATCCTTCTGTGAGACCACCGGCACTGCGCTTTCCTCTCTGAAACCTCCCACAATAGTTGTGGTGGTAGTAGTAGGAGTAGTAATAATAAAGATAATGAAATGAAATGGAGTTTTTTAACCGCAAAGTGCTGTGCTAAGCCCTTTAAATGGATACAGCATTTTATCCTCAAAACAGTGCTGTGGGTGGCACTGCTACCATGATTTCATTGATGAGTTAACTGGGACTTTGCTCTCAATAGCCAAGGCTTAATAGAATATGTTCAAGGTCGCATGGTCAAGGTCAAGGTAAGCAATAGGGCGGGTCTTTGAACTAGCGGTCTTAAGAACTCAATCTTATTCCAGAATCTGCGTAATTAAAGACTATACATTCAGTTCCCTGCGATGCTGGCAGAATAGATGCCTTCTCATTTGTTCAAAAAGCCCCCTGTTCACATCGGTGATCTAGCACAGGTCCCAGGGTGCACTGGCTTGCTCTCTGCCCCTCGGCTCCTGCAGGGGAGGCAGGGACTTAGTTATTTTTACATCCTCAGAACAAAGAACTGGCACATCTTGTAGTAGTGAAATGGAATTAAGTCTTCCTTTACAAAGATTTTTCTTTCTGCACATGCCCTATGTACATTTTTCTTCCTGTACGTACCTTTCCTTAAAATACAGTTTCAAGCCACCCAGGACTATTTGCTATCCCCCATACATTCCCTCTGTGTATGCAATGCTCACTGCCTGAAATGCCCTTCTACATATGCAAATCTTCACCAAGGTGGAATCCCACTTGCTTGCTGTCCCTTTGCTGAAGCTCTTCTAGCTCAAGGATCCGATGTGAGATGTGAGTGAGCTCTCTTTCACTGTTCTTAACTCCCCTTGCTTACAGGGCTAGTATCCCTTATGATTTTCTATGTCACAGACTGCCAAGCTCTTCTTTAAACCTATGAAATATTGATTTTTTCACATAGTAGGTGCTTGATAGACATTAAATGAATTCAAAACTAAGAAGTTATTTAAACCAGTTGATTTGGTTTCCTATAAGATGAAGAGGTTCAAACTCATGGGCACTGGGAGTTGTAGGTACATGTTTTCAACCCTACGTTATTAAAAACAGTTGAGCAGTAAAGGCAGCATTATTTTTTTTATTTATTTATTTTTTTGCATTCACAAATATCTACGGAATGCCAAAAAAGAGAGAGAGAGAGAGAGACTTTAAATTACTAGAAAGATTGAACAGCTTTTAGAAACAGAGGAATTTCTTTCTCTTTTATAATAAACCAGCAACACTCTGTTCAATGACATTTAAGTGCATTCATGTTTGAGTTGTGGTAACAAGGTTAAAAATGTTCAGTAGACTGACATTATATTAAAGTTTTATCTATTAAATTCAACAGATGCTTACCAAGTTTCTACTGTGTGCAAGGCACAGAGCCTGGGAAGATTCTGTGAAGGACAAAGAAGAGTTATATAAAATCCCTTACAGAGGGGACCATCAGGAAATGCAGCTAGGACAAGTAACATTACAGGGGACACACCGTGGCGTACGCTGCAGAAGACACAGCAAGTTCTGTAAAGGTAGACAAAGAGAAAAAGGGGTTACATCTTTTGGGAAACCCACTAGAACACTTACTCTTCCATTTCATACACCAACTTGCTAGTAACGGTGACTTGGAATATGCAATGACAGGTGCCTTTAGAAAGTACATGAAAATAATGGGTTAAAAAAATGAAAGGAAATTAAATAAATAAAAGCAAGAGAAGGCAGTGGAAATTTATCTTTTTTATTTTTTATTTTTTTCTTGCTTCTGATATTTCTTTTTTGCATTTTTTCTTATTTTATTATGTTATGTTAATGACCATACATTAAATCATTAGTTTTTGATGTGGTGTTCCATGATTCATTGTTTGTGTATAACACCCAGTGCTCCATGCAGAACGTGCCCTCTCTAATACCCATCACCAGGCTAACCCATCCCCCCACCCCCCTCCCCTCTAGAACCCTCAGTTTGTTTCTCAGAGTCCATCATCTCTCATGGTTTGTCTCCCCCTCTGATTTTCCCCCCTTCATTCTTCCCTTCCTGCTATCTACTTTTTTTTTTTTTTTAAACATATAATGTATTATTTGTTTCAGAGGTACAGGTCTGTGATTCATCAGTCTTACACAATTCATAGCGCTCACCATAGCACAAATTTATGGGCATTTTAACATGGCCCATTTAACATGATAAATTTTAGGGGGAAAATGAGCATAATCTTACCATCGCACCACGATTATTTTCATTTGCGTTATGTTAGGTATTTGTGCAGTTCTAAGAACAGCACTTTTCTTTAACACGTAGAAAGGAGAACAGCTTATTTCAGAGGGGGGGCTTTCGCATGCTGCAAACCTCATTCAAGCCACGGCCTGTGTGACACGAACACCTCTCCTACTTAACCTACGTGAACCAGGCTTCCTAAACTGGAAAAGGAGAAGTAATGACAACAATAATAAAGCCAATTTCCTGGGTGGTCAAGAGGATTCAGTGAGATGCTCCAGGGAAATGGCAGCCACTGTCACAAAAGAAGGGCCCAGGAAAACAGTGGTTCTTCACACCATCTTCCTCACTTTACCTCCTACCTCATTCTCAATCCCACCCCCCCCAGCTCCATCATTGAAATCCTTCATATTCATACGATATGGGTCTGAAATACCAAGGAACAGACAGATTAACTCTAAAGAGCTGAATAGCAGCAGACCACGTAGCGTGTCCTGGAAGTGCAGCACAGTGATGAAGAGCAGGTTCCGGAGGCTGAGCCCCGGTCCATGCTGTCGATGTGGGACAAGACCCATACCTGCTTCCCTCCAGCCAGAAGCATCAGGAGACAGAGATGCGATGGCTTCTGCCTTCGCCCCCCCGCAGAAGGTGGCCCAGACGCCCCCGGCAGCCCGGGGAGTCACCCTTTTGCCTGAGACAGTACCAGAAGCCCCGAGCAGGAGCCTCAGCAAGATCAGAAGGAAGCCAAGCAGAACCGCATTGCAAGGGCTCTGTGACCTACACCAGCCCTGGGCCCGACGCCCACAATTTACGCCAGAACCTACGCATCCGATCTAAGTGGAACAACAACGAGCTAAAGTAGAAGACTTAAACAGGCTCGAGAGTTTCCTAACATCATAACCAAATATCCAGGATATAATAAAAGATCATCCGTCATGCCCCAAACCCGGAAAGCCACAATCGAAAGAAGCAAAGACTCTCCACCGGTGGCAATAACGAGGTGAATCAGATGTTTGGATTATCCGACCAGGATTTTCCAAGTGCTTCCAGAATCAATTCTAAGTCCTCCTGAAATCAATTTGAAAAATGGAAAATCTCAGCAACCAGATGTTACACAAAAGAACCAGGTTGGAAATTACAGGAATGAGCAGCACAGTCTCCAACATAAACAAGCTTGCTGGATGGTCTCCCTAGTGGAGATGGCAGGGAGCCCCCTCCGGGACCACAGCAAACGGACAAGCTAATATTTAAATCCTTGGGATCTCAGAAGGATGGCAGCAGTGTGTGGGACCGAGAAAATGTCGGAAGAAAGAGTGGTTGAAAAGCAGTAGGCATTACATCTACATACTTAACTTCCGACAACTGAGATAAAACGGTACCGCTTCGCATAAGATGTAGAAAACCTGGAATCTTATAGCTCCTTCAAGCTCTCCACCTTCACGCTCGAGTCATCATAGTATACCTGCACACGTGACACATCTCACAAGACAATGTTACGTTATCTTGCGTTCAACAAACAGCCCCATGTATTGTAAAGAAATTAAGAGAAAATAGGAAATATTTCATATTTTTTTAGATATTTGCCTTTTCCGGTTTTCTGTATTGCTTCCTAACGATTTGCATTTCCATCTGGCATCACGCTCCTTTGGCATGGACTTCAACGAGCAACGTTCGAATAGCTGCTTTAAAACCCGTGTTTGCTAATTCCCATGTCTCGGTCATCTTGGAGTCGATCTCTCGTGTTTGTCTTTTCTCTGAAACTGGGTCACATTATTCTGGTTCCTCTTATGTTGCATAATTTGGATGGAATCCTGAATATCACATGGAGGTGGGTCTGGATTTGGGATATTCCTCTAGAGTGTTGATGTTTTTGTCTCTTCTGGCAATGAATTTGGTTGGATTCGAACTGCAAATTCTCTCAGGCAATGGATCAAATCTTGATTTGGTTCTTTTGTCCTTAGCTGCTCTGTGTTCATTCTGTCCGTTAACGTGGCAGGGGTGGTCCAGGGGTCAGGCGAGGACAAGGGCAGAATTTAAGCACAGAACTTGGGGCTCCCCCTCTGGGATCTCACCTATTTCCCCCTTTTCCAGTGGCCTCTTCAGGCCCTGTTTCTGCCAGACTTTAGCCAGCCTGCTTGGTACTGACTTTGTTCTGCCCTCAGAATAAAAACTGTTAACACATGGGAAGTTACCCCCAGCTGGTCTCGCCTCCCAAAACTTACACCTCGCCAGAATCTGCCAGTTTTGGTTCGCTCCCTAGGATTGTTGCTGAGTGTGTTCAGAATCTGGTTATCCGGTTGCCCAGAAACTAGAGTTGGGTTCAGTTAGAGCTTGCCCCACCATGGAAGCAGAAACCTCCTTGAGGTTTTGAAGGGAAATGTGGTCAAAACACAGAAGCAGGTTTGAACGAATGTCATTTTTCAAACATCCATTCTTTCCAGACAAGATCCTATTTTGCCGGTCCATCTGGTTCTTTGATGCTTCTCAGTAAAATTTTCTTCATATAAATCCTGCATATTTCTCACCAGGTAAGTATCTACATGCATTATACTGAAATTAATTGCATTTCATTTGCCTCTATTTCCCTGGCATTAATTTGCTCATTTATGGAAGCCTCGTTAGGGACGGGCCTTTCCCTCCCTGTGGCACAAGGAGTCTACAGTTTTGTTCTGAACGCACACCCGGGTCAGCTAAGCTCACCTGTGGTCCAGCCAGCCCGGGTCTGCCTTGTACTCATTGTCACTGTTGAGCTCCTCGGGTTGGGATCACCGATCTTGGGCTGGTTCCAAGTCTGTCTCTTCAACATAGAGTTCAAACACAGATTACACCATAGCATATGCTCTGGCCTTGCTGAGAATTTCATATGCTGGGAACTCCGAGAGCTCTGCATGGACAATGTAGCGACAGAATGGGAAAGGGGGTCAAGCCATCTTCTCTGCAGTCCTTTTCTTGTCTAAAAATCTTTTTAATAGACTCAACCAGCTCTAAGTGGAATTTTCCACAAACATGCAGAAACAACATAAGACTGAGGTTTTCCTTTTCTTTTGGTAAATAATTATATAGTTACCTGCACTAAATTTTGGGGGGGGGGTACAAAAAAACAGAGGGAAGTTAAAATGAGGAATAAAAAAACAATAGCACATTAGTAAGCTTTTTAAATGGACTTGATTTTAAAAATTAATTTCAGATATTAAAATCAAGATCAGAAAAATTGAGATCAACTTCTCTTTTTAAAGATCTACAGACAACTTCTGTTCCTAAATATTACTTTTATATTCTGAATCCCCAAAGGTTTCTAGGAAAATGCATTTGAAGTTATCCAAGTGTTTGGCTTATCTCTGGCATCTAACGGGGAACTTGATGTCTGTTGAATAGAATAAAACCAAGCAAATGTTCTTTTCCATAAAGGAGATCTCATTTCCTTAAATTTCATTTAAGAAAAAAGACGTACTTTAATCGTATGCAGTGAAGAGTGGCGATACCCAAGAACATTACTCATTACAGATAGAAGACTTAGCTATTTCACTGGACTACGTAAACTTTCCCTTAAAAAAAAAAAAAATCGGGCGCCTGGGTGGCTCAGTCGTTAAGCGTCTGCCTTCAGCTCAGGTCATGATCCCAGGGTCCTGGGATCGAGCCCCGCGTTGGGCTCCCTGCTCAGCAGGAAGTCTGCTTCTCCCTCTCCCACTCCCCCTGCTTGTGTTCCCTCTCTCGCTGTGTCTCTCTCTATCAAATAAATAAATAAAATCTTAAAAAAAAAAAAAAAAATCACTGCTTCCCCAAAGAAGTTACAAGAGACCAACAGCACACTAAAAACACTTTATTGTCATTACTAAATGCATTATATATACATGATAAATAGAATATATGGTACATCTGATGAAACACCCAGTCTTTGTCAAGGTAAAAGAAATACCCAAAGAATGGAAAGATGGCACACATTAAGAAAAAAAAGAAAAATGAACAGGTCTCAAATATTGCAAGAACTATAAAATGTGCCACATTCTACAATCTTTCTATTAAAGATTAAACAATTAAACAAAAGGGGACTAAACATTATATATGGTTTGAAGAAATCAAATGCCAGATATCCTACAGAAGGAGAAAACATTAGCACCCTGGAATAATTTTTATTCCTGGTCCATTTTCTGCCCACTGGAAAAAATTGCACTGTTTTGCCTTCCCAAGAGGACACACAAAAAAATTCTTTCCGTTATTAGGTCCAATCTTCAACACCGTTCTCATGATGGAGCGTCTGCCGTGGTTGCAGAATGGGAAGGACAAATCTGCCCACTGCAGGGTGAAAACAGAAGGATTGTGAAGTTAAATATGTACGGGCTGAGCCCGGCTGCTCATGATCAGCATGCCCCACGTTCCCTGCTACTATTACTCTGACATTGTAAAACTGACACAAGTCGTTAGTTCTTGCCCTTAAAAGAGCTTACGGACTATAAGAAGCATCTCTTCTACAAATCTGTTTGAATTATGCAGAAAACTGCCATGATTCTGAGTTTCTCTTTGTCTGAAGGCATACTTAGAGGAGTTCTTTCCTCTTTGTTGAAAATATTTGGAAACGATCAGAATCTTGCTGGAAAGCAATCACCAATGTTTCTATCAGTCTGTTTCAGTTCAAACGATTAAGATCAAAGATTTGTTATGAGTTTGATACTAAAGTTCCTTCATCTCTTAGGAAAAGAAAGAATCCGATACAGAATTACATGGATGAATTTAGGCAGATTCCCTTGTATTATTCTTATAAATTTTGGCCTCGAGGGAGCTTTAGAACAAGCTGTAATATTATTAATTTGCTACCTAATATTTTTTCCATTACATCCACAAAAGCTCCTTGAGGAGGAAATGTGTCAGTTCAGGACGATAGAGTTACATCTTGTGCAGGGGTTAAGACCTGGAAAATTCCTGAAGACAGAGATTTTCTCTCTCAATGAGCCCAACCAAAAAATTTTTGTTCCGGCACTGAAACAGATCAGTGTTTTCTTTTTTTCAGTTATTCACCAGATACAACAACTGGAAAAACACAGATCTTTACACATCAGAGTCACACTCAGCATAGTGAGAGGCTCACACCTTGAGAAACACAGAAGGTGAGCCTGAGGAAGGAGAAGGACCCCAGATTCAAGTGTCCTATCCCATTGTCATTTCCAGGGACACTCACAGATCGGCAAGGAGGGAGGAATCACCCTCTATTTACATTGTTATTGTGCAAGCTTGTGTAATCGGATTAACTATGTTTACTCTAAATCCAAGGTATGTAAACTATTTTTCCTGTGTACTTCTATCCAATGCACAAACCAAGGGTTTCGTAGCAGAAGTTAGGAAGAGCACGTTTGCATCTTGGATTATTCGCCACCTGGGTAATACCTTCCTATCTTTATAAACCAAGGGCAACACATCTACACTTGTGGTTACGCATGTGACATAACTAGAATCATCTAACAGCTATTATTTGATTACTTTTTCTTTTTTTGATGAAGCTCTTTGAATTTTAAGTTCTTCAACATTCAGGCTTTCAAATTAAGTGTCAATATGGCAATTTAAAATTTAAAGGTGAAAAAGGAAATAAAATTTAAAGATGAAATTGGAAAAAAAATTGCTATTACTTTTTTTTTTTTTTTGGAGAAGCAGAGAGGAGGGGCAGAGGGAGAAAGAGAATCTTAAGCTCCGACATGGGGCTTGATCTCGCAACCCTGAGATCATGACCTGGGCCGAAATCAAGAGTCAGATGTTTAACCGACTGAGCCACCCAGGCGCCCCACTATTCATTACATTTTAATAACAGAAGTATTCAATTACATGAGAGGGAGCTTGAAAAATCTTACACGTACTTGGAAAAATCCACACTGCGCTTCTCTAGGTAGAGGACAAACATAAAACTGCCTGCCCTTGTTTTCGCCATCCTTCCGCACAACCTGGAGAACGCAGAGGCGGTTGTGTTTACTGCAGCGAGGACTGTCAGCATTTAATGCACCAGTACCATCTGTCGTATTAATTCCAAGTTCACTGAAATGACAGGTTACAAAGTTACTGCAGTGTAACAGCGCTAAAAGGGATCATTCCCACCACCTCCCCACCGTGTTAGAATTCTGTTGGTACCCAGACATGGTACCAAAGAGTGGACCATGGCCAACTGTAGGTCATTACACACACTGTGACATCTTTTTAACTCTTGGGTTCCCCAGGTAATCCAAATTCACTTCCAAAGCTACCTATCACCCAAAGCACACAATTAAAATTTCTGAAGAATAAAAACAGCTGAAATGTGCACCCAGTACAACCACTTTACCTACTTTTCATTTGTGATATCCAGTTCTTCCCTTCCTCAGGATTACAGTGTGGCCCCTTTTATTTCCCCTAAAATATTCTCAAGTCCGCTGCTCCCCACCCCCCGAAGTAACCAGAATGAGTCTTCTCTAATTATGTTCTCATCGGTAGCAAACTCTCGCCGATGGCTCCGACAAGGCCAAAGAGATCACCCTTTCTATTGTCCACTTTAAAGACAATTTTCTATGCTTTTCTTTGATCAAGGCTGCTATAATAGTTGCAATCATATTTCAGCAAGGCACGGGCTGCCTGGCAGAGCAGAAATGTGTGTTTTGAAAGCTACTAGGGGAGCTTTATTCTCCCCCACAATTACGATCAAGAGTATCTGCAGGTTATTCCCACACAGAGTGGACTAAGGTCAGAAGCCGGACTTCTACTGTAGCTGGAAAAGCAGAATTTTCTCTTGGAAAAGGAACTTCATGATTATTTTAAGGTTTTTTTTTTTTTTTTTAATATTTTGCATATTTTTTAATAATGCCTTTATAAGAACTAGTTTTTTTAATAAAACGGTTGAAGAGAAAAAGAGCTCACATTAATTAAAACCGGAAGTCCTTCCCCTTAATATCCCTATTTTAAAACTTTTTAATGATAAAAAATTCATCCTTTCTCATTTGTTTTGGTTAAAATATCATTATTAAATAATTTCTATGATGGAATAAAATATCACTCTTAATTTTTTTAAAAATACTGAAAAATCATAAATACGTCCCCTTTTTCTTGCTTCCTAAGCTACATTCTTCATATACTTGTTCCTATAATGATACCTCAAGGTATCATATCTAATTGAAATGTTCAGAGTTTGAGGTATTTTTTCCTTCCAGTTTTATTGAGATAGAACTAACATACGAGGTCTTTTATTTGTGATGAAATTGGTTTAAAGTCACCTATAAAACAGACACTTAAATACATTGCTTTAAATTAACTCAACTTTAAGTAAATTAACTTTAAATAAATAAAAGCTTTAAAAAGAAATTAATTAACTCAAATATTCTGAGGGTGGTTTCTGAAGCTGGTCAGGCAGTAGGCATTGCTAAGGAAAGCATTATAGTTCAATATCTTGCCAGCAACTGTTCTGTGGCTACCTTCTTCGGGGTGGGGGACGGTAGTCAGTATTTTAGAATCAGGTAATACCATTCCGAAATAGCAAAACCTGAAGACAACCGGCCTTTCTTTTTCCATACTCCCTCTATTTACCAATGCCCCTTCCAAGAGAGGGGATATTAAAACTTAAACTTCGAGAGAAGCTAAATATGTAGATGGTTGCAGAGAAGTCAAGAAATGTCAAAACCAAAGCAAGGGGATCATAAATATGCTTTAAAAAAAAAAACTGTTAAGAGAGAAAGAAAAAAGGTAAAGAATGCTAATAAAAAGGAGTGAAATGATGCTTTCTTACAGAAAAAAATGCACACATGCAAACACAGTTTTCTACATTATTTTGAAGGTGGCTGCCTTAGATAACAATTAGTTGAACATTTTCTAACCCATTTGCTTCAACCTAGATATCTCCAGGGCTCCAAATACCCAGGAGAGGTTTAAATTCTCTTACCAGTAAAGCTTTCTTGGTGAGGGGCAAGGTGGAAGGTAGGATTACGGTGGGGGGAGAAAAGGCCCCCATGTCCCCCTCGGGCTCCTCGTTTCTGTCTGTCATTCCATTTCCTCCTTGGTATAAGTTAAAGACAAAAATATCCACATGCTATCCTATCCCTAGCACTTAGAGTGGGGTCCGCTGACGAGAAGCATCAGCAGTACCCGGGACAGCCTTAGAAACACAGAATTATCCACCCTGCTCCAGATCGCCCGCAGAATTAGAATCTGGATGTTAACAAGTTTCCCAGGTGATTCATATGCACATTAACTTGTGAGGCACTGAGTTAATGTGACCAAGATATTGATGCCACCTGTGATCACATCAACTCTAAATATGCACAGCTAATTTTAATTTTATGATAGAAAACATTATCCAGGATAATTAAATGTTCTGATTAATTGAGGACATCTTGGTTCCTCTTTGTTTCCATCATTATTTAAAAACTTTCTAAAATGTAGCAGAGCATTTTCTTAAGGTAAACTTAGCATACAAAATAGTTTAACTTATTTTGATAACTAGGACCATCATTTTGAATATTAACAGTGGATTATAAATGGCCTATTAATATGAGAGATCAAGGGTTGACAAATCTTTTCAGATGGCACATATTTTCGGCTTGTGGGTCTTAACAGTCTCTGTTGCAACTACTCAACTCTGCTGTTGTGGCATAAAAAGCAGGCATAGAAAATACGTCAGCCTATGGGAATGGAAGGTGTGCCAATAAAACTTTATTTATAAAAACAGGCGGTGAGCCGGATTTGGCCCTGCCAATGCTAAAGTAAAAGTCATTAGAAGTGAGCAATGCTTGATGCCTAATAGGTTCTCAATAAATACTTGTTAATAAATAACACTGAACAGAGATCAGATAAAGACTATTATCAAGAATGAGGACATGACCATGCATAGTCTGTAATTTTAAAATGGACAGTTTTCAACGATCGATTTATCATGGTTTAACTTCTCTTACAGATAGGGTGATTCATTACAATGAAAACACTGCCTATAATGTTTCGAACTAATCAGTGCCGTTGAATGTAGATTTTGGAGCTCAGTGGTATTTCAAGAAATAAAACAGAGGTTCAGTGACTCATCCTAGATGGTCCCAGGTGGTTCTAAAATCCTTGGGGGCTGCAAACTGCAAAGGGGACAGGAAGTGCGTCTAAGGGGTCAGTGTTCCCCGGCGTGAGAGGTGGACCCTGCCAACCCTGACCAGGGACAGGAGACAATGTCCGTGATTCTGCCAGTTTTATTTCCTCCTGCGAGTGAACCTCGGCTCAGCTCGGGAAAAGCCTTAACCGAAAACACATGTGTTCTTTGCATACGCACCCCAGTGTTTTGCTCTGCATTTACAATAATTGGATCAAAGACTTAAAACTGTTTCTAGCAGTTCTTCTGAGCTGCTTAAAAACCGGTTCAACCCTCTAATTTATAATCCAGTAGCTGGATAAAATTCAAGTATATCCAAAGACCAATCTGGAAATATGCCTCATCAACATAGCATGTATCATGTGGTGATGAGATCAGTAATTAAGAGAACAAAAGGCGAATTAATTACCATATAATTATTAAAGAAAAAAGAAATAAACTGGCTATAAATTCTCTGAGTGGACCACCTGCTTTAATCGTATTATGTTGTGAGCTTCTGCTCGGCATCTTGTCCACAAGATGAACACTGTAGCTGCCAGACAAGGAGAAAAATGAAATAAATGACAGTAATTTGCAATTTATTCCTTGTAAAGTAGCTGGGTGCAGAAGGGCTGCTGGGTGAATGTATTTCATCACTTGACATTTATTCTGCTAGTTGATCTTGATTGATTTTAGAGTCTCAGTCCTGGGGTTCTTATATTCAACACATACACAGGCTGCAGTGTTTCTAAGTAATGCTGTGTGCTGTGATTAATCATGTGACCCTATTACTAATGGCTTATGAAGAAATCATTTAAATTTAGGGTCACATTAATGTTTTTTTAAATCCCTAATTCATTAGTTAAATTGTCTGAGATTTTCTACAAAGCACCGAGGAAATAAAAATATGCCAAGATATTTCATCTGGGTACAAGGAAGGCCACAACACTTTAAATTGCTCGCATCTACTTCTTTCTGCCAAAGCTACAGCACAGAAAAGACTTCAGGGATTTTCTTAGAGAATAGCCTCCCAACTCAGACGCTCCAGACCCTAGCTCCTTCATGACCTTTGATTGGGGTTCATTAGACATTAATTAGGATGAAAGTGTAAAGGGAGTGTCCTGATCCAGGCAGTTAAATGCTTGGCCTCCACAGCTTAATTCACATGTCTGTCATTCCCGAGTATTACGGACAAAAGTTAAAGCAGTTATTATAAATGATTATGAACAAGATTTTTTTTTTTAAGAAATCAGCCAAGGATAAATCATCAAGACTAACTTGATGGTAAATTTAGAGTTGGGATAGAAGACTCGAGACAAAAGAATCTATTGACCAAACACCGCCTCAGAATTATGAAATAAGCTCCAAGGGTTCCCAGAGGCTAGTCTGGGACGGTACCCCAACTGGTCCCCCGTCTTGCCGCCTGAGGGAGGAATCTTCCCCTCAGCAAAGACACAGCCCATCTGAGGAGAAGGTAATAATGCAAGCCCCCGCCAGTGATCACTTTGAGTCCCACGCACACCACCTCTTTTCTGCCTGTCTCCCACGGGTGCTAAGAGACCCATGGGAAGAAGACTCTCCACCCTCACTTCATTGTAAAAATGCAGGATGGACAGCCCTTGCTTTCTGAAGGAAAAAAAAAAACACAGAACAGCAGGGGAAAAAATTGTGGAGAAATGTCTCTCTCTGAGGGAAGCCTAATACCAGGTTGTGAGAGTAAGGGAGTCTAGATAAAGGGTCTGAGCAAGGTAGTATGGAACAGGGAGTTTTAGGTGCTGCCGAGAATCCTGAGAAGGGGTGACCTTGTTTATTAACATTGCTATATCTCTGGTGACAGCAACTGACGGTGGGGGGGTGGGGGCTTCTAGAGGTGAAGTTCATAGTCTCATATCTGGTCTGCTAGTATTTACTAATCAAAATGACAACTATTCAAGTTCAGATACAAAAGTGGCAGACATGTTCTTTGGGCCTTATTGGCTGAAACAAACAACACCATCCCACATGGCTATTGAGATAAAGTCACTTTCTTTAGCAGAAATGTCACTAAAAGTATCTGCAATTCCCTCTCTTTAGAAGTGAAGACACTTAACTAAACTGTCATGAGTAAGTCTCCCTTTTAGAAGAACTATCTTTCTTTGGAAGGAAATATAAAAAAATGCTAACAGTGGTGACTGATATCAGGTGGGATTATGGGGGATTTAAACATTTTTCTTTATACTTTCTAGTATTTCCCAACTATTCTGTATTGAACTGTAGACACTTACAGTCAGAATACAATAACTTTTTACAAAGAGATGTAGAAGGTTCTCTTTTCATTCTGTTTCCTTCTCTAACATTATAAGCTAGAGAAAGCAAGGGAAGTAAATTACCATAATCATCTTTCCAGGTTTGATTTACCTTCCAAATGGATGACTTCCCTGCCTTCTTAAAACTTAATGCAAATACCTTCAAGATCAAGGTTAGAAGTATCACACCTGTGAGAAAATCCAGGGTTACCACTTTTGAGGTCTGGTGATGAAGTGTGGGTTGTTTTCATTTTTTTATATGCTGGGCTAAATAATTTAGACCGAGAGCAGACCGTAGGCGATACGTTTACTTTGTTAGATGGTTGAGTTATCTGGTGTGCTCTCTCCTCGCAAGGGTGCAGTGGATCACTAAAACAAACGTCAGCCAGAGGAGGGTTTTGAAATTCTCCATCTAGTATCTGGTTTTGGCTTCTTTTTCTTTCCAAAGCACTGGATTTATTGCTGAAATCGGCCAAGACAAGTGTTGTAGTGCCAAATGCCGTTTTCCTGTTGATCTTCACTTCTGTACTTGGTTTTCCAAAGCTATTACACGGATACTTCACTAAGCTGTTAAAGTCAATAGAATGTTCTTCATTCTTGATTACTGAATCTGGGAGGAGAGAGAGAGGTAATTCTGCAGTATTCCTATAGTATATGGACTATTTGAAATATATATAAACATATATATTTGTAATATTGACTATTTGAAACATCTATTTATATGACTACAACTTACTCCCCTATGATAGTGAATACATAGAACGAATAACACAAAGTTATTTTGGAAAATTCAGGATTAGCCACGTTCTCGGCTAGGAAAATAAAGTATCAAAAGTTCAACTACTCATAGAGGCTCCGAGGAGGGTTTAACAAAGATTTATATTTGCTTCTTACTATGTCTAACCATTTAAAGGTCATTCAGCTATCAATTCTGTTACTATGCGGCAACATATTAAAGCAGCTGTAATTAAGAGGTTGGTATGCCATGAGGTTTCAGATCAGCAGCTAGAGACCTGTCTCTAGATTATCAGGAATGTTTCTGTGAATGACACAGTAAAGGGAAAGGCTTAGTAAAATTACAAAGATGAATTACAAAGACTTAACGTTAATTAAAAATGTTTTAGCAAAGCATCCCAGGATTTTGGAATCGGTGCTGTAATATGTTCTAAATTGTAGTCTTTTGTACTCAGAGAAATAACAAGAAAATAGTTAATGAGAGGCGAAGAGGCATTTCTGTTGAAATGAACGAGGAGACCTAAGACTGTGGTTTTCTGAGGGCTCTCTGCTCAAATATCCAGAAGCAGGAGGCGTTGTCCCTTCCAGCAGAGCTGTGTGCAGGGCCAGGCCCGCCTTTCTGGCCCAGAGAACAAAACGCAGCTTGACAGCCAGCACAATGTGGGGTCCACAAGTCAAGGATGAACTTTCTCATCTCTAATTGAAGGAAGAAAGAACGCTTTGAGAACACAATAGGAGCTGCATCAATGAGCGGGTTCTTAATCACGGGCTCTCTCTGAGGTTCAACTTTCTCTGAACGCATGAAATTGTGAGCTGTAAAGACTTATTTTGAAGGATTTCAATGAAATCAGTACAATTGTCTGGGTAAAGATTTTAATAACAAGGGGTAGGAAGGATAAAGAAGGGAAAAAATTCAGCATTTTTCTATTCCACCTGCAACGATATTCTTGCAGAAATCCTCCCTTTCAGTTTATGAAGCATTTGGACTGAATAACAAACCCAAAAGTTGCTGAAGTCTGCATAAAACAAAGCTTTATTGAATAATTCATTAGAAATAGTAGAGAACAGATGTGATCATCTCCGTTTTTTGAGATACAAAGGCACATACTCTTTTAGCACAAGCATGTTTTCCCTCCCTGTTGGGGGGGAAAAAAAAAGTCCTCAACAGAATAGTAGTGTGGTTTACATGCAAAGTCTGGCAATTCCTTTAAACCTTTCAGAAAGAGAGCATTTTACTTAGTTATGAAATATCAAGATGGAACAAGATATATACCTTTGTATCATTAGCCCTCTTTGAAGTGTTAGGAACTCAAAATCAGAATTCAGGCTTACCGGTAGGCCTCGAACTCAGGCAAGCGTCACAGGTCTTCGAAGACGGCCTATTTATCAGCGTGCAGACCACACACGTCCATTGCTCTTCACGTTCGCCAGCCAAGTGCTCCCCGCTGCTAGATGGCCACCTGACTGTAGTGTTTCTCGTGGGCAACTTGCTACAAAAGGATTTTTAAGGTTACTCATTAACACTGTTACTGTTGTTCCTGTACTTTCTAGGTATTTTAGAAATTCTTATAACCATTAATACCCAAGTGGGTACAGGCCCTAACTCTCTCGGAATAAGATGTTTCTTCTTGGGCCCTGTTGATTGCTATTAAAGACAGAAATAACAAACCTTTTTATTTAGAACAAGAGTTGTTTTTGTTTTTTTAACTCACTAAAAATAGTTGACAATAACTGCTAGGAAGCATTTCTCAAATAAGGTTTTAAGTACGTGGTACTCTTCCCAAAGCCAAACTAAGATATCTTTACTGAACCAAATTTGGGGGGTGGGGGGTGAGATGGGGGGAGAAAAGAATTAGGCAGAAATTAAAACATGGAAAGTAAAATGAGAGAAATTTTAGTTACTTCATGTGCATGTCTCTCTAGAATTTCTCAACACTGTCCGCTAAGCACTATATCGATCAGCTGATCTATAATGAAGAAAAAGATACCTGGCCTCATATTACTTCCCCTCAGGTAAAACCGTTTCCTGTTAGGTATCTAATGAATAGATCAGTAAGAAAACAATAAAACCAACCCTGACTTCTGGACACAAATGCAAATCGTGATTTCCCACCTGGAATTCTTTTCTTTTTTTTTTAAAGATTTTATTTATTTGGCAGCGAGAGAGCACAACCAGGGGGAGCAACAGAGGGAGAGGGAGAAGCAGACTCTCTGCTGAGCAGGGAGCCCCATGCGGGACTCGATCACAGGACCTTGACATCATGACCTGAGCCGAAGGCAGACGCTTAACCGACTGAGCCACCAGGGACCCCTCCCACCTGGAATTCTTAATTGACTATTTATTGTTACACAAAATGCCATTAAAAGCTCTGATAAAGTCCTACTCTTAAATACCTAGTTCTGCAGAGCACATCATGTGGGTAAGCAACATGAGAGCATCGCAGATTCCTTCAGGATTCCAAACATTCATACTGAGAAAAGCTTTTTGGTAAAAGCTATGGGACCTCCCTTTTCAAAGCATGAGTTCTTTGACTTCAGAGGTACCCTGTCTCTTGTAACACCTTGCTCCTTACATATAATTACACCAGTTTTTATATTCAGGCTTGTCTGGTGAAATAACAAATAGCATAAGAAAGTCTGAAAGTGAGACGCATCTCATTATGGTTCTTTTATCTTCACTGACTTTTAATGCTCCTCAGTATTTCTTATTCCGATGGAGCCCCAGACCTCCCATAGAATTTGTATACTTGACCTAACTCCTGCCGTCCTACCAACTTACTCTGAAAGGGAGCTAAATGCATTTATTCATAATTCAATAAACACAATTTAAATAATCTTCAGATTTTCTATACTACAATTTTCACCATTCTTATCTTCTAACCTACGGATTTCACTAATCAGAAACCTATGTTCATTGTTACATGCAGAAGCTTTGGAAGCATTTCTTCCCCTTACTGTCCCACTTCTTAATCACCTACTAAGAAATTCTTTCCAATCCCCATTTGGATGTGCAACAGGAATCTCAAAGTTAATATACATCTGTCATGGACTGAGTAACCATCTCCCAAAGATAATGGGTCATAATACCAGGAACCTGTAAACGTTACTTTATAAAGAAAGAGGACCTTTGCAGAATGTAATTAAAAACCTTGATGTGGGGAGATTATCCTGGGTCATCTGGGTGGCCCCTTAATCCAAACCCCAGTGTCCTTGTAAGAAAGAGGCAGAGGGAGATTTGATACCCCTGCAAGAGAAGGCGATGTGACCACAGCAGCAGAGACTGGAGTGAGGCAAACCACAAAGGAAGGAGCCCCGACCACCACCAGAGGCTAGAAAAGGCAACGGATTCTGCTCTAGAGCCTCTGGAGGGAGCACAGCCCTGCCCACACCTCTCGCCCCAGAGAGCTGATGTTGAGCTTCTGGCATCCAGAACTTCGAGAATAACTTTCTGCTGCCTTAAGCTACCAAGCTTGTGGTCATTTGTTAGGGCCACCAAGGAAACTAGTGGAAATAAAATTCAAGATCACCCCCCTACCCACCCACACCTTGCAACTCTGCTAGTTTGTCTCATCTCAGTAAAGGGCTTCACTGTGCCCTCCACGGATCAGGCCAAAAACCCGGGAGTGATCCTTAACACTTCTTACCCTCACGTCCCACATCCAGTCCACCAGCAAATCCTGTCGGCTCTGCTCCAGACGCAAATTTACTCTGAAGCTACTGAAGCTTCCATAGCTCGGTGTGTTCTCACGGACCAGAGCGGGGAGCGGGGAGAGTGCAGGCAGTAACCCCAGCCACGAGATGGGGTTAAGAGCACTGTCGGGGGCGTCAGCCCTGGGGTTCTGGCCAGGCAAGGCCCACGCACCACCAGCACCATCTTGCATCTGCTCAGTGCCAGGGACGAGGTGCCCCGGCGGCATCGGGAGCAGCACTGTCTACTTTCAGAAGGACCTGAAGACGTCTGCCCCATTCTTTGCTCGAGGGCCTTTCTGACCCAGGCTGCAAGGCCATTTGACACACGCACCCCTAGCAAAGGCAAGAAGTATGAGGCCAAAACGTGGAAGAAAGTGATTACACAGTTGTAGCTTGCAGCTGATAAGTGTCTTATTTATCTCATGTTTGTGGTGTTTGTAAATTATAATTTGTTGTTTCTTATTCTGAATACTCATAGTAGGACCAAACTTAGCATTCATACTCATACATTTTTTTTCATAAAGAAGGCCCCCTAAATTGTGTAAGTTTCAGCCCTTAACCCTACCTCAACTTCTAAAATGATCCTTAATTCAGCCATTTCTTGCGCCCACTCCCTCCACAAATTGCCATCGTTTATCACGGGCGCTACTCTTGAGGGCACCCAGGCTCCAGCTCTTCACTCTGGTCACACTTACCGTCCCTTGTCCACATGGCGGCCTCACGGTCCTCATAAAACACAAGTCCATGTATGTCACCACCCCCCCCCCCGCGCTCACAACGTTCCCGCGGCTTCCCAGCTAACTCAAAGTCAATACACCCCACGCTACCCAGAGCCATCTTTGAATATATAAATCAGTTACTTCTCTCCTGTTCAAAACCTCCAAAGGCACCTCATCATACTCAGAATAAACCCAAAACTCCTTGCCCCTCGGCCCGCATTCATTCTGCTCAGTTCCCAGCCAAGCCTGCCTCTTTTCTCCCCATAAAACCAGTCAGAGACTTCACGCTTCTCCAGTCACCGTCTCCTCCACTGTCACGAGGCATCAGACTCTTTCAAAGGTCTCCTCAGAGACTTTATCCACCCAAACTATTGAAAATGAACTTCCCCGTCACTAGGTGTCCCCTCACTGAGGGGGATGTGTCGGCAGAGCTCCGTGTATCGCTGCCGGATACCTTATACATCCAGGGACATGGAGCTTTGTTTTTAAGATCTCCTCCCACTGGAATATAGAGTTCCATGAACAGGCCACAAATACAGGTGAAAGGAATGGATTTTGCCCTGCGTGCCCAAGAAGGCTGCTTTCTGGAAGATCAGCGTTTCTGAGTCGTCAAAGGCAGTGGCCATCCCTCAAGCCCCGCCTGCTCGAACTCCCTGGATGTCACTCTGTCAAAACTTCCCACTGCTCTTCCTTGGGCGCGTTTTCTTCTTTTGGTCAGCAAAGTCCAGGTAACCTCAAGGCTCTCTCCTGGACCTTCCTAGTTTCTCTCTCTGCATACTCTCAGGGACTGCAAATACTACCAGATTCGACTCTCAGCTCAGATTATCCCAAGATAGGTCATGGGGAGGAGCTCTGTTCTCAGAAGCCAGAGGCATGAAAAACAGGTGGAGGATGACCGTGTCTCTAAGGAGTCTTGGCAATTCTCAGTGGAGACCAGTTGCTGGCATGGCAAGCAAATGATTTCCCTTTGTCTACCAAACCAGATTATTTTTTAAGGACAGCATCGTAAATGTTAATAAAACAAAAGAAGGTACACAAAATAAAGTAGCATTTAAGGGTTGGAATAAAAAGAATGACTAAGCTGCTGCCCAATTGCTATTTTAGTGCAATCTAGTCTAATCTGATCCCTCACTCACGGAGCACCAATACTTTGTGGAAGCCCCTCCAGAATGTGTTTCTTCTGCTGAAACCCGAAGGAATTTACTATTGTGAGGCTTGAGCACGAAACAGCTCACACCTGCCTTTATTCTTTCTCCTTGTTCTAGCTGTGGAGAGCCCAGGCAAGGTGGCCTTCACGGGTTCCAGGTCCCGAGACTCAAGTTTTGATAGCTTTGTTATTAATCCTGTGAATTCCACCAATATTCATTTTGGCCACACGACCCCAAGATTCCCCTTTCTGTTTAAGATCATTTGAGCTGGGTTTCTTTCATTGTCCTCAAAAGACTCCCTTTTAAATTGTGTTTTTAAACATGACAACTGTGTCATCAAACCCTCTTGCCAGAACAAGCCTATCCTATCAAGGTTAACCCATTACAGATTTTCTTCAATTCGTGTCTCCCAAGTGCTCTGTAATTGCTCCATCCTCCTCAAAAATCTCTACCAGCTCAGACCTGCCTTAACAATTGGCTTGCAAACATCAGTAACTTCTCATGCACTAGCAACCAATTCTCAATACTTTCCAAACTAGATGGCTTTCAGAGACCCAAACTTTTTTTTTTTTTTTTAAGATTTTATTTATCTGACACAGAGAAAGAGCTCAAGCAGGGGGAGCAGCAAGCCGAGGGAGAGGGAGAAGCAGACTCCCCGCTGAGCAGAGAGCCCCAGCGGGGCTCCATCCCAGGACCCTGGGATCATGACCTGAGCTGAAGGCAGATGCCCAACTGACGGGGCCACCCAGGTGTCCCACCGAGTGTATCTTCTTACAGGAAGAAAACACCCCCCCCTTCATGTGGCTCTACAAAACACGTCCCTTCCTCTTGTCTTCAATGAATCTCTATTTCCTTCCACACTGATCTCAAAGTTCACCTTCTTCAGAAAGCCTTCCTTGTTCTTCCTGCATAGATTTAAGTATTTCCTCCTCTCAATTCCCACTGCCATTAGTGAAACCTCTGCAGAGCTTCCATTCCAAACCCAGTGGGGTTTTAATGAACTATTTACTCATTGACTCCCCGCCTTAAACTTTGAGTACTTCGAGGGGCTGCGTTTTATTTTGTCTCTGTATTCCCACTACCCAACATATGACAGACACTAATAAAAAAAAAAGTAGTAACAAATGATTTTTTTAAGAATTTATAAAATAAGGGGTGCCTGGGTGGCTCAGTCGGTTAAGCGACTGCCTTCGGCTCAGGTCATGATCCTGGAGTCCTGGGATGGAGTCCCGCATCGGGCTCCCTGTTCAGTGGGGTGTCTGCTCTCTCTGACCCTCCCCCTTCTCATGCTCTATCTCATTCTCTCTCTCAAATAAATAAATAAACAATCTTAAAAAAAAAAAAGAATTTATAAAATAAGGACTAGTACGGAAAAAGAAACGATAGCACAGTTTCCTCTCAAGGAAAAAATACTCACCTGTATAAACTATGCTAGCTCGTATATAAATTAGAGCCAACAACGGATGATACAGGTATTCAAAGGGTAGTGTGATCAATAAAGACTGCAAAATTTGGGGAGGACTTCATGAAGGAGTGAAGTAAACTCTACAACTGAAGGAACACGGGGATTTAGATCAATGCTGTGGGGCTTTTCCTATTGCTTCAAATTAATTCGAAATGACTTAAAATGAAAAAATGTAGTCAACATACAATGTTCAAAAACTCATGGAGAAAATTAACAGAATATACTTCATTATAGAACTCTCTAATAAGGCAAATACTACTGGTTTTCAAATGTTTTATTATGTACACATTTATTTTTAGTTGCTTTTCCAAATGACATCTTAAGCTGAATGCCAATACATAAATCAGAAGTAGCTGAGGAGGGAGGAGGGACTGCAGGGCTCAGAATATTTCCAGTAGAGCAAGGCCTCCTCTAGCTCATCGGTGCCCCATGTCTCTTGCAGGGAACCCCTGAGCTTTTAAAACCTAATTTCAAAAAATCTTTGAAATTGACAATTATCTTATTTATATGGTAAGTAACATATTTCTTTGATGATTTGGAAGAATACTTTTTTTGTTTTTTGTTCTTTTTTTTAAGATTTTATTTATTTATTTGAGAGAGAGAGGAGAGCGAGAGAGAGAACACGAGTGGGGGCAGGGGGGAGGGGCAGAGGGAGAAGCAGGCTCCCTGCTGAGCAGGGAGCCCAATGCGGGGCTCGATCCCAGGACCCTGGGATCATGACCTGAGCAGAAGGCAGACACTTAACCAACTGAGCCACCCAGGTGCCCCAAGAACACTTTTTCTTTTAAAGCCTCAAAAGTTATCAATTCAAAGAAAACAAATATAGAACATTAAGCATTTATTCAGTAGACAAACACTTATCGAATGTCCTCTATCTACCAGATACTGTGTTAAACACATTCGGTCATATGTACACCTATAATATTAAAAATAAGAAAACCACAAATCTGCACAATAGATATATTATCTAAATATATCACAGATCTCTATGACAGTACAGTGGGGCGAGGAAGAAGCTGTGAGAGATTCAGGGAGAAGGAGCTGAGAACAAGAGAAGGAGAGATGAAAAGGGAGTCACAAGCAGAGGACAGGAAGAAAGTCACAGACACTAGGGACGGCGCAGGTGGGGGCCTCCCCGCACACCACGTCCAGCCCCTGGCCCTGTAGCTTGCCACGGGCAGGATGGCGCCCCTCCCGCCCCAGGTTCCACAGCGGCATCCTGCCCTGCTTGGCCACCTATTCCCACCCACATCACTGTGCTTTCTTGGCTCACTCTTTTCTTCCTACTCTGGATATTCCCTGAAGTTCAGACCTCGGTTCCCTCCTCTCTACTTTCCCTGTGAACTGATCTCTTTTGAATACTTCACTTAACCACCGTCAAGCCATCACCTGCCACCTGGGATGTGACCCACAACACGTCTCTGTTGTTTCACAGAAGCAAAGTTCATCTGTCCTACTCTATCCCAACTTTCCCAGACCCATACAGTGAACATTTACTTAGTCTGAAACTTTTTGCACTGTTCTACAAAATCAAATCTGTCACAATTCTTGCCGACTTTTTAAAACTTTTAACTGAAGTACCTATTTTCTTTTCCATGTCCAGTGTCCTGACCTCAGGCCCAGTCACCTTCTCTCACTGTCACACTGCACTAGCTTCTTTACCTCCAAGGTTTAGTCTCACCATTTCCCACCCACTGAAAAGTCCTTAATCTACGGATTTCGGCGAGACATCAACCATTCCCAGAACGACTAACGATTCCTCCTATTTGATCCCATTCTACCTGTGCAACTAGCTTTTACGATCCAACACCTCGGAGCCTTCCTGTGGCTTGGCCGGTGGCCCCATCAACCCTCCAACATGCCATGCTTATGAATGGTGGGGGGTTGCGGCTATGCTCTGTCTTTCCAATTAAATAATCTTTGTTTTCTCCTTTACTTACCCAAAATTCTGTCTTTTTAAAGTAAACTTCAAAATCACACTGTTTCTGTATCTTTCCAGCTTTGTGTGCATATATAAGCCTCTAAAGTCCCTGAACTCTTGTAGCACTTAATGTCTGCACTGGTTATTTTGCTTATAATCACACACTCCTTTATATTATTCATATTTGTCCTGGTCTGTCCCAAAGGGATGTAGGTAGGGCCTTTTATTCAGGGTAACTGTGCATCGGGGAAAAGGAAGTAATCAGACCTCTTGGGAACTGCTGGACACTGTTCCAAACAGATCCTAATTCCAAGAGACTCAAAACATGCTCCACCAGTCAGAGCTGGGGCTTGTGGAAGTCAGGTGATGAACGGAGTTGTAGCTCATATCCATCTCAGTGCGTCCCTGAGCCTATCCTGCATTTATTTCCCTAGTTGTGGAAGGCGTAATTAGAACAGACATACTCAGCAGCTGGAAGAAGCACTGCATATGTGTTTGGTAAGAAGTCGACTGTTTGACCAAAAAGACATGAATTTTGTAAAGACATCTTGCTTGTGTTTTATAGTATTACTTCTAAATAAAGCAAAAACTTTTGAAGATAGTTGCATTTTTCCAATTATTGACATATCTACACCTCCTGGTGATCACTTTATGAACGGGATTAAAGCAAAATGCTTGATATCAACATCTGAGCTGGATATTTTCTACTGAATCCCGAAGTGGTCCATACATCATCTTCAGCTTCTCCAGTTTTTTTGATGATATTATTTACTATTTCCTTCCAAGGGTTCAAATATCTTTGAATTATGTTCTTATTAATAGCCTTTGAGTTAGTGATTAGGGCAAATAGTATACGTTTAAATTGGATAACTCACCAAATGTCAACATGTTGAGGATTTTCTTTTTGACAGCGAGGGCAGAAATATGTCATTCTGTTATTCTCTCCTAAGCGACACACTGTTATTTTGCAACAGCACTGACAACAGTTAGGACGCTTATAAACCTTATAGTGTTTAGAGATAACAGATCCCGTTTTATGGCACTAAAAACAAACAAACAACATTATAATATTATCTATAAAACAGTGTTGCTAAGGAGCCAAAGATACATTCCCGAAAGTCATTTCTGAAAATAATCTGTTGAAAATTTACATGTTTGTACCTAAGTCCATATAATCTTTTCTTTCATCTGAAAAAAAGGTATTGACAAGATTCAGCAATATTTGTCAAACAAGATTTGTGTGAAATAATTAAGCCATTATTTTATAACTTATTAGTATTCAAAATTGTTCTTTGCATAGCATTATCTTTTTATCTAACTGGGATGTAAAAGTTCTACAATTTAAAATGTCTTTTATGCTTTTAGGTTTTTTTAAAATTAAACATAATTATGTGGTTATAAGAAAAAAGACTAGATTAGCTAGAAATCTGATTATTTTTAGAACACTAAAGCTGCTTTCTTTCAACAGCCAAAAACAAAAAATTTATTTCTACAGTGAAAAACCTGAGATCATCTTTTTTCGCTGACCTGACAAAGGATGCTTTTTCATTTTTAATCCCACAAATTCACTAAAAAGGAAAATAAAAATTCAAATGCCTTCCTAGCAAAGAACATGTCCCATTTGGTATACATTCTAATTCAAAAAACATTTTGATATTCTGTCACAGTTTTATTCTACCCATATATATTTAAAGCTTCTAAAAAGACAATGTTTTGGGTTTATATCAGCACTGTAAAAATCTCAGGGCGCAGAAATATGACTCGCCATACATAAGTTGAAAATTACACAAACAACTTCTATTGATTTAAGCAAAGTATTAAAATATCCAAAACTTAATCGGGGTCAAAAATGGGTAGTGGTCTACAATCACCTTTCCCTGAAAGAGTAAGTAAGCACACAGAATATTAAAATAGCCATAATGCTCAAGGCAGACTTGTAAAGCAAGAAGTTCGTTAAGACTTTAGGCCAATAAATGAAGACTCCTATCATACCTGCCTTTCTGAACATAGTAAAAATAAAAATTTTGAATACAGAAAATGGACTGTGGAGAAAAAAAAAAGACATATTTATTATACTTTGTTGAAAAGAGAACATGTGTTTTTCTGAACTCTATACATGCACATGTATACACATATATATTACTTACTAAATTTACAGGTCAACAAGTACTTCATTCTCAAAACAGTCTTTGTGGTAGATAGAAAAATATTATTATCCCATTTTACAGATGAAGAAACTAAACCTAAATTATCTAAATAATCTAAACCACACAGATAGAAAGTGGCAAAATCTGACCTAATTGAGGTCCATTTATTCCAAAGAGTTGAATCTCTCTCTCTCTGGAGTTCCTACATTTTACTTTCAGATGTCCATAAATAGAACAAGAATCTAAGTAAAATGCTAACACTGTTGTTCCCCAACTTAGTATAAAGATAATTTAATACAATTATTGTTAGACAAGTTTAGACTGACCCATGACATAAAATTCCTAGAAGTGAATTATGCCACCCACACGTCCCTCTCCCTTCCTGTACCTCTACACACTGACCACTAGATGGCTACAAACAGCCTTAACATTTTTGGCGCAATCCAAAGGGAAATAGTTGACATTTTACATAGTAGAAACATTTTTCCTCTTACCCTGTAAAAAAGAATGCTGAAGTCACGTATCATTTTCACAAGGTAATGGGTCTGTTCATCTGTCAACTGACAAACCTTAAAATAGAAAAATAACTGAGGACAGTTTCGTAACTTGTCACTGTTGAAAAATAATGCCAGTTGCGAGTTCTAAGAAAACTATACACAGATTTAAAATATATACATTTCTTCTAGATCTCCATTCCTCACACATCTATTTAATGTCATTAACAATGGCTTTAAGTGACGGCACTACATATAAAAAAATACCATTCTTGTTTATAAATTTTAAATACAAGTAATTCTAAATGAGTATCTCTTCTGTATCAGACATCGTCAAAGTCCCAGCATTGTGTGTCAGCCACCTTGAAAAGTCTCGCTGGATTTGCAAAAACAAAACAAAACAAAAAAACAGAAAGAAGGAAGGGAGGGAAAAGGGAAAAATCAGCACAGGAATAGATGACCATCAAGGTCACTATCGAGCTTTAAAAAGATATGAATTTATATACATGTATTAATATCAGAGGACTTGTTAACACCTGGAAGAACTCAGAAATAGCCCTTACTGAAGAATTTTTTGTGTCATGACCTGGCATAAATCTCAGTGTTACCTTTGTAGAATACATTATCATTAGGCGTGTGCTTTCAATGGTGATGTCAGAAAATATGCTGTCTGATGACTTACCCTTGCTTATGTACATGAATGTAAACAAACATCTATATACAACAGAAACTAATTTATCAGTGACTATAAAACCTAAAATCATTGAATCAACATAATCATTATGAGAATATTATGTATATTTTTCATTTATTTAAAGTTTAAAACAAACACTTTTGAAACTGAGTTATTTCTTAGCATATTTTATATACTATGTTTAGCCAAATGTTAAACTACTTTTTCAATAATTGTGCATGCGTTTTTAGGCGGCTAATAGCTAAACTTGAGAATTGTCATTAATTTTTAAACTCCCAGACATATGGGCAAATGATCTTTTACTAGATGAAATGGCCTGCTGGATATATAGATAAAAAGTAAATTCCCAGTTTATCACAGATAATGACAATACTCTGAGTAACAATACTCTGGGTTCTTTTTTTCTAAAACATTTTTCCATTGAGGTCTAGATGATTTTAAAAAGCTTGTTCTTATTAAAATTCTGTTTCATTTCTCCCATGTTACAGAAATTTAACCAACTTGTTCCAAGAATCAAAAAGCAGAACCTAATCTAGAAAAATCACTAACTGATTTCTTTGAAAACTTATTTCTTACTGATTTGGATTTAACGAAAAACTATCTAGGAAATAATTACAGAAAATCAAAAGGTATCTTTGGACTCATGTAAAAAATGATTTCTTTTAAAGAGACCAGTTGGATGTAGACAAAAGCCCTAAAGTAGAGTTCTTCCCTTAGAAACTAAAATATACATAGCCTTCTACCTGGCTTTGGGTTTTAATCTCTCTGACTTTCTTACAACTTGGCCCTATTAATCACCATTCTCTTTCCTACAATTTTAACCTTTCCCTCCTGACTATTTTTTTCTTATATAAATAAGTTTGTGTCTCTGCAGTTGAAGAACAAGGAAAATACAACAAACATGGTCCTTGTCCTGACCCCCCCCCACTCCCAGTGGTCTGTGTTTTCCCTTTATTCCAGTAGAGCTGTTTTACAAGTGATCCAAATTTTGTTTCCATCTCCCCACTAGTCCCTTATTCCTCAGTCCCCACTAGTCCCTTATTCCTCAGTCCCCGCTCCCCAACTGCAATGCTTATTCCCTCGAAACAGCATTTGCTAATGTCAAAGTAGCGAGAAATAGGAATACAGGAGTGTGTATAGAGTGTGAATTTAATATGCCAGGTACAAAGAGCAAGTTGTGAGCTTACTTCATTCCTACACCCAAAAAATAATTCCTGAATGCCTTCCTTGTGCTAGACACCAGGTTCTAGAGGCTTGGATCCATCCTGTGAACACAACAGACACCTTCCTCATAGGAGATGGCGATGTAGCAGGAAGAGACAGATTTTAAATAATAAATCTAACAAGTAAAAATTAGGTTATGTTCGAAAGTGATGAATGGTATGGGGGAAATACAAAGCAAAGCAAGTTATAGAAGACAGGGAAGGTGAAGTGGGAGGAGGGGACGCACGGAGTGGTCAGTGTTGGATGCGTCGAGAAGCTGACACGAGCAAAGACCCCAGAAGTCTCTCTTTGGGGACAATGTTTTACTGAAACACAGACTTGAGTGTTCCATGTTGGTCCCTCAACAGTATCTAAAAATACAGAAATGGGGGGCGGAGCAAGATGGCGGAGGAGTAGGAGACCTGGATTTCGTCTGGTCCCAGGAATTCAGCTGGATAGGGATCAAACCATTCTGAACACCTACAAACTCAACAGGAGATCGAAGAAAAGAAGAGCAACAACTCTCTGAACAGAAAAGCGACCACTTTCTGGAAGGTAGGACGTGCGGAGAAGTGAATCCGAGGTGATATTCGGGAGGATAGACGGCGGGGGAGGGGCCTCCGTCGGCCGCTTCTGGCAAGTGATAGAGCCGCCGAGCACAAAATCGGAGCTTTTAGAGTCTGCTCCGCTGAGGGACGTCACTCTGGTGGCTAAGCGGGGGGTGGAACCCTCGCGGGACAGTGTGGTCTCAGGACCCTCGGGGTCACAGGAAGACCGGGGATGCCTGAGTGCAGCAGAGCTCCCAGGTATCGGAGCAGGGAAGCCGGCTGCAGAGACGGAGCCCAGGCGCGGGCTCTCAGCTCGGGGTTGCCATAAACCGTGATCCGCGGCACAGTCGGGCCACTGCTCCTCCAGCAGGGACCCAACAAGCGGCAGATCCGGGGAGACTCACCTTCTTCCCCCGGGAGGAGAGGTGCGGGAGCGCACCGTGGGGATCTGCTGGGTTTGGAGACTCCACCCGGGGTCGGGTGCCAGATAGAAAGGCGCGGTCACAGGCCGGGTGAGCACGGAGTGTGGCCGGAGACCGGGCAGACGGGAGTGACTGACTGCTTTTCTCTGGGGGCTCGCTGAGGAGCGGGACCCCGAGTTCTCGGCTCCTCCGGGCGGAGACTGGGAGGCCGCCATTTTCATTCTCCGCCTCCAAAGCTGTACGGAAAGCTTGCAGGGAACAAAAGCTCCGGAGAGCAAACCCGAGCAGATTACTTAGCCCGGACCGGCAAAGGCGGGGCAATTCCGCCTCCGGCAAAGACATTTGGGAACCACGGCAACAGGCCCCTCCCCCAGAAGATCAGCGAGAACAGCCAGCCAAGACCAGATTTACCGATCAATGAGAACGGCAGAACTCCAGCGCTAGGGGAATACTGCACATAGAATCCATGGCTTTTTTACCATGATTCTGTAGTCTTTCAAAGTTAATTTTTTTTTAACTGTCTTTTTTTTCTAATTTTCCTTTTTCCCTTTTTCAACCAACATCTTACCAATCCCTTTTTTTTTTTTTTTTAAGATTTTATTTATTTATTTGAGAGAGAATGAGAGACAGAGAGCATGAGAGGGAGGAGGGTCAGAGGGAGAAGCAGACTCCCTGCCAAGCAGGGAGCCCGATGCGGGACTCGATCCCGGGACTCCAGGATCATGACCTGAGCCGAAGGCAGTCGCTTAACCAACTGAGCCACCCAGGCGCCCCCAATCTCTTTTTTAAAAAAACATTTTTATTTTTCATTTTTAGAGTCATATTCTATCCCTTCATAGTAGTTACCCTTATTTTTGGCATATATATATAATTTGTTCTCTCTTTAAAATTTTGACATAGTTGCTTCTAACAGATCAAAATATACCCTAAATCTCTAGCGTATGGTTTTGTTCTACTCTCTTGCCTGATCACATTCTCTCCCTTTTTTTTAAAAATCCTCTTCTTTCTTTTTTTCAAACAACTTCTTATCAATTTCTTTTATAAAACTTTTTATAATTTCCATCTTTACAGTCATATTCTATCCCTTCATCATATCAACCCTTATTTTTGTACATATATAAGTTTTTCTTCCTTTAAAATTTTGGGAGGCACTTTCTTCTATCAGACCAAAATACACCCAAAATCTACTGTGTGGCACTGATCTATGCACCAGCCTGATCATATTTGATCATATTCTGTTTTTGTTTTGTTCTGTTTTTGTTTGTTTTTATCTTTTTCTTTTTCTTTTTTCTTTCTTTCCCTTCCTTTTCCCCTGGCTTCAGGTCTTTTCTGATTTGTTTAGAGTATATTTTCTGGGGACGTTGTTACCCTGTTAGCATTTTGTTCTCTCATTAATCTATTCTCCTCTGGACAAAATGACAAGATGGAAAAAATCACCTCAACAAAAAGAACAAGAGGTAGTACCGACTGCCAGGGACCTACTCAATACGGACATTAGTACGATGTCGGATCTAGAGTTCAGAATCATCACTTTAAAGATACTAGCTGGGCTTGAAAAAAGCATGGAAGTTATTAGAGAAACCCTTTCTGGAGATAAAAGAACTAAAATCTAAACAAGTCGAAATCAAAAAGGCTATTAATGAGGTGCAATCAAATATAGGGGCGCTGACTGCTAGGATAAATGAGGCAGAAGAGAGAATCTGTGATATAGAAGACCAAATGATGGAAAATAAAGAAGCTGAGAAAAAGAGAGATAAACAACTACTGGATCACAGGAGCAGAATTCGAGAGAGAAGCGATACCATAAGATGAAACAACATTAGAATAATTGGGATCCCAGAAGAAGAAAGAGAGAGGCAGAAGGTATATTGGAGCAAATTATAGCAGAGAACTTCCCTAATTTGGGGAAGGAAACAGGCATCAAAATCCAGGAGGCACAGAGAACCCCTCTCAAAATCAATAAAAATAGGTCAACACCCCGACATCTAATAGTAGAACTTATGAGTCTCAGAGACAAAGAGAAAATCCTGAAAGCAGCTCAGGAGAAGAGATATGTAACCTACAATGGTAGAAACATTAGAATGGCAACAAACCTATCCACAGAGACCTGGCAGGCCAGAAAGGACTGGCAGGATATATTCAGAGCACTAAATGAGAAAAATATGCAGCCAAGAATACTATATCCAGCTACGCTGTCACTGAAAATAGAAGGAGAGATAAAAAGCTTCCAGGACAAACAAAAACTAAAGGAATTTGAAAACACGAAACCAGCCCTACAAGAAATATTGAAAGGGGTCCTCTAAGCAAAGAGAAAGCCTAAAAGCAACATAGACCAGAAAGGAACACAGACAATATACAGTAACGGTCACCTTACAGGCAATACAATGGCACTAAATTCGTATCTTTCAAGTTACCCTGCAAATCAATCAATGTGATACAATACATTGAGAAAAGAAAGAACAAGAACCATATGATCTTCTCAACAGATGCAAACAAAGCATTTGACAAAGTACAACATCCTTTCTTGATCAAAACTCTTCAGAGTATAGGCATAGAGGGTACATACCTCAATATCATAAAAGCCATCTATGAAAAACCTACAGCGAATATCATTCTCAATGGGGAAAAACTGAGAGCTTTCCCCCTAAGGTCAGGAACGTGGCAGAGATGTCCACTATCACCACTGCTATTCAACATAGTATTAGAAGTCCCAGCCACAGCAATCAGACAACAAAAAGAAATCAAAGGCATCCAAATCGGCAAAGAAGAAGTCAAACTCTCACTCTTTGCAGATGATATGATACTTTATGTGGAAAACCCAAAAGACTCCACCCCAAAACTGCTAGAACTCACCAATGCACAGAAATCAGTGGCATTCCTACACACCAACAACAAGACAGAAGAAAGAGAAATTAAGGAGTCGATCCCATTTATAATTGCACTCAAAACCATAAGATACCTAGGAATAAATCTAACCAAAGAGGCAAAGGATCTGTACTCAGAAAACTATAAAATACTCATGAAAGAAATTGAGGAAGACACAAAGAAATGGAAAAACGTTCCATGCTCATGGATTGGAAGAACAAATATTGTGAAGATGTCAATGCTACCTAGAGCAATCTACACATTCAATGCAATCCCCATCAAAATACCATCCACTTTTTCCAAAGAAATGGAACAAATCATCCTAAAATTTGTATGGAACCAGAAAAGACCCGGTATAGACAGAGGAATGTTGAAAAAGAAAAGCAAAGCTGGTGGCATCACAATTCCAGACTTCAAGCTCTATTACAAAGCTGTCATCATCAAGACAGTATGGTACTGGCACAAAAACAGACACATCGATCAATGGAACAGAATAGAGAGCCCAGAAATGGACCCTCAACTATATGGTCAACTCATCTTTGACAAAGCAGGAAAGAATGTCCAATGGAAAAAAGACAGTCTCTTCAACAAATGGTGTTGGGAAAATTGGACAGCCACATGCAGAAGAATGAAACTGGACCATTTCCTTACACCACACACAAAAATAGACTCCAAATGGTTGAAAGACCTCAATGTGAGACAGGAGTCCATCAAAATCCTAAAGGAGAACACAGGCAGCAACCTCTTCGACCTCAGCCGCAGCAACTTCTTCCTAGAAACATTGCCAAAGGCAAGGGAAGCAAGGGCAAAAATGAACTACTGGGACTTCATCAAGATAAAAAGCTTTTGCAAAGCAAAGGAAACAGTCAACAAAACCAAAAGACAACTGACAGAATGGGAGAAGATATTTGCAAATGACATATCAGATAAAGGGCTAGTATCCAAAATCTATAAAGAACTCATCAAACTCAACACCAAAAGAACAAAGAATCCAATCAAGAAATGGGCAGAAGACATGAACAGACATTTTTGCAAAGAAGACATCCAAATGGCCAACAGACACATGAAAAAGTGCTCAAAATCGCTCAGCATCAGGGAAATCCAAATCAAAACCTCAATGAGATACCACCTCACACCAGTCAGAATGGCTAAAATTAACAAGTCAGGAAAGGACAGATGTTGGCGGGGGTGCGGAGAAAGGGGAACCCTCCTACACTGTTGGTGGGAATGCAAGCTGGTGCAACCACTCTGGAAAACAGTACGGAGGTTCCTCAAAAAGTTGAAAATAGAGCTACCATACGATCCAGCAATTGCACTACTGGGTATTTAACCCAGAGATACAAATGTAGGGATCCGAAGGGGTACGTGCACCTCGATGTTTATAGCAGCAATGTCCACAATAGGCAAACTGTGGAAAGAGCCAAGATGTCCATCGACAGATGAATGGATAAAGAAGATGTGGTATATATATATACAATGGAATATTATGCAGCCATCAAAAGGAATGAGATCTTGCCATTTGCAACGACGTGGATGGAACTGGAGGGTGTTATGCTGAGCGAAATAAGTCAATCAGAGAAAGACATGTATCATATGACCTCACTGATATGAGGAATTCTTAATCTCAGGAAACAAACTGAAGGTTGCTGGAGTGGGGGGTGGGGTGGGAGGGACGGGGTGGCTGGGTGATAGACACTGGGGAGGGTATGTGCTATGGTGAGCGCTGTGAATTGTGCAAGACTGTTGAATCACAGATCTGTACCTCTGAAACAAATAATGCAATATATGTTAAGAAAAAAAAAAAGAAGAAGATAGCAGGAGGGGAAGAATGAAGGGGGGGTAATGAGAGGGGGAGACGAACCATGCGAGACAATGGACTCTGAAAAACAAACTGAGGGTTCTCGAGGGGAGGAGGGTGGGAGGATGGGTTAGCCTGGTGATGGGTATTGAGGAGGGCATGTTCTGCATGGAGCACTGGGTGTTGTGCACAAACAAATGAATCATGGAACACTACATCTAAAACTAATGATGTAATGTATGGTGATTAACAATAAAAAAATAAAAAATAAAAATAAAATAAAAATACAGAAATCATTTTTAAAAAATACTTATGACCTACTTTAACAGCTGGGTGGAGGCCACTGTCAAAGAGAGCTTCGTTTCTGATGATGTTCCCTACCCCAGGCAACACTTTCTGGTCCATTAACACATCACACAGCATCCGTCCTTTCTGCTTCTTCACTTCACTTTCTGCTCTTGAGAAACTAAATTTAGGGGAACATACATCTAATTCTTCCATCATTCTTACTCTCTGGTGGCTTTCTGTAGAGTTTCTGTAGCAACGCATATAAAACACATTAATCCTAAGTCTAGTTATAATTTCACAAAGTGTCATTTAAAAAGAGCTTTGATATAAACACTTTCTGTTAATCGGGGTATGAGTTATAGAGCCAAACACTGAAGACCCTAACGAACTAGATTATCTGAAGGCGCTTTCAAAATGAGGTTTTATCAATTATAGACCATTTTTAAAACATCTATCTCCACATTTCAAACCAAACTGCAGACTCATCACTGCAAGTTTTCAGCTGAAGTACTTTTCTTTCTTTCTTTTTTTTTTTTTTTACCTGAGTTCTACTGATGAGTCAAAGAAACAAATCAGATCTTTGGTGAGCTGTACTTCAAGAACAGGAGAAACTCCATTCTTATTTTTATGCTGAAGTGGATTAATCATGATGAACCCTTTCATTCCAAAATGAATCCTGAAACAACATCAAGCGCAGTTTTGAGTGGCAGAAAGTACATAGTGTACCTAATTTTTGCTCCTTCATTTCACTTTTTGGATTATAAGCAAACAAATGTTAGTCAAGATAGGCACTTTTAGGGGGCAAAAAATATAGCCAATATTATATCTTTTTCTGTTATGGTTTTGTATCCTCATAAAACTAGAAGATGTGACAATTCAGTTTTTCAAACCACAAATAAAATAAATTCCTAGAGAAATAATAGGGTCCGACAATAAGACCAAGAAAACATACCCTGTTCTTCTTTTCTTGTCAGATGAAGTACTTTTATTCATGGAACAGTCTAGTGTTTCAGCTTTCTCTCAGATTCAAAGGCTTTGGATGAGATGAGGCTAAATTTAAATTGCCTACAGTTTTGTTTTTTTTGGGTTTTTTTTAATAAATTCTACAAAGCCACTGACATTCAAATTCTATATTTCTAGCCACAATGGATGGGAAATGTTTACCTACTCCAAAATGATAATCTACACTTTAAGACACTCTTTTTTTCCCCCTTGCTCTGGGATACACAATGAAACAATTTTTTGCAAAATCTTATGCATCAAAAGAGAAGAAAACACGTCAAAATGCTATTGTCTTCAGTTCTTTTAGTTTTCTCTTACCTTTATATGTATTGGGAAGAGGGGATTTATAAATATTTACGGTTAGCTTGAAAGCCACAATGCAGTGATGAAAAATTTATAACCTTTCAGTTTTTATAGGATTGATTAGCATGTCCAGTAAAAACAAAAGAAAAAAAGAGAGAGAGAGAGAGAAAGTGGTTTTTATGAGACCTCTGATGATGAAGATCAAAATGATTCTCAAGATGAAATACTGTGTTCCGCCTTTCAAATCCTTCTCTTTCTAGCTTTGTTGAGTTAATAAATATGGCTCTTTTGGCATCAAATGTTACTGCACTGTGCTTCTAATTCCAAAGCACCATGTTTTAGTATTGTACAAGGTTAACCAGTCTAACTTTAAAAATGTGGGTTTTAAACTCTGTGTGCCCTACTATCAATCATAAATGCATTTTACATGCCCCATAGTTCTTGACAGGAAAAATGTATGCCTGTAAGTACTCCATAATTTAGCTTATGGAGGTTCAACCCCAGTGAAAGGTGTACAACTGTCATGCCCAGAAGCCATCATATCTAAAATCTTTTCAGCTGCATGGCTCATAAAGTGGATTCTAAATCACTTTCTATAATGAAACTGCATCCACATTAAAAATCTCAAAGGTTAAGACCCAAATGAAATGCAGGAGTACCCCCCATAGGAACTCTGAATCAAATTATGCTTTTTTTAGCCTTATTAAATCTATTCAATTTAGAAGAAAATATGCATAAAAATCAAAATTTTTAGTTCATTCTTATTTACTTTATTATTATTAAATAGCAAAATGTTGTGATAATTGAGCCCAAATCAACCAACAAATGTTGGGTTTATTGTTAAGTACCTTTTATATTAATCTGAGAAATATACACCACTATCATGGAAATTTTTTGCCACAGTAACATCTGTACTGTTATAACAATTGCCATATTGATCTTTTATAGACCAGGACATAGGCTCATATCACATTTACATTCAAGAGTTCGATCTGCTTTTCAAGATTCCTCATTATAATCAACTTAGTTTAAGAAAATTTTATTAGATCCTTATTTCTAACTCTTTACCCTCTCAAATCCCTTCCACCCCCAACCCAACTGGTTACCTAAGATCATTTACTCTGCATAACATGACTGCCTGCCAATAGTGGGCATTAGGCCCAACTTTGAGTTGGTGTCTTGTTCCTTCCTCAGATCTTGTGTTTTGACATAGTTGAATCAGAAATGGACACCCGAGTCAAGCTAGTCAAGCCAGGTACCAATCCAGTACCTGGATTCATCTGCCTTCTCCTGACGAATTTATGGATTTTGGCTGCAGAGAGATCAGTTTCCCATTAGTACTAGGAGATCCAACATGGGAACTGTCTACGGGAATGTTACCCAACATGGGCAGCGGAGAAGCCAAGGGAGGCTTGTCTATAGAAAGGAAGAGTACAGCAGAATTCAGTGAGGGACAGAATCAAAAAATGCAGAGACCTCATAGCAGTTAGCCTTTGCTTCCAATTCTGCCTGAAACCTGACCGCATTATCTTCAGGTAAGATACCCCATAATCTTGTAAGAAATAATTACTGAACTCATTTAAGTTGGGCTTCTGTCACTTACAACCAAAGTTCTAACATAAAAATTATGTCCAAACTAAACACTGAAGTGATATTAAGAAAATGCCTCTAGTTAGACAAAACTTCCTAAAACAAATCAATAAATAAGACCTGATACTATTTTAAACATCAGCCACATGCTTCCAGGTTATCACTATGAGAATGATCAGAATGATCAGAACATCCTTAAGCAAACATAAGTAGCATAAATAATGGCATTGTCACAGGTTCATCTGAGTGATGATTAACTATACATTGCTAATAAGGCAACTGTTTATGAAAATTATCAAGTGGTCAAAAGTGACCTAAGGATAATAATGAGTGTAAAATAGTTGAATATAATTATTGTAAAGCTTATGCTAGGAATTCAAAGAAAAAAGTTATAAAACAATATGGAATGAACCATGTTAAAAAAGGAACAGGGAGTTCTGCATCTACTTAGGGTGCAGAAGCTCAAAGGACATAGAGCTCCTATCCTAACATGGAGAGAAAAGTCATATTATTTACAGAACCGTAAATTCTCTTGAATCCATCAGAGACATGAGGCTGCAGGGAGCCAGGTGAGCTAAATTCCAAAGAGTAACAAGCCCCTTCCCCCTCCATGGGGAAAGACAGACACACAAATTATTTTACCTGTGGCAGAGTACAGGCAGAAGAGACAGCTAGTGTAAAAATAGGTAAGAAGGAAACAGCTAAAATTTTCCACAAACTTCTAAATACTGGGTGTGGTTAGTATAACTGTTTAGAATCCCTGGAGTCCCAGACACAAGGAGAGCATGGGCTCACACGTAAGCTCTGGTCCACGGGTATGCACCAGTTGGGCATGACAAAGATGAGTCATGGGAGGGGATGGACAGAGCCACTCTTGGTGACATGGCACCGGTCTGTAGCCGAGGGAGAGGTCCAGCCAAAAGCCCTCTGTCCCTGAAGGAATAACAGGAAGCCTCGTGCACACACAGTCAGTCTTGCACCGGGCAGCAAACAGAAGCAGGAGGCCACGGGGGAGGGCAGGAAAGTGTTTGCCACCAGGCTCAGGCCAAATGCACTCTGCTGAGGATGAGCAGAGCAAAAGCCATCTGTCTTTAGGGGTGAGGTAGGGCATCAGCTTTGTCACGGAATCCTGCAGTGAAATGTGGAGACATCTGTTCCCACTGAGAGAGAGGAAGGAAATGCTCTTTTACTGGAGATCACCCACACATGGAAGGAAGAATTTGACTGCCTTGGGGAGGAAAGGATCAGTAGCTCTGAGAAAAGTGCAACCCTGAGGTCAGTGAGCACAGGGCCTAAGATTAAGGCTGGTCTAGAAGAACCATTTTCTCCATCATGGACTTCTCCCTGAAAAATGGACAACAGCAGTCTACCACTGGGGTGGGAGTGGAAGAGGGGAGGGGAAGCGTGTGGAGAAATCCCCTCGTGATACGAATACCCAGGGTCTGCTAAAAGCTGCGAGTAGAGGGCAGAAACACAGCGAACCGGCTCCAGCCACACCAGGCCACACTTGAGGCATAAAGAAGTCGGAGCCGCTGAAGGTTTTGATGTCACTGGTGCACCAAAGCCAACTACAGACGACAAAATCCAAACCAAGCTCGACTACTCATCCCCTGCACTAATGACCTGATAGAAGAGGCATTACTATTTTTGAGGTTAAATATTATTTAATTCAGTCTCTACTGTTCCTCTAAACATGACTATCTGGAATTCAAAAAAATTATGACACATAAGGAAAAAACAACTACAAAGGGACTCAATGTCAAGAGATAAAACAGTCAACAGAGCCAGACCCAAAGATGTGCCAGATGTTGGAACTATGAGGCAGATAATTTAAAATCAACTTAACAATTAAAATTACAGTTGTCAATTGAGAATACCATGCCAGGTAATTCTGCTATGATAAGATCTCTAACCTTCCACAACTACTATAGTGCTGCACATGCATTTTATGCTAACAGGTTTCCAGGCTTTTATAACCTTGCACAGAGGTGTGGATAAATCTACACAATCAGAGCCAAGGCAGGCCATGCATGGGCCATTCTCTGTCATATGGCCAGTTGTAGATGCTTCCCACTCATGACAGATTTCTATATGCCTTCAAAAGGGATATAAGAAAGCATCAGTAACCAAGATCCTGCAAATCCACGTCTAGGAATTTATCCTAAGAAAACATCAAAATGGTAAAAGATATATGCTCAAGGACGTTAACTTCAGAGTTATTCATTAGAGTGAAAAATGGGGGAAAATTCTAATCAGCAGTGATATCATGATCTGTGTATATGTAATATAAATTATGTATGAATATATGGTATATACACAATTTATATTTTATCTATGATATTTACAAAAACTGTTAAATGTGCCCTTTTTTGGTGGTAATAATTATGGGTGGTATTTATTTTTGCCGTTAGACTTTTTGGAACTATCTTAATGTTTTATAATTGACTTTTATATTACTTTTAAAATAAGAGAAAAAATGCAATAAAATGATGTGTATTATTAAATAAAGCAAGAAAAGGAAAGCAGAACTAGTAATCATGTAGGCTGTCGGGTGCAGAAGGGAAAGCCAATGAAAAAGGTAAAGATTTCTAGATTTTCTCCAGTTATACCTGAAAGCATCATGGTAACTGAAATAGAAAATAAAAATTTCAAAATCTACCATTTCAAAAACTAAAGATGTTTCATTTTCTGCCTGTAGATTACTTTTAATGGTTAGTTTTCTTATTTTCTCTTTCTTTCTCTCCTGCTTCCTTCCTTCTCTCCTTCATTTAAATCGAGGTGTCATTGACATATAACACTAAATTAGTTTCACGTGTACAACATAATGATTCAGTATTTGTAGACACTGCAAAATGATCACCACAATTAAGTCTAGTTAACATCAGTCACCAAACACAGTTACATTTCTTTCTTGTGATGAGAACTTTTAAGATCTACTCTCTTTGCAACTTTCAACTCTGCGGCACAGTATTGTGAAACACGGTGGTCCCCGTGCTGTATGTCACATCCCCAGGACTTATTTCCTATCTGGAAGTTTGTGCCTTTTGATAATGGTCAGTTTTCTTAAATTGCGGGTGACAGAAACCCAACTCAAACAGGTTTAGGCACTAAGGAATACTTAGTAGCTCACAGGATCTGAGGGAGGGTTGAAGAATCAAGCTGTAGGAAAGGAAGGAAAGCAGCTGGATCTCAGAAACAGATGGAAGGAGGGGCTAGAAGGCCTTTAGGATTCTCAGCTTTGTGCAGGCTGGTTTTATTTCTCACCACCTCACAAGCCAAGTAACACGGCCACCTACAAGTCCTAAGGCCTCACATCCTAGCTTCCCTACGTTACAGAGCCTGACCCTCCTTGGCTCCAGATGAGGAAATCTCACGGAAGAACCACACTGACCCAACTGACAATGTATGAGACAGAAGGTCTGGAAAGATCGTGCTAGAGTTAACTTGAACTCTGTGGTCAGTGTGGCCGGATGACCAGTTTCCAGAAGGAACGCTGTCCCTAAAAGACAAGTGAGCATGTTGGGCAGACAGAAAGCAGGACTGACTACGCTTCAAGTATCTGATTTCATTTAGAACTTTTATCACGCTTCAATTTTTCTAACATGGTAATGTGGCAGATCACAAAAACTATGTCTAAGCTGTAAAACCCTTTTTTGAGTAGTGTAGAATAGACTCCTTAAAGATTGTTTCACAAACTACAAAGAACTGTCACATTATCTCATGCATTGCTGTTTCGAGGATCAGATTACTTAAACTCCAATAAATTACAAAATGGATAATGTATAAGGCTTCTCTAAAATGGCAAAGCCTGTAAAATATTTTGGATATGCTTCCGGAAGAGGATCATTGCAAGCCATCTGAGTCATATAAATCACAAATTGGAAATAGCAAAGTGTTTTGGAAAGAGAGATTCATTAAAAAAATATATCTTTTAAATGCGAGTCCAAGATGTAACAGCTGGGTTCATTTTGATGGAAAATGGCAGCTTCCAGGGTGGGTGTGTCTGAGTGAATAGACGGGTAGATACATGCCCACACACTACTGGTAATGTATATACATCCACAGTTAACAGAGGTTATATTTGGGAGTGAGAGTGTGAATGTATAAATTTATCCTTGCTTGTTCCTTATGCCTCAGTTTTCTCAAATGAGTATCTGTTACATATACAGCCAAAAAATTAAAAATGATCTGTGTTTTGTTAAAGATGACGAGCTTCTTTAAAGCATTCAGGAGTATAGGTATTAATCACAAATAACACCACAACCATTCTCCAAGAATAAATGCATATCAAATAATTTTTTGCATTCTATGGCACTTTTAGGATCAACTTGAGCACTTTGATAAATCTTTTAGTAACAGAAATAGTTACTCTAATTTGTATCTCTCTGAAGTGTGGATTTTTGCATGGCAGATTCTCTCTCAGAGGGCTAGGTCTGTATTCTATTTCCGTGACAAATGAATCCTAGGAAGATTCATGGCCTGCCCTGTAAGATGCATTAAAATCTAGGGCAATTTTAACTGTAAAGAGGTGCGCGTTAAGAGGTAAATATAAGTGAGCATTAAGCGTGTTTCCTGCTACATGCTCTCTAAAATGCAGACTAGCCTGGTGGTAGCAAGAAGAGTTGAGGAATGAAGACTACATGTCTATGTCATGCTCACAGACTTGCAACCTCACACAACGATCACATTTCTGTGACAGAGTCATCCATTCTCTTAAGAAGCGTAGGTTGGGAGTGTGTGTGTTTGTGCGTGTGTGTGTGTATATATATATATATATATATATATATATAAACAAACTTCTATTAAATTGTGAAAGGGGATGCAGTTGATTTTAGGTTGCTCGGTTTGTATTCAAATAGCTGATCTGCCACTGCCCTTGAATTATTTTATCAAATAGTCATTAGGGCTGTAGGAAATTAAAAGGAAGCAAGCCACTGCACTTTTCCCCATGCATACACTGAGATACGAACTCCCCGGGGATGGTACTAGTTCAGTGAGTTTAAGGAAGTGACTGCCCTCGTTTAGAACTTCAGGGAACATTTACTGACAGCCCTGCACTGAGAAATGATTCTTCCTTTATCAGTCTGGTGGAGAACACTTGATAAAAACCTCCGTCTCATCCTACAGAAATAAATCCGCACCTAACACCAGGGAATCAATAGCATATCAATGTTCAACCGTCTTCCATGGATGCCACTGTGTCCTCCTCCATTCAGAGCAAAGACTTCTCCATCACATCCATCTACCACCACAACAATATAATCTGCAGTAGATCATTCCTGCATGAGCCAGGAAGCCTATGCTGACATTATCCTTTCCAGACTGAGAAAAAAAACCCACCAAGTGACGCTGTTGTCCAAGGACGGCAGCCGCTGACAACAAAGAGAACATTTCAAAGGGGAAGCAATTACATAAACTCTGACATTCTCGAAACGTTCAGTAGATGAGGGGCAGCATATAACCATCATACAGTCATATTAGCTCTCTATGAGCATCAGTCACCTTCAGTTAGAGGCCCAGGGCCTAGTAACAGGGCTTTCCTTTAAGGTGATATTGTTCAATAGCTTCCAGAAACATTAAGAGAGATTCAAAGGAGCACTACCTTCATTCACGCATTGCAATACCTTAGGGTAAACTCAGAGAAGACAAAGATTTGGTAGACATGTTAATCCATAGGCCTTTCTCTTTTTCCTGCAAAAATTGAACAGGTGATCATGCTCTGGCGAGTACACACATTTTGACATTCTTATCATTAAGTCAACCAACGCGGGAGATTGCCTGTCCTTCATTGCCAACACAACAGCAATGAATTTCCCTAAGGACTGTGGAAGAATGGAGAACTTGGGACTTCTGGGAAAAGTTCTGAAATTCTATAAATAAGTTTCCAATTCCGTACAAGGCTTCAGAAAAAGAAGGAAGACAGAGAACTATAAAAATCTAGAGACCGGTTGAAACCAAACTGGAAGCTGTTATACATATAAAGAAACTAATGTCGCTAATACAATAAAAGCTTGGGGAAAACACGAGGGAAAACAGGAGGGGAGAAGGGCCGGGAGAAGAGCCGTGTGGGAAATTTGCGAAGAGCCAAGCCGAGCTGTGTAGCTCTACCAGCTCCTGGAAGCCAGTCTAGCCGATCCGTTTTTCTTGAAAGAAATAAATTGACTAGCCCTCCAAGTAATGATGACATCACAACCTATTCATCATCTTATTGCTTTCCACGATAGAATCTCAACCTCTTATATTAGAGCTCTCTTAAAAATGGAGTACTTTCTACATGATTAAATGTGACACTGGGTGAGCGGCGAGAAAAGCCTTTTACACATCTCTAAACAGAGAGATAAGATGTACTGTGCAGGTTTATCTTACCGTAAAGCTTTTGGCCCAAAGTACATAAAGAGCTCCTTCCCCAAAGTCTGGACACCGCTGTAAACGTATCCATTAAACAGTCTCAAGGAATTCGGGCTGGAATCTTTGTTATTATTCAGTGCAGCAGCCTAGGAGAAAATACACCCACATCCACGTAAACACACATACAAACTCTAAACAAAATTATAATTTCGTTCTTAAACGTATTTCTACTACTTCATGCCCAGGTGCATCCCAGTAAGAGGAATAATCTCCAGCAAGTCAAGTAATGTAATCAGCTGTTTACATACATTTTGTCAAATTACTATGGAGTCATTTCAAAAGAGAGGCCAAAAAAAAAAAAAAAAAAAAATTAAGTGGAAAAGAAAGTAATTGGCTCACAACCAAAATGAGTTTCTTCCAGGACCATATAGCTGTGCACTTATAAAAAGAAAGCACAGAAAAACGATGTGAATGCTTTAAAACTAAAATATAGGAGAGTCTTCCATTTCCAGAAGCATAGCCAAGGTCTCTGAGAGAGGATTCAGAAACAGCTAAAAAGGAGCGCCTGGGTGGCTCAGTCGTTAAGCGTCTGCCTTCGGCTCAGGTCACGATTCCAGGTCCTGGGATCGAGCCCCGCATCGGGCTCCCCGCTCAGCGGGAAGCCTGCTTCTCCCTCTCCCACTCCCCCGGCTTGTATTCCCTCTCTCGCTGTGTCTCTCTCTGTCAAATAAATAAATAAAATCTTAAAAAAAAAAAAAAAAAAAGAAACAGCTAAAAAACAGTGGATAAAATATGGAAACCAAATATTTTTACCTGTGATGATGAACTCAAAGGCCAGGAAGGAACAATAAGAGGTTGAAAACCAAGTAAAAATGGGTGAGAACCCCAAAGATAAGCAGCTCTCTGAAGCAGGCTTTTGTTAGAAAGGCATTTACGGGCCCCAAGGAAGGAGTTTCAGTTTCCATGGTCTTGTGGGGTGTAGGGAATCAGTGGTAAAGACCGGGCTCCCCTGAGTGACAGGATCTAATGCATGACCTGCTCTTCTCTCCCTCCTCAAACCACAACGTCAAGAATAAAGGAAAAAGAAACCCACTACTTCTTCCTCCCATCACCGTGCAAAACCAAACAATATATTGTGATAATTACAAAAATGCCCTAAACACTGTAAAGATCAAGGAAGTTATAAACTTTCCCCTCTGTGGGGCAGGGAAAGGAATGGTACTGGGTTTAGATATTGGTAAGGCTCTTTTTCTCAATGGGCAGTAGGTAAACTGATGTTCTTTGTATCATTATTTTTCGTTCTTGAGATACGTTTATAAATATTCTTTAATTTGCAATCAGCATATAATAAAAATTTTAAAACTATCATTAATGCCTAGCTAGTCTATAAGATACAGTAAGTACATATAATTATATTTACACATTAACTCTTCATCTAAGGGAATATCCTCAAATACTTCTAACCCTTCTTTCCTTTTTCTCAAATGGACCTATGCATTCTCAGAAGATCCAGGATAAAATCTTGGTGGGGGGGTGAGGTAGTGATGATGGGGGTGACAGGGAGATAATTATAAAACAACTTAGACATAATCTAGGAGAAAATCACAACTTCCCCTCCACTTATGGTAGAATGATATTCAGTGATTCTCAAACTTTTGGTTTACAGACATCTGCCATTCTAAATAGTTAAGATGGTATGTCCACTCTATTCTTTAGTTTCCTCATTTGGCCCTTGTTTAAAAAGACACATTATAGTATTTAGTTCAAAGGAACAGGAGGATAAGAGATTTTTAAGAAACCCAAAAAAACAAAAAACAAAGATTAAAAATGGCTAGGGACTGAATTTGTCCCCTCCAACACTCCTATGTTGAAGCTCTAACCTCCAGTGTGACTGTCTTTGAAAATAGGGCTTTAAGGAGGTACTTAAGGTTTAATGAAGTCATAGGGTGGGGGCCCGATCCAGCGGGATTAGCATCCTTAGAAGAGACCACAGAGAGTTCGCTCTCCCCATCCTGTGTGCTCAGAGCGGTGCCACGGCAGACAGAAGTGGTGTCTGCAAGCCAGGAAGACAGCTCACACCAGAAACCAAACTGGCCTGAACCTTAACCTTGGACTTGTGGCCTCCAGAACTGGGAGAAAATAAATCTCTGTAAGCCTCCTGGGTGATGGCATTTGTCATGGTAGCCCAAGCAGACTAAGACAGGAACAGACACCATCCTTCCACTAAACCCTGTTCAGTTACAATGGCTACGGCCGATGCTAGAATCTCCCAGCTGCCTGACGTTCAGGGGATCGGCTTCAAATCCCTCCTCCACGTAATAAGAACTGGGAATCAGTCACAACGCTTGGAGTGACCAACGAACCAATGCACAGAAGGGATTACAAGTAGCAGCCTTCCAGTTCTGCCCAAACCGCAAAAAGAACCTTTAGGAGAAGAAAGGGAAAAATGAAGGGGCAGGGGTGGGGGGGGATTGGAGGGGGAGATGAACCATGAGAGACTATGGACTCTGAGAAACAAACTGAGGGTTTTAGAGGGGAGGGGGGTGCGGGGATGTGTTAGCCTGGTGATGGGTCTGCCTCTGATTCCTTTCCTCTTTCTTGGCTGAACCCCAGGACCTAGCAGGGATCATCAAGCACTCTCACAACAGGCTTGAGGACTCAGGGAGGGAAAAATACACTTGCACATTTGCCTTGTTTTCAAAAGGGAATCTGCTAGAGCCCTGAATTGAGAAGCACCAGGAGTCTTGATGTTTTCCTGCCTAACGGAAGACTTTACCTTGCCACATAAATACACTTGGAGCCAAGTGTAGGTTAAGAGGGTAGGTTTCAATGCAGGTTTCCATGACAACCAATTAGTAGGTAAAAAGTTCTTCTAAACTAGCCTGGACACTCTTAAGATGATGATATACAGAGCAGATATAGATCTGTTATGAGTCACCTTTGCCTCAGCATAGACTGAGTTTGATACATTTTGATACATTTTTGGATCCTGGATCTAAGGTCCTAGGGACATTTTAAAAACCTTCATTTCTAGATTGTTTTCCCCACCACTCCCATGTCAACAATCTCTTATCCTCTCCCAACACTGTTTGCTAGCAAGTGGTTTTAGCCACGCCCTGCAAAGTCCTTTGGCTTCTGTCAGGGTTCCCAGCAGAGGCCAGCTGGTCGATCCCATGTCATACATACAGCCCAGACGCTGTCGTGGCTTTCCTGCTTGCTGGCCGAGGGGGAACTGGTGACCACTGCCACCATAGTGCTTTCATCTCCTTTAACCCTCCAAGTTTTACAAGTTCATCTAGAACTCAACCTGTCTCCAGTGTGTTGGGAAGGTAATCATATGCAGTCCGTCATACATCCATCCCCTTGGCTGCCTAAGCAGGAGCCCTGGGCCTGGAACACTTCCCATCTAGAGACAAAGAGCCCTCACACTCTGTTGCCTTGGGAGCGAGTATCTTTCCCTCTTCCAGGCTTGATGTACATTCCTGTGTGCGCCACTAGGCCCTCAGGCACGACCCCAGCTTTCTGAATTGCAGACCCCAGGGGGAGGGTTCAGCGTCCTTCCACCTCTGCACAAAGTGGGGGGTGTGGAGTCACACTGAACGTGTCTCCTGCACACGGGGCATGCTGGCCGTGGGGCCCATGCCTTGTGAGGGGCTGGGTCTGGGCTCTCTCTCGCCTCGGGCTGTCAGCGCATACTGGACCCCTTGAACCTGCTGTGCATGTTTTCTCAGCAACTTGGGATCGGGCTGGTTTCTTCCAGTAGCACTTAGCTGCCCTTTAACCTTGGCCACCGTCCTGTTAGGGTCTAGCCTTCCGCACAGGCTGACCCCCAGGGAACAGTGAAACACGGTATCCCTCTCACCTCCCACGTTTCGGTTTCTGTTTCTCACGGTATAGCCCTGAAGCTAATCTTGCCCCCCGCGCTACTTCACCCAATGGGAAGCAGCTCTTACTCAACCACTTCTCTGTTCCCTGCCCACACCTCCCTTCCTCCACCTCATTCCGAATTTACCGCGTGTTATCATGGCTCCTGGCAAAGAGACAGACAAGGTAACCTTGAGCTAGACAGGTTGGCACAACACCTAATAAAACAGCACACGAGTCCCAATTGTCTCCTGTGAGGTCTGCTCACATTGCCAGATTCACAGCTTTGAGAGCACTCGCACCATTCAGGTTAAAACGCACCGTCAACAGCTACCACAGTTCACTGTTATTCACTCTTCACTGGGCTGTGTCTGTAATTTGACCCCGTCTGACAACAAAGGTGGGATGTGACATCTGGAAAGACGTCCCTCACCATTAAAGACACACCATTCATGACTGTTCATCAGATTCATTCATTTTAGAAAAGTTTATTGACCTTCTAGTATGTATTAGACCTTGTTCCAGATGCTGGGGATGCATCAGTGAGAGAAAAAAAAAAAAAAATTAAAAATCTCCTGCCTTCACAGAGCTTATAATCTTCCAGGCAGGGGAGAGTAAGCAATAACTATAATAACTGTGTTAAAACATTTGGAAAAGAAATCAAGATTAAGGGAGGGTGTAGCAGGTTCTAATTCTAAATGAGGCAGTCATAATCTCATGAAGAAAATGGTATCTGAGCATGTCTCAAGGGGGTTTTGAGTGAGCCATGATCCATGCATAGGGAACGGTGATGCAAAGGCCCTCCAGTAAAGTGTTTCTGATCACCAGTGAGCAGACGAGGATGGCTCGCAGGGGAAGGTGTAGACAGATGAGAACCAGACCACGAGGCCCACAAGGTCCACTCTACGGACTGGCTGCTTCTCGACACAAAAGAGCACGAAGAAAAATAGGACCTGCATTACTTTTTAAAATGTTCTCTCTGGTTGCTGGGTAGAATTCTGGCTCCGGAAAAAATTATAAAAAAAAAAAAAAAGAAAAGAAAAAAGAATTCTGGCTCCGGGGATTAGGGTGCAAGCAGGCCAAGAACTCAGAAGAACCAGTGCAACGATCCAGACGAGAGAGGAAGGAACTCTGGGCCGATACGGTAGCGACAGAGGAGGTGAGAAGTGGCCAGATTGCCGGAGGGATTTTGAAGGTGGAGCAAAGAGGATTTGCTGGCATACTGGATGTGGGAGATTTTTGGCCTGAATTATTGGAAAGACAGTAGCGCTGGCAATGAAGATGAAGATTTGGGTGGAACTGGGTGGGAGAGGAAGGTGAGGGCTGGGTTTCAGGGAAGTTAAGGTGAGACGTCGAGCAGGCAGTTGGGTGTGAGTCTGGAGGTCAGGAGAGAGGTCTAGGCTGCAGATGTAAATGTATCTAGTCATCAGCATTCAGATAGACGGTTTCCAAAGCTCTGAGACTGGATGACGTCAGCAGGAGCGTGAGTACGGATCACGAAGAGAAGGGGCCCAAGAACGGTGTGTAGCACGTTGCCATGTCCTGGTGGTGGGGCTCAGGGGAGGAATGGGAAACCGTCAGGGAACATGGACAGTCCATCTATGGCATCAGGAAGAAGGCAGCTTATATGGGTACAGATGCTCGTAGGTAGATGTGGTTGTGCCGATTCTCTTGTGGTCGATACATTTTCTCAGTAAAATGGGAATCAAAGTATCAGCTAAGAGGAAGGTAGGCCTCACGACCCTGCCTCCTCTCTAGGTATATGTAGCGCCTAATAATAAGATTCATTTTTGCCAGATTCTGACCAGATTCAGAATCATCATTCATAGGTAGAGGCCAATGGCTGGACACAAATGGTGTCCCTCAATCCATTCTAGAGACATCTATGAAAAAATGTCATTAAAACCCCACTATTTAGGACCACATTGGGTATCCTTAATTACTTACATCAACCTAATGCTCATCAGTTGATGGCATCAATCTTCTTAAAAGGAAGTACCCGTTTGTATTTGTCTACATAATCGGGCTTACTAGGATCATAATGTTCCCTGATTTTTTATTTTATTCTATGCCTTCTGAAAACCCAGATTATTTCCTGGGAAGTTTTCCACTCCGTAAGGACTAGTGCTCACTGTTCAGTGGCTAGACTGGACCATCCATAGCTGCACCATTATCAAAACATCCAAATTTAATTCAGCAGTCGTACATCATTGGGTCTTGTTGCAACTGGTTAAACAAAATATTTAAGAGTACAATTCGTATCAAATTTTTTGTGCCACTCATTCTTTGAACCACTCTATGACATACATTTAGAAGACGTTCATCGAAAGAAACAGTAAAAACCTGGTTAAAAAAACATATGGGTTTTTAATAAAAACCTCTGTCTTTTGTTTTGTTTTGTTTTAATCCATGTAGTCAAATGCCCCAGAGCTCCTAATATTGTCTATCAAGAAGAAATTCAAACCTAGCTTATCCTGATTTCTATCCCAGATTTCCCTCCCAGGGAATGTCTAATAATGGGTGAAAGGGGTCTATAAGGTCCTTCCTCAGGACTATCTGGAACCCTCACTGTGGGAAATTTGGTTCCACAGACAGCTTACGGAGAGCACAGCTGAAACATCCTTTATGGCCAATGCTAAGGGGTAGGTTAAAAAAAGTTTTTATATCCAGGATCAATTCCTCAAGGCATCAGAGGTTGTCCTGGTGCAGGCATCTCTACGCTCCCCAAATTATTGTCAACTATCAGAGACTTTAGAAAGTCTAAGAGATCCAACCACAGGAAATTTGGCTATTTAGCAAAAGAAAGTCTCAGTGGATGGCCCTCCAAAACTTTATGGTTACTGGACCACATATTTAAAAGACCAAAGGGGAGTACGTGCCCTTGTAAATAAATTCTGTTGTGCTTAGGAGGATGAATCCAAAAATATCAAGGCCGATATACTTAAAATGAATGAGACCATTAAATCTCTTTGCACAGCTGTCAGTGAAAAGTGAAATATGTCCTTCTGGTTGAGAGGGCCTCCAAGAGAACCACACACCAAATCCTAACAGGTGTAATACAGGTCTTATTTTACTGGTGTTTTACCCTCCTCTCTATGATTAAAGATAACACACAAAATGACATGAAAGAAAGGAAGGAAGGGAGGGAGGGAGGGAGGGAGGGAGGGAGGAAGGAAGAAAGAAAGGAAGAAAGGAAGAAAGGAAGAAAAAGGGGCGCCTGGGTGGCTCAGTCGTTAAGCGTCTGCCTTCAGCTCAGGTCATGATCCCAGGGTCCTGGGATCGAGCCCCGCATCGGGCTCCCTGCTCGGCGGGAAGCCTGCTTCTCCCTCTCTCACTCCCCCTGCTTGTGTTCCCTCTCTCGCTGTGTCTCTCTCTGTCAAATAAATAAATAAAATCTAAAAAAAAAAAAGAAAGAAAGAAAGAAATGTTGAAACGGTCATGAAACTAACAGCTTTACACATACTGAAAAAAGAGGTTTACGGCCAGACGATGGTGCGGAGGACAACACAGATGTCCGCAGGAGGGCAAATGCAGGAAGGGTCGCACGTAGGGCAAGGACTCTCAGACGACTTCAGGGCGGCTGAAACCGTTCCAGCTACAGATGCTACGTGACCTGGGCTTGAATACATTTCGGAAATAGTTTTTTAATACTTGATGAGGTGTTTGGGAATTAAAATGAAATGTTAGCCTAACCTCTTCCTTGCTCACACATATAGATTGCACTTCTCTCCGGGACTAGGATTTCCCCACCTGGGAAGCAGAGTCATCTTGAGGCTTTCTCCCTGCCAAATCCAGCAACCACTATCACGGTACTTTCCATACCGAGCGAGTATTTGACCGGGACTTGTGTTTCTCCTCTGACTGCCTCTAAGCTCCTTGGGGACAGCGACTATGGTGTTTAATTGGTATTCTTGAGAGCTTCACACAATGCCTGGAGTGAAGTAAACATGTGTGGGATTAATCAGATCCCTCCTCCTTCCCCTCCTAAAACTACGCATGGCTTTAAAATACAGGCTCACTCATAGCATAATGTATAGACGTGTCCAATCACCACATTGTACACCTAAAACTAATGCAACACTGCGCATCAACTATACTTTAATGATTTAAAAAAAAAAAAAAAATACAGGCTGTCTCCCCACCTACCATCTCCATCCTTACTTAAACTTTCCCAGGATTTCTTGGCAAAAACTTCTACTCCACTATCTGTTTCATCTCCTCTGAAAATTATTAACACTCCGGTCTCTTGTTTTCTTTCTTTTTTTTTTTTAAGATTTATTATTTGATAGAGAGAGCATGAGAGAGAGAGAGCACATGCGAGCAGGGGGAGGGGCAGAGGGGGAGAGAGAATCCCAAACAGACTCTCAGAGCTCGACACGGGGCTCCATCTCATCGTCCCCAAGACCACGACCTGAGCTGAAATCAACAGTCAGATGCTCAACCGACTGAGCCACCCAGGCACCCCCAATGTCTTGTTTTCTAATGATCTACAATGGAGTGAGGCTTACATTTTAGAGAACCACATTCGCATAAGGACCAAAAGCTAGATGGGAGTAAAATCCTGTATTTACCAGAATTTCGAATAAAGTAAGCTTTATGGGAAGGTTTAGGAATTCTGTTTAGGAATTCTTCAGGGCGGGGCGCCTGGGTGACTCAGTTGGTTAAGCGACTGCCTTCGGCTCAGGTCATGATCCTGGAGTCCCGGGATCGAGTCCCGCATCGGGCTCCCTGCTCGGCAGGGAGTCTGCTTCTCCCTCTGATCCTCCCCCCTCTCATGCTCTCTGTCTCTCATTCTCTCTCCCAAATAAATAAAATCTTAAAAAAAAAAAAAAAGGAATTCTTCAGGGGGAGGGATGTAGGAAAGGACTGATGTATTTTCAGCCACCAGTGCTGCATGCCCTGGTTTCTGTTTGAGATGTTTACTCAGCATTTAAATGGTTGCTTTAAAACATCGATTCTAATGCTTCATGTGGGTTTTGAGGGTAATGATACATGAAGTTCTTTTAATTCAGTTGTCTATCGTTTGGGCACTAGACCCAAGTTACCTGATTCCCAGCACACTATCATTTATAAAATAATCAGCTTTGGAAAATATACTTAGGACATAATAAAATTTTCAACTTATGAATGACCATCTCAAGCACCTACATATATTTTGGAGGTTTTTTTTGTTTTGTTTTGTTTTTTTTAATTCCATCTTAGGAGGAAATTCTGGTATACCAATGATGGCTTATTCCACTTGAGAGCTATTGTGTATGAACTGGCCAAGGCTTTTGCAATAAACCTAAGATTTGCAAGATATTCACTTGTGCTACTGTAGAATCTGGGGTTATCACCTCTTTATATAAGTTCTAGCTGCCCTGACAAATTCAGAAATTAATTTCCACCAGCCTATTATCTTTGTTATAACTATACACAAATGCCCAATATGTGCTTGACTTTCTCACATTGACCCTTATAATCCTGTTACTGTGTGATTTGAACATTTCATTTTTTTCCCCTGAAATAGAGACGAAAATCTCCTATGCCACAATTTTAAGTATGATTGAGAAGGGCTCACCTTCCCATTTTCAAGTGGCTTAATAATATGAAATCATCAAAACAACATGTATCTTCAGAGACAGCACATGATTTATTGTGCTGATTACCATTTATCCTGCCTATCAATGGGTGAACAAGGAAGATGAACTTTTCAGAACACAGCAAGACTTTTCCATAGATAAATGTTTCAACTCTAGTGCAACCATATATTTTCCCCACAAAGAAAATAGCATATTTACTTTCATAGTCTCTCCTCCTTTTTTTTTTTTTTTTTTTGCCACATGCCTTTTTCTCCCCTATTACAACACTTTTCTTAATCAGAGGTCACTTACCTACCAATTTAAACCATCAAAGAACCTAATTTTAAAATGGTCTCTAAGTACCAAAAGAGAGGTCTTTAGGTTCATACATCAAAACATATTCTACAATCTTTTTAAGAGCAGAGCCTTCAAGCATTTACCCAGAGGCTAAATGCTTTGTACATAATTTGAGGGCACCAGATGATTGCAAACCCTTCATTAAGGAAAAGAGCGTTCCTCCAATGTATGGGTCTGGCAAGAAAGCCCGATCTGGGAGAAAAAGTAACAATTACCAGGACATTTACTTTGCTAGACACTAAACTAAGAGTTTCATGCGTCCTCTAATCTAATCCTGACCAAATCCGCAAAGATGTGAGTGTATGCATCTCTATAGGAGGAAGTAACAAAAGAGCTGGAATTCAAAATCAAGATGGTCAAATGTTCTCTTCTCTACATCAAACCAAATACTTCAGTGTCAGATTAAAAGCTACAATGGCCATGAAAAATCACCTTCCTTAGTCTTCTCATCTGTAAGATTGTTACCTGTTCTCCGTTATTCTTTGTTCCATGATTCCATATAAGGCTGAATGCTGATAATAATGATCCTCAGTCATTAAGGTAAAACCATTATCAGTATGCATTTAAAAAGATAAGGGATTATATAATGCATGTTCTCTCTCGATCACGGTATCTCCCCTGCCAGGTCAGTATCATATTGCATGTTCTATGACATTTTAAAACCCCTTTGTATTGAAAGGAATGAGCTTCCTTTAGCTAGAAAATGAATCTCTGTGGATTAGCTCATCCCTTCATACAATGGCACTAAAATGAGCTATGATTTCTTTTTTCCCCACTATGAACAAGAGGAAGAAGGGAGGAAATCTTTTACTTTGTGGCTTCATTATTTTCTCATGGTAGGAATTTCCACATAACATACATAACAAAATACACATACCCATAACGAAAGAGTCCAGACTGAATTTAGTTTTAAATCCTTAATCATTTTGGGCTATTCAAATTTTCTGTTCTCCATCCATTTAAAATGTTTATTAAATGCCTACTCTCTTCACGACACTGTGAAGGACATAAAAAGATGAGTAAGAGTCGCTATCATATTGAATACATGTATCAAATCTTAAGGAAGGATAGAAGAGCCAGGGCATCATGTTTCAAATGAAAAGAATGCTTATAAATAAACTGTTTCATATCCAGTTTGGTGAAAAGGAGATTGAAAACATATGCAGATTACACACCGATTTCACTAAAATATTGTATCTACCCAACAATTAAAATCGGAGGATTGACTCTTAGCAGCTCATCAACCAGAAACGCTCATCAATATTCCAATATTGTCTCTTACCATAAGGTTCCACAAGCTCTAGCCGAGTTTTATGCAATGTGCTTACACAGTGGCATAATTTTATGCTGACAAGACAGTGGATCAAAACTCAGAGAAATAATACAATGCATACACGACTAGCAGATGCTGAGATCTTGTACGGCTTCTTCAAAACGAGGATCAGTTGTCACAAGGAGACACACATTATGGTGTGTTCTCTCTGAACTCCAAACTGAAGCAAAAAGCAAGGAACGCTATCCCATACACTAACTGGTTCATTAATGGCAGCAGCTACAGAGGTGGGGGGTTTTCTGGTTGGTTTTTCAGTACAGTGATTACCTGAATTATTTTAAACGCCCAGTTAATACTTCTTTAACTCTTTGTATTTTTTCATGTTTAGTGCAATGTAAAGAAATTTAAAAATAAGTTAACAACTTATTTTTAAACAACAGTTTATTTTTAAACTCTGCCTTGTGAAAACTAGTCATTTCAAGCCAGTAGCAGAAACATTTAAACAGCTTTAACTCCCTGCCGTAAATGCCCAGGAAACGCGGGATCATCTGTTACAGTAATGACCATGCTGGAGATCGGTGACGACCTACCACATGCTGATGAAATTTACTATAGATCCAGCAACCCTCTAAAATGCAAAAGACCCTTTCTGTTTACAAAGATTATTATTATCGTTATTATTATTTGATCAAAGGCCCAGCAAGCGAAACCATGGCAAAATATTTACAATTTTCCCGACAACCACAAAGAGATTGCTATGAATTCCATATTGATTTTCAAACCCAGTTCCCATAAAACCAGATTCCTGATCCCAGTCATAAAGACGTATTCCAATTTTTAATACCTCTTTATGTCAAGGTATTAAACAGAACAGCTTTAAGTGCAGGCCTTTTTATTTAAGGAGTATAGCTTACTTAGTACTGCTTCCGAGAGAGATGTTAACAATTGCCCAACAATTAATGAAGCATTTGCGTTCTATTATCAGGTTGCACTATCTTGTGCAATCTGAACAGAGGATTGAAAGTCCTTAAAAGAGAATTCTCAGCTTAGGTAAATTGATAATTGAACAAAACTACAAACAGTGGGTGGATATAACCAAAAACCCAAGGTCTCATTTCCCCAGTTAATAATCACTGCTATATATTGGCAATATGGTGTTTCTGCCTCTGAATTAGCCACTTTCCCACTGAATCTTTTATATCTGAGAAAAACTACAATTAAGAGAATAGGCTTTGGATCCCAAAAGAGGGAACCCTCCCCCCCTTCACCCCTGGTTCAACCCCTTACTAGTCATGTGATCTTGGGCAACTTAATTAAACTCACTCTGAACCTCCCATTCCTCAACTGTAGAATCACAGGGTTATTATTTCTCCAAACTACATAAAATGTAAAGGTTCTTCAAAGGCACTTTATGCTTTGCCACCAGAGATAATCACAACAAACTTAGAGGAAATGTTCCTGCTAGTTTAGCCTAAATACCCATGAGGTGATATTTATTTAAAACATTAAGTTGGATTCTCACAGCAGGAAGTTTATCTTATTCATCTTTGCATCCCCAGGAGTTAGGATAAAACATAACATAAAATACATGATTGTTAAATGATGTAAATCATGATACCCATACACATATTCATATCATATCCATTTCTGAGCCCTACTGCCTTTATTTGGGAAATAGCAACTCTGTCCCCTCTTCACCTCCACCACCAGCCCTCCCTGCCCTGGATTCCTGCAGCCCTCTCCTAAGTAAGGGTGCAGTATCTACTTTCCTCCAGTCTTTTCTTTTTCCTTTTCAAGACAGAGTAATCTTTCCAAAGTGTGAGTGGATCTTACCACCCTTTGAAGACTCCCATTACTCGTAAGATAAATACGAAGTCCCTAACCAGGTCTACGATCTCCATGGTCTGGCTCCTGCCCAGCAACCTCAAAAGACCTACCTTCTAGCTCATTTTCTGTTTTCCAGTCACACTGATTTTCTTTCAATCCTTCAAATATTTGAAGCTTTCTTCCTTTGCTAATGCTCTGCCTAACGTGTTCTACCCGCCAACCTCCCTCCCAGGTGTTGCTTATTCCTTCCTCCCCCTTCAAACCTCAGTTTAATTGTCAGCCAAGCCTCTCCTGACCTTCCTGAGTCCTTACAGAACCAGGTAGGAGAGGCTTCAGAGAATTTATCAATTTATATTTATGTTCTTAATGATTGCCCATGTACCTTCCCAACTCAAGTGTAGGCTCCACAAGGGAACCGTTTGTTTTTGCTCCCCAGGTGACTTGAGTATTCAAAATTTTGTGGAATGCGTGATTTTTATAAACATTAATATTCTAAGAGAACACTCAAGATCCAGCCCTGTGGTACCCTGACCCGATTTTGAGAAACACTACACTAAAAGAATAGGTGCAGAGCACTTGACGTATTAAGTCAAAATAAATAAAATACAAGGACTGTTGGAAGAAGATGCAAAACTTATTCTTTTCCAAGTTTGAAAAATATTTATTTCTCAGCCTTAGAGCCTCATTTCTTTCAAGTTGTAAGCATATGCTAATTTCATAGCAAGCCACTTTTTCTTCCTGGACCAAAGGCTAGGAGGGAGTTTTGCAGGAGAAATTAAGTACAGCACAATATTGCATGCATCCATGAAATACAATCATCCACACATCTAAAGGGCTTTTAAGGCATGATGGCTTAATCAGAATATTTTTAGGACAAGTTCTAAATTCTTAACAAATGAATATTCCACCATCTGCAATGAATGCCTTGAGTGGCCAGAAGCTGTGCTACAATTTATCTTAAGAAGAAAGAAATTCACTTAAGGGAACCAGAGCTGGGTTCCACAGCCCCTTCATTAGACTGGCAATATTAAGTTGAGTGGGAAGGTCACCGCTAAATTTTCTGTGTGCAATTTTAGAATTATATGTTAGTTCTGCTACACTTATCAACCGCAGAATAGTAGACAGGCGAGAAGCTGGAATTTCACGCTAAAATTTATTGTCTTAAAAATGTGCAGAAAAAAAATGGAGAGGTCTGATAATATTAACAGCAGAAAATGCACTTACAGACACAAGGAGAACATCTTTTGCTGGGTTATAGCAAGTTAAGCAAGGTGATTCGTAATAAAACACCTTCGGTCAGTTCTTGCCTGGGCATCCCTCTCCGGCAGCCTTCGCTCGGCTGTCCCGCAGTCCCTAACTACACAGGCGCGTGAGCACTGACTTGTCCCTCTTGCAAAGCCAAGTGAAAGTTAGGGAAACGCGGAGCCCCTGGGAGCCTGCTCCCGAGCAAAGAGATGACACTCTGGGCCCTGGAAACCTGACGGCGTCTTTATTCCACTGTCCCCTGCTGACCCCATAGCCAATTATAGTAATGGCTCACCTGGGAAGAGACCACAGCCAGCGAGGCTGCGGGAGGCCACACCTGGCCTCCCAAGCTCTGCAGGGCGCTTCCCCGCACGTCCGTCACCGCCTGGCCGGGGCGCACTCGCGCCCGAATTTTCTCTCCATTTAGGGTACAACCTGGCCCTTCCACCATGTCGCCTCCCCGAACTGTGGTTCACTAGTTGCAGGCCCCCGCGGAGAAAGCCGCTGGGCAGCTTAATCCCTACGCGGGCACTTGAGCGGACAGGAAATTCAAATCTCCCGCGCTTCCTGCACCGCCTAGGCCGCCAGGCCCCGCCCAGCTGAGGCCCAGCTGGCCCCGCCCCGGCCCCGCTCCGGTCCCGCTCCGGTCCGCCTGGCCCCGCCCCAGCCCCTCCCGCTGAGGGCCGCCTGGCCCCGCCCCAGCCCCTCCCGCTGAGGGCCGCCTGGCCCCGCCCCGGCCCCGCTCCGGTCCGCCTGGCCCCGCCCCAGCCCCTCCCGCTGAGGGACGCCTGGCCCCGCCCCAACCCGCCCACAGTGCGTGGAGCCCACCCAACCCCGCTAAACTGTGAGAGCCCAAGCAATTGGGACCTCAGAAACTCCAACATTTTGTTTTGAGGTTTTGCTCTTGCCCTTGAGCTACTCAATACACGTCCGTTTTGTGATCTTGTCCTCTTACTCTGCCCTAAAATTCAAGGTCCTTAGTCTTGGCAGCCTTTGGTTTTTGTACGCCCTATTCAGATGTGGGTAAGGAGGAGAAGGACTCAGAAAAGGGTTTTTAGAACAAGCAGCTTATATATTTTCTCCTGTAGAGTTAGCATATTTTCGAAAATGTGGCTTTATATGCCAAATTCATTATAGTCTCTATATTAAAAGCCCTTTCATTTTTTAGATAGCTAAGTGAGCTCTACCCAAATTCATCAACCATTCTTCTATGGGATGCCCCAGATGAATGTTATTTGAAATTGCTTTGTAAAAGGCAGGGCTCTGTAGAAATATGAAGGCAATGCATAGCTTTTCAAATTTACACAAAGATGCATGCAAATAAATATATGAAGCTAATTTTTACACTTCTGTAAATAATAAAAAATCTAATCTTTTTTGAAAATTAAAATATAGCACATTAAAACAGAATGTTCATTTGTCTGTGATTTAATCAGCCCATCACTGTGCTGTAGTTCAACCAGAAGAACATATATATGTACTAGAGCCTTGAATTCAAACATTTAAGAAGCATTAAATCTTTCTCTTTGTGGGGAGAGATTAGTGATCAGGTTAGCTGGATCACGTTCAGGATTCTTTGTACCTTACTCCCTTGTTTAATTGTTGTTTACTCTTCTAGGTCGATTACTAAATAATCGAGAAAGAATCCTCCTGCTCATTACAACCCAAATTCAGTCATAATCTCTGCCCTTTGATGGAGGAAAGTGCTATATACCTTATTTGCTTCTACCTTTGTATTAATTATTTATTGCTACCTAGTAAATTATCCCATTTTTTATTTCAGAGTTCCTGCAGGTCAGGAATGTGGCAGTGGTCTGGCTGGGTGGTTCCTCAAGCAGTTGCCGTGAAGATGTTGGCCAAGGCTGCAGTCATATAAAGGCTTGATTTTAGCTGGAAGATCCATCTCACTTGCACAGCTGTTGACAGGAGGTCTTGGTGTCTCATCCTCTGAATCTTCTCCCGACATGGCAGCTGAGTTCCCTGGGAGGTATGATCTAAAAGAGAAGGCAAGGAGAAAGCTGTAATGATCTTTATTACCTAGCAATATGTCTGGGAGAGGCTCAGAGAGGAGATGGAGTCTGAGCCAGTCCTTTAAGAAGGAGGGCCCTTGGCAAGTAGAAAGATCAATTAAGAGCCTTCTAAGTCAGAGGAATACAGGCAAACATGTGATGTATTTGAAACACAGTGATTAAAGCAGACATTGTCAGGCAGGGGAGTAGTGGTAGATAATGCTGGAAAGACTCCTAGGGAGCATTGGTGGAGAGCCCAGGATAAGGAAGAATGAAATTCATTTTCCTGGGATATGGGCAACCATGAAACATTTGAGCAGATGTAGGGACCCCAAGCCCCACAAATTCATGATACTTATTTACCAAAACTGAAATCCAGAACTTCATTCAAACTATGAAGAGGAACCCGCTCTGCAGTTTGGATCCCTTATTTGCTTATTCTTCATTAAGAAATAGATGGGGGAGCCTGGGTGGCTCAGTCCATTAAGTGTCTGCCTTCGGCTCAGGTCATGATCCCAGGATCGAGCCCCGCATCGGGCTCCCTGCTCAGTGGGGAGTCTGCTTCTCCCTCTCCTTCTCCTGCTCCCCCTGCTTGTGCTCTCTCTCTCTCTCAAATAAATAAATAAAGTCTTTAAAAAAAAAAAGAAAAGAAATAGGTGGGTCACAGTTGCTCAGTAAGTGGGCAGAGTTGCTTACATAATGCTGAGTTCATACCACTTTGAAGAGTCCTTAGTTGAAAATTCCTCTGTTTTCAGTAACAATTATCCCAGATACTTATTTAGTGCTTCTCTGTGCCAGGCATTGTTCAAAGTGTTCTGCAAATACAGACTCTTTGGATCCTCGCAATAATCCTCTGAGGTTCGCACGATCCTTATCTTCATTTTACAAATGAAGGAGCTGGCACAGAGAGGTTAGGTAATTTGTTCAAGGCCACAGAGTTGGGATCCAACCAGGCAAGCCACGGTCTTAGCCACATATTTTCAGCAACATTAATTATATCATCCGGGCCTTCAACCAGATATTTTCTGCAATGACTTAAGAAATGGTGGTTTAGAGGAAAAGCAACTGTTTAGTCAGCCTTATGTAGGAATTAAAGACAATCTTAAAACCTTCCCTTAGTGTATTAAGTTTTGACATATTTTGGATGGTGAAATTTTGTTTTCAGCCCTCTCTTTACAAAGTCTGTGGGCAGATTTTTTTAGGTGGAATGATAAAAATGTAGCAAGGGGGAAATTTCTTTAATTTCTGTGTTTTACATAAATTACCTGAATATACTTAACAAGTAGAGAGATAACATCCCTCCTCTCTCAACATCCTCTTAATTTGAGCTCTGAATAGAGCAAACAGTCATTAGTGAACATGAGGTGCAGGTGTTTTTGGTGGTATTTACTAAAGAGTCTCCAGTTTCTACCCATTAAGAGAAACTTGTAACATTCGACTACCCGAAGAATAATAAAACACACAGCAGCAGAAACCATTTCGACAGTTTTATTGTTTGAGGCAGGTACCAAATGTTGAGACGTTGCAGTGGATTTCGTCCCACTGCCAAGGCTGGAAGAGCCAGGTGACAGTTTTCCGCCAGCAAAGTCACAATCGAAACTACGAAACCAATCACAGCCTCCTAGGTGATGCACACCACCACCCTGACACACTGAGTCTTTTCAGAGTGTTGTGAAATCAAGGATGGCGGGGCTTTCATTCCAGCTTTGTTTCGCACAATTCTCCGCAGAAGGGATTCTTCTCATTTGTCTGTAACTTAAGCATATTAAGCAACTAAAGGTGGCTTCTGAGCATGAACTTGATTTGGGGGAAATCAATAGCTAAAGAGTTATTAATCACTCACAGAAGAGCCAAAATAATCCCTTTGTGAGGGTTTTCCTCCATGAGAGAGGATAGGAGAATTGATTTCTTTCCTATTTTGAAAGAGACCAGTGAGTTATTTTTTGTTAATATCTTGGGGCAACATTCTTCATCAGTCTCAGCCTCCAGAGAATGGATTCAGGTTAAGGCATGAAATGCACCATTTACTCATTCATTCAAAAAACAATCACTGGGCTCCTCCTATGTTGCAGGAAGGGTGCTAGATCCGCAGATACAGGTGGAAGTCAGAGATTGAAGCAGCTCATAGACTAGCACAGGGAGAAGAGGAAATGGATACCAGTTCTCTTAACAGGTAAACTCCGAGCGCCACAAGCAGATGTGGTCAGGAGACCTGGGATTCCAGACATCCCAGCTCCCTTTTGAGGAGGAAGAGGGAGAAGTGCATCTCATGAAGAGTCAGAGAAGGGGATTTTCAGGCAGATGGGGAAGAAACACTTTCTGAAGCCAGGAGGTGTGAGAGAACTTCATATTAGGGGAACTGTAAGAATGTCCAGAAGACAAGAGGTCAGGAAGTGAGGGCTGATGGCTTCCAGAGAAGTCAGCAAACTAAGATTATGAAAAATCTAAGATGATATGCAAAGAGGTATGGATATTATTTTGAGAGTAACGGGGGAGCAAATAAAGAATCCTACGCAGGAGAATGACGTGATTATATAAACTTTACTTAATGATCACCAGAACAGTGTGAAGCAGTGATTCTCAACCAGGGCGATTTTGCCTTTTTGGAGACGATTGGTCACATCTAGGGGGAAGGGAGTGCTATTGGCATCTAATGGGCAGAGGGCAGGGATGCTGCAAAATAGCTTACAATGCACAAGACAGGCCACCACAACAAAGAAGTATCCAGCCAAAAATGTCCAGTGCTGACGTTGAGAAACCCTGATGTGCTATGCTGATTAATGCCCTGCTCCCCTAGCTCATGCACTAATCCTTGGAACTTGTGGCTGTTTCCTTACACGGCAAAAGGGATGTTGCAGATGTGACTAAGGATTGTGGGATGAGGTGAATAGCCTGGATTACCCAAATGGGCTCAGTGTAATCATAAGTGCTGATAGGAGGGAAGCAGGAGGGTCCGAGACAGAAAAGGTAACGTGAGCCCAGAAGCAGTCACTGAAGGAGATGTGGTGACACCAGTATGATGCCTGTGAAGATGGAAGAAGGAGCCATGAGCCAAGGAATGTAGGTGGCCTCTAGCAGTTAGAAGGGGCAAGGACAGAGTCTCCCTGAGAGCCTCCAAAAGGAGCCAGCCCTGCTGACCCCTTGATGTCAGGCCAGTAAGACTGATCTTGGACTTCTGACTTCCAGAATAGTCAGAGAATAAATTTGTGTTGTGTTAGGTCGCTTAACTTGTAGTTTGTTATAGCAGCAATAGGAAATTGATATATCTGTTTTGGAGGATGGGATAGATAGGAAGCAAATCTTCAGGCAGAATAAACAGTAAGGAGATGTCAATCATGCCAGGCACTTATCTGAGCACTAGAGATACAACAGTGAGCAAGGCAGGAAACGAACAAAATTCCTGCTCTCTTGAAGTTTACAAACTAGTGATTTATATGAGTTCTTGTTATACTCCAGAAAATCATCTCTTGTATAATGCTAATTTCCTTTCCCCATCCCTTATACATCAGCTAACTTTTTCTATTTTGAAAAAAAGTTTTATTTTTAATATATTCAAATTTATCAGGATTTCACATTATGATTCATACTCCCCTCCCCATCCAAGTTCATTTTAGTGTCATAAAATATCTCTCTACATTTTTTCTATTAACTTTATTTATAGTCTTCTTATGATCAATTAGTTATTGTTCCCAATTATTACTCACCTCTTCAAAACAATATCATTAACCCTACCCTTGCCATGTGTTCTTATAGAGGACTAGACTTCACCACCCCATTGTCAGGACCAGCCATGTAACTACCTTTGCTCAATGGAGCATGAGTTCTCTTATCTGATCATAAACTTGTGAAGGAGAAATAGAATGTTTATTGTTCGAAGCCACTGAGATTTTGGGATGGTTCGTTATGCAGCATAACCTAGGGAAATGTAATTAAAACACTTATGTTTATATTTAAGTCTTTTAGCTATGATGCCATCATTGTTATATGCAAAGTTATCCTTAATATACAAATATGTTTGGACTCTCTGTTGTATTTCATTGATCTGTTCCTGCACCAATTCTATACTATTTTTATGACTGTGATATTATACTGTGTCTTAATGTCTTGTGAGTTCCTGCTTTTCAGTCTTCCCTCTCAAAATTATACTAGCCTTCTATGAATGTTCAAGCTTTCAAGTTATATTTAGACAATGTTTCCTGTTCTCTCCCAAATTCTGCTGAAATATTGATTATAAATACATTAAATATGTAGATAAGCTTGGGAAACCATTCATAGTGTTACAATGTTAACATGTCTGCTTTTATTAAGGTCCATTTAATCAACTTTAGAAATTTTACAAGTCTCTATGTTAAGATACTGTGTTTTCTTCCTTCGTTTAATTCCTATTTGTTTCATTGTTTGGGTTCCTATTTTAAGTGGCATATTATTTTCTATTATAGTTCTAGTTATTGTTGTTGAATTTCTATGTGAGGGGCTAGACTCCAGTGTGAAACATATACACTGGGGAAGAGAGGAAAATAGTAGCTCTTCTCTGTATGCTTATTTTTTTTATTTTACTTTAACATTTTTATGTTTAGGCAAACGGTATCTAATGTATTAATACATTAGTTCTATAATAAGAAGAAGAGCTAATTTTCAGGAGGCACTAACTTTGTGCTAGGCATTACAAATGCTTTCCAAGTATGAATTTACTTAATCCTCACAATATCCTAAGTGGTTAAGTGTTGCTATTATTATTATTATTACTATTTTCATTTCACAGACAAGAAGAGTAAGGCAGAGAGTGATTATGTAATTTGCCTAAGTTCACACAAGCAGCGAGTAACAGAACCAAGATTTGAACCCAGGGCAATCTTGCTCATAGTATATACGCTACTTTGCATGTAAACTATGTAACTGCAGTTTATAAATAAATATTGGGGTCATGCTAGGCTCATAGGATCAGTTGGCTTGCTTTCTAAAGATTGTTATTTTTTGTGTTTTATTTATCAACTTTTAGGGGAAGCGATATTTTGAGACTAGTAGAAAAATGCTATTAATCTTTGAAGTTTATATTGTATCTGGCAATTCACTTAACATTTTTATTAGATGTCCTCATTTGTTCATTCTGTTGGGTTTTCTATGTAGATAATCTTATCATTTCCAAATAATGACAATTTTATCTCTTCCTTTCCAATTCTTATCATTCCTAATAATTTTCCTTGTCTTACTGTGTTGGCTGGGGCCTTCAGTTCTATATTGAATAGTAGTGGTGATAAGAGGTATCCTTACTTTGGTGATTTCAAAATTTCTTCAGTAAGCACTATCTAGCTGAGCCTTTTAAGTAAATACTCTTATCAAGTTAAAGATATCATATTTGTTCTCAGTTTTCTTAGTTTTTCTTCTGTTTTATCAGTACATAACCACAAAACTTATTAAATGCTTTCTGTATCTACTGAGATCGTTTATTTTTCTTGTTTAGTCCTTTATATAATATTATTATTATATATTAAGTAAAATAAAAAAATAAGCATACAATTTATTATGATGAATTACACTGATAGAATTTTGATCAGTAAACTATTATAGCATTCCCAAAACAATTCCTACCAATTCACATCGTATCATTCTTAACTGATTATGAATTTATTTGGCTACTGTTTTATTTCCTATTTTCTCATCTGTGTTCAGAAGTGAACTAAGACTATTTACTCCCCTTTTTCCTTTATATTGTCTTTATTCAATTTTTATACCAAGATATTAAGCTTAGAAAGTGACTTGTGCCATCTTTGTTTTTTTCTGGAAGAGCTTTCACAAGATAAAATTATCTGCCTTTTAAACTTTCACTTATCAATCTTTAAAGGACCCTATTTCAACTAACTCTGAGGTATTTAGTTAGCAAGGAAAGAAAGGAGGGATACCAAAGCTATGTTATGGCATTTTCTAGAGGAAGCTGATTTACTCGGTTAAATATTTTCTGCAATTCATCATAAGATAAGTGAGCTTAAAACTTCATAGCAGAATTTTGAAATTCATAGTATTTGGCAGTTTGGAAAAGGATTAGGAACATTAACACTTATGTATATTTGTTTCATGTGGCCAACTGCTTTTGAAGACCATTTCCCCCACAACTCCTGCCAGATTATTAATGCAAAGAATTGAAATAACTTTGTCAACATAAACTATGTTTTATTGGTCAAATTGAAAGACAAAAAGGGATCAGGTCCCAGAAGGTGACTACTATAAACGTTAAAATTCTGTTGGGGACCAGGTTTGTTCCAGTAAGAAGATACATCAAGGTAATCATTCTTCAAACATGCAGGATTCCTACCTGCCTTGACTGCGTCAGAATTTGGGGGGTGGGTTTGGTGAGGAGCTCCCCTTAAGAAATAAAAGCTGAGAAATAGAAGACTTACTAGCATTTTTTAAAAGATTTTATTTATTTATGGGAGAGAGAAAGAGAGAGAGAGAAAGAGAGAGCGTGCAGGAGTGCACAAGCTGGGGGAGGGGGAGAGGGAGAGGGAGAAGCAGATTCCCCGCTCAGTGGGGAGCCCAATGCATGTGGGCTCAATCCCAGAACCCTGGGATCACTACCTGTGCAGAAGGCAGATTTATTGTTATTTTTAACGGTTGCTGGTTTTACGTAATGAACTGGAAAACTCTGAAAAAGTTAACAACCTAACCCATGTGCTTATTTGTAGGGACAGCAAGGCATTTGGAGAAGTGGAAGCAAAGGACAGAGTGGGAGGCGGCAGCTGACAAGAAAAGCAGATACTAAGCTAAATCCTTCTGGCCACTATGAAGAAGACACACGGGAAGGTCTTGAGCCTGAGAATGAACCTGGAGTTTAAAACAGAAATGCTTCAATTAGGCCATTATGCCTTGTCATCTACTTTGTGGACATTCCAAGCTTACCTGGATTGTGTTGAGGCATGATTTGAAATTCAGGCAACACTGAAATTGAGAGCTGGGGAATGACAGCAACAGATGGACCTTGCTAGCATGAAGTAATCAAAGGTGTGCAAAGTCTGAGCAAAAATACTCAATCCTGAGCTTGACAGACCATATAGAAGCAGGTTATACCATTAGCTAAAGGTCAGATATAAATATAGTGAGCTTATTAAAGACAGTTGGGTATGCTCTATCCTTCTCAATCACATTTATATACCTGGGGGATAACTTGTCAGCTAGATGTGTATCTGTCTCTACCTATGTAATAAAACAAGTAGAAATCTCAGGGGGTGACTGAGTCTGATCCATTGTGTTTGATGTCTTAATGAGAACACAATAGTTAGAATGTAGTGAAATGGATTCATATTCCTAACAGACAGAGGGGTCCATTTCAACAGCCAAATACAAGATCACTTCTTGCCCTAACTTTTAGCATATAATTTTAATCAGTTACCAAGGGCAACAAAAAAACTCAGTCTTATTTGTAGATGTCTTGAAACCTATTAAAAAAAACCCAGAACAATATTTTGATATTGTTCATTTTATGCAGAAAGGGTCCAGAGTTTATCTGTTAAGCCTCAAGAAGGATTCTTTGGCATTTCTCATCTAATTATTGTTGGCTTGGACCCAATTTAAGCCACAACAGGCTCTATTTTCCGTTATTAATCTCTTGGACTTGAAAGGTTTATCAGACCCAAAGCGATTCGACATTTAAAATTCTGGGCTTTTTGCTTACTTGCTAAATACTGACACCTGAGATTTTTCTGTTCCACTGTTTTTATTTGTGAAGCAATTGGAAAATGCTAAGCGGTGTGTGTGTGTGTGTGTGTGTGTGTGTGTGTGTGTGTGCGTGCGCACACGTACATGTTTCATAGCCTTTCAGGGATAAGTATCCACCTTTACAAAATATTCTACTTTAGATTAACAAAGCTGAGAAATTCTGCGTTCTCTTCCTGCATTAATTCGACTAAGGCATCCAGAGCTATAACCTAAATACTGAGTGGAATTACAGTCTATTTTAGATGTGGAGGTTTGCTTCAGCAGACATTTATGTGACAGCTTGATTATCAATAGTGTGATTAATTCCTCAGCACATGCACATCAGGACTTGCTTCCGAGGTTGAGTGCTAATGTGAAAGGGATGGATTAGCCCAGCACATCGGGAATTCAAAACTCCCCAGAAGGGTAGGGGTAAGCATGACATCAACTCAGATAGAAAAGGCCAAGCAAGTTACAGAAACATTTGCAAGGATTCCAGATAAGAAAATAATTTTGTACAAATTTCACCTTAGAGTGTCTTTCAAACTGTATAGGAAGTTGAATTGTTTTACAGCAGGGCAGTCGATAATCTTCCTCAGTGGCGCTTGGATTTAGTGCTTCATTTTAGAAAAAGTGATATTTCAAAGAGAGAAAAACACTACTTGGAGGATTTCTGATTACCACAATGATGCCTGATGGATGGGAGAAAGTCCGCACAGAGTTCTTGAATGAACAAAGAAAGTTTTAAGGATTTTTCTTTATAAAAACTCTTCTGGAAGAATAGAAAATGTAGAAGCATAAGTCTCCAGCAGAAGTTTGAATTTGGCTTCTGATAGATTCGTGAATTTCTTAAGAATTTCTCTTTTGGTATTAGTTTGGGATATATATATATATATATATATATATATATATATATATATATATATTAAGCTGCATAGAATGGAAACACAATTATGGTAGCTTCACAAATAAGGGTTTCTTTTTCTCAGATATTAAGTCTGGACATAGGTCGGCGAGGTTGGTGTTGTGGCATGAGATCATCAACATCCTGGCTTTTTTTTGTCTTTCTGTTCCTTTGGCCTCATGGTTACTTCATGGTTCCAAGATACTCCATGTTTCTCTACCTCTATAGAACCTCCTTCTGTGTTCCAGGCAGGAGGAATAAGAAAGCTATGAGGAAGAAGGCTGGCACCTATGTCAGGAAAGCAAAACTGGTGGCTTTCAGCTTATTTCATTGACCAAACAATGTCATATGATCAGTATTTGCTGTAATAGAGTCTGAGAAATGGTGTAGATACTTTTTATTTTCTTTTTTTCTCCCTTTCCTTTCTCCTCTTTGCTTCGCTTCTCTTCTTTTCTCTTCTCTTTTCCTTCTTGGCTGTATTGCCAATAAAAAGTAAAGGAGGGTCCTTTTGGTAAAAACCAAGGAGAGGATGGATATTGGGTAGGCAGACAAGCAGCATATTCTGTCACATGTTGCTTCAAGATATTTACCAGTATTAATTCTGGTTTGGTGATGCCTATGACATTCTGATTTTGTACACCATTCCTTCTTATCCTTGTTTTGCTTGACTGGAAGTGGATTTTGTTTAATATAGCTTTGGTTCACAGAGCTGATGCTCTCAAGGAATGATGGCATCCTAAGAGCTTGTTGCTTAATTTCACTCCTCCACAGTGCTCCGAAACAACACCACCAACCACCCAATTACTCATACATGCAGGAAGGCTAGGGAGGTGTACTAGGTTGGCAACACTGGATAGAAAGTCAAAAGCAAATCTACCATCACTCTTCACATGGTGGCCCTGAGAGTTGAAACCTGAAGGATAAGCTATGTTGATACTAAAAACCCAAAGCAAACACTGGTAGAACTAACAGGATAAATAGACAAATCCAATGGAGATTTTTACCATCCTTTATCAAATGCAGGTAGTAAAATCTCCAAGATAAACCATATGTTGGGAAATGAAACTTATTCAATAAATTTAAAAGGCTTGATGTTTTAAAGCATGTTAACTGATAATGATAGGCTTAAAGTAGACATAAATAGCATAAGATATCTAGATAAGCCCAAACATTTGAAATTAAAGAACCCCCTTCTAAATGTCAGAGATCAAAGATAAAAAAAATCACAAAGGAAATGACAACTTAATTTGACTAAAGTTATAATGAAAATATAACCAATGAGCATTTGTGGGATGCTGCTAAAGCAGTACTTAAAAAGAAAATTCTCAAATTAAGAAAGAAAGAAAGATTTTAAAGATTAAAAAAAAATTTAAGGTTACTCTAAATTCCTACCTTAAGAAGCTAGAAAAAGACAAGCAATTGAAACCCAAATATACAAAAGGACAAAAATAATAAATATGAGTATAAACCAAGAAATAAAAAATAAAAAATGTAGAAAATCAACAAAACCAAAAGCATCTGAAAAGATGAATAAAATCCATCAAACTATAGGTAGATTGATAAGGACAAAAAAATTAAAAAGAAAACTAAATATTTTCAGGAATAAATGAGAGATTTTTTTTAATACTATAGATATTAGAGGAATAAGAAGAATATTTTGAACAACTTTATGACAATGTGCATGACAATTTAGCTGAATTGGACAAATTCCTTGAGAAACACAAGTTTCAAAACTGACATCATAGAAAATCTGAGTAGCCCTGTAATAATGGAGTTGAATTTGTCATCAAAATCTCCCCACAACTAAAACCTGTGTCTCAGATGGCTCTCCTGGCGAATTCTAGCAAACATTTAAGAAAGAAAGAATGCAAATACTACGGAGAGTGTCACTTAAAATAGAAGAGGTAACTATTCCCAGTGTTGACTAGGAGGCTCATAGCAGGCCTGGCATTTAATTTTTATCCTACTTACAAGCTAATAAATTAACCTATTACTATTTCATAGATTCTGGCAGAAGATGTGAGACTCCTGGATCAGAGACAAATGCCTTTATTACTCACAGACAGCAAGCAGCATGAGCATCATTATGTTTGTGTCTGTCCCCCTTTTTCTTGAGGCCCCCAGAAGTGACACAAAGGGCCCAAGTGGATGCCCGTACGTGCAGTGAACTACATTGCAGAGGAGGGATTCTGAGGCTGGAGAATCTACTGACCTGTGTCTTTCTGGTGACCAGGCCCTGAGTAAAAATCAGGAAAAATGGTTTTGGGTTTAGCTCAGCTGTTGGCATATTCCTTAGCACAGGACAAATCACCTGTGTTTTGGAATCCTGGCTTCACGATCCATAAAATCAGAGGATTTGGACACGGTGATTTCTCAGGACCCTTCCAACTCTATAGTTGTAACTGACTATGTCCATGAATTAAAGAGGGTTGAAAATGTTAGTTTCAAATTATTTTTTGTAATAGAATTAGGAGCATAAACTAAAAGACATGGTAAATTCCTTTGGTCAACTTCTGGCCTGAAAACATCAATGGCCCCACCCTATGAATCATAAATTACTGAGGGATCTATAATTTCGTAACATTTCTATTCAAGGTTTCAAATTTGCGCTGCTCTTAATATTCTTTTCATATCCATTTAAAAATATCTCTTGACCCCTTGGGCAATATGGGTTTGAACTGTGTGGGTCCCACTTATATGCAGATTATTTTTTTGATAAATAGCGTACAGTACTAAAAAAGTATCTTCTCTTCCTTATCATTTTCTTAATAATATTTTCTTTTCTCTATCTTACTTTCTTTTAAGAATACAGTATATAATACATAGAACATACGAAATATGTGTTAATCAACTATTTATGATATTGGTAAGGTTTCTGGTCAACAGTAGACTATTAGTAATTAAGTTTTGGGGGAGTCAGAGGATATATACAGATTTTGCAAAGGGGGCATGGGTGCCCCTAACCCCCACCTTGTGCAAAGCTCAACTGTACTGTAATGTCACCTTGACTCTTGTCTGAAATCAACAGACATACTCCCCCTCGATTATTTTAAATTTTTAACTTCACTCCTTAGGTTAACATTTCTCAAATTCTATCCCACATGATGTGATTTGAAAAAAGTTTTCCAAGAAAAATGAAGTGTTTGGAAACACTGGGTTAAATAAAGAAAGGTGGGGCGCCTGGGTGGCTGAGTCGGTTAAGCGTCTGCCTTCAGCTCAGGTCATGATCTCAGGGTCCCAGGATTGAGCCCCGCATTGGCCTCCCTGCTCAGTGGGGAGCCTGCTTCTCCCTCTGCTGCTCCCCCTTCTCGTGCTCTCACTCTCACAAACTCTCATATAAAATCTTTAAAAAAAAAAAAAAAAAAGGTAAAAGTGGTTTATTTTGTGTGGACTTCTAAGGGTCTTAACTCTTCACTATGGAACTCTAAAGGGGAAGTATGGAACACTGTTTCCCAAATCTATTTGACCATTGAGAAGCATTCTAAGACATATACTTTGGAAATGCTATTTTGAGTTTTTCAGCATTAAGCCTCGTGATTATTTTACAGTTTGCAGAAAGTCTGCCTAATTAAAAAAAAAAAAAAAGCTCTTAATTTGCCCTTTTATCATTTTTTCCAGCGAAGAGATTTGTGTTGCCTTGGCCCCCCTGTGCTTTCTTCTCATTCAGCTAAATAAGACAGAGAGAAATTAAGACTATGGGTACAAGAACAGAGGACCTACTCCGTGGGGAAGGGAACAGAAAGATGAGCCACGGTGACCCAGGAGGCTGAGGTGACTGAGCAGCCAGACATATACGTAGGCCAAGAAACTGGCAGAATTGAAGCTAGTGGGAAATGCCAACAGTCAACGCAGACTTTTCTAGAAACAAAGTCCAAGCGAGATGAGTAGATAAGGCAGGATTGAGGCTTGATCAAATAGGATTGGAATTGCAGATAACCAGAGTCTCTTGGAGCACTTGGGTCTCAGTACCCCACCCTAGGGAGGGACTGAGTCTTAGCACTGTCTGGCATCTGAAACAAATGCCTCCTCATTTTCCTTCTCTGGTGTCTCAGCTCATTTCTCTCGAGTTAAATCAGGCAGACTCTTTTTTTGGCTTTAAAAGACAAGGGTTTTTAAGGCAAACTGCATGAGAGGACAACACTGTATCCTTTACGTGGATTTTGGACTCAGAGAGAGTCACCTGTGGGATGGGTAAGGGCAGATTCCTGGAGTCCTTGAACTTCTCTGCATCTTTTTCTTCCTGGGAAGTTGACTTTTACCACAATCTTGACAAAAAGCCCTCCTGAGAGCTTATCCAAGACAATCAGGTTCCAACCCTTGTATGTTTTAAACTTTAAACCAATTCTGGCAATAACATATGTTTCTGCATGATATCATGTTTGGCTTTGAGCTACAGAAAATCTGAAAAATAGTGGCTTAAACACAGAAAGGGATCATTTGTCTTATGTACCCGATGGGGTAGAGATAGGTAGTCCCAAGGCTGCTAATGCTGATGCTCAGCTAGGTCATCAAGGACTGACTTGCCCTCCTCTGCCTTCTTCAGTGGGTGGCCTTTGTATTCTTGTTTGTGAGAGCTCCTCCAGGGATCACATTCCTATTCCCTTGCAAGAAGAAAGGGAAAGGTCCAGGAGGCTTTCCCACAAGGCTTTGTCTTGTATTGAGAAAGGGTGGTTTCCCCAGATAAATCTGCCTATATCTTAGTGGCCAGAACTGGGTAACATAGCTTTCCCCCAGCTGCAAAGTTACTTGGGGAAGTGAAGATATTTACATATTGAACTGGGGACATTGATGATCAACTCCAACAAAGTGGGAGTTGTTCTAGCCGGGAGGGAAGGGAGAATAGGTGGTGGCAAGTGATCTGCCTATTGTAGAAAAAAAAGACAAAAAACAGAGACGCATTTCTCAATTCTTCTTGTCCCATTTATTTATTTAGCCTTTCCCCCTCTTTCTCCTGATCAATACCTTATTTGAAAATAAAGACGCTCTCGGCTTTACCTCAGATAGTTAGTTGAAGCAACTTCCAAGCTATATCCGTAAGTTGATGTCTTTCTGACACAGAAAGCTCAAAAAACATTTCCCCTCCCCCCTTGGGGAAATTTCCCCTTGGGGAAATAAATTTCCTATTCAAAGATAGGACATTGAAGAGGAACAAAAATGTAAATCAGGTTTGAAGGCAGAGATTGAAAATGGGTTTCATGACAGACCGTCAGCATTTTATTTGGGTCACAAAACAGGCCATTTCCTGTCTTCTCGAAGCCCTCCCCTTCCCAAATCACTGCCCTGTAACCTGGTGTGTGAAGATGGGTGCCAGCAGGGCGAGGAGGCAGCAGCCTCCCTGGCCTAAGTGCACGGCTTTTCGCTAATGGCTCTAGACACTGATTGCGGGGCCTGGTCCCGTTCATCATTGTCATAATCACCATCCTATATTTTTGAGTGCCCACAGGGGCATGGCATTGTCCTGCACATAATGTTTACTGTCCTATTTCTGCTGTCCTATTTAGCAAGATTTCGTTCACACTTAGCTTATCTCTGATTATAAGCACTACTGTCCACTGCTGTCAGCTACCTACAGCTAAAGCTTTTTATACTGTGCATGTTCTCCGAAGGAATCCAACAAGAAAGTGACACTACCACTTTTTAGCTCTGGTTTTTCATTATTACTGGATTTACTCAACATGCCCGTTATTAGGTACTATTTTCTTGAATATGGAACTCTGCAAGGACATCACTGAGTTCAAGGTTTGCCAGAAACTTCAGGATTTGGAGGAAAAAGAGAAGGCTAATATTTATCAGTTCTGGGGACAGCGGTCAGTGCTTGATATTGCACTGTTAAGTTATCCTGCTCAAGGGCTAATTAGTGCACACATCTTGTAGAGGAAGCCAGGGATGCTGAAAACGTTTAGATTAGTTGTCCGAAGTCCCATAAGCTGATAAAAGATTGAAACTGAACTTGAACTTGGGTCCTTCCTTAATTATCTTTTAACTACAGTATATCCTTTGAGAAGTGTCATCATATTTCACCGAGAGGTCACAAAACCCAACCCTCATTGGTGAATTCAGTTTAACCTAAAGGACCCACACCCATCAGAGACATGAGTGAGGAAGAACAGATGTTTTCCTAAGGCAAGAGAAGGTACTTAAAAAGCATCAGCATTCAGGATTAAGGTATATTATTTTCTTCAAGGTATATTACATACTATGCTCTTTTAATGTAGTGGAACTAAAATTACACCGCATGCTTGTTTAATGTGGTTTACTTCCCCAAACCTATTTACGTTGGTATTCTGCTTGCTTACTCTAGAAGTGAGTTCTCCATCCTAATGATAGATCTTTTAATGGTCTATTCTTGCTCAGAACACTTTTTTCTAGTAGCAATTTCTAGTGTGATGCTATATTTGACGTGTGCTTTCTTCCTGTTGTTTGAAGGCTTTTGAGATTTTCATACTCCTTCACATCAGCCTCATTGTCCTCTGGCATTATTTCGGAGGGTCACTGGCTTCACATCTATTTCCTGAGTATGTTTCAGAATCCTGCATCTCTCCTCAGTATTTCACGATTGCGGATGGCTTTTCTGTAGCGTGTTTTATTTTCTCAAAGTCTATACTTGTGCAAGCCTGATGCTGCAGCTCACTTCAATAACGATTCAGTAAGAACCTGAACGTTTGCAGATTGCGACTGCTACAGAATCTTATTGGGCCTCCTGGTTCCTAGGTGCTGTGATTTTCTTTATTTCTAATAATTCCATCTGTAATGATTTTAAACTTCATTGTAACTTTGAAAAGGAATCTTGAAGATCTTTTTTGCATGTTTCCTTCTTTACAAAATTTAGTGCAAAGGGCTGCTCAATGGAAAGTGTTTCTATTACAGACTAGAGCCCAATGATGTAGCCCTCATCTCCAGTTTCCCATCCGACGCTCTCTGACCTTTAACCCACATTTCTCACCTGGCAACTTGAGATACACAACATGTCCGTAGCTTTGCAAAGCATTTTCCATTAGCCTCCTACTGTCTTGATATTCAGGCATTGATGACAAGGACAATTATCTAATAATGTACTATTTTGCCGCTTGTACTTCCCTACAATTACATGGTTAGTAGGAAAAAAAAAAGATCAGCCATGTAATATAACCTAACAGAGACTAAAATAAAATATAAAAGCAGATTTAAATGTACTTTTGAAATAAAAAGACCAAGTGGAGGAAAAGAGTCTTGCATGAAAAAAAAAAGAAAAAGAAAAAGAAAATAAAACTAAATGTAAAGGAAAAGTAAAATAGCAACAGCTGTCTATAATATACATGGAAATTAAACTTCATGGTCTTTGCATATTTTAAAATCACATGATCATTATACCGTTTTTACCCATTTGAAAGAAAATGAGCATGCATTAGAATTATCCACAAGGAAGGACTGAGTAGATCCTGAATAAGGTAGCCTGAGATGTTCAACCCGCCCATGTCAAAATGATAGGGAAGAGAAGGATCCAGAAGTGCACCCCTGAGTTGCACACAGAAGACAGAGTGGGGGGCCCAGGCTGGGTGAAGAAACCTGTTGATATCAAAAGAGGACAAGAAAGAAGGGGCTTAGGTTGGGTATAAATATATAAAACTGACCACGGGTATGTAAGATATTCTGAGGTAAAGAAGACTGTTCCATTTCCTATTGATTCTGGTCATGGAATGTAATTAATAAAACATGTCATTGGAAATTACGTTATATCTCATGCTCTTATGATCACTCAACATATATGTAATTCATATAACTGATGGAGAGATGCAGAGAAGACAGTTTATGAATCAAAACAGGCAGGTAAAGACAGGGGTGCCTGGGTGCTCAGTCGGTTAAGCATCAATTCTTGATTTCGGCTCAAAACTTGATCTCAGGGTTGTGAGATCGAGCCTCGCGTCGGGCTCTGCGCTCAGCAGAATCTGCTTGAGGTCCTCTCCTTTTCCCTCTGCCCCTCCCCCTCCCCCTGCACGCTCTCTCTCTAATAAATAAATAAATCTTAAAAAACAAACAGGCAGGTAAAGACAATCAATCCATTTCTTCACAATTTTGGAAATTCTTGCTCTGGCATTAGGAAGGTTTATTTTTCTATTTTACATCAATTTCTTTTGTGATTTAAGCTTATTTATTTTTGCATTATTTTTCCATCAATATAAATATCTGTTTACTTCCTTTCATTCTACTACATTTAAACACTTAATGACAATTAAATTTCCCTTTCCCTTCACATGTTGATTCTTCAAGCCTCCTTTTAATATCTCAAAAAAAAAAAAAAAAAGCCTCCCACAGAGAAGGATTTTATATGTCAAATAGTGGCTGTGGGAAGGGCCAGCCACACTCTTGAGTAAGCAAGAGATTCTCAAGGGAGGAGAGCCCCTGTTCAGAAATAGATCCCTCACATAGGCTACCAATTAGACATCGATTTGTACATAAATATTTCCCTTTAAAAAATAAAATAATTCTAAAAAGGTTAAATTATATTTGTACTTGGTATAAATTCCTTTAATCAGAACATTACTGGCCCTCCCCCTCCCACAATTTTCTTCCTGTTGTTCTCCCAGTCAGGGCACTGGGTAACCCAAAGGGACAGAGATCCTGTGAAGCTTGCCTGAGGGGAAACATTTCAGAAGTCATTCTGAGAGAAATAGCCTCCCTACCCTCCATTCTCCAGGGAACCCCATCACTGCCTTTGAACAGCTCGTCTTGGCCAGAGGTGTTGGAATGTATTTTGTTGATCTTTTTCATAGTCTTTGCCTTGTATATTGCCTCCACCCAAGACCTCTCCTCAAACCTTGGGAGCTAGTTGTTCACGGCTCACTCACTCATGAAGAGTTGTTCCTTAGGTCTTGACGAAATATGGTAGGATATTGATGGGTTCATTCACACAGCCTGAGAGCTTCCTGTAGACAGCATGGCAGTTAGGGGAAGTTAGGGGAAGCCAGGACCCTCCCTTCCTGGGGATCCCTGCCACACAGAATGGTGTAGACTTAAGGACAGCTGGGCACTCAGAAGTAAGTTCTAAATAAATAAAATCTTTAAAAAAAGGGGGGGGGCAGCGCCTGGGTGGCTCAGTGGGCTAAGCGTCTGCCTTCGGCTCAGGTCATGATCTCAGGGTCCTGGGATCGAGTCCCATGTAAGGCTCTCTGCTTGGCAAGGAGCCCGCTTCTCTCTCTCCCTCTGCTGCTCCCCCTGCTTGTGCTCTCTCTCTCTGTCAAACAAATAAATAAAATCTTTAAACAAAAATTTTAAAAAAGTAAGTTGTGTCACGGAATCAGGAAAAGAGAAGGGAAACCTGAGGGTCCAAGAAAGGCTCTACTGGGGATGAGGACAATGAACAACGAACGGGTAACATGGAAGTCCTGGGACTCTCCAGAAGTGATGTGTGGCAGAGGATGCGAAGAGCTTGGTCAGCAACAGGTGAAGGGTTTTAGAAAGACAGAAAGTTCATAAAGAAATTTTTTTTTATACCTTGCAATTTTTACCTAAAGCTTTTAGAGACAATTGAGATGGGATTGGAAATTACTATCTAAGGTAAAATATTTAGCAGACAACCTCAGAAGAGAAATTATATGAAATAAACATTTATTGGCACTCAAATAGGAGTTGGCAATCTTTTTCTGTAAAAGTTTGGATAGTAAATATTTTAGATTTTGCAGGCTCTGAAGCAAAATTGAGGACAGTATGTAGGTATTTATATGAGAGAAGACAGATTTCCACAAATTTTGTACTGATAAAATTCAAAATGTAATAATGATAATTAGTTTTCATTTTTAAAAATACAGGTCTACTAATGAGAAGAATGGAATTTTCTTTTGGGGGGATAATATTTTGCTTAATTGAGGTTCACACTTAGGTTTCGCTATCATCAAAATCAATTGCAGATTCATCCTTAAACTTGGTCCATAATTAAACTTGAAGTATTCCATCTTTGAAGATATCTCTTCACACAGATAGGTATTGCCAAACACCAATGTCCATTTAGGAGCATATGATTTTAATTGAGCATATTTATCAGCTGGGAGGCATATAGAATTCTATTATATTTTCCTCTTGATATTTGATTTTCGCGTGTCATTATATGGCATATTAGTAACTCCAAAGGAAGATTAGGTGGAAGCCCCTCGATTGAACAGTTAATTGAATTTTGAAATATGAAGGGTTTTTCCCCCCTTGCATTTTGATTAAGGTCTGAAAAGCCCTGCTGGAAATACACGGTTTGAACTTGGAAAATATAGCTGCTGCAAATTTGTGTAGAAATGGAGATCTTGTTTTTTGTTTTAACTTTAAATAGTACATGCCATGTATAACGGAGCTTTCACACTACTTTGTTTCAAACAACGCTAGTTGTCATAGAAATGACTTCACTGTAGTGTAAGTTTTGCATATAAACCCTCTTTGACCTTGTAATTTTGTGTTGAATTCATTAAGAAACGTTATTAAGTTGGCACTAAAAGCTAATTTCCAACTAGTGTTTGAGAGTAGTAGTTAAGGGTAGCACTTCAAGCACTTGAAAATACAAAAGCCATGCTCAGCTTGTGGGCTGTACAGAAACAGGTCGTGGATGGGATTTGGTCTGTGTGCCTGGGTTTGCAACCTCTGAATTACACCGATAGAACCTCTGGAGTCCGACTCCCTAGGTTTGAATTCTGGCCATACTCGCTTAGGAGCCCGGTGACTTTGGGCTAATTACATAATGTCTTTGAAGCCTCTAGGCTTCAAGGTAAGAATTCTCCGCTTCATAGAGTTGACAGGATTAAATGAAGGGAGTGCGTGGAATAATATAAACAATTAGTATGTAGTTTTCAATAGTAAAATAACCCCCCCCCCATAATGCTATAAATAGATCAAAGATTCAACCATGTAAAATGAGGGGGAGCAGAGCGGAGGGAGGAGGCAAGGAATGGCGTTGTTCTTGTCATGGTAAAGCTAATGAGATGAACTCGGGTCAGCCTGCTGGGGAGGATGCCAATCATGGGCCACCTTCCATCTGCAGTCTGGTTATTATTGAGGGATTTTGCTGTGTTAGAATGACTACAAATATTTTATGAATATTGCCATCATGATACTCTCTTTTTTTATTCTTTATAGCCCCCTTATGAGATAGGTATTCATACCATTTTATAGACAAGAAAGTCAAGGTCGCCAGCCTCGAATTTACTCAGTTCAGCTTCTTCTACCTGGTCATGCTCAACAAATCCAGCTTCCCCAGTTCTGTGCTGTTCCCTGGCTCATCCTGTTTTGCGTTTTTCCAGAGTAACCACAGGTAGCGAGCAGAGCATGATTCATGGGTTTTGCTTCTCCTTGGATCTCGGAACTGCCTTTAAAGATATTTTATATATGACCCGAATGTGTGCCTATCTCCTTCCGCACTGGATGAGCCTAAAAAGTTAGAGGCGTGCCTTCTTTATTTCTGTATGTATAGAGATGACTACTGAGTAGTTCTTCGGGGGAAAAAAAAAACAAGTACTGAATCATGTAGCAAACAAATGAATGAAGATTCTTATAAAAACAAAGTAGTATTTCATTATTATTCCTCATGAAGGACAAAGCCCTTCAGTCATTTCTTTCATTGTGCTCATTATTTTCGCATTCTTTTCTATATTATATTTATAAACTAAAAGAAACCTTTTATAGAAAGAACATAGATTAACACGTGTTCATGTTCAGATGCCAAATTCGCCATTCAAAAGCTGTGTGAACTTACACAAAAATTTCACTTCTCTGTTCATTTTCTGATCTAAAGGCTATCTTTAAGATCAAATTTAATTCTGAAATTCTATAGCAGTTTTTAAAACATAAAGTTTAGCATTGATAATAGGTTCTGTATTATACATTTATTTTTTTGGAAAAATAATTTCTAGGATATAAATGAGGACTTAAAAATGTCTCGGCTCTACGTTGTTTTAGGAGACGAATAACATCCTTTTATTTTTTGGTAGAAACACTTAAAGAAAACGTATTTGGTATATGATGACTAAGTTTTGTTAAGTGTCCTTGGATTTTTTTTTTTTTAAAAGATTTTATTTATTTATTTGAGAGAGAGAGAATGAGAGAGAGCGAGTACATGAGAGGGGGGAGGGTCAGAGGGAGAAGCAGACTCCCTGCTGAGCAGGGAGCCCGATGCGGGACTCGATCCAGGGACTCCAGGATCATGACCTGAGCCGAAGGCAGTCGCTTAACCAACTGAGCCACCCAGGCGCCCTGGATTTTTTTTTAATACACCCTAACAGCAGTCTAACTTGATGCATAACTGAAATTCCACATTGGGATTTTTAAACCATATTCAAAAGTCACTGCCAGTAAGACCAGCCTCTTAACTGTGGCTTCTACACTGATGTCAGCAACCCAAACTGAAAAGGACTGAGCAGGCCTGGCGGGAGGAACCAAGTTAATTTCTCTACCACCTCCTAGAGATTTACTTTATCTGAGGGACTTCATATATTAAAGAAAAACTCTCATCAGGTGTGTATACTCATTTTTCTCTTCATCAGCTCAATGCTGAGTATGATTTTCGATATTTATTACTGGAAACGGAATCAGTTATTGCTATACACCTGCAACATACATCCTTCTTCTGACAGCAGTAACCAGCATGTGCTGGTTTTCCAGGCACTTCTGCTTTCCTAAGGCAGGACTAGGGGTCGGCTGTCTTCTTCCTGTGGTGTTCCCAGTCCCACGCTTAGAGCCGGACACATAATGCCTGACTCAAATAAATAAACACCAAATGAGAGCATGGATGAAGGCATTATCACGTTTGATGCTCACGGCATTATCCCCATTAGACAGATGAGGAAAGAAAGGATCAGACGGGTTAATTAAGGAATATTTTACAAAGTCACGGGGAAGATAAAGCGGTAGTGCTAAGACTGAAACCATATCTTCTGAGTGGAGAGCCATTATCTTTTCAATTACTGCAGGCTGTTTCTACCCGCAAATCATTAAAGCTGTACAGGTCTTTAGAGCTGACCTATCAAGTCACGTTACTTTCAGAAGATTGTATTATGAATACTTCATACACTGTCTCTAGCAGTTTTATGATGTTTAGAATCATAAAACAGCCATAAGCTTCCTCAGCACAAAAGCACCAGGAAGGCCAATTGAAAAGCTTGCCACAAACTTTTAATGTGGGTCTGTAGAGGATTAGGGTCCCCGTAAACGTTCCGGGGCACTCCCCAGGGAGTTTGGTGGCATACGATTTCCCACAACTGTTCAGAAGTTCCATGAAGTTCGGAACATTTTTGTGCTGCTTAGGCAAGTATGTTATCTGCAGGCTCTAATTTCTAAGGTCCAAGGAAAAGAAATGGTCATGGAAACTTTCTCTGGGGGCTTTGTCTGGTAGAAAGCAAGCTCACTCATCCCAAACAAACCATTTCTAAGAGAGCAACAATTTTGTTGACTACATTTAAAGATAGAACACGCAGTTCCCAAATGCAATTTCAGTTTTCCAAAGGACAGTTTTATTCTTTTCAGAAATGCCTTGGTGATTTTTTTTGTTGTTGTTGTTTCTGTTTTGTTTCGTTTTGCTTAGAAGCACTGCTTAGTGCTCCTCCTTAGTCAACATGAAAAAGAAAGAAAAGAACAAGCAAGCGAATGATCCTCCTTTGGCCTCAAGGCGGTGGATTGAGGATGCCTCTTAAATACAAACAGGTGCTCTAGGTGACACTGGTAAAGACTTTTCAAATCAGCCTAAAACGCTCTTCAGACACTGCCGTAGTCAGACGGACTCAGATTAAATGTTTTCTTTCTTTTTTTCCTATATGTTTATTTTCCATTGTGCTTTTAAGAAATCCCTCTAAAAGTACTGACATCTCAGTAATAAGATGTTAATATCTTACATTAAGAATAGGATTACATTTACTTGCAGTGGCCGATCTTGGGTTCTATTATATTCAGCATAAGATTTTTTTTCTTTTGACAACTGTTATTAAAATGACTGATTCCATGCTTTCTGAATCTGTGCTATCAGCCCTTAGTATATATGTGTGTGTGTGTTTATTTTTTTAAAGAGGAAATTAATAGGAATTTAGCACCAGGAGCAGCAACTGAATCAATATTTTTGGACATTTGTATACTGTTTTGGCTGTGGAGGAGAGGAAAAATAATTTTCCCTCTACCCTTCAGAGTTCTTAGCTGAGACCACTGTAATAAAAGACACATTAACAAGAGTAAAACAAATAGGCATCTGATTAACATGTATACCTCAAATATGCTTGGGAGGTGCCCAGGGAAAATGAGCAACCCTCTGAGGTGGTTTAGAATTTAGGCTTCAATACCATTCTAAGAGAGAAAAGGAAGGGGAGGCAGGCCTCTTAGAGGGGAGGAAATGGTTTTTAGGAAAAATGAATGGGCCCTTGAAAGAACAGATGGGAGGTGTGATAGTTTGTGACTAAGCATGTCTGGGTGTGGGGTCAACTTCTAGGCTCCTTTCCTGTGACGAGAATCAGTTTTCCCTGGTTGATGATGCTCCCAGCAGGGGGATTTATGACAATTGGTTCCCTTTGGAGGATCTGTATTAAGGCAGATAAAGGAGTTCAGAGAAAGCCTCTCCCTGCATTTGCTGCTTCTCAGGTGCTTTCAGCTCAAAATAATCAATGTGCCAAAGCGGCATTTTTTAGGGTGATATATTCTACTACACTTCATCTGCTTTGCATCTTTCATATATTCCTTGTAAGTAGGACATAAATGCTTCAAATATGGGTAATTCCTTAGGAAGTGCGATTTCCCCAGTTTAATTAATAAGTTCATAACTAACTTTGTGATTATTTTTATCTATGTAAAATTTATATTTGAAAGGATATTCACTTTAGGAAAACGAAGATGGGTTTAAATTTGAAGTTGTTTATTTTGGGCATCTTACTAGATTAGGAACTTTACTAATGGCTATAGTCTATCATTCACAACTGTATCCTCAAAACTGAGTTGATGATTGACCATATTAAACAGTCAGTAAATTTTGTTAGCTAACCGAATGAAAGGCAGTTAAACCATACATACCATGTCTTCATCCAGGGGTCAGCACACTAGAGTCAAATCTGGCCCATGGTCTGTTCTTGTATGCCCTGCAAGCTAAGAATGCTTTTTTACATTTCTAAAGGCTTGTAAAAATAACAATGAAGCATATGTGACAGAGACTATATGACTCACAAAGCCTAAAATAGTTACTATTTGCAGACCCATCTTTACTCTTAAATATACACTTTTTTTTTTTAACAGAGGTATTCTATTTTTTTCCCCAAAGATCCTATTTATTTATTTATTTGTCAGAGAGAGAGAGGCAGGCAGAAGGAGAAGCAGGCTTCCTGCTGAGAAAGGAGCCCAATGCGGGACTCAATCCCAGGACCCTGGGATCATGACCTGAGCCAAAGGCAGACGCTTAACTGACTGAGCCACCCAGGGGCCCTCCTTCACGCTTGTTAACAGAACTCCTATTTTATTTGGCTTACATTGTACCTACCTCTAGGGATGAAATGTGGTAGATCAAAGCCTGTCTCAGCCATTCCATCTCTTTTTACTAGTGACTTGTCTGGGTAGACATGTGACTCAGTCCTGGCAGGTGAAACTGAAGGGGGAATGTCCAGGAAGCCATCTGGGGAGGATTTTACTTCCCTTTTAAAAGGAAACATATAGAAAGGAATATACATGTTTGCTCCCACTTTGTTCCTTGGGAACTTGACTATTTGCAGACATGTTTTGGATCTTTGGCAGTCATCTTTTTTTTTTTTTAAGATGTTATTTATTTATTTGACAGAGAGAGAGAGACAGTGAGAGAGGGAACACAAGCAGGGGGAGCGGGAGAGGGAGAAGCAGGCTTCCCGCTGAGCAGGGAGCCCAATGTGGGGCTTGATCTCAGGGTCCTGGGATTGTGACCTGAGCTGAAGGCAGATGCTTAACAACTGAGCCACCCAGGCGCCCCGGCAGTCATTTTTTGACCATGAAGGAAAGACCAAACAATTGATAGCTATGCTTACCTAAAATGTTATCACTGATAGGCTGTTGGACTGACCTCCGAAACATCTCCCTCCGGTCTCCTCAACATGGTAAAAGAGCACAGCTTTATGGTTTAGCCACTGTTAACTGCACTCTGCTACTTGCTGCCAAAATATCCTAACTGATCCTTTCAGGTTTTAAATCTGTTCTAATAATGAGCTAGATTAAATTATTAAGTTTGTTTGGAATGAGGAGCTTTTTCAAATGACTTGGAGTCATGAATGAAATTATGATATTATCCAGACAAGGACTGATGTAACCTGGTATTGCCTAATCTTGGAAGTAACCATTTAGTCCTAGATTTGTATGAGAAAGGTAGCCAGTTGGAGAGCAGAGTGGATTCAATCATGAGAAAACAATTTAATTTTCCCATTTGATTAAGAAGTAACTGTGTGTGTAAAGAAGTGTGTGTTTATGTGTTTATGTGCACGTTCTTTGTGAACATAGAATGCATACACCATGCTCTATCAGTTATTGTTCAGAATACAATAGACCAGGGATTCAGAGGGGTAAAGCCATCGACCTGTCAATGAAGATGTTACAAATCCATGCTCTAGAGTTCATGCTCTTGAATTTCATTAAGAACCCCCAAGTTCTTCCCTCAATGCCTGTTTCAGAATGGATAAAAATGCAACGTTCCTGTGATATTATCTTACCTTATTTCTTTATTTTGACATATCGACTTGGTAACTGCATTTTGTGGCCACGTCGGCAACTTTGCAGGGCTCACAAGGGCAGAGTAATACTTTTCAGACTTCTAGTGACTCTACATTAGCTTTGTTAACTGTTGCAATCCTGCTACAAACTAACATTCATTTAGTTTGAGTGCATGTTTTCTTGAAACTTTCCAAGTAACTCATGGTCGAGATATTTTTCTCAGTTGTTGCATATCTTATTTATCTATGTATATATATCTATGAATAACACTTTGGATGGACATTCCATACACTCATCCATCTCTGGCTTGTATTACCTTCTAGTATTGTTAGATCATCTATAAAATTTCATGCATTATTCTATTCCTGTCCGTTACTGCAAAATTCTAACTACCTGGTAGGGGTCCATGCTTTCTGAATTTGTAAAGAGACAACTCCCTGCTCCCCACTAAGCTGCTTTCATAAAACAAATTGAGAATGGAAAATTTATTTATCTAAAGGAAGAAAGGGGTACATTTCCTATAATAAAATTCTCACATGTACACAGTGCTTTACAGTATAAAGTGCATTCGTATTTCTTATGTTATCCTCATAAAAACTCCATAAAGTCACAAGTATTGCTTTTTGTGTCCATTTTATATTTAAAAATACAGAGGCTTAAAGGTTAAGAGATTTGCTCAAGTCACTGCCCTGCAAAGAAACAGATTCTGACTCTAAACTGGGATCTCCTAATTCTACTCTCTGCCAGAAGTAGGCCATTTGTACCATTTTTGTTTGTTTGTTTGCTTAGTTCTGGTATCACCACCATCTTTTTGAATGACTTTTGGAAATAATTACATTTAAAAATTGAAATTTTGTCAGAGGTAGCCAATTAATTAGGTTGGCTGATATCTGGCATTTTCACTGAACCCAGCGAGCTTATTTAAAAATGTGTCCATCAATTTCTCTTTTAAATACATACAGGAAAAGTAATTCACCACATATTAGGAATGCATAGAAATTGTTTGGAAATGTTTGAATACTGTGTATAAAATCAGTGTAGTACATACAACTACAAATTCTATTGGTATAATGTGTCAAATGTCAGCGTCAGTTGAAGATTGTAACAGAAAGTCTAAACATGAAGGTCCTCAGTGAATTTACGATGCTATCTTCTTTGGCTCATATCCTCACCAGATGACAGAATCCTGCATACCTGACTGCCAGGCTTTATTGGTGGTCCACATATGTGCAGTGCTCGTTCCATTTTAATTAACCTCAAGACTATAGTTTACATGGATGAGCGGGGCTCCCTAATTATTTTCACAAAACTAGTGATCTGTCCAGAAATGAAGGAAGAGAGAAGATATGAGGTGTTAGAGCCGTTGCTAAATCTCACACAAATAGGCATGGGTACTAGAAAGTATAACAAATCACTGGTTTTTCATAAAAAAAAAAGACTTTTGTCCATATTATTTAATTTTTGTTGAAGGTGTTACAGCTAACTCTAGAAATGACTCGGGCTAATTCTTTTTGTACACTTGTCTATAAATATATATATATATATATATATATATATATATATATATATTAGAGTGCATTAAAAATATGCCCTAAGGTAATATTTTTCATTTTCATAATGTATGTGAAAAGTTATTCTTTTTTTTACCCTCTGAGGATAGCTAAGACTGGGAACTGAATTCACTGTTACTCATATGCTGGCCTTGGCAAAGAAAGGCCAGGGTTATCTTAGAATCACAGCTTCATTATTGAGATAAAATGGAGGAGATTTTACTGCTCTTTATGTAACTAAATGAAATCATTATCATGGAAAATTTTCTGCACAGCTGTTAGGCTGAAACAAAATTTGCATTATCAGTAATCCCTTTATATCTTTGACATGATTCATAGCTTTTCACATATTCTCTGGTCTGAAAATGAAATAGAATCCGAAACCTTCCATAGGTAAATATTGTGTATTTGTTGTCTTACTATCGATTCTGTAGCTTGTTTCTTAATTCAGTGAACATTCAAATGGTTAAATTGCCAAATCAGGACAATTTATCCTCTCAGGGACTCACAGACGAAGGGCCAAATGGCCAAGCAGGTCTTAAAATAGCCAATCTGGTTTAGTCTTAAACTTTAAGACACTAAGGTAAGGGTCTCCAAAGAGGCTGTTATTTAGGCCACTCTGATGTCATAGGTATATGCTGGAGTGAAGGTTATGTTGTGCTCCAACATAGGGACCTGGCTAGGTCCATGGTTAGGGACCTGGTGACTGATGTATTACCTGACCTACCTGACCGTATCTGACAAAACTTCTCCAATATATTTACTAGTATTGCAAATATATTTAATTTCCTCTGATTGTCTAAATCTCCAATGATTATGAATGTAGGCAGGGAAGATAGAAGTACAGTACACTGGGGACCTTAAAACCCCATGTATCAATCCAAGCCCAGTAATGAGTCTGTCTGTGCTCAGACCTGAAAGGTCTGTGAATTTCCTTTTCCAGTCTCGTGGGAAGTGGACCTATGCCTTTTTGGCAAAGATTTAGCAATCATAATGTCCTTCCTCCAGGGAATCTTACTCTTTATTTGAGGGACCCTTGGTCTTGAGAAGCAATTTATGTCAAAGAATTAGATGGGGTGGTCTTCTACTGACCCTATGATGTCACGGTCAGGTTTCTGCTGACAACACGAGAGTGTGTTTGTTCAGATTGAGTTGGACTCTAGTAGTCAGCCCGACCACTTTAGTCCAAGACATAGCATGTTTACTTAACAACTACTAAAACTCCCTCTGGGGCAAATTATTCTGATGACCTTTCTGTCCCCGCTGCCTGTTTTTGTAATCACAAGCACCTTGTTTCCACTAGTTCAGTGCTTAGTCTTTCCCACTGTGGGACCCAACCATCCACGCTGAGTCTATTTCCATAGCAGGATTTTCTAACTTCCTACCTGGCCTCCTACTAGAAACAGCCATTTTTATAGCATCTTTCAAGGTGCTGTGAATATCTTTTAATAAGAATACATATTTAAAAATGCTTCATTTGGAAATAATTTCCAATTTACAGCAAAGGTGCAAAAAAAGCACATAAAAGAACAATAATAGGCCCCTCGCCAGGTTCCTTTATTGTTAACAGTTTGCCCCATTTGCTTTATCATTTGGATTTCCTCTCTCTCAACAGTTGGGAGTACATTGCATACCCCTTGGTCCTTTACCAGTAAATAATTTATTTCCTAAGAAAAAAGATAGATTCTTATGTAACAACTGTACAATTCTTATCTTTAGTAAATTCAACATTAATTCAATACCTTTGTTTCATCTGTCATCCATATTCCAATTTTGTCACACCGACCCAATAACACCCTTTACTGAATTTGCTTGTCCTCCAGTATAAATACTCTAGGATTCCGTATTGCATTTAATGGTCATGTCCTTTTAGGCTCATTTAATCTGAAACATTTCTAAGGCTTTTCTTTGTCTTTTGTTACATTAACATTTATGCAGAATACAATCCTCTCCTCCTTTCAAACAACAAAATACAATGTTCCTCTTTTTGAGTTTGTTTCCTCATGATTAAATTTAGGTTATGTATTCCCAGCCAGAGTATGACACAGAGGATATTGTGACTCGATGTCTGAGAGGCACACAATGTCTATCCACATCTTTATCATCCTGTCAAGGTATTACGTCATTTCTCCATTGAATTGTTACTATTCTTTGCTTTGCAATTAAGAAACAATTAGTAGAATAATTGAAGATCATACTAATATTCTGCTCCTTATCAGAATCTGTTCCCCTAGTTTTAGCATCAATGGGTGATTCTTGCCTGTAACAATATTTACAATTATGATTGCAAAATGGTCTTTTTTTCCAACTCTAGCATTCCCCTGCATTTACCAGTCCACATGTGTCATTCTTCTAAAGAAAGAGCCCCTGTCTTCTTATTTCCTTATTTATATACTTTGTGTATATAAGTATGTATGTTACATGTAAGTATATATATTTTGTGTATGAGTCATACTAAAATATGGACTATTTTAGAAGTGTAATATATATGTACTTATATATATATTACATAAACAATTATTTATATTTATATATTTTGATATGGACTCAAAGTTTCCCTTTTTTTTTTTTTTTGAGAGAAAGACATAGAGAGAGAGAGCACAGGCAAGGCTGAGGGAGAGAGAGAGAGAAAGAAAATCTTACGCAGCCTCCATGCTCAGCGCGGAGCCCCTCACGGGCTCGATCTCACGACCCTGAGGTCATGACCTGAGCTGAAATCAAGAGTCAGACGCTTGGGCGCCTGGGTGGCTCAGTTGGTTAAGCGACTGCCTTCGGCTCAGGTCATGATCCTGGAGTCCCTGGATCGAGTCCCGCATCGGGCTCCCTGCTCGGCGGGGAGTCTGCTTCTCCCTCTGACCCTCCCCCCTCTCATGTGCTTGCTCTCTCTCATTCTCTCTCTCTCAAATAAATAAATAAAAAATCTTTAAAAAAAAGAAAAAGAGTCGGACGCTTAACCAGGTACCCCATAGTTTCCCATTTTTTTTCCCCCGGTGGTTTATAACATATTTTTTTCTCTAATTATTTTGTTTACCAATTTATATTTTAAATGGCTAGGTAAAGGGAGGATCTTCTAAGCCTCCTCAGGAGAAATTCTTATAGATTAAATGATTTGGGGGCACAGCAGATAAATGCATTCTATTCCTATCTTTCTAAGTTTTAAAATTCCTTCTTGCATATTACAAGAATAATTTTAGGCACCTCACGTTCATTCAGTATCGTCCGCCCAACTGAGTCCGGGTTCCAGGCAAGTAGCCAAGTCAGCATCTCATGCCAAACTGGGAAACTTGAGTTGCATATTGAGTGTATCATCTCTGATAGCTATCACTATATTGATATACTTGGCCCGACCTAGAATTATATTTCTTTTTCCCTTGTTATCTCTCTTAGAACCCATTCTCATATGTATTCCTTAGCTTTCTCTACGTACATATTAGCCAAATCCTGGATCTATTTTGATAGGTAATGTAATGCCTTCCACGTTACCCTCTGTATTTGTCTCCCTGGGACAAGCTGGGAGCCAACTCTGGTCCTAGGGATACTGTCCATGAGGCGCAGTAAAGGCAGAGTTGGGGGAAGGGTATTGCCGGCCTTTGTAAGGGGAAGGTATCACAGGGTCTCCAAACAACTCTGGTTTGTGTCATCAGAGGGGAGGAAGAACTGTTTCTGCTGGCAAAGAGATACTCTCTGGTCTTTAGGGATATAGAGGAGTCGGGTTCATCTGAATCCACCGAAATGTCTTCTGTCAGAATTCTACTTTCTCTTAATAAATCCTCAAGCTTTGACATAAGAGGCACAATGAAGCTTTGCACTCAGTTTATGTTTGATTTAGAAAATTAAAGGAACTGACTCTGATTTCTGGCTTGACAGGTCAGCGTTGTGGCTGCAAGAGATCATGATAGATGTTCCTTAATTTTCTAACCATGTCTCAAGCTGAGAATTTAAAACCCAGAGGTCCCATTTTTTTTCTCTTCTTTAAACTCTCCCGTGTCATGAGAAATAGCTAGAAGTCTGTATTCCTCCTTTCCTCCATCACCCTCCATCACAGCAGTCATTTGGTCTGCTCCAACCTCCTCCCCCTTAGTAGGCACTTTATTTCAAGAGGTTAAATGTGATCATATAAGTCACTGTGCCACAGGCTGGTGGTTTCCAGATTTTCCTGGTTTGGGGACCTCTCCCTGCTTCACTCCCAGACAGGTCTGGCTACTTCTAGAATTAGACACTGTATCAGTCAGGACTCAGTGTAAAACCAGGATTTAGTCTAATTTTTTTAAAGAGGACAAAATGAATGACAGAGAATCATAGGCTTACATTAAGGAAAACTGGAGGGATGACTGCTAATCGAGCCACCGGAAATGATGTCACAGCCAGGAAAACATAAAAAGGAACAAGAAAATGGCTTCAGTCTCCTTTTCACTTCCCAAATCTCACTCAAAGGCATTTAAGCTGAGGAACCTATGTTGCATCCAGAACCTGAGCTGCGACGGGTAAATGCTGTTTTCAGCTTTTCCAAACCTCAATGAAAGATAGGGCGAAATCTAGTTTGAAGGTGACATCCGCAATATTTAGCGTGGCTCACCAGTGAGAATTGCCACACTTAGACTCAGGTGCAATCAAACCCATTTATCTATTTTTAATGAGAGTTGTAAGCAGTAAATACTTGACTCAAATCTCACACTGTGTACTTATAAATCATACTTTACAAAACTCATAAAATGGATGATTCTGACTTCCTTGGACTAAAGCCTATGACACTTATTTTCCTCCTTTGCTTAATATTCTTAAATCATGAAAATAAATGGCATCTAGCTTATGACTAAAGTGATTTTGATATTTAGTCTTATACTTAATGTATTTTTCTTTTCTAATAAAGCTTTGATATATTAAAGTCAATTAAACAGTAATTGCATATGACTCATTAACATATCTACAGCTCAGTCAGAGCAAGAACAAGCTGATTTTTTATTTTTTATTTATTTATTTATTTTTTAAATATTTTGTTTATTTATTTGACAGAGAGAGACACAGAGAGAGACGGAACACAAGCAGGGGGAGTGGGAGAGGGAGAAGCAGGCTCCCCGCGGAGCAGGGAGCCCGATGCGGGGCTCGATCCCAGGACCCTGGGATCATGACCTGAGCCGAAGGCAGACGCTTAACGACTGAGCCACCCAGGCGCCCCGAACAAGCTGATTTTTTAACAAAATGGTATGGAAGATCCAGTCCACCCCAGGGTAAAGGAGAGTCTTATCTTCTCACTGAGGTGGTTGGGTCATAGTGTGCTGACCATATGTCATACTTTTGGCTGCTAACTAATAGAATGGCTTATTAATGTAATTATGTAAATTATGTATTTGTTAATACAGTTGTAAGCATACTTTTTATGTTGTTGTTGTTGTTGTTATCCGTGACTGCATTTTTAACTGAAGTAGAAAATCATAGGGAAAAAAATGGAAACTATAACTGTAGGCTAATTGGCTTTGAAGCTTTGGGGGATTCATTTTATTGTGGAAGATTCCACTGAAAGGCAAATGCTCATACACAGCATGAGAAGTATCGACCACACGGAAACCACAGGAGAAAGCTCAATTGGCTTGCAATGCTATCTGATTCAGAGGTGCATATACATAAACCAACTTTCATTGTGTTTATTTGTGTTTATCTCTTCTAGGCAAGGACTTACTCATTACTTGAAATTCAAGGAAAGGGAAAAAAAAGACGAAGACAAGAGAAAAGAACTTTTTAAAAAGTATCTTTCTTTTTATTGGAGGTCTTCTTTGAAGTTTTCCATTTTGCGGTAAATTATTTTGCTGCATTTCACATTTTAATTTATGCTTGCAAACTTTTATTTGTTAATACATTAACTTTTGTAATTCTGGAGTAAGCATATTTATTCTCTAAGCTTTGATATAAGAATAATCTCCTCCATCAGGGAATAAAGAAAATAAGGTGGCATATTAGAGTCAGGTTTTCAATTATTACCTGGCCTTTTACATAGGAGAAGCTGACACTTAAGAACACCTTTCCAAGGCGAAATCCTCTCGGTGCTCTGAAGGAGTCAGCTTGGGTTGGGGCTGTGAACACCATTGGTGTCACAGGGAATAAAACAGCTTCCCTTCTGATCGAGTAAATCTAGAAGATTCACTCCATTCTCCACATTTCTCTGAATGATGTTGATTAATCTTTGGAAGGGATAACCTTAAGGGATACATGGCACAAAATTTTAAACATTATTTCACATGGTATTTTTCTAATTGACTGAAAATACGTATTTCCGATGATATCACCACAATCAGAATATGACCCAACTGCATGCAGATACAGAATATGACGCATACAAAAATATCACTGTAGCAAAGCAGAAGAGGGATCTGATTTTTGCTGCACTAGAATGCAGGTCTACAGAGCACCTAACTCTAAACTGTGCTTCTAACCTGATAGAGCTACCGGATCAAGAGAACCAAGCATGATATTTGACTCTTGAAATCAGCAATGAAAAGAAAGGCTTCATTGAAGGTGGTGCAAAGATCATGTTGGGTTGCATATTTGAAAGGACGGTAAGTATCCAGAGGATACACTCATGCAAGGCTTTAATAAACATAAAGGGTATGGAAGAGCAGAAAGAAATCACAGGCAATCATGAATCATAATGAAGTCCACACATCTCCAGGCACAGTCCATCAAGGTCCTTCCTCAGCCACAGAAGATGTCCTTCATCTCTGGATACAAATGAGGTATCTTGGTGTCTGGGGAGTCCAAGCTCAAGTGTACCAGGGGACTTGTATAGCCCCCCGCATCATACAGGCAAAGTAGGTTGGCTAGTCCGTTAAACCAGGTACAACTACCAATCCGTGCCTGCTTTGCAAACCATACGGACACACATAACCAAGCCCCCACCTCTACTGTCTTTGAATTTTTACTTCTGTTGCCTTGATTTGCAATATATCTGTGTTTCCGGATTCCTGATCCCTCATCTGACTTTTATTCTCAAAATCATTTATTCCCCTGACCCTTTTCTCCTCCTGGCTATTGACCTAGTGCAGCGATTTGGAAGAGAAAATAAGAGTAAAGACATAAAACCATCTACGTCTTTTCTGCCTGCAAGATTGTCTTTTATATTATGGTGTTTGGTGATACATTTGAAGGTTTAAGTTGATGGGACAGGAATTTGGGGGTAAAGAATTTAAAATGACTTATTTGAGATGGAGGCAAGAGAATACTTGCCTTATCTGCTATTTAGATGTAGGGCATTCATCGTAAATTTATCAATTATACATGGAGAATAGCTTTTGATTACACGGCATTCACGGCAACAAGATTCTATCTGCATTTCTTATTTTTATATTCACATTTTTTTGAGAAAAATCTAAGAGATGTTATTGGTAATATTAGAGCTCTTAACTTTATTTATTTATTTATCTTATTTATTTATTTTTATTATGTTCAGTTAGCCACTGTGTAGTACATCATTAGTTTTTGCTGTGGTGTTCAGTGATTCATTAGTTGCATATAACACCCAGTGCTCATCAGAGCCTTAACCTTAAATATGGCTGGTCTGTCCACCACATGCCACATAGAACATGTGCAATTACATTTCATTGCAATGTCACTGAGGTCACCTGGGTTGGAACAAGATTTCCTCGTTACTGCAATGGCCCTCAACATTCGCCTATAGCATGCACGGCTGATTCTCATTTACTGGTCTGTCTTACAAAAGCTGATTTGACTGTACGTGTTGACCCAGGGTGTTTCTCGAAGTTGCCAGAAAGAACATAATTGGCATTTTTCAGTTTGCTTAATGTCCTGATGAAGGTCAGTATCTCCCAAGTGTTTTCTATAGAAATCAATTCTCGGAATAAAGACTTTCTTGGTTCTTCGGGAGGCATATGACAAGAAGAAAAATAACAAAATTAACAGTGAGTACTCGCCACGTGTCAAAGTTGTCAACTATATAACTTACTTTAACCCTTAATAATTTTATGAGAGGATAACTTATTATCACCATTTTACAAATGCGGAAACTAAAGCACAGAAAGGTTTAGTAATTTGCCCAATTGCACACAGTAGGAAAAGTGTGAGCTGGTATTTAGGCAGATATATTGGTGAGAACGTCCCAGAGTTCACACAAGATGAAACAAAGCAAGAAAAGCCACAGTAACAATAATTTTAAAAGTTCTTAAACCATGGTTCTTTATACACATTTGTCCTTGGAATGTGCTTTATGAGTAACATCCATTACTAGAGTGTATGCTTTGGGAAATGATTCATTTGATTTGGTGAGGCTCTCTACGCTGTACTTGCAGACCCCAGCTAAGCTCTGAAGTGGCAGAGTTGCTTAGGGAACCTCGAGTGAACAGGTCTGAAGTTTTTCAGGGTAAGGGAGAGGGTTCAAGATATCTCATCACATTTACTTTAGAAATCCACAAAGAGTTTGAGATAAGCCCCCCCCCCCGCCAAATTTCCCACTCTGACTATGAGCATGTTGCATCAAGGCAGGAATGTTTGTTCACGTTGTTCTCTTCTTTATCCCTGAGAGTTAGCATAATGCCTAGACCATAGCAGGCACCCAAAATATGATGAAGAAATGAATCAAATCGCTACCACAGCTCATAACTTTACTGTATACCAGATATGTTCTAAACTCTGGAGTAGAGAAGAGACCGGCAAAGTACAATGGAAAGTGCTTTCAAAGGTCTGTCACATGCATCCCCTGTCCCTCTTATTCCTCATCCTCATTGTTATTCCACAGCACTCAGGAAAATTAAGATCCATGCTCCAACCAGCTAGAAGAGTTCCTTTATTTGGCATATGGTTTTCTATGAGGACAAGGAAAAGATTTTCATTCACTAATTTAGATAGTGAATATTTTTTTAAGATTTATTTATTTATTTGAGAGACAGAGAGAGAGCAAGTCGAGGGAGGGGCAGAAGGAGAGGGAGAGAATCTCAAACAGACTCGCTGCTCAATGTGGAGCCCGACTCGGGGCTCCATCTCACAACCCTGAGATCAGGACCTGAGCCCAAACCAAGAGTTGGACACTTAACCAACTGAGCCACCCAGGCGCCCCAATAGTGAGTATTTTTTGAGGGCTTATTATGTGGTAGCATTTGCATGCCTCCTTATTACACTAGGAAGCCAATGGAAGACTCTAGCAGGTATGTGACATGATCCTACCTATGTTTTATAAATATGACTCATTCTGCTTTTTATATTTTTACAGCAATAAATAGCTATGATGATTAATAGCACATTTTTTTGACAAGATTATTTATTCCTTTTAACAGATGTTTTCTTCATTATTTCAGCTAGTTCACTTGTATTACACCATGTGGAAAACTCCTCTGAATACAGAACACCTATTTACAATCACTTTTGAATTAAAGTATATTTTAACATAAATGAATACAATATGTACAAAAAGCAAATTTATGAGATCTTTGCAAGTTATTGTGAAATAAAGGAGAAGATATGTGACAGAGATACTGTTAAGTGCTTCGCGGTATTGTTGATAAAAGTTACCCCAGGTAACTTTTCCAAAGCCATCCAATGCTCATTGGCGGTTATGTGTGTGTTAAATAACATGAGCGTACTTAGATATTTAGACAATATTTGCTATAAGGAGTCCTGATGCAGTGATAGACAAAATGTAACTATTGTAATTATTAATACATCATTCTATGACAGAATTAACAAACGGATTCAGGTTTACTCTTTCACCCATATTTTAAATATAATGAATTAAAAGGCAAAAATGCCAGCCTTTTAGTGGAATTCATTAAAAGGAATACTTATGCTGACCTGTATAAGGAACTGCTAAAACTAACAGGTTTGCACGGATAATGCATATTCTTGGCAAAACCACCACCTAGAAAAAGAACACAGCTACCTTCAGGTTGCTCAGTGTTTGTATCTCATTCATATAAACAAGTTGTCTTTTCGAATCAGGAGTAAACATCATGGCCTGTAACACTGGTTAAAAGCAGGCGCTGATACTCTTAACAAAGAGTATTTCTCTTCCCCGGGCTGTGGGAGACCGGCGGGAGCTCAGCGCTAAGCATCCAGGGCAGGCTCACGGTCCGGCAGCGCCGCCTGGAGGAAGACGGTAAAATAGCAGCCTATCCGGCAGCGGGAGGGAGACTTGGAACCAGAGATCTTGACAGGCATTTCTGAGAAGGAGCCGCTAAGCCAAGGAATTACTGCAGAGAGTAGGGGGGTGACAGGTTAGACAGCAAGAGAAATGGCGCAATACAGAGTCAGTTAATGACTCTAGCAGCTTTCAAACGCTGAGAATGTTACAATTGGTATAGGAGGGTGGCACCTGGGAATTATCTCTTGATAAGTCAGGGAAATCCTTCCAAGATTTGAATGTTCTTCCCTATCAGAACATGTGAAAATATTGAGATTGTGGAAAAAAAAAAAAAAAAAAGGCATGAAAATCTGCCACCTGCCAGATTTGAGAATGCAAACGAAAAGGACTCTACAGATACAACCTAGAATATGTACTAGGGATCCTATTTGTTATGGTGAAAGGCTGTCCTCTTGGTTAATTTACCATTGATAAATTTTTGATACGGCCAAACGATCACTGGGCTCTGACCAAATTATACAGGAGATTGTTCATTCACTTTTTCAGGTGACCTAAAAATACATAATGGTTCAAAGGTAAGTGGGAAATATTATTAGCCAGCTACCTGTTCTTTTTAATTATGCACAGATGCAATTATTCTTTTAAATGGAGTTGGATAGGAGATGCTCCTCAATTACCAGAAATTTTGCAAAGGTAAATTAAGGGTGGTGGGAACAAGTGTATAAGAGGCATTAAATGCAATTAATAGTTTCAGGCTATGGCAAGGGGGTGTAAAGAGGTGTACTGAACTCTTCCTTGTCTCAGGATTTCTGTGGGTTTTTGGTTCCACGCCATTCACTGTGTCCCGGCATCTTGTTTAGTGCACCTTGCCAGCAACGAGGCGTGTGTTACGGTGTTAGCTTAAAACTTTTTGTTGAGAGTGTGAGTTAATACTAGTTTTAATAATAGATTTATGTAAAAGCTGTTAAAATAAAATAATACCAGAGCAGGTTTGTCTTTTTCACTTACCAACCACAGCAGAAATCAAATTCACAGCTTCGCAAATACTTTCCCTTAAGTGGCTGTGTAACTGCACATAATATCATAACTAATAGCTCTAAAGACCAATATTTTATGAAACACATACCTCCACACCAAGCATGAGACACTATGTTAATAAAACAGACATGGACTTTCCCCTTCATGGAGCCCAGAGGGTAATTTATTAATCTTACAGCAGAAGTCATCGATTTGGTTAATTTGTCACTTGTGTTTGAATAAAAAAGAGTTTAGAATGTTTAAAAAGGATTGGTTTGGGGTAGAAAGTTCGATACCTACAGTTTATTTCAGGCAGTGATAGAATAAGGGAGCCGATGGTAATAACCGAGATGGAGCCATAGAGGGTAAGGGTGGAGATGTTTGATCGTTGTGCACCAGGCACTGTGTTTAATGCTGGCATGGATTATCCAGCTAGAGCCCCACACAGTCTGATGAAGTAGATATTTTTTATTTGAGGATAGTCAGGAGGTTTAAAGTTGAGGAGCAATCAAATGGATTGCTCAAGGTCACACAACTAGTAAGTGCAGATTTTGATATTTCTCACCCAACTACATAAAAACTAGAAAATCGAAGATTTTTAAAAAGAAAGAGTTAAAATAATTAGGGCTTTGATACATACAAATAGATGTTATTAAAACCACAAAGATGCCAGTGACAGGCATCATAATGGAACTCAAGAATTGTGATCCCCCACTACTCCCTGTATGCTTTGTTTTATTGCTATTACAAACCACCAACTTCTCCTGCTAATGCTCATTCTAGAAAGAAGTCTCCAGAATATTATAATGGGTAGACGTGAACCTGAAAGTTTGAACTATCTGTCAGGAGCAGTCTCCCGGTTTTCAAAAAAAACCTCTTAAACTGTTTGTTCACAAATCATTCAGTCAAGAGTAAGACATCTGAAATTCTTAGCAGGAGGCAAAAGGGAGGTCAGAGATGACAGGAGTCCCCATCCGTCCTCCACTCTTCCATTTCCCGCAGCTCCTGTTGCCTGCAGTCAACAATGGTCCAGGAGCAGATGATCCTCCTGACTTAGCGTCAAGAAGGTCAAAAAGAAACCTAACGCCAAGTCACGATGCCTACATCTTTCACCTCACTGCATCTCATCACGTAAGCATTTTATCATCTTGCGTCGTCACAAGATGAAGGGTGAGTACAAGATATTTGGAGAGAGAGACCACATTGACATAGCTTTTATTATAGGATATTGTCATCATCGTTCTATTATATTATTATTGTTGTTAATCTCTTACTGTGCCTAATTTATAAGCAACTTTATCACAGGTATATATGTATAGGAAAAAACATGGTATATTCAGGTTTGGGTACTGTCTAGGGGTCTTGGAACAGATCCTGGGTGGATAAGGGAGGACCACCATATGCAGCCAGTGGGCACTCAACTAAAAGAAGCTTATAAAAATGAAACAAACAAAACAAAACAAAAAGGCTTTGCCTCCTTTCTTTCATAATAAAATGCTGACACACTTAATTATAGTGTTATAAACAGTGCTGTTGGACCACTGCTTCACCATATGGGACTGAGGACCATAAATATGTTATGTATTGGTTCTTAGGAAAAAAATTAGAATATACTCTTTGTAAAAATCATATTTTTATGAGCCTGCAGAAGAGTAGCTGAATGTTGAATCAAATCACGAATTCTCAAGACCATCATAATCAGAGTAGGCAAAGTATATATTTGCTCAGGGAAACATCTGTTAAGGAATTTCTCCTGAGTCTCATCAGTTGTTGGCAAGCTTTACTGCTTTAACTATGTTTTCATTATTGGCCTGTCTGCAGAATAGTTTACACTGGTTGTCCTTCTATCATTAATTCACTAGTAAAGAAATAACCTTTTTAATGGCCTGCCATGGTTGATACTGCTTACGACAAAACTTAAATTAAAAAAAAAAAAATCACTCACTGACTTGTATTTTATTCAATTGTAGGCTTGAGTTTTATGTACAGGCAAAGAGCTTTAAAAAGGATGTAAATAGTAAGTTATGAAATGAGTGCGAATCAACCATTGTGTTTACGTCAACAACTCGGCCACTTCTGGAATATTACAGAAACTGTGCCTTTCCTGAAATTGAGGAAGACACAAAGAAATGGAAACACGTTCCATGCTCATGGATTGGAAGAACAAATATTGTGAAGATGTCAATCCTACCTAGAGCGATCTACACATTCAATGCAATCCCCATCAAAATACCATCCACTTTCTTCAAAGAAATGGAACAAATAATCCTAAAATTTGTATGGAACCAGAAAAGACCCCGCATAGCCAGAGGAATGTTGAAAAAGAAAAGCAAAGCTGGCGGCATCACAATTCCAGACTTCCAGCTCTACTACAAAGCTGTCATCATCAAGACAGTATGGTACTGGCACAAAAACAGACACATAGATCAATGGAACAGAATAGAGAGCCCAGAAATGGACCCTCAACTCTATGGTCAACTCATCTTTGACAAAGCAGGAAAGAATGTCCAATGGAAAAAAGACAGTCTCTTCAACAAATGGTGTTGGGAAAATTGGACAGCCACATGCAGAAGAATGAAACTGGACCATTTCCTTACACCACACACAAAAATAGACTCCAAATGGTTGAAAGACCTCAATGTGAGACAGGAGTCCATCAAAATCCTAAAGGAGAACACAGGCAGCAACCTCTTCGACCTCAGCCGCAGCAACTTCTTCCTAGAAACATCACCAGAGGCAAGGGAAGCAAGGGCAAAAATGAACTATTGGGACTTCATCAAGATAAAAAGCTTTTGCAAAGCAAAGGAAACAGTCAACAAAACCAAAAGACAACTGACAGAATGGGAGAAGATATTTGCAAATGACATATCAGATAAAGGGCTAGTATCCAAAATCTATAAAGAACTCATCAAACTCAACACCAAAAGAACAAAGAATCCAATCAAGAAATGGGCAGAAGACATGAACAGACATTTTTCCAAAGAAGACATCCAAACGGCCAACAGACACATGAAAAAGTGTTCAATATCGCTTGGCATCAGGGAAATCCAAATCAAAACCTCAATGAGATACCACCTCACACCAGTCAGAATGGCTAAAATTAACAAGTCAGGAAATGACAGATGTTGGCGGGGATGCGGAGAAAGGGGAACCCTCCTACACTGTTGGTGGGAATGCAAGCTGGTGCAGCCACTCTGGAAAACAGTATGGAGGTTCCTCAAAAAGTTGAAAATAGAGCTACCATACGATCCAGCAATTGCACTCCTGGGTATTTACCCCAAAGATACAAAAGTAGGGACCCGAAAGGGTACGTGCACCCCGATGTTTATAGCAGCAATGTCCACAATAGCCAAACTGTGGAAAGAGCCAAGATGTCCATCAACAGATGAATGGATAAAGAAGAGGTGGTATATATATACAATGGAATATTATGCAGCCATCAAAAGGAATAAGATCTTGCCATTTGCAACAACGTGGATGGAACTGGAGGGTATTATGCTGAGCGAAATAAGTCAAACAGAGAAAGACATGTATCATATGACCTCACTGATATGAGGAATTCTTAATCTCAGGAAACAAACTGAGGGTTGCTGGAGTGGGGGGTGGGGTGGGAGGGATGGGGTGACTGGGTGATGGACACTGGGGAGGGTATGTGTTCTGGTAAGCACTGTGAATTGTGCAAGACTGTTGAATCTCAGATCTGTACCTCTGAAACAAATAATGCAATAGATGTTAAGAAAGAAAAAAAGAAGAAGAAGAATGTAGCAGGAGGGGAAGAATGAAGGGGGGGAAATCGGAGGGGGAGAAGAACCATGAGAGACAATGGACTCTGAAAAACAAACTGAGGGTTCTAGAGGGGAGGAGGTTGGGAGGATGGGTTAGCCTGGTGATGGGTATTGAGGAGGGCACGTTCTGCATGGAGCACTGGGTGTTATGCACAAACAATGAATCATGGAACACTATATCTAAAACTAATGATGTAATGTATGGGGATTAACATAACAATAAAAAAATTAAAAAAAAAAAAAGAAACTGTGCCTTTCCTTTATAATGCTTTGTTCACAACAATCATGCCATCATTTCTAATACTTCTCAGTGAAATTACTGAAATTGGCTAGATTGTATACATAGAAAAATCTTTTTTAGTCCAAATAGAGGCACGTTCCTGCAAAATATGTTTTCATCAAATTATCAAATCAGTTATAGAAAATAAAGAATTTTCTGGAGGGGAAAAAACAGAGGAAAACCAGAAAATGACCTTCTTTGACACATTTATCTCATAGATGTATATTACAGGAGGCCTAAATTAAATATATCATGAGTTTTTTGGGATATGTTTGACATTAAATACATATATGACCAGGATCATGTTATTTTCTTTCTAGATTTCCATTTGGGATTTCCCATGTGTAATATAGTCAATAAAATACTACCTCAATATACCCACATATTTTTTTGCATAATATTTTACAGTTGATTTGCAAGTGAAAGAACTTTTGAAATTACGATGAGAGAACATGAGATCTACCCTCTTAACAAATTTCGAAGTACACGACACAGTCTTGTTAACTGTAGGCACTGTGCTGTACATCAGATCTCTAGAACTTATTTATCTTGTATAAATGAAACATTATAGTCATTGAACAACTCCCCATTTTCCCTAACCCCCAAGCCTCTAGTAGCCAGCCTTCTCCCCTCTGCTTCTATGAATTTGAGTATTTTAGCTGTCTCTTATAAGTTGAATTGTGCAGTACCCGTCCTTCTGTAACTGGCTTATTTCATTTAGCTTCATGTCCTCCAGGTTCATCCATGTTGTTGCATATTGCAGGATTTCCTTCTTTAAGACTAACTGATACCCCACTGTATGTATATACCACATTTTACTTACCCATTCATCTGTCAATGGCCACTTAGGTTGTTTCCCTATCTTGGTTATGGTGAATAATGCTGCAATGAACACAGCAGTGCAGATACCTCTGTGAGAACCTGATTTCAGTTTGACGATGTGGAGAAATTGGAACCCTTGGCACACCATGGGCGGGAATGGAAAATCGTGCAGCCGCTTTGGAAAACGGTATGGAAGTTCCTCAAAACGTTAAAAATAGAGCTATCGCATGATCCAGCAATCCTACCTCTTGGTATCTCTGCAAGGGCATTATTTTTGCAATGGTACTTGCTAATACCATATCCAAATACCACATAACTACTAATATAGAATAAGACTGCAGCTCTCTAACATTTTCTCTGGTCAAAATATTGATATAACTCGGTCAAAGATAAGCGTGAACAAGAACGAAAGTAGTATTTCTGTTGTGTGCAATATCAACTTGCAGTTGTTGATGCTATTTATTAAGTTTCAGTAATTGTTTAGGTCATCAATCTTTGGCAAGAACCTTTCAGAGTGCTTGATGGTGGTGCTCACATCCAAGCTGTGCTACATTTAAAAGTGATGAATCTCTGTCCAGGTAAAGCTCTGCCCTTTGGCTATCATCATGTATCACCATTTTGTTTACAAATGCCTATTCACTGTGCTAAGTAGCAAAAGGGTACACGAGATTTTATAAATGGGTGAGATGTTGGCACTAGCTCATAGTGGAACTTACGTAGTTGGAAGTGCAATTGGAAGTCTAGAGAAAATGGTCATAGTTACCTGTAAAACAAAGGACGTCGGTAAAGTAAAATCATTGTGATCAGCTATTTAAATGACTCAAAATTATTTATTTAAAATATGCTCTTCATGGAATAACTCAATTTTAACTTTGATTTCTACTCTTAAAAAGTTAAGTCTATGTGTCTTACCTAAATACAACTCCATCAGCATATATAATTTTGGTAATTTATAAATTTCAGAGGAATCTCTTTCTGATCTTTGCTGTGAGAGTCATTAAGCTGTTAGCCACGCCGTGGTCTTGTTATTTTGATTTACGACAAGAGGCTTTTATTTTTGATAGGAAACTTTTTCCCTGAACATACAACAGAAATGACTTTATTTCCTCTTTGCTGATCGGATTATCAGGCAACTACCTGTATGTCATTCCCATGTGTCCTTCTTTATTTATCCAAGGTGGCATTTTATAGATATATTGAAGGAAATCTGTGCAGTGCTCGCTACAGTTCCTTTTATCTTATTTTACTTTTTTGTCTTATGTATTTTGTCCTGCATCTGTGTTTTCTATGGCAGCTACGTTAGTTCTGGCTCAATTATCATTTTTTGTTCAAGGAACGTGTTAAACCTCCATATTTATCAGCAAATCTTTTGAGATATATAGAAAAGTATGGGAACAATAAAATCATCACAGAAGAAAATACCGCTGAGCTCTATCAAATCTTTAAAAATTTGATAGGTTCAGATTAAAAAAAAATGATTAGGGAAAGAACTGGAGTGCTTCGGCTACTCTTTCCAGACAACCTCCCTTCCTGCTATTCATACCTCGCCCAGTAGAACGTTTGTAAATTTCATGTACGCATTTAAACTATTACTGCACAAGGATTACTGCACTATGTAATGTTTTGTGTATTTTCAGTTATTTATATAAATAGTCTGAGACTGTGAATATCGTTATTTAGCTTGCCTTTATTTTTCAGTATTCTATTTTTGACTTTTTACCATGTTAACACATGTATCCCCTGTTCATTCATTTTAAGGACTGTATATTATGCTTTTGATGGAGTTCATCACATTTTATTTGATGAGCAGTTAGGCCTGTGTCTGATTTTTTATAAACATGAATGTCCCACCATATGTCTGCTTGCCACACGTGCTAGGGTTTCTCTAGAAGAATATATACCTAAACATTGAATTGTTGTGCGTATCTACAACTTGACAAGGATACTGCCATGCTGTCCTCCTGGGTATTTTTATAACTACACTTTGGGCAGTGTATAAAAGTTCCCCATTTTCCCACCACCTTATCAATGGTTGATATCAAATATTTTCAACTTGTCAGTCTGATGGGTGTGAAGTAATATTTTATGATTTTTTTTCATTCCCTTACTTAGAAATGAGTTGGAGTATCTTTTCATACATTTTTTTGGACATTAGTTTTCATTAGATTACATATTTGTATCCTTTTTTCACTTTTTTGGTTGTTTGACTATTTTCTTATTAATTAGTAGGAGCTCTTTACATAGTCTTACAACTAATCATTGTCAGTTACATGAATTGCAAATAGTCTTTCCCAATTGGTAACTGGTCTTTTTCATTAGGGTGTGGTCTCTATAGTTGAAGGGTTAAAAATTTAATGTACTCAAATTCATCAATCTTCCCTTTTATGTTTTGAACTTTTGAATCATTTTTTAAATTTTGTATTTTATATTTTTAGAGAGAGAGAGAGAGGTGGGGGAGAGAGGCAGAGGGAGAGAGAATCTTAAGCAGATTCCACACTCAGTGCAGAGCCTGTCTCAGGGTTCAATCTTACAATCCTGAGGTCATGATCTGAGCCGAAATCAATAGTCAGACGCTTAACTGACTGAGCCACCCAAGAGCCCCAAGCTTTTGAATCATGTTTAAGAAATCTTTTCCGACCTTGATATTCTATTATGTCTTCTTTCAAATGCTTTACAGACTAGGTCTTTCATTCTTCTAGAATGAATTATTAGGTATGTCTCTTATTTTAATTATGTATGACAAAATTTGTTCTCACAGTTAAAATTTACTGAAGAACACACTCTTCACTTATTTTTAAAACCCTTGCTGTCATGCATCAAGTTTCTAAACATACATGGGTCTGTTTTGTCTTCTCAAATTTTTTTAATTTAATTTTGTTTCATTGCTCTTCCATGTGAATTGCAGAATAAGATTGTCAAGTGTTATGAAAAAAATTGGAATTTTGCTTGGAATTGAGTTGAAATTAGTAATTAGTTTGAAAGGAATTATATTTTCATAATATTGTAACTTTCAACCATGAGCATGATTTATTTCCACTTACACAAGTCCTTATTTATATTATTCAACATGGTATTATCATTTCTGTTAGATTTATTCCTAGCCATTAGAGTTGTATGGAGATTTTGTTTGGCTTTGATATTTGGCCCAAACCAGATATTTAGTGTGGCTTCAACCTTGGTCTTTAGAACATTAAGTAGCTGCAAGCCAACTTCAGTGTAATTTCTGGCATCCCTGAACTTGAGTATGAACAGTAATTCTGTGATCCCAAGGTTTTTTTCATATTTAAACAGAGTCACAACATCAGTAATACAAGTAAGACATGTTATTTGGATTTATTGTGAATATCTGAATGTTCATTTACAAATATGTGTAAATATTCTAGATGTTATTCAGAGCAAAAATTCTCCTTATGTTGTTTTTGTGGTGAAAATCTGTTATTTTGAAATGAAAATGTTTATTATTGCAAAAGTAGAATGCTGTAGCCACTAATAATGACTGAAATGTTAATATCATGAAAAAACTGTTATAAACTTTCAAATAGTTAAATATGCAAAACAATAAATTTGAGGATTAAACTAGAATCTGAGAATGAAATTTGAACATTAACAGAGTATGTTAGCTACATAAGAAAGAGCATTCAATACTTTTTGAACTGACAATGGTTTATACAATTTAAATAATATAATGCAGAATGTTAGAGATTATTTGATAATTCAAATCTTTGTGCATTTGTTCAGTGTACAATATCCAAAAATTGAAATGAAGGAAACTAAGAACTCTAAATAAATTTTAGATATTTAACTCCCTTTAACAAGTTTTTCTTCTTAAGTAACTGTAATCAAAATGAATGCCCAAACACCCCAGCAGATGAAATTATGGAGAAATAATATTTCCTTCACTATGAAATTTAAAAAATAATTTTGACAACAAACCTTTCAGATACTAAGACTGCAGTAAAATTTATATTTTTAATCAAGTTTCAGATTTATTCTTATATTCTAGAAGTTCATCTGTGGTAGTCATATTTGGCTTTGTCTCCACTGTGGTTATATATTGATTTTAACATTAGGGCACTTGATCTTTGACCAAAATATACATTTGATGCACCTTTATAAGATACTAGAAATAGCATCTAATAGTATCTACTAGATGCTAGACGTATTGTATGTAATGGCTAATATAATCTTACTTCTTTTAATTTTATTTCTAGTCTCTTGTTACTAGGGTATTACTGAGTCATATGCTGATCTTTTATCTAGGAAATTTGATGAGCTCATTAATTCAAGTAGTATGTAGATTCTTGATTTTTCAATGTGAAAAATATTGCCTGCAATTAAAGAGAGGTTGGTCTTTTCTTTTTAAGTTTTATATACATGGTTTATTTTCCATATCCAATTGGAGAAATGGCAATAGAGGACATCTTTGCCTTGTTCCTATCCCTATGGGAATTTAAATTTTTTTGCCCATATCTATGATGATTTTTGAGACAATGACTTTTATCGGCTTAGGTAGAGTACTCTTCTACTCCTAGTTTGCTAAATTTTTGTTTCTGTCATGAATGAGTATTGAGTTTAGTGAATGCTACTTTAGTATCTACTGAAGTAAAAAGATCTCTCTTTTAATCAATTAATATAGTTATTCAATTAACCCATTTTTTAATGTTGAAACATCCTTAACATTTTTGGAAATAACTTATTAGTTGTCACATATTTTAAAAAAATATATATATATATACATACTGGGGCACCTGGGTAGCTCAGTTGGTGGAGCATGTGACTTTTGATTTCAGGGTCATGAGTTTGAGGCCCCTATTGAGCATAGAGATTACTTAAATAGATATTAAAATATCCATCTATCTATCTATTGTACTGAATTCAATTTAAGAATATTTTATTTAGAATTTCTCTATGTTCACAAAGGAGCTTTGTCTAATGTTCCCTATTTTTATATTGTCTTTGTCTACTTTGAATATCAAGTTAATATTGGCCTAATCGTGTTTGTGGAGGACTTTCACTCTTTTTTTTATTCTCTGAAAGAGTAGGAATAGATTACAAATTATTTGTTTTTTGAAGGCTTGGGAAAAGCTTCCTGTAAAACTGTCTAGTTTTTTTGGGGGGGTCATGGTTTTTATGGGGGATAAAGCATTATTTTTGATTGCCTTCAGTGATGCTAATGGTTATTGTTCATTCACTTTTTTCAATTTCATACAGAAAAAATGGTGATTTATATGTTTACTAGAAAGTTATCACTACTATTTATGTTTTCCAATGTATTCCCATGAAGTTGTTCCTAGTATTGCCTTAGAATAAAAAAGAAATCTTAATATATCTAGGTTTATTCCCTTTATTCCCAATGATATTTTGGTGTCTCTCTCCTTCTATATAAGTATTGCCGGGAAAAAAATATATTTTCTTTGTCAAAATCCTGATACTGGCTTTGTTTATTGTTGTCAGAGAACATGTTCTCTGTGACACTGAAATTCTCTTTGAAATTTGTTGAGACTTTTTGTGATATTATAAGATCAAACATTACATGTATACTTAAAAGGAATTTTTAGAAAACCATTCTGAGGGTTCCTTGGAAAAGTGGTTGGTGCCATGGCTGGGGCAGGGAAAATGAAAGATGAGTCTGGGGCATTGTCTGGTGTCAGAAAATAAGAAAGTTCCCAAAAAAAGAGTGGAGCATGTTGAAAGGGCAAAGGAGCCAACCTGAAGAGGTCCCAATGATTCAAGGTTTAACAGTTTGGGAAACAATATAAATAATAATAGTAACTAGATTTTAACCTGTAGAATAAAGAGATATCCATGAGCCCACAGTAATATCAACAAATAAATAGGTAGGTGGACAAAAGGAATAACTCTTACAAAAAATTGCTAATAATAAATACGTAAGAGAGGGAAGTGACTCGCCTTTAGAATACCACAGTAAACGTGACTGCAGGCAAGATTCACCAATGCGTGCTCAAAATACCAGGTAATACTGAGGAGAAACAGGATACTTGCTTAGTTGCAAAATATCTCTCTCAAGATATTTGATTAAAAAGGAGGAAATTATAGCTTTATAGTGAAAAATCCTGGCAGACACCAGCTTAAGCAAGTGATTGAAATTAACACCCACAGTAATAAGACATATGGGCATTATGTACTCCCTGACAGGATGTACTGAAAGGGGTACAATATAACTGTGGTATTCTTGCCAAAAATGCATAAGCCCTATCTACTCATGAGAAAACATTAGACAAACCCTAACTGAAAGATATGCTGTAAAATAACTAACTGGTACTCTCCCAAAGTGTGATGTTCATGAAAGACAAGGAAAGACTGAGAAACTGTCACAGACTGAAGACTATGGAGCAATGATGACTAAGTGTGGTCTCCTGAATTGGACGCTACACAGAACAAGGACATTAGGGAAAACTGTCAAATGAAAGAATACATATTTTATGTTTCTTGTATGCAGGATGTCTATATATGTACTAGAACAGACTTATTTTTGAATATAAATTTTTTTTTTTTGGTTTAATCAGTTTCTGTTACAGTTATATGAAAATTATCCCCTATTACTGTGGGATTATCAGTTCTGTTAATAGTTCTTTGTTTTTCTTTATGGATTTCAAGGCTGTGTGCTTAGGGGCATACAAGCCCATAGTTTTTCTATTTCATGAAGGATTCTGTGTTTCTTTGATCTCCATTAATGCTTTTTGCCTTTAATATTATTTTGTGTAATTTTCAAATAATAGGATATCTTTCTTTTAACCATTATTTGCAAAGTATAGTTTTCCCGTTCATTTTTGCCTTTTCTGTATGTTTTTGTTCTATGCATATTTCTTTCAAGGAGCTTATAGATTAGAAAATATAGTCATAATTTTTATCTTTTCATATAAAAGTTTAATCCATTAATATTTATTATAATTACTGATGTATCTTAGCTTTATTAAAAAATTTTATTTTGTGTTGAGTATCCATGCCAATGTTAAATATCTCTTCTCCCTTTCTTCTGAGTGAATAGACTACTTAGGTGGGCACATGGCTGACTGCAATAAATATTACACGTCTTAGCCATTCTGGAATTAAGTGTGAGTATGTGACTAAATTTTGGCCAGTGGGATATAATGCATATCAGTCTCCCAGAGTCTTCCATAGAAGACAGTTGGGGATGCCCTTTCCTCTTCTTTGTCCCCTCCATCATCATTGAGCCTGGTATATGGATGCTTCCTTAGACCATGAGGATGAAGACCATACCCTAGAGACGGCTGAATGGTGAGTTGGATAGTCTCTCAGGATAGCACTGAATTGAGTAACCATACCAGCTCTGGACTTTCTTGGACATTTATGTGATTAACATGAGGACAAAATAAATACTTTCCTTATGTAAATCAATATGTGTATGTGTGTGTGTGTGTGTGCATGTTTCCTGTAGCTGAATGCAATCTTAACATGTACACCATTTCTCCCATAATTTTTCTCCTTCTGTGACTTTTATTTGGGTTGATAATTTTCACACTCCCTTCTTATTTCTCTGCATGCATGGCGAAGAATACAGATCTTATTCTTATTTCTTCCGCAAACACATTTCATCATATATTTTAAAATAAAGTCAAAAGTTATTTCTATCTTCTTGTAAGCAAGGTGCAGTCCATATTACAGTCAAATAGGCACTGAATCTCTCTGTCCCCATTTTTATTATTATCCAGACTCGTTGGTGACCAACAGAACTTTCTGTTATGATAGATATGTTCCATATCTGAACTGTCTAATATGGTAGCCACATAGGGCTACTGAGTATTTGAAATGTGTTTAGTGCAACCGAGGAGATGAATTTTAAATTTTATCTAATTTAAATCTATGTAAAATTAAATTTTAATAGCCACATTTAGCTAGTAGTTAAAATATAGGACTATGAATGTAGAGTTTTAATTTTCATTTTGTCTCTATCATTTAAACAAGAGATGAGTCAGGACATATCTAAGCTGTACTTCCTGTTTTTCTCTTCACCTGTGACACTTTCAGGGTCTTCCTTAAGTCCCATGACTTCCTCATGGAGTCAAAAATATTCTATCTCAAATCATCTAACCTAAGCCCTTTATTTGACAGGTGGGAAAAAAGTAAAAGAAAAATTAAATTTAATTCATTTTATGTGACATTTCATATTCTGTCCTGGTTACTGACTTTTGAAATGTTAATTCCAACATACTTGTCTAATATGACCACATTAAATATTGCTTGTAATAGCTGTTGATTAAGGGTTGGAAATATTCTTCTTTGTATTGAGAATTTTTTTATAGTATGTTATTTTATAAATTGAACAGGAAATGCGAAATGTACCATATATTAATGGTGCTAGTATGTCAATCTTCATTCGAGAATCTTAAAATGGTGAAGTGAATGAACATCATTCTCAGCATAAGTTTAAATTGCTCTTATAAATACAAGATATTAGTAGATATCCTATAACTGCAGTTGCATTGTTTGAGTTTGATATGATAATCTGGCATAAAATACTGTAACATCCAATTTAAGAGGAAAAAAAAACAGGCAAAATATATTCCAACTCTAAAGATTTAGTTTATATTATTCATTACTAGTCTTACTAAAATAATGGATAATATGACGTAGACTTTAGGAAGACTAAAAGCAGTAAAATGACTGCAAAATTACCAATTTTTTTGTGGTAGAGGACATAAAGGCTTATGTCTAAGCATCCTGAAATGCTGACAAAGTAGCTTCTTTTTGGCAAGGGAGAGCGCTGCCTGGTAATTTTACATTTTTAAAAAAGTAAGAAGACCTTTAAAAATTTAAATCTCATTAGACTAGAATAGAAATTTAGAGCTCTCAGGGACCTTAGAAATGATCAAATCCAATCCCTTCACAAGTAATGACATTGAACTTTAAGGAAGTTAACTAACTTCCCTTAGAAAACACAGCAAATTAGCCAGAATCAGAAGTACAACTGAGGCCTGTCAGGTATGCTTTCCACTGACCGGGCTGTGTCTCTAGACATCGTGTTCATTGAGACTGTATTTAAGGACTATGAGATGGCACTTTCACCACAAGATTTATTCCACAGGAAAGCTCACATGTATCTTTTGCTTCATTTGTAGGACAGAATGGAGGGGGCAGCATCGCTGCATCATCATTCCTATGAGCTGACTGAACTTTTTGCTGCCACTCATCAAAGATAAAAGGAGTGTCACCATGAAATAAATTCCTCTGCCTCAACATGTCCCCCACTTTCTATGTTAATCTTAATAACCCATTTCTTTCTGTCATTTGACTGCCATCATCAGCCGGCAGAGAATTTTTCTTTGTGAGAGGGCTTATTTGTTCAGTGAGACTTGGTAAGCATCTACTACTGACCAGAAACCAAGTAAAATAAAATGGAGAGATCTGTGACCTTCCTGTGGTAAAAATCATCCCTACATATTCTTCTTGTGTGCAGTGAACAGGATGTCTAGGTACACAGAGTCATCCACCGAATTAGTAGGGTCAAAAGACACAAAGATCATAAGTGAGAAAAGTATTGATTTTCTGGGCAGATGAAGGCCATCGATAACCTCCATGATTAAAGACTGAGGTAACAAAAGGGCTGACTTTTTTTTAAGATTTATTTATTTATTTGAGAGGGAGAGAGAGAGAGAGAGAGAGAGAGAGAGCATGCGAACACATGGGAGGAGCAGAGGGAGAGAGAATCTGAAGCAGGCTCCACGATGTTGTTCAAGCCACCCAATTAAGACATTTTGTTATGATAGTGAGAGCAGATTGAGTGAGTAGGAGAGAGATTGATTGATTGACTGATTTAGGAATTGGTTTATGTGATACGGTGAGATCCCACAAGTCTGAATTATGTTGAGCAGGCCACGCAGGCTGGTAACTAAGGCAAGGGTTGATGTCCCAGGCTTGAGTTTGAAATCCACAGAGTAAGGAGGTAGGCTAGAAGCTCAGACAGGACTGGATGCTGCAGTCTTGAGGCAGAATCTAGGGATGGATTGTAGAAATGAAAATGAAAATCCACCTTTGGAGTTGATAGTGAGTGCACAGAGATCTACACTAGTGGGTGATTCATTCAGAGAAGTCACCCATTTGGTGGTGACACTAGGTGGGAGATGTAATGAATGGACTTTTCTCATTCTTAGAATACCTTCAGAATCTTCTTGCATTTTCTCTCTTTGATGGTCCAAAATGTAGCATGAACAATGCATAGCCGATGATATTTTCAGTGTGTTTTCAGTTTAGTAACTTTGCTCTATTTTTTCATTTGCAATCACAATATTTAATACTGTCGTATAACTTTTTCATTGTGGCCTACCGGCAGACTGTTTTCTTAAAAATTCATTTACTACTGCCAATACTTCTATCATTGCAAATGTACCAAGTGGTTAGGAAATATCATGGTATGACATGTAATTGGCCTCATGTTCCAATTATCTACCTTTGATTTTAAAGAGAAGTTGGCTCTGTTATCTGTATTATGAAATCTAAGAAACAAAAGCAATGTGCAGACGATAATGCCGAGGGAGCCCCTGCTTCGTATTTGCAAATCCATAGATTCGGCATATGCATTTATCTGCAGCTTCAACATAATTAAGCTGGGTGGAAGCCATTACCATAGTAATACTGATCCACAGTTAAACACAGAAAGACTCTTGGCTCTGATTCCCAGTTTACAATAGCCTTACTTGAGAAAAATATAAAAGTTAATCCAAGAGAAATATTGACATAAAAAATTAAATGTGCCAATCTTATCCACAGCAAAAATCTAAAATGAAATTGTCTTCAGAGCAATTGAAGAAACACAGTGTTACTCTTAAATGCTGCTTCTTTTATACGGTATATATGTTGTAATAAAAATATAGCAGTCCAGCCAATAAACAGTACCTTCCCATGGGCTCTACGCTTGAAACTATCCAGCCAAGCTCCATACAGCAGGTGCATCTTTATTTTACATATTATCTTATAAACACTGGCTTAAAAGTACATGAAACCAGAGGACTTTTAAGAACATGCCTACTGGATAATACACCACGGACTAATATTTGTGCTCAAAGGGAAATAGGGCTAGTATATTTTATGAAACTCCAGCCTGTAAAGGGAAAAAACAACCGCCCAAAGCTTGGTTGATTGGAGATGGACTTCACAGGGCATTAGCAAGGAATCTATACACCCTGTCTTCTCCCTCTCTGCCTGTTTAACGGCCACCTTCCGGGGTTCCAATACAGCAAGTGAAAGAAATGCAGACACAGCCCAGCAGAAGCATATTTGGAATGTTTCAGTCCTTCCCCCGGTTCTACAGCTCTTTGGATTACGTGAAGTATATGGCTTGCACTTTAAAGAAATTACACTCCTCTCCGGCTTGATCCACTTTTATAGCGCTATAATGAATTAGTCTTTCGATACTTCAAATGTATTTAGGAAGTTTTATATGCTGTATTTATTGCACATCTTCCAGTGCATTGAAAGCGTATTTCCAAGTAGCTGGAACGCCTTCCTTCGAAATTCTCTTATATCCATCAACTAAATGATAAATACATTACTAACATTACTGCCTCTGGGCCTGTAGTTACCAAAGGCAAATGGGCACGCATGACTAATTCATGCCCCGCGGCATCTGATTGGCCAATAATAGAGATCATGGATGATGTGACTCTAAATTCAAATTCATCTCAATCGCTTTCCGATGGCATATTTTTCCTTTTATATTTAGAGAACGTAGTTGTGATGGATAAACAGTGGTTGATGAGCATGTATCAAGAAACACTAGAAAGCTGGCTTTATTTTCGTTTCATGGGTGACTTAGCATTTGGAAAGCATTTGCCTCCTTTACCTCTGTGTCCCTTGTCAACCTTTGGAGACAGGGAGTGTGCACTGTCATTTCTTTTACTTAATAAGTGTACTTCTGAGTATTTCAGCATTTTCTCATCAAGCAAGTGTAAATGTTAACAGCAGCTTGGCTGCCGCAAATCACTGCTGAGTGGCGATGAGTTGCAGGATTTATCTGGATGAAAATATCAAAGAGTGTGTAAACGCTGTTGATATTTCCCCTAATGTTTTCCTTAAGAAAATATTAAAAGTTAGAGGCACAAGTTCTACCATTTGATTTCCTTATGTTTCAAAGTTATTCACTGAGCAATAATCATCACATTTATTTGCACTTCACTCTTAGAGCATGTCCTTCTTCTTTATTAACAAAACGTGCCAACTGCTTGCTCCGAGTTTAAAAATTAATTTCTAATTTCATATTATTGAGATGAGGGTTCTTTAAAAGGTTTTGTAATATTTATTCAAATTATAAATAGACTGAGATAGATTGACTCTGAATTGACCAAATCAATTTCTGTCTTCTAAAATAGACTCGTGCCATGATAGTAATTACTCTTCATTTCTTTTTCATTGTGTTCTTATTTTCGTGCACTTGGCCATCAAAGATCGCTTACCGTATAGTAGTAGAAATGCTGATCCATCTTGTATAACAATAACAGTGCATGAAGAGTTATCCACCAAGGTGAAAGAGAGCCATAATTTAGGTCATGAAGGAAGAAATTGCAAAGTTCTAGAATACCGACGGAGGTAACAGCAGAAGTGGTTCAAAATCATTTAACATAGCTGACAGGCATTATTCAATATAGTTCATGTATCAATCAGAACTATTAAAAATGTAACTGACAAAATTCAACTCAAATCACCTTAATCATAAAATGGAAAAGGGATGTTTCACATGCCGAGAAAGACCAGAGCAAGAGAGGCATCAGGCATGACTGGATCCAGATCAGGTTGGAAGACTATCTATTGCCCTTTCTAGGCCCTGTTTTGTTCCTGTTGGCTTTGCTGATCAGGCTCTCTCTGCGTCATGGCCCCCGAAAGCATCAGGCTCCCATCACCCTCACCGCTAGCACCTGCATCGGAAAACCCAGCACGTTTCTCTCCTCCCCATTCAAAACTCCTTAGCTTGACTTTCATTGGCTTGAGTTGGGCGATAAACTCAATCCTGAATTAATCTCCGTGGACGGGGCCGTGGCAAACTGAAACCCAGGTCAGCACCCTGATCTGATGCAAGGGGTTGGATAAGACTTACGGAACCGCATGCACCGAGTGGGGGTAAAAGAGGGTGGTGCAAAGTCTAAATTAGCACCTGATATGATGTGCTGCCTGTCGTCTGAAACCAGGTGGGCCCGGAATAGCTGAGCCCACAAGACCCCTGCCACAGGTTGCTCCACAGGTAAGGCCCCCAGCCAAACAACACTTCTTTTCACGGGGACCCGGTACAGTTCCTGCTTATCCCCGAGGGGTGGATTTTGGTTCCCTACCAGCCTGTGGAATTATTCAAACAAGCTAATCACATCCACCTGCAAGAATTGGAAGGGCACTCTACCCTCTTGGGACTGCAAAGCCTGCCTCCTGTTCACTCTGTTCCCTGTGCAACCTCCACGTGGCCCCGTGTGGCCTGCCATGTCCTCCTCCAGATGGCTGTGACGATATGTGACTAAGAAATGCCAAGCTCCTCTGTCCAGTGTTGGGGGTCACGTCTTCGGCCATCCCCATAACCCAAGGGTGGGAATCCTCCCTCACCGACGGGGTGAGTAAGAGGTGATTAGAGCAGAAGTGTACCTTTAAAAATCAGTGCTTCAGTCCACATAAGGATGAATGAATTCTGGGAAAGACCATAAATCACTGAAGTTAATTTCAGTTTAAATCCACAATTCAATCAATGAATACACTCCGCATCTAGGACTCTTGGTAGGAAGAGAGAACAAAACTAACAGATTTTCCTAGAGAATTTGGGTATACTTGGGAGTTACATCATTTCAACTTAGAACCCCATACCTGATGGAGGAGGTCAGGATTATAGGGTGAAGAGAACCAGGACTGATTTTCCTACCTGAGGAAGCACTGCATGCTACACCTTTTATTTTTTTGGAAATGTACTATACTCATTAATAATTTTAAGGCTCTGATAAGTCCTGTAGTAAAAATATCTACTCAATATTTTATATCAAGAATTTCTCAGGCATATTTGATACAGAATGCATTTAAGACTTTTAGGGAATGCTGAAATATTCTTCATGTATGAAATGTTATAATTTTTATAGTTTGTTTACAATACCATGGGCATATCTTAAATCTTAATAATACTACTGAATATAGTCATTATAAGTGGGTATTATAAAACATCTGAGATCTATTTATGTGGTCCTATCCTTAAGAGAAGGAAGATTACATGTGTATATCTCAAATTAAATCAACTATTTGAATTTCAATTTTTTCATTTATTTCTCTAGATTAAATCCTTTACAGGGCACTTCTTCCTTAACATAAGTTTGGACTGTAAATCCAATTCTTATAAAACCAGAAAAATTATCAAGATAGTTATCTTTTTATCATAAACCCTTGGGGAAAAATAAGATTAACCTCAGACTTCCTGACCTAAAATACCAACATATTTTAAAAGACGAATATTTCCAATACTAATCTCTTTTTTTGAGAAAACTATGAAGAAAACCCCACTTCTAATATTTGTCTTCTGTGGTCTTCACCACATATCCTCCTGGAAGAGCATATTAAGAAATAATACTTGAAGGAAGCTATGATAAATGGTTCAGATGAATTTTCTGCACATTTCTTGTTATGCAACAAAGAATCAATTGTGCCAGGAAAAACAACAACAACCCACAACCCATGACTAAGTAGCGCAGACTGGTTGTGATTTCAAGTATATTTCAATTTTTTTTGGAGTATGCCAACTGACGACTATGTCAATATCATTATCTTTGTTATCTTTAATATGCACTATGTAATTAGCAGAATTTGGGGGTAATCTTTTCCTGGAAGAATATGACTGGTTGGCAGTGAGGGGGATGGTTTTATTTCTGACAATAAAAGCAATCATGATGATTTAGATATAATGGGGAAATACTTAACCAATGTAATTATTATTGTTTTTGAAACAGTTATGTTGACATGAGTAAAGGAGGGGAAGGAGTCTATTTTTAAGTCTTGTAGAAGACATAAGCACAAATATTTTGACTACTTAAAAGTAAAATATCTTGGATGGAAAGGAGATTAATTATATTCATCAGCACAGAATTCTAACATGGGGGCAATATGTAGGGATTTGGGGGATGTTTCATCTTTGAGACTGAAATATTCCAAATTGCTAAAATCTAATAAGATTTTACTAGTCCAGAAAATTTATTTTTGACATCTCTATCATTATTTCTTTTGTTTTAATAAAACATGTTTGAATCCTCTCCACTTGCATATTGCCAATATAGATGGAAGTAAACTGTAGTTACAGATCAGGTGGCATTTTTAAAGACTCCCATGATTTTACTTCTCTTCCAGACAGTTATTTTTTGAATTTATATACAAGATACAAATCAAATCCTCCTGAAATATAGGCAGAGGACCATATCTGTATTGATAATTTTGGACCACTGGGAAAAGTGTGTGTGTGTGTAAAGTCCCTCATCCTTGACAAGGAAAACATGGGTGTTAAGGTGTAGGTCTCTGTACTTCTTAATACCCCATCGTTATAAATACGTGATGATCTGTGTATGGTTCATTATTTGTCTGTCTCTTCCTTTAGACTCTTTTTTCTTAAAGTTGTATTTATTTATTTGAGAGAGAGAGAGATCACGAGTGCACAAGCAGGGGGAGGAGAGGGATAAGCAGGCTTCCCGCTTAGCAGGGAGCCCGATGCGGGGCTCGATCCCAGGACCCTGGGATCATGACCTGAGCCGAAGGCAGACGCTTAACCCACTGAGCCAGCCAGGCGCACCCCCTCGTTTAGACCAGCAAGGCAAAAGCAACAGTGTTGGAGCGCCTGCCAATCTGTATACACAAGTACATATCGTTTACGCACACATTTCTTATTGCTGCTGTAACAAATGACCGCAAATTTACCTGCGGAAACCAACGCACATTTATAGGCCTATAGGTCAGAAGTCTCACTGGGCTAGAGTTAAAGTGTTAGCAAGGCTGTGTTCTTTCTGGAGGCTCGCAGGGAGAATTCATTTCCTTGCCTTTTCAAGCTCATAGAAGCCACTTGCCTTTCTTGGAGCCAGGCCCCCTCCTCCACCTTCAAAGCCGGCCGCGCTGCACCATCAGCTCTCTCTCTGACTCTGACGCTCTTGCCTCCCCTTCATAAGAATCCTCGTGATTACACTAGGCCTGTCCAGATAAGCCAGGATAATCTCCCCATCTCAACATCCTTACCTTAATCACATTTGCAAAGTCCCTTTTGCTCATCCAGTAATGGATTCACAGGAGATTATGGCTTGGACATTTTTGGGGGACCATTATTCTGTCCCTCACACACACACAAATATATGCATCTAATGCCTATAATGCTCAGGGTACAAATTCAGGACTGAAAGAAATATAATGTTACTGATTTTTTTTATAACTTGGTTTAATTTATCTTTTGATCACTGATTTTATAAGGATCTCCAGAACAATTTCAGTCAAGTCAGGGTTGGGTCCATAAAATGTCAAAGCCCAAGGTGGAGATGTCTGAGGGGCACCTGAGAAGGCCCTCGCTCTTCAGTCCGGACAGGTTTGCTGCTGAGATGCCTTTCGTTCCTACCAGAGAAGGTACGTTCCTTGGAAACAAGCAGTCATCTAATTCCTATGTCACATGTAATCGTCCATCCCGTCAGTCAATAAATATTCATGGAGTGCGTATGTGTGTGGGTCCCCGAACCCCTGGAATATAAACCATGAATAAGGCATCATCCCTCATTTCAAAGAAACTACTGTCTAAAACTGTAACACATTCCCAGGAAGTGCAGTGACAGAAATGCATACTAGGTATTATGTGAGTACAGAGAACAGAGCTCTACTCTAGCTTGGGAGTGGTGTAAAGTTGGGTTAGCAAAGGCCCCGGAAGTTGCTGACAGGTGAGCTGAGGACTTCAAAAATGAGAACAGGTTAGCTAGGAGTATGTAGGTCCTGCTAGAACCAAAGCTCAAAGTTCCTTGAGGACTAGAGATATATTTTCAATTCAACTCAACAAATAATTATTGAACTGTGTTGCATGCTAAGGAGAAGTACGATGACCTAAGAGAATGTTTAATGCCGACACTTCCCCTTGTTAAGGGGATTAGGGAGAGCTTCTCTGAGGAAGTTACAGACATTAAACAAGTAATTACAAGTTGGATGCATGCTAGGGAGCAATGCTATGGTCATGCAGGGGAAAATAATTTCACCTAGTCAAGAGGGTCAGGGACTGCCACACTAAGAAATTGATGTTGAAGGTGAGACCTGAGGGACAAGGAGCATTTAACAAAGGAGAGGAAGAAGGGGCCAGTGGGGCAATAGAATATTCTGTGTGGCGGGAGTGCAGGGAGGGAGAAGGGGAGAGACTGCATATAGTGTCTCAGGAACCAGGTCAGGAGTTTTTCCTTTATCCTAGATTTGTTGAGAAACTTCTGCTAAATTTTAAATTTGGAAATGACATGATCAGATCTGCATTTTTAAAAGATCTTTCAGGCCATAGAAGGGGCGGGGGTGGGAATTAGGTGAGAGGTGAGTAATACAAGAAGAGTGAAGAAGGAGTTACAGCATCCAGACCAGATTCTGACTCTGGCTGGCTGGCGTCAGCAGGCATGGAGTGAAGGCAGTTTGTTCTAGAAATATTTAGGAGGGAAAATATTTATTAGGTTCCTCTCTTGTTGAAGGCACCATGCTAAATTCTGGAACTGCTATAATGAATGTCACAGTGCCTGGCACATAGGTGCTAAATATTCTTAAATTTGGTTGATGTTTGGGACACAGAGTAGCAAGAGATGAAGACAGGAGCCAGATTATGTGTCATAAGCAAGAGTCTTAAGCGAGGATACCCTGACATTGTGGCATTTGCATTTTATTTGTCATTTAGTGCGTGTTTGGAAGATGAAAATGAAGGAAACAAGATTCTAGATGGAGTAACAAGACCCTTGCAGATGGGGCCTGAACCACTATAGCATTCAGAGATCCAGGAAAAAAAAATCACAAGCAAGAAAGAGTTGGAAGGCGAAATTAGAATTGGTGATTGAAGAGGTAGAGAGAGAGAGTAATAAGAGTCAAATATGACTCCCCCGTTTCTAATGTCAAGGACTGAGAATGACAGATGTGAACCCAGGCACAATCCAAGCACTCCAGGGTTATTTATCGATGACTGATCAGTTATGACCTCCTGGGTTGTCCTGCCAACTCAAACCCAAGTATCATCCTGCTCTACCTTTTACCTGATTCTTCCACATCATGAACCCAAGTTTTTATTTTTATTTCAATCATTGATGGTAATTGACTCACTGTTTTGTTTTTGTTTTTGTTTTTCTGACGCTCTAATGTAAAGGGAGGTGTGGGGAAATCTCAGAAAGACAATTTCTTGGGAGAACATTTGTTATTAGTCTATGCATTAGTTTTTGATAGTCAATATACTGTCACATCTCTGAGCCATGGGGACAGCTACTAAAGAGTTGTTTGTTTTTACATGAATTGCTTTCAGGCAAACTGCTTACTGATACTGCTTAGATTCCAGTGAAAACTGCACGAACCCCCTTCCCACAGCCCCATTGTTCTCACCACCCAGGCCAAATGACATTCTGGGTAAAAAGGAAGAAATACATGAAACATACACTCTGGAGACCAACAACAAATAATTACAAAATAACTTCCAAAGCCCAGACTCCCTGCCATGCAATACAACTCACATCCCTTGGGGTTTCCAGCACTTGACCGGTTATTGATGAATGCGTTTTGTCACACATCTTGTGACACATCAAACTTTGAGGTCACAATCTTTGACTTGATTTTATAGAAGACATAACTTTAATTTCATAATCATGTAACAGGCGTTGGCAGTATCCACATGGAGAAAGAACTGCAGATGGAAGGCTCAGTAACGAAAACGAAATGGCCTGTGTAGGAATGCGCTGTGTTCTCGTTTTCCCACCCCAGCTCGTCCAAATCATATACCTAGATGGTGGCTCTGGCTCACTCCTGTCAGAACTTGACAAGCTTGACTTGCTGTTCCTCCAAAAGACGGCACTGGCTTCAATTTCATATTTGACTAATCTGTAGGATAAATTAGATTTTTTAAAAAGGATTAAAAACATGTAACTGTTTCTCATACATGGATAGGAGACAATTTATGACCCAAACATATTTTACATAGACTTTTTAAAGCACATAAAGAAGAAGAACATTTTTGGCCAGCCAAGTTAATTGCTCTCCACGACCCACGGCTCCTGAAGGCTAATTACACTAGTCTCTGAGTTTGGTTAAACAACAGCAACATGGCCCCATCGCTCAGGAAAAGTTTGAATGAAGCTGACTTGCTCTCTTTAACACAGGATTGAAAAGTGATATTTAAGAAATGATTATGCTAATCAGAAGCCATTCTTTCAAGTAAAGGGCTGGGAATATCTTATTTCTTCAGAGCTTGGGAAGACAATGAAAGCATCTCACTCTTCTTGATCAGGCAGATGTAAAAAGAAAAAAAAAAGTCTGGTTTATTATCCTGTAATGACTTTATATATATATTAAAAAAAAAAAAAAATCAGAGCCATAGGTTAAAGTCCCTCCCTTTCAGACTAAAACTTTCAGGCCATTGTTGTTAGAGTTTGTCATATGTAAGGGGAGAATCAGGTCCTCCGAATTGATAAACATTAGGTCCAATCACAGGTTTGTGTTTTCCTAGCCAATTCGGATAGAAGATTATAGAAAAAATGGACAAGGATAGGGAGGAAGGGCAAAGGCTTTCATATGTAGACTAGTTTGATGAAATGTAATGAGACAAACAATTTTAGAAGGCATATCTAATGAATAATGCTTTGTGGTTCAATCGTAAATAAAATACTTTCTCCATCTCTTTTTTTCTTGTTCGTCTCAGGACAAAGCTTCATTAATCATGAGTTTAGTGCTCAAGAAAGACCCGTAGGAAAAGATCTTTTTATTCGCACAGAATCGTACAAAACTGGGCTGCCAGAGACAAATAAAACAGTCAATATGACCTAGAGCTTCCAAATTCCAGCCTGACATTCAAACTTATTTTTCTTTCAGCAGTTATTGATGTGGGTAAACTGATTAACACCACTCTCAAGTTATCTGTAGAATTCTTTTTTAACCACTTGAGATAAAAGAGAAACAAAGCTGTAGTTCAAAACTTATAAAATATTCTGAGAGAATACATTCCCATAAACCCTAAAATGTCGGTATCTGTTTTCTGTAAATACGTAATTTAAATTTAGAATCTTTTTATTTTTTTTCAAAACTGAACTCTGTATTAGAATTGATCTACTCACAAATACTCGTTTTGCAGATAACAAACCAGAGGCCAAAGATGTTAAGTGACTTGCCCAGAGGCACTGAGCTAATTAGCACTGACTCAGAGATTCTGGAAGATTCGAAGATTCTGGAGTCACGGGGGTGGGGGGGGGGGGGCACCGGGTACCTTTACTACCGATCAAGTAAAAGCTGAGGAAAATATATGCTTGTCAAATTAACTCAGACTCTCAGTTCTTCATGTATCATACTCTATAAAAGCAAATGAAACAGTGAAGAGGATAGTGTATTTCTGCAGACTTTTCTGCGGAAATACACTACAGTGGTTGTTAAATTAAAATTAATTTAAAATTAAAATTTCTTATTTAAAAGTCACTTTTGGTTAGCTCACCAAACTGAAGTGAACTTGCAACGTTTTTTTGAGGTTCACAGAAGTTCATTATGTTAACCAGAAATCATGTGACTATTATTTCCAGCTTTGGCAGAAACTGCTAGAAAAAAAGTCCCTCAATAGTCAGAAATGACCCTTTTCACTCCCTCCATCAGAGATTTAAATGGTGGGAATATTAGGGAATTAACATTTGGCTTAGTATTCTTATGACTTCTCCGGGCTGGCTGTCACCACTAGGTACTACATATTTTAGAAGTTAGCCCTTTTAAGGTTTTCTAGTTCAGTGGGTTAGGAATGTTCAGATCACTTTTGGCTAAGCACTCGTGTTCATTTCTTCCTCCCCCCACATGCTGTGGACTGGAAACCCCCTCTTACTTTTCATTTTATGAATTTGAAACAAATGTCAAAATTTTAGATTCAAAAAGATATTACTATCCAACATGATTAGGCATACATAGTCAGCAAAGTTGACCTCTAAGAAAGCTAAGGTTGCCAATAGTAGGAGAACAAGATATAGTTATTTCATAGGAAACTTTGCTCTTTTTTTTTTTCTTTTCTATTTTTATATGCTGTTTTTTGTAGTGATGAGAACCAGGTATTTCTTTGCCTCAAACTCCTCATTAATGAATGATGTGTTTGTGTTGAAACACAAGACTGAAGTTATAGGCTGCATTTATGGAAACCTCCCCATACTCTTAAGACATTTTGAGGACTGGAAATTAGGGCTGTTGAGGTTTTTATATAGTACACAGAACAAAGCTCCAGAGAAGGCAGCCATGAAACGCAAAACCAAGTCTGCCGAGTGGCCCCTGAGGGGGTCTGGGACTTCCTCCTCTGCTGTATGAATGCGGCTCAGCGTGGTACCCTCTAATATTGGATTGAATCTCTGACTCCCGCAAAGGGCCCCATCGCTCCGATGGGTTGAGATGCTGTCTCGTCGTACCTGTGACATCAGCGTGCTCTCACCAATTTAGCTGAGTGGGTTAGCGTGCGGTGACCATGAACTCAAGGTTGTGATCATTCCCTGCTTCTCAAAGACATAAACTGTTCTGCAGCCACAAACCGGAGGCCTTCCTCCAGTTTTGTATGCTGGCTGGTCTTCATTAAGTCATCTCTGCAAGTGGTAAAATGCAAGCCTAGCATTTCTGCCACAGAATAGACTCAGAGCTCAGAGATTCAAGGTGTCATGTAGCTTCATGGTCAAGTGCGCTAGCTTAGAGCTCCGTTGGTTTGCGTTAAAATCACAGCCCCACTTCTTGTTAGCTGTATAACCTTGTGGAAGTGATCCGGCTGTTTGAAGAGGTCAGATCGGGTATTTAACTCATCAGCTTGCTAGGAGATTTAATGTGTCTGGCAAATAAGATTCAATAAACACCAGCTATCTTTATTAAGTATTTCAGTTTTGTATACACATGGATGGTTTCATGTCTACTGCTCTAGTAAAATGGTCAACATTTATTCTTCTATTGAGATTATTCTAGAAGCATTTCAGCTGTTAGCTTCCATGTACTATCTGCATTATTCAAGGCATTGCTAAATCACTGTTGAAATGTGCTTCATTTATCTATTCTCTCCACAGTATTTAATAAAATTGCTTTTCATCCTGATAAATTCTCTTTATATAGATCGGCTATAAATGTCAAAACAAGTGACGAGCACCCTTTAAAAAGCAACCTTTCATTTTGAAATAATTTTAAACTTACAGGAAAATTGCAAATTTTGCAGAGTTGTCACATACGCTTCATTCAGCTTCCCCTGATGTTTACAGCTTATGTAATCACAGCACAATTATCAAAACCCAAGACATTAACAGTGATACAATATTAAAGTACACATCTTATTAGAATTTTACCAGTTTCCCCCCAATGTTCTTTTTCTGCTCTAGAATTTAATCCGGGGGCCTACATTGCATTTTCTTGTGTTATCTCCTCTTCCATCTGTGACAGTTCTTTGTTCTTTCCTTGTCTGAATTTCATGCCTTCAGCACTTTTGATAAGAACACATCAGTTATTATTTTAATTTTAAATTCCATATAGTTTATATACCGTGTTTTATTAGTTTCAGGTGTACAATATAGTGATTCAATACTTCCATACATCACCCTGTGCTCATCACAACAGGTGCCCTCCTTAACCCCCATCACCTATTTAACCCATCTTCCCCCCCCCGCCACACCCTCTGGTAACTACCAGTTTGTTCTCTAGAGGTAAGAGTCTATTTCTTGGTGAAATGGGGACTGTCTCTCAGTTTGGGTTTGTCTGATGTTTTCTCACGACCAGATTTTTGTTATGTATTTTTATCAAAAACAACACAGAAGTGACTTGGGGTCCTTCTCAGGGAGTACATGGTCTTGATATGACTCATTACTGGCAAAATTGACTAAGACTACTCAAATAGGATAGTGTCTGCTGGGTTCCTCCATTATAAAACTGCTATTTCCCCTTCATACTTGACTGATATTTTGGGGAAGGTTCTTTGAGACTATGGTAATATTCTATACTTCCTAACATTTTTACCAACTAATTTTTAGCATATATTAGTGGATTTTGTCTCCAACAATTATTACTATCATATTTGCCTAATGGTGAGTTCTCTCTCTCTCTCTCTCTTTTTTAAAGTAAGCTCTGTGGCCAACGTGGGGCTTGAACTCATGGCCCCGAGATCAAGAATCACATGCTCCACCAACTGAGCCAGCCAGGCACCCCTGCCTAATGGTGATTTTGTACTTCCCTCATTCCCTCTACATTTATTAGTTGAATGTTTTTCTATGAGGAAGAGTTGTTCCTTCTTCCCATTTATTTATTTACTCAACTATGTATTTACATAGATATGGACTCATGGATATATATTTTATTCTCCAAGTAACAATCTATTTGTTAGTCGAATGGTTCCTTCCTTAGCCATTGGGAACTCCTGCCAGTGAGCTCTCCTTCCTTTTGACAGGCCTCCATACTTTCTGAACACTTCCTTACTTCTGATACCAGAAGATGGCCCAGGTTCATCTTGAACTTTTCCCTGTCCAGCCACGGAATCTGCCATTTCTCCAAATAGCTGATTCTTTTAATTTGCAAATGGTACTTAGAAGCCAAGAACTGGGTGTTAGATGTTAACCAACTTAAAAAAAAAAAAAAAAATCAGTGCTGATTTAGGAAAAACCAAAAAATTATAGAACACATTTCTCTCCTCAAAATAAAAATAGCTTTATGCAGCATGTTACCTATATAATTGACTAGAATTACGTTGGTGAGAAAATTCACATGAGTTTTAATTAAAAATGAAAGGTTAATTTTTGTGCACTGTGGTGAAACAACAGGAATCTAATCTTTTATTCTGAAATTAGTTTTTGTGTTTTGTGCAGAAGATCAATGGGCTGCTCTTTCCCCATCACTATTCTAGACTCTTGCTGTTGGGGGTAGACTAGAATCATTCAGTGAATTGATGAAATCTCTTCAGTAATTCTTTTCCATGGTCACCATGGTCCTCCTCCTCCCCTTTTCCTCAGGATCTTGGGATGTGAATCTAGTTCTGCTGGGAGAACGGTCAGGGAGACAGACTCCATGGCTTCTGCCATTGGATCTGCCTCTGCGGTTACTGGCTTGTCCTTATGCTTCCTCCGGATTGGGGGGGAAAGCCTTTCCCTTCATCTGTCTGCCCTGGATATTACCTCATCTGCCTCAGCTGCACAAGGATTAAACATTTATTTCAAGAAAGGGTTTGAATAATCTCTCCCATTAAGCATTTTAAGTACAGGTGGGGAAAAGTGGGCGTGGAGGGGAGAAAACCAGGTGATGTGCCCCTTCGTCTAGTTCTCTTGTTAAAGCCTCTTGAAGTCTCTTCCCACTGGGGTGGTGGGCAGAGGTGTGTAGATGCTCCTTGGACCCTGTCGTTCCTTTTCCAGATAATTTGACACAACCGTCTTCCCAAGATCCTTGTTTTTCTAGTGCTTCTGTGAAAGAATCCCTATTTCTCTGCATGCCCAGACCCTTCTGGAGTTTCCAAATTTTCATAGCTTTGGGCACAGAGCTCTGCAGGCTTTTTTCCCTCCAAGTTGTATTTTTGCTCTGCCAAGAGCTAGAAACAATCTGTCTCGGTGTCAGTTAATTCCCTTTTCAAGGAGGATATCTGATCACATAGACTGAGAAGTGGAATACTAATAGTAAAAGAGCTGGGGTCCCTACACCAGGCAGTCGCTGTTTTTTTCTGCTCTCTGTTCTAAATCATACCACAAAGCATCCCACATTGACTTGATAATGTGACAATTAGATGCATGGCACAAAAACAGTTTCCTGTGGATTTGGGAGGATGGAAGTTAGAAGGATTGGAGGGTAGTTTCTGAGGCTCTATCCCTGCTCTCTCTCTAAACTCTCACACAACAATGACATGCTTATTTGGAATTGATATTTCAAATTTTTTGATTTCTCACCCTTATCAGTACCATTTTTCAGCAAGCACTCCCAATATATAGCACTAAAAATTATGTACACGTGGTAATATAACATATTACATATTTTTAAAAAATGTTCATAAACTCAGAAATATTAAAAAATAAAATAAATATAAAATTTAATTTTTTATTAATAGTACAAACAGTTCTTTGCTCTCACTAGCACAATTAGTGCATTATTTTTAGTGAGAGTAAGATGATTGAATTTACTTTATTATTTTGAGAATTCAAGTCTATTTCTTAATTTGGTTTATTTTAATATTTGAGTTTAATGATTATCACAGGTAAGACAATATTTGAGAATATAAAGATTTAAATAAAATGATTTATGAAAAATGATTCTTGATTTTCTTTTTTTTTTTATTTTTATTTTTATTTTTTTTTTAAAGATTTTATTTATTTATTTGAGAGAGAGAATGAGATAGAGCATGAGAGGGTCAGAGGGAGAAGCAGACTCCCTACCAAGCAGGGAGCCTGATGTGGGACTCGATCCCGGGACTCCAGGATCATGACCTGAGCCAAAGGCAGTCGCTTAACCAACTGAGCCACCCAGGCGCCCGATTCTTGATTTTCAATCTCAGTTTCAATTATGTAAAATTTTTCAATAAAATTGAGCTTCTTAATTTCTCTTTTCCTGGTATCAATTAATGTTTTTGAAAAATAATCAAACGTCATTGAATTTTTATATTCTTAAGCCTAGATTCAAACCACTTTTTTTTTGGAAAATAGTGCTTGGAAACCACAATCTGGGTTGTAGGTGTCAAGACATCTTGGAAAGTCTTTTAAAAAGCTAAGAAATTCTGTTTCCAACTTTCAAGTATGGATGTAAGAAAGTTTTAAAGCAATGACATATTATTTTCAGCAAAAAGAAATACTTAATGATGGAAGCTTTAGTTTTTAATACAAACTGTTATTCTAAAAATAATAAGTTATGTTTTCACTGTGAAATGTCACTTTTTCTTAGAGAAGTTCAATTAAATATGATTATGTTTTTCAAAAGGCTCTGCTTAGCATCGTATTCTTTTTTTTATTAATATTTTTTATTTATTTATTTGACAGAGACAGACACAGCAAGAGAGGGAACACAAGCAGGGGGAGCGGGAGAGGGAGAAGCAGGCTTCCTGCTGAGCAGGGAGCCTGATGAGGGGCTCGATCCCAGAACCCTGGGATCATGACCCAAGCTGAAAGCAGACGCTTAATGACTGAGACACCCAGGCGCCCCAACATCTTACTCTTGATAGTCATTATTACCCAAATCGTTACAGTTTGGGGACATTATCTTTCTGTAAATGCAAACCGTGCAACTCATTTTAAGCCTTTCAAATGTTAAGAATTCAATAAATACATGCTAGAAAAATGAATGATCCAGTTACTGAATGAAGGAGAGAACCAGTAAGGCACTGTGTAGCACAAAATGGTTTCCTGGTTCTTCTCCATAATATCACAGAGTTTTGTCATTCATCTATAAGTTAGTAAGCAAGCAAACAAACAAACAAATAAACAAACAAAAACTACAACTAGCCACAGGGATGACATCCTGCGAGTTCTGGGTTTTAAATAATTGATTGTAATTGCTTTCTTTTGAATTGGGCCATGAATGAGTATCACCTGTGGTGTTTTTTCTGTACACTTACCCTGGAATCCTGTTACAATTCCAGGTAAAGAAACCAAGTCATCAGTGGTCAAGCATTTTTTAACCCCCTAACACATTAGTTTACCAAAGAGTCATTCCTAATGAGACCTTTCTTTCCTGGTACATCTTTTCTTTATAATTCTCCCTCCAAAGTATTTCTTTATGCATTTCAAGATTAATATACATTACGCATTAGCCTAGAAATACTAGTAACATCAACATTTTTATCCAACTTCCACATCATGAAAAATGTCCTAAAATTTGTGTAAAATTCCTGACACACTTTCTATACGACTTCCGACAGTATTTGGACTGCATCTTAGTTTACTGCTGTCTTTGTTTTATGTAGTGGGAAGAACATGTTCCCCCAAGTCTGACGATAACCTAAGACGGAGAGTGAGTAATACAAGGATGAAAAATACATTTCAGCTTCAGTGCTAAATAGCGTTGACTAGGATTTCTTGGCTAAAGACAGTTTGAAAGCCAGAATTAGTTGGATGGTGCTTTGCAGGCACGATGTGATGTCATGAAGTTTAATTGGAGATCACTAGTCAGTAATCAGTATTTTAATAAATAACCACAGTTAAAATCTACTAATTCTGGGTAGGGAGGGTTGGAATGATAAATAATTCATTTTCTTAGCCTAATGACTCAATTTTATCATAAAACCAACCAGCTGACCATGTGAGGGTTGTGATCTAGTCATTATTTTGTGTTTTATTGTTCGTATCAACAGTGGAGTAACGCCGGCAGGATCTCCAACTCCACTTGTTTTGTGGGCACATGTGATGATGGTAGAGATAGTAACCACCGGTGGGGAGGAAGTTTGGGAACAGCGCAGTGAAATTACCATCCAGCTGTGCAGTATCACAAAATCATAAACTCCCATCCTCTGTTTTCTCATGCTTTTTCTTTCTTGGTAGATCCCAGAGGTACTGGGATACTACATGGACTGGCTTCACAACAGACCTATGAGGATTATATCTGACAAACATCTGCCCCTTTTGACTGTTCATTCAAAAGGCACTAATGGGAGCCAGTCTTCGTCAGCTACCATGGGGCATTATGAGCCCTAACAGTGGGCAAAAGTCAATATAATCTCAGGGAGCTAATAGTCAAGTGAAAGACAAACAACCACTACAGAAACATAAATAAAATAAATGTAAGTGGTGAAATGTGTTAGAAATAAAGAGAGGCATAAGCCTTGATAAAGCAATCAACATTTTAGCACTTTCACTTGGGCATTATATTTCACGAGTGTACTGCGTGTGCTTATCTCACTAGTGAGAGACATCTCAAGAATAAATGATGAGAAAGAGGTTCTAGAACAGTGTTTAGAGACGCTGTGACAAAGAGTCTGGATAAAGAAACACAGTTAACTCTGACATCGTATTTATTATTGTTTTGCAAGATCTGTGTTGTCACTGACAACAGTCTGTCTTTATCTAATTCGTGTGGGTGGGGCAGTTAGTTCCATAGGTATCATCTATTGCTATGTCTTGTTTAAGTGACATAAAACGTATATAAATTTTCAAATGCATGTATAATGCATATAAAGTCACTCCAACACTGAGAAGTAAAATCATAAAGGTTCCCATGACTCGGTGTGGATTCACTGACACTAAGTTGCACCTTGACATTGGTGCTTTAGTCCCTGGGAGTAAGGGAGTACAACTAGTTTTCATACGTCAATTTTTTTGAAATTAAATAAGTTATTTGAACAGTTCAGTTCTTTTTATCTGAAGCTAAATTCAGTGTCAGCTATTGAGATTTTAGGAAAACTTAATTAGTGGTAATTAGTGAGTTTTCTTCTTGACACCATGTTTGAGTAGGAAATTTACACTAGCATCTACTTTTCTTAAAACAAAGGATAAAAGAAATAATTATACTTTTGTATATAATGTGCCTCTCTCCCCTTTTTATTGATTTTTTTTTGGTTTTAGCTATGTAGATTATGTCTGAAATGATGGAATAGGTGAAGGTACTAAGTATGGTGGAAAATAAAGCTGTCAAACTTTGGAAGAATATAGATTACAACAGACAGAAGAATATAGATTACCACAGACAATGGGATCATAACTGAGAAACATAAATTGGACTTTCCCAACAGGTGCGTTAGATCAATAAACCATTTTAAAAGCTTTCAAAGCTTAAACCCTTGGAAGCTTTTAAGATGCTGTGAATCTGAAAATGTATGTTTTACAGTGACCTGAGAACACTGGTGTAGATTTAGGAGGACGATTTTTAAAGATGGATGATGTCTTAAAATTGTTGTGACAATACCATATGACCACATTCTCATACATTGTTAAAGGCACTGATATAAAATACTGGGCTGTCTTGGGCTGCTGTTTTAAATAATAAAGCACAACACGTAAGATCAGCCTTGGCTGAAACTAAAAGTTTTCCTGATTCTGTGATGGGTAAAAAAATAACGAATTTCTCAACAGAAATTCAATCAAAGAATGAAGTCCTTGATATCTTTTTGACATGGACAAAAGATAAGCTACAAAAAATGGTTTTAGTTTAGCAATCACAGCAGGAAAGCTGAATGCATAAAATCTTATTTGGGGACCTGGGAATTCATATTACCAGTTTGATTGCTCTCATTTAGAGATTGAACAAACTGAGATTATTTAATGCATCTCAAATTTCAACACTTTTAAACAGAAATAGTCAAAAAATACCATGCATTTTCAGTCAATTTGAACAAAAAAAATCTTAAGGGATTTTATTTATTTATTTTGTTGTTATTATGATTTACTTTTTTCCAGCTTTATTAAGATGTGATTGACATATACCATTGTGTAAGTTTAATGGAATGATTTGATATATGTATATACTGTCAATTATCATCACAATAAAGTTAGTTAACACATCCATCACCTCACATAATTATAATTTTTTGTTGTTGTGATGAGAATTCTTAAGATATACTCTCTTAGCAACTTTTATTTTTTTTTTTTTTAAGATTTTATTTATTTATTTGACAGAGAGAGACACAGCGAGAGAGGGAACACAAGCAGGGGGAGTGGGAGAGGGAGAAGCAGGCTTCCCGCTGAGCAGGGAGCCCGGCGCGGGGCTCGATCCCAGGACTCTGGGATCATGACCTGAGCCGAAGGCAGACGCATAACCGACTGAGCCACTCAGGCGCCCTGCAACTTTTAAATATGCAATACAGTATTGTTAACTTTAGTCATCATGCTGTACGTTACATCCCCAGAATTTTTTCATCTTATACCTGGAAATTTGTACCCTCTGGCCACTACCTTCCAAACCCCTACCCTGGAAACCACCAATCTATTCTCTTTTTATGAGTTCCGAATTTTTTTTTTTTTTTTTTTTTAGATTCCACATGTAAGTAGATCATACATATTTGCCTTTCTGTCTCTAACTTATTTCATTTAGCATAATGTCCTCAAGATTCATCCATGTAGTCTAAAAGGTCAGGATTTCCTTCTTTTTTTATGTCTGAGTTATATTTCATTGTAATGTATATATATGTATACATACATATGGTGTGTGTGTGTTTGTATATATAATATGTATATACACATGCCACATTTTCTTTATTCATCTATTGATGGACACAAGTTATTTTCATGTCTTGGCTATTATAAATAATGCTGCTAAGAACATGGGGGTGCAGATATTTTGAGATCGTGGTTTTCTTCCCTTCAGATATATACCCTGGATCATATTGTAGTTTTATTTTTAACTTTTTGAGGAACCTCCATACTGTTTTCCATAGTGGCTACACCCAATTTACGTTCCCCCCATCAGCACCCTAGAGTTTCCTTTTCTTCATATCCTTGCCAGTACTTGTTAGTGCTTGTCTTTTTGAGGATAGCTATGCTAACAGTTCTGAGGTGATATCTCACTGTGGTTTTGATTTGCATTTCCCTGATGATTAGTGATGTTGAGCACTTTTTCATGTACCTGTTAGCCATCTGAATATCTTCTTTGGAAACATATCTATTCAGGTAATTGGATTATTTGCTTTTTTTGCTATCAAGTTGTGTGAATTCCTTATATATTTTGGTAATTAACCCTTTATCAAGATATATGGTTTATAGATATTTCTCTCATTCCATAGGCTGCCTTTCATTTTGTTGACTATTTCTTTTGCTGGGCAGAAGCTTTTTAGTTGGATGTAGTCTTGTTTATTTTTGTTTTGTTCCTCGTACTTTAGGTGTCATAGCCATAAAATCATTGCCAAGACGAATGCCCCAGGGCTCTTTCCTGATTGGGAGATTTCAAAACATGTTTCTAAGAGAGACTTGAGGCATTGGGTCTCTACATGACATTAAACAGTCTCAAATTTTACAACACTGTAATTGAGATGCATGGAAACTACAAAACCCACCTTCTTTCCATCCCTTTTGCTTAAAACCCACTGCCTCATAGTTTTGGTCCAAGTCCTAAGCTTGGCCTTTCATCTCCAGTGTTCCCTGATGCACAATTTCCACTTCATCTGCCCACTCACTCTCAGGTTCATCAGTTGGATTCTGTGCACCTACATACCCTGTTTCTGGGAACCAATAAAGGCTTAGTTATGATGTTTGCCCTGGATTATCTCCCTTACCCACTCACACGAGCTGGAGTTCCTTTCTCTATCTGTGACTCTGAAAACTTTGGGCTGAACTCTGTCTGCCAATATTGCCCTCAGATTATTCTTGCTTTGTAACCTGCTAAGGGAATCCTCTCTGCTTTTAACCATGGATCTCTCAGACATGATTTTATAGTCTGCCTCCCTCTGTATGCCTTCAGACAGAATTCAGCGACTACCCCTCCATCTTATCCTCCCTCATTTGTTTTAAAATACATTTTGATCTTGGAATTTTCTAATACTGTTAACAATTTCGCAAATTCCCAATACTGGTGCCATATGCAAATTATGAATTTTGAATCTTTCAACTGTCATTGTTTGGGGCAGTTATATTACCAGATATTTTTTCTGCGTAAGTCTGTTTGTATTCATTTCCATGATGGAAAAATTGGGAGAAAGGCAAGCCTGAGCCAACAGCAATGTTGGGAATTGGGCGGATATTTCCCAAATAGGCTATATAGGCTATATTATACCTAAACTCTGTTTCTAGGCTTGGGATATCCATATGGCTGAATTCACCAAAGTCTTTTCATTCTGGCCTTCGGGCACATGAGTTATTAGCTCAGTAGAGTGAATCTAGCTTTTAGAAGTAGATTCATATTAACCAAACTCCTGGCACTATGCAAAAGCCAGAAGACCAATGTATTCACATGACAAGCAGAACTATTCTGGTGAGATGAGAATTCTCATGTGAGCTTGACTAGTTCATTCTTTCCCAATTGACTAAAACCAAATCATGATCAAAAATTTGCTTGGTGGGAGAAGAACAAGGTGAGTGAATTTATGATTAAGTTTTTAGTAGATGAGGCCAAAACAGCTCAATTAAATCCCTATAGAGGTTCCTTGGGCTGTGTTAACTATGATGCTTGTGTTGGTCAGTGCTATCGTAGAGGGAGGAAAATAATTTACTGAAAGTCTGTTGGTTAACTCACAAGATCTTGCAAAGACTGGGGAGCCAGAATCAGAAAATGAGCAAGAATAAAATAAGGCTGTGCTAAAGCCATGCTAGTGAACTCATGGGCAGAATTACGCTGTCTATGGCTATAGTGGGTGCTGGTCACTGGGGCGACCAGTGCACCTCCAACACTGGGTCCCTGACACTCGATGTGCTAGAGCTGTGCTCTGTAGCCAGAACAATATCTCTACTGCTTCTGCTTCTATGCTCCCTTAGTTCTGGATTCTAGGCCTGGTAGGTGCTTCCAAATGGCTGAGCCTCCTACAAGACACATGCCATATGGATATCCCAAGCCTAGAAACAGAGTTTAGGTATTGGGTGGCAAAAGAAAACTAAACTAAAATAAAAATAAAAATAAAAACGGCAAATATTCATTAGAACTCCTTGTGGCTACAACAGGCATCCTCCTCCCCCAGGCAGCGGTAGGTCAGGAACTGCTGGCATTGTCGTGGGGTTTCCAGTAGTACCCATGTTAGTGTCAGACCAAGTATCAAGCTCCAACTCTGACCCTTTACAGTGTTGGGAAAAGGAATGAAAAGTACTCAGTACACTGCTTGGCACTGGGTAAGTGTTCACTAAGCAGAAGTTATTCCTGTTTCCATTTCTGCACACCCCCTCTTCTCACTCAGCTGTGCTCTCTGCAGAGGGTTAGTCCTAGAGGTCTGGTAGATGACTGTGAGTGGTTCTAGAGTTATCCTTTATGTGCTGGTTTCATAGTTAACCTGTCAGGGGCAAGGAGGTTTTGCTTATTCCCAAGTCGTAGAGAAAGCCTGACTCAGTGTCCACTGACAATGTTTATAAGGTTGTTATAAAAAGAATAAATAAGGCTACACTCGAGAAAATGCCTTGCATTTTACACAGCACATTTTACACTAGGGATTTTATAGGTATAAACTTTTATTTCCTTTTCCCTGGAATGTTCTTTTCAGTTTTTGTACTTCAAAATAAAATTAGAAATAAAAATATTAATTGATTTGTAATTTTGCTCACCATCACAAATGCATTCCTTACCCTCTTGTCCTCAGCCATGTACAATGATCCAGGCCGTGCATTCTGGATGGGGGCAGAGCAGTAAATGAGATACACATCCTGTTACATCAGTGCAGGGTAAGATTTACTTTTAATGAGATTTAACAAACCACTTCAAATTTAGAACAAGAAGTCTATTTTTTCCCTCATTCTTGGAAGATATGAACAGATCTCTCCTAGCAAGAAATGCAAAAATATCTCTGCAAGTTTCTTTTTATTTAGCATATAAAATTTGTTAAGCATCTGTCCTGTGCCTAAACCATTATAGGATTATGTTATCTAATTTGATTCTCAAAACAGCTCTGTGAAATCGGAGTTATTTATTGTTATCACTGTAAAAAAAAAAAAAGAAAGAAAGAAAGGTAGCTAATTTTATTTCATTTTAAACCTGGTTAAAGAGAGTAGTTTTCTAGGTCCTTGTGTTTTCCTAGACTAACACATAACACATTTGACATAGTTTTCTAACAGTGGCACCAAAAGCTCTAAGATTCACTAATGGAGAAACAAGAGAACTTATCCCCCACCTGTATGGAACCCAAAAGAAGACAAGGTCACGCCGCTTTCCAGGTGATGTCTGTCGATCTTCTGCGGACAGCACTGAAACCAGACAGCCTGCATTCGAATCACGGCTCTGTCACTGACGGGCTGCATGACCTTGGGAAAGCCACTTAACTCCTCCAAGCCTTAGTTCCCTCATCAGTAAAATGAGGTAGGTACTATGATTTTAATCATTTTACAGATGAAGAAACAAAAGTCTTAACGGGGGAGGGGAGAGGGGTAGCAAATGGAAATTTAACGTTTTCGGGTTAGAGCCCGTGTTTCATCATTACGTTTCCTCCAGGTCTTACACCGTATCAGTAGCAGGTGGATGTCCAATAAAGCCTTCTTAGATTAACAAACAATCTCAATCTCTTTAAGTTTATGATGTTGGGTGTTTTAGGGGAGGGAGTCAAAAAACTGTGAAAAAACAATATTATATTTATCTCTAAGTCCCCAAATGATAAAGAAGTGTATTGAGACCTTTTTTCCTACATGGTCATACATCTTTCTCTTTAAGGAGGCAGAGACATATTTAACACAGGGTGGTATCTGAAAGGCAGACCTATGGATCACGGACCCACCACCTAGAGCTCTTAGGACTTTGAGAAGGTTAACTACTTGGCTTCAACATTGTTATATGTAAAACGGGGAAGGCAATACAGAAATACAAAATGGGATTATGTGTGAAATTACCTGATACACGTATGTGCACACGGATGTGCATTCTTTTCCTCTTTCAACGGAGAAGCTCTTCTAAAAGACGAAGTTTGAAGTGGCGTGAAAACATGGCATGACTTGCAGTGTCCCTCTGATGCCCAATTCCAGTGTTAAAGATGGCCATCCATACGTTTGACCTTGTATACCCCTGTGATGGCGATGGTGGGGTCAAATTATTTTTTAATATTAAAAATATACCTAAAATATATGAAAACATTGCCACTGATTCCTGCCTTGAATGTCTAGCTATAAATCGTTCTCTTGTAATAAAGACAAATGTGAGGCAACCATAAATATGTAAAACAGCCAATCAAACACCAAAAAGTCAATAAAAGTGTTCTTTTAGTAGAATATAGAGAAACTGCTAATCTCAGAAACCTAGTAATGAGCTTTCACAGGTTGGAGAATAAGAAATGTTGAATTAGCTAAACCGAAAAGGGAGGAAGAAATATTAGGATCATTTACAAAAGAAATAATAAAGCAAACAGGAAAGTCAAAAAGGCAGACCAATAAATTTCTCTGGTAGCTGTATTAGTTTTTGTTTACTTTTCATTTCTAATCAATATTGCAGAGAGCAACAGAGTGCACAATGTAACAGAGAAATACAGAAAGTTAAGAACTCAAAAGAAACAGGAAGAGAGATGATTATCATAAAATTTAGGGCTTTGGGGAAAGATCCCAGAAAAATAACAGTTTAAATTCTTGAAGGGAGAAAAGGAAAAAAAAAAGTTAGTGAAAAGTTCTTAGCAGATTTGTGAGATCTGGAAAAATAATACCAAGTGTAAAATACCTATGGATGAAGGGTATTTTTACTCATCCAAGGCACCTTACATAAGACATTATTTAAACCACTACTAAAAAACACTATATATAAGAAAAGGAAGATTTAAGGTTTTAGCTTTCTTTGGCAGCAACTAGACCAGAGTTTCAATTAGCATTCAAAATCTTTATCTCAAGATAAAATATCAAATAAAAATAATTAATTGATGTTATAAAGCTACTTATCCATGAAGGACATCAGCTCTTTAACCCTGAGATATGAATCTTGGATTTGTCATCTACCAGAACGATGTTGTAAATCTGTGAAATCTTCTGAAAAGCCAAATAATTTACATTGTCATTCATCTTTACTCTCAGAAAAATGCAGTGTTCCTTAATGACAGAATTATGAAAAATTAAGCTTGTCTACACAGTGAAGAGTCAGGCTCAGAACCAAATAAGTAAGTCCTTGGATTGATGCTACCAGCTCCAATCTGGCTACCGTGCTATTTGGTGGGATTTTTAATGCTGTGTATTTAAAATTTTGATCCTATTTATCACCTACCCATTACCCATGGAAAGTATTTCAAACGTAGAAAAATTACCTGGAATGATGATTTTCTCCTGTAAGCTGTTGAAAGTACTCTTCAGTGCTTTGAAATGTCTAAGCACTAGAACAGATGCCACAACTACTAGTGTGTCTGGCTGTAAAATTTTCACCGGCTACCTATCTATTTTTTAAAAATTACAAATCTAGATGAACCAAATCAAGAGGAACATGTTAACTCTTAATGTCAGTTTTTCATTATGCTAGTAATGTTTGGCAGTAAAGCTATATTCTAACATACTTTCATGAAACAAAGAATAAAAGAGATTTGGATGCAGTATTAGACTAAAAAAAATCACTAAATTCTTGGAATCTATAGCTCTAACACATCTAAAAAGCACAATAAATTTTTCAGTAAGAGCATATTCTTTTTAGCATGCTTTCCCAACTATACACTTGTATGTATAGTGAATTTAGACTATAGATATTATGCCTATAGAAAATGAATTTAGACTATGGATATTGTTACACCTCAACAGAACAAAAATAAATTAGACCACTAAGGTTATACTTCAATTTTTGGGCAAAATATTAATAACAATGCTGAGTAAAACTGAATGAGAAGTTTAAAGATAACTTGACCATCAAAACCAGGCCAGCAACCTATGGGCCAAACCTCACCCATTGCCTTATTTTTGTAAATAAAGTTTTATTGGAACACAGCCATGTTCACTTGTTTACATATTGTCTATAGCTACTTCATGCTATGATGGCAAAGCTGAGTCTTGCAATGGACTACCTGGCCTGGAAAACTTACCTTTTTACTATCGACAAAAATTTTACCATCTCCTGATCTCAAAGATCATTGGAAACACATTTTATTTTACAACAGTTAACCATGGAAACCTCATAACTTAAGATTAGGGTTCATCATACCCTTTTATTCAATGATTTACTATTCAATGTCTAGGTTATATGGGAAACTTTGGGATTTTTTTCCTCCTAAAAAGCTCTTAGATTGATTCAAAAGTTATGAATTTTGTGCAGAATTCAAGATGAGAAAAATCTAGCAGATCGTCTAAGGGCTCTTTATTGGGATCAGCCTCAGAGTCCACAGCCTGTTCAAATATACAAAATTTTATCAGTTTGTGTATCTGAATATCCTTCTTGTGAGCAGGTTCACAGTTTTCTGAGACTGTGATGATAAAGGCTCAAATGATTTTCGTACTAGTTCATGATTCAGAAAATTTAAGAATAACTGATCTAGACAAATCTTAAAGATAAGGATTATGAGGCTAAGAAGTTTAAATAACTTTTCCTCAAAGCTATATGACTAGAATTAAAAAAGAGAATTTCTAGCTCCCAGCTCAGAGGTTTTTATTCATGCAAGCCGATTTTTTAAAACAAAATTATGATGTAAAAATCAGAAAAGTCAAATACATGTGGAATTAAATATGGTAGGCAAGTATACTTTGTCTTCCCTTCTAAAATGTGTGTTACTTTCATGACTTGGAAGACACAGATGGGGAGGTGAGCTCGAGGTCCTGGGCCTGTCTCTCACGGTGGTACGTGTGACGTTAACCAAGGGCTGTGCACAGTTTGACATAGCTCCTCTTGTGTTTTTTAGAGGAGGGAGAAGGAACAGGGAAAAGAGCAAACACCTCTTAACCCAGCTGGCTGATATTGTTCTTCTTTTCTTGGTTGGTTGCCCTGCTTTATTCTCCCTGTACACGGACGTTATGCTGAGCATCATTCTCGTGAGACGTTTCACTTTGGAGTGGCTTCTCTAGGTACTGGTGTTTGCGCTCACCACCTCGACATTCACAAGCCTCCTTCTGGGATTGCCTCCCTCCCCACCATGCTGTGGCCATCCTGGCAAATCCCAACATACCATCCATGCTCAGCTGCAGGGAGAGAGCATGCACGTCCATCTTCTGTGCCTCTCGGGGACTGGGGAGCTTGTGAAATCTCTCTCTTCTAATCACTGTGGGGAAGCGAAGCTATTGACCAAAATGCTGTTCTGAGAGGGCAACTTATCTCCATTTGCTTAACCATCATATATGTATATAATCAACTAGGGATAGGCCTAGAATAGGATGGAGAGGATGACCACACTCGAAGAGGCATTAAGGGTCATTTCTGACCCTTCTCCAGAAGCCCTCAAGGGAGATGGCTGACGCCTGCTTAGATGTTCTTTAAAATGTGGCATATGTAGTACATTTTGTCTTCAGCTTTGAGTCTTTACCACAATTAGGGACCATGCTTGTACATCTGAATTCACAATATGGGTGTTGTTCTTTTGCCATGCAATTATTAATGGACAGTGACGTTGGTTCCAATTTTTCTCTATTACAAAGAATGCTCCAATGAGTGTCCAGGGCTCATACCTCTGTGTGGACATGAATTAATTTTTTTTCATAAGGTAAACACTGGGAAGGAGAACTTCTTAATACTAGGGTATGAAAATGTGAAGTTTTAATATATATTGACAGATTGTCCTCAATAAGTGACTATTCTAATTTATTTTCCCAAACCTCCAAAAAACATAAACATATGCTCAAATACACTGTGAGCAGGACTTTGCAATCACAGCAACAGCAAAATACCTCTTAAAACCCATTATATTGACAAATGTGAACTTTTATATACTGCTGGTGGGAAGGAAAGGGAATAGGATTTAGGTAATGTTCAGATCTGTCATTTCTTTCTCCAAATCTTCACCAAGAAAAATGTCAGAATATTGAAAAATTGAAACACTATTATAACAAACACCTGTTTGCTCACAATCAATATACACATACACGCACTCATGCAAACACACACATCTGAACCATTTGCGAACATCAAAACTTTTTATTTCTAAACACATATATCTTAGATAGCATACATTGTTTTCCTAAGTGAAAACAATTATTAATTGTATACTGTATTTGTGAAGAAAATGCAAAATAATATATGTAGAGCACCCAGAGCACTCAGATCATGGTAAAAATAATACAAAGTATTCAAAGGTATACAAAATGTGTACAAAAATGATACTCCTTATTCCCCTAAACAAAAAATATGAAATTGACATGTGTGTATGCTTTTTTTAATAAGTTTTTTTTTTAAAAAAAGATTTATTTATTTATTTATTTGAGAGAGAGAGTCAGCACGGGCACACTCAAGCAGGGGCAGAAGTAGAGGGAGAGAGAGAATCTCAAGTACGGGACTCGATCCCAGAACCCATGAAATCAAGACCTGAGCCAAAATCACGAGTCCGACACTTATCCAACTGAGCCACCCGGGCACCCCTGTGTCTGTATGTGTGTGTGTGTGTGTGTGTGTGTGTGTGTGTGTAATCTTAAATGAATATTTAGTTTTTATTTACATCTTGAGTATATAAGCTAGTTTTTCCTGAGTGCTGTTCTCTCTTTGAAGAGATAAAATAAAGCCCACAATGTGTTAGATATCTAAGTGAAGATATCTAGATTAATGAATGATATTTACTTATTTATGAGAATCAACTCTATTGGTGGAAAAGCAGCTTTAGCTAACTTGGTCCTTTTTCATCTTTCATATTTTAACTAAAACCCATATATGTGATGTTGGTCCATAAAAGAGAGAATATAGAGTTTTCAAATATAAAAAGTTAACTAATGTCTTAAAAAAACAAAACAAATGCTACTCCTCATGTTTCTTATTATTTTTTACATTTCAATATTTTATTTCTTTGTTTCATCTAACCATAGCACTATTATTTAAAGGTAAGAATGCTCTCCTGAGTAGTTTCAAATGATCCTCTAAAAGGAACACATTTTAGGAATCCTAAAGACAGAAAAAACCTTGTACTGAGTAGGGGCTCAGTAAACATTAGTTAATATCAGTTAATTGTAGATATGAATTTTTAAGTGAGTTGATAATGTTCTTTTTCAGGAAGATAAAGTGCAATCCTACTCCTCCACAAAAAATGAAACTTTCATTGGTTATTACAATTCATAAATTTGAGGTTGTCAAAAACTTTCTGACATATTAAACCTTTGTTTTCATTACGAAAAGGAATCTTTATCTTTTATGAAGTAGTGCGCTTCCTGTGCATATAAAACCTTGGCTGTGTGAAATAGTCTGTGGGAAACATCTTTTTACATAGATGTTGCTGCTAGAGATTGCAATATGCACAGTGCTGGTTACAATAAAGTCTGATTAATTAACTTTTATTTTTTAATAATTCATATACCATAGAATGCAAGTCAATCAGAAAATTACATTCAGTAAAATTTTGCTACCAGATAATAAAATGAAGTCATTAGGAGCCTACGTGACAGATACCAAATAACAATTAAGAACCCAGTTTTCTTTGCTGAGTTGGACTTAAATAAAATCTTTGCTTAATCTTTGGAAGAGTACTTCTTTGTTATTAATTAAATCCAGGATTTTTGCTGTTGAAGTCACCACACTGGCTTAGTTTTATTTTTGCAAGGCTGTGAGAAATGTTATTGCTGCTTCAACGTATATAATACACGGCACATAAAAATGTATCTCATGCTTTGTGAACAGAAACAAAAATTCTCAAGCATTAACAATTATATCAGTGGGAGTTTTTGCATTAAATTAAGCTTGGGGGAAGGAAGAAATGTGGGCTGTAAACAAGAAAAATATTTCTCTTAAGATAGTTAAATGTTAAGTAGGTGCATTAATCAAATTATGATGTAATGTTCTGCAAAGTCAGCTATAAAAAGTGTTTTCCATTACTTTTCTACTTTCACATTAATTTTTTTGCAGTAAAAACTAACTGCTATATATAGCAAAAGGAAAGTACCTAACTTGATGTATAATTTCCTTTTGAACCAAAGAACCTATAAAATTTCTGTGTGAGAGAATATTAATTAATATAATTTTTATGGAAGAAAACCTTAGCACTTTGGATATCTGCCTGTTCTTTTTTGAGGGCAAAAATTATTTCTTATTCTTTTTTTTTATTTTTGGCAAATTTCTAGTGATAAATGCAATGCTTGGAACATTTTCACAGCTTGTTGTTTGTAGGAGGAAGGAAAGATAGAAACAAGGAGGGAAGGAAGGAAAGAAGGTTGGAAGGATGGAAGGAAGGAAGGGAGGGAGGAAGGAAGGAAAAAGGGAAGGAATTTATGTCAGACAATCTAACTCGATTAGTAGATTCTAGGAGGTGCAACGTACATATATATTAGAAAGGAAATGTACTTTGAAGTTCATGATATTTAAAATCATGAAAAAAAACCCGATGAATGTACATCATACCTTTTTGTATTAATATAACAAATGCATTTTAATCCATACAAGTCATTGCTAGTTTTAATCTTGGACAGTTTACAACCTTTGTTAGTTTAAATTTCCTTATGTGAATCATGATGGAATAATCTCTAAATTTTAGCCTTGCTCAAATTTTTATAACACTATAGAAGAAGGGCAGAAGAGGGAGTTCAATGCAGATTGCCTTCTCCATGTTTTTATAGTTGGTAATGGAGGTGTGCATAAAAGTGAGCTTCTGGGCTGGGTACTTACCCAGGGAAAACAAAACACTAGCTCAAAGAGATCCATGCACCCTATGTTTATTGCAACATTTTACAACGGTTAAGATATGGAAGCAACCAAAGTATCCATTGATAGATGAATGGTTAAGGAAGATGTGGTATACATATACTGCATAGGACACCACACACGCACACACACACACACACACACACACACACACACACACACACACACGGTAGAATATTTTGCAGCATGAAAAAAGGATGAGGTTGTACCACTTGCAACAACATGGATGGACCCAGAGGGTATTGTGCTAAGTGAAATAAGTCAGACTGAGAAAGACAGATTACATATGATTTCACTCCTATGTAGAATCTACAAAAACAAATGAATAAACAAACAAAAAGCAGAATTGGGTCCTATAAATAGAGAGAACAAACTGATGGTTGTCAGAAGGGAGTGGAGTGAAGTGATGGGCAAAATGGGTGGAGGGGAGTGCGAGGTACAGGCTTGGTTATGGAATAAATAAGTCACGAGAATAAAAGGCAGAGCATACGGAATACAGTCAATGATACTGTAACAGAGCTATATGGTGACAGATGGGAGCTGCACTTATGGTGAGCATAGCATAACATATAGAGTTATCAAATCACTGTTGTACACCTGAAACTAATTTAACATTGTGTGTCAACTATACTCAAAAAAATTTTTTTAAATAGAATCTGTTCAGCAGAAAAAAAAAAAAAGAGCTTCTGGGAAACTAGCAACAAATACTGTAAGGTCATTGATCTTCCTCCTGACCCCTCCCCGGCCAGTGGCCATGGTAATGGCAGCAGAAATGGTGGCAGTTGGGCCTGGGACGAATCTTTCAATTTCCCACATCCATAGCAGACTCTGCAGTGGGATTTCTACATTTAGAAGCTCACATTGTTTGTTCTTTTGTTTGTTTGAAGAAGCCCTGTGTGAACAAGAGTTAATTAGTCCAGTTTTCTTTCCTTTAATGCAAGATCATGAGAGCTTTGGGGAATGCATTTCATTTCCTTGGGTCATGAAAATGAAAAACAAAGTAAATTTATATTTAATGGATCTAGTAGTTGGGGAAATTATATATGAGCATACTGCTATAGAACAATGTTTTTTTGGTCAGGACACATTCCTAGGTAGGAGAAAGTAAAGTTCAGTTTTATAGCAGTGCGGTTTTAGTTTGCAATATATAAGAATTTAAAAGATGAAAAGAAAGCCAAAACAGTTTTGGACTACCTAGGGACTCGGAGAAATAAAACTAACCTGCAGAAAAGATCATACAATTACCATAACTAATTTCAGAAATGTAATGAAGAAACATAGTTTGGGTTTGCAATTAAATTAGGCAGGAATCTAATAAGATTCCAAAATAATTTTAAGGAGTAACTTACTTGGTTATTTTGAAACATGTGATTAGTTAGTTTGCTGAGTGAGTTTGTCTTCTTTTTAGAATTTGATCTATAATCAAAGCAAACCTTCCTTAGGAAAGGGTAGAATTTCTAGCCAAATGGTTGTGGGGAACAGATATGGATGAGTATGGGGGGAAGCCTTCTGAGTTAAGCTCCTTGAAGGCAGGTCAAATATATCTGAACTTCCCATATACCCACTAGCTCAGCACTGAGCTCAGAAATGCTAAGAATTTTTTTTGGTAATGATTTGCTTAGGAATTTAGGTATATTATCTGCAACAATTATTGTTGACATAGAATAAAATGTCCTAAAAATTTTTGAGATGAAATTAATATAGTCAGAGTTCTGGGGTCTCAACTGGAATTTATCAGTGTTCAAATACCTTAAAAAGATATTTTTTGAGGAAATATTTTAAGTTATTTTTAGACAGCCTGTGGCCAACCTCCGACAGAAGTGGGATACCTCCCAGGACCAATAATTTGTCAAGTGCCCAAACCTGTACAATGGAATGGAATTCTGCCTTCGGACAGCCTGATATTTAAAGCGTATGGGTCTCATGTCAGAACATCCAAATCTGAGCTGAATTGGATCCAGGATTTCCTGAAAGTCTATGGGAGATATATGATATTGGAAGGAAACCATCTAGGATCTGTCAACGCTCTGTTTTCCTAAAGATTTTCTGATCTTTATCATCAGAAAGCAATGTGCCTGGAACATATTTTCCATAATCTCACAGATATGTATAAACTATCTTCAGTCAGCCATGTTGCAAAGGTTAGCTAAAGGTATTCTCAAAGAAATTATCTTGGGGAATGTATTTATCTCCAAATAATATACCAAGTCTTCTAGTTTACTTTTTACAGAATTGAGCAAAAGAGATAAAAGAGCTGCCCTTTAAAGTAATTCATACTATGAGTCAAATCCAAGAAAAAGATAGGGTTGGGGAAGGGGGGATAAGCTGTCAGTGATGGTCCTTGCTATACCCTTCATCCACTGATTAAATAAATCATTTTGCTGTATCGACGGGTGTCAGACGTGGTGGTAGGCCTAGCCACACAGTGATGAATGGGACGGGCTGCAGAGGCAAACAGAACTAGACTGTTCCCTGCTCAAGGGACGGCGACTGACTAGAGAAGGTGTGGCCCCCACAGGCTGGCCAGTGATATATGTCATCGTCTAGAGTGAGGTCTATTAAGGGCAAAGATAATTAACTTTTTTTCTTAAAATATTTATTTTATTTTTTTAGAGAGAAAGAAAGAACATGAGCAGGGAGAAGGGGAGAGAGAACCTTAAGCAGACTCCCTGCTGAGCACTGAGCCTGGCACGGGGCTCCATCCCAGGATGCCGAGATTGTGACCCAACCAGAAACCAAGAGTCTTCCACTCAACCAACTGAGCCACCCAGGTGCCCTGATAATTAACTTTTAAGATTGGTATTCCACTCTGAAGTATAGAACATTGAAACTAATTCAAGTCATCATTTTCTTAATTCTTCCAAGGAGGGTAGATAGCTAGCATCCTAGATACATAGGAGAGAAGTTAAGTCATTGCTTACGATGTAGGTTGGGACATGAGGGCTTAATTTTCTCATGAAATCCTGTTTGAGGAATTTGAATGAGAAACTATGAAATTATCCAAAGGGTAACTAGAAAATTAGAAGCAAAACACATACTGAAATGGAAATAGTACTTAGCACGTATCAGGGACTGTTCTAAGTGCAATATATGTGTTAACTCATTTAATCCTATCAAGTGGCTTTACGATTGTCCTAATTACTGATGGAGAAGCTAAGGCACAAAGTGGCTAAATAACTTATTTGAAGTTAATAACCGGTAAAACTGGGGTTTACACCCAGGCAGTATGGATTTAGGGCCTGAGGCGTGACCTGAAGAGTAGCTGAGCCATATGAGTGGCAGGACTGGGTCTTTGCCACAGTGCTGGGAGATCCTGCCATTGGCTGTGAGTGTCCCTGAATGTACTCCTTGGACTTGCAAGAAATGTAGAGTCCTGACAACTCTCTACCAGGACCATCCCTCAGGATTGTATTTGTAGTGAGCAATGTTGAGAGATGAGGAGATGTTTCCTCCTAGACACAGAGCTGGCCTGCCTGCTGTTACTATTAAACTGTTTTCCTCTCTGGGAAAACAGCCCATGAGTGTGCAGGTTTCACGATGAGGTCTTTTCAATGTCCTTGTGGAATGAGGCTGGCATGAGAACCAACACAAACCAACATGAAGCTCTGGATGCTTCTGCCGTAAGTCATCAAGTCTTTGGTCACTGACCCAGAAGTCTTGTGTCTTCTGCTGGCATCTGTTAAACAGGAAAAGGCTAGCTTGTTAGCTTGCAAGTAGGGAAAAATCCCAAACCGTGCAGTTTCTGACGCAGAAACATAGTCATATAGCAGGAAGACTCTGGTCACCTCCGAACTTCCTTCCCTACCCACCATCCATTAGTCCAAGGAAGCAGGATCCCAGTTCTCAGGAGTATTGACAGAGACAGGAGGCAGAAAGTACAGAGAGTACGCGGGAAGACAACAGAGACAAGTAAATGTTTCTCAAAATGGTTCTGCTGTTTGTAAACAAGACGGCAGAAAGAACACTGGAAGTGTGTGTGTCTCCTTTCATAGTTCTTGGCAAACGTTACTTCATCCCGGTCATTTTCTGATTCCTTCTATTTTCTTCTTTTATTTTTATGCCTTCTCTCTACTTCACCACGGGTCAGAAAGTTTATGATTATATAAAGTAATTTTCCCCCTTGTTTTGCAAGATCATGAAGGAACCTTGATAACCCAGGACAAAGCTACAGTTTCTAGATCAATTTCTCCCTCCAATGTCAGTTTATGTAGCCCTGCTTCAGGAAGAAATCTTGGCTATGGAAGGTGTTAGCATTTCTGTAAATCTATTAAGCTTCAACTGCTAAGACATCTTTACAATATAACATGTGCAAACCACACAAATCAGTTACACTAAACCCAGAATTCTTTCATTGAATCCCTACTGTGTGCGATGTATGAGGTACCGTCTTCCTTTTTTTTTTTTTTTTTTTAACTTTCTCTTGACTTTTTAAGTTAACTGGAAATGAGTTCAAAAGTTTTTGGACTTTTCTCAAGCAACCAAAGAGTGGCAAGTGTTATAAATGTCAACTTTTTTTTTCTTTAAAGAATAATAATTCATACAGTTGAGAACAGTTGATAAGATTTCCAGGAAAAGGCACTTTGAGGTTGAAACCAAACATGGAACAATACATTTTTTCAGGTTAAATTTGCCCTTAGGTCAGTATAATACATACTTCTGTTAATGTAAATGGAGATTATTCACTTGATAAAATCCTACTTCTGAAAAGAATTGCACCAATGCATCCGGAAGGGGACTTCTGTCATTTATATAATTACTACTTATTATTTCCCTTTACATGTAATCCTCTGAAAGAATGAGCCCCACTTTGGAAACATAACCTCATAGAATCCTTTTCAGGAAATCTTGCCCCCAGTCCCATATTACAGAAGGGACATTTAAATCAAAGTGTCTTGACATAGTGATATTTTTCAATGGCTCAATTGAGAGTCATAGATAATCACCCAAGTTAGGAGATTGTCAGAACCTAACATTTAATATTTAACACATGTTTAAAACATTGTAATGTTTTATGTTAATACATTTAAAACATGTTAGAAATTATATTCTAAATTTACAGTTGCTCAACACCTATTAAAATTTTGGTTGTGATCAAAATACTTTCAGAGGATTGACTGACAGATATGGGTTTCATCATTTTCTATTGGTTTTAAAATCTATCCTTAAAAAATCAGTAAGCAAATAATTGACTCTATCTGAGCTCCCAGCCAGAGACAGCTTATGTTATTTTAATTTCAATTATATGGACTAATTTGCAATAGCTCTTGCCCACTAATGTCTAGCTTTTCTTTCTGACTGCCAGCTACTCTGATCTATAGAGACTGGTCTCACACTATTTGCAGCCCTACATAGATTTTTCTATCAGTTCCTAAAATCGCTTTCAGTTCTAATCCTTAAAATAAATCACTTATGTCATGTCAATATCTATAACAATAAATCACTTTTTCTAGCAAAAAAATAAAATAAAATCTATCCTTAAGTTACAATATCAGAGTCACGTGCTTGAATGGCCTCAATTGGACCCAACCACCCTCCTCAAACTGTACTTTGATTTGATATTCTTTGGTTCCGAAGGATAAAAAACTTACTCCTTACATTTGTTTATCCATCCATGCATCCATCCATCCTAATGATTCATTCAAATTTTTATTGAGCCAGAAATATGGTTGGCACAGGGGAAATAATTATTAACAAAACCAAACAAGGAACCCAGTCTCCTGGAGCTTATGGTGTAGAGACAGACATTAAGAAATCACAGAGAGGGAGGCAAACCATAAGAGACTTTTCACTATAGGGAACAAACTGAGGGTTGCTGGAGGGGAGGAGAGTGGGGAGCATGGGGTAACTGGGTGATGGGCATTAAGGAGGGCACTTGTGATGAGCACTGGGTGTTATATGCAATTGATGAATCACTAAATTCTACCCCTGAAACTAATACGACACTATATGTTAACTAACCTGAATTTAAATAAAATCTTGAAAGAAAAAAAAGTTGCAAGAATGAATTATGTAGAGTTATGAAGTGAGATAACTGTCTTGGAAGAGAGATACCTGCATCTCAGAGGACCCATAAAGAAGGAACATGACTTTAATTGACTCAACTGAGGTGCAGTTTAGAAAGATATCAGGGCCAGAATATGTAGGACCTTGATTATAACCTTATGGACTTTGATCTTTATTCCAAAAGCAATGGAAAACCATTTAAGGAATTTAAGCACCAGGGCAACATCAGCAGATTTTAGTTTTAAAAGATGGCTTTGCCTGAGGAATGGAAAAGAGATTGGAATGGGCCCCGGGGGAAAGAGTCTAGTTCATAGGCTTCTTGTGAATGTGATCCTTGTGGGGATATTGTTAAGAATATTGTTTACTACATTAGACAGTACCCTATCTGTGAGGACCTAAGGGAAAGTTGTTCCTCCTGACATAGTACTGGGAATCGTTGGGTAGGCCTGATGCAGTTACTATCGTTCTTATCTTATAAACACTTAATAGATATCTTATAAATATTTATCTTATAAACACTAAGGAGATATTTAGAAATAATGCAACTGATTATGCTCTCATATTCTCATTGGCTTCCAGAAAAGCTAAAGCCAAGAGTATTGGACTCCAGGGTATTACATTTTGTGCTTCCCTCATTCCTAGTTTTATCTTAATTTTTTAACTTATTTTCCTTTGCCTTAAATTTGTTTTTGCTTATTTTTCTTTAAAGTAGGTTCCACACCCAGTGTGGAGCCCAACATGGGGCTTGAACTCATGACCCTGAGATCAAGACCTGAGCCAAGATCAAGAGTCAGATGCTTAACAAACTGAGCCACCCAGGTGCCCCTGCTTTTGCTTAATTTTAATATTACTTTCTACCCCTGGCACAAAACACCTGTAAGTAATTAAGCAAAACCATGAATACTGTTATATTAAAACACATGTGTTACTACCTTGGAAGAAATGTCTTACAAACAGTAAATGTGTTGACAATATGCCCACTGCACACAAGAGCAAGATAATGGAGATGGAATGAGAGTATGTGGGAAAACCATGGTCCTTTTGTACCAAATGGCCACTTAAAGACTATGACAGCTAATCTCTATGTTGCTAGGAACTATATTGTTTCAAGATGTGTAAAACTGGCAGGGACCTAAATTCCAGACATCATTCACTCTTGGCTTTGAAGCATGCTCATGGTATCTGGTATTACACAATGTTCTTTGGAATTTGTAGAAAAATTTGACTACTTCTAGCTTGAGCTATGAAAAAAAAAAGATCTTATCTTATTTAGCATAATGATAATGCAGTGTTTTAAATACATCCCAGCTTAGATGAGACATAATACTTTCCTAAATGGTTCTGCCGAGCCTTAGACATTGTGATTTGATGGCATGCAAAGTCAATGAGAAATAGACATTTAGAATTTGAAATGGAAATCTACAGTCTTTCTATTTTTTCTCTACAGGACGATTTTCACATTTGTATCAATTTCTCACTAACGACTCTTTAAGGCCTTGAATACAGTAGTCATTCTTTTAGGTAACTTTTTTGATTACAAGTCAGAACAAAGCAAGGAAGATGTTACCTACCCATCTGGTTGAGTCTTAAAACTCTAAAGGGCTATGATAAGACTACCAGTCTATGGGTTGTCAAGCTTAACAATGAAGCCCAGCGAAGGAAACTGCTCAACCCAGGAGTGGATGCAAGTGAAGGCTCACCAAAGGAATCATTCTATACTATAATCAACAGCTTGTACCCTTCACCACCTCAGGCTTGGATCGGCTTCATCTGGTGCACATCTGTTGGTTTCACCCAGCAGTCCAAGAAGGGCACTGAACGCTAGGGATGAACTTGCTCTGCAATGACATTCTGAGTGTTTCATCTTACAGACCTCTTTACAATCCAAGTTGCCCAAACTGCATGCTCTTCTCAATGTTTTTCCAGAACTATGAGGTGGCAACCTTTATCTGAACTCTTGAGCAACACTTCTGCCTGTGGCTTTTCTGTTGTGTGGACACCTTTCACAGCTGCATACTTTGACTGTTTCTGATTGTGTTCCCTGCCAAGCTTGGACCTCTAGAATACTTACCCTTGTCCTGTGCCCAGGCTTGCCATATTGATATTCATCTACATTCACATTCTGCTGTGGGTTTTTTTCTCTCAGGGCTCAGGATATTTACATTCCTTCCCAAACTTTGCTGTAGGCCAAATCCTTGTTCCTCACCTGGTCCCACCTGGTCTACCCAGACTCAAGGAAAATCACAACTAACTGTCAAAATAAAGGAGAGAGAAACAGATTGAGATTTTTCTGAGCTGAGACCTTGAAGATGAGAACTGAGGAAGACTGACTCTATACATTCACTGGTGTAAGGACCAAAAGAGATGATATTCGGAATTATGCATATCACACACCATCTGATCAGTTTTCTGTGCCTGAAGTATCTAGCCCATTGTTCATTCTGTGCAAAACCATGGGACTCAGGCACTCTTTCAGAGCCTTCTGGGACAATTTGGGAAAAAAATATATAAAATATGGGATGATTACAAAAGTGAACCTAGTTAAATTCAAACAATGGACTTAATTTTTTTTATCATCTCCTTCCTAATCCTAATCTCCCTATAAAGGTAGTCAGTGATTCATTATATTATTATCTGTTTCTCACCCTAACATTTGTATCTACCTGTATCCATCCATTTGCTGATGATAGAAACCAGGCAGCCATAACTCTTTCTACATCTAACCCATGACCATTCTAATTTAGAATATACTTTATATCCATCCCATTATTTTCTTCTCCATAGTCACCACCCTGGTCACCTTTATATGTCACACTGTCATCTCTCACTAGAACTAATATCATTGCATTCTGGCTGGCCTTCCTGCTTCTTACTCTGTTCTTTTCTATTTTTTTTTTTTAAGATTTTATTTATTTGAGAGAGAGAGAGTGAGCACAAGCAGAGAGGAGGGGCAGAGGGAGAGGGAGAAGCAGACTCCCCACTGAGCAGGGAGCTCTTTGTAGGACTCAACCCCAGGACTCTGGGATCATAACCTGAGCTATAGGCAGATGCTTAACCGACTGAGCCACCCAGACGCCCCTAACTTTGTTCTTTTCTAAATCATTCCAAAACCCACAACAGGTAGCATAATAGTGCAAAGCACCAAACAGCATTATATTGTTACTCTGCTTAATTCTCTTCAAAGTCTTTGTGCCTCAGATAAAATCAAAACCCCCTCACTGTGATCTAGTCCATTCTAGCTTCTTCAGCCACATCTAACCCTGCTCTTCTATCTATTATGTTCCAACTGCCTTGACCATTTTTCAATCTTTCTCAATTTTGGAGACTTCCATCTATATATTTTTTTTACATTCTTTAACATCTCAATTGGTATTAAGACTTCCTATGTAGGAATTTAGCCTTACTATTTTCATCGGATACGTTCCTTCTTTAAAGAGGTCTTCCCTGAATGTCCAATTTAAGCTAATTCTCTCTATTATACTATTTTATGGTACATTGTCATTTCCCCTCATAGCACTTTTCTTAGTTTCCATGTAGGCACTTGTGTGTATGAATATTTCTAAAGTGGCTGTCTTCTCAATAGGCTGTGAGTGGGCTCCATGGGAATGTGGATCTTTTGCTTTCTACTGTATGTTCATGGCTCCTACAGGGGCTGGCACATGGTTGGCACTCAATATATCTGTCTGATGAGCGAGTGGAAATGTTATATCTCATACTTTATTTGTTCAATTATTCAATAGGCTATGTATCTTGTATAAAGCATTGTCTTGAGCTCACTGGATACAGCAGAGACAGAAAGATACATAAGTTCCTGCTCTGGTGAAACTTACCTTCTGGGTAGGAAACAACTAATAAACAATAAATACAAAATATTATATAATGTTTTAGAAGGAGATGTGTGGTAAAGAAAAAAAATGGAGCAGGATAATGGAAATGAGGTGTGCCAGGGGAATATGATTTACAATTTTAATAAATGATCATTTTAGACCTTATTGAATAGGTTACCTTTGGGGACAGACTTGGAGCAAGTCAAGGTTTTAGCTATTTGGATATATAGAGAAAGAATTTTCTAGCCAAGAGGAATAGCTAGAGCAAGTCCAAAAGTGGGAACTCGGATGAGTATCTGAGGGAACAGCAAAGGAGGAAGCAGAGTGGTCCAGGAGGCACACACAGAAGGTATGATAAGAGAGACAAAGAAGGGCAAGCAGATAATGTAGGTCTTTTGACCACTGTCATCACTTTGGCTTTTGCAGTGACTGAGCTAGGTGAGCCTTCAAATGGTTTCAGCAGAAGAGTGACAGGATCTTAGTTTGCTTTAGGTGGATTGAGAGGGCTGCTCTGTGCAGAATATATTGCAGTGGGGCATTGAGTAAAGGCAGGAAAACCCTGCCAAAGGCTTCCGAAGAATTCAGGCAAGAGAATATGGTCGCTTGAATTTGGAGATAGCAGTGGAGTTGATGGAAACAGCCGGATTCTGGATATATTTTGAAGGTAAAGATAAAAGGTTCTTTTGCTGATGCATTGGATGGGGCTTTGAAAGAAAGCAAGGAATTAAAGACAGCTCAGAGGTTTGGGGGCTGAGTAACTGGGAAGACAGGGTTGCAATCAAGGCAGAGGGGTGAAGAGTGCAGATGAGTATGTTTGGGTGGGGTTGGTGAGATCATGTTTATTTGCAGAAACTGGTGGAGAGGTTAAATGAGTAGTTGGATATACAATTCAGTGGGGGTACATAAAAGAATGACGAATGTGGGAGGTGTCCACCTACGAACAGCACCAGAAGGCAGGAGAGGAGATGATATCACTCCGGAATGAGTATAAACAGAAAGGACTATGGTCTGAGCCATGGGGCACTTCAATGTTCAACCATCTGAGAGAAGACTTTTCTTCATAGGCAATTTTGGATCTGAATATAATGAGTCTGTTTTAAAATGGGTGTGTTTTTTTTCACTAGAATCTTAACCAGAATTTTTCTGAAGGGGCAATGATTTTTCCTTGTAGAAATATTTAAAAAATCCAAAAGACCTCATGTTTTACTATTGTTAAAAAACAAGTAGTTGTCCAGTAAGAGAGGTCTAAATTCTTTTTGTTAAAACCAAATTAACGATACCTACATTTTATGACACACAATATTCTAACGTGATTTCATCAGTGAGATAATTAATTTTGGAATTATTTAGGGTAGAGTAATGGAATGGGAAGAACAAGAGGTATATATACTTTTAGTCTTCTGAATAGTAACAAAATACTGGTGCAGACACATTCTATTAGAACTTAGAGGGAAAAATAGCAAGGTCGTGCTTAATTTTAGATTCAGGTCTGTTCCAAACAACTCTAAAGGTCAAACTTGGTTCTAGATAATTCACTGATCTGAAGGAATTTCAGGAAGTTGGGGTGGTTTCAGGGTTAACAATGGAATTCAGGCCGTTGGGTTTAGTTCGGTTCATGACCCCACACAGCCACCACTGAATCAATTGGGGTTGAGCTACTGTCAACCAACTTGAACTTCAGGCTCACTGTGGTTTTGATTGTTGCCCTAAAGCCCTAGGAGCATCTGTAGCGTCGAAGCCAGCCCATTACATTCAGGCTGCTCAACTGTGGGCAACTTTCGTGGGCTCTGCGGTAAATCACTTTCCTTTTGGAACTCTGAGGTCTGGAGTTTGTACTACAACACTTCTTTGTGTTGTGTATGTCTCATCTGTTTGTGTCAGCTGAGACAGAGAGCAAATGTTTAGCAAAGGATTCCAAACTCTTAGCAATCCTTAAGCAATACCAAAAATATGTGGAATGTAATCTTAGTTTCTCAGTTGTACACTGTTATTTCTAAATATAATATCCTTCTAAGATTTTTTTTTTTTCCTTGATGGTTCTATTCCTGTTCCTTAGGAAACATAATGAAGATTGTAGAAACATATAAGAGTAGTTTAGAGTCCCACAAGGCTGGAGCTGGGGCCTGGCCTTACCACTTAACTGGATGTGAGAACACGCATGTTGTCTAGGAACATAAACTCTCTAAGTATTAGTTTCTTCACCTGCAAAGTGGATTAATAGTAATATGCTCTGGGTTAATTTAAAAACATAAAATAAAATAACACATTCTAGTGCTTAGCAGAATACCTTATACCTAGTAGGTACTCAATAAATCACAGTCCTTTTTCTTTGTTGCTACCAATCATTCTGGGCCTCTGGGTCTTGTTTCCATTCAAAACAATTTACTATTTTATCAGTCTTAAATCCTGACATTTTTGTGCATTTTATTTTTTCTATATCAACTCTACTGATATATAATTTACATACAATAAAATGTACTGAATTTCACCTAAGGTAAATTTTGGTGAGTTTTGATAAATTTATACACCTGGGAACCACTACAACAAGCAAGATGTAGGCTCTTTACATTATTCCAATCATGTTTTTGCAGTCTTTTCCAAATAATTTTCTCACTTCAGCCCCAGGCAAAGGCAATCTTTACTGTTTCCTGTCACTATATATTTATCTTTCTAGAGATTCATTTGAATGGGAGTTCTATAGCATGTATTCTTTTGTAACTGGCTTTTTTTCATTCTGTAATATTTCTGATATTCGTTTGTGTGGTTGTGTGCATCTGCAGTTCATTCCTGTTTACTGCAGAGAAGTATTCCATTGTATAAATATAACACAATGTTTTAGCCATTTGCTTGCTGATAGACATTTGGATTGTTTCCAGTTTTCTATTACTGTAAATAAACATCATTTACGTGCAAGCATTTATATGGTTTGGTCAGATATTTTGACCATAGAAATCTTTTGAAATCAGAAAGATTTGAACAAAGTGGATCAAGATTGCTTACGTACAAGTTTTTGTGTTGTCCTATATCTTCATTTCGTAGGTAAAGGCACAGGAGTGTAATTGCTTGGTTGTAAGGTAAGTATACTTAAACTTGACAAGGAATTGCCCAACTTTTTTCCAATGGGATTGTGCGTTCCCTTCAACGATGACACTTGGTATAGTTCTTTTATGTTTCAACTTGAGTGGGCCACAGGGTGCCTGGATATCTGGTCACACATTATTCTGGTATGTCTGTGAGGATGTTTTTGGATGAGATTAACATGTGAATTGGTAAACTGAGTAAAGCGGATGGCCCTTCCTGCTGTGGATGGGCCTCACCCAGTCAGTTGAAGGGCTGGGTAGGGGAAACAGGCTGATCCTCCCTCAAGTGATGCAAGTGACAGGGGCACACCTCCTACCTGCTTGCTGAGCTGGGACACCCGTCTTTTCCTGACTTCAGACTGAACTGAAACATCAGCTCTTGGACCTGGCACTGGCTTTAAGACTAGAACTCTTGGTTCTCAGGCCTCCAGATTGACTTAGATCAGCTCTCCTGGGTCTCCAACTTGCTGACTGCAGACCTCAGGACTTCTTAGCCTGCCTAATCTTCCTGTATGTGGCAGAAACCTTCTTTATTTTGTCAATATTGTATTTGAGGAACAGAAAATTTTAATGTACAAAGTCCAATTTATCATTTTTTCCCTTTTATTTTGGACTCTTGGTGTCCCTTCTAAGAAACAGTAGACTCTGAAGATGACCTCTATGCATTTTCATACAAGTCTTAAAGATTTGGCCTTTATATTAATGCCTCTGATGAATTTCATGTTAATTTTTGCATAAAGCATGAGATAATTGTTGAGGTTCTTCTTTTTTCCCAACTGGAAACCTAGTTGTTCTACCCCTATTTTTAAAAAGATCTTCCCCATCGAAGTACCTTAGCATCTTTGTCAAAAATCAACTTGCTACATATGAGAATTCCAGTCTGTTCCATTAATCTATATTTCTATCCATATAAAAGTATCACATTGTCTATATCACTATAGCTTTACAGTAAGTGCTAGTGTGTTAGAATGCAATTGAGTTTTGTAATAACCTTATACCCTATGAACTTGCTAAACTCTTTTTTTTTTTTTTTTTGTTCTACTAGCTTTTGCTAGACTTCTTAGGATTTCTACATCCAGGATCATTTTCAGTTTTTTTCAGTTTGTGCTTCGTGAATTTTGAAGCTCTGATACTGAATGTGTACACATTTAGGATTGTTGCATCTTCTTGATGAATTAGACCTTTTATGATTATAAAGTGTTCTGACATTACTTCATCTGATTTTCGTTTAGCCACTCAAACTTTCTTATGCTTAGTTTTGCATGATAGAGCTCTTTCATTTATTTTATTATGTCTGTATCTTCTTATCAATGTGGATTCCTTATAGACAACATATAGCTGTGTTTTTTTATTCCCTTTTTAATTGGTGTATTTGGATGCCTATAATTCCACTTAGACAATGGAACCATAGACATGGTTGGATTTAGGTCTACCATATTGATATTTGCTTTGTATTTATACTGTTTTTTCTTTGTTCCTTTTTCTTCCTTTTAAGCCTTATTTTAGAATAATTGTTTTGTTCACTATTCCATTTTATTTGTACTATTGCCTTAAGTATACCTCTTTGTATTTTTTTAAAGTGATAACTACAGCTCTTGTTCGAGATTATCTTTCCAGTGATATTTGTATAGCAAACAGCCTTAGAGGATAGAGATAGTCTTTTTCTCTGAAGCAGAGGGCTGGTTTGTTTGCAAATTAGTATAATAAAGATAACATCTCCCTCCAGGGCAAATGTTGGGCCTATTTGCTTGCTTCCCATTATAAAGGACTGCGGTTTCTTAATCGCAATTGTGATACAAATTTACTGTATATACAGCTTCCACCTAGATCTGCCTCTGTTTTGCCCTCCTGGGATTTGGGGGGAAAGAGGAACTGATTCAAATGTGAAACTCAGGCTGTTTCTGTGCCATTATAAGAAAATTCTTAGTCTTTGTTAGTCTATAAGAAAGGGATAACAAGGGAAAAATCCAGGAAACTGAAGGTCCTGAGACCCTATCTGGGTAAGACATCAAACTGATTTTTTAGCTTTATCCATCAAGTTTCAGCCTATTGGTCAGCTTCAGCAATAGAAATTTTTTAGACAGATGCAGAGAAAGAAGACCCACTGTTACATAAATACTATGGCACAATCTCCATAGTATATAATATTGGAAAAGATAAGCATGGGGCAAGGTAGTTATATGGAAAGTGCTGGATAGAGACGGATCATCACAAATATGAAAGAACAGGAGTGAAGTGGTTGGAGAGGAAATCTGGTAAGAAGGCTGGAGGGATGTGTTCATTTTAAGTAAACTCAGGTGCTAGAGGAAATGGCTGATATAATGGATATCTCAGGGAAAAAAGGGGGAGAATTTGATTAGAAGGGAATGGAAGGTCCTTCAAGGTAGTTCTGGATTAGAGTAGGCCAAAAGTGGTATTTGTGTGAGATTGAGAGGGTCGAAGTGAAGCAGGAGATTTTTAATCTCTAGTAAAGTCATTGTGGTTAGATGTGATGACAGCTGCAGAAGAGCTGGCAGGTTCCAGCTTCTTGCTTCCTCTACTACACGTCCAGGTCTTCTTCCTGCCTGGCGGCCCCACTGACCAACACCAGCCCCTGGCCCACCAGCAGAGGCTAAGCAGCAGTCCACTGGAGGGGCAACAACACAGAGGCAGGCTCACCATAGGCCTCCCTACTTACTTGCCTTCCTTCTCACTCCCATTTGGTGGGTGTATGTTTTAACTTTTCAGATTACTGGTTGGTGACTACATATTTGATCCTTTAACTGCTCTCCTGGTCCCCACTTTCCCAGATCCTCCCACAGTTATGTGAGGTCTAATTTTTATATTTGAGCCCTATCCCACATTTCATGGAGGCTCTACTTCCATAATTAAACACCAATACATGGTTTTTAAAAAGCTAATTTTTTTGAATATGCTGTTTTCTTAATTTCTCTTTCTGCTGCTTCATTTTTAGTGTATAGAAATGCAACTGATTTCTGTACATTGATTTTGTATCTTGTGACCTTACTGAATTCATTTATCAGTTCTACCATATGATCCAGTAATCATTATTTAGCCAAATACAAAAACATGAATTCGAAAGGACATATACACCCTTATGTTTATTACAGCATTATTTACAATAGCCAAATTATGAAGCAACCCAAGCATCCATCAATAGATGAATTGATAAAGAAGGTGTGATGAAATAGTATTCAGCCATAAAAAAAGAATGAAATTTTGCCATTTGCAACAACATGGATGGGTCTAGAGAATATAACCCTATGCAAAATAAGTCAGAAAAAGACAAATACCATACGATTTCACTCATATGTGATATTTAAGAAACAAAACAAAGAAAAAAAAAGACAACCCAAAAAATACACTCTTAACAGACTCTTAACTATAGAGAACAAACAGATGGTCACTAGAGGCATGGAGAGTGGGGGATGGGTGAAACAGGTGATGGGAATTAAAGAGCACCCTTATGATAAGCACTGAGTAATATATAGAATTATTGAATCACTATATTATACATCTGAAACTAATATAACACTATATGTTAACTATACTGGAATTTAAATTTTTAAAAAAGGAAAAATATGCTATGCATTTAAACCAAGCTTGTTTAATTCTTGGTAGAAGTAATTAAGAATTTTATAAGAAAAATACAACAAACAAATTTTGATATATTTGTCACATATAAGGCATGTAGTTTGCCCACTAGATTTTTGAAACAAACTTTGTTTAATTATTGAAAGAAAAAGTCTGTTAAACAAAGTTCAACCAAGTAAATTTAAAGATCAAACTGACTTTATTCAGCAATTCATGAATCAAGCAGCATCCTGTCTAGCAGACAGAAAGACAGGAAAGAGTTCCAAAGAGCTGGATAAAAATGGGAAAATTTAAAGGTACAGGTCAATAGGGACAAGGATAGAGTAGATGATCTCATGTTTCTCTGGATGAGGGAAGGGTCTATCGGGTGGATTACCTCACTAGGTAATTTAGTGATTTACTAGTTTAAAATTACAAACTTGGGACAGGTTGAAACTGTAGTTAGGTTAGGTACTAAGTCTTGGTTTGGTGACATGAGCTTAGCACTAGTGACTCCATTTTGGTCCTGTTGTCTTTTGTTTAACAAGTTATCATGAGCATTCTTAAAAAAAAAAAAAACACTTAAAATCCAACAAAATGCATTTTTCACATATTTGTCATATGTGTGACATAAATATTATTTTGTGGAATGATGTGATCTTATCTTTAAAATAAACACATTTTTAAAAAGCAATGCAAGCACTGGCATTCACTAGAAATGTGGAATTTGAGTAACTCCAGTAATACTTACTTGGTAGTATTGACCTTATAAAAATGGGTTACTACATAAATTCTTTTAAAAAATACTTTCTTCCAGGATTTTTATGCATCAAGTTGATGCTGTTTTGTTGATGTTCAGGAGAGAGAGCTCTGGGTTGGAGATCACATTTGGAAGTCATCAGCGTAGGGATGACATTTAAAGCTATGAGATGGGTTGACATCTCCAAGAGAGTGTAAGAGAGTGTAAATGGAGAAGAGATGCGAAATGGAGCTCTGGGACACTCCAACATCACACACACACACCCCTACCTGTATATGTTTATATACTAAGCATATCCTAAGCATATATAGATCATGTATATATCATAAGATATATAGATACATATAAAATAGAAATACATGCATATGTATAACTTAGGATTACTATTTTGACTAAGGACAAATGGACAGAAGTAGCATAATAAGATATTACAAAGAAGATCTGTGCTTTGAAATGCATGCTTTGATACACCATATAGTTACTAAAGTTGGGCCATGAGTTCTGAAGCTCTGAACCTTCCAGGGATCAAAGTAAGATGGAATCTACATTGTTGAAGCACAAAGTGGTTACATGAAAGCAACCAAGAACAGGCTGAAGGGGAAGCAGGGGTAAGACCACTGAGGACATTATGTCCACTTGGTACTAGTTGATAAATGTTTTGAATATCACCTAACTTGTGTCTTAGGTGAAAGGGAATGGACTTGCCTTTTACATTCAAGAGACTTGAAGAACTTAAATGATGACATGAATAAGTTGGCTGCCTCAAAATTTTGTCTATTTATTTACTTGTTTACTTATTTTTTACTTTTAACATTTAGGTGCAGCAGGGTAGAGCACAGATTGAAGACAGAGGTGCTGGACGAAGGAAGGTCAGTGAGAAGACCAGGTTAACTGTGAGGAGGCACTTGATGTAAGGGGATGCTGTAGAAATGGGGTCCATGGGATCCATTCTGGGAAGGGATGTATAAGGCAGAAAAACCAGACAAAAGATTCATTCTATGTTGCATGAAGCCCCCAGATATATAGCAGCATGGATGGAAGTGATATCAAGAGAAATAGAAAATACTGTCAGAAGACAAGTGTGAGAGTAAAATGTGCATTCTACGTATGTTGAACTTGAGAGACCAATCATTTCTGCACCTCTGGTGAGAATTATGTGTTGGCAATAAACATTTTCCATTGATGAACATATGCATAATGGCAATTCAGGAAATCCTTCCATTGCTACATTTCTAATATTCTACTGGACCTACATTTCCTAGAGTACTGCTTGATCTGCTGCTTCTCCCTGGAACCTTGGTGATTCCCACTGCTTGGAGGGTGAGATGCCTGCATATATCTTAAAAAGTCTGTTTATGATCTGATCAACCTTTGTCTTTTCAGCTTACACTTCAGTCTACACTTACATACAAACCTAAGAGGCCTACGGGGTTGGGGCTCAGAACCAGGTGGTATTCTCAATTAAATACTGATAAGTTAAAATGTTAATTCCTGAAGGATAGTGTTAAGTGGTCTATCTCATTTTTTGAAGCAAACATTGATTACTGAAGTATAATCACATAATATGCATAGATCTAAAATGAATTATTAAGGAGATGCACTTGCATAACCATCACTCAGCACCACATACAGAAAATTACTGGCACCACGAACACTTCCCTCAGGCCCCTCCCTGTCATTACCTTCCTCCCCAAAGGAATGACCGTTTTGATTTCTAGCATCCTACAGTATTTTTCCAGGTTTGACATTCATTTAAATGACTATCATAAATGAAGCTGCTGTGGATATATATACACGTCTTTTGGGTATAGTACTAAGAGTAAAATTGTTGCATCATAGTTAGAGCTAGTAGTTGAGAGGAGGTAACTAAAGTCAGTTTCCCAAGACACTTCGCTGATGCAGATTCCCAAGAGCAATGCACAAGATGCTTCATTGCTTCAAATCCTCACTCACACTTGTTCCTTTCACATGCATGTGTTTCATATTAGCGTTCTCGTGAGCACATAGTGGTATTCACTGTGGTTTTAATTTGTGTTTCCTTGATGATTGATGATATTGAACATGTTTGGCCATTTGAGTATATTCCTTTGTGAAGTACCTGTTCACCATATCTTCTGTCCATTTGTCTATTAAACAGGCTTTGTGAAGGTTCTTTCTACATTCTGGATATGCATACACATGTATGTAATACATTTAATATACAGATAGTATATATATGGATAAAATATGTGTATTCCTTTACACATTTCCACTCTCATAATGGTGTCTTTTGATTAACACAGAGGGTCATGATTTTAATGAAGTCCAATAGGTATTTATTTTTTATGGTTAGAGGTTTTGTGTCCTGTTTAAAAAGTCCTTACAAGTCCCCAAGTCATAAAGATATTGTTGTGTATTTTATTCTAAAACTTTAATGCTTTACCTTACACTTTAAAAATTAGAATTCACCTGGAGTAGTTTTTTGGGTTATGATACGAAATGGGGGTCAAGTTTACTTCCCCCCCACCATAAATATTCAACTTATCTAGCACAATATTTTGAAAAAAAGTCCTCCCTCCAGTGCCACCTAGATCACAAGACAGGTGGTCATATATGTGTGGATGTGTTTCTGAACTTCCTATTCTGTTCCAGTTATGCATTTTACTCAAATCTTGCCCTAATACCATACTGTCTTATCATTGTAGATTTATAAGTTTTGATACCAGGTAGGAAAATCCTCCAACTTTATTTATCTTCAAGAGTGAGTTAGTCATTCTTGACTCTGACTTTCCATATACATTTTATATATTTTTATTTTTTATTTTTAAATATTTTATTTTATTTTTTAAGTAATTTCTACACCCAACGTGGGGCTCAAACTCACAGCCCAGAGACCAGGAGTCACATGCTCTACTGACTGAGCCACCCAGGTGCCCCTCCATATAAATTTTAAAATCAGCTTATCAAAGAACACTTACCAGGATTTTTATTGGGAATACATAGAATCTAAAGAACATTAAAAGAAAACTGATATTTTAAAATACCAAATCCTCTCAATCATTAACTTGATCTATTCCTCCATTTATTTAGATCTTTAAAAATTTTCCTCATTTATTTAGCTAGGGTTTTTTTTTTTATGAATTTGACTTTTTTGATGCTATTGTAAATGGAATTATTTTATAGTTTTGATTTTCCTATTTTACGTTGCTAACATATAGAATCGGTTTTTATCTGTACCTTGGAATAAGCGAACTTGCTAAACTCACTTATTAATCCTAAAAGTTGATTTGTAGATTCATTTGGATATTCTTGTACAGAATCATGTCATCTGTGAATAATGGCAATTTTACTTGTTGCATTAAAATTTTTATGCTTTTTAAATTTTCATTTTGCTGTATTATATTTGATAGTCCTTCAGCAAAATGCTGAGTAGAAGGAGTAATAGTGCCCAACTTTGTCTCAGTCTTGGTCCCTGGAGGAAAGATTGCAGTTTTATCCCTTCAAGAATTATATGGACCAGGATTATTTTAAAATACACTTTTTATCTGATTAGGGAAGAGTATCTCTATTTGTAGTTTTCTAGGATTTTTATCATGAACAAGGTGTTGAATTTTATTAAATGCTTTTTTTCTGCATCTATTGAAATAATCATGTTCAATTTTCCTTTTTTATTCTTTTAGTGCGAGATATATTGATTTCTTTTCAGATTAAAACAAAACTTGCATGCCAAAATTAACTCCATTTTGTCATGATGCGTTACTGTTCTTATATATGACTGCATCTGATTTGCCAATATTGTGTTTATTATTAAATTTTAGTTTATGTTCATGAGTAAGACTGGTCTCTACTTTTTCCTTCTTGTAATTGTCAGGTTAGTATAAAGGGGGATTTTATCCACATTTTCTATTTTGTGAAGAATTTCTAAAGATCAGCACAATTCTGTCAAAACTGTGTTGTCCTCTCCTTTTGTTGAAGCCATTTGGGCCTGACTTGTTCTTTAATTATGGTTTAATAGCTATAGAACAAATAAGATGTAATACTTTTCTTGTTGACAGTTTTGTTTCATGATTTTTTCTCCTAGTATTTATTTTTATTTTTATTTTTTAGAGAGGGAGAGAGAGCAGGGGGTGAGGGAGGCAGAGGGAGAGGGAGAGAGAATCTCCAGCAGACTCCCTGCTGACCCTGGAGCCTGACGCGGGGCTCGAGCTCACAACCCTGAGATCATGACCTGAGCCAAAATCAAGAGTCCCGTGCTTAACCCACGGAGCCACTCAGGTGCCTCAATCCTTGTACTTTCTTAAATAGAGTTTATTTATTTATTTTTTTTTTAGAGCAGTTGTAGGCTCATAGCAAAGCTCAGCAACAAGTACAGAGAATTCTCATATACTCCCTTCCCACATAAATGCACAACCTCTCCCACTGTTGACATCCCACATCACAATGGAACGTTTAGTATAATCAATAAACCAACATTAGCACATCATCACCCAAAGTTCATGGTTTACATTATAGCTCACTTTTGCTATTGTCATTCTATAGGTTTTGACACATGTATAATGACCTTCATCCACCATTGTAGTATCATACAGAATAGCCTCACTGCTTTAAAGTCCCCTGTGCTCTGCCTATTCATCCCTCACCCCTCCAACCCCCGGCAACCACTGATCTTTTCACTGCCTCTAGAGTTTTGCCTTTTCCAGAATGGGATACAGTTGGAATCATAGAATAAATTAGCCTTTTCAGATTGGCTTCTTTTCATTTAGTAACATGCATTCAAGCGTTCTCCTATTCCTTCATGTATTTTAAACTCTGTTATGAGGTGCATCTATGATTATGAAATGTATCTTTTTATTTCCGGTTATAATCTAGTTTTGAAGACTATTTAACCTTACATTCATATTGTCATTTTCAGCTGATTTTCATGCTATATGTTTTTTTCATACATTTATTTTCATCATTGATTTTACATGTAAAATTGGACCCTTTTAAGCAACATATTTTGAGGTCTTTCTTTTTTACCCACTCTGTCAATACCTGCCTTTTAATTATAGTGTTTAAATGATTAACTTTTAATGTAGTTTTTAGTATGAATGGATTTAGGTTTACCATCTTCTTTGTTATCTCTTTGTCTTATTCTGTTTTTGTTCCTCTGCTTCCTTTTGGATTATTTGATTTTCCAAAAGATGTTCTTTTAAAATTAGGCTACTATTTTTATGGTCATATCTCTTTGCATTTTTTAAGTGTTTCTTTAAGAATTACAATATGCCTCCCTACCCCACTTGGAGTTAATACTGCAGTATTGTACGACATCAGGTAAAATGTAGAAACCTTGCAGTTATATTGGTCATTGGACAGCACATTTCCCACTGACCTTTATATCATGGTTATCATATGTATCACACTAATATACAGTTAAACCCCTATCAGCCAACGTTATCATTTTTTATTCTCAACAGTCATATCTCTATTTTAAAAACTTAAGAGGAAAAGCAGTCCTTTATTTTTATCCTAATCATCATTTGTTTGTTCTTTTTTTAAAAAAGATTTTATTTATTTATTTGAGAGAGAGAGAGAGAGAGAGAGCATGAGCAGAGGGAGGAGGAGGGGTAGAAGGAGGGGGAGAGAGGGACGGGAGGAAAAGGGAGGGGGAGGGGCAGCAGGGAGAGGGAGAAACTAACTCCCCACTGAGCAGGGAGCCGGATGCAGGGGCTCGATATGGGACTCTATCCCAGGATCCTGGGATCATGACCTGAGCTGAAGGCAGATGTTTAACCGACTGAGTCACCCAGGTGCCCCAATTTCTGTTTACTCTTGCTGCATTCTTAAAGACCCATGCATGTCTCTGGAATCTTTTCCCTCTACCTGAAGAATTTCGCTTCAGCATTTCTGGTAGAGCAGAACTTCTGACTCCAATCCTCTCAGTTTTTCTTTATCTGAGAATACTTTTATTTCACTTTAACTCCTGAAAGGGACTTCTGGTAGGTGTAGAGCTCTTAGTTGACAGTTCTTGTCCTTCATCGTTTAAAGATGTTCCACTGCTTTTTGGCCTCCAGGGCTATTGATGAGAAATTTGTGGTCCATATTCAATGTGTCATTTTCCCTTTATGCTTTCAGAATGGTTTTTTTTTTGTCATTATTTTTTAAATTTTAATTCCAATATGTTAATATACAGTGTTTTATTAGTTTCAGTTGTATGGTATAGTGATTCAACAGTTCCATACATCACCCAGTGCTCAACACAACAAGTGTACTCCTTAATCCCCATCTCCTATTTCATCCATCCCACATCCATCTCCCTTCTTGTACCCATTAGTTTGTTCTCTATTAAGAGTCTATTTCTTGATTTGTCTCTTTTTTCCCTTTGCTCATTTGTTTCTTAAATTCCACACATGAGTGAAATCATACGGTATTTGTCTTTCTCTGAGTGACTTATTTTGCTTAGCATAATATGTTTTAGTTCCATCCATGTCTTTGCAAATGGCAAGATTTCATTCTTTTTTATGGCTGAATAATATTCCTCTGTGTGTGTGTGTGTGTGTGTGTGTGTGTGTGTGTGTGTGTACCACATCTTCTTTATCCATTCATCTATCAATGGGCACTTGGGCTTCTGCCATAATTTGGCTATTGTAAATAATGCTGCTATAAACACTGGGGTGTATGTATCCCTTTGAATTAGTGTTTTTGTATTTTTTGGGTAAATACTCAGTAGTGCAATTACTGGATCATAGGATAGTTCTGTTTTCAGCTTTCTGAGGAACCTGTACAGCAAAGGAACAAATCATCAAAATGTTTTTCATTATCTTAGTCTTTTAGTACTTTGATTATGGTAGGCCTAGGTGTGTGTGTGTGTGTGTGTTTAAGTTTCCTGTTTGGTGTTTGCTGAGTTTCCTAAATCTGTCAATTCATTTCTTTCAACATATTTTTGAAGGTTTCAGATACTATTTCTTCAGATAATTTTTCTGCCCTAAAATCTTTCTCTTTTCTTTCTGAGATTCCAATAACACATATATGACTTTTTGATGTTGTCCCACAGATTCCTAAAGCTCTGTTCATTTTTTCTATTTTTTTTCTCTCTCTTCATCAGATTAGAAAATTTGTTCTTATCTTCAAGTTTACTGACTCTTTCCTTTCTCATCTCCTGTTTTGCTCTTGATTCCATCTAGAGTTCAAAAAATGTCAGATATTGAAATATTTTTCAATTCTAAATTTTTAAAAATTTTAATAAATTTTATAAATTTTTGAAAATATTTTCTATGTCTGAGAATTTCTATCTCATAGTCATTTTAAGTTGAGCATATTTATATGTCTTCAAGTAGAGCACAGCTAAAACTTCTACTTTATAGTATTTCTCTGATTAATTCCAACTTTGGGGTTGTCCGGAGTTTGGTATCAGTTAATTGCCTTTCCCTTGAGAAGTGATCACATTTTCTGGCTCTTGTATATGAAATAATTTTTTACATGGAACCCTGGACATTTTGAATGCTATGTTGAATGGACACTGGTTTCTGTTACACTCACTTGGAAAATGTTGACAGTTTTTCAATTTTTTATTTATTATTATTTTGTGCAAACAAGGAAGTCACTTTTGTTTGGACTTTGAACTGCAAATTCCTTCTTAACCTTTGTGCTTGGTTATTGTAGTATTAGTTCAGTTCTCAAAGCCTTTACTGTGCTTATCTGCATTTGTGTTGGACACACACAACTTGCACAAGTTATGAGCCTGAGACTTTGGTGGTTTATATACAGATCTATGGAGTCCTCTTCTCTGGCTCTATCTGCTAGAGGATTCTCCCTCTACCTGCATCTACTCTTTTTTCTGGTGCCAGAAAAATAGGAGTAAAGTAAAGACTGAGGGAAAAATGGAAAACCCAGGTCACAAACTTGCTTCTCTAAGCTTTGAGTCCCGTCCACAATCTACTTGTTATGTTTAATGTTCAGAGTGTTCAGGTGGTTGTTCTTCATATTTTGTTTAGAGTTTTGCTTGTATGCAGCAGAAGGAATGGGTTGTAGTGACCTAACACTTCATGCTGTAACCAGAAATTCCATATATATAGTATTTTGAAAGACCAATTTGATGTCATTGCTCTTTTAGTGCTCACATGTATTTCATGGTCTTAAAAAAAGTTAACTACTTGGTTTTATCTTTATTACCAAGTCAATTAAAAAAATACCCCCCACCATCCCATTAATTAATGTCACACTATTTTTGAAACTGAATTCTTTTCCCTTGATTTGAAATATTTTTTTTCATAGTGCTCCACTGTCATTCATTAAGTTTTGATGTAGGAGTGATTTAGCTAGGTGAGATATTTAGATGAGATAGGTAGTGTAGACTGCTCTTTAAATTGCTCACTGGCTATACAAGACTTGCTGAAATTTCTTTTTTAGAAATCAAGAACAAGAATGGTTTCTATGGACAGTTTTAAGGAAATTTCTCCTAGAATCTCATTTAGCAAATCTGAGATGGGATCTTTGTCACTCTGACTATAAGGAATACACACTACCCTGAGACTCCAGAGCTCTTCCCTCATGTCTTGGCTGGCTGAGGAGGACTGTGCCCTCAATTGCATTTTGTGATCAGTATTCTCCTTCTTTCTCCTCCACATTCTCACTTTTGGCTCTTTTGTTTCCTGGGATTAGGCAAGTACTCTGGCAGCCTCAAAAGCAAGAGTCAATGTGGGATAGGGGAAGTCTTTCCAGATTCCTGGATGATCCAGATGGCAGAGAGCATGTTGGTGCCATATAAGGAGCCGGTGGTCAGACATTATTTTCAAACAGAAGGTAGATTTTTTTTTCATGAGGAGCATGAATCTCAAGGAGAGAAAACTAGATTTGTTGGAGGAAGAAATCTAGAGATGCTAATATTTGACAACTTTTAGATCTCAGAGTGAGACCTATTGTTTTCCTATTTGTCATAGAAATTGAAGAGAATAATACAGAAGGGACCCACTGAAACCATATTTAATATATCACATACTGTAAAAAGGGGGATTTTGTTCATGTTTTGTTGATATTTTCTATAAACTCAATGCTTAATGGCAAACTAGCCAGGATAATAATATAAGTTATGAAATATTTAACAGTCTAAGCCAGTAATTTCTGGCTTCTGCTGAAGATAAACTTTTTTTTTTGCTAGGATGCAGCTTTACTTTTCCATATTTTGAAAAGAAAGGAAAATTAACCAGTGCAAAAAAGTAAGGCAATTAACATCAGGACTTTTATTCTAAAGGAGATTAAGAAACAAAGCTCCAGCCTTTTTAATTAATGGCAGTTATTACAAATCAATGACCTATTGTCTATGGACAAGAGGTCACAGAAGGTACTTGGTGAGTAACTGTGCGAGGAAGTGGAGGGGATGTTAATTCTACTATTTATGCCACTATAATTAGACATTAGCCAGGGAGCTTTTCTTCCATTAAGCTCATTTACAACAGTGAAAGTACAGAGTGAAATGTTTGCATTGAAAAAATTATGATGAAGATTCAGAAGTGTTCCCTGTATCTCCCATTACATGAAGGTACAAATTTATGTATTAGAATGACATTTAAAATGGAAATTTAGAAAGGCAGTATAGATGTGACGATAATAAAAGTTTATCAGTAAACATGTTTTAGTATTTTCTAATTTAGCAAAAATGAGTACAAGAATAGAAAGGAAGCACGCAGAAAAGGAAATATAAAATTCATTTCTTTACTTTTAGCAAAGGCTCAAGTGATCTTTTTTTTTTTTTTTTAAAGATTTTATTTATTTATTTGAGAGAGAGAGAACGAGAGACAGAGAGCATGAGAGGGAGGAGGGTCAGAGGGAGAAGCAGACTCCCCGCCGAGCAGGGAGTCTGATGTGGGACTCGATCCCGGGACTCCAGGATCATGACCTGAGCCGAAGGCAGTCGCTTAACCAACTGAGCCACCCAGGCGCCCAGGCTCAAGTGATCTTGTAACCATACTACAGTATACGTTGGGATATTGAGGGTCTGGTTCCAGATGCCTGCAATAAAGCGAATATCATAATAAAGTGAATCAGATGAAAATTTTGGTTTCTTAGTGCATATAAAAGTTATGTTTACACTATACTGTGTCCTAAGTGTGCACTAGCATTATGTCTAAAATAACCAGTGTACATACTTCAACTAAAAACATTCTATTGCTAAAAAATGCTAACCATCATCTGAGCTTTCAGACAGCTGTAATCACTGATCACAGATCACCTTAAGAAATGTAATAATAATCAAAAAGTTTGAAATATTGTGAGAATTACCGAAGTGTGACACAGAGACAGGAAGTGAGCAAGTGGTTTTGGAAACATAGTGCCTATAGATTTGTTTCATGCAGGGTTGCCACAAAGATTTGTAAAACAAATGCAATAAAGGAAAGCACAACAAAATGAGGTATGCCTATAATAATATTTCCAGTCTCTACTCTTGCCAGAGCTGCAAAATTTAATTCTTTCCTTTCTAATCAAGGACTTGTTTCCTTGGAAACCTCTGGTAATGCTTCTGCCTTCCTCGTAGATCTTCTGAGGTCAAGTAGCCGATTAACTACAAAATACTCCCTATTAAATATAACCCTTCTGTTACACTTGCTGTCACAAACAATGCTGTCAAGAGACACTTGAAATCATTTTTTCCAAATTTTACCCAAATAAAGGAGATTTTAGTAGTGATTTTTAAAAAATGAGTATAAAAATAATCATTTAAAATTATTTTTAAAATCCTACTATTCACTAAGCATTTGCTTTTAGTGGGAGTATGATGCTAAGTATTTTGTGTATCTATTTACGTGCTCACAGTTCTATTTCTACTAATTGTATGACACTGGATAGCACTCTTAAAACTCAATTTTTTCATAAATAAAATTGATATAACAAAAATATTGTCTATTTGATAATGTGTTGAAATGATTCATGAAGGTACTTAATTTCATGCATCTGCCAAAGTGCCTAGAATAGATTATGTGTTGAATATTAGTTATTGTTAATAACTATATGCTAAAGACAAGGTGATTCTTTTATTTTCAGAATTATTTTATGTATTGATGATTACCTTGTAGTTTTTTTTAGCTACTGTATACTCTATCTAGAAGTATATGAGAGTGTCTTTTTGTGTACAATATGCCAGTGCAGGGTATTAGAATTGAAAAAATTCTTTGGTAAGATCTAAACCAAGTCGGACATTGAGAATGAATTCTCCCTAGCAAAAGCGTTCTGCAAATCCAAACAGCAGAAATATTTGGAAATTATTGGAATTCTCAGGTTCTAGATTTCACATACTCTTATGTTAAGTATGCTCTTCTTTATTCAACAGCATAGAGAAAATGCAGCTTTGACTTTATTTGCTACTCCATCTTTATTTTGGAGGTGGTAATAATATATCAGCAACAAACATATATAAAAATAGGAGAAAGCACAATGATATAATATTTCACATATTCTCATTTTAAAACTGTATTCTATCTTTATTTTGGCAATGGTAATAATATTTTGGTAACAAACATAAAATAGGAGAAAGCACAATGATACAATATTTCACATATTTTCATTTTAAAACTTGACTAAGACATTCTAAGACATTCCTATTATTTCTATCTTTTTTACAACATAAAGTGAAAGGAAAATTGTAAATATTTTACTGCAAGACATCGAGCTTCTTCTGGTTTTTTTTCATATTTTGTTATTCTAATACTTAAACAGTGTAGCCAACTGAACATTATTTCATTTTGAGGACGATTGCAACTCTTATTATGCTTAATCCTTGTGACAGATGATGTGGAGCATCTTTCCATGTACTTGTTTGACATTCATATGTCTTTTGTGAACTATCTCTCAAATCATTTGCCCATTTTTAAAAATTGGGTTGTTTGTTTTCTTATTACTGATGTTTGAAAGTTATTTACACTTTTTGGATGCAAATCTTTGGTTAGGTGTGTGATTTGCAATGATTTTCTCTCAGGCTATTGCTTATCTTTTCATTCTCTTAATGTCTTTGCAAAACAGAAGTTTTTGATTTCAATGGTGTCCAAGTTTAAAATATATTCTGTATCCTTGCTGTCTGTTTACCTTTTGTATCAATTACCAAGAAAGAAGTGTTAAAATCATCAACTGTCATTATGAATATTTCTGTTTTTTTTTTTCAGTTCAAACAGATTTTGCTTTATGTATTTTGAAGTTCCATTTTCAGATGAAGACACATTTTATTTAATTTTTTTTTTAATTTTTTTTTATTTTTTTTAAGATTTTTATTTATTTGCGAGAGAGACAATGAGAGACAGAGAGCATGAGAGGGAGGAGGGTCAGAGGGAGAAGCAGACTCCCTGCTGAGCAGGGAGCCTGATGTGGGACTCGATCCCGGGCCTCCAGGATCATGACCTGAGCCGAAGGCAGTCGCTTAACCAACTGAGCCACCCAGGCGCCCCTGAAGACACATTTTAAATTGTTGTGTATTATTGATAGATTGACCTTTTTATCATTTTTTAATTCTGGTAAGTTTCTTTGCTCTGAAGTTACTGTTATTTGATACTAACACAGATATCTTCACTTCCTTTTGGTTAGCGTTCTCATAGTATATCATTTTCTATCTTTTCACTTTTTTTTTGAGATTTTATTTATTTATTTGACAGAGAGAGAAAGAGAGAGAGAGAGCAGCAGAAGGAGAGGGAGAAGCAGACTCCCCGCTGAGCAGGGGGCCCAATGTAGGACTAGATCCCAGGACCCCGGGATCATGATCTGAGCTAAAGACAGACGCTTAACCAACTGAGCCACCCAGGCACCCTCTATCTTTTCACTTTTAATCTACCATTAAAGAAAATCAGGGCTGGACAGTGGTTTAAGTGGCAAAAGTAGATTTTATTCAGGACTATTGCAATAGGGGAAAAGAGACCTAGTTCAGACCTGGGCTCAATTCTGAATACACCATGGACAAATGGAGATTTATAGCCAAGAAGTAGGTTGGGGGGTCAGTGGATAGAAAATTACTTAGAAGAAACATCAGTGATAAGCGAGGATTCTGGCTGAAAAGACTCAACAGATTCTCGCTGCAGGCAAGCCAGGGTAATAAGATATCACACAGGGGATGGTGGAGGAGAAGGAATTCGATTAGACATTGGGGGTGATCAGATGTCAAGGGTGGCATCCAATTTTATTTTTCTGAATGAAGTTAATCCGTTTTCCTAGAACCATTTATTGAAGACACTATCCTTTCCTTGTTGTATATTCTTGGCTTCCATGTCAATTATTAGCTGGTCATATATGTGAGGGTTCACTCCAGATTCTGTTCTATTGGTCTTTCTATTTTTATGCCAGTAACATACTGTTTTCATTATGACAGCTTTGTAGTATAGGACACTTCACAAATTTTTGTGTCATCCTTGCGCAGGGACCATGCTAATCTTCTCTGTATCATTCCAATTTAAGCATATGTGCTGCCAAAGCGAGCACACCATAGGTTCATGCTATAGGTTAAAATCAGAAAGTGTGATGCTCCCAGCTTTGTTCTTTCTCAGGATTGCTTTGGCTATTCAGAGTCTTTGGTGATTCTATACAAATTTTAGGATTATTTTTTCTAGTTCTATGAGAAATTATATGGTAATTTTGATAGGGATTGCACTGAATGTATAGATGGCTTTGGGTAATATGGACATTTAAACAATATTAATTCTTTCTATCCATGAATATAGGATATCTTTCCATTTGTTTGTGTCACCTTTGATTTTTTACATCAAAGTCTTACAGTTTTCAAGGTACAGACCTTTCATCTTCTTGGTTATATTTTGCCCTAAGTATTGTATTGTTTTTAATGCTATGGTGAACAAGATAGTTTTCTTTAATTCTTTTTCAGAATATTCTGTTGTTAGTGTATAAAAATTCAATTGATTTCAGTATGTTGATTTTGTATCCTTCAGCTTTACTGAATGCGTCAATTAGATCTAATAGATTTTTGGTGGAGTCTTTAGGATTTTTTATATGTAAAACCATATTGCCTATAAAGACAATTTGACTTCTTTGTTTTAGATACATTTTATTTCTTTTTCTTGCCTGATTTGCCTAGCCAGGACTTCTAGGACTATGTTGAATAAGAGTAATGGGAATGGGCACCCTTCTCTTGTTCCTGATCTTAGAGGAAAAGCTTTCTACCTTTCACCACTGAGTATGACGTGAGCTGTGGGCTTATCAAGCATGGTCGTTGTTATGTTGAAGTATGTTCCTTCTATTCCCATTTTGTTGAGGGCTTTTATTCTAAGAGGATGCTGTATTTTGTCAAATGCTTCTTCTGCTTCTATTGAGATGTTCATATGATTATCATTCATTTATCAATGAGGTGTGTGACATTTATTAATCTGCATATATTGACTATTCTTGCATCCCAGGGATAAATCCCTCTTTGTGTATGATCCTTTCAACGTGCTGTTGAATGCTTTTTGCTAGTATTTTGTTGAGTTTTTGCTTCTGTCTCTTCATCAGGGACATTGGTTTGTTTTCCTTTCTCATAGTGTCCTTCTCTGGTTTTGGTATCATAGTAATGTTGGCCTCATAAAATGAGTTTGAGAATGTTTGTTCCTCTTCAAGTTTCTGGAAGAGTTTGAGAATGATTGGCACTAATTGTTCTTTAAATATTTGGGTGAATTTACCAGTGAAATCATCCCATCCTGGGTTTTCTTCTTTTCTTCTTTTGGATTAATGATTAATGATTCAAACTCACTATTGATCTGTTTATATTTTCTATTTCTTCATGATTCCGTCTTGGCCATTTCTTCTAGGTTATCCAAATGTTGGAGCACAACTGTTTATATTAGTCTGTTATGACCTTTTGAATATCTGTGGTATCAGTTGTAATGTCTTCTCTTTCATTTTTTTATTGTATTTATGAATCTTCCTTATTTTTTTCTGAGGCTAGCTAAAGCCTGGTCAATTTTGTTTATCTTTTTGAAAAGCTAGCTCTTAGTTTTATTGATCTTTTCTATTGTCTTTCTAGTGTCTATTTCATTTATTTCTGTTCTGATCTTTGTTATTTCCCTCATTCTGTTAACTTTGGGCTTTGTTTGTTCTTTTTCTAATTCTTTGAGGTATAAAGTTAGATTGTTCACTTGAGATCTTTCTATTTTCTTAATATATGCTTTTATCTTTATAAACCTCCCTCTCAGAACTGCTTTTGTAGCATCTCATAGGTTTTGATGTGGGTGTTTCCATTTTCATTTGTTTTGAAATATTTTTTTAACTCCCTTTTGATAGGTTGTTCAGCAGTATGCTGTTTAATTTCCACATATTTGGCTAGACAAGTCAGAAATTTAAGTAAATAATTATAATTCAGTAATCTAATGCTAAAATAAACGTACAAACTAACCTCTCAGGGAATACAAAAGGAGTGATTATGTGTAAAGAAGGAAAAAAGGGGTGATTACAAAAGTGGTGGTATTTGAGTCTGTGACAGTGAATAGAAGGGAAGAGGGATACTGTAGGCAGATATTCTTGTAGATTCAGAACCATTCTCTTTTATTGTTGCTTTTGCTGATGTAAATCATTACTTCTTTATGGAATCAATTATCCTTTCAGATGACATAAAAAAGTAAACTATTATGGGTATATATAATATGGGAAAATGAAAGATATATGTCAAAGCCTTGCATGCCAATATTTAAAACATTCATCCTTAGTTTTCTGAAGAGAATATAGTTGTTTTAGGTGGCAAGGATATTCTCTAGGTGGAAGTGTCAGTTAAGAATATCATTTTAACGTCCTCACAAGCAGCTGATAATATAAGCTGCTTGACCATTTCCTAGTTTTACGCCAGCAAGTATAAATAAATGTGTAATTAAATAAATATAATAAATAAATTATAAATAATTGTGTTTCACAGATGTTTCTATTCTAGGATATGTGAATCAGTGACTTTTTAGAAAAAGATTCATATGTTTAAAACTCTTCTGAAGCTCCAGATGAACCAGATTTATAAAGGTAATGTTTTTGGAGTCTGTTATTTTCAAAATCTCCTTTTACTAAACTGAAGATTTGTTAGTCATCTGTCTTGTTAAAACTTACTGTAACCGAAAAAAATTATTATTGAGGGCTTCTTTAGGTGCTAGATTTATAAAATGATTAGAATCTTAAATGTTAGAGGCTGAGCTTAGGTAAGCAATTGTCTGCTAGAAACCAAATCTAATTCAAGAAGGAATTTTCAAAAAAAAAAATCATAGATCCTTTTAAAAATCGTCCCATGATGGTACAATGAAGACCTTCACAACTTAACCATGAACTACCTTTCTCATCCCTTTCTGAGGCAAGTTTTTCAGATAATCCAGCTGTTCTCTCTATGATCACAAAAATGTCAGCTGAGTTCTAAAGATGAGAGGAGGCCTATGAGAAACATTTGTTGAAACCTTCAGTGTATGTGATCTTGCATTGCAAGAAAAAGCATCTTTTATACCTTCTGGGTTCTCAGACTTCTGTCTGGATTCTGCATGTTACACTATGCTAGCATTTTTATTTCCTGAAAGAAAATTTTTCCTATTTAACATAGTAGGAATATTCCTATATTATTCAAGGTAATGTTAGCTACATAATAATTGAACTGAAAATTCTCAGTAATTTAGAGCAAAAGAAGCATACTTCATGTGGATGTGAAATCCAAATGGGTCTTCACAATGGCATGAAACTCTCTCCAAGCACTGATTCCAGGATCCAGGCATCCTTCATCTTGTAGCTCTGCCATGTTCAACAGGTGACTTTGTGGGCCACCATGCTGGTCTGCATCATGGGAAGGACAATGGGCATGGAGAATCACAAGGGAGGAGTTTTTAAAGGACTGGTTCTGGAAGTAATGCACATCAGTTTCTCCAGCATTCAATTGGCTCGGACTCAGTAATATTGTCTCTGTAACAAGCTGTGTCCTCAGGGAAAAAAAGTGGAAATGGATTTGGTGAGCAGTTTGCCAGTGTCCTCCACAGCTTCCTTCTTTTTTTTTTTTTTTTTTTTAAATTTTTTTATTGTTATGTTAATCCCCATACATTACATCATTAGTTTTAGATTTAGTGTTCCATGATTCATTGTTTGTGCATAACACCCAGTGCTCCATGCAGAACGTGCCCTCCTCAATACCCATCACCAGGCTAACCCATCCTCCCAACCCCCTCCCCTCTAGAACCCTCAGTTTGTTTTTCAGAGTCCATCCTCTCTCATGGTTCTTCTCCCCCTCCGATTTCCCCCCCTTCATTCTTCCCCTCCTGCTACATTCTTCTTCTTCTTTTTTTCTTTCTTAACATATATTGCATTATTTGTTTCAGAGGTACAGATCTGAGATTCAACAGTCTTGCACAATTCACAGCGCTTACCAGAACACATACCCTCCCCAGTGTCCATCACCCAGTCACCCCATCCCTCCCACCCCACCCCCCACTCCAGCAACCCTCAGTTTGTTTCCTGAGATTAAGAATTCCTCATATCAGTGAGGTCATATGATACATGTCTTTCTCTGTTTGACTTATTTCGCTCAGCATAATACCCTCCAGTTCCATCCATGTCGTTGCAAATGGCAAGATCTTATTCCTTTTGATGGCTGCATAATATTCCATTGTATATATATACCACCTCTTCTTTATCCATTCATCTGTTGATGGACATCTTGGCTCTTTCCACAGTTTGGCTATTGTGGACATTGCTGCTATAAACATCGGGGTGCACGTAGCCTTTCGGGTCCCTACTTTTGTATCTTTGGGGTAAATACCCAGTAGTGCAATTGCTGGATCATATGGTAGCTCTATTTTCAACTTTTTGAGGAACCTCCATACTGTTTTCCAGAGTGGCTGCACCAGCTCGCATTCCCACCAACAGTGTAGGAGGGTTCCCCTTTCTCCGCATCCCCGCCAACATCTGTCCTTTCCTGACTTGTTAATTTTAGCCATTCTGACTGGTGTGAGGTGGTATCTCATTGAGGTTTTGATTTGGATTTCCCTGATGCCGAGCGATATTGAACACTTTTTCATGTGTCTGTTGGCCATTTGGATGTCTTCTTTGGAAAAATGTCTGTTCATGTCTTCTGCCCATTTCTTGATTGGATTCTTTGTTCTTTGGGTGTTGAGTTTGATGAGTTCTTTATAGATTTTGGATACTAGCCCTTTATCTGATATGTCATTTGCAAATATCTTCTCCCATTCTGTCAGTTGTCTTTTGGTTTTGTTGACTGTTTCCTTTGCTTTGCAAAAGCTTTTTATCTTGATGAAGTCCCAATAGTTCATTTTTGCCCTTGCTTCCCTTGCCTTTGGCGATGTTTCTAGGAAGAAGTTGCTGCGGCTGAGGTCGAAGAGGTTGCTGCCTGTGTTCTCCTTTAGGATTTTGATGGACTCCTGTCTCACATTGAGGTCTTTCAACCATTTGGAGTCTATTTTTGTGTGTGGTGTAAGGAAATGGTCCAGTTTCATTCTTCTGCACGTGGCTGTCCAATTTTCCCAACACCATTTGTTGAAGAGACTGTCTTTTTTCCATTGGACATTCTTTCCTGCTTTGTCAAAGATTAGTTGACCATAGAGTTGAGGGTCCATTTCTGGGCTCTCTATTCTGTTCCATTGATCTATGTGTCTGTTTTTGTGCCAGTACCATACTGTCTTGATGATGACAGCTTTGTAGTAGAGCTGGAAGTCTGGAATTATGATGCCGCCAGCTTTGCTTTTCTTTTTCAACATTCCTCTGGCTATGCGGGGTCTTTTCTGGTTCCATACAAATTTTAGGATTATTTGTTCCATTTCTTTGAAGAAAGTGGATGGTATTTTGATGGGGATTGCATTGAATGTGTAGATTGCTCTAGGTAGGATTGACATCTTCACAATATTTGTTCTTCCAATCCATGAGCATGGAATGTTTTTCCATTTCTTTGTGTCTTCCTCAATTTCTTTCATGAGTATTTTATAGTTTTCTGAGTACAGATCCTTTGCCTCTTTGGTTAGATTTATTCCTAGGTATCTTATGGTTTTGGGTACAATTGTAAATGGGATCGACTCCTTAATTTCTCTTTCTTCTGACTTGTTGTTGGTGTATAGGAATGCCACTGACTTCTGTGCATTGATTTTATATCCTGCCACTTGACTGAATTCCTGTATGAGTTCTAGCAGTTTTGGGGTGGAGTCTTTGGGATTTTCCACATAAAGTATCATATCATCTGCAAAGAGTGAGAGTTTGACTTCTTCTTTGCCAATTTGGATGCCTTTGATTTCTTTTTGTTGTCTGATTGCTGTGGCTAGGACTTCCAATACTATGTTGAATAGCAGTGGTGATAGTGGACATCCCTGCTGCGTTCCTGACCTTAGGGGGAAAGCTCTCAGTTTTTCCCCATTGAGAATGATATTCGCTGTAGGTTTTTCATAGATGGCTTTTATGATATTGAGGTATGTACCCTCTATCCCTATACTCTGAAGAGTTTTGATCAAGAAAGGATGCTGTACTTTGTCAAATGCTTTTTCTGCATCTATTGAGAGGATCATGTGATTCTTGTTTTTTCTTTTGTTAATGTATTGTATCACGTTGATTGATTTACAGATGTTGAACCAACCTTGCAGCCCAGGGATGAATCCGACTTGGTCGTGGTGAATAATCCTTTTAATGTACTGTTGGATCCTATTGGCTAGTATTTTGGTGAGAATTTTTGCATCCATGTTCATCAGGGATATTGGTCTGTAATTCTCCTTTTTGATGGGGTCTTTGTCTGGTTTTGGGATCAAGGTAATGCTGGCCTCATAAAATGAGTTTGGAAGTTTTCCTTCCATTTCTATTTTTTGGAACAGTTTCAGAAGGATAGGTATTAATTCTTCTTGAAATGTTTGGTAGAATTCCCCTGGGAAGCCATCTGGCCCTGGGCTTTTGTGTTTTGGGAGATTTTTGATGACTGCTTCTATTTCCTTAGTGGTTATAGGTCTGTTCAGGTGTTCTATTTCTTCCTGGTTCAGTTTTGGTAGTTGATACATCTCTAGGAATGCATCCATTACTTCCAGGTTATCTAATTTGTTGGCATAGAGTTGCTCATAATATGTTCTTATAATTGTTTGTATTTCTTTGGTGTTGGTTGTGATTTCTCCTCTTTCATTCATGATTTTGTTGATTTGGGTCATTTCTCTTTTCTTTTTGATAAGTCTGGCCAGGGGCTTATCAATCTTGTTAATTCTTTCAAAGAACCAGCTCCTAGTTTCGTTGATCTGTTCTACTGTTCTTTTGGTTTCTATTTCATTGATTTCTGCTCTGATCTTTATTATTTCTCTTCTCCTGCTGGGTTTAGGCTTTATTTGCTGTTCTTTCTCCAGCTCCTTTAGCTGTAGGGTTAGGTTGTGTACTTGAGACCTTTCTTGTTTCTTGAGAAAGGCTTGTATTGCTATATACTTTCCTCTTAGGACTGCCTTTGCTGTATCCCAAAGATTTTGAATAGTTGTATTTTCATTTTCATTGGTTTCCATGAATTTTTTAAATTCTTCTTTAATTTCCTGGTTGACCCATTCATTCTTCAGTAGGATGCTCTTTAGCCTCCATGTATTTGAGTTCTTTCCGACTTTCCTCTTGTGATTGAGTTCTAGTTTCAAAGCATTGTGGTCTGAAAATAGGCAGGGGATGATCCCAATCTTCTGGTACCGGTTGAGACCTGATTTATGACCTAGGATGTGATCTATTCTGGAGAATGTTCCATGGGCACTAGAGAAGAATGTGTATTCCGTTGCTTTGGGATGGAATGTTCTGAATATGTCTGTGAAGTCCATTTGGTCCAGTGTGTCATTTAAAGTCTTTATTTCCTTGTTGATCTTTTGCTTAGACGATCTGTCCATTTCAGTGAGGGGGGTGTTAAAGTCCCCCACTATTATTGTATTGTTGTCGATGTGTTTCTTTGCTTTTGTTATTAATTGCCTTATATAATTGGCTGCTCCCGTGTTAGGGGCATAGATATTTACAATTGTTACATCTTCTTGTTGGATAGACCCTTTAAGTATGATATAGTGTCCTTCCTCATCTCTTATTACAGTCTTTGGTTTAAAATCTAATTTGTCTAATATAAGGATTGCCACACCAGCTTTCTTTTGGTGTCCATTAGCATGGTAAATGGTTTTCCACCCCCTCACTTTCAATCTGGGGGTGTCTTTGGGTCTAAAATGAGTCTCTTGCAGACAGCATATCGATGGGTCTTGTTTTTTAATCCAATCTGATAGCCTGTGTCTTTTGATTGGGGCATTTAGCCCATTTACATTCAGGGTAACTATTGAAAGATAGGAGTTCAGTGCCATTGTATTGCCTGTAAAGTGACTATTACTGTATATTGTTTGTGTTCCTTTCTGGTCTATGTTGCTTTTAGGCTCTCTCTTTGCTTAGAGGACCCCTTTCAATATTTGTTGGAGGGCTGGTTTCGTGTTTGCAAATTCCTTTAGTTTTTGTTTGTCCTGGAAGCTTTTTATCTCTCCTTCAATTTTCAATGACAGCCTAGCTGGATATAGTATTCTTGGCTGCATATTTTTCTCATTTAGTGCTCTGAATATGTCCTGCCAGTCCTTTCTGGCCTGCCAGGTCTCTGTGGATAAGTCTGTTGCCAATCTAATGTTTCTACCATTGTAGGTTACATATCTCTTCTCCCGAGCTGCTTTCAGGATTTTCTCTTTGTCTCTGAGACTCGTAAGTTTTACTATTAGATGTCGGGGTGTTGACCTATTTTTATTGATTTTGAGAGGGGTTCTCTGGGCTTCCTGGATTTTGATGCCTGTTTCCTTCCCCAAATTAGGGAAGTTCTCTGCTATAATTTGCTCCATTATACCTTCTGCACCTCTCTCTCTTTCTTCTTCTTCTGGGATCCCAATTATTCTAATGTTGTTTCGTCTTATGGTATCGTTTATCTCTCGAATTCTGCCCTCGTGATCCAGTAGTTGTTTATCTCTCTTTTTCTCAGCTTCTTTATTTTCCATCATTTGGTCTTCTATCTCACTGATTCTTTCTTCTGCCTCATTTATCCTAGCAGTCAGCGCCCCCATATTTGATTGCACCTCATTAATAGCCTTTTTGATTTCTACTTGGTTCGATTTTAGTTCTCTTACTTCTCCAGAAAGGGTTTCTCTAATAACTTCCATGTTTTTTTCAAGCCCAGCTAGTATCTTTAAAGTGATGATTCTGAACTCTAGATCTGACATCGTACTAATGTCCGTATTGAGTAGGTCCCTGGCAGTCGGTACTACCTCTTGTTCTTTTTGTTGAGGTGATTTTTTCCGTCTTGTCATTTTGTGCAGAGGAGAATAGATTAATGAGAGAACAAAATGCTAGCAGGGTAACAACGTCCCCAGAAAATATACTCTAAACAAATCAGAAAAGACCTGAAGCAGTGGGAAAAGAAAGGGAAAGAGAGAAAAAAGAAAAGGAAAGAAAAAAAGAAAAAAGAAAAAGATAAAAACAAACAAAAGCAGAACAAAACAAAACAAAAACAGAATGTGATCAAATATGATCAGGCTGGATTATAGATCAGTGCCACACACTAGATTTTGGGTGTATTTTGGTCTGTTAAAAGAAAGTCCCTCCCAAAATTTTAAAGAAAGAAAAACTTATATATGTACAAAAATAAGGGTTGATATGATGAAGGGATGGAATATGACTGTAAAGATGGAAATTATAAAAATTTTAAAAAAGGATTTGATAAGTTGTTTGAAAAAAGAAAGAAGAGGATTAAAAAAAAAAAAAAAAGAAAGAAAAAAGGGAGAGAATGTGATCAGGCAGGGGAGTAGAAAAAAACCATATACTAGAGATTTAGAGTATATTTTGATCTGTTAGAAGAAACTATCTCAAGATTTTAAAGAGAGAACAACTTATATATATATGCCAAAAATACGGGTAACTACTATGAAGGGATAGAATATGACTTTAAAAATGAAAAATAAAAATGTTTTTTTTTAAAAAAGGGATTGATAAGATGTTGGTTGAAAAAGGGAAAAAGAAAAATTCAAAAAAAAAGAAAAAAGGAAAAAAGAAAAAAAGACAGTTAAAAAAATAATTAACTTTGAAAGACTAAAGAATCATGGTAAAAAAGCCATGAATTCTATGTGCAGTATTCCCCTAGCGCTGGAGTTCTGCCGTTCTCATTGATCGGTAAACTTGGTCTTGGCTGGCTGTTCTCGCTGATCTTCTGGGGGAGGGGCCTGTTGCCGTGGTTCCCAAATGTCTTTGCCGGAGGCAAAATTGCCCCGCCCTTGCCGGTCCGGGCTAAGTAATCTGCTCGGGTTTGCTCTCCGGAGCTTTTGTTCCCTGCAAGCTTTCCGTACAGCTTTGGAGGCGGAGAGTGAAAATGGTGGCCTCCCAGTCTCCGCCCCGGCGGAGCCGAGAACTCGGGGTCCCGCTCCTCAGCGAGCCCCCAGAGAAAAGCCGTCAGTCACTCCCGTCTCCCCGGTCTCCGGCCGCACTCCGCGCTCACCCGGCCTGTGACCGCGCCTTTCTATCTGGCACCCGACCCCGGGTGGAGTCTCCAAACCCAGCAGATCCCCGCGGTGCGCTCCCGCACCTCTCCTCCCGGGGGAAGAAGGTGAGTCTCCCCGGATCTGCCGCTTGTTGGGTCCCTGCTGGAGGAGCAGTGGCCCGACTGTGCCGCGGATCACGGTTTATGGCAACCCCGAGCTGAGAGCCCGCGCCTGGGCTCCGTCTCTGCAGCCGGCTTCCCTGCTCCGGTACCTGGGAGCTCTGCCGCACTCAGGCACCCCCGGTCTTTCTGTGACCCCGAGGGTCCTGAGACCACACTGTCCCGCGAGGGTTCCACCCCCCACTTCGCCACCAGAGTGACGTCCCTCAGCGGAGCAGACTTCTACAAGTCCCGATTTTGTGCCCCGTGGCTCTATCACTTGCCAGAAGCGGCCGACGGAGGCCCCTCCCCCGCCGTCTATCCTCCCGAATATTGCCTCGGATTCACTTCTCCGCACGTCCTACCTTCCAGAAAGTGGTCGCTTTTCTGTTCAGAGAGTTGTTGCTCTTCTTTTCTTCGATCTCCTGTTGAGTTCGTAGGTGTTCAGAATGGTTTGATCCCTATCCAGCTGAATTCCTGAGAGGAGACGAAATCCGGGTCTCCTACTCCTCCGCCATCTTGCTCCGCCCTCCACAGCTTCCTTCTATGTTCTTTCCTTTGCCAGTGGTCTTAAATATTTCTGCTCCTGTCCAATCTAAAATAATTTGGAAAATCTCTATGTTCCCATGCATTCTTTAGCTTATTTTCTTAAGTGTCTTTTTAAATGTCCATTAGATTTACTGAAAGTAATGAATTGAAACAACTTGAACTGCAAAGGATTTGTTTCTCATTGAAAATCATTTCCCTTCTTGACACCTACTAATATTTTGAGTAAGATTCAGAATAAATGAGAGATTCACTCAGTCACTCACTCATTCATTGATTCAGTAAATCTTTCTTGATCACAAGTACCTACTCTGTACCATGAATTCTGGAAAACTGAGACACATCAGTGAATAAGAGCAATAAAGACCCCTTCCACATCGAGCTTCCACCTAGCTGGAGGAGATGAAAAATAGATCAAAAAAGAAACACACACATAATGAATGAGATATTTATAAGGTAAAAAAGTAAATGATAAGTGAAATGGAAAAAGGGAATAAAAAGTAGAGCAGGGTATGAGAGTGGGTCAAGAAGGTGGTGTTGGAGGGAGGATGGTTGCACTTTTACATAGGGTGGAAAACCTTACTGAGTATGTGATGTTTGAACAGCTACTTAAAGCAGAGGATTCCTAGGAAGAGAGTTCCAAGCAGACAGAACAGCCTAAGCCAAGACCCTAAGGCATGAGCATGTGTGGCATGTTGGAGAAACAACCAGAGATGCAGTGTGGCTGGGGTGAGGAAACAGAGGTGAGAGAAGAGGTCAAAGAGTCAATGGTGCAGAGTTTGAAGCAGGCACATTTTGAAAGAGGTTGAAAAGTGTAAATGTAAATTGATTTCTTTAAAAGTGTACTTTTTATGTTAAAAGAACATTAAAAGAAATTGTGTACTACAGAAATGATTTGAATGAAATTGAGTAATATTTTTAGCAATATCATGCATACATTCGGTGTATGTTGCAAGTAACCAATATTTTAGTGCATTTTTCAGTTACTTCTTTTGATAGATGCATGACATTTTCAGGAAAAATGACTAGTGTTTACAATATCTTTAAATGTTCTCTTCAGAGTTGAACAGAGCTTCAGCTCAAGGGCCTGCAGGTTTGGTCCTAGTTCTCATGTCCTACCCCAGGTTTCCATGGCTCCCTGTGTTTGTTCCTCAGGGGGTCTCTCTGCAATCCTGACCCCCCTCAGTGGTAGACACCCTCTGTCTAGAACCTAGAGTAAGACTCTAAGTGTCAATACACCTGAAACTAATATAACACTTTATGTTAACTAACAAGAAAACATAAAAAGGTTCTAAGTGCCTGTAGCGTTTTCTGATGAGAATAGTGAATCTAAGAGATTATCCATATACATGCGTATGAATTAAAAGATATTGTTCTCAGAGATTCTCCTCTTGACTCAGATCTGTCTCTATGCTGTTCCTCTAGCTATCAATCCCCCTTGTTCCTAAATGGAGAGAGGGGCAGAGGGAAGGAAGGTGGGAGAAGATTCAGAGTGAACCATCTCTTGCTTCTCTCATCTCCCCTCTGTTCACAGCAGTGGTAAGTGTGAATACAGATGTATCCAGAGTCCTTACAGAGCTCTGCTCAGACCAGTAAAAAATTAAATAAACATAGAATAGTTTGAACTAGAAAATTCCCAAGTCAGATACTCCTCTAGAAATGACAAGTTTGGCTCAGTATGTAGGTCCAAAATAGAACTCCTTAATAGATATATTTTAAATCTTAGAATATTTTCCATATGAACAAATAAATTTTTAATACTTACATACAGGATCTATGAGAGACACTTGAACTGGGATTTGGTCACAAAACTCACTATACAGAGAAAAACAATTAATTTGGGGGGGAATTGATCGTATAAAGGTCAGGGAAATTTTATTGGTTTTTTGATTATCTGTATTTCTTTTCTTCATTAATCAGGTAACTAGGTACTTGGCAATCTGAATGTAGAAACAGATTCCTACTCATGGTATCTCCAATTTTTTTATCTTGGACGCAGCAAACTGTTTTGTGAATTTAAACTTCCAGTGAATAAGCTATTGAGATTCCAACCTATTTTATTATTATTATTATTATTATTATTATTATTATTATTATTTTTGGTTGGGGAATCTGAAATAGGAAGAATGGACATGCTCTTATGTTATAAAGCACCACTGGGTTTTTTTTTTTTTTTTTAACATATTGTGTACCTAATTTTCCTGTATTTATATTTTTTAAGTCTATTTATTTATTTATTTACTTAAGCGATCTCTGCACCCGACATGGGGCTCGAACTCATGACCCAGAGATTAAGAGTCACAAGCTTTTCCGAATAAGTCAGGCAGGCACCCCTATAATTTTCTTGTTTAATTCAGTCCTCTTTTTGACAGAGGTATAATCTTTTGAATGTGATGATTAACAAAATAAATTTCCATGAAGTATTATACTCTGATCTGTCTTCATTTGTTTTTATTAAGTTGGTGTGTGGTTTCCCATTCTTCTGAACTTTTCCTTTATGACTGTATCCATTTTCATAATTACTTTATTATCATCACTGAAAGATTTGTACCCATTCAGGTAAGATATATTTTCAAGGTTTTTTTTTTTTTTTTCTTGAATGTAGTAATATTTCACATTAGTCAAATTACCTCCAATTACTTCATATTACTTTCAATATTTAGGGGCAAAGAGATTTCCAAAGCAATCCTAAAGACAACACATCATTCCAAAAATTTAAAATTAATCCCATTTATCTTTCATGACACAACAGTTGTGGAAAAAAAAAACAAAAAAAGAGTGAAGAGTGTTTTGAGATGATTGCATTAGAACTTGCCGTCATTACTAGATAACTGATATATGGATTCCTGTTCAGTGCACCCAGCATTGTCCCCCCTAAAAAGTAGTATTTTCAGTGGACTACTGACAACTAAAAAACCATGTCATATGAAAAAGTTTAGGAGGGCTTTGCTTTTAGAGCTAATTTTTAGGGAATTTGATTTTGTCTTTCGTGGAGAGTTGAGTAAAGAACTAATTGTGGGAGAGAAGAAAAGATGGTGGAGGAGTAGGGGACCTTATTCCAACCGGTCCGCGGAATTGAGCTGGATATCTACCAGACCACTCTGAACACCCACGAAATCAGCCTGAGATGTAGGAAGATCTGGATCTCTACAAACAGAATATCACAGGCAGTTGGTTTTGAGGTACAAAGCAGGGAGCTGTGATTCCCCAGGCAGATATCGGAGGATAAACGGCAGGGGGAGGGAGCCTGGCCGTCGGGATCCTACATCACCAGTGAGTGATAGCCTCCTGCACTGGGGATGGGGCACAGACTCGCAGACCAGTAGCAGCAGGGAAAGGACTTTAGATGGAAACCGGAGCGGCGGGGTCACGGGTGCGAACTGGGGGCAGCAGGAGATTTTAGAAGCACAAAGGGCAGAGACGTGCCCAACCTGGAGGCAGGACTGGGAGTGCTGCTGAGGGGCGCACAACCCAGGACGCTGCAGTTTATAGCAGCACAGACAGAAATGGAGATAGTGTGGCCTGGAGAGTTCACTGAAGAAGAGACGGCGATCTCTCTGCTCTGAGGCAGAGGGTTGGAAATGGTGTCTTCTGCTCTGACTCTCCGAAGAGACGCAGAAAGCTGCCAGGGAAAGCCACCAGAGAACCAAAGCCCCCAAAACCGGTTTCCACTGAGCCCATCCCCCGCCCCAGGGAGCAGGGCAACTCTGCCCAAACAGGGTTGCCTGAGTAACAGTGAGGCAGGCCCCTCCCCCAGAAGACAGGCTGGGAGAACAAGAGGCCAGTAACCCTAAGGTCCCTAGAAAACAGGTGCATCTTGCATGGGCTGTGGTCAATAATTTGGACTCTATACATTCCCTCAATCACCCATCAACAGAATGAATAGGAGGAGGAACCCCCAAAATAGGAAAGACTCAGAGATTATGACTTATGCCACAGATTTACAAATGGATTCAGATATAACCAAGATGTTGGAGATGGAATTCAGGATACCAATTGTGAAGACAATAACTAGAATGGAGAAATCAATTAATGGCAACATAGAGTCTCTAAGGGCAGAAGTGAAAGCTAAATTGGCAGAACTTAAAAATGCTATCAATGAGATCTAATTTAATCTAGATAATCTAACAGCTAGGTTAACTGAGGCAGAAGAATAAATTAGTGACCTGGAAGACAATTTAATAGATAAAAAGGGAAAATAGGAGGCCAGGGAAAAACAACTCAGAATCCATGAAAATAGAATCAGAGAAATAAGTGACACCATGAAATGTTCCAATGTCAGAATTATTGGAATCCCGGAGGGGGTGGAGAGAGAGAGGACTAGAAGATATACTTGAGCGAATTGTAGCTGAGAACTTCCCTAATCTGGGGAATGAAACAAACATTCGTGTCCTAGAGGCAGAGAGGACCCCTCCAAAGATCAAGGAAAACAGGCCAACACCCCGGCATATAATAGTAAAACTCACAAATCTTAGAACCAAGGAAACCATCTTAAGGGCAGTTAGGGGGAAGAGATTCCTTACGTACAGAGGGAGGAATAACAGAATAATGTCAGACCTATCCACAGAGACCTGGCAAGCCAGAAAGGCCTGGCAAGACATATTCAGGGTACTAAATGAGAAGAACATGCAGCCAAGAATACTTTATCCGGCAAGGCTGTCATTTAGAGTGGATGGAGAGATGCAGAGCTTCCAAGACCAGCAGAAACTGAAAGAATATGTGACCACTAAGCCGGCCCTGCAAGAAATATTAAGGGGGTTCTATAAAAGCAGAAAGACCCAAGAGTGATCTACAACAGAAATTTACAGCGACAATCTACAAAAACAAGGTCTTCACAGGCAACATGATGACAATAAATTCATATATTTCAAAAATCACTCTCAATGTGAACGGCCTAAATGCTCCCATAAAATGGCACAGGGTTGCAGATTGGACAAAAAGACAGGACCCATCAATATGCTGTCTATAAGAGACTCATTTTGAACCTAAAGATATATCCAGACTGAAAGTGAAGGGATGGAGATCCATCTTCCATGCCAGCAGACCTCAAAAGAAAGCTGGGGTAGCAATTCTTATATCAAACAAATTAGATTTTAAACTAAAGACTAATCAGAGACACAGAAGGACACTATATCATTCTTAAAGGGACTATCCAACAAGAAGATCCAACAATTATAAGTATTTATGCCCCTAACCTGGGAGCAGCCATGTACATGAGCCAAATGTTAACCGAAATAAAGAGTCATACTGATAACAATATGTTAATTGTAGGAGACCTCAATACTCCACACTCAGCGATGGACAGATCATCTAAGCAGAAAATCAACAAGGAAACAAGAGCTTTGAATGATACACTGGACCAGATGGACCTCATAGATATATACAGAACCTTCCATCCAAAAACAACAGAATACTCATTCTTTTCAAACGCACATGGAACTTTCTCCAGAATAGGCCACATACTGGGTCACAAATCAGGTCTCAACTGATACCAAAAGATTGGGATTATTCCCTGCATATTTTCAGGCCATACTGCTTTGAAACTGGAACTCAATCACAAGAAAAAATTTGGAAAGAATTCAAACACTTGGAAGCTAAGGACCATCCTGCTAAAGAATGTTTGGATCAACCAGGAAATTAAAGAAGAACTTAAACAATGCATGGAAACCAATGAGAATGAAAACACATCAGTCCAAAACCTATGGGATACTGCAAAGGCAGTCCTAAGGGGGAAATACATAGCCATCCAAGCCTCACCAAAAAAAAACAGAAAAATCCCAAATTCATCAATTAACTCTACACCTTAAAGAACTAAAGAAAAAGCAACAAATGATGCCTAAACCATGCATTAGAAGAGAAATAATTAAGATTATAGCAGAGCTCAATGAATTAGAAACCAGAAACACAGTAGATCAGATCAATGAAACTAATAAGATCGATAAACTACTGGCCAGACTTACCCAAAAGAAAAGAGAAAGGACCCAAATTAATAAAATTATAAATGAAAGGGGAGAGATCACGACTAACACCAAGGAAATAGAAACAATTATTAGAAATTATTATCAACAACTATATGCCAAAAAACGAGTAATCTGGATGAAATAGATGCCTTCCTGGAAAGCTATAAGCTGCCAAGACTGAAACAGGAAGAAATTGATAACATGAATAGGCCAATAACCAGTAATGATATTGAAGCAGGGATCAAAAACCTCCCCAAAAATAAGAGTGCAAGGCCTGATGGATTCCCTGGGGAATTCTACCAAACATTCAAAGAAGAAATAATACCTATTCTCCTGAAGCTGTTTCAAAAAATAGAAACAGAAGGAAAGCTTCCAGACTCATTCTATGAGGCCAGCATTACCTTAATCTCCAAACCAGGCAAAGACCCCATCAAAAAGGAGAATTTCAGACCGATATCCCTGATGAATATGGATTCCAAAATCCTCAACAATATCCTAGCTAATAGGATCCAACAATACATTAAAAGGATCATCCACCATGACCAAGTGGGATTTATCCCCGGATGCAAGGGTGGTTCAACATTTGCAAATCAATGTGATAGAACACATTAATAAGAGGAGGGAGAAGAACCATATGGTCCTCTCAATTGATGCAGAAAAAGCATTTGACAAAATATAGCATCCTTTCCTGATTAAAACTCTTCAGAGTATAGGGATAGAGGGAACATTCCTCAAGTTCATAAAATCCATCTATGAAAAACCCACAGTGAATATCAACCGCAAAGGGGAAAAGCTGAGAGCCTTTCCCTTAAGATCAGGAACACGTCAAGGATGCCCACTCTCACCACTATTGTTCAACATAGTACTAGTAGTCCTAGCAACAGCAATCAGACAACAAAAAGAAATAAAATGTATTCAGATTGGCAAAGAAGAAGTCAAACTCTCTCTTTTCGCAGATGACATGATACTTTATGTAGAAAACCCAAAAGACTCCACCCCCAAACTACTAGAACTCATACAGCAATTCAGTAATGTGGCAGGATACAAAATCAATGCACAGAAATCAGTTGCTTTCTAATACACTAACAACGCAACTGTAGAAAGAGAAATTAGAGAAACGATATCATTTACAATAGCACCAAAAACATAAGGTACCTGGGAATAAACCTAACCAAAGAGGTAAAGGACCTATACTCTAGGAACTACAGAACACTCATGAAAGAAATTGAAGAAGACACAAAAAGATGGAAAAACATTCCATGTTCGAGGATCGGAAGAATAAACATTGTGAAAATGTCTATGTACCCAGAGCAATCTATACCTTCAATGCCATCCTGATCAAAATTCCAATGACATTTTTCAAAGTGTGGGAACAAACAATCCTAAAATTTGTATGGAATCAGAAATAACCCCGAATCACCAAGGAAATGTTGAAAAAGAAAAACAAAGCTGGGGGTATCACGTTGCCTGACTTCAAGCTACATTACAAAGCTGTGATCACCTAGACAGCATGGTACTGGCACAAAAACAGACATACAGACCAATGGAACAGAATAGAGAGCCCAGATATGGACCCGCAACTCTATGGTCAAATAATCTTCGACAAAGCAGGAAAAAATATGCAATGGGAAAAAGACACAGTCTCTTCAATCAATGGTGCTGGGAAAATTGGACAGCCACATGCAGAAGAATGAAACTCGACCATTCTCTAACACCATACTCAAAGATAAACTCAAAATGGATGAAAGACCTCAATGTGAGACAGGAATCCATCAAAATCCTAGAGGAGAATATAGGCAGTAACCACTTTGACATTGGCCAGAACAACTTCTTTCAAGATACATCTCCAAAAGCTAGTGAAACAAAGGCAAAAATGAACTTTTGGGACTTCATCAAGATAAAAAGCTTCTGCACAGCAAAGGAAACAGTCAACAAAACAGAGAGGCAACCCACAGAATGGGAGAAGATATTTGCAAATGACACTACAGATAAAGGGCTGGTATCCAAGATCTATAAAGAACTTCTCAAACTCAACACCTAAAAAACAAATGATCAATTCAAAAAATGGGCAGAAGACATGAAAAGACACCTCTCTGAGGGAAGACATACAAATGGCTAACAGACACATGAAAAAAATGTTCAACATCCTTAGCCATCAGGGAAATTCAAATCAAAACCACATTGAGGTACCACCTTACACCAGTTAGAATGGCAAAAATGGACAGGGCAAGAAAAAACAAATGTTGGAGAGGTTGTGGAGAAAGGGGAACCCTCTTACACTGTTGGTGGGAATGCAAGTTGGTACAGCCACTTCAGAAAACAGTGTGGAGGTTCCTCAAAAATTTAAAAATAGAGCTACCCTATGACCCAGCAATTGCACTCCTGGGTATTTACCCCAAAGACACAGATGTTGTGAAAAGAAGGGGCACATGCACCCCAATGTTCATAGCAGCAATGTCCACAATAGCCAAACTGTGGAAAGGGCCAAGATGTCCTTCAACAGATGAATGGATAAAGAAGATGTAGTCCATATATACAATGGAATATTACTCAGCCATCAGAAAGGATGAATACCCAACTTTTAAATCAACATGGATGGGACTGGAGGAGATTATGCTGAGTGAAATAAGTCAAGTAGAGAAAATCAATTATCATATGGTTTCACTTATTTGTGGAACATAAGGAAGAGCATGGAGGACATTAGGAGAAGGAAGGGAAAAATGAAGGGGGGGAATCGGAGGGAGAGATGAACCATGAGAGACTATGGACTCTGAGAAACAAACAGGGTTTTGGGGGGGGGGTTAGTCCGGTGGTGGGTATTATGGAGGGCATGTACTGTATGGAGCACTGGGTGTTATATGAAAACAATGGATCATGGATCACTACATCAAAAACTAATGATGTACGGTGACTAACATAACATAATAAAATAAAATTTAAAAAAAAGAACTAATTGTGGAGTTGGTTCTCGTGAAGTAATATTTCAACGTATTAGAGTGATAACTAATAATTTATATATTATATCTTCTTCCCTTGGCCACTAGCTTGACTGTCTTGGATGTTGGCATGCTGTTTACCTTTCAAATAAGGTAAATTTTTGATTAGCATCATTATTCGGATAACACTTTTACTTCATATTTCCTCAGTGTTAATGAACTATATTTTCTCTACAGACCATGTTAATTTGTATTAATTTGTATATATTTTGTGTATACGTACAAATATGTATATATATATATGCACATGTATACACACATGTGTGTTCATACATTATTAGTGGTTAATTTACATGTATATAGAGTATAGACAATGACAATATTTAATGTTAAAGTTTTTTATGCTATTCAAGTATATTTAAATGATACAGTTCCTTTTATTTATTTATTTAAAGGTGTCAGTGCAATTTTATGGGGGAAGTAACATTTTTTTCAACAAATGGTGCAGGAACAACTGGATAGCCCACATTGCAAAAATGTACTTTGATCTCCTTTTTCAATACACACACACACACACACAATGATGACCGATAAAATATAGATCTAAATGTAAAAGCTAAAATCATAAGGCCTCACTATATTTGTGAACTTGTGTTCAAGAATTTTCTTTTTTAATTTTAGCTAGTTAACATACAGTGCAATATTGGTTTCAGGAGTAGAATTCAGTGATTCATCACTTACATACAACACCCAGTGTTTATCACAACAAGCACTCTACTTAATCCCCATCACCCATCTAGCCCATCCCCCCCACCTCCCCTCTATCAACCCTCAGGTTGTTCTCTATAGTTAAGAGTCTCTTATAGTTTGTTTCCCTCTCTCCTTTTTTCTTAACCCCTTTCCCATATGTTTATCTGTTTTCTAAATTCCACATATGAGTGAGATCGTATTTGTATTTGTCTTTCTCTAACTTATTTCACTTAGCATAATATACTCTAGTTCATCCACGTCATTGCAAATGGCAAGATTTTTTTTTTTTATGTTATGCTACCATATAGTACTTCATTAGTTTTTGATGTAGTGTTCCATGATTCATTATTTGCGTAATAATGGATGAAAGACCACCCAGTGCTCATTGCAATACATGCTCTCCTTAATACCCATCACCGGGCTAACCCATCCCCCCACATCCCTCCCCTCTGAAACCCTCAGTTTGTTTCCCGAGTCCATAATCTCTCATGGTTTGTCTCCCCCTCTGATTTCCCCTCCTTCAGTTTTCTCTTCCTTCTCCTAATGTCCTCCATGCTATTCCTTATGTTCCACATATGAATGAAACCACATAATTGTCTTTCTCTGCTTCACTTATTTCACTTAGCATAATCCCCTCCAGTTCCACCCATGTCAATGCAAGTGGTGGGTATTCATCCTTTCTGATGTCTAAGTCATATTCCATTGCATATACGAACCACATCTTCTTTATCCATTCATCTGTTGAAGGACATCTCGGCCCTTTCCACAGTTTGGCTACTGCGGACATTGCTGCTATGAACATTGGGGTGCATGTGCCCCTTCTTTTCACTACATCTGTATCTTTGGGGTAAATACCCAGGAGTGCAATTGCTGGGTTATAGGGTAGCTCTATTTTTAAATTTTTGAGGAACCTCCATACTGTTTTCCAAAGTGGCTGTACCAACTTACATTCCCACCAACAGTGTAAGAGGGTTCCCCTTTCTCCACAACCTCTCCAACATTTGTTTTTTCTTGCCCTGTCAATTTTTGTCATTCTAACTGGTGTAAGGTGGTACCTCAATGTGGTTTTGATTTGAATTTCCCTGATGGCTAAGGATGTTGAACATTTTTTCATGTGTCTGTTAGCCATTTGTATGTCTTCTTTGGAGAAGTGTTCATGTCTTCTGCCCATTTTTTGACTTGATTATTTTTATTTTTTTAGATTTTATTTATTTATTTGACAGAGAGAGACACAGTGAGAGAGGGACCACAACAGGGGAAGTGGGAGAGGGAGAAGCAGGCTTCTCCCAAAGCAGGGAGCCTGATACGGGGCTAGATCCCAGGACCCTGGGGTCATGACCTGAGCCGAAGGCGGAGGCTTCACGACTGAGCCAGCCAGGCGCCCCTGACTTGATGATTTGTTTTTTGGGTGTTGAGTTTGAGAAGTTCTTTATAGATCTTGGATACCAGCCCTTTATTTGTAATGTCATTTGCAAATATCTTCTCCCATTGGGAGGGTGGGTTGCCTCTTAGTTTTGTTGACTGTGTCCTTTGCTGTGCAGAAGCTTTTTATCTTGATGAAGTCCCAAAAGTTCATTTTTGCTTTTGTTACCCTTGCCTTTGGAGATGTGTCTTGAAAGAAGTTGCTGTGGCCAATGTCAAAAAGGTTACTGCTTATGTTCTCCTCTAGGATTTTGATGGATTCCTGTCTCGCATTGAGGTCTTTCATCCATTTAAAGTTTATCTTTGTGTATGGTATAAGAGAATGATCGAGTTTCATTCTTCTGCATGTGGCTGTCCAATTTTCCCAGCACCATTGATTGAAGAGACTATGTCTTTTTCCCATTGCATATTTTTTCCTGCTTTGTCAAAGATTATTTGACCATAGAGTTGAGGGTCCATTTCTGGGCTCTCTATTCTGTTCCATTGATCTATGTGTCTGTTTTTGTGCCAGTACCATACTGTCTTGGTGATCAAAGCTTTGTAATATAGTTTGAAATTAAGCAATGTGGTGCCACCAGCTTTGTTTTTCTTTTTCAAGATTTCCTTGGTGATTCAGGGTCTTTTCTGGTTCCATACAAATTTTAAGTTTGTTCCAGCTCTTTGAAAAATGCCATTGGTATTTTGATCAGGATGGCATTGAAAGTACAGATTGCTCTGGGCAGCATAGACATTTTCACAATGTTTATTCTTCCAATCCATGAGCATGGAATATTTTTCCATCTTTTTGTGTCTTCTTCAATTTCTTTCATAAGTGTTCTGTGGTTTCTAGAGTATAGATCCTTCACCTCTTTGTTTGGTTTATTCCTAGGTATCTTATTGTTTTTGGTGCTATTGTAAATGGAATCGATTCCCTAATTTCTCTTTCTACAATTACGTTTTTAGTGTATAGATAAACAACTGATTTCTCTGCATTGCTTTTTTATTCTGCCACATTACTGAATTACTGTATGAGTTCTAGTAATTTGGGGGTGGAGTCTTTTGGATTTCCATATAAAGTATCATGTCATCTGTGGAGAGAGAGAGTTTGACTTCTTCTTTACCAATGTGAATACCTTTTATTTCTTTTTGTTGTCTGATTGCTGTTGCTAGGACTTCTAGTACTGTGTTTAACAAGAATGGTGAAAGTGGGCATCCTTGTCATGTTCTTGATCTTAAGGGAAAAGCTCTCAGGTTTTCCCCATTGAGAATGATATTCCCTGTGGGCTTTTCATAGATGGTTTTTATGAAATTGAGGAATGTTCCCTCTATCCCTACACTCTTCAGAGTTTTAATCAGGAAAGTATGCTGTTTTTTGTCAAGTGCTTTTTCTGCATCAATTGAGAGGACCATGTGGTTCTTGTCTCTTATTTATGTGTTCTATCTATCACATTGATTTGTGAATATTGAACCACCCTTGCATCCCAGGAATAAATCCCACCTGGACGTGATGGATAATCCTTTTAATGTAGTGTTGGATCCTATTGGCTAGGATATTGTTGAGAATTTTGTATCCATATTCAACAGGGATATTGGTGTGTAATTCTCCTTTTTGAGGGGGTCTTTGCCTTGTTTTGGGATCAAGGTAATGCTGGGCTCATAGAACAAGTTTGGAAGTTTTCCTTCTGTTTCTATGTTTTTGAAACAGCTTCAGGAGAATAGGTATTATTTTTTCTTTAAATGTTTGGTAGAATTCCCCAGGGAATCCATCAGGCCCTGGACTCTTGTTTTTTGGGAGGTTTTTAATCCTTGCTTCAATCCTGTTAGTGGTTATTGGTCTATTCATGTTGCCTATTTCTTCCTGTTTCAGTCTTGGTAGTTTATAGGTTTCCAGGGAGGCATCCATTTCTTCCAGGTTGCGTAATTTATTGGCATATAGTGGTTGATAATAATTTCTAAAAATTGTTTCAATTTCCTCGGTGTTAGTCGTGATCTCTCCCCTTTCATTTATAGTTTTATTAATCTGTGTCCTTTCTTTTTTTTCTTTTGGATAAGTCTGGCCAGTGGTTTATCGATCTTATTAATTCTTTCAAAGAACCAGCTTCTAGTTTCGTTGATCTGCTCTACCATATTTCTGGTTTTTAATTTATTGGTCTCTGCTCTAATCTTTATTATTTCTCTTCTCCTGCTTGATTTAGGTTTTATTTGTTGTTCTTTCTCCAGTTCCTTAAGGTGTTAGGTTAGCATTTATGTTCAGGACTGTTCTACTTTTTTGAGTGAGGCTTGGGTGACTATGTATTATCCCCTTAAGACCACCTTTGCAGTATCCCATAGGTTTTGGACTGATGTGTTTTCATTCTCATTGATTTCCATGCATTGTTTAAGTTCTTCTTTAATTTCCTGGTTGATCCAAACATTCTTTAGCAGGATGGTCCTTAGCTTCCAGGTGTTTGAATTCTTTCCGAATTTTTTCTTGTGATTGAGTTCCAGTTTCAAAGCAGTATGGTCTGAAAATATGTGGGGAATAATCCCAATCTTTTGGTATCAGATGAGACCTGATTTGTGACCCAGTATGTGGTCTATTCTGGAGAAAATTCCATGTGCATTTGAAAAGAATGAGTATTCTGTTGTTTTAGGATGGAATGTTCTGTATATATCTATGAGGTCCATCTGATCCAGTGTGTCATTCAAAGCTCTTCTTTCTTTGTTGATCTTCTGCTTAGATGATCTGTCTATTGCTAAGAGTGGAGTGTTGAGGTCTCCTACAATTAAAGTATTATTATCAATATGTTTATTTTAGTTTACAGTTGGCTTATGTAGTTGGCTGCTCACATGTTGGGGGCATAGATATTTATAATTGTTAGATCTTCTTATTGGATAAACCCTTTAAGAATGATATAGTGTCTTTCTATATCTCTTACTACAGTCTTTAGTTTAAAATCTAATTTATCTGATATGAGAATTGCTACCCCAGCTTTCTTTTGAGGTCCATTGGCATGAAAAATTGTTCTCTATCCCCTCACTTTCAGTCTGGATGTATCTTTAGGTTCAAAATGAGTCTCTTGTAGACAGCATATGGATGGGTTATGTCTTTTTATCCAATCTGCAATCCTATGCCATTTCATGGGAGCATTTAGGCCATTCACATTGAGAGTGATTATTGAAAGATATGATTTTATTATCATCATGTTGCCTGTGAAGTCCTTGTTTCTACAGATTGTCTCTGTTAATTTCTGTTCTATGTCACTCTTGGGGTCTTTCTCTTCTTATAGAACCCCCCTTAATATTTCTTGCAGGCCTGGCTTGGTGGTCACATATTCTTTCAGTTTCTGCAGATCTTGGAAGCTTCTTGTCTCTCCATCCATTCTGAATGACAACCCTGCTGGATAAAGTATCCTTGGCTTCATGTTCTTCTCATTTATTACCTGAATATGTCTTTCCAGCCCTTTCTGGCTTGTCGGTCTCTGTGGACAGGTCTGACGTTATTCTGATGTTCCTCCCTCTGTACGTAAGAAATCTCTTCCCCCTAGCCACTTTCAGGATTGTTTCCTTGGATCTAAGATTTGCGAATTGTACTATCATACGCCAGGGCATTGGTCTGTCCTCACTGATCTTGGGAGGGGTCCTCTCTGCCTCTTGGACATGAATGCTTGTTTCTTTCCCCAGATTGGGGAAGTTCTCAGCTATGATTTATTCAAATATATCTTCTAGACTTCTCTCTCTCTCTCTCCATCCCCTCGGGGATCCCAATAATTCTGACATTGGAACATTTCATGGCGTCATTAATCTCAGTCTGATCTCCTGGGCTTTAATCTGTTTTACCCAGGCCTCCTTGGTTTCCTTCTTTCCCAGGCCTCCTCAGTTTCCTTGTTTTCTATCATCTTATCTTCTAGCTCACTAATTTGTTCTTCTGCCTCGTTTACCCTGGAAGTCAGAGTATACAGTTTCGACTGCATTTCATTCATAGCATTTTTTAAGTTTGGCCTGATTAGATCTCATTTGTGCCCTTAGAGATTCTATGTTGTCACTAATATTTTTCTCAAGCCTAGATATTGACTTCATAATTGTTACTCTGGAGTCTATTTCTGACATCTTGCTTATATCCATACCCATTAGGTCTGTGGCAGAGGCCATAGTCTCTGATTCTTTTCTTTTTTGGGGGTTCATCCTCTTAGTCATTCTGTTGGGGGGTGGTTGAGGGAATGAACAGAGTCCAAAGTATTAACCACGACCCAAGCAAGATGCACCTGTTTTATAGGGACCCTAGGGTTGTGGTCCTCTTGTTCTTCCAGCCTGTCTTCTGGGGGAGGGACCTGTCGTGCTGTTACTCAGGCAAACCTGTTTGGGCTAAGTTGCCCTGCCCCTTGTGTGGGGGAATGATTGGCTCAGTGAAAACAGTTTTTGGGGGGCTTTTGTTCTCTGGTGGCTTTCCCTGGCAGCTTTCTTCATCTCTTGAGAGAGTCAGAGTAGAAGTGACTGCATCCAATTCTCTGTCTCAGAACAGAGAAATTGCAGTCTGCTCTTCACTGAGCTCTCCAGGACATACCATCTCCATTTTTGTCTGCGCTGCTAAAAACCGTAGCCTCCCCGGTTGTGCGCCCCACAGCAGCACTCCCAGAGGTCAACCCAGGGCCGGGCCCCTCTCTGTCCTTTGAGCTTCTAAAACCATGAGCCACTCCTGGTTCATCCATGCGTGCACCCGCAGCTCCTGGATCCTGTCTGGGGGCTGGACTAAAGTCCTTTCCCCATGGCCACCAGTCTGCGAGTCTGTGCCTGGTCCCCAGCACAGGACACTTTTGTGTTCCAATGTTATCTCACCTTCCTGGTGCCAGCTTATGGCAGCTCCCTCCCCTTTCTGTTTATCTTCTATATCTGCCTGCAGAATCATGGCTTCATACTTCATACCTCGAGACACTCTGTTTGTAGAGATCCAGATATATATTCTTACATCTCAGGCTGATTTCATGGATGTTCAGAATGGTTTGGTAGATATCCAGCTAAATTCAGAGGACCAGTTGAAATAGGGTCCCCTATTCCTCCACCATCTTCAGAACCCCTCCTACAAGATTTCATTTTTTGATGGCTGAGTAATATTCCATTTTGTGTGTGTGTGTGTGTGTGTGTGTGTGTGTGCGTGCATACCACTTTTTCTTTATCCATTCATCAGTCAATGGACATTTGGGCTCTCTCCATAGTTTGGCTATTGTTGATAATGCTGCTACAAACATTGGGGTGCATGTACCCATTCTAATCTGTATTTTTGTATCCTTTGGGTAAATATCTAGTAGTGCAATTGCTGGCTCATAGGGTAGTTCTGTTTTTAGATACAGTTCCTTTTAAATGCTTTTATGGAGGCAATATTTAAAAAGAGCCTGTGACTTAGTACTGTTAGGGAAATTGGTCCAAACTTTTCTGTATTAACTGAAACACTAGAAAAATACATGTTCTATGCTGGAAGAGAGAAATGAGCAGAATGTTCATTTTCTAAAAAGAATTAAAAGTGGGGTGGGGGGAGCTTACATTCACAGGAGTGAAGCAGCAATAAGTAAGGTAAATTGTGCAAAAGAAGGAGTCCAGGGAGAAGTAGGATCATTGTGAAAGATACTAACGTGTGCACAATAATCAACAGCTGACAGAATAGTGAGCATCTATGCATTCCTACTCTGAGATAAAGTTCAACAAGAAGTTGCCACAGTGAACCCTCTTTCTGGATTCATTTATAAATTTTTATTTTGAAATTATTATAGATTTATAGGAAGATACAAAGATAGTACAGAGAGGTACATTTTCTCCCAGTGGGCACACTTTAAGGAACTGCTGTACAGTGTAAAAACCAGGGGTGGATATTAGCACAATGCATGTGTAGTTCTGTTCCACTGGGCCAATTTGTGTAACCACCACCTCAGTAAAGACACACAACTATTCCCTCACAAAGATCTCCCTTGTGTGACCCCTTCAGAGTCACACTTAACCTCTTTCTTGCTCCCACCACAAGCCTTAACCTCTGGCAACTACGAATTGATTTCTCTATATCAATAATTTTGTCATTCTGTGAATGTTACATAAATTGAAATATACAACATATGGTATTTTATGATTGACTTTTATTTTTCACTCAGCATAATGCCCTTGAGATCTAGACAAGTTGTTACATGTATCCATACTCCATTCCTTTTACTGCTAAGTAGTATTCTATAGTACAGATGTACCACAGTGCATGTAATCATTCACCTGTCATAAAGTATTTTTTATGATTCTGTTTTGACTATTACAGATTAAAGTGCTGTGAGCACTTATGTAGAGGTTTTTTTGTGGGCATAAATTTTTATTTCTCTGGAATATATGCCAAGTACTGTGACTGCTGCATAATATGTTCTGAATGTTTAGTCTTTTAAGGAACTGTCAATTAATTTCTGAGTGGCTGTACCAGTTTGAGTGAAGTATGGGAGAAATTTTACCTCTCTTTACATCCTTTTACTTTCCCCCATTCATAATATGTCTTAAGTATTCCCTACATAATATTGAGAACCACATCAGACAGTGTTAGAATTTTTGTTTCAACCATCAAACATAAGTTAAAAACTCGAGGAAAAGAAACATCTATTGTGTTTACCCACATTTTTACTCTATTGTCTTTTTAAAATTCCTGATGCCCTGAGATTTCTTCTCTTATTATTTACTTTCTGTTTTAAGAAATTCTTTACCTATTCTTTAATTAATTAACTTATTTATTAGCTATTCTTTGAGAGGTCTGCTGGTAGTTTTCCTTCATCTGAAAACATCTTTATCTCCCCCTCATTCTTGAAGGATATTTTTGGTCTATATAGGATTCTGGGCTGATTGTTCTTTTCATTCAGTACTTGAAAAATGTCATGTCTAATCATCAAGGAAATGCAAATAAAACCACAATGAGATATTACCTCACACCAGTCAGAAAAGCTAAAATCAAAAAGACAGAAATAACAAGTATTGGCAAGGATGTGGAGAAAAAGTATGCTTGTGCACCATTCATGGGAGTGTAAATTGGTGCAGCCACTGTGGAAAATAGTATGGAGCTTCCTCACAAAATTAAAATAGAAATACCATATAATCCAATAATTCCACTAGAGGGTATTTATCCAAAGAAAACAAAGATATATGCACCCCTATGTTTATTGCAACATTATTTATAATAGTCAAGATATGGAAGCAACCTAAGGGTCCATTGATAGATGAATGGATGAGGATGAGGAAGATGTGGTATATACACACACACACGAACACATACACAAATATTATGTAGCCATAAAAAAGGGACGAGATTGTGCCATTTGCAATAACATAGATGGACATGGAGGGTATTACACTAAGTGAAATAAGTCAGATTGAGAAAGACAAATACTATATGATTTCACTCATATTTGGAATCTAAAAGACAAAATGAATGAACAGCAAAAAGCAGCATCAGACCTATAAAAACAGAGGACAGGGGCGCCTGGGTGGCTCAGTCGTTAAGCGTCTGCCTTCGGCTCAGGTCATGATCCCAGCGTCCTGGGATCGAGTCCCACATCGGGCTCCCTGCTCCGCGGGAAGCCTGCTTCTCCCTCTCCCACTCCCCCTGCTTGTGTTCCTGCTCTCACTATGTCTCTCTCTGTCAAATAAATAAAATTTAAAAAAAAAAAAAAAAAAAAAAAAAAAAACAGAGGACAAACTGATGGTTGCTGGATAGGAGGAAGGTGGGGGATGGGCAAATGGGTGAAGGGGACTGAGAGATACAGACTTCCAGTTATGGAATGAATAAGTCAAGAGAATGAAAGGCATAACATAAGGAATATAGTCAATGATAGTGTAATAGCGTTGTATGGTGACAGATGGTAGCGACACATATGGTGAGCGTAGTCTAACAGATAGAGTAGTTGAATCACTATGTTGTACGCCTGCAACTAATGTAACAATGTGTGTCAAATATACTCAAATTTAAAAAAAACTTGTTAAAAGAGGGAAAAAAATAAAATAAAAATATCATGCAACTTCTTTCTTGCCTCCATGGTCAGATGGAGGAAATTCACCTGATGAGAAATCTGCTATCATTTTAATTGTTTTTACCCTTTGCATACCAGTTTTCTTTTGGGTGGAGACAGGAGCAAGAAGAAGTTATCCCAGAGAAAAACAGTAAAGGTCCTGGGAGAATGAAATGGAGAAAGAGGGAAGCAAATTTCAGGATCCATTTTGCATAGGTACATGGAAGTCAACCTTGTCTTTCTGAGGAGCTTTGTAAAATGCACATTAGAATTGTCACTGTGAAAGATGCAAGATGGATTACTAATCCACTGACTTCTGTCTCACATTGGTCAAGGGCTGCCACACAGTTCCTAATTCTCTCCTACTTTAATAATTATACATGCAAGCATGTCCTAGAGCAAACAGCAGGAGATACACAATGGGACCAAGGTAAAGTTCCAGAAGCTGTCTGCTGAAGTAATGACTGGAGTAAGGTACAGACTTAGACGATGTGGCTGGGAAGAAGATATCCCAGCCTGGACCATTTATTCATGAAGGGAAGCTATGGCTTCCAATTCCTCCAAGCTAACTTGGCCACTGAGAATTTTTCCAAGGATTGTAATGTGGTGACAATCATTCCTCAGGTCTCAGACGGTACTGTTGCCTTGTTCTTTCAGGGAGGTTTTATCTTCAGATCAGGGCCTGCAAGAGGGCATCTGAGTTCAAGCACCCTTGGATCCTGCTACTCCTCCTCTCTGTCAGTCTCTGAGTATTCACTCTCTTTCTGAGTAAGGCCTCTTCCACATTCTTCACAGAGCAAAGACCTCATCCCATCCCCTTCTTGGACAGTCTCGGCTTCCTTCTTGCATGGATTCTTTTTGGTGGAATACTGAAAAATCATTTCTGTGTTCCTCCAAGTTTTCTATAGCAGTGTCACCAAATGCTAAATTAATAACACTTTTGAAAGTTTGTTCAGGATTAATTGTTCCCTGGGAATATTGAGATTTAACTTGTTTTCAACTGTGTAGAGATAATACTTGAAAATGTGCAGTTCATGCTGTAGGGATTATACTCGTGATTCTTCACTTGGCGGGGATCTGGTCCGACCACATAAGCAGGATCCAAATAAATCTATTGGCAAGTGATTTTCTCTTGAGGCCATTTTCAGGTTTGGAAAAGTGGTCAAAATTTATAATGGATGAAATTATTAGGTCATAGGGAGAGTGAACATTGGAATTTGTTATTTTCAGAGGTAACTGGGAAGTGCATCTATGACTGAATTCACGTGTCAGCCATCAATACATTTTATCTTCCTATGGATTTATTTAGCCAAGAGAACATCTCCTACTTCTTTCATTATCATTCGGATGACTGCATCATCTGATTTGTCAGGGACTGTCCTGGCTTCCAGTGCTCCCAGTGTCACAATTCATAGTACTCCTTTCACACTTAAAAACAATGTCCCGAATAGGACAGTCTCCCAAATCACCATCCTTCATTGTTGAATCTGGAGCCTTCTATTGGAATTTTAAGTGTGTGTGTCTGTGTGTGTGAAAAGTCCAAGTTGTTTATAAAACAATGTTTGAATGTAACATGTCTTTGAGAAATCTTCCAAGTTCTTTTTGAGCTATGTTCTTTTACTTGGCAGGATTTTTCTGGCTCCCTAAAAGTTTTTATCAAACCAGGAGTCCAGATGGTCAGTTCTTTGGTTGCCCAGTGACAGGGGAGTCAAAGCTGGTTTCTGCATGACAACAATATGTCGAAACTTAACTAGGACAGGAAGCTTTCCCAAAAGATTGCATGAACAGAATGTTACAGATTCCTGAACTCTCCAAAGATTCCTTGCGAGCTAGGAGAGAATCCTGTTCCATTTAAACTTAATTTTCTCTATAATATCACTGTTCTACTTATGCACAGTTCAGACTTGGTAATTTGGTGAGAAACTTTAAAAAAGAAATGATCACTTTTAACCTAGTCTAAAATATTTATCTCAACGATAAAAGTTTGCTGATTTGTGTCTAATCAAGATAGTTGGCTCCCTGTTTAAAGGTATACTTGGAATCTTCCTTAGATGTTAATCAGGGTTTACAACCTAAATTTATTTTTCATGATAAAATTTATCCATATGATATAGAAAGAGATTAAAGAGGAAATTTGGTAAACACGATCAGATGGGTTTTAGGGTAGAAATAAATGGACTAAAGTCGTTTGCTTTGAAATTTCTTAAACCCATTATTTCCCTCTAAATATTAAGAAAAATATCTTTTTTAATTTCTTTCTTTCTTTTTTTTTTTTTTTTTGGCTTATTAAGTTTCTATTTTAATTCCAGTTAGTTAACATACAGTGTTATATTAGTTTCAGGTACAAGAAAAAATATTTCTAAAGTAACAAATAAAAATTCCTAATGGTTTTATAAATCTAAGAAACATTTACATTGAAATTCTGAAGGAAGGACAAGGACATTTTATGGCCTCTATGCTTAAGTGCTTTGTATTTTTAGTCAGGACTTAACTGCAAAAGGAGATTTGGAATTTTATTTGAAATGTGGGCATTTTAAACAAATGTAAAACTCTCCATCTTGGAGAGTGACCCAAATCCAAGCTAATTTAACCTTAGTTTTCTTGATAAGTAAAATACATTTGAGTTGACTATTAAGTTTCATTTGGAGCTCTGTATTGAAAAAAAGTATATCATTTAAGTTAATTGTGACACAGCAGCAAGCTGGGGTTTCTAGTAATTATAAAATGTTTAGAATCACCTATTTGTTTTCCAAATTAAATCTATAGAACTACCACACAGGAATATTCTCATAAACTCTTTCTCCCCAGGGTACAGAGATTTCTCATGTGGACTTGTCTGATATTAGAACCTAAGATATGTTGGATACCATGGATTTTAACTCATGCATATGTTTAGAGAGGGAACTTAATGAACTCAGATAAAAGAAAACATTTCACCCTGTAAGTTTCCTGAGCTACTTTGGGGACTTGGAGAGCTGTCCATTTGGGAGAAATTCTGATATTTGGTTTCTACAGCAATTAGTGCATTTTGGGCCATCAGTTTCCAGAAAGAGTGCACATGTTTTGGAGAGATAGCCATGGGGGCAGAGGATGGGTTGAGGAAGAGAAAGGGAACGTCTTACCTCTGGTGCTCTGTGCCTTTCTACACAATGCAGTCCTGCTTGCGGGACATCAAGTTCTTTCAAACTGACCTGCACACTGTAATCTTCCATGCCTCTCCACGGACCACAGAATCTCACTGCCACTATCTAGTGGCTTCATTATACCAATCTTTATAACAGTGTAAAGTAAACTGGGCAACTGGGGTAGGTCACAGGATGGAGAATGACTGTTTCTCCTAGTCTATGGCATAAAATGGTATTATTTCTATCTCACTGTTTTAAGATTTTTGAAAAATTACTCTTAATGTTTAAATGTCTGTGTTTCTCTCCTTGTCTCATCTTTCTCTGTCTCTCTCTCTTTCTTTCTGATACATACCAGAATCCAGAGGGAGAAGTTCCAACCTGGTGATACAGCTGTAGAAGTCCACGACACAGACCACTGCCCTCCATATCTTTACTTTGTTCCTATGTTAAACTTGTAATGCCTCATTCCTTCTTTAGGATGATGATCATAGTGAACTAATCACACTCACTATGTGTCAAGAAATCTTTGAGTAATTTTAGGTTAATGGGCACATTTTACTGTCACAATCACTGTTAGGTAAGAACTGATATTGTTCTGTTTTTACAGCTGAGGAAATTGAGATCAAAGGAGATGAACTACTTGCCCCAAATCACACAGAAGGTAAGGGGCAGGGCCAGGGTATAATCTTCTCAAAGACCCACTCAGCTCTGCTTTGAATACACTTTAGGCTAACCATATATCATATAAACATGTAGGAAAAACCTTTAATCTCCCGAATCCTGAACTGGATTTAAAAAAACTATACTTATGGATCAGATAGCACCTGCAGGAGTTTAATCCCCTGACTAGGATGACCAAGTTACCATCATAGTTATTAGCATAATTATATAACACAGGTTTTAGCAATATTAAAACTACACATTTTATGCAACCACAAAAAAATTACTTGGTTGTTTTTTTTTTTTCAACTTTAACCCAGTGTCTCAATCTGACATCTAAAGTGCAATGAATTATTTGTGCTTGGAATGTTTGCTCAAATTTGTTGATACCATTAAAATATTTTAAACACAGGCAGTTACAAGTTATTTAAAGAATTTTATATAATTATTTAAAAATCTCACGAATGAGTTTATGTGGTCATTTGGCGCTCACGCACTCTTGAACATCAGACTTCCTGCTATAAAAAGGGACCCGTCTTGTTGCCCACCACAGTTCCCTTCCCTTCCAGCAGGTATATTTGATCCTTATGTCATTATCTGTCCTTTGTTTTTATATACCATAACTTTAAGTATATATTTGAACGTCTATGCTTTATTCCAATTCATTTAAATCATGTCTCCCTATTTCTCCATTCTAGCGATACTTTTCTGGTCTCCTCACTTCCTCCAAAAACCCCTCCTAGATTTCGTCAGTTATTTCTTTATTTTTACATTACCATGTTAGTAGCCATTTATTTCTATTTGTAGCTGTACTTTCTTCATGGTTTATCTATAGCTTGATTTTGAAAGTGGAAAAACCAACAAAATAGCATCTGAATGACTGTGTGTGGTAAATGCTGTTCTCCTCAGAGCCAAGTAAGGTGCCAGGATTCCATTTTCTTCATTTTAAGTCCAACCTCATTAATTGCTGGATTGCCTCCAAGAGACTGTTCCTAGGTCAAGGTCAAAATAATGATCTTTTCTTATATTCCTTCAATTACAATTAAAATTATGACTGGTTTTAAACAGCTTTATATGTGTACCATGATTTTCATATATGGCTTTTGATTTTCCTGGAGTTTCTAACTGTGCCCAGCTGGGGAAGCCAGGCACTCACTCACGACCCCTTCCAGTTCAAAGCTGTGCTGCCTTGAAGGGAAGGGTGATGCTGGCAAATTTCCTTTTACCCTCTCTAATGCTTCCAAATTTGTATTCATTCATTTACTTATTTTTTGCTCTGGTGGAATACTGGGCACTTCTCCTGTGAAACCTGGACTTCTCCAAAGGCCCTCCCATCCCTGGGTGTCTGGCCAAGTCAGCATTGTGCATGTGCTCCCAGACCACAGCTGTGAGGGGTGGGGCCATTCACAGATTCTGCAGCCCATATGGAGATCTGTCTGCCTGTTACCTGACACACACCTGGGGGAGGGGCGCAGGACTCCTCCTGGATCCCCTGGATCCTACGAGTCCCAGAGGCACTTTGCTCATGAACAGATGCTGACGTTTAGTTTTTTGAAGGGGACAAAAATGATGGATATCTAAAGCTGCCATGATGCTGACTTCACTTGGTGGCCATCCTTTTCTAAGGAGACATGAGCCACTGCTTCCAGGCAGCGTGATTAGAGGCATCTGGAGTTCAGGGTATTAAAGGGCATCTACTAAGATACTCCCATCTCAATTCTCAGGGTCCCATTCCTGCTCTGTTAAGGATTTGACTTTGGCATAGGAGACTTGCTGGAGCTAAGAATTTTTGTAGGATAGAGTGATTTTACAGATGGACTATGGTGGTTCTATGCCTGTCTCTGGGGACATCTGGAAATAGAGCACAGACTCTTGGCCAGATAAGTCAATAGGCTAACGAATGATTTAAGACATGCTGTTAAAAGTTGGGAACTCCCTGGTGGGACCCAGACTGGTGTGTTTATTGATGGCTTATATCTGGCATAACTGGGTTATGCAGTCTGATTTGGCTAGATGACTCTAAGGGAATGGAGGGCCCTCCTGGAACATTTAGGAAGCTCTCTTAAGACCACATTTGCTCAAATCTTAGAAGCTCAGTTCACACACAAAGCATGACCTTGTGCGAATAAGAAGGACCCTAGCAGCTATACGTGGAAGTTTCTTGAGCCTGATGCTTGCTTACATTCTCTTTCTCCCACTGTACTATGTCCTTTGTCTCTATTAAAAGCCTTTCATGAATTCTGTGGAATCCTGTGAGTCCTTTCAGTCATCCGATGCTGTTGTAAATATCGCAGGATTTAATCTTCTCTGAATCTTCTCTACTCTTACGATTTAGTCTCGAGCCCAGTGCTTCATTCCATCTGCTCTCCGTTTGCAGGAAGTAGGGCTTCCTTCGGTGCTGGCAAGGAGGATCTTTGGCTTTCAGATTTTGTCCTTATTGGTGATTAATCATCTTGGGCCTGTCATTATCTCTCTTCACTGAATTGATGGCACTCGGTCAGGGCCACCCAATTCACTAATCTTTTCCCTCCTCCTCCGGCCCAGGACTATTGCCCGAGCAGGTGTCTTCCCTTTCCCGGTTATCCCATCCCGGTCCGCTGAGGAAGAACGTTTTCACAACCGCACTATTGCAGTCCTGGGCTCTCCGTTCTCCATCCACCACTGGCAAGAGTCCTTAATGCCCAATTTCGGTTGATTGATTCATATCCAAATCTCATTTTAGAAACTGTTTCCCTGTGAGAAACACAGCGAGAAGCCAATAAGCAGCAGATACTCAGAGCAGCCTGGGGATTCGGGCGTTGGCTTGAGAAAGGAGGTGCGGACTACCAGGGCACCGGGGCGTCTTTCCTTACCTGTCTGCACACTGAGGAAGTATTATTACTATTTTCAAGTATACTTGACATACAGTATCCTATTAGTTTCAGGTGTACATCATAGTGATTCCATATTTTTATGCGTCATGAAATGATCCCCACGATAGGTCCACTTACCATGGGTCACCCACACAAAGTTATTACAATATCATGGACTATATTCCCCATGCTGCGCATTACATCCTCACGACTTATTTATTTTATAGCTAGAGGTTTCTACCTCTCGACCCCCTTCAAGAATTTCGCTTGCCTGCCAACCCGTCTTCTTTCTGGTAACCAACAGTTTCCTCTCTCTTCCTGTTTTGTTTTCTTTGTTTTGTTTTTTAAATTCCATATGGAAGTGAAATCATATGGTATTCGTCTGTGTAACTTATTTCACTTAGCATGATACAGTCTAGGCCCATATTTTTAACAGTCAATATGTTTTTAGGAGGAAGGTAAGGCAAACGTATGTGTTTATTATCTGGAAGTGGAAGCCATTTTTTTAAACCTTTTGTTTCATACTGACTTGCTAAGCCACACCATTATTCTATATTCCAATTAATTTCTCAATTTATCCCTGGAAAGGAATATTTCAGACAAAGTAGGTATCACCACAATCTAATCAGATACTCACACATTCATTCAAATAGAAATCGGTATTACTCATGACCTAAAAACACAAACTGCTAAATGAATAATTCAATATATTTCCTCAAGAATATGAAATTGTTCTAAACAGTGTAAATGAATTTAAATAGGACTTAAAGCCTTCCTGAGGACAGGATTTTTTTTTTTTCTTTTGTGAAGCAAGCAGCAAATAATCATCACCTTCGTTATTTTTAATATTAATTTTTAATTATCTTCTTTATTGAAGAAGCTGGAAGTGTGGATCAACCACTCAGAGATGTGTTTGACAGGAAGTTCTATAAAGTCAGCCTTTCTGGGGTCACAGTAGGTGAAGAGGTGTGAGTAACATCTGCTCAACCTTAGTTAGCAGGGAGCTTACTCAGCGCTACCTTAAGGTGGCAGAGTGGTCCTTCTGAGAGTGATGAGTATGACCCTGTGAACCTGCTCTCAAGACTCCTGGTGACATGGCATTGCCCAGTGACCCAGCAATTATAAATCAGTGAATGTATTCTAAGGAAATAATCGGAACTGCACACAGAAACGTGTGATTCATGATCACTGATAGAATACTGAAAATAAACAAACAGTGGGGGCTGGATAAATAAATTATGGTTCATAATTATGATAGAATAATGTGCAGGTATTAAATACATTATAGGAGAGAAAATGCTTCCCCTATTCCTAATTAATGTAAATAAGCTCTGAAAATATTTATTTACACATATACCTTTGAAATGTTTCCTTTGAAGCCTTATATTTAGCCTTAACATACATTTTCCAGTTTCCTTAACTCTTCTTACTAGAGTCTCGTGATAAGCTTGTTGTTTTTGCTATCACACCCATTGACTTTTGCCAGAAACACTGTTTTTCAGGATTTGATATCATGAATAGTACTGGTATACAAAAATACCTGATAAAAGGTTATTTGAAGTCATTGCTAAACAGATCCTGTTATGTGAATTTAGCTGATTTAAAACCTGTGAAAATAAACAGGCTCTGCCAATGGCAGGGATCATTTTGTTTTCAAGTTTCTGTGAGTATTGTACAGGTCATGGAAAGGGAAGAAACAATGAAAGTCCACAATCAGAAAAATTCTGAACGCTTTCAGAGTTTAATTCCTTCTAAAGCCCAGTAACTGCTAGTTTTTACCTATCTTCCAAATGAGAAAACTGTTGGAGGGAAACATTCTATTTCTCCTTGAATAGAAAATAATGGGAATTTTTTTCTTTTAGTAAAATGACTTGGTGTTAACTGCTAGCATTTTTTGTTTTTGTTTTTGTTTTTTTTGAGAGGAAGGTTGGGGAGAGGCAGACGGAGAGGGAGAGAGAGAATCTCAAGCAGACTCCATGCCCAGCACGGAGCCTGACACAGGGCTTGATCTCACAACCCTGATATATGACCTAAGCAGAAATAAAGAGTCAATCACTTAAGTGACTGAGCCACCCAGGCACCTCTGTTAGCATTTTGACTATCTGCATGAGACTAATGATCTCACTCTTATGTTTTATATAATTGTATGTAAAACAATATGTAATCATATGTTATAGAACAGATAATAATTCCTAATAGTGTATCCTTCATATCTAATGAAGTTCATGAAAAGTGAAGTAAAAACATTCGAGTGTTATTGTCTCTTCCAGTTCTGTCTCAGATTATAGAGACCTACATGTTCCATTCCGATCTTTAGTTCAAACTTGGATTACAGCTAGAGAAAATTTTGTCAGCATTTGTTCTCAGTCCCCTTACTTTATTATTTTTCTGGATTCATAGATAGCACGTGGATTTTTGGCTTATGTTAGGAAAATGGCAAGTGAGTCTTAGTGTTTTTTTCAATGACTAGCTTTATAATACTGTGTGTTCTATTGGTCATCAGCCAAACACTGAAGGTTTAACACAAACAGTGTTAAATCAAGGTAGTTACTCCCTTGGGTATCTCTACTATGTAATTTTTTATTCCAGTTATACAAGTCAGAAGTTTCTAGCTAGTAAATTCTTTTCATCATGTTGGATTTTGTTTATATTTCATCTTAGCTATGTGCTGAACTAATTTTAAAAATCACATGGGTTTTACCACACATTTAAAGTAGAGTTAATACCTATTCTTCTCAAACTATTCCAAAAATAGGTAAAGAAGGAAAACTTCCAAATCCATTCTATGAGGCCAGCATTACCTTGATACCAAAACCAGATAAAGACTCCACTGAAAAGAGAACTAAAGGCCAATATTCCTGATGAACATAGATGCAAAATCCTCAACAAAATACTAGCAAACTGAATCCAACAATCCAAAACAAAATCCAATTTAAAAAAAGAATCACTCACGACAATCAAGTGGGATTTATTCCTGGGTTGTAAGCATGGTTAAATATTTACAAATCAGTCAATGTGATACATCACATCAATAAGAGAAAGGATAAGAACCATATGATCATTTTGATGGGTATAGAAAAAGCATTTGACAAAGTACAACATCCATTCAAGATAAAAACCCTCAGAAAAGTAGGTTTAGAGGGAATATAATAACAACATAATAAAGGCCATATATCAAAAACCCACAGCTAACATCATCCTCAATGGGGAAAAACTGACCCCCAAGGTCAGGAATAAGACAAGGATGTCCATTCTTACCACTTTTATTCAACATACTATTGGAAGTCCTAGCCGCAGCAATCAAGCAACAAAAAGAAATAAATCTCATTTATAATTATATCAAAAATAATGAGATGCCAAGGAATAAACCTATCCAAAGAAGTGGGACTTGTATTCTGAAAATTATAAAACACTGATGAAAGAAATTGAAGACAACACAAAGCAATGGAAAGACATTGCATATTCATGAATTGGAAGAACAAATATTATTAAAATGTTTATTCTACCCAAAGCAATCTATATATTCAATGCAATCCCTATCAAAATACCAACAGCATTTTTCACAGAACTAGTACAAACAATCCTAAAATTTGTATGGAATCACAAAGACCAAAAATAGCCAAAGCAATCTCAAAAAAGAAAAGCAAAGTTAGAGGCATCACAATTTCAGACTTCAAGTTATATTACAAAGCTGTAGTTATCAAAACAGTGTGTTACTGGCATAGGAATGGACACATAGATCAATGGAACAAAATAGAAAGCCCAGAAAAAAACCCACAATTATTTGGTCAATTAATCTTTGACAAAGCAGGGAAGAATATCCACTAGGAAAAAGACAATCTCTTCAACAAACTGGTGTTGAGAAAACTGGACAGAAACATGCAAAAGAAAGAAACTGGACCACTTTATTACATCATACACAAAAATAAATTCAAAATGGATAAAGACCTAAATGTGAGACCTGAAACCATTAAATCTGAGAAGAGACCATGGGCAGTAATTTCTCTGACATTGACCACCACAACATTTTTCTAGATAGGTCCTTGTGGGAAGGGAAACAAGAGCAAAAATAAAGTATTAGGATTACATCAAAATAAAAGCTTATGTAGAGCAAGGGAACAATCAACAAAACTAAAAGGCAACCTTTGGAATGGGAGAAGATATTTGCAAATGACATACCTGGTAAAGGGTTAGTATCCAAAATATATTAAAAAACTTATCGAACTCAACACCCAAAAAACAAATAATCCAATTAAAAAATGGGCAGAAGACATGAACAGACATTTCTCCAAAGAAGACATCCAGATGGTTACCAGACACATGAAAAGATGTTCACCATTACTTATCAGGAGGGAAATACAAATCAAAACACTATAGTGAGCTATCACCTCACACCTGTCAGAATGGCTAAAATAAAAAACATAAGAAACAACAGGTGCTGGTGAGGATATGGAGAAAAAGGCACGCTCTTGTACTATTGGTGGTAATGCAAACTGGTGTAGCTACTCTGGAAAACAGCATGAAGTTTCCTCAAAAAGTTAAAAATAGAACTACCATACAATTCAGCAATTGCACTACTGGGTATTTACCCAAGAATACAAAAACATTTGGCCCTGGGCTTTTGTTCGTTGGGAGATTTTCGATTACTGTTTCAATCTCCTTAGTGGTTATAGGTCTGTTCAGGTTTTCTATTTCTTCCTGGTTCAGTTTTGGTAGTTGATACATCTCTAGGAATGCATCCATTTCTTCCAGGTTATCTAATTTGCTGGCATAGAGTTGCTCATAATACGTTCTTATAATTGTTTGTATTTCTTTGATGTTGGTTGTGATCTTTCCTCTTTCATTCATGATTTTGTTGATTTGGGTCATTTCTCTTTTCTTTTTGATAGGTCTGGCCAGGGGTTTATCAGTCTTGTTAATTCTTTCAGAGAACCAGCTCCTAGTTTCATTGATCTGTTCTACTGTTCTTTTGGTTTCTATTTCATTGATTTCTGCTCTGATCTTTATTATTTCTCTCCTCTTGTTGGGTTTAGGCTTTATTTGCTGTTTTTTCTCCAGCTCCTTTAGGTGTAGGGTTAGGTTGTGTATTGGAGACCTTTCTTGTTTCTTGAGAAAGGCTTGTATTGCTATATACTTCCCTCTTAGGACCACCTTTGCTGCATCCCAAAGATTTTGAACAGTTGTGTTTTCATTTTCATTTGTTTCTGTGAATTTTTTAAATTCTTCTTTAATTTCCTGGTTGACCTGGTTTTTTAATTCTTCTCTATTTTCCTGGTTAATTTTTTTAATTCTTCTTTAATTTCCTGGTAGGATGCTCTTTAGCCTCCAAGTATTTGAGTTCTTTCCGACTTTCCTCTTGTGATTGAGTTCTAGTTTCAAAACATTGTGGTCTGAAAATAGGCAGGGAATGATCCCAATCTTTTGGTACTGGTTGAGACCTGATTTGTGACCTAGGATGTGATCTATCCTGGAGAATGTTCCATGGGCAGTAGAGAATAATGTGTATTCTGTTGCTTTGGGATGGAATGTTCTGAATATGTCTGTGAAGTCCATTTGGTCCAGTGTGTCATTTAAGGTCTTTTCTGGCCTGCCAGGTCTCTGTGGATAGGTCTGTTGCCAATCTAATGTTTCTTCCATTGTAGGTTACAGATCTCTTCTCCTGAGCTGCTTTCAGGATTTTCTCTTTGTCTCTGAGACTCATAAGTTTTACTATTAGATGTCAGGGTGTTGACCTATTTTTATTGATTTTGAGAGGGGTTCTTTGTGCCCCCTGGATTTTGATACCTGTTTCCTTCCCTAAATTAGGGAAGTTCTCTGCTATAATTTGCTCCAATATACCTTCTGCCCTCTCTTTCTTTCTTCTTCTGGGATCCCAATTATTCTACTGTTGTTTCGTCTTATGGTATCACTTATCTCTCGAATTCTGCCCTCATGATCGAGTAGTTGTTTATTTCTCTATTTCTCAGCTTCTTTGTTTTCCATCATTTGGTCTTCTATATCACAGATTCTCTCCTCTGCCTCATTTATCCTAGCAGTTAGAGCCTCCATTTTGGATTGCACCTCATTAATAGACTTTTTGATTTTGACTTGGTTAGATTTTAGTTCTTTTATTTCTCCAGAAAGCATTTCTCTAATAACTTCCATGCTTTTTTCAAGCCCAGCTAGTATCTTTAAAATCATCATTCTGAACTCTAGTTCTGACATTTTACTAATGTCCGTATTGATTAGGTCCCTGGCAGTAGGTACTATCTCTTGTTCTTTTTGTTGAGGTGATTTTTCCATCTTGTCATTTTGTCCAGAGGAGAATAGATGAATGAGAGAACAAAATGCTAACAGGGTAACAATGTCCCCAGAAAATATACACTAAACAAATCAGAAAAGACCTGAAACTGGGGGAAAAGAAAGGGAAAGAAAGAAAGAAAGAAGAAAAAAAAAAAAGAAAAGAAAAAGATAAAAACAAACAAACAAACCAAAGAAAACAGAATATGATCAAATATGATCAGGCTGGTGCATAGATCAGTGCCATACACTAGATTTTGGGCGTATTTTGGTCTGTTAGAAGAAAGTGCCTCCCAAAATTTAAAGAAAGAAAAACTTATATATGTACAAAAATAAGGGTTAATATGATGAAGAGATGGAATATGAATGACTGTAAAGATGAAAATTATAAAAGATTTTATAAAAGGAATTGATAAGATAAGAAGTTGGTTGAAAAAAGAAAGAAGAGGATTTAAAAAAAAAGGGGGGGGGAGAGAATGTGATCAGGCAGAAGACTAGAACAAAGCCATACACTAGAGATTTAGGGTATACTTTGATCTGTTAGAAAAAACTGTATCCCAAAATTTTAAAGAGAGAACAACTTATGTATATATACCAAAAATAAGGGTATATGAAGGGATAGAATATGACCCTAAAAATGAAAAATAAAAAAGATTTTTTTAAAAAGGGATTGATAAGATGTTGGTTAAAAAAGGGAGAAAGAAAAATTCAAAAAAAAAAACAGTTTAAAAAAATAACTTTGAAAGACTAAAGAATCATGGGAAAAAAGCCATGAATTCTATGTGCAGGGCCAGACGGCTTCCCAGGGGAATTCTACCAAACATTTAAAGAAGAATTAATACCTATTCTTCTGAAACTGTTCCAAAAAATAGAAATGGAAGGAAAACTTCCAAACTCGTTTTATGAGACCACCATTACCTTGATCCCAAAACCAGACAAAGACCCCATGAAAAAGGAGAATTATAGACCAATGTCCTTGATGAACATGGATGCAAAAATTCTCACCAAAATACTAGCCAATAGGATCCAACAGTACATTAAAAGGATTACTCACCATGACCAAGTGGGATTTATCCCTGGGCTGCAAGGTTGGTTCAACATCCGCAAATCAATCAATGTGATACCATACATTAATAAAAGAAAGGACAAGAATCATATGATCCTCTCAATAGATGCAGAAAAAGCATTTGACAAAGTACAGCATCCTTTCTTGATCAAAACTCTTCAGAGGATAGGGACAGAGGGAACATACTTCAATATCATAAAAGCCATCTATGAAAAACCCACAGCAAATATCATTCTCAATGGGGGAAAACTCAGAGCTTTCCCACTAAGGTCAGGAACACGGCAGGGATGCCCACTATCACCACTGCTATTCAACATAGTATTAGAAGTCCTAGCCACAGCAATCAGACAACAAAAAGAAAGAAAAGACATCTGAATTGGCAAAGAAGTCAAACTCTCACTCTTTGCAGATGATATGATACTTTATGTGGAAAACCCAAAAGACTCCACCCCAAAACTGCTAGAACTCATACAGGAATTCAGTAAAGTGGTATGATATAAAATCAATGCACAGAAATCAGTGGCATTCCTATAGGCCAACAAGACAGAAGAAAGAGAAATTAAGGAGTCGATCCCATGTACAATTGCACCCAAAACCATAAGATACCTAGGAATCAATCTAACCAGAGAGGCAAAGAATCTGTACTCAGAAAACTATAAAATACTCATGAAAGAAATTGAGGAAGACTTTCCATGCTCATGGATTGGAAGAACAAATATTGTGAAGATGTCAATGCTACCTAGAGCAATCTACACATTCAGTGCAATCCCCATCAAAATACCATCCACTTTTTCAAATAAATGGAACAAATAATCCTAAAATTTGTATGGAAACAGAAAAGACCCCGAATAGACAGAGGAATGTTGAAAAAGAAAAGCAAAGCTGGCGGCATCACAATTCTGGACTTCTAGCTCTATTACAAAGCTGTCATCATCAAGACAGTATGGTACTGGCACAAAAACAGACACATAGATCAATGGAACAGAATAGAGAGCCCAGAAATGGACCCTCAACTCTATGGTCAACTAATCTTTGACAAAGCAGGAAAGAATGTCCAATGGAAAAAAGACAGTCTCTTCAACAAATGGTGTTTGGAAAATTGGACAGCCCCATAGAGAAGAATGAAACTGAACCATTTCCTTACACCACACACAAAAATAGACTCCAAATGGTTGAAAGACCTCAATGTGAGACAGGAGTCCATCAGAATCCTAAAGAAGAACACAGGCAGCAACCTCTTCGTCCTCAGCCACAGCAACTTCTTCCTAGAAACATCACCAAAGGCAAGGGAAACAAGGGCAAAAATGAACTATTGGGACTTCATCAAGATAAAAAGCTTTTGCACAGCAAAAGAAACAGTCAACAAAACCAGAAGACAACAGACAGAATGGGAGAATATATTTGAAAATGACATATCAGATAAAGGGCTAGTAACCAAAATCTATAAAGAACTTTTGAAATTCAATACCCAAAGAACAAATGATCCAATCAAGAAATGGGCAGAAGACATGAACAGACTTTTTTCCAAAGAAGACATCCAAATGGCCAACAGACACATGAAAAAGTGCTCAACATCACTCAGCATCAGGGAAATCCAAATCAAAACCTCAATGAGATACCACCTCACACCAGTCAGAATGGCTAAAATTAACAGGTCAGGATGTGACAGATGTTGGCGGGGATGCAGAGAAAGGGGAACCCTCCTACACCGTTGGTGGGAATGCAAGCTGGTGCACCCACTCTGGAAAACAGTATGGAGGTTCCTCAAAAAGTTGAAAATAGAGCTACCATACGATCCAGCAATTGCACTACTGGGTATTTACCCCAAAGATACAAATGTAGGGATTCGAAGGGGTACGTGCACCCTGATGTTTATAGCAGCAATGTCCACAATAGCCAAACTGTGGAAAGAGCCAAGATGTCCATCGACAGATGAATGGATAAAGAAGAGGTGGTATATATATACAATGGAATATTATGCAGCCATCAAAAGGAATGAGATCTTGCCATTTGCAACGACGTGGATGGAACTGGAGGGTATTATGCTGAGCGAAATAAGTCAAACAGAGAAAGACATGTATCATATGACCTCACTGATATGAAGAATTCTTAATCTCAGGAAACAAACTGAGTGTTGCTGGAGTGGTGGGGGGTGGGTGGGATGGGGTGCCTGGGTGATAGACATTGGGGAGGGTATGTGCTATGGTGAATGCTGTGAATTGTGTAAGACTGTTTAATCACAGACCTGTACCTCTGAAACAAATAATACATTATATGTTTTTAAAAAAAGAAGAAGAAGAAGATAGCAGGAGGTGAAGAATGAAGGGGGGAAATTGGAGGGGGAGACAAACCATGAGAGACGATGGACTCTGAAAAACAAACTGAGGGTTCTAGAGGGGAGGGGGTTGGGGAGATGGGTTAGCCTGGTGATGGGTATTAAAGAGGGCATGTACTCCATGGAGCACTGGGTGTTATACGCAAACAATAAATCATGGAACACTACATCAAAAACTAATGATGTAATGTATGGTGATTAACATAACATAAAAAAGAAGAATCCAAAAACATTAACTCAAAGAGATACATGCACCCCTATGTTTATAGCAGTATTATTACAATAGCTAAGATATGGAAGCAGCCCAAGGGTCCATTGATTTATGAATGGAACAAGAAGATGTGGTATGCGTGTGTGTGTGTGTGTGTGTGTGTGTATAGGAATATTTTTCAGACATAAACAAGAATGAAATCTTACCATTTACAACGACATGGATGGAGTTAGAGAATATAATGCTAAGTGAAATAAGTCAGTCAGAGAAAGACAAATACCATATGATTTCACTCATATGTGGGATTTAAGAAACAAAACAAATGAGTAAAGGGAAAAAAAGAAAGAGAGAGAGAGGCAAACCAAGAAACAGGCTCTTAACCATAGAGAGCAAACTGTTTCAGAGGGGAGGTGGGTGGGTGGGATGGTGAAATAGGTGATGGGATTAAGGAGTACACTTGTTTATGTGATGAGCACCAGGTGATTAAAATAAAAACTTAAAAAAAAAAATCACACAGGTTCTATCTTTAAAATTAAATCATCAGATGTAATATGTATAAAACATTATCAATATGCTCTTTACTCTATCAAACATATGGCACAGAGTGGGGATACTAGTAGCACCCAACAAATAGTTGCTAAGTTAATAAAGGGAATAATATACTGAGAAGACAATATTAAAAAAATTCATGAGTTATTGCCTGTTTTTTATTTGCTTTAAGGCTATAAGGGATGATGAGATGGATATGTTGGTTAGTTTGATTGTAGTAATCATCTCACTATGTGTACATATATTAACTCACCATGATATATATCCTCAATATATATAATTTTTATTAAAATAATAACAATGATAAAAAAACTGAGAAAAAAAGAATGAACAATATCATTTAAGAGTTGGCAAGTGAAAAATAGGATATTTTTTCTTTAATGTTGTCAGAAACAAACGGGACATACAGAATTTAAATTATAGTTTGAGACTCTGTAAATGAATGGTTGCTTCAAACTATGGAAAGTCACAAATGGTATTAAAATATTATAAATATGTAGAGTCACATACAACAGTACCAATGTACAGGAACCAGAAACATTTTAAAATAACTTACTTTTAATAATAATTTCTAAGATCACTATTATTAAGTGGAGGTAACAATAGAAGTGCAATTGAAACAATAATAAAATTATTAATAAATCATGGCAACCTTGTGATGAGAGGCAAAAATAAAGTCCCCTTTCATATCCTACAGTCTTTCATTTAGTTTTATTAAATTATTACAAAAATGACAAAAACATCTTTTTCAATTTAGTTATATTTTGACACTGGTAGTATTTGTATAATTTGTTTTTATCTGTAAGATTTTAGGAAAGTATCATTTTTAAATTTTGTGATTACCACAGAAGATAGGAACCATTATCTATTCTAAGCTCTAAGACATTTATCATGCATTCAATCATGTATTCATTCATTCAAGGCACACATTAATACATGTATGTACTTACTTTGTGAGACATTGGTTAAACAACCATAAATAAGGTAACTACAGACCCTGGTCTCAGCTGCCAATTAGTAGGGAAGACAGGTATAAACAAATCCAGTAAATAAAATCTGATAAATAAAATGTGATACAGAGGAGCGCAGATGTTATAAGAACAGATAGTGGGGGTGGGGGTCCTAATCTATTTTAAGACTTAGGGAAGACCATTCTGTTTATGTGACAGTTAGATTGACTTGGAGGGTGACTAGAATTTATAGTTTGAAGAGGAAAAGAAAGCAAAAAGATACATGTTTCAGGTAGAGCTAGTTGATTTTTTATTTTGTGCCAAACAAGCAAAATGCTTACCAAATCCACAAGGAGTGCATATGCTAAAAAGGGAACCATGAAAACAGATAAAGAAAGGCAAGCACAACCGGAGAACTAAAGTATACTAGCTTTTGCTAGATTTCTGAATTGTAAGGGGAGAGAGATGGCAGGAAAGGCTGAAGAAATACACAGTGGGTTGTTGTTTTTTTGTTTGTTTGTTTTTGTTTTTTGACAGTAGAAGATTTTGAATATTGGGGGATTTGGACTTTAACATGGGGACAATGGATGGAAAACCATGCAAGGTTTCTGCATGGAATGACAACATTTGAAAGTACACAGATTGGCTTCATGGAGAGTAAGACTGGGGGCAGAGAGACCAATTCAAATGAGGGGGAAGAAGTCAAAGTGAGAAATGAAGGATGGAAAGGAGTTGACATATTGAACAACTACTTGAATGAAGTAGTAATGGACTCGGTCATTGATACGTAGAAATCAGCAAGAGGAAGATATGAAGGATAAATACCATATCTTGTGTCTTGGGACACTTAGTTAATTGTGTTACCTTTACTGACATGAGTAACACTGTCAATAAAATATGTTTCACAGAAAGTATGTTTATATTATGATGTGATGAAAATATTTTAGGAAATTTATGATTGTATTGAAGACAGGGTGGTAATTATAGAAAGTGATGTCAGCAAACTTCATTTTTTTTTTAATATAGGGAAGATTGGGGTTTGTTTGAATATTGATGGGAAAAAGTAAGGTACAGAGATGTTTAAAGAGCAAAGGAAAAGACCATAATTCAAGACTAGAGGTAAAAGGTTAGTTTATTTCTTTTTTTAATTTTTTAATTTAAGAAGATTTATTTATTTATTTTAGGGAGAGGGAGAGCACGAGCAGGAGGGGCAGAGGGAGAGAGAGAGAGAATCTCAAGCAGATGCTGCGCTGAACATGGAGCCTGACTTGGGGCTCCATCTCACGACCCTGTGATCAGGACCCGAGCTGAAACCAAGAGTTGGACGCTCAACCAGTTGCACCACCCAGGTGCCCCTCTTTCTTTATTTTAAAACAAAGTCAAGGGATTTAGGCATTTCCCTCCTGAAGTTTTTGTTTTCTTTATGAAGTAGAAGAAAGATCATCTTATGAGGGTGAGACAGCAAGAGAGAAAGAAAAGATGGAAATTTTAAGAGAGAATAAATTGCATAATATGGTAGTAGAGAACCAGAAGTATAAAGTACTAGGAAAATATCATAAAACTGTAAGGCCACGTTGAGTTCCCAGTTGAGCATGACGGCCATGAATATTATAGTGGTATCAGTTTTTGTAGTATTATTATGTGGTTTAGTCTCGTTATCCTCAGAAGCCGGGAACAGGAGTGGGTTGAGTCAGATGAGTGCATACACAGCTGGATTTGATTGGGAAAATGAAACAAGGAGACCTTTCTCAAGGGCATTTAAGCTACCCATCAAGGGGGTTTGGAGTTCTTGGCTATTCATTCTTATTCAGATAGAGGGTGAATTCAATCAGGAATAGACTGATAGGGAGGGAGTCAATGGACTGTTGTACTGAAATGCTTTAAGAAATGGGTTCACTGAGAATGATAAAGCAAGTGATATTTAAGGACTGAAAATTCATGATCAGATAAGAGGAAGTCTGAAATTTTATTTCACAGGTGGTACATTTCCAAATGATAAGATATTCAGGATGTATCCATGAAAGTGGCTAGAGTAGATTATATACACAATAATGGACAAATAGCAAAGAAACCAAGATGTTGGATGAATTGCCTTCATACATCTTGACAACACTCAGATTTATGGCGGGGCTGGGGGGAGAGGGAGATTCTGAACCAAGAGTTACCATTTTCATCACCATAGGGGAGGGAATGGAAGTGGGTAGAGCACAAACAATAGCAAATAGAAACCATGCAGAAACGCCATTTTTATTTTTATTTTTTTTAAAGATTTTATTTATGTATTTGACAGAGAGAGCACAAGCAGGGGGAGTGGCAGGGAGAGGGAGAGGGAGAAGCAGGCTCTCCACTGCCATGGAGCCTGACTCAGCGGGGCTCAATCCCAGGACTCCGAGATCATGACCTGAGCTGAAGGCAGAGGCTCAACCAACTGAGCCACCCAGATGCCCCAGAACAGCCATTTTTATGAGTGGAGACTTGATCATCTAAAAAGTAGCATGACACACACTGATCCCACCTAGCATTTGTTGGGGGAAAGGAGGACAAGCATAGAGAGTGGGACATAACATCTTCCTCTTGATGGTGCAGCAGCAGAAGAGAAGTTATATTTCAATTAAGGCCAAGAGGTGTTGCAAATGTTTACAGAAAAGGACAGTTTCTTAATTATGGCCAATAGTTATAGATGGCAGAATGGAAAGGAAAAGAGAAGTGAAAAGCCAGGTCAGGAAAGAGTGCTGCACTCCTCCAGTGTTACAAATTTGGTTCTTCTTTTATAATCTCAAGAGAGATCACTGGTTTCTAAATTTGCCAGTTTAACTCAATCCAGAACTTGATACTTTGTGAGGATCTGGCTACTTTAGATGATTTTGATCTCTGTTTGACCAAGCTTCCCCTATTATTCTCCAACTGAGCCACCCAGGTGCCTCTGTACTTTTTAAAATATTTTGTTTTAGGAATCATTTCCTACTTGTAAGGTTACAAAATTAATTTCTTCTAGAAAATGTTTTGCAGTTTTGCCTTTCACATTTAGGCCTTTAGTATACTTAAATCTGCCAGTTCAATTTTTTTTATGTTACCCAAATGCCCCAGCAAAATTTATTGTCCAGCATCTATGATGCTTGCTTTGTCATATATTAAATGTATGCATAGCTGCATTAGTCTATTTCTGAATTCTCCATCCTGTTCCATTAGTTTTTCCATTCCAACAAAATGCCACATTCTTTATCTGCATAATAAAACTTTTTATCTGTTCAGGCAAAAGTTCTCATCTTAATATTTGTTTTCATTCGTTTCTTCTATACTCTTGGATTTTTTGGTGACTTCATAAAAAATTAAGAATAAGCTTGCTAAGTGTCCCAAGGAAAACCCTGCTGAGATTTTGATTTGTTTACTTTGTATCTATAATGCAATTTGGAGAGAAATGACATTTTTGGAATATTTAATTTTCCAATTTAAAACTCTGGTGTATTTTTTTCTATTTATCTAGGACTTCAATTTCTTTCAATAAAGCTTTATAATTATCTCATTAATGCTTATGTACAGTATTGCTTTTGAAAATATATGCTAGAAAATGTTATTTAAAAATTTTTATGGATGCATTCAAATTTCACTGATGTATTTATTTGTCCATATTGCTTTTACATCAGCCTACCTGCTAAACTTTTGTTATACATTCTGACATTCTGTATAAATTTATCTGTAGGTATATTTTGTAGGGACGTAATCACATCATGAAGATGATGAAAAATGAAAATTTGCTTTTATGTTATTTCTTTATATTGCTATACTGTAGAAGATAGATCCTGAAGTGTAATGTTGAGTGGAATTTGTGTTGGTGGTCAGCCTATCTTGCTCCAGATACTGAAAGAATCCTTCCAGTGTTTCACAATTAAATGAGATGTCCACTACAGGGATTTTTATCAGAGTAAGAAGTTTATTTCTATTGCTAGTCTTGAAAGATCTAGAAAATCATAATTGGCTATCTGATTTTATCGAACACCATTTCTTAATTTAATACAATAACACAAACAATTTTTTTGTATTGATCTGTTAGTGTGCCAAACTGCAGGCACTTACTTTCTGAAGTTAAAAATTGCACTTCTGAGAGTTGTTAGATTTCCTTTATTAAAATTTAGTTTAAGATGTTTGTTTCTATGTTCATGAGTGAGGCGAGATCCACCTATAACTTTCCTGTTTAAGATGTTTGTTTCTATGTTCATGAGTGAGGTGAGATCCACCTATAACTTTCCTTCTCATTTTGTCCTTGTGAAACTTTGTATCAGGGTTTCACCTGCATTATAAAGTGAGCTGGAGATTGTTCTTTATTTTTCTGTGCTTGGACATAGTTCATAATTTGTTGGAATTAAGGGTTCCTAAGTTGTTGGGTAGAATTTGCTAATCAAATTGTCTGTGCCTGGAGTTTTCACTGTATGGAGATTTTAAATTACTATTTCAAATTCCTTGATAATGAAAAAATAGTCTTTCTTCCTTTGTTCCCCCCCTTTTTTTTTTTGGTGCAAAATGGTGGTTTATTAAAGCACAGGGACGGGACCCGTGGGCAGAAAGAGCTGCTGCCCCGGGGTTGTGAGTGGTGGCTGATTATATAATATAGGGTTGGGGGAGGTAAGGAAAAAGGGAGGTTTCCGAAAGAATTTTCATATGCTAAAGAAGACTCACAGGATCCTGGAGGCCCTGCCATTGTCAGGTTAAGGTTGTTTACCCCTCTAGCAAGGCATTAACATGAAGATATTTGGGAACTTCCTAGAGGAACATTACACTCTGCCCACTTCAAGTATCTGCTGATGGGCTGCAGGTTATAAAGTCTTTAACTGTATCCACATTTCCTTCTGGAAACTAGGTTATTGATGATAGTATCGAATGCTTTGTTCTTGTAGATTGCTAAGACATTTGTAAACTGAGGGAGACTCTGTAAGTTAGTTTTTCCTTTAGGGCAGCCAGAAGTGCCTGAGGAATGTCACATATATATCCCATGGGGGGCGGGTTGTGGGTGTCAGCTTCTGCTTTGTCCTCAGCTTGCCTTGTTCTCTCATCATTCCCCCCTGAACAATTTGACCCGTAAATCTTTAAGGTTGTTTAAGGTGGAAGGTCTCATCTTCTGTAATGTCTTCCTGCTGAACAGGGGTGTAGAGATGTCCCTACCTATGGGTCAATATTGGTCAGTTGGGGAAGTATAAGGAAGTTACAAAAGGGGGCGGCAGCTGAATCCAACGCGGTCAACATCGATGAACCTCCTTGAGTAGAAAGGATCAACTGTTAGCTGGAAGTTATGGCAGTGAAGAAGTCTTGAGACTGGTGAGGCTGCTGGGAACTCTTTAAGCAAGGTATCAGGCCAACAATTCCAAGGGGCTTTATGGCTCCAGGTTTCATAAAGTCAACCTCAGTTCCTTAAAGCTGTTTGGTCATCTGAGTCTATGCATGTCTCTCTCAAATATGACATTCCAGTCAAAGCCTTGGTAAAATAACCAATGTTTCCAATGGTGTCCTGAGACACTGCTAGGGAAATCTGGAGTAGGTGGTGTTAGGTCCAGGAGGTGCTCCTCTTGCTCCTTGACAGTGAAGGGAGGAGCCATGGTGCCTGAGACACAATTTTCTACCGAAGTTCAGAGTCCAGATGTAAGACTCAAAGCCCCACGTTCAGGCTCCATATGATGGGGTTTTGGGGTATAGGCGAGGTTCAATGGGGTGGAGTCCGGAGCCGACGACTAAGAAAGAATTCTTGAGATGTCTTTGGTGCAAAATGGTGGTTTATGAAAGCACGGGGACAGGACCCGTGGGCAGAAAGAGCTGCTGCCTCTTCTTTTGTTCCTTTTAATAGTTATATAATTTTAGCAGTTTGTCCATTTTGTTGCAATTTTCAATATTGTCCAAAGCTATTTTATAATACTCTCTTACCATCTATTTAATGTCCGTAGCATCAATAATTGTATCCCCCTTTTCTTAATATTGTTTATGTGTCCCTTCTCTCGTTTTTAAATTAATCAGGTAAACCAAAGTTTTGTCAATTTAACTTTCCTTTTGAAAGAATTAACTTTTGTTTTTGTATCTTCCCTAGTACATGCTTATTTTCTATTTCACCACTTTCTTCTCGTGTCTTTATTATTTCCTGCTTCTATTTTAATGGTGTTTGCTCTGCTTTTGTTTTATAATGTCTTTAAGATGGATAATTGGTTCATTAATTTTTAATGTTTCTTCTTTTTTAATATAAACATTATGAAAATGAATTTGCCTATATAGTCTTCTTTATCTGTTTTCCATAAGATTTTTTAGTATAATTTATCTTTGTTACTTTACTATTCAGTTCTAAATAGAAAATAACTTTTTCGCATAACATTTTCTTTGATCTATATGTTCTCTAGACATAAACCTCTTAATTTCCAAATATTTAGAGTTTTCCTAGAGATAATTTTTGGTACTGATTTCTAGATTAATTGTGTTGTGAGAAAGTAAATGATGTTAATCCTTTATAAATTTATAAGTCTTATTGTATACCTCACTTGAAATATATTTAGGGTCAGTTTAAATTGAAGTAAATTGAAATATCAATGCTAATGGAGAGTGACAGAGCATTCACTTTGGTACACTGTTCACATAGAACCTTTTTTCCCATTATTTCAATCTTAATAACTTTTCGAATACCTTAGCCCTCTGCAGAAAAGCCAAATAATATTTCAAAGGTTTTCCTCTTCTAGGTGATACAAAATGAGAAAACATTTGACTTTACTCAGGCATTTAAAATGTGGAATTAATCAGGAAAATGTACGAATAGCACAAGGATGAGGGTTTTGCTCTGCCCTTCATGTCACACCTTCACTTTTGGTTGTGTCTGTGCTATAAAAGTTGTAAAGATATACAGAAATGCAAACACAGATGATCACAAATGATGGGTTAATGGGTCATAGTATGAGACATCAAAACTTCCTAAGAAAAGCAGTTAGATTTCAATACCATCTTGCAGAATTCTAGTCTTCAGAAAATATATAAAAAATAGTTATTCATATAGGAAGGAAAGGTTTTTACTCAACTTCAGGATTTTCAAGTAGGAAAACTGTAAGTTTACTTTCTGATTTGTCCCTGGGTTCGCTGGCTGCAGGAATTACAGGTACATTTTCTGGGTTTAAAACCTCCAGCAGTCTTTCAAATTCTTGCTAAGACTCAGATTAGTACGCAGAGGATGAGAGAGAGGTACTCCTGGGGTAGGTCTCACACAGCCAGACATGGACTAATCATCTATTTTAACTGCCAAAACAAGAACAATTAAACCGATTTTTAGGTTAAGATCTGCCTCTCCTAAAATGCCACAATAGAGACAGTAAGTTAAGGCATTTAAAAAGAAAAAAAAAAAAACATTTCTTTGTCTTATTAAAGCATTTATAATTTTGGCTGGCATTCTCATAAACATCAATTTCACACCTGGATTCCAGTCAAGAAAAATGTTCTACCCATTTGACACAAGTTTCTTTAGAAGACCTAAGGAAGATGAACACTAAAGAAAGATTTAGAAGCTGTGATTTATCAGCTAAGTGGAATTGGACCTATTCATCAGCTTGTTTCTGATGATATGCATGAAGAAAATATTAGTGATCATTTGTGGAAGAAATTTTCCTTTCATTTACCTTCATGTAGAAACAGTTTAGTGGAACATAGAACAGGTTCCAGTCACAGCGTATAAACCCGTTCCTTTTTCTCCCACTTAGATTTATGTTTAATCTTCTATTTTAAGCAGAGACCAAGAAACATTAAAAAACAAAACATGATATTGAAGGATAATTTTTGTCATATGTGTATTTGTGTGCATGTGTGTTTCTTGTATACCATCCCTTCTCAGTTATATGTTTCAAGTGATTTTGAGATTCAGCAACAAAACATTTGTACTAAGTATAAAGGTGTTGACCTTCTATGATATCACTTCATGAGTCTCAAGGTATTTTTACTTCTTGGGATGATTTATGCTCTACATAGTCCAAACATTGCAGATAAAAGCTGTATTTCGGTGGCTAGCATGGAGAATTACTAGAAGTCCAAACGTCACCATAGTTTTCCCAAGTGTCTACTATAATAATTGGCTACAGACTACGCACTAACAAGTGTTCTATAATCCTAAAATTGAAAATGAAAAACTCAGCTGCTATCAGTTCCACATTTGGTGCCAGATAGTTTACATTTCTGTGGTATCTGAGTCTTTTCTAACTATTCCCTTCTTGGTTCTCTACTCAGCAAAATTGATTTTTCTTTATACTCCATAAGAATTAGAGCTATCAATGTTGATGACTTTCCTGTAGTTTATTTTGAAGCCAAACAAGCTAATTAAATCTATTTCATTGACGTAAGGTTGATGGAAAGTGCTGGAAAAGGCCATGGCTGACCATGTGGATTTATTTTTAAACTCCAGCAAGTAGTTGTTTTCTGTTCCAAATAGATATCCGGGAGGAAAATGAACTCATCCCACTCATTTATAAAATTCTTGGGCTTGAGGTGAAGCTATCTCAGACAAATTAATAGATCCCTTCATGGATGTTGTTCTTTATTTCCCTAAAGAAAAACACTGAACATTCCAGAATTGTTAGAAATCTGAAAAGTTATGCCAGTGGGTTCAAGGCCATTGGCTCCTTCCCTCTACATATTTTTAAAATTTCATTTTCTATTTCATTATCAAGGACTGTACCCCAGATCAACTAGTCTCCCCAGAAAAGTGCCTATTCCTTCAAAGTTTAGCAAAAAAATCAAATGTTTTGATAGATAAGCACATGTTGATCAAAGATGAGTCATATCACAATTTTTCAAGGATTTAAAGGTGTCTATTACATTAAGAGTTATGTACTTGTGATGCTAGAAGAAGAAAAAAGATAAAATTACAGTGGCCTGTAACCTAAGCAAACTTAGGTTGATTTGCTTGGTCCTATGTACCAAAACATAAAGATATAAAGTATCAAATGGGTCATAAAGTAGAAAACAGTCTATTTAAGAATGATGTGTGCAGTTACACAAATGTTCAGATAAATGGGAACAGAATGGGAAGAGTCTGGGCAGAAGAATCAAGGGATGAAGTGGTTCAGGGGAGGGGCTGTGAAGGGCAAGAAAGGACATAGTATGTTTGGGAAGATACTGATCAGATGAGTTGGAATGGAAGGGAACTTGTGCTTGGTAAGAGTTGTACTTGGTAAGTTCATTGCCTCCACATTGTGGAAGGGCAGGAAAAATGTTTAAAAAATTGTCATTTTATCCTGATGAAACTGAAGAGACATTTCAGGCTTTTGAATGGGCAGTGTGATGTGTGAAACAGTATTTAGGAAATTTCTTCGAAGAGTCTGCAAGGTGGGTCACAAAGTGACTGTTCACAGTGTACATCAAAACACGTCACTCTGCTACCCCAAACCCTCCAATACTTTTTATTTGGATTAGAACAGAGTCTGAACTCCTCACTAACCTACCAGGCTGGGCCTCGGCTGTCTTCAAGCTCCCATGTTGCTCTGCCCCTCAGTCATCTTGCCCTACACCTGCTCTCTCTCTATCTCTAGATGGCCAAGCTTATTCTTACCTCTCATCCTTGTCCTTCTTTTGCATGGCTAGGAAAGCCCTTCCCCATGTCTGTACTTAGCCACTTTTGTCCCATCAGTCAGGGTTCATCTCGAATTGCTTCCTGTTTGGAGAGAAATTTCATGACTACATTATCTAATTTTGTCTGCCTCCCCTCCAGTCCCTCCCTGCCACCTGGTGTGCACTTAGGATGACCTAAGACTTTATATTTATTTACTTGTTTGTTTGTAGTCCGTGTCCTCTAGATGGGCTGTAAGGTCCATGAAAAATGGGATTTGTGTCTGTCTTTGTTCATTGCTTTATACCTAATGCCTAGGACTGTGCCTGGAACACATGCTCAGTAAATATGGGTTAAGTGCCTCAATGCAGTGGAATAGGGTGAGACTGTAATTCAAGACCACAAGTTCTCCCATTTATAGCAAAGCAGTGCCAAAATATAGAGCTCAGGCCCTGGAAGTCCACATAGCCCACACCGACAGTGCCCATGGAACTATAATAAAATATCTGATGATCCAGATATCCAAGACCCAGCTTCATGAGCTGGCAAACAAATGCAGATAATGGTCTTATTGTTTACAGGCCCCTTTGAAAGAAAATGGGATGGATTCAGAAGGCAATATCTTTTGTTACAGAAGTCATTGCCATGGAAACATGCATTTCTGTGAACAATTGCATTTGGTTCAAACTATAAAATTAATACTGTAGTTGTAACTTGTCAATGCGCAGCTTGGCATGAATATGCTCTCTTATTAATTCCCTAAATTAGTTATAATCCTTGATTATCTTTTTATGAGACTCCATTTTTATATTTTAAATATTAATGATACTAAACTGGGACTATTTCATTAAACATTTTGAAAAGAATTTGAGAGCACTTATAGTTCTAAACCACAAGCATTTCCACATACTAAAAATCAGAAAACAAAATAAAACCAAAATAAGCTTGCTAATGTTGAGCGAAATCACATAAACTCAAACCTCACATACGCTCTTAAACTCTTTTCATTTTAACTATATTGGGCCATGAAAAGTACATAAAAATCAACGATGAACAAATGAAGGTTTAGTTTTTCAAATTATTAATGGGATTAGTTGTAAACTTATTTTCAAATATTTGAGGTTAGATATAAACTCTCTTAACAAACATTCCCCGCTCTTTATAGGCTGGGTAACTAAATATTTACAAAATTAAAAATGTACTTTTGAATATGATGAAGGAAAGTAATTTTAGAAAAAAAAATGTGCAAGGAATACAGTAAGAATACAACCAGAATACAATAAGAATACAAGTCTCATTGTATTATATTCTTCTGCAATGCTAATGCATTTCAATACAGAGATACACATCTAATCTGCTACTGTGCATGTGAATAGAGTTTAGCAGGCATGTCTGGTTGTTGAGTGGCTGAGACTCACATTACCAGAGACAGCTGATGTTACTGAACTTCTCCAACAAGAATGGTACATATTGTACACATGAAACTAATATAACACTGTATGTTAACCAGGAATTTAAAAACGAAAGAATCTATAGAGATAAATATCTGAATAAAAAAAAAGCAAACAAGAATGGTACAATCTAGATTAGTGGTTTGCAAAGAATATGATAAAATCCCTTAAAAATGCTCCAGGAAGTATGGAAACTGATCCAAAATCTAAAGTAAGATAGTCTGATTTTGTGTGAGAGTCCCTGGCAGCGGGGGGGGGGGGGGGGGGGGGCGAGCGGAAAGAGAGAGAGAGAAAGAAAGTTGTTTATTTTGTCACTGACCTCTGGAAACACTAATAATAGCTTGTGGGCAGCTGAATGAACAGAGAAAGTTGTTCCTGCCACAAACGCCAACTCGAATAAGATGTGGCGCAGTGGGATCTCTTAGCTTTCAGCCGCAGAAAGGAAGGCCACCCACGAGCACTAGCCGGAAAGAAAGAAGGAAAGGGAAGAAAAATCCCAGAGTATCTTACTAAGAAAAGGCCACCTCTGATACTCCGGCTTTGTCCCTATTTCTCTCAATACCTACACCAGGAGTGTTCAGCGTCAGCTTCAGTATATTTCTCTTGCTGCAGTACTAAATGCAAGGATTGGGTGTCCAAAGTGCAGAGTAAAATAGCATAGTCTGGAGGGGTTGTTCTGTGGAAATACAGGGGAGCCGTTGTGGGCAACAGTTTTAGTCTTTGATGTGATTTAAAGGAAAAACTATGGAAAGCACTGATTCGATTTGTATTAATTTGAAATATGCACCAGTCAGAATTAGCATGAGACACAAGGAAGCCGGGACCGTCAGGCGAGGCATCCCAGGAGTGAGAGCATGCCAGGTAATATCACTTAGCCTGTGAGCACCTGTTGCAGACGCCCTTCTGCCTTTGCTCTGATCCTGCAGAGGACCGCATCAATCAGCACATCCCTTGTGTGTTCACTGGCGTCCAAGTGAGTCAGCGAAGGAACACGAGGGAAGAGCCCAGAGTGTCTGGACCTTCTGGCCCACATTGAGGTTTTTGTGGCCGGGTGGGTTTTGGTTTGACTCCTTCAGCTGTCAGCTCTGCAGGGGGAAAGGCCCAGCCCTCTCAGTAGCAGATTTCAACTTCTTGTTTTACAATAATTTTGCAAGGGAGAAATGGATCTTTATAAAGGAGGAGGAAATACCATCAAGCCTTCGACACTGTTTTCCCTCCCACAGGGGACACAAGCTTTCTCATGATGTTTCATTAGTTCAGTTATGGCCACCTGAAGCAGAGACACATTTGTCATAGTACATTTGTCTTCAAATATTAGTTGGCCAGAAAAAAAAACATCTGCACGAAAACCAAACTAACTTAGTTCAGGGAGAGATTTTAAATAGGTCAATGCAGTTCTGGGCATCCTTCTATATTCTAATGTCTATATATAGGAAATATATCTATTTCAGAATGTCATCTAAATATATTTCTTTTTTTTTTAATTTTATTTTATTATGTTAGTCACCATACAATACATCATAAATGTATTTCTTGCATGACAACATGTAAATCCATGGAAAGAGGGAGAAAAAGGAAAATATTAATATTATGTTATCTGTAACATTTCACTCTGTGATTACTAGTCCAATTTGGTCATAAAATACCATAAGTTCAGGCACCTGAGTGGCTCAGTCGTTGGGCGTCTGCCTTCGGCTCAGGTCATGATCCCAGGGTCCTGGGATCGAGCCCCACATCCGGCTCCCTGCTCAGCGGGAAGCCTGCTTCTCCCTCTCCCACTCCCCCGCTTGTGTTCCCTCTCTTGCTGTGTCTCTCTCTGTCAAATAAATAAAATCTTTAAAGAAAAATACCATAAGTTCAAATAAGATACACTAAAATTATCAGGGTGCCACCAAATGTTTTGGCAGTTTCTCAGTCCCACCCAAAGTGGATGCTCTGTGTCATGAGGTGGTAACTGCCTAGTAGATCATTAAGTCGATTCCAACTACACTGAGATTGAAAATTGTAGCATGGAAGATGAGGATGTGTGCTCATGTACCTGAAAGCGACAGCCCTGCCCACGTGCTGTACACATCGGTGCCGCCCGTACCCTGAACAAGGGGCACTGGCTGCCCTGGGGAGGAGGAGCAAAACCAGCCTGACGTCCCTGGTTACGCCATGGCCCCTGCATTAGACTGCATTCTCCAGAGCATGAGATGCTTTGTTCCAGTGTATATAGCACATGTTGGCTGGTGGTGGTCCTGAATTTAGGTTGTAATGTTAGAATCATTTAACAACAACAACAACAACAACAACAGTGTTCTTGAAAGTTTAATTTAAAAAAAAAAAGTCTGCACTCAGTTTGACCATGAGGATGACCTGAATTTACCCATTAACTATAATGATTATGAAAATCTCTTCTTAGATTATAAAAACAACCTCTTTCAAACGATGTTGAAGTTATAATTTATCTCCCTAACCCACAGAAAACAGTAGCACCGGTATTTTTGACTTTTGGTTCTATTAACTCTTACACTAATAGTCTGTAATGTATTTATAAGTTTACTTCATGATTTCCCGACTTCCAATGTTCACCTAAGTCAGTGAGTAGAAAAGATAATGAATTTATTCTTGTAATAGTGAAAAACTCCTGTTTTCAAATTTGAAATAGCTGAACAATGAAAATTTTCAAAGTATTACCATTGGAAGCATTTCATTCATAGCTTAAATGTATAATTCATTTACATATACATATAGCTAGTTTATGAAATAGACAAAATGAGAAAAAAAAGTTAGCTTATATTTCAGAATTTTAGTGGAAGTTTTTTTAACATATGAAGAACCTAAATAAATATAAGAAAGCTATGATCATTCTATTGCTTAGCAGTTTTAAACTTTCAAACTTTTACTCCTTTTACTTATTTTCAGAATTATTGAATACCTTTGTACACGTGCGATGAATGCTTTTGTCATGACATGATACAAGGTAAAAAATGCAAGCTATGACTGATGATTAAAAAAATCTTTAACAAATGTGGCCTTAAGTTGGGTTTGCTAAGGAAAAGCTATAAAATATTTATATACATAAAATTTCTATGTATATAAATGATGATTCTTTTATATAGTTTTCATTGAAACTAACTTTGGAGTAGGAGACTTGTGGATATTTCAAAAGTTACTTATAAAAATGATTTCCAATATGTTAAATGATTTATAATCTTCCTAAATTTCATATTGGATCTATTATGTAGAAGAAAAACTCTAAAAATAATCACTAAATTAAAAAATAAGGAACAGATATTTTTGTATTAAAAAAAAACATGTCATAAAAGTTAATAGCCAGATAAACCCTTGGCAGGGTTCGCTGTAGAATGAAACTGTAGGGAAACTGAATTGATACCACAAATATGTTTACAGGGTATTATTTTGTTCCAACGTTACATAAATTCTGCAAATCTAAAACAGAAAGTTTATGTAACAGATGCCAAGTCAATCTCTGTATGTGCTTCTTTCCTTGTTACTTGGGAAATGATGTGCTCTGCCTAATGATGCTGAAAATCACTCCAAGGACACAAAGCCAAATATGCAGAAGACCCATTGCATGATGTAATTTGCAAACCATCAGTTATTTCCAGTGTATGGCATGAAATTTTGTTTAATGGGCTAGCAGCACAGAGAGTGATTGGTGGAGCACATGCTTAAAGATTTTAACACAAGACTACAGTACTCCAACACTCAGAGTTTAAGCAGCTGTTAAGCAAACTCCAGTGGGTACGATGGGTGAAATAAGCACTACTTAGTGAGTTCCATAGTGAGTCTTTGACATAGAGGTAACAGGGTGATTGAGGACAATGAACAAGCCAGTGATATTTTCAATGTGCATGCTAGACACCTTTCAGCACAGACTAATACATACTTGAAGAACTCATTTGCCAACCAGTAAATATAGTAATAAGTTAGGGGCATTCTTTCAAATTAAATTATAGCCTTCATGAACATTGATGTAATCTTTAAATTACATCTAGGAATATCATTTTTAGCTCAGGTAGCAAAGTTGATTTGAGATTTTGGCCGTCTTCATAATCACAAACACTGAAATCATTCAGAGGATCATGTTGCAGATTTAGGCACATTTTCCAAAGGAGTGGCTTTTCCTTTCTTTCCCCTAGAAGACATAAAACTAAAAACTATTCCACAGTCCTTTCGCAATCTGAGCAACTTCCTAGCTGTCTGGCCATCACTATACAGACGGTCTCAGGCTCATGACGGTTCAGCTTACGATGTTCAACATTGCATTGGTGCAAAAGCAATACACGTTCAGCAGAAACTGTACTTGGAATTCTGAATTTTGACCTTTTCTCAGGCTAGCGATGTACGGGATAATCTTCTGAATACATACATTACATGAGGTATTCAATATTTTATTATCAAATAGGCTTGTGTTAGATGATTTTGCCCTACTGTAGGATAATGTTAATGTTCTGAGCGTGGGTAAGGTGGGATGGCTAAGCTAGAATGTTCCCCGTAGGTTAGGTGCATTACATGCATTTTCGACTTAAATATTTGCAACTCCATCATAAGTCAAGGAGATCTGTAGAAGTATTTACTATGAAGTTCATGCAAGTAAATTTATTGATTATGCTTTAAGTATAGCCTGGTAGCAGTGTATTTATTTTGCTACTAGCTGTCTTTTAAGAAGACAAAAATAACTTTTGTGAACCATAGAATATTGGGTTTAATCTTTGTGAAGATGTCACTTCTGCTATGAATACAAGTAAATTTGACTACCTATTGCCATAAAGTCAACATATTCATCTTTAGGGGGAAATGGGAGAGAGAAAAGAGTAGACAAGACTAGATGAGCCAAATTTAGAAGTTTTGAAGCAAAGGAGAAAATACTCCTGCATAAAAATAGATATTGATAGAGAATATATGCAAACTTTTAGATCTTTCATGCTTAAGTCACGATTAATTACATTCTTTAAGGATTTATATTTATATCTTTCTTCTTTCTATTATTCATATTTTGTATATTATGGCCTAGGTAATTTACATATTTACCAATTAGGATGTTGGCATAAACCCAAACTATTTTCTGAGGGAAATATTGACCTTGTCTTCAGGTACTCACTTTGATAAATTCTACAGGGAATTAAAAAGTAATCTGTTCAGATACAAGTGAATTTGTCTTCTTAATTAAAAAAAAATGAGCTCATGTCCTTTTAAATCTTACCACCCTTCAAGTTCAACACCAAGGACAATAGATCTGTTCTTAATTAAAACCATAAAAAAATTGTATTGCAGGCACTTGTTAGAAAATACAACCCAAAATATGCTGCTGCCTAAACTTAACAAAAGTTTGATAATACTCATGGAGTATTGCTTGCAGGATATATAAAATATTAAATTTTCAAAATGTTAAATTAAAAAACATTAAATTTTATCATTGCATAAAACTGGTTCACCAGAGACAAGAGAACCTAGTAGATTACACTGCTCTTTGAAAACTTATATAACCAGTTTTTACTAGAGAATTTCACATTGCCATTATGCCACACTAAACTGCATTTTATTGTGGCGCTGTTTCTGAGGACAGTGACCACTATACATTACTTCGGCTTTGTGAGAATCCATAGGAGAAATCTCTCTTAAGATGCCATATTACAAATACCTACTTTCTTCTTAGGAAAAAAAAAAAAAAAAAAAACCTATGAGAAAGGGTTCAATCTTATACATGATATTCTTATTCTTTCTTTGCACTATTTGGAAGCTTAGAGCCAAATTTGAATCCTGTCTCTACATAATGTATAAATTAATTTTACTTCTTACATTATCCAATTTTCTCTTCCAGTTTACCTGTGACATGATTACCTCATGTTTCTCCCTATAATATATATTTTTGTAAACCACCTTGAATTGGTCTTTTAATTTTTCTTCTAGGTTACTGGGAACTCTTTAAGGTACAAAGTATTGCACATTAGTGGGTGATATAATCCACATCAGAATTTTAGAAAAATATTGTGATAATAAGAGAAGCAGGTTGGGGATAAAGGCATGAGAGGACATGATAGACAACAGCAGCAAAATCTAGTGAATTAAAAAAGGAATTCAGAGAGGAGAAAACAGAAATTAGAAAAGTTCATGAGACAGAATTTTGTTTTTGTCACCAGTTGGATGTGTTTACTTGGGATAAATTAAATGAAGGAAGTAAACTTTGGTTTCTGCTCTGGAAAATCTGGTGGATGGTAGATCAGGGACATAGAAAGAGAAGCAGATGTGGGAAGCACATTTTGAGTTTAGGATACTCTGGAATATGTTGGTAAATATATTCATTGGAAAGTTGGAGATACAGAATAGGCATGCATGGGTGAGGCATTCTGAGGACAGAAATATAAATATAAATACAGACATACTACCCCATGACTAAGAATTGAAGTTATTTTTTTTAACTTTTTGTTGGAATTCCAGTTAATTAACATACAGTGTGATATGAGTTCAGGTGTACAATTTAGTGATTCAACACCTCCATACAACACCTGGTGCTCATCACAGGTGCACTCCTGAATCGCCATCACCTATTTCACCCATCCCCCCACCACCTCCTCTCTGGTAACCATCAGTTGTTCTCTATAGTTAAGAGTCTGTTTCTTCGTTTGCCTCTTTTTCCCCCTATGTTCATTTGTTTTATTTCTTAAATTCCACATATGAGTGAAATCATGTTATTTGTCTTTCTCTGACTGACTTATTTTGCTTAGCATAATACTCTCCAGCTTTATCCATGTCATTGCAAATGGAAAGATTTCATTCTTTTTGATGGCTGAGTAATATTCCATATATACATGCACACACACACACATATATATATACCACTTCTTCTTTATCCATTCATCAATCAGTGGACACTTGGGCTCTTTCCATAATTTGGCTATTGTAGATAATGCTGCTATAAACATCAGGGTGCATGTATCCCTTTGAATTAATGTTTTGTATCCTTTGGGAAAATACCTAGTAGTGCAATTGCTGGGTCTTGGGTAGTTATATTTTTAACTTTTTGAGGAACCTCTATTCTGTTTTCCAGAGTGGCTGCATGCACCAGTTTCAATTCCCACCAACAGTGCATGAGGGTTCCCCTTTCTCCACATCCTCATCAAAACCTGTTGTTTCCTGTGCTGTAAATTTTAGCCATTTGACTGGTGTGAGGTGTTATCTTATTGTAGTTTTGACTTGCATTTCCCTGGTCATAAGTGATGCATTTAAATGCATTTCCCTGGTCATGAGTAAGTTGCTTAAATGTTTTTACGTGTCTGTTGGCCATCTGTATGTCTTCTAGGTAAAATGTCTATTCATGTCTTCTGCCCATTTTTTAATTGACTTATTTGCGTTTTGGGTATTGAGTTGTATAAGTTCTTTATATATTTTGGATACTAACCCTTTATCAGCTTTGTCACTTACAAGTATCCTCTCCCATTCTGCAGGTTGCCTTTTAGTTTTGTTGATGGGTTCCCTTGCTATGCAGAAGCTTTTTATTTTGATGAACCCCCAATAGTTTAGTTCTACTTTTGTTTCCCTTGCCTCAGGAGACATATCTAGTAAGAATTTTTGATATTGGAAGAGATTGTCCATGGAGAACAAGTAGAATTAGTGGTGTACTATATTTTGGTGAAAATTGATATTTAAGGGATTAGTAGACAAAGCAGACTATATAATGAAAAAAAAAAAAAAAAGAGGACCAAAGAAGGAAAGAGAGTCTAGACAAAATTAAGTTTCAAGAAGTAAAGGGTTTTAAAAGTATGTCACCTAGTAGATGAAAGTTCAAGTAGGAGGAAAGATGGATGGGGTCTGTATGGTAACTAAAGATGGTGGGTGGCCTGGACTGCAGTGCTTTCATGGATTGGTGAGGAGGAAAGACTGATTACGTGGATCTGAAGACTAACTAGGCATTCAGTTCATTTGTTTACAGAACCACTGTAAGACAATTCTAAGACTGGACAGAGATCAAAATAAATAAGAAAACCTCTGACCTGTATAACATGAAGATAAATGCAAAATTCCCCAATAAGATCATGTTGGATCCATTTAAAAAACATGCTATGACTTACTTAAGATCCCTTTAAAGTATAATCTCTTTGTACTTATTAATCAAACACTGCATACAGTAGGTCAAAGGAGAAAAGTCGCATTAATTCATTTCAAGAAGACATTAGAAAAATTCACCATTTTTCTCTCATAAAACTTCTGAGTAAATCTGAATGAACTAAGATTTGAAGGGAAACTTTTTAATACAAAAGGGATAATTTAGTCCAAAAGCTCAATAGTTCAATATAATATTTAAAAGCAAACATAACCTTTCTGATTTTATCAAATGAAATCATTGAAATAAAATATAAAGAAAGGCAAATATAATTCTGCTTTCTGGAAACACTGTCATTGTCTCAAATAAAGAAGGCTTAATGCTTACTTCTACAGAGGCACCATTGGTTGCCATCTAATCTTGGGGTAAACAGTTATGTTCATATTTTCCTGGCTAGATCATGAAGGCTTAGTATCATTTTGTCTTCTATTATCACTCCAGCTTCATTGTTTCTTTTCTCCAAGAACTTATCTTTAATCATTTAACACATAAGTAGACTATCTTACAGAAACTCTTGGACTGAAATTTACTCTTATATTATTCAAAAAAATTAAGGTTTATTTTTGCCATCTATTGTGTACTATCTTTTCATGAAAGAATATGCATGTGACTGTGTGGGTGAGTGGGGGTACTCTGTAATTCTGTTATCACTATGAAATCTGATTGGCATTGGTATAGAATTTTATCACAGTCAATGTGAAGACCTTAAGAGGGAAATATTTGACATAATAGTCTTTGCCCTTTGTATGCTATCTATTCTGGCTGATTTTAGTAAAACAATGTGAGAAAGATATAAGAAATGTGTTTGACAGGTCTAGGAGTATTTTAACAAATGTACACACTTTAATTAGTTAAGATTTTCTCTCACTTTCTCAGTGTTAACATTTTTCTATGTGTAAACTGCCATGAAGATCCATGACGTGAGGATTTTTGCAAGTATGCTGAGATAGCCTGTCAGGCATTTCTCTTGCCTGGATGGCAAAGGGGCAGTCACTGAGCAGCATTAGTAAATAGACCCTGAGCCTCGTGGTCATGGTGTGTGGGCTCAGGTGTCCTACTGCACTAGTTGTAAGCTGTGTGACTTTGAGTAAGTTGCCTCAATGTTTTATGCCTCAATTTCCCTATCCATAAAAGGGATGACAGTATCTACCTTTCAGATTTGTTGTGAATATTGATATGTGATATATATATTAATTTATATATATAAGATTAATTGATATATACAAGGTTTTACACACATGCAGACACATAGTTTTAAATAAGGCTTTAATAAGCACTAATAAATTATCTACTCTAAATGTTGTTGATTCAATCTAAGTTCAGATTTTTGATAGTGATGGAAATGAGAAATTGAACAAAATGTTTGGTGATCTAAAAAGATAATCAGTCCTTTGCCAATTTCCCAAGGCATTGCTTGTGTGGTGACCATTGCCCCATTGTAGAGTTCTCATGAAGGGGTTGTGATGCATGCTGTCCCTTAAGATTTGAGTGTTTACAACTGATTTACTATATGTTGGCAGATGCATGACCACTTGGCTGGACATAAAATCCTAGCAATGCATTCTTTCCTTGAGTTCCTTGAAATGTTTGTCTTCTGTTTTCTTTGTAAGTTACTCTCAAGGTTAATACCAACATTACTTTCTGTCCTTTCCTCTTTTTTTTTTTTTTAAGATTTTACTTATTTATTTATTTGAGAGAGAGAGAGAGTGAGCACAAGCAGATGGAGAGAGAGAGAAGAGGCTCCGTGCTGAGCAGTGACTAGATAAGAACATGAGCAGGAAGTCAGACTCAGGGCTGGATCCCAGGACCCTGGGATCATGATCTGAGTCAAAGGCAGATGCTTAACCAACTGAGCCACCCAGTGCCCCACTTTCTGCCCTTTCTAAATGACTTCATGATACCTTGAAGCCTAAAGAATTTTCATTTTTGCTACATATTTTAAAATTCAATCCTTTTATTAAGATCAGTCTTAGAATTAACCTTTCTAGGTGATTTTTTTCCATGTGAATATGATGCCCTTTTGGTGTATATTATGGCATTTATTTCCTACAAATTATCTTAGATTATAAGTATAGACATTCTTTTTCATTCTAAAAATTCGTTGGACCCCTTTGCAATAAATTTCTACCCCACCATTCCCATACATAAAAAACTATTATCATGACATTTCTGCCTTCTCTAAAGTTTTGTATAAATGGAATTATAAAGTATGTGGCATTTTGTATTTGACTTTTCATTTCACATAAATGTTTTTGAGATTCGTTGATTTTAGATAATAAAAAAGTAAAATGAAATGGACCAGATAATTTCAAGTAATGTTAAAGGTTATAAAGAAAATAAAACAAGTTTAAAATTAGAGAATGTCTTTCTTACCACAGGAAAGACTGGTGTTTACTTCACACTAGATATCTGAGTAAACCTTTCTGAAGTAGGACATTTAAGTGGAGACATAAATAAGAAGTAGAACGTTGGGGCGCCTGGGCGGCTCAGTCTATTAAGTGCCCGACTCTTGATTTTGGCTCAGGTCACGATCTCAGGGTTGTGAGATTGAGCCCCACATTGGGCTCCATGCTGAATGTGGCGCCTGCTTAAGATTCTCTCTCTCCTCTCCCTCTGCCCCTCCCACTGCTCACTCTCTCTCAAAAAAAAAAAAAGAAAGAAAGAAAGAAAGAGAAAAAGAAAAAGAAGTAGAACGTCAAGTGAAAAACTGAGAACAGAATATTTCAGATAAAAGTAAAATAAGCATGAAGACTTTGAGTCAAGAACAAGGAATAAAAAGCAGGCTAGAGTGACTGGAGTATAATCAAACAGGTGGAGGTGCAATTAGGGGAAAATGCAATTAGAGCAGGAGACCAGGGCTTTCAAGAGGCATTAGAGACTATGGTATGGAATTTGGATTTTATGGGATGCAACTGGAAGATTTTAAGTGGGACGAGAGGAATGATCAGATTTATGTTTTATAAAATTGGTCAAGAACGGAAGCAAAGACTCTAGTTAGGCAACTGCTGAAATTGCCAAGGCAGAGTTCATGGCAGTTTTGACTGAGATAGTAGTGTAATTTGAAGGCAGAGTGGACAGTATTTTCTGATGTATTAGATTTGGAGATTAAGGAAAAACAAACAAACAAACAGGAATTAAGATATCTTCCAAGTTTTGGCTTGGGCAACCATGTAGATGAGAATAGCTGGGGAATAAACACTTGTTTTCTTTTGGTCATGTTATGTTTGATATCCAAGTGGAGATAAGTTAAAAAAAAAAAGATGTACTCTTTACAGAAATATTGTTTTATTTATGTCTATCAGATAAGAAAGAATTATTTTCTAGAAAAACGATTTTTAAATAAAATTAATAACTGAGCCAAATTTTTCTGCTATTTGTAATTATTTTTCTACTAATAGCTATAGTGAGAAAGATACTTATAATAACTGTGGGGCAGGTTTCATGCTTACTTTCAAATGCATCCTAAGGAATGTACATTGCCTACTAGGTACCCAGAGAACATGAGCAGGAAAATCCCAGTTATGTAGGAATTCTTGTTTTATTGACAAAAAATCAGAGCTTCCTAAAGGGAAAATTGATAAGAAAAATTAATCTTCACCACCTGAGTAAATTTTTTATGCATGCTTTTTATGCATGCTACTTTGCTATAATAGATCTGAATTAGAAGTATAAGGTATGTGCATTATCTGTCTGAGCCTAAATCCAGTTCCAACACCCAACATCTTGAGTTGTTCCAAGACAACTCAAGAAAGTAAAGGTCTGGATTTTTTTTTTCTTCAGTTTCTACAGTGCCAGCTGTCTCTTTCACTGACCAAGACTCACAAGATGGGAAAATATCCAAACATGATAAAAAGATCTTGATTTAGGGGCAAATGACCAGAGTCATGGGTGACACTAGGGTCTCCTTTATCTTTCTTGAAAATGTATTACTTTTCAGAATTATCTTGGATAATTTGATGCTAGGTGCTGCTAAAAAAACAAAACAAATAACAACATCAAAAAATAAGAGTAAGCAATAATTATTCCCTTGAAAGCTATCTCCATTGTGAAGAGATGAAAGTTCTGCATTCATTAGCAGAATAACCCTAAATTAAAGAGTTAGGCCTTTAAAATTTAGTCTAATAGAGGGAAACTTGATAAAGAACATCTTCAATATTTATAGCTAACATTAAACTTAATGATGGGAAACTAGATGTTTTCCCACTAAAATTAGTAACAAACCAAGAATGTTGCCTCTCATCATCCGTTTCAACATTGCACTAGCTAATGCAGTAAGATGAAAAAGGAAATAAAATGTATACAGATTGGGAAGGAAAAAAAAAATCGTTTGTAGATAACATGGTTAGAGAAAAATCCCAAAGAATCAGCAACGACAATAACAAACCATGGGAACAAAAGTGATTACACTAAGGTTGCAGGATATAAGATTAATATCCAAAAGTCAATTGGTTTTTTATAAGAGCAATTAAAAACTAGGGTTCAAAATTCAAAATAATATCATTCACAGTAGCACCAAAAAACTGAAGTACTTAGGTATAAATATAACAAAATATGTACAAGATCTATATGAGGAAAACTATAAAAATCTGATGAAATAAAAGATCTAAATAAGTGGACAGGTATTTCATGTTTCATAGATTAAAAAGACTATCGTTAAGATGCCAGCTTTCTCAACTTGATATATAGATTCAAAACAATCTCTATCAAAATCTCAGCAAGTTATTTTGTGGATTTCAGCAAACTGATTCTAGCTTATATGGAAAAGCCAAAGAATCAAAATAGCCAACAGAGTACTGAAGACCAAAGAGCAAAGTCAGAGGTATAATACCACCTGGCTTCAAGACATACTATAAGGTTTACAATAGTAAAGACAATGTGTTATGACAGAAATAATAGATTTTGCATGTATTTGTTTTGACACTATATTTTGTGATATATATTCCCTCAAAATAATGAAAATTGTTATCATTTTTACAAGTAAAAAAATAGTCTTCAAAAATGACTATATAGAATTGGGGCCCATATGAAAAATACAGGCTTAATGCATTTTTTTAATGAAGAATGAAAAACGAAATCAAAATCTTACAAGTTTGAAATGAAAACGTTCCAGAGCTTATTTACATAGAGATATGGAAAATTTCCATCATAATCACAATGTTGTGTTTTCTGACAGATTGCTATAAAGTTAGACTTTATAGTGCTTTGAGAAACAATGTCAAATATGCATTGCAAGAAATTGCTGAATGAGTCCTTCATTGCAGTTTATCAAGTGCCATTTTTTCACTGAACTATCTATTCCCAAGTCTACAATCAAAGAATGAAAACTTCCTTTAATAATTCATTTGCACTGTATATGAGACTATTTCGAATAGCCCTTGGCTTTCACCAATTACATAAACCATTGTCTATATTCCAATGCATCTGGTAGACATGTAATATAAATAAATAATGGAAGAGTCAATAAGGTATAAATAATAAGGAGACATAGTTCTTTCAGACTTGAAGTCTAGGTTTAAATTTTCCTTTCCTTGTTAATCTACAGAAACCTAGACACTAAATTTTAGAAAACAATTATATAAAGTAATAATTCTAGTACCAACCAGTGAGGCAGATCTCAAACCATCTGGTTTTCATACCTCCTTACACTCCTAAAAATTTTATTGAGAATCTCAAAGAGTTCTTTTTTCATTTGTTTTATGTCATTTAATATGAGGAATTACAGAGAATATTTAAAATGATTCATAAATTTATTTTAAAATAACAATAATAAACTCCTTTATTATTTATATAAATAATTACATTTTCCAAAACAAAGATAGTTAAAGAAAAAAAGCAGTACCATTTTCCATTTTGCAAGTCTCTTTATTGTTTGGCTAAATAAAAGAGAGCTGGATTCTTATATCTGTTTCTACATTCAACCTATTACTATTTTGTACCTCAAAAAGCCTGTGAAAAACTCACTGCATGCTCATGTAAGAATGAGAAGGGAAAAGGCAAATATCCTTGTGTTTTTTATGAATACAGTTTTGACTTCACCAACCCCTACAAAAGACTCATGGACAGCCAGTGGTCCCCAGACCAAACTGTGTGAACTACTGAACTAAGCTTTATTGAATACTTATATTGTGTTAGATGGAAGTGCTTCATGTGAATAATCTCATTTGAACATGAAGATGGAAATTGTGTCTGAAAAAGGAAGAGTGATCTTTGCAAGAGCCAAGTTCAATAAATATACCCCCATACTCCGCTCTGGCCACTGTTTCATTTCTTTCTTTCTATTCAGATACAAAACATGAAAATGTGTTCTCTGCCTGCTATTTTTACCTTTTCATTTCTTCCTCACTTTGGAACACACTGTAGTATGAACTCCACATTCCCCCACCACATAATTAACACTCAATTATATGCCAAATGCAACATTTCCAAGCTTCACAGGCAAAGTTACACTGATAATATTTCTGGGTTGTTATTCACCTATGTTACTTGAGCAGATACTTTAAAACTCTGCCATAATGTAATAGGAAGGGTCATGATTTTCATAATGTAAAATATGGGGCCATGATAGTATGAGGTTAAATGAAACACTTTTGGTCTGAAATGTGACCAAAATCAAAGATCATGATAGTAACACTCAGATGTTTGTGACTCACATAAGAAAGAAGTAATGGGGGATTCCTGGGTGGCTCAGCTTGTTAAGCATCTGCCTTCAGCTCAGGTCATGATCCCAGGATCCAGGGATTGAGTCCCACATGGAGCTCCCTGCTCAGTGGGGAGCTTGCTTCTCCCTCTCCCTCTGTCTGCCACTCCACCTGCTTGTACACGTTCTTGCTCTCTTTCTCTCTGTCAAATAAATAAATAAAATCTTAAAAAAAAAGAAGGAAGTAATAGGAAAATTAGAAATGAACAAACACTTCAGAAGGTCAATGGTTATAACCCACTGTGTTCTATCCCACTGAAGTCAGATCGCATCTCACTCTTTTTTACACTTGCAGGCTTTCCTGGTTGTGTGCCTAATCAAAAGGTTTATAATAAGTTTAGAGGTATAATATGAGTTTTCCATATAAAACAGTAATTTCTGAGAGAACCTAATGAGGACATTGGAGAAAAGGAATCTGCAACCTCGAACAAAGAGTGTATCATCATCTTAAATGTATGAGAAATATAAACATAGAAGGATGATTTCTTGGAGGTTATTAAGTTTGTCTACAAAAGTGTTAGGACAAACTCCAGATCTTGACTCTGACTCCAATAAATTATATATCCACTAATGTCTATTTCTATTTTTTGCAACATTCCCTTTCCTCATATGGTCATTATTGGGTATTTTTCTCTTTATACACCACACACACACACACACACACACACACACACACACACACACACTCCATTGACTCTGGGAAACTTATATGAAGGAAGTCTTACTCACTAGAAAATGATGTTACAACATTTCTCAAATTTACAGGGCATGGAACAAATCAGGAAAGAGGTCACTTTTCTATCATATAAATATAGAACTAATGTCCCACACATTCTGTATTCAGTTTGAATTAAAAGCAAGTTTGGCAGGCTTCCAAAGTTTGAGAATGCCATTTGTTTGGTACCTTGCCATACATTTATTACACTACTCAATAAATAAAAATCTAAGATAAGATTGTCATTTTAATGCATCAATGACAGCATAAAAATAGGGGAATCAAAAAGAAATATCTTTGTGGCATGATTTTAGGAGGTCTAATAGGAAAGATATTTTGAATCTCCTGGTCAACTAATTTTTTTTTTTTACAAGTGGGAAAACTGAGATATAAATAAAATGCTTAAGTTAAAAGAGTGATAGTTATTTAAATGGATACAAATGTGACTTTTCATGGCTATTGATATATGGCTTTATGATAGCACATTGAGATTCCTTGTAAACATTCTGCGAAATAATTCAATTCACCTACATTTTTAAAAGATGTTATTTGTTTATTTGATAAAAAGAGAGGGAGAGCATAAGCAGGGGGAGCAGCAGAGGGAGAGGGAGAAGCAGGCTCCCCGCTGAGCAGGGTGCCCAATGAGGGGCTCGATCCCAGGACCTGGAGATCATGACCTGAGCCAAATGCAGACACTTAACCAACTGAGCCACCCAGGGTGCCCTCACCTACTTTTTATTATACAGTTGGCAGGTAACAAGTTCCAGTCTGATTCAAAGAGAAATTCACATTCTAATTCCATAATCAAATACATTACCTGATGTGCTGCTATTTATAATTAACAAGGTGTTTTTGAATTTATCATCAGAGCATCCCTTTGGATACCTCAATTCTAAGATCTCATGACATCACATTTCACTGTGTGTAGATAATGCTTCAGTTAGTACTGAAAGTCAGTGTTTACTCAATAGATATTAAGTATTTGGTAACATAGAGAACTTACTGTTAGGTCAGTAAGATACAATTAGGCACCACTGGGAGGTTTCATACAAAGTTTACAGAACATTGGAGGCAGCAGTGATAACTTCAATATGTATTTAATATCTTGGGCCCTGAGATTAGTCATACCATGAGCACATTTCTATATGGATGAGGGAAGTTTTTGACCCACAAAATGGTGGACTACTTCACTAGTATTGTTTCTGCTTCACCAGTATCGGTTCACTTAATGTACAACACATCACAATGTTCAGTTCAGGTCTGAACTATCCAAATGATGAAACAGGTATTTGACTAATTCACATCTGCCCCCCTTCACAACATACCAAGACAAAATCCAAATAATCTCAGATAAAGAATAATCTGAATTTCTTTATTCAGAGTATCCATTGTTGATGCATAAACTCTTAGAAAATTTAGATCATTTGTATGCCTATGTTTTCTACTTTGACTATAGAGTTTAAATCTGAATGAAAATTTAACATAAAGACATATGAAATACTATATATTGTGTTAAAATGCATACTTAGTATTTTAATGTTATTTCTTTACTTCTGCAAAAATATGATTGTTATTCATTACTCAAAAATCAAAAGCATATTGGTACATTTTTATTAAAAATAATTGTGATTGGTATATGATCCTCTATAAAATATAGGGAATAGATCATATTTCATTGTAACATTATACTGTTGTGAAATGTATAGAGAATTCCAAACCAGTAAAAGAAGCCAAATAATATCTTTAGTGACGACAGTGATTGGACTTATTTATTTTTTTTTTTGGCCAAAGTTCTGAAAATAATAGCAATGAATTCAAATTCTGTATTACTTTTCATTCTCTACTCTAGGAACTACTTTTAAAATAGTGATATTAATAATTATATATTCATCATTCAAAGACTGAAAAATGCATTTCTGGATACTCTGGTATATAGTTACATTATTACCAGAATAAAGAATACATTTCATTCTATTACATAATACAAACTAACTCAACTCCAAGGTTTTGTTCACTATGCTGAATTTTTAATGATGGTGCAAAGCTGTGTTTTTACTCAGGTTGGGTGAAGGTCCATGGGCATATTAATCTATTCCTAAATGGCAGTATCCCTCCCACTTTATTCTAACTGATAGGTATAAAATCACACCTATTGTACTCATTGTATTCATGCGCAAATACATCAATTGGTCATAACTGAATTACCTAAAGCACATCTGACAAACCAAGCATTATTGTATACTTAAAAAGTAACAGGGACCAATGCCAGGGCTACAGTGAGACATGAATAAGGTGACAGGCTGCTAACTTCCTCTACTTAGGACATTTTTTCTTTCACACTTTCTCCTTTTATATCTTCTTCATATTTTACACCTTTCTTTTACATCTTCTTCAATACCAGGATCCGATGACCCCATTAAGCTCTGAAAACATGCCAATAAGGCAGATTTCATACCTAGAGCCGAACCTCTTAGTCTGTTTCTCCAATACCTATATGATTAGAATAACATAGACATTTTATGCCTCAGTACAATTGAATGATAAAGTGTAAATATTCAAAATAATAAATGTGGTAGATGGAAGCATGATCATCATTGTCTTTCATTTGAGTTTTATGACCAACCTGGTGGTTTCACACTGCAACAATATGACCACTGGAAAAGCAAAGTTTAATTTTCTGTTTCTAAGAGAAAATATCTGGGTTGGTGGTCCAGAAATATCACTTCATAAATTAATTCAGTAGGTGCTTTTTCTTTCAGTATCCAAGGTGTTTAATATATATATTGGAATGGATGACTATCTGCTTTATCTGTTGAATGACTCAGGTAATGATAACCATGTATGTTTGCTTTCTGTACACCAACAGTTATCAGCTGGGTGACTTAGTATTAACATCTTATCCTAGTAACTAATAGCTACCTCCTAGCTGGAGACATCTCTTTTGAAATTTAAACCCACTCAAATTTAATCAACAGTTGGGCAAAAGCCAAATTTAACTCATGAAAACAAAAGATGTGAAACATAGTTTAGTCAAAATCCCTGTGGCATTCCTCCTCTTGATTTACTGTCTCTGATATACGCCAGTACTCTTCGTCACTGACCACAATCACAGGTCTGGCCATCAGAATTAACAGAAACCTCAAAAGAAGAAAAAAATCAATTCCATTTACAGAAATAGAAGTTGGGGAGTTAGGATAAGGCAGTGACTAGTTCTGGTCCAACAGGTTAAGAGAAAAGTTAGCATTTCTAGAATTTAAAAGTATAAATCAATGAATCCAGGATTAACTGCTGTTTCCAAAAGCCAAACATGTAAGAGCTTATGTAGGAAGCGATGCATATATTAATTTTAAAGAGAACTTTTAATTGAAGTATAACATACATATAGAAAAATACATAAACCACAACTATATAGCCTAAAGAATTTCAGCAAAAATGTAATTAGCACCTGGGTCAAGAAATTAAACATTATCATCAGTCCAGAAACTGTGCACCCTTTCAAGGTCACCAATTCCTGAAGAGTAACAATAATCCTGATTTCTAAGCTGTGATTTTTTAAGATAGTTGGTTTTGTGCATGTTGTTTTTCTAAATTCAAGGGTATCTGGTGGGGACTCCATTTTATTTGATGTTAATACGTGTTAACTAATTTAAACTCAACTAGTGTAACTAGTGGAGGGATTGATAGATATCCTAATGCTTCAGAAAACCAGAGTTAGAAAAAAATATTTTAAACAAAACTTATGATTCCATTGATGTATAATATGTATTAAAGCACATTTTGGGGAACATAAGTGGAAAAGAGAAAATCTGCTGATCTTTCTTCCAATTGATGTCCCAGATATTAGTACTGTATGTCTTGAATTGATTAAGAATTAGTGCTATAAAGTCAGACATGACTTCAACTATTGACTTTGTCACTTGCTAGGTATTTGATATTAAACAGATACACTTCCTCAATCTATATAATTCACAATGTTTATAGAATTTAAAGGAGGTAATGTCAAAAATAGTTATCTTGATTCTGGGATATAGTAAGTTCCCAATAAATTATAAATATAATCCACACCCTTTGATTGGAGTATGTCATTTCAAGGAAGCAATCCTAATAATATAATACAAAATACAGGAAAGCTTTATGCACAAAATCATCATAATAATGATATTTGTAGAAAAAATAGATATAGTAGACAAGTTTATTCAGGATTAAAAATAAAATGGACTGGAAAAACACATCCTAAATTTGCAAAACATCATATGAAAATATTGTGAGATAAAAATGGTTTGAATAGAATTTTGTTCCTCCCTATAATATTACAACATTGAGCAAATATTGAAAGATATATCTTTTCCTAATTAACACTGACAGCCCTGGCCTTTTAACTGTTCACTACTTTTAAACAGTATTTTGAAATAAATAAAAGTCACTATTATTTTTAAATGATTGGGATCATTGGTCTTGGGGTGAAAAACTGTATGCAACTTGAATGAAACTTGGACGGTCTCTTCAACAAATGGTGTTGGGAAAACCAGACAGCAAAATGCAAAAGAATGAAACTGGACCATTTTCATACAACATACACAAAAATAAACTCAAAATGGATGAAAAACTTAAATGTGAGAAAGGAAACCATTAAAATGCTAAGGAGAACACAGGCAGGAACCTCTTTGACATAGGCTTTAGCAAGCTCCTTACTAGAAATATCTCCCAAGGCAAGGGAAACAAGAGCAAAAATAAACTATTGGGACTACATCAAAATAAAAAACTTCTGCACAGCAAAGGAAACCATCAACAAATCTAAAAGGCAACCTATGGAAGGTATTTGCACATGACATATCTGATAAAAGGTTAGTATATAAAATATATAAAGAACTTATCAAACTCAACACCCAAAACACAAATAATCCAGTTAAAAAATGGGCAGAAGACATGAATAGACATTTTTTCAAAGAAGACATACAGATGGCCAACAGACACATGAAAAGATGCTCAACATCACTTGTCATCAGGGAAATAGAGATCAAAACTATAATAAGATATCATCTTACACCAGTCAAAAGGCTAAAATTAACAACACAGGAAACAACAGTTTTTGGTGAGGATGTGGAGAAAGAGGAACCTCTTACACTATTGGTGGGAATGCAAATTGGTGCAGCCACTCTGGAGAACAATATGGAGGTTCCTCAAAAAGTGAAAAATAGAATTACCACATGATCCAGCAATTGCACTATTAGATATTTACCCAAAGGATACAAAAATACTAATTCAAAGGGATACATGCATCCTGATGTTTTTAGCAGCATTATCTACAATAGCCAAATCATGGAAAGAGCCCAAGTGTCCATCAACTAGTGGACTATTGGAATATTACTCAGCCATAAAAAAGAATGAAATCTCGCCATTTGCAAAGATATGGATGGAGCTAGTGAGTATTATGCTAAATGAAATAAGTCAGAGAAAGACAAATACCATACGATTTCATTCATATGTGGAATTTAAGAAACAAAACAAATGAGCAAAAGGGGGGGGGAAAGAGGGAGGCAAACCAAGAAACAGACTCTTAACTCTAGAGAATAAACTGATGGTTACCAAAGAGGAGGGGAGGATGGGTGAAAGAGGTGATGGGGATTAAGCACTTGCTGTGGTGAGCACCAGATGTTGTATGGAAGTGATGAATCCCTGAATTGTATATTTGAAACTAATATTACACTGTATGTTAACTAGCTGGAACTTAAATAAAAACTTGGAAAGTAAAAAAAAAAAAAAGAATGTTAATCTCATCCTGATCATGGTAACCTTAGTTATTGAGCTTCGACTCTAAGCTATATCCATCTCACAAGTATGAACAAGAGGTTCAGAAAAATATATGTCTCATAACAATAGCTTTATTATATTTTAATTATATATTTCAGTTACTCTTTGACATATTCAGCTCAAATAAATGGGTGATTCTATTCTAAAAAAAAAAAAAAAATCATATGGTCCAGGAAACAAGAAAGGGAAGGGGTAGAAGATTCTAGTTTTGATAAAGAAGTGAATAAGTGTTTTCAATTTTTTGCTTCTAAATAAGCACTGGTCAGAGCACTATTTATTGTAACCAAGATGCTTGCATTTAATTTTAGAGATTCTGATGTCGATTTCTAACTTCATGCTCATTTTTACAAAACAACAGAACACAAACTTCATTTGTTTCACATTTTTTTAAATTGTGTGAAGGATTTTAATCTTTTAAGATTTTCCTTTAATCCTTCACACCATTTCCTCTCCTTTATAACCCTGACAAAACTGTTGTCTAACAGAAAGTTGTTTATCAATAGATTTTGAGAACTGTACTGAATTATTCCTTGGATGTCCATTTTGGTCAAGCACAAAATTCAAATATTCATAATTAAAGTAGAGCCAAACTATGATTTTTGTTTTTATCAGTGATTCATTCATTCTTCCAGCAAACACTGAATGACCATCATATAATCCAAGGCCCTGGGCTAGAGGAATTGGTAAAGCTAAGAAAATCGACATTCTGTCTTGGCTAGTTGAGCCTTGGGTGGTTTTTATATAGAATACATAAAGCCACTGCTTAGTGATTTAATGAGGCAGAGCCTAAATTACTGCCTACATGTAAAGGCCTGCCTTCACAGTTGACGAGAAGGCCATTGGGAGGTCAACCTAGCTATTTTGTTTGTATTAATGAACAACTTAGATACAATTCATTGCTTAGCCCTGCATGTTATGACAAAAATAAAATTTAAAAATCTCAAAGGTTGACTCAAAGTTATGTGTTAGGGTCTCGGGAAAATACTTGAACTATATCATGTCAGTCTTGGTGCCTTGCTACCACTTACGCTGTATATAAACATCATTTACTTTTCTCTTACTCCAAAATCCTTGAAACGAAAATAAAATGTATTTGTAGGAAATGTATTTCTGTGAATTTTTAAGATAGTATTTGTAGTTAACACTTTCACTAATAAAGCTTTCCTTATGTCAATAACAACAACATCCAAAGAATATAATACCAGACCACCTTTTCAAACAAAAGGGAAAATAGTGTTCTGTGTTAGTTTGATAAATACATTAACATACTTCAAAGACTTCTGTGTCATGTTGATCAGATGAATTATAACTAAAAGTGGTATCAAGATACCCTCCACTCTTTAACAATACAGAGATAGAATTTTTTAAAATTGTCACGTTAGTAGATAATTTAAAAGAGAACAGGTAACATGATTGGTAATGACATAGAGGAATTTATGCTTGGGAGAATCAGCTAATTTTGTTGACTGTATAAATTCTTAGTATTTTCCCAAAAGTGATATTCTGTGTATTTAATCATTCAGAGCAATATATAGGAAGATAAATAAAATAAATATATATAATATTAAAAGTATGTAAAAAGTGTATAAACCTCACAAAATGAAATGATCAAACTATCCTGTTAAAGACTTAGAATCCTAGACATGGAGAAGACGTCCCTGTCGAGAGTCAAAGTCAATCCTTACATAATTTGAGAGAAGTAGCAATGATGTTGTGTGTCAAAATTTTCAAGATTCTACAGTAATTATAAATATTAAATGATTTTTTTCCTTTTAATGACTTTATTAGTATGGTGACAAAATTGACATCTATAGTACATTGATAATGTAGCTGAATACAAATATTTGAAATAAGTAACTTACGTAAGTGTGGCAGGTTTTAAAATGTCAACTCTGCATGACCATGCATTTCCCATGCTTTGCATGTATACCCCCAAATCGCAAAATTCAATGTGTCTTTGTCCCGTGTCTCTGTGTACACCTCAGCTAGGCTGGGTCGGGAGCTGTTGTGCCATTTTGCAGACCCAGATTTTCAAGAACAACAACAGTGTTGAACTCAGGCATTCCGTGGAGCATGGTGGCAACATTGGGTTTTGTTTGGTTCAGGTAAAAATGCAAATACCCACAATTGCTTGTGTGAGCCACCTGATTCCCTGGGGCTTGGGCTAAGCACAAAGGGTATTTTGCTACCCCTGCATTAGGCCAGCAGTTTCTGTACCTGTGTTTCCTCCCTGGAGGAAAAGTCTAGAATGCTGTTGGTGAAACAGCTGGAAACAAGGTGAGATTCATAGTAACATTTTTCATGAAAGGTATTAATAGCTGTCAATTAATCCAGGGGTTGTAATCATTCTTAACATATATCATGCAGGAATTTAGATCATCTGTTTTCATTTTTATAAATGTAGATATTCCAATGTCAGTGAAGCTTATGTAGATACCTAAGAACTGTTAACAGTGCTTATCTCTTTTTTTTTTTTTTTTAAGGATTTTTATTTATTTATTGAGAGCGAGAGAGAATCATAGAGAGAGAGCATGAGAGGGAGGAGGGTCAGAGGGAGAAGCAGGCTCCCCGCTGAGCAGGGAGCCCGATGCGGGACTCGATCCCAGGACTCCAGGATCATGACCTGAGCCAAAGGCAGTCGCTTAACCAACTGAGCCACCCAGGCGCCCAACAGTGCTTATCTCTAAAGGGTGGCATGTATTGGGGAAGGATGAAGAAAGGAGATAACATTTATAGAGAGTATTCATGTCCTGTTTCACATGGGTAATTTCTTATTTTAAAACACAAGGTTGAATATTCAAGAGGACTCTGAGTAAAAGAAATGCCAGTCATTGAACCTTTCGGAGTTTAGATGTCTTTTCTCTTCTGTTTTTAATTGTCATTTCCTGATCTTTTTTTCCGTTTGGCACATAAACCTGTCCTGCTGCCATCTGTGGAGACCACTGTCTGATTGTGGGTATCACCTTCTGCCCGTGGATGTCACCACTGGTGTAATCTAGTCATGAGGATGGAATGTTTACACGGTTTCTGTTTCATCTCCGATCATCTCTAACTGCTGTATACAACACAATTTCCTTTTCATTAAAACCATGAATTATACATGAGAGTGATTAGTATGAGATGATAATCATGTACACATTTACATTCAATACATGGCTTACAAGTAATCCCAGGGTGGAAAAACAAGGATGATGGACAGAAATCATGATGCAAGCTGAGGAACTGGATGCTAAAAAGACCATTATTTGTTGACAACTATTCATCACTTGGCTGGATAATAACAGAATGCATCACTTTCCAAGTCATTCAATATTTGCAGTAGGTAGAGGGGAAGAGATGGGCTTGTGTCCCTAAGTTTGGTAACAGCCACATTTGAAAGCTGACCTCTCAACTTAATGTCTTTAGAATGAAAACCAGAAGGAAGTGTGGGCCTTTGCAAAGGTGTGCTTTACTGGGACCAGTGAGGAGGGATGGATTTGCCTACAAAGAATTAATCGTATTCATTAAAGAAAGGGCACATTGCATGGCACTGAATATTCAGCAGCAGACTGAGAGAGAAAAAGGACAGGTTCTGGAACAAGTCTGCCATTAACCAGCCATGGGGGGTTGAGCTACCTCAAGCCTCAGTTACCCCATTTGTAGAAGGAGGTGCTTGGTCACTATGGTCTGTAAGGACCTCCCACCTCTGAGCTCTTCATTATGTATGTCTGTGACAAACGTGTGAATCCTGCTTAGTGACTGGTGCTCACGCTTGGGTTGTGACCTCCTCCCAATGTCAGAACAAGATTGAAATACTCCTTTTCTGATCTTCTTTCTTCTCAATCTTGCACCTGTTTTCAGTATTTTAGTAACTACACTCCCACTCTGGCTCTACTACTTTGTGTCTACTGAAAGAATAATTCACCCTGAGGAACTACTAGACAAATGTGTCACCCCTCTCAGTGTGCATTGATTTTTCCAAAGAGCAGGTGGAAAGGCAATGCATGACCCCCAGAAGTGAGTGCTCAGTGCAAGGAAGTCAGGCATCAGAGGCAGAAGGTGGGGAGATGTTTTTGAGAGGGGACCTCCCAGAAGGCTAGTCCACTACCATAAATCCATTTGCCCTTGTTTCTTCTACATTCTCTCTCAGAGGCTGAATCATTCCTCCACTGGTTTAGCAGTGACCAATATTTATATAGTCACAATAATGTAAACAGCAATCTCTATAGATATAATAGTGGGGGAATGGGGAAAAGCAGAGGTTGTATGAGAGTTGAAGCTTCACCCACTATATTAAAAAGTCAATAGGTAAAGTTTAAATTTGGTAAATATAAAATAGTAGCATTCATTAATTAATTTAAGAGAGATTTATTAAATACCTATCATGTATCTGGCATTATACAGTCACTGGGGTTACAAGTGAATACACAAAAATTCTTGCCTTCATGAAACTTACACACGGGTATGGGAAAGAGATTACTCAAGAGAAAGAAATAAAATACATGATGTATTAGGTAGTGATGAGTGCAGGAAATAATGATGTGAAGCATCACCTCAGTAAGGGCCACTTGCTATTTTAGCTAGAAAGGAAAGCCTTCATAGAGATAGTAAATTTGGGGTGAAAACCTTGAGGAGGTAAGGTAGTGAGTATGGGGAAGAGCATCTTAGGCACAGGAGAAAGGTAGCACAAAGGTTTGAAAGTGGAAGCATCTTGGTTTGTTCAGGAAAGCAGCCCACCTGGTACGTTTGATAAACACCATGCCTCAGATGTTTGAAGAACAGCAAGGAAGCCACCACACTGTAGAAAAATGAGTGAAGGGGAGAAATAGGTAGTGAGGTCAGAGAATTGAGGGGTCTTGTGCAATTTAAGAATATTAAGGTGAATATCAGAAGAAACCACACACACACAAATAATCATATGTAGCCATTAGAAAGTATTAGAATTTATATGTACAAAACCTAATGTGGAGACAGGAACTTGAGAAAGGAAAGTCCCTGGGAGTATTCCACATTTCATTTATGATATAGGGCAACAAGAAAAGCATTCTATGCTGGGAAAGAGTCTGGGATTTAAAAAATACATAATATCCATCTATTAATGAGAATAGGTATTTGGCTCAAAAACCTTGAAATAAATCTACACTGGGGCCAAATCTGATGACTAACCAATGAAAGAAAAGCTAATACTTGCAAATTGGAAAGCCCAGTTTTATATGTGTAAATAAATACAGAATGACTTCAAGTTGACATTGCAAATAAAGTTAAAACCTCCAATGTTATCCATATTTTGTTCTCTTCTCCTTTGAGATATATGGAAGAATTACTTTTCTCAGCCACCTCTGCGGGTGGGGGGCAAAATATATAAGTAGTCCTAAGCAATGGTTCAGAGGCAGAAGTCAAATGTATTTTGTCCAGGCTCTAGTGTTGAATTGCCTTGCATGTTACTCTTCCCCTGCTATTCTGACCAGAGAAACATATCAAAATGGAGCCTCAGTCGTCTTGTGTTATTAAGTGTCCACGATAGACTGATTTCCTCTGATGCCCATGTTAGACATGTATGATGAGAAATAAAAGTAAACCTTTATTATTTCAGTCTACTAAAATTTGGGGGTTGGTAGTTAACACAGCAAACCCTGGCCTGTTCTGACTGATCCAGCAAACCATATTGTGTGGGGTCCTATTAATTTTACATTGTCAATGTGAATGCTTTTAGAAAAGGAGATAAAAGATTTTTACCCTTTAGAAAATATAATTCTGATTGACTGAGAGTAGCAAATGTTAGTATATATCTAAGCGCCCAATAATAGAACTAAAACACAGGCATTGATGAGTTACTACTAAATTAGTAATTCAATGTGAAATATTTCCTTATTCATTCTTGGTAGGATTATAATATCATTTCCCCTTCTTCCTGATGTTTAACAGTATTGGCTTTTGTAAATAAATAATTAAAATGGACTCTTTGGATGAAACTGCCAAACAGAGTCGCTGGCCTCCAGAGAGCAGAATGCTAAGAACGATCTCAGAAGTAACACTTAAATACAGAAGAAATAAAAATTGAAGAAAGTAATGCAGATACCCTAGATAACTCAGCATTGCTAAAGCTCATAAAATAGAAAACCCTATAGAATTCATAATTTTCAAATTTATTTTGTAAAGTTTCACTGAAGTCTTATTTTTAAGAGAGTTGAATTTATTAATCTGTATGCTTTCCAAAACAAAGAAACACAGAGTGCGCTGCTAACTTGAGGATGACGTTCCACATATTTCAAAGGTTTTGAACTTTTTTTTTTAAGATTTTATTTATTTATTTGACAGAGAGAGAGATAGAGCAGGAACACAAGCAGGGGGAGTGGGAGAGGGAGAAGTAGGCTTCCTGCTGAGCAGAGAGCCCGATGTGGGACTCGATCCCAGGACGCTGGGATCATGACCTGAGGCAGACGCTTAACAACTGAGCCACCCAGGTGCCCAAAGGTTTTGAACTTAAGCAAGAATATTTATTGAAAAATATTCTTTTCTATTTGGATTGAAGTATGAAATAATTATCTGTAAAACCAATAAGTCCAAGAGAATTGACTCAGGATGAAGCTTCTCTTATTTAACGCTGTCCATATTTTAAGCCCTGTTGATGGTTATTTTCCAACGTCCATTAGTATCCTAGAGAAGAACTGCAAATGGATTTTATGATTTAGGCCTGCGTTTCAGGAATGGTCTATTTAATGGAGAAATGAAGTGTTGAGGATTACTACCTGAACGATGCCCTCCAGATTACTGAATGTTAAAAGTTTTTGTTTAGAGGTAGATTCTGGCACTCACAAGAAGGCATTATTTTTTCTGATTGAGTACTAATGATATTGTATAAATTTATTCAAATGGAAATATAAGCCAGAAAACTCTGATTATTTAAGCCTCCTCTTTTACATACCAAAGAACTAACATCCATCCACTGGTGCATTCATTCATTCATTCATTTAGAGGCAAGTATTAACTAAGTGATAAATGAAAAATGACACACCAGGCTCAAGTGATACAGAAATCAAAAATGCGGTTCCTGCCCTAAAGGAACGCACTCTTTGGGGAATCTATCAAACAGCAAATACCAAAGTGGATGAGAGCAGGGACTCTGGAGTCCTATAGACATAACTGGATTCAAATCCCTCTCTGATTTGTCAATTACTAGTTGTGTGACTTTTGGGAAGTTTTTCCTTGTCAATGAAATGTAGATTACATTATACTCTGTTGTTCGGATTACATTAGATAATACATAATAATAGTATGTGTGCATGTATATATATAAGAAAAATCACATACTTGAATTTGATATATGGTGATGAATATGGCAATATACTTACTTTTCTTAACGTGAGAGCTGTTACAAAAGCAGGGATGATGAGGGGCACCTTACTCAGTCGGAAGCTGTGGGAATGGGGTTGGCAAGGTGCACACAGAAACTGACAGTTGGGTCAAAGCTTGAGACCCAAGGAGAACTGAGAGAGCTGAGCTGTGGAGAGAAGTCAGAGGGTATGATGTGTGCAAAGGTGCAGAGAAAGGAAACTGTGGGGCATTTAATGAACCGCAAGTGTTTAGTATAGAGAGTGTTCTTATGAAATTAGTGGGAGATAAAGCTGGAGAAATGGAAAGTGATTTGAATTTCTTTCTGAGTGATGTATCATTTATCCTAAAGAGGGTAGCCATCCAAGAAACATGAGTGAAATAATTGGACATGTAATCTTTGCTTCATACAACTAGCAAAATCAAGCCCTCTTAGTGTTTCAGAGGTGCTGAAATGAATTAGAACACAATTAACAATTCAGTATCGGAGAATTACCCTTCAATATCAACATACAAATGGAGCCTTTATATAAGTACATGTGCAATTAAGGATACACTTTTCACTTTAGGAAAATAATAGCAGAGTTTATAATACAAATTAAATATACAGTATTTATTCAGCATGTGTTTGGAGGATTAACCTGTGACCGGTACTATGCTAGAGTCTTCAGTGATAAACACAAAAGCCTATTTCCTTCTTTTTTTTTTAAGATTTTATTTATTTATTTATTTGAGAGAAAGACAGAGAAAGAGAGAGAGAGAAAGAGCTCAAGTGATCAGGGAGAGGGGCAGAGGGAGAGAGAGAATCCTCAGGCAGACTCCCCGCTGACACAGCCTCAATCTCATGACCTGAGCTGAAACCAAGAGTGGGATGTTTAACGGATAGAGCCACCCAGGTGCCCCTAAAGCCTGTTTCCTTTTTTTTTTTTTTAAAGATTTTATTTATTTATTTGACAGAGAAAGACACAGCGAGAGAGGGAAAACAAGCGGGGGAGTGGGAGAGGGAGAAGCAGGCTTCCCGCTGAGCAGGGAGCCTGATGTGGGGCTCGATCTCACAACCCTGGGATCATGACCTGAGCCGAAGGCAGACGCTTAACGGCTGAGCCACCCAGGCGCCCCTACCTGTTTCCTATTTTTAAAGAAGCTTACAGTCCGAGTGGGTGAAATAAATAAGAAAGTAATAAACACTTCATGTTACCAGTGATCTAACAGGAGTTTATGAAGTGAATTAGAGGCATGGGGAAATGAGTGACTAAAATCTCTTAGGCAAGACCAAGGTCAGAAGGACCAAAAAGGAGGCTATTGCAATGGCTGCAGTTAGATTATGATGGCTTGAACCATAACAATGGCACTGTGGATGGGGACAAGGGACAGACAGACACCAGCTGTACTGATAACTCACTGCATAAGAGCATAAGGAGGACCCCAGGTTTCACTGTAGGACCCTAGTGTAGGCAACTGGAAATCAGTGTTCAAAAGCAGAAGAGCTAAGCACAAGAATCACTGTTTGAAGAGTTTAGATTTAGAAGTCACTTTGTGTCATGCCCATCACTGACCCCTCCTTCTCACCATTCCATCTTATCCTAGCTGGGCTTCACTTTGGAAGACCCGCTTGTATGTGTGGTCTTAAGCCCATACTTCCATAAGGGATAATAGGTGATTCAAATCTTTGCTTCTTAACTTTGCTGTGGGATCTATAAAATATTTCCTTACTAATGAGATCCCATATTTGAAGTAAAACAAAATGTCAGATTTATCTGTGAAAGTGGTGTCGCACACACGGAAGACTACAATAAAGGCATCAGAATACTGTGGGAGTTGAAGGCACCGTACGAGAGACCTGAGGTTTCTCTCCCAAATTCGGAAGTGCCCTCAGGTGGACATCCTCCACTGTGGATTTCAGTGGGATCTGTCTGTCATCACAGTTACCTTGTGGCTGCTGAAAGTCTGGTGATTTCTTTTTTGGGTGGAAAGTTTATCCCACTCAAAGACAAATGGGCAGTGACATTTCTTCCCAATTGGAAGTGTATAAGCTCAGTGTGAACAGCTGTTGGAACAACTGTGGGTGAAAATTTTGCTTGATAGGAAACAGCCTTGATGAGCACACATGGTCACACTGCCTTCAGACTATAGGCCCATCTGTTCGGCTGGCTGAGCACCCGCTCACTTGCTAGTCAGACTTTAGGACATACAACGCCTCAGTCAGCGAGTTCCGGTTCCTCTCCTGCCACAGCACTGCCCCCTGGATGTTAGATGCTCCTTTACCACCGGTAAGTGGCAAATGGTTGCATCAGATTTCAATCCCTCTTCTTACTAGCTCATCAAAAAATAAAAAAATAAATAAAAATAAAAATTTTACGGAAGGCATATAGTATAGAAAGCCAGAATATATTCAATCTGTTACTGGCTTTTATTTTTCCGGTTTCTTCTATTCCCTCCAAGGATGAGAGAGGGTCAGCAGAGCATGCCATGATCACTTATATCAATCACTGCATGTTGATGCTTATTTGGTTTTCATAAGGAATAATTTCCTGACAGGTTCCCCCTTTTCACAAAGAAAATCAAATAAAATACACGATAGGAGTAGGGAAACTTTTATTTTCTTATTATTTTTCACTTTTTGTTTCCTTGGTCTTTTATTTCTATTTCTTCTTTCTCAACCCTTTTGACCCTCTTCTTTACTTTTTTCATAACCTTACGATTCCAGTTTACTTTTCCCATCCACTGTACTGGACCTAGCCATGCGTTGTAGGTCCCTAACCTTCTTCAGTTTCCTGTGGAGCCTGCAGTCTCTCCACACTGTGTGTTCCTCTAATGATTTCCTTCTTTCTTAATTGAGTCTCCAGTTTGCCTTGTCACTGATCCCTGTTCATCTTCCAGAAGTTTGAATTCTTGATGGTCTCAGTCCTTTTGCAAGCAGTCTCCTTTTAGTTGATCACTTTCTACTAACTCAGAGAGAAACAATGGTATATTCTCTTATAATTCTTTTCTTCTATTCTTCTGATTAGCTGAGTTCCATCTGACACTCAGGATAGGGAATAAGGCTCAAAGGGAACTTAACTCTAAACAAGTAAATTTCTCTGCAGAAACACATTAATGTGCTCTCCATAAACCCATTTGCCTGAGAGGCTGGTCTATGTAAATCTCTGTCATTTGGGGTCTGTGAGCATCACAGGAACCTCAGGCCAGAAATGCCAAGTTTCAGAAATTTATAACATGTAAGATGAAGTGTGAGCATAAGGTGAGCTTATATTCATTACTTTTCTTTTCCCCTTCTTTCTGGCTGTGTGTCCTCTTTCCCTTCCATCCCACACCAGGGTGGCAAAATCAAGAGATGGGGCACTTCTGAGGGACAGTGAATGTAAATATGGAACAAAAATTGTCACCTCCCTGTCTTGTGCAAACAGCAAATCACCCTGGCTTCACAGAAACTTACGTAGATTGTGTAATTGTGTTTGTTGTTGTTACAGCTTTTCAATTAAAGAAGTAGGTAGCAAAACTTAATATATTGCATTCACTGCTTCAATAACTGCTTATCAAGTAGACAAATTTGTGAAAGGTAATGTTCTAGCCACCGGGAAAAGGTGAGCAAAACTTTAGAAATGATGTGTCAGAAAATGCAATTAAAGTTACATTCCTGTTTAACCAACATATTAAGTTTAATAAATCCCTTAAATGCCAAATATTGAAAGTGTTATTATATTTAGAAATAATTAAGCCCTACTAAGAATAAAAATACTTAATTTTAAAAATTAATTATTTTAAACATTGAGGTATAAGTGACATATAATGATTATACAAGTTTAAGGTATATGATGTATTGAATTCATACATTTATAGATTGCAATAGAATTACCACTGTATCTTTAGCTAGTATCTCTATCATATCACATAATTAGCATTTCTTTTTTTGTGGTGAGAAAATTTAAGATCTAGTCTCTTTGAACTCCTGTTCGAAGTTTACAATGCAGTATTATTGACTGTAATCACTGCTGTGCATTTGCTCTCAGAACTTACTCATCTTCTAACTCCAAGTTTGTATCCTTAGACAACATCTCCCCAATTCCCCCAGTCCCCAGGCCCCTGGTACCTCTGTTCTACTCTCTGTTTCTACAAGTTCAGCTTTTTTAGTCTCCACATGTAAATGATACATTACAGTATTTGTCTTTTGCTGTCTGGCTTCTTAATGAGAATTAAGCTTACTGCCATCATGGTCCATCCATGTTGTTGCAAATAGCAGGATTTCCTTCTATTTTTATGGCTAAATAATATTCCATTACATATATTTATATACATACACACCGAAACTTCTTTATCCATTTATCTGACACTTAGGTTCCTTCCATATCTTGGTTATTGTGAATAACGCTATAATAAACACGGGAATATATATATCACCTTGTAAACCTGCTTTCATTTTCTTTGGGTATATGCCAAGAAGTGGGATGGCTGGGTAATACTGTAGTTGTATTAAAAAGTCTTAATAGTTTTGAGAGCTAACTATTGGTGCTAGGCTCAGAATAATACAATGAGGTGAGTTGCTATATTAAATACCATTTTGAAGGAAATTGGAACTCAGGAAAGTGAAGTGGCTTGCCCATGGCTAGTAAGGGATTGGGAAAGCAGTCTTGACATAGCCATGTAATTTCTATACTTTTGTTTTGGTAATATAAAGGGATTTTCTTTTTATCTAGTTTTGGTCACTCTGGGTACAGAAAAATCTTAGTCTGTGCTAATGTAAGTATTAAAATTCAATTTAAATCATTGTCATTATAATGTGAAATGGTCCCTTGATTATGTTCTACAAGATGTTGACTGCTTTAATACTTCATTTGGGAATTGCTCCAGACATCTTTCTTCCCATTGCAAATGCTCTTTTGGCAAACTGTCTGTTCCAGCAAACTTAAGAGCATTTTAAACCTATTTTAGTGAGAAGAATTTCCTTAAGATGACCTGAACTGAGAGCTAGTTCAGATAGAAAGCTGAACCCTATGACAATTCTTATAAAATTGCATTAAGTGCTATAGTCCAAGACATTCTATCTCTTTTGCAGAATCTGCTGATCTAAGTTTCTTCTTCTCTATTCCCATCCCCATATCTAGCCTAAAGAATTAATAGCTTTGTCTCACTTAAAAGCATTCAGAGCCATCTATCACCAACATGAAAGACTGTTTAGAATCCCCAAGATTTCTGCATTATGATAGGATTAAGTAGGTTAGACATTCAAGTTTGACATTATATATTAACATTTTGCCATTTGGCATTATTCTAGTTTATTTTATTGACAATAAGCATACCAAGTAGATCAAAAAGTAAACAATTTAGATAGCATCACTATTTTGGTCACATTATACCAAATATTGTGTCCTTTGTGAAAACACTTAAAGGAGAGAATTTGCAGTATTCATCCCATTCATGAGCATCATTTAATTTGATTTTAAATTAGTGCAAGTTATTTATATTTTTTCATCAAATCTTGATGTCCTATTCTATTCATTTGGTCATTATCACATATACCCAAATGCAAGTAAATGACATGGAGAGAGAACTGTATTGATGGCAGTGGGTTATGTTTGGAATCACAGAATATGTTAAGAGGACCATGCTGGAGGGTATAGTATAGAGTATGTTGATTAACAAGTCCCAATGTGCATATAACGTTTCATTGATTCTTTGTTCATAACAGAGTCATACCGTTTTTACATCACTATTTCGCAGAACAAGGTAAAACACAAGTATGTAGTCATTAAACGATGTCAATTCATATAAAAAGCCCAAACTTCCATATTTTTTGAAGTTAGTGTCAGGCAGAGAACCCAGGTCCACATATTTTTCCAGAATGAAAATAGTACCACCTCATCTGAAATGCAGAGCATGACTCTTTATATAAGCCCTCAAACTTAATAAAAAACAACATCCTTCTGCCTATGTTATGAAGATCTCCAAAGAATTATTATATGTAATCAAACACATGATACACAAATCTTCTTTAATATAATTAATTATATGCATACATAACATATGTGCAATATATGTATGTGCAATATAAAATAATATATATGCATACATATGTGTGATAGATGTGAAATGATATATTCATAATATTTGTCTTAATGTTGCTGTGAATTTATGCTCTTTGGTAAATTCTAAAAGTTATAAAAGCTCTTTTCATAATATTTATACTTGTGTACTTGTGTGTAAAATTTAATAGATGATCTCTGCAGAGATCTAATGACTTAAATTATATCCCTGTTGCCTTCAAACAAAGTAAAACTTCCAGAACGGTATTTTTAAAATGTAGGACCCCCATCCCTTCAGATTTGAAAGACCTGAAATATTTATACAGTATTTTCTGTGCATCTTATAAGTTAGAATATGAAAGTATTTGGTGTGCTTTAATATATACCAAACAAAATATGGCAATCCTCCTATTTTCAAGCTAAAAATTGTTAGGCAGGAGCTTGTGGAAAGAACAAAATGAGTTTGAGAGAAAGGGTCACTTTGAGAGTGTGAGGTTGTTAAGAAGCTGATGGGAAAAGGACAAGAGCTGAACTGTATTGATGTTACTTAGGTGACAATGGTTGGAGGTTGACAATGTGAAGATGAACAGGAAGATCAAGGCAAGAGGTAACATTGCTTATTTGGAATGCAAAATTGGTGGCTACCTAAACAACTGCTAGATAAATCAACATGAAAACATTCTTCCCAAGAATATAAAAGTTAGAACAAGAGGCTTTTATGAAAGGAAATGCCAATGGTTCTTCTGGATAATAAGACCTTCTGTTAAATTTCACTTCATTTAGTTTAGCTGAAGTACAGAATTTAGGGATGTCAGGTATGCCCATTCTGAATTTCTTCTGAAAACAAACTTGTGGAAAAAAACAACTATGAAGAAGTATGATATCAGTATTCAGTATACACTAAACTAGCTTCTTGCCTGGGCGGTCGGCAGAACGGTTGTCATCATTCTTGTATTTGTTTTTATATGATTCACACGTGGTTTCTGAGAATACACACACGCAAGCACACACATATCTGAGGTTTCTAGACAAAGTGCATTTTTTAAAAACGTCATAAAACAATTATTTTCTATAAAAAGAGGTAGATTGATAAGATATTTGATGTTTAAACCCTTTTAAGTAAAATTCAACTTTACCTATTAGGTTTTCTACTTTCAAAAAACTCAAAGCAAAAACATCATCCAGATAAGTGTTCTTCTAATAGCTCCACAGGGAGTAAGATACTGTATTTAATGTATGCATAAAATCACTAAGCTACAAAGTCAGTTAGTAAAATGCTTCAACACTTCTACTACTAACTGTAGAGATGGCTTCTCAGTCACTAAACCATTTTTTTTTTTTAATGTTAACAGTTTCAGAGGAGCTTTGGGATATCCATAGAATTTTTATTGTATTTTCTGTTTGCTAAAAATTCAACTTTCAGGGCATTCATGAATGGATCATGTAAGCTCTTAACAATTGTTATAATAATAACATGTTTCCTCCTATTGGGTATTTAGCTCAGGTCTTGTTTATTTGTTTTATTGTTACTAGCAGGGGAGACTGGTAGAGGTCAATATCCCTTGCAAACCCAGAGAATAGATGCACATTGCTTGAGGAACACTATTGTAAGCCAAGCTTGGCCTGCTTAATCAAGTATGTTAAAAAGCTGGTAACTGGCCTGCAAAAGTCTAATTAAATTATGAATACCGTCTCTTCCATACTGTTTCCATTGTTAGAGTAGCAGTGTGGCACGGAGGAAAGTATGTAGGCTTTGGATTTAGTAAATCCTGAACTTAAAAGTAGGCAAATCAGCCTTGATGAGCCTCAATGTTTTCAGCTGTTAAATGGGGATATGAATACCTTGTTCATGGCTTCTTTTCAATGAATTAAATGAGATAATGGATGTACAATGCTTGGCGTACCAACGTGCCTGAAAACTATCAGTGTACCTTATTACCTTTTTAACCTGAATCATTCAAAGTAAAGCAGAGGCTTGATTTTTGTTTGCATATCCCTGCTCATCTTTGTAATCCTGGAGGCTAAGCATCTTCATAAAATACTAACTACCCCCAAAACTTATGCCATAAAATTTGGATTTATTTTATGTAAGATTCCTTTATGTAGTCAAGCATGAAAGTGACAAGTGCTTTGATGACCTCTTCCCATTTAATTCCTCAGACACAGAAACCAAAAAATTCACAACCATATTATGTTAATGATCACAGTTTCAAAATGCCCTAGAACCACAATAAATAACCTATGACTTCCATAACCATTTTGTGACTCATTGTTCATAACCAAAGGACCTCCCTGACATTTATATACTCTGTTAAACCACCCATATCTGTGTAAAAATTTTAAAAAAGCATTAGCAGGTATGTTTTATACTAATCAGAGCAAGGCTATTCAAGCTTATGACCCAAAGCATGTTGAAAGACTCAGTTCTTAGCACAGGCTGTCCTTCAATTATGAAGAAACCTGCCTATTACTGCCCATTAATTAAGTATAAAATTATGAACTCTCTATATATATCTGCGTCCTGACACTGCAAATGGCATTAGTTGAAATATTATTTTTATATTCTTTAACAACTTAATACATTTAAGGGTGGCATAAATGTCTCTTGACTATCTTTTTTTTTTTTTTTTCTGATAGATGCTGTCATTTAATTGCATTCAGAGGTTAATGAACTATAATCATGTGACTCTTTAACCTTCTGAGGCTTGCAGCGTAAGCATCCATGAAGAGAAAATGCACCTTAGGCTTTCAGGAAGGATGGAGAGTATACATCCTCCATCAAGGCCCTCTGTTAAGGAGAGAGAGCCATAACAAGGGCAGGAATTGCATTCCAATCAGATAGTTTTAGGCTCTTAGTTCTCAAAGTTACCTGATCTTTTGAATTCATTATTAAAATACAAGGAAGCTCCAGGAGGGCTAACACCATAATCTGTTATCAGACCACAACCTGAGTCAGCATTTGAGCACCAGGCCGATCAGAAATACGCACTGCTAGACAGAATAGGGCATTACTACAGAAAAGTGGGAGTAAGACAAAAATATTCCTACTAACCTTCTTGAATCTGCTTCTTTGAATTTGTTCCGATTGTACCCCTGTGAAATAACAAAAGTGGAAATAATTCAGTTTATAGATGATTATAGGGCTTCCCCCTCCACGAGAAACTTAAGTTGAATGACAATAATGTTAACATTGTGATATTATAAAAACTATAACTAATTTTATTTTATTTTATTTTTTAATTTATTTATTTGACAGAGAGAGAGAGATAGCGAGAGCAGGAACACAAGCAGGGTGGGGGGGGAGAGGGAGAAGCAGGCTTCCTGCCGAGCAGGGAGCCCGATTTGGGACTCGATTCCAGGACCCTGGGATCATGACCTGAGCCGAAGGCAGACGCTTAATGACTGAGCCACCCAGGCGCCCAAAAACTATAACTAATTTTAAATATATCTCAAATGCTGGAAAGCATTACAGATCATTAACCAATGGAGGTGTTTGTATATTAGTCGACATAAATTTGACTAGAGTCCTATCTTGCTAACATCCTTGGGAGAAATCTCAACCATCTGATAATAATAATCTATCTCTCACAGAAATGTCTTCTAGAAAAGTGAGAAACATTGCAAACTAAAAACAATGGACTACCTGATGATGGCAAGTTGAAATTAAAGGCTAATGTCAAGTTACAGAAGATACGAACAGTAATGTAATGGAAGCATAAAACAAATGGCGGTTTAAGGGGACAAAATATAGTGACAGCAGGACTCTGCTGGCTCATACCAGAAGAAAAGAAGCAATGCCCAGAGATATCGTCAGAGACTGTGGAGTGAAGCTGAGATTTTCACAGGGCACATACTGCCTTGCCCTTGAGTAAAGAGAAAGTTGCCATGGCTATAGGTCAGTATAAATGCAATTTACAAAATAAAATCTGTATGTTCAATTAGCATCATGCTCATAGTAGAACTTCAAAATAGCAAACTAAGTTTACAGGCGTTTTGGCATGTTCATATACTGACATCTTGAAAATCTGCCTTAATTATGCCTCTAAGTCGTGCAGGGAAAGGAGGAAACTGAGGAAATGTGGATAAGGCGGTCAACAAGAACCCACCCCCAAATTAGAAAGCACTGAACTCCAGTGTTAACTAAAGCACCCGTCCCCAAACATCAGTATAAGCCCAGCTACCTGCTAACAATCACCTAGAGAGCTTGTCAATTAAATTTCTTATTTATCTAGTCTAATGAGAGATCAAATAATCTGCTTCTTCGCAAAGTTCCCGAGGACATTCTGACATACAGAGGAATTGGAACCATTAACCCAACCTTTCCAGAAGTGACCAGCCAGAGCCAGCTCTAGCTGCAGGGAGGTCTCTGCAGTTCTCTGGCTGGTTTTTCACACTTAACAGCAAGGGACTCTTGTCATTCCTCAACCTGCACATTGGGAAGCAGAAGGGACCCCAAAGCACAGATTCAAAGGCCCCTCAGAATTTGCCCCAGCACCTTCTCATCCATTAAAAACAGCAGAAAACATTTCCCTGATCTGGTATCTCCCATTTCCTGGTCCCTGAAGAAGTAGGGAAATCAAGTCCACGGTGGTGCGCTTTTTGTAATTTGCTCATGGACCTGAAGGCTTTCTGCTCCTACTTACAGTTGCATAAAATTCATTGGTTTTGAAAAGAAGGGGAAAAAAAGGAAGGGGAGAGATTTATTTTCAAAGATGCTCCAGAATTTAGTTAGAGGAGAATGATGATTATGAATAAAAGAACGTCCTAGAACTCCTTGTTCTTGGCAATAAGATATGATACCGTAAAGATGGTCTTTCTTTTCAGAGCCTTCAGTAAGTGTGACTGAAGAAACTCATGTGTAAGACATCCACCCTGCAGGCTGTCTTAACTTGATAACTCTTAAATAGTTGATTTGATTGACAAAGCATGCATGTACCATTTAAATCTGTATTCCCCCACAGGATTATTCAAACTCGATTTTTAGTCTTCTTTCAAATAATGAAATAATAATGAGTTTCATTATATTTAAGAAATGACTTACATATAGAAACATACTACATTGACTAATGTCAATGTGGCCAGGGTAGAAATATTAAGTAGAAACTACTAGATTAAGAATAATCAGTAAGGAATTGATAAGAAAGTGCATCTTATAGGATCCTCAATGGAAAAAGAAGAGGTGAGAAACTAGAAGAGTGAGAAATTATGCGGTGAATGGAAATAGACTCTTATTTCTGGTCTAGTAATGATTCTGTTTTTTCTGGTCTAGGAATTTATTTTGAAAAAAATAAGTGAGAGAATGTTCTGGCTAATCATTAACATCATCATCATAAATAGCTTTAAATCTTAGAGGCTTAAAAAAACAATGATTTATTTCTCTCTCTTACCACATGTCCTTTATGGGTGAGCTGAAACTCCCTTCAGTACTGCTCTTACTCAGGACAATAGAATATTTACTCTAGAGAGTGTTGCTGGTAATTATAACAGAGAAAAAGAGAGGGCACAGCAAATTGTGCACTAAGAGTGTCCAACCTGAAATAATAGAATTCAGCTAATGTTTCACTCATCAAAGCAACTTCAAGTTGGCTAGGAAGTATAATGTGAACCGTGTGTCCAAAAGGGAGGAAAATAAAATATTTAGTGAACAACAGTAATCACTTTAATCGCCTGCCCTCTGGTCACTAAATATTTGAGTTCCTCTCCCTCTAAAACATATACTGATTCACTTCCCAAGCAAAGTCTCATAAAGTCATAGCTCTATTTCAATGTCCATGATCTCCCAGTGATGCTAAGTGTCCTGACATGTCTTTTCCTTGTCTGGAGATCTATTCACAACAAGTCATCATCTAGCACCAAACCCCCAACTGCCAACCCCAATATGCAATGGTAGTACGGACAGATCACTATCATTATCAGGAAAGGTGATAAACGGTGAACAGTGAAGTCAATGTCTATAGAAATTCTGAAATCATTCTGATGAAGGATAGCTGGAAGAAAGGCATGCAGGGACAAGGCTCCCCCCGACCCCACACCGCCCTAAGAGGAAAGCACCCTTAAAAGGATTTTACACCACTTTCCCACATGGTAGATAGATAACAAAAACCCGATTAGATGCATGGAGGGTTATTCAGATTAAAACAGCTTACCAACAAGCCCATATAAACTCCTAGACTTAGAAACTCTGGTGGCAACCCTCTCGGGTCCCCTCCCTCTTTGGGAGCTTTGTACTATCTGTACTTTACTGTACTCTTAATAAACTTTGCTTTGCTGCCCACCACTCTTCGGCTGGTCTGCTGCCTCTTCATTCTCCGAAGCGGCGTGACCAAGAACCAGGGGCACCGAAGGAAAAGAAATCCTGTTACAATGCTAGGAAAGTCATGAGGACCCTTAGGCTGGAAGAGTGGAGAATGTTGTTTAGAATGTAATTCTGGTTCCTAGAAGGGTCCCCAGCCCCGCCTAACTTTTCTCCACTGGCTCTCGGTTACTCTTCTGTTTATTTATTTTTAGATTATCCTTCTCAGTCACGTCTGAATTGGAAGTGAGACTGGGATGCTATGTCCTCGCTGGAGGCTGAGCAACTTCCTCAGTGGGATGCCCAGCCTCCCAGAAAGTTAGGACCAAGGGTCATTTTAATCCTTTGACAGGAACAGATTATTTTGTCCATGCTCATGATTTCTCCCACAGTACACTCTCTTAAAAGCCTAGCAGTTTTTAAAATGTTTGCCTTGGTTGGTTACATGTGCCAACAGCCACATCCAGAATTCTTTCTAGACATATTTCTTAGATTTACAATATTTGCTTCCTGCCCCCATGCTTTATCTGCCTCAACTTAATTACAAGCCTTGGGCCAATCAGGCTGAGGTGGGAGATACATACCTTTAATCTCTTTTCCCTGAGCTATTTTATTCAATTGAAAGGATTTACTGTGTGCTACCTTAATCCATTCAAAGGTTTTTAATAATGGGAATAAACAGCTTTAGCCTTGATTGGATCCTCGCCTCAAGGCTAAGTTTTGATCAGATTTTGCTGCTCAAAGGAATTTTTTTCAACCCATGTCCCTGAATTTGGAGATTCTATTTTGTTTTGTCACAGCTTTCCACTGAGTATTATTAATGATCATGGAAATATTAAGAGTTATTCTAAAGAATACCTTGGATTCTAGCCATAGAACTCCCTACCCATTTTGTATAGTAGGACCCAACTTCCCGTTACTAATAAGGATCAATCTCTGCTCATCTGTTTAGTAGTAAGAAGAGTTTAAAATGGCCAGAAAGCAGTCTTAGCTTCTACATCAATGGAACTATGGCTTTATCTCTTGTGGAAGGTTTTCTCTCTTGGGATTAGTACCCCTAAACCTTCCATGCCCAAGGTTGTGGGACAGGAAGCAAGTATTTTCTAAATTCCTCAGTCAGAACAATGTTGCATGAAGTAGCACAATGGGGAATTCTTTAAAGGGGTCAAGATGCTAGTAGAAGCCATGCAGACAAAAAAAAACAAATCTCTATCTGTGATATGTACCTATTCTCATGAGGACAACTTGCTGCCCTTCCATAATGGAAGGAAGCCAATGTAATCAATTTGCCACCAGATGGCTAGATAGTAACCTGTCTCTCCAGATCACTCCAAGAAATGGTGCCATGCTGATGGCTTGGTGTTGACATCTACTGTTGGTAGGTAGGGCATTCAGCATCATCAATGGCTGTATCCGTATCAGCCATGAAGAGGAGAATTTTATGTTGTTGAGCCTATTTACAGCCTTCATTGAGCATCATTGCTTTCTAGAGAGAGAGGGGTTACCAGATATCACAAAATGAGTTTTGTTGGTCATCTGATTATTGAGAACATCCTCTACAGTGGATTTCCCTTATTAGGCATTGATATAACACACAGATGTCTTATACTCTATGTGTCCATTCCAAGAGACACACCCTTTGAAAGGTTGATCACCACCAATCTGATCCTTTTCAATTGGCCATACCATTATCTAATGTTCATTATTTAGTTTAAATTCATACCTCAAATTATTTCTCCTACAAAACAACATGGACAACCAGATATATGCCCCAACTTATTCCTACTGGGAAAATTTCATTTCACCGCCATCTGTCAAGGATATTTTTGAATGAGCTATGATATAATATATCCACTTCTACCCAATAACTTATGCAGATCCAGCAAAAACAAACAAACAAATAAACAAAGAACCCTACCCAACTATGCCTGAATTATTTTCTTCTTCAGAAAACTGTCAAACTGAGGAATTTTCCACCAAGTTTCAGATGTGAGCTGAGGAAAACACCACAAAGCAGCAGGAGGAGGACTGGGACACCTGAACATGCAATTTTCACTTATTTTCTGGACCTGCTTGGGAATGTCTCATACAGAGCTTTTCTGTTTAGTACTGGAATGCTGATGCTTGCGCTCAGCCTTATGACTTGCTGGGACAGATAATATCCAGCAGGGAGCCTAGTAGATATTGCTTGATCTAAATCATCCACCAAGAATCTAACATGGTGGACAAATATCTACCAGGATCATCATAGAGGTAATTCACAACCTTTCACCCACTTCCTAGAATTGTGCCAGTTCATGAACCCAGAGTCATTGATCAAAAGGGAAACTGTCTCCCTTTGAGGAGGGATCCCACAACACACCTCAAATACATGCTTTAAATTTTCTTCTATCCCTTCACTAGAGGGAAAATAGACATTTACCAGGGTAACTGTGAACTAGTAAGTAGTAAATACCTAGATTTGCCAAGAGTTTCTCAACACTGGCTTTGAGTTTACATTAATCCCTGATGATCAGTGCATCACCAAGCTCCACTTGTCGTAAGGGGTGGGAAGAGACTGGTGACTTCGGAAGTCAGGTGGCAAGTGCAGTTTGGGGCAGAAGTCATTGTACAGTGGGTTCTGTGAGCCCAAGGAAACACTGTATTGTTCTTCCCAGGTTCAGAATGGGCTTGGAAGAGATACACTCAGCACCTGACAGAATTCCCACATTGTCTCCTTGTCATGTAGAGGAAGGGCTATCTTTGAAGCAATGGAAGGTTTTATTGACTCCAGGGAAAAGGGAGAAGTGGAAGAATTCGTTTTTTCAGAGTCCAATAAAAACTGAAACCATGTAATAGGGGCCAGTGCAGGGAGAGAACAAAGCACGGAGGGAGCAGAGTTCCTGCCCTCTGGACTCCTGCAGGGGTGCCTCTGATTGTGAGTGCCAACCAGAGCTAGCCAGTAATGGAGCCTGGTTCATGCAGTCTTACAGTGCTTACCTCCAAGGGCGCAGAAGAAGGTAAAGAATGATAGAAAATGGGCAGGGTTGGAAAAAGAAAATAATTAACCAAACTACCACAGGCATTTATTCCTGTCATTGAAGAAAAAAGCGGGAACAGAATTTTCTCGAACAGGTGTTTTTATCGGAGAAAGAAAGACATGTTAAATAAGTATTGTGAATGTTGACAATTAATATGGGATTTCCTGAAAGAGGAAGAAAAGGATTTATTTTTAAAAAACAAACTTAACATTAATTAAACAGAAATAAACCAACTTCGTATTATTTTAGAGATTATGTAGTTTGAGGTTAGAGCATATAAAAAGTATTCTTGGATCAAGTACTACAAAACTATGGATTGTAGCTGAACAGAGAACTTTTGCTTTCCTTTGATTTTGTTCTTAGAAACTTACTGAACACAATGAAAACTGTGTACAATATATATCAGATGTATGAGTAGCATATCTTCTTTTTAAATAGATTTATCCATTCATCAGGCCTGTAGACGGTGTGTCTTGTGTGAGTGCTTGTGTGTTTACATGAGTTTTATTTAATCATCCCTAAGTGAGGGAACTATTTCATTCTGAATTTTGCACTATGATCTGGGGACTAAATTTTAGAAAATGCCCTCCATCTCTTATTTCTCCTGATTTGCCTTGTGAAGTTTTAAAGGCACTTCTGATTTATTTTAGACAGCTTATAGAAACCTGCCCACAATTCCACTTTGGCCAAAGTTTTGATTTGAAAAATCTAATGATACAAGTTTTTGCTTGGGTATAGTGTTTTGCTCTCCTTGGTTGGACTTAGCTAGTAACTTTTAAATTAAATTTTTCTTGGTCTACTCTGTTATAAAACAGAAAAGGTAATACCCCAAGGAGAGATTCTTGCTTTTTATCAAACAGAGGAGCTACTTCTAGTTTATTTAATTTGCTTTTTTTTTTTTTTTTAAATTATGGCTACCTTTTCCTTCTCTATTACAGCTCTCTTTTATTTTCTGTTTCAGTTGTGTGAGAACAAACTTGGGACAACAAAATTCTTCTAATAAAGCAGCAGTTCCGTTTTATATCCATATCCCCTAGCATTATGCTCTTTCTTTAGTGTTCAGATTTGTAGAAGTTAAAAGGACTGGGAAGTGTGGTTTCTCAACACATAAAGTATAAGAACAGCATAATAAACACTTCTGTACTGTAAAACCACCTCAAAAATCAAGTGAGTGTAGTATAAATCATAGAGAGGTACTCTTTACATTTTTGTGATTTACAAGGCAGGGAAAGAGAATCATGGCAATGTTTTAGTCAAATGTAATCTCTGGGATTCTAAATCAAATTAAAAATAAGTGTGCTTCTAGCCAAGAAAATCTTTATATTTATCCTGTCATGGGAATCCACATTCAAGTTGTGTCTTGGTCAGAGATTGATTGGAATTAGAGCAACAGTTATACTTTGGCCTAAGTGTGGGTCCCCAGATGCCCAAACAATAAACCTGACAATGTCTCCAGAACATTCTGTAGAAGTTAGGTGGTTTACTACGAAGAAGACAGAAAACATTCCAGAGTGTTCCCTTGAGTTTGACCAAAAAGCTTCCTGGGGCACTGGGAGAACTCCGCATGCCTTTGCTTCTTAGTTAAAAACATATGGGGTAAGAATTTTGAGAAACGCTTCTGGTGACAGAGCATGCAGCAAACTGAGAATTGGATTTGAAGTCAGAATATCCAGGTTTAAGTGTGGTCTTGCCCTTACCAGCTCTTCCTAAGACTGTAAGACCCACTTTCCTATGTGTGCCCTGGGAAAAGAGGAACTGTTTGAGAGTTTGCTTATTTCTGGTTGTGATTGAAAATAATACTGCATTTGAGAAATGCACGATAAACTGAATGCAACGCACAAGTGCTACATGTTTTTGCTCATAAACCCTGAGAAGTAAGGAAGAGCCAGATTTTGTGTGGGCAATGCTTAGCGTTTACAGACGAAGAGACAGAGGCTAAGGAGGCTGACTATATTGGTTATGGTTACACAGACAGAGAGAAAAATTAAAAACTAAAGTTCCCAGAAAGCCAGTTTTCTATAAACCTTAACGGAGATACCAGAGAATTGTAGATCAGTGTTTTTTCAACACATGGCCTGTGGGAGACCTGCCTCGGAATGTGTGGATATACGTTAAAAAGGTAAATTCATGGTCTTCGCCCAAGACTAACCAGATCAGAGTCATTGGGAATGGGCTCCTTTGGTACAAATTTCCCACGTGAATCATGTGCACTCGAGTCACTGCAAATTGCCCTTTTACAGAGACCCTCACAGTGAGGTCAGATGATGGAATATTTGCATGTCCTCCGACAGTGACTGCCTTGGTCTCTCTGTCTTTTTTAAAGGAAGGTTAACGGTTGCTGCCATTTACCAGTCTGTGAGGTCATCCAGGTAAAAATGTAAAAATTCAGTAATTACGCACGGTGTGAGAAAAACCAGAGCTCCTTTGATAAACGCGGCTCAGGGAGTAGTGGGCAGCGCGCATCACCCACTGTTCCTGATGCAGCACGGGAATCGAAGGACCCGAGATTGACGTCCCTCAGCAGGACAGACACACGCAGCACCTGCAGGATATTTATTATATGGTATGAAGAAGACACCAGCTGTTTTAAAGTCTTGATTTATTTTCCCAAAAAACAATATGACCTTCGTCGGCCTTCTAGAAATTATGGTTGCCCTCGCAAGAGTGATGGGACGGCCTACCCTTCTGGGAGTTCGGCCTCCTGACTATATACATGCCCTGTACAGGGCAAATGGTTGTTTTGTGTAGCCGTCCCGGTCAGAGCGCCTAGTGGCGCCTAGTGGCCCGCGGGGCAGAGAGGCGAGGGTGGGCAAACGAGACAATAGAGTATGACATGGGCTTGGCGTGGCTGCCAGTATGGACTCTATTCCTAAGAAGGATCTACTGACTTTCTGGCCTCCTTCCACTAGACCCCATCGATGCTCAGTCTAAAACCAGACTGAACACCTTTCTTCCCCAAACCCATTCCTTTCCATTTCCTATTTCAGAAAGTGTAATCACAATTAGCCTCATCATTCAAGGGGGAAATTTGGGGATTTTCCTCAGAACAGCCTTTTTCTTCTTTCCTGCTTTCTATCTGTAGCTGCATTTTCTTCCTTTATACTCTTCATATTTTAAAAAATTTGCTCTCTCATCTCCAGGCACATAACTTCTACCCTAGGAAGTTTAAGGTCTCATTATCTCAAACTTGGATGGCAAAAGAAATCTTCTCTCTTTGTCCAGCGAGAGACCTCATGACTCTATCCATGTCAACATTTCTAGAATGCTCTTTCTAAAGCCCAGATTTGGATTTGATAGTCTCACTGCTTCCAGTGTGTCCACAGTTCCTCATGCCTGTCCAAGCAGCCTCCCTTCCTGAGATTCCCTTTTGGTAACTGCTTGCAACCTCATGTGCCATTTCCTGCGCATGCCTGTGGTCACCGGCTTTCTCTTCCCTCTTCCCCTGGCGAAGACCGGTGGAGACTCAAGGCTCCCTCGGGGCTACATCCTCTGTGGACACTCGATTAATCTCCAATTAGAACTCCCCGTCCCCACTCCCTGCCCCACTACATAGTGTGGAGGCCTCTATCACAGGTTGCTTGTTAAATGTCCCCCCACCTGCCCTGCTGTCCCTTTCTTGAAATCAAGGATGGGAGTTTTGTTTGTCTTTGATTTCTAGCAGCCAGTACAATGCTGGCAATCAGTACAGGCACTTACTAAATGTTTACTGAAAGCATAAATAAATGAGTGAGGGAATGGGCCACCGTTTTATGCTGGGATTAGGTAGATGAGGGGCCAGAGGCTTCATGCAAGGTCTGTAATACAACAACGATAAGACAAGGTCTCTGACACAGACAGCCTGTCTAGGTGATTGAAGAACAGGTCAAGTTTAATTGACGAGTTATGTCTTATCTTCCCTTCTTCTTCCCTATTATTCTGTAGAAACTAGTCTATTAACCTGAATAAATCAAATTCTGTGTAATTCTCCCTTCATGGCTTTGAAATTGTAAATGACCCAAGCTCTGAAAGGGAACCAGATATGTCTATAAATTGTTTAGAGATATATTATCCCAGCTCCATGGATGACCTTGAGGGTATCACTCTGACTGTTTATCTCACAAAGGTCTGCCTAGAAAAATCAGCTTGGAAAATTGAGGTGGTAGCTTATTTGTCCCTTTAAAGAGTGCTCATTTTACTACTTCCATAAAGAAGGAAAATAAAAAGGAATACCAGAGGGCCCTGGCAACTGGCAGGGCAAGCCGCTGGTTCCTTACGACGGCTTTCAGCGGAATGGGGAGGGAAGCAACTGCAGGGGTTTCATCAGACAAAGCTGATTTTTCTCACACAAGAGGAGCCCTGGAGGGAGACCGGGCTCGCGAGGCAGATCCATGAAGTTATCAGTGACTCGGTTTCCCTTTTCTTCTTTCCGCACTATCATTATCGGGAGGGATTTGGTTTTTGCTTCCATGGACGTAAGGTGACTGCTCCACCTCGAGGCCCTGAATGTGCCCACGGAGGGGCCGGAGCGAAGGCGGCAAGCAGCTGGCAGTGGGATCAGCTTCTTTTTCTCACTTTCCCTACCCCCAGTAGACTCGGCTGGAATATACCTCCATCACACCCACACTGACTTCAAGGAAACCTACCAGAAGCAGCTTTTTGGGCACTGGGCCTCCCTGAACAAATCATGGCTCTTCCAGGGAGGAAGAAGGGAGAAAGAAAACGCGACTCTGCTAAGACCTAGTGGCATCTTTTCCCGTTTGGGATGCTGAAAGAAACATGAATCACCTGGAGGCTGATTGCTCAGAGGGCTTGCATTTCAGGTGCAGAAAGTGCTTCCACAGTCTCGGACCCAGCTCCATCCACTCGCTCTCCCTCTAGAGACTTCAGCCTGGATTAATATCTATAAGCTCTTACCTGGTTTCCAGCCTCTCTGCTTGGAGTTTTTCTCATTTCAATGCCTTCTGTGTACTCCTATGCGAGCTAACTTTCTAAAATACATACTGATTATGTCACCGCCCTCCCTCATTCCCTCCTATAAAGTCAATCTTGTTAGTATAGCAGACAACAATCCTCACTACCCTTTATTACTTGGTTCTGGCTTTTCCCGACAGCCCCATTTCTTAGGACTGCTCACCTTGCACTTTAGCTCTGGCCATAGTGGGTAAACATTCAGACTCACCACCTGCCTAGATTTCTCTGGCCTCTGACCTTTGGGCACATGCTTCCTTCTGCTTGGGCCATTCTTCATCCCTCTCCACTTTTCTCCCATGAATTGTCCCTGAAGAGATGTGACTTCCTGCAGGAAAACTTCTCTGCTTCCTGGGTTATACCTTCCCCTTCTCCTGCACTCACACCACCACATCATTATTCCCTGTGTGAGCATCTGCATCTTCCTCCACCAGAAAGATGTGCGAAACCAGGGAAGCATTTTTCACAACTGCAATCCCACTTGCCCAGTGCTGTGACTAGCAATAAATATTTGCTTCGTGAACAGGTAAACAAATAGACATTTTCCATTGTCCTTTTCACTCCCTTTGTGGAAAGTTGGGGGAGTAGTGGTAGGCGGGCACTGGGAGAAGAGGTGACTCGATTTATCCATCATGCAGTAGCCTCACGAGCCCCTTTACTTTCTCCACCAAAGTGAAGACTTACTGATGCTTCCTCCCCCATCACTTACATCCTCCTGGCTTTCTTCCTGGCATTTTCTGTTCAATGCTGTCCTTGATACTTATTTAAAACAATCTGACTCTTGGGGCGCCTGGGTGGCTCAGTCGTTGAGCGTCTGCCTTCGGCTCAGGTCACGATCCCAGGGTCCTGGGATCGAGCCCCGCATCGGGCTCCCTGCTCGGCGGGAAGCCTGCTTCGCCCTCTCCCACTCCCTCTGCTTGTGTTCCCTCTCTCGCTGTGTCTCTCTCTGTCAAATAAATAAATAAAATCTTTAAAAAAAAAAACCAAAAAAACCAAAAAAAAACAATCTGACTCTTAAACAAAGTTTGGTGGAAAGAGTATGGGCACACTGGATGTGATTTTTCCTAGACTGCATGTACCCCACATACAGATACAGCACTTCCAGCTAATTTTAAGGCGGGGGGGGTTGGAGTGTAGACCGGGGAGGGGAGTGTAGATTGTGTCTGTAAGCCCTTTCCACCCAGAGAGTGTTCTGGCAGCTCCCGCAGCCATTTGGTGGAGTTCTAGTGCTGGCTCTTTTATATATGTGAGCTGCTCTTTTAACCTGTGGCTTTTTAAAGAAAAGAGAAAAGGGGGGAAAAAACTAATGATCTGCCTCTGATTACAATTCATCACTGTTCTGGGATTTTCCCTGGGAAACAGCAATACTGCTGTGGTTGTATGTGGTTGTTTGATATATAAGAAGATGAGTACCTAAGTAATTATAGATATTTATGTTGTTGGAAGACCTGTTTGTGTAAAATACTTACGCAAAATTCCTTCAAGACACAACTGTGCATTATTATTTATGAGCAATGGACTGCGCCTTCTTTTAGGAACTTAAGCAAAACTTTACAAACCTTGAAAAAGAGATTCCTTCTTTTAGGACATGAACAATCTATCTGAGACTTATTTCTTCTTTTTAAAAAGCCTATAATTTAGGGTTCTGGTTCAAAATGGCAGCCTAAGAAACTCACCTCCTCCACGGAACACACCAAATTATACCTATTAATAGAACAATTCCTCCTGAAGGAAAACTAAGGGCCGAGTGAACAGCTACTGAACAACAAAGGACAGAGAGAATGGCAAGAGAACAGAAAAGAGACAGAGACATGGTTACAAAGGGAAACCCACGCCGACGCTGCCAAGGGCAGTGAGGAGGGACAGTACTGAGGGGCAGATCCCTCTGCCTTGGGCACACAAGAAAACCCATGGTTTAAAAGAGCAACTAGCTCATAAAAGAGACAACACCAGCACCCTGGGGAACACCAGAGGAGCTGGGGTGACTCCCGCCAGATCATGACGAGTTTAAGTCTCCCTGGCCTTCCCACTTTAAAAGCACAGACAGCAGAGCAGAGTCTGGTCTGGTCACCATAACTGGCCTGCCGCCTCAGCGAGCCCTGCGAAAAACGAAGGTGGGTTTTTTTGTTTCTTTCTTTTCCTTTTTTTTTTTTTTTCTTCTTCCCTCCTCCCCCCTCCCTTCTCTTTTCTTTAAAAAGCCACAGGTTAAAAGAGCAACTCACATATATAAAAGAGCCAGCGCTAGAACTCCTCCAAATGGCTGTGGGAGCTGCCAGAACACTCTCTGGGTGGGAAGGGCTTACAGACACAGTCTACGCTCCCCTCCATGGTCTACGCCCCAATCCTCCCACTTTGAAAGCACAGACCAGTGTACCATCCGGGTGCCCTAGCCACCCTGCTGCATGGGTGAGCCCAGGGCCACTGGCCTACACCAGCCCCAACCATCCCACCAAGATGGTCACAAAGCAGGGCACAGCAGGACACCCCTGGTTAGCACTCACTACCGCTCCAGCCTTCGTGCCAAGGTCACACTGGTGCAAACCATGCTGGTACAAAACACTCCAGGCCCACACCACTTTGGCTTCAGATGGCTTGCCAGGGCACCCTGGTGCAGAACGCTCCAGAACCTCCCAGCTGAAGTTTGCTTCAGATCCAGCCACCCTGCCAGGGTGTGCCTTGGAAACCCCCAGCCATGGTTGCATGTTTCAGCTACAACACCAGGTAACTTCCTAGGCACAGTGCTCTGGAACACAGCTGCCCACACCAGCCTCAGAACCATTAGCCCGGCTGGGGCACCCCATTCACTGAGCACCTTGGTACACCCTGGCTTGGACCCAATTCAGCTTCAGCTGTCCTTCTAGGGCACCACCTACATAGAACACCCCAGGACCTCCCAGTCTATACCCCACCTTGCCTCCAGTCACCCCCTCGGAGCACCCTCTGTGCAGAGTCCTGGAATACCCCGGTTTACATCCACTTCAGCTTCAACTATCTTGCAAAGGTGCCCACTGTCTGTGAGTCCTGGTGCTCCCCCACCTACCCCAGATTTACACATTTTAGTTTCAACTGTCCTGCCAGGACACACAGAAAGCCTAGGGACCTCCTAGCTTCACACCACCTCAGCTCCAGCTTCCCTTCCAGGGCACTCCTGCACAAAGCATCCTGGAGCACCCTAGCTTACACCCATATCAGCTCCAACTATCCTGCCAGGGTACCGTCAACACATAGAACCACAGGATACCCTGGTCTGCATCCACTTTAACTTTAGCTGTCCTGACAGGATACCCACCGAGTGGAGAGCCCTAGGACCCCCAACCCATGCCAACCACAGCTACAGCCAACCAGCAAAAGTCATCAACCACACACAGTATACACAGGGGATGACCATACATAAGACCAGTCCTTCAAGTTTAGGAGAAGCAGCTGTTCTGCCTAATCCATAGAAACAGACAGAAAGTCAAACAAAATGTGGAGACAGAGGAAAATGCTCCAAAAGAAAGAACAAGACAAAACCTCAGTAAAAGAACTGAATGAAATGGAGATAAGCAATATGTCAGATAAAGAATTTAAAGTAATGATCATAAAAATGCTCACTGGGCTAGAGAGAAGAATAGAAGAACTCTGTGAGACCTTCAATGAAGAATAAAAAATATAAAACAGATCCAATCAGAGTTGAAGAATATAATAACTGAAATAAAAATCACACCACAGGGAATCAAGAGTAGACTGACTAGTGGATGCAGAAGAATGTATCAGTTATCTGGAAAATGGGAAAATGGAAAACACCCAAGTTCAACAGCAAAAAGAGAAAAAAAAATTTAAAGAGGATAGACTGAGGGATCTCCTGAACAACATCAAATGAACAAACATTTGCATTATAGGGGTCCCATGAGAAGAAAAGAGAAAGGGGCAAAAAATTTATTTAAATAGATAATACCTGAAAACTTCCCTAACCCAGAGAAGGAAATAGACATCCAGGTCCAAGAAACACAGAGAGTTCCAAACAAGATGACCCAAGGAGATCCATGCCAAGACACATAATAATTACAATCTCAAATTTAAAGAGAGAATTTTATTTATTTATTTTTTTAAAAGATTTTATTTATTTATTTGACAGAGAGAGACACAGCGAGAGAGGGAACACAAGCAGGGGGAGTGAGAGAGGGAGAAGCAGGCTTCCCGCGGAGCAGGGAACCCAATGCGGGGCTCGATCTCAGGACCCTGGGATCATGACCCGAGCTGAAGACAGACGCTTAATGACTGAGCCACCCAGGCGCCCCTAAAGAGAGAATTTTAAAAAACAGTGAGAGAGAAGGAAAAAGTTAGCTATAAGGGAAAATCTATAATTTTCAGCAGAAACTTTGCAAGCCAGAAGGCAGTGAATGATATATTCAAAGTGCTGAAAGGGAAAAACTTACAACCAAAAATACTCTACCTGGCAAGATTATCATTCAGATTTGAAAGAGCGATAAAGAGTGTCCCAGACATAAACATCAGGGTGTTACCTCTTCGGATCCCTACATTTGTATCTTTGGGGTAAATACCCAGTAGTGCAATTGTTGGGTCATATGGTAGCTCTATTTTCAATTTTTTGTGGAACCTCCGTACTCTCTTCCAGAGTGGCTGCACCAGCCTGCATTCCCACCAACAGTGTAGGAAGGTTCCCCTTTCTCCGCATCCCCGCCAACATCTGTCATTTCCTGACTTGTTAATTTTAGCCATTCTGACTGGTGTGAGGTGATATCTCATTGAGGTTTTGATTTGGATTTCCCTGATGCCGAGCGATGTTGAACACTTTTTCATGTATCTGTTGGCCATTTGGATGTCTTCTTTGGAAAAATGTCTGTTCATGTCTTCTGCCCATTTCTTGATTAGATCATTTGTTCTTTGGGTGTTGAGTTTAAGAAGTTCTTTATAGATTTTGGATACTAGCCCTTTATCTGATATGTCATTTGCAAATATCTTCTCCCATTCTGTCAATGTCCACAATAGCCAAACTATGGAAAGAGCCAAGATGTCCATCAACAGATGAATGGATAAAGAAGATGTGGTATATATATATAATGGAATATTATGCAGCCATCAAAAGGAATGAAATCTTGCCATTTGCAATGATGTGGATAGAACTGGAGGATATTATGCTGAGCAAAATAAGTCAATCAGAGAAAGACGTGTATCATATGACTTCACTGATATGAGGAATTCTTAATCTCAGGAAACAAACTGAGGGTTGCTGGAGTGGTGGGGGGCGGGAGGGATGGGGTGGCTGGGTGATAGACATTGGGGAGGGTATGTGCTATGGTGAGCACTGTGAATCATGTAAGACGGTTGAATCACAGACCTATACCTCTGAAACAAATAATACATTATATGTTTAAAAAAAAAAGAAGAAGAAGATAACAGGAAGGGAAAAATGAAGGGGGGGAAATCGGAGGGGGAGACGAACCATGAGAGATTATGGACTCTGAGAAACAAACTGAGGGTTCTAGAGGGGAGGGGGTTGGGGGATGGGTATTAAAGAGGGTATTAAAGAGGTTCTGCATGGAGCACTGGGTGTTACATGCAAATAATGAATCATGGAACACTACATCAAAAACTAATGATGTAATGTATGGTGATGAACATAAAAAAAAAAAAAAAAAAAGAGTGTCCCAGACAAACAAAACTCAAAGGAGTTTATCACCACTAAAACAACCTTACAAGAAATGTTAAAGGAACTTCTTTAAGAGGAAAAGAAATGGCCATATTTAGACATAAAAAATTATGAACAAAAAGATGTAAAATATGACAGGATATACATAAAACATGTAAGAGGGAGGAGAGAGAGAGAAAGAGAGAAAGAAAGAAAGAAAAGAAGGAAATTCCTTTAAAAATGTGTTTGAATTTAAATGACCATCAACTTAACACAGAACTTAAATGACCATCAACTATATACTTAGGATGTTATGTAAGAACGTTATGGTAACCACAAACCCAAAACCTATAAAAGAGTCACAGAAAACAAAGAGGAAAAAAAGCCAAACATAATAGAACAGAAACTCATCAATCACAAAGAAAGCAAGAAAGCAAGAGAAGAAAGGAACAGAAAAGAACTACAAAAACAACCAGAAAACAAAAAACAAAATGGCAATAAGTACATACCTACCAATAATTACTTTAAATGTAAATGGCCTAAATGTTCCAATCAGCAGACACAGGGTGGCAGAATAGATAGATAAACAAGACCCATCTGTGTGCTGCCAATAGGAACCTCACCTCAGACCTTAGGACACATACACAGTGAAAGTGAAGGGATGGAAAAGTAGTCACCATGCAAATGGAAGAAAAAAAAAAAGCTGGCACAGCAATGCACATATCACACAAAATATACTTTAAAACAAAGACTATAATGAGAGACAAAAAGAGTTTATATAAGAATAAAGAGATCATTGCAGCAAAAGGTTAAAACAATTATAAATATCTACACATCTAACACTGGAGCACCTAAATACATAAAGCAAATATTAATGAAAATAGAGAAACTGATGATAATACAATAATAGTAGGGAACTTTAACACCCCACTTACATCAATGGATAGATCATCCAGGCAGAAAATCAATAAGGAAACAGTATCTTTGAATGACACATTAGACCAGAGGGACATAATAGAAGTATAAGAATATTCCATCCACAAACAAAAGAAAATACATTACGCCACAAAACAAGCCTCAATAAATATGAGATTGAAATCATACCATGCATCTTTTCTGACAACAATAATATAAAACTAAAAATAAATCAAAGGGAAAAAACTGAAAAACACACAAACACATGGAGGCTAAATTGCATGATACTAAATAACTAATGGTTCAACAAACCAGCCAAGGAAGAAATCAAAAAACAGATGCAAGCAAATAAAAATGAAAACCCAGTGGTCCAAAATCTCTGGGTAGCAACAAAGAGATCTAAGAGGGAAATACACAGTGATACACGCTTACCTCAAGAAACAAGAAAAAACTCAAATAAACAATCTAACCTTATACTGATAGGAATTAGAAAAAGAAGGACAAAATCTAGATGAGTAAAAGGAAGGAAATGATAGAGATCAGAGCAGAAATAAATAACATAGAGACAAAACAAAAATCAATGAAACCAAGAGCTGGTTCTTTGAAAGATAAATAAAATTAATAAACCCTTAGCCAGACTCATCAATTAAAAAAGATACATTAAGGAGGTCACTTGATGTAATGAGCACTGGTGTTATATGCAACTGATAAATTACTAAATTCTATCTCTGAAACTAATACTACAGTATATGTTAACTTAATTGAATTTAAATAATTTTTTTTTAAAAAGATAAAGACCTAAATAAATAAAATCAGAAATGAGAGAGAAGGAACAAATAACATCACAGAAATACAAAGGTTTATAAGAGAATCCTATGAAAAATTATATGCCCACAAATTGGACAACCTAGAAGAAATGGATAACTTCCTAGGAGCATACAATCTTCCAAACAAATAAGAAAGCAATAGAAAATCTGAACAGACAGGTTACTAGTAATGAAACTGAATCAGTAATCAAAAAACTACCAAAAAAATAAAAGTCCAGGACCAGATGGCTTCACAGGTAAATTCCACCAAACATTTAAAGAAGAGTTAACAGTTATTTGCTCCAAATTATTCCAAAAACTAGAAGGGGAAGGAAAGCTTCCAAATAGATTCTACAAGTCCAGCATTACCCTAATACCAAAATCAGACGAAGACATCACAAAAAAAAGAAAACTACAGGCCAATATCCCTGTAACAAAAATCCTCAACAAAATATTAGCAAACTGCATCCAACAATATATTAAAAGGATCATGTACCATAATCAAGTGGGATTTATTCTGGTGATTTGAGGATGGTTCATTTGCAAATCAATCAATGTGATATACCACATCAATAAAATGAAGGACAGAAACCACATATCATCTCAACAAATGCAGAAAATGCATTTGACAAAATTCAACATCAATTCATGATAAAAACTCTCAACAAAATGGGTTTAGAGGGAATATACCTCAACATAATAAAAACCACATATGAAAAACCCACAGCTAACATCATAATCAGTGGAGAAAAACTGAGGACTTTTCCTCTAAGATCAGGGCCAAGACAAGGATGTCCACTCCCACCACTTTTATTCAACATAGTACTAGAAGTCCTAGCTATAGCAATCAGACAAGGAAAAGAAGTTAGGTACATCCACATTGGTAAAGAAGTAGTTAAACTGTCACTGTTCACAGATGACACAGCATTATATACAGAAAACCCTAAAAACTCCAGCCAAAACTATTAGAAGTAATAAATGAATTCACTCTCAAAACTCTAAAACACTGATGAAAGAAACTGAAGGTGACACAAATAAATGAAAAGATATCCTACCCCATACTCATGGATTGGAAGTACAAATATTGTTAAAAATGTCCATATTACCCAATCTACAGATTCAATGCAATCCTTATCAAAATACCAACAGCATGTTTTACAAAACTAGAACAAGTAATATTAAGATTTGTATGGAATCACGAAAGACCCCAAGTAACCAAAGCAATCTCAAAAACAAAACAAAACAAAACAAAAAACAAAGCTGGAGGTATCACAATCCGAGATTTCAAGGTATATTACAAAGTAGAAATACTCAAAACAGTATGATACCAGCAAAAAACCTGACACATAGATCAGTGGAATAGAATAGAGAGCCCAGAAATAAATCTATGCTTATATGGTTAGTTAATCTATGACAAATAAATCCATGTTTACATGGTTTATTAGTCTATGAAAATGATATACAATGAGGAAAAGATAATCTCTTCAATAAATGGTGTTTGGAAAATTGGACAGCTACATGCAAAAGAATGAAACTGGACCACTTTGTAACATCATGCACAAAAATACACTCAAAATAGATTAAAGACCTAAATATGAGACCTGAGATCATAAAAATCCTAGAACACAGGTAATAATTATTCTGACATTGACTGTAGCGACATTTTTCTAGCTATGTCTCCTAAGGCAAGGGAAATAAAAGCAAAATTAAATTATTGGGATTATACAAAAATAAAAAGCTTCTGCACTGCAAAGGAAACCATCAGTGAAACAAAAAGACAACATACTTAATGGAAGAAAATCTTTGCAAATGATATATTTGATAAAGGGTTAATATCCAAAACACATAAAGAACTTATACAACACAACACCAAAAAAAAATAATCTGATTAAAAATGGGCAGAGGACTCAAATAGACATTTTTTCCAAGGAAGACATACAGATGGCCTACAGACACATGGGAAGATGCTCAACATCATTATCATCAGGGAAATACAAATCAAAACTACAATGAGATATCACATCACACCTGTCAGTATGGCAAAATCAAAAAGACAGGAAATAACAAGTGTTGGCAAGGATGTGGAAAAAAAAAACCCACATACACTGTTGGTGGGATATAAATTGGTACAGCCACTGTGGAAAATAGTAAGAAGGTTCCTCAAAAATTTAAAAACAGAAATACTATATGGTCCAATAATTCCATTAATGGGTATTCGCCCAAAGGGAAAACACTAATTTGAAAGGATACGTGCACCCCTATACCTACTGCAGCATTATTTACAACAGCCAGGATATGAAAGCAACCTAAATATGTCCATCAATAGATGAATGGTTAAGGAAGAGTGATACACACACACACACACACACACACATACACACACACACAGAATACTACGACTCTTTAAAAAAGGATGAAATTATGCCGTTTGTGACAGTATGGATGGACCTGGAGGGTATTATGTTAAGTGAAATAAGTTAGACTGAGAAAGACAAATGCCATATGATTTCACACATATATGAAATCTAAACAAAAGAAAACATGAATAAACAAACAAAATCAGAATCAGTCCTATAAATACAGAGAACAAACTGATGGTTGCCAGGGGGGAGGGGAGTGGGGGGATGGGTAAAATGGATGAAGGGGAGTGGGAGACACAGGTCTCTAGTTATGAAATGAATAAGTCATGGGAATAAAAGGCAAGATGTAAGGAATATAGTCAATGATACTGTAATAGCGATGTAACAAGATAGACAGTAGCTACACTTGCGGTGAGCACAGCATAATGTTTAAACTTGTAGAATAACTATGTTGTACACCCGAAACCAATGCAATATCATGTGTTAATTACACTAAAAAAAAAAGCCTACACCCTAAACAAAATTATTTATTCTGTAAATTTCCTGGAGTTTATAGGAGAATGAAAGCAGAAATCTTGTTTTTTGCTGTTTGGAAAATTGGACAGCTACATCAAAAGAATGAAACTGGACCACTTTGTAACGTCATGCACAAAAATACACTCAAAATAGATTAAAGACCTAAATATGAGACCTGAGATCATAAAAATCCTGGAACACAGGCAATAATTTTGAGTATTTCTACTTTGCAATATACCTTGAAATCTCGAACACTTGTTACGTGCTCCACTCTCATGACTAATTACCTCCCAAAAGCCCCACCTCCAAATAGCATCACACTGGGGCTTAAGCCTCAACGTACGCATTTTGGGGGGACAAAAAACATTGAGTCTAGAGCATAGCCTGAGCATGAAGTTCAAAGTGACACGGCGCACACATGTCTGCTTGAGCCACACACTCAGCATGGTGTCAGAAGGGCACTGAGACCTTCTCAGAGAAAGGGAATTTTGGAGGCATAACAGAGCCCTCTCCCCTCAAAAGATTTTGCTCATTACAGCAAAGATAGTATAATTTTTAGTTTGACCCATTCTGCCACCTCATTTGTGGGGGGTTTCCTACACTTCTCTGGGCCCACTGACTCATTTCCTTCTATTTATGTATTTTTGTCACTTAGCATGTAGTTAATTGTGTCTTCCAACTAAAGTTTAAGCTACTTTAAAGAGCATAAACTCATGTGTGATAGGTACTTGGTTATGTGTTGATCATGAAAAGAAGAAATATGGTTGAATTCAAATAGCTTTGAAGTATGAGTACATGGATTTGGGCCTGATTCTCAGCTCTGTGCCTAATTAGCAGGTTGACATTGAGTTACTTCACCTCTTCCTGTTTCCATTTTCTCATCTGCTTAACACATGATATTGACAATTTCAGTGGATATCATGTGTGCGCTCCCAGTACCCATCCCCTCTTCTTCGGATGAGAGCAGCCTTATTTCCATCATGAAACAGCTTCTTTCAGATGCTCCGTCATGTCTTTTGAGTGAGGCATGATATCCAGGCCTTGCTGATCATCATATATCATCACATGGCACAGTGATCTGTTCCAAGATTAAAAAGGACCAAGCCACTCCAAGGAAATTCAGTTGTTGGATATTTGCTAAAACTACTGAAATGGGAAATTAGCTCTCTTGTTGCTACACTTGAAATGAGGAGGATAAAACCTGGAATACCTGTATTCCCTAGAGGACAGAGCCTGCCTGAGTGAAGCCATAACAGAAAGAACCCTAGCTGTGCAACAGAACAATACTGAGCCCTGATGCCCCTGTTTGAACCACAAAGTCTCTCAACACCCAGAGCCAACACCATCTGATCATTATTCAGTCATTTGAGCCTCTATCAATGTCCCCATCTCCCCACCACCACATTGTTTTTTTTTAAACATATCCTAGTTTCAGTTAGTTTTATGTCATAACTAAAAGAATCTGAAAGGACTGTGAATTGGTAGAACCCTTTGAAGAAATCAAGAGCCTTTATTATCTTCATATTTTTTTCTTTCACATTTGGAAATCTGTCTTAAGAATCATCCTTGGGCGCCTGGGTGGCTCAGTCAGTTAAGCATCTGCCTTCAGCTCAGGTCATGATCCCAGGGCCCTGGGATTGAGTCCTGCATCAGGCTCCTCGCTCCAGGGAGCCTGCTTCTCCCTCTCCCACTCCCCCTGCTTGTGTGCACACTCTCTCTCTGTCAAATAAATAAATAAAATCTTAAAAAAATAAAAAGAATCATCCTAGTAACAGAGAGGTTTTATGACAAGAAGACAACAAAGTCCTTGATAAAATTTTTGTTTCTTATCAATCATTGTATACACAGCACTTACCACAATGCTTAATATAAATTACTTATTATATCAATCAACCAGTTAAATAGTATTAACCAAAATTGTTTATCATAACTTAAATGGACAGATCTTTAGGGAAATGGTTGATTTTCATTTATATACTTTATGGTACATTATACAGTCATTAAGATATTATAAAGAATTTGTAATACCATGGAAATCTAAGTATGATATTAAGAGTAATAAACTCAGAAGTTTGCATATAAACACAAATGCATCTATTTTATCAAAGACATATTCCAGAAGGATACTCCAAAATGATAGCATAAGAAGGTACATATTTTTTTCCTTTCTTCCCCATCTTTATAATTACCAAAATCTATTAACACATTGATCTATGACTGCCTTAATATTGTGAAAGAATAGGCACCTAAAAATACCCAATTTCAACTTTTTGTTTAATCTTTTCAATTCTATCATTCTATAATTCCAAGCACGACTAAATTACTGGTGGTTTTCAGAAATCTCAATGTTTTTGCAGATAGTGAAAATTTGGTACCAAAATTCAAGGACAAAACTGGCAAAGTTGAGTTATTAGTCACAAGGCACTTGTACTTTCTTTGTTGCTGTTTTTTTAATGGTTGTTTCGGATTCTTTCCCATGCTTGTGAAATCAAACAGAAATAGATAAAGTTAGAGACACAGAAGAATGTCATGTGCTTTCTTGGATGTGATCCTTTTACCTATCCAAATTATCAAGAATAATATCAAAATATCATGAATGCCCATCACCTTCATATTCTCGCCTAACTATTCCCTTGGCACTGATCAAGAGTCCTTCTGTGTTTCCCTACTCAGTTTCCTTTGCCCTTCTTCATAACAGCCTTCTTGCCTGTTTCCTCACCCTTATCTTCCCTATCCAATGCCTACCACATTGCCCCCTTGCTCCTCTGACCTCATGCTAAACACCTGATCTATGAAACATCCATATTCAACCTACTCAGTCCCCAACTTGAGGTCTTCTGCCCTCTTGCTTTTGGAGTACTCTTTCTCTGCCTAAGTTGACCTACTGAAATATCGCCTTATTCAATTTCCAAGTAGGATGTCTCTTCCTAACCCCTCATATGGGTCAAGCGCCCTTACCACAGTTTCCCACAGGTCCTTGGTGTCCCTATACAAAGCACTGACCACATTCACTGGTATGTATTTGAAGGTTCTCCCACAAGAATGTAACCCATGTGACCACAGACATCACCTGTCTGTCTAGTCCACCTTGCATGTAGTCACAGCTCTTAGTGCAGAGCATGGCATATATTAATTACAGCATTTAGTAAAATTAGAAAGAATGGATGGACAGCACACACTTGTTTAATATCACAGCCAATCCTGGAAGATCAATCATCTAGTCCTCTGGACTCCCAGCTCACCTCCACTCACTGTGTCACTCTGGCTTCCTTGATTCCTTTCTCAAGTGAGCTCTTTTCAACTTTTCAAAGTACATTATATAATATTATGCCATTTTATTTTACCACAGAATGCTGGGGTAGATTTTCATTTGTTTCTCTAAGTAGAAAACAAGACAGGGTAGAAAGAAAAGGACAAAGGTAAAAGGAGAGAAAAAAGTATGTTCAAAGAGATCATGTCTTTGGAAAAATCAGTATTTAATTATCGATCATACTTCTACAGTAGAATATGACTATAGAAAAAAGCCCTGGGGCACCTGGGTGGCTCAGTTGGTTAAGCAACTGCCTTCGGCTCAGGTCATGATCCTGGAGTCCTGGGATCGAGTCCCGCATCGGGCTCCCTGCTCAGCAGGGAGTCTGCTTCTCCCTCTGACCCTCACCCTCGCATGCTCTCTCTCTCTCAAATAAATAAAATCTTTAAAAAAAAAAAAAAAAAAAGCCCTTAAATTAAAAAAAAAAAAAAAACCTCTAATAAACAAACATACTTATTCATGGTTTAAAATCCTTGGATCAAAAGTTCCAGAGAGGAATTTGTAAACATATTTTGTTTTAAAGTCCTTTTGTTATGATGTCAGCAAACTGTGGCCATTTATGAACTTTTTGTAGAAAGTCACTAATATTCAGACACTAAAAATAAACAGACACAAAAGAAACAGAAAAACTAAAAGCTGGAGCTCATTCAGGTTCATCCTTTTGGTGCCCTTCAGATACAGGGGTGATAAAGTAAGTTTATAGATTGAGGAGTTGGCTGTCTTGAAAATTGACAAGGGACTTATGAAAAACAGCAGAAAACAACTGATATGAATAACCTCTATAATGATCCAGCATTAAATTATAACAGATGCTAACTCCCCATGAAATTGGAGACTAAAAATAGGAAAGACAAAGTAACCTTGAAAGAATTTAAGGAAAACTGCGATCTTCAGACTCCATAATTTTAAGAAAAATCACTTATACTTTAATTCAATGTGAGTTTATTTACAAAAGAATTGGGTACCTCATTGAATACATTATTTTAAAACTTTATATGAGATATTTGGTTGGATCTATGCTATAGTATTTGTATTTTAGGGCAAAAAACCATACAAACTGCAAGATATGATGAAACTATTTCATTTACCATTTACTTTTCAAACAACTTTAAGCAAATAATGATAAATTTTACTTTAGGGATTTCTGGTGAGCAGTTAGGAGGTTGAGCTGAGAAAATCAAATGGTCTGTCATTGGGTCATGACCCTATAAGCTCTTGCTTCACTGGAGGAAGCAAAACAAGTTTCAGATCAATATTTACACACAGAAAAAATTTCCTGAATATTTGGGGTTTTTGCAATGGTTAATTTGACCACACAATGCATTTTTTATATTCTGCAATTCTAGAAGGAAAATGTATGAATCCTCAGATACTTTTAAAGAAACATATCAAATTAAAAACAATCTTTATCTTAAAAGACTGATTTTTATTGCATAGATTTCATAGTGTGTTCATTGTCAATAAATTAATACTTTGAGTTCTTTTCACCTTAGACAGTCAGCAAGGTGGTGAGTCAAGAACTTGAGGAAGCTCTCTAAAGACAGTTTCTAGAAAGAAATAAATCATCTTAAAGAACTGGCCAGGAAACCATGTAGTGTGAAAACCACCAGTTTTAGCATCAAGCAAAAACCACTTTATGACTGAAATAAAGGATCGTTTTCAAATTTATTATTTTTAGAAGAATTCAGAAACACCTAAAAACATTTTCATAATAGACTATATTGGTGGTCAAACTTATCTAGTCATGTCTGACCCTTTGGTGATCCAGTTAACAAATAAACTACTATTTCTCATAAGCTACTATTATGTGTTAGGTATTTTTTTATGCTAGAAATAGAAACATAAGACATAGCTTCTGCTCTCAAGCAATGTATACTTTAGTTGGGTAAAAAAGAAGCTAAATAAAGTTGTAAGTTTTATAACAATATAAGCAATTATAACAATTGCAAATTTTCCTGTAACAAGTAACACAAAAACTAGCTCAATGTAGTTTACACAATAGAATTGATTGTATTACATAACTGGAAGACTGCAAGGCTTCAGTGTTACCATTATCTACAATAATAGAATGAAAGACAAGTTCTCTTTCCTTCTCTGTGTTCCACCTTCCATGGTGTCAGTTTCACCCTAAGCTGGTCTTCCCTCATGGTGGCAAAAGGGCTGCAGTAGTGCCAGAGGTCTCATTTGTATAACACAGCAATGAAAAGGAGAAAGAGCAATGGCTTTTACTGGCTCGTCCAGAAGAATGAGGAACATTCTTCTGAACCCGTCACTTTGCCCACAGTAATATGCACTGACTGATTTCATCATGAATTTCCTGAATTTTCTCTGTGGCAAGGGGGTTGAAATCAGCCTCGAGCAAGGAGCACACCATATTACTGTGTCTCACTCTGTCCCTAAACCGCATAGGGATATGCAATGGAAAGGATGTGCAAGCAATAACCTTCACAATGTCTTCTGTTTCTTCAATTCTAGCCCCCACACACACACAAATTTATATGCATTTTTCAAAATCTCTACAACTATAGGAAAACACTCAACCCCTCCCAAAGGGTAACATGAGAAATTTTATAGGCTGCATTCAGGTCCATATGCAAGATCTCCTGGTGCCACGCTATCCTCTTAATTGAACTGGTTGAAACTCTATATGGTCCAGTAATCTATTGCAAATAGATACTTTATCCATCCCCAATTTTCAAATATATAATCATGGGCAAATAATAGGGTAATGTCAATGAAAAAATCATTTGAAAAAGGAGAGAATGTCAAATAACATATAATTGTCAATATTCCACAGCACAAAATACATGTTGCTGTCCAGAAACAGCTAAGATTCCCCTTTTTTTGAAATGGAGTCAGTCCTTTGACCAGCAACAAATGCTGCTCAGGAGGCTGCTATATGGGAAAATCTTCCTTGTCCATTGTCCTACATAAACACATCAGGGGATAATTCCCTTTCCAAGCAATGCACCACCTTAACAGTTTTGATTTCTAGTTTTGGAAGATTGGTTAGGTGGGGATGAAGGAATCACCTGCTGGTTTCAGCCAAGTTTGAGGTTTCTTTGGTAATCCCACTCATTTTAAAATGTAGTTAGCTTTGGTTTAACTGCTTCTGATAAATTCCACAGCCTAGTTTTCAGAGGCACAGACTGAGTTTGGTTCCACTCCATGTGCCTGTGAATTTCTCTCTTCCATAGTGATGCTCTGTCGTAAGAGACACCCGTGTATAGCCAATTCTCCTTGGCCATGCGTTCAATAGACCTTAACTTCATCCTGACATTTGGCTTGGAACAAATGGAAAAATAGCGTCTTGTGGAGAAGGGCAGGTAATGCACCACTTGCCTCCATGCTGTATCCCAGGCACATCTTCAAGATAAGACTGAGTTCCAATTTTATCAGTCAAACAATGCTTAATAAAGATACCTCAGAGACTTCTGGGATATCAGGGTTGTCTTTCATCCCTGTATTTTCTTTTTTTGTAAGAATCCCACCTCTCTGCCCCTTGCTCTCGCTTGGGGTAAAGTATTTGACTTTACAACTCTGCCAGATTTCAAATTACAAATATTTTTGGCACTAAGATTATTGTTTGCAAGCAGAGAATGCTTGTTTTAGCAGAACTATGTACTTTTTCCCCTCTGTGCCTTTGAATTGGCCTGTTTTAGATTAATCCTCTTTTTTTCTTCAGTCTTTTTAGTGGGAGTCAAAAGAAGTAGCCAACACTCCAAAATTCTGAGATTTTTCGATCAATTCTCTTAATGCTATAGCTCAAGCACATGATCCTGGCTCTGGATCCAATGGACCAGTTCATTGGTGAACTGCTTATTATTCTCCCCCACAAAAAGTTCTAGAATCCCACTCCCTTCCACCTACGTGTTTAAGAAGAGAAAATCCTCACATCAGGACTTGTTACATGGAAGATCTCACAATACTAATGCCCCATTTCTGACTTTACCCATAGCCATTTTACAGGATTTTCTTGGGGAAGGGATAAGGTAAAAAAGAGAAGGTGTTTTAAAACCATACCCCTACGAGGAACATGTAGAGTTTGTATCTAGTACAATGGAGGTGTGAGAAAATAGGTAAGAGTAATTCAACACAGCCCGACTGTCCACCTTTAGCACTGATTAAGCTTTTCTAAATTGGGACATGTGAAGGATATAGGAGAGAATCAAAAAGTCAGTGACATTTTTGTGGGGGAGGGAGTGTCCTTCTCATTAATCTTTTTAAGGTTAGGGTACCTGAAAATGGAGATCTTGGGCTTACATTCATTGGAATTCCTGGGAAAACAACAAAATCCCCTGGGGTAAAAAGGGTTTGGAATGTTTAGGCTGCTGAGCCTTGAGAGCGCTGCCTAGAATCCCCAGTGCTCCAGTGGGACTGAAGCTCTGATGTTCAGTGTCATGAAATAGTAGAGATCACACAGGTCTCGCGCTGGATGACAACCAAGAGGTGAGAAAATTCTAGCTTGCATGGATGATTACCTAAACTGGATGAATTCCCTTGGAAAGTAGATGAAATGCTGGGTTAAAAAAAATGAGATTTTTGTGGGGATGGAGAGGAGGAACAATTTTGCCTGTTTAGGGAGGAAAAGGAAAGATAATTTGACTGAGATTAAGTTTCTAATTCTTTGCCTGAATAAAATTTCTTAACAAACTTAAAGCTGGGTGTAATCAAGTTAAAATTCCTGAAAGCTGAGTTTGTAGACAAAGATCTGTACCTGTTACAAAATAATCACGTTGAGAAAAAGGATGAGAGATGAAAGTTAAGGTGTGCTCAACTGAGAGCAGATACCCAACTTAGCGGGAACAGAGTACTTATGTTGACAAACAGTAGGAATTTATGCTAGAAAGACAGGTTCTAACTAGTTCAGAGGCTCCTAAAAAATACTTTAGTTTGGATGGAATGAATCAGGGTAGGGGTATATTCAAGCTAGAGATCAACCTAGTCACTATGTATGGGATGATAAAAACATCATTGTATAACAGAGACTTCAGTTTGTCAGATTTTACCAATTTGATCTTTGCAAAGAGAAAAAATTTTTTCTTTTTTTTTTTAAGATTTATTTTTTATTTGAGAGACAGAGAGTGCATGCATGAGTGGAGGAAGAGACAGAGGGAGAGGGAGAGAGAGAATCCCAAGCAGACTCCCCTCTGAGCATGGAGCCCACACAGGGCTCAATCTCACAACCCTGAGACCATGACCTGAGGTGAAACCAAGAGTCAGACACTTAACTGACTGAGCCATCCGGGCACCCTGAGAAAAATTTATTTTCATGACACATGTAGGCAACAGATACTACCTTTATCTTTAGTTAAGGAAACTGCAGCTCAGAGAAACTTGAAAGACAGATCACTCAACTAGAATCACTTAGTGGCAAGAAAAGCTGGAAGCTGAAACACTAACTTTAGACACCAGGTAGAATATTCTTTCCATCATAACTAAAGGCTGGTTCCCTGCCCCAACATTCCTCTAATCTCAAGGTCACAGTCTAAGTCAAATTAATGATGTTTACTTTATATTCTTTGGGACTCAATATATCTTCCAAAGGACATCTTGTGTGTCAGGTTTTTCTCCTTCTGTGCCTCAGTTTCCCATAATTAAGTTACTGACCTCTATTGCCAGGCCAGACCTTTCTATGATCGTTATTATTTGGACATCTCCAGTTTCTTGTTGCTCTCTACCAAGGTTATTATTTTTTTCTCCTATACTAAGATAGGGTGGTTGTAGATACATTTCTTATCTGCAAAATTAAAAAAGGACAAGGCAGAGAAACATAAAGGAAATAACATGGCTTGCAACTGGGATGGGTTTGAATCCCTTCTCTAATTCTCAACAGCTGTCTTAAAGCATAATTTATTTAGATTCCAACTGTCGAGCTCTGGAAAGCTCTCTGCTTTCCTTTCTCACCACCTCTCATCCACTAGGGGCTGCTGTTATATCTCATCCATGATAACTCTTGGAAACACAAGCCATTCAAACCATGTATTCTGAGTAAAAGAAGCCCTGAAGACAGTTAATTACACTGCACTTAAGATAACAAGGTATTCAATATGTCTCTTTTTCATACCAAAATGCAAGTCCTTGTGGTTCCCTTTATTTCCATCTCTGTACTGCAATGTGCTTTCCCTTGACATAGATTTCTTCTACTACATTTTATCCCAGATTCCCCTTTGCCCATTAGAACCCTAAGGAATCCAATGGTAAAAACAAAACAAAACAAAACAAAACAAAACAAAAACTCCGTGACATCCTTACAATCATAACTAAGCACACTGTCCACTCTTGGCACTAAGTCAAACCTGGCTGACCCAAAGGATTTGGTTTCCCCTATAGACATTGAGTGGAAATAATAAGATGAGGGAACAATATAATAGACAGATAGGACGTTGGCCAAAGAGCAGATTTGGGGGAGGGGGGCTGGGAAGTTGTTAATATGCTTGTCCTTAATCTGAAAAAAAAAAATTGATAATGGTCAGAAAGCTGCATGGGGCCAAGAAGGGAATGCTAAGTACACCTGTTTCTCGGCTCACCTCTTGGTGCTGAGATATGTGGCATATGGCAGAATGAGAACCAAACACTTCAATTAAATGGAAATATAAATAAACAACAGAGGAAAAATGAAAAACAATGAAAAAGAAAATATAAATAAAATATAATTTTTTTTAAAAAAACTGCAATATTCAACAATCTGTTTCACTGCTAAGTCCTTCTCAACTCTAACTCTGTAGCAAATTTCAACACAAGCAGTGAGCACAGTGTCAGGAAGCAAATAAATGAAAAAGAAATAAACAACCTAATGCAATTGTTGTCCCAAATTTGGAAAGGTCTGTGCAAACTGCACTTATGTGGTGATAATGATCTTCTTTTGGTGAGTTCTCAGCATATGGTAACACCCTAAACCAATCTTCTGGTGAGCCATCCAGAGTCCTACAGAGTTTACACATGTTTAGTGCATGAACTCTTAACCTCCTGGCACTTAGCATTGGGTCCCACTCATATCCAACATCATTAGACCTGAAAATATCAAAACTACATAAACTCTACCTATCAAAGAAGCAAATAATGAAGGCAAAATGTCAGATAAAAGGGCTGTGAGTTATTATAAATTAGATGATAGGTTTATAAGAGTCCCTAATCCTGGAGAATAATGGAAGATAGATAAATATTTGTCAAGAAAGGCATAATTCTAGTCTTCCATTCCTTAAGTAGGGTTTTATCTCAAATCTGATTAAATATCCTTCACAAAAATTTCCATTACAAATCCAGATAATTTGTTTAAAATACCTACATAAGACCTGGCATATAGAAAGCACCCAATGCTCATTATCTATCATAATGGTGTTGGTACCAATAATAGGATATTTACTTTCAGTTAGTTAGAAAAATTGTTATCAAAAGCAATATGATTTGAATAGCTACGGGGAACAACATAAAAATCCGAGAGCTGTTTTAAGAAGGTAAGCTGCAGGTTAGGCTGAGTAAAAATGAGGTTTGGGCTTTAATCCTTCCATGAGCTCTACATTGGAGAATGATTCATGGGGAACCCAGCCTTCTTTAAAGGCCACTATAAGAGTGAACAGTTCGTATAATATACTATAATTGTATAATACCAAAAAAAGTGTATATATGAAAGTTAATCATTTCTCCAAAGATCTGTACATTTAGGTTACTTAAGTTATAATAAATAATTTTGTGCAATATTGTTTAATTGGTTGATTTAATAAATAATTTATGTTAAACATTGTACAAAAGTCCTTTGTATATATGAAGACTAATAAGAAACAAAAATTTATTTCAAAGAGTTTGCTGTCTTCTGTTGCTGTAAAGCCTGTTCCATATTTAGGATGATTTCCTTAGGATGGATTTCTAAATGTGCAAAAAGTAAGTATGAATGTAGTAAATGCTGTTGATCCCTTAAAAAGGTCTACCAATTCACAATTGTTTCAGAAATATGTGATAGAAATCTATTTTTTGGCCATCATTTAATCCAGACTCTTAATTCAATTAACATTTAGTGAACATTTAGCCTATACTGTATGTCAGGTCTTGTATAATAAAATAAGAATCTAAAAATTAATAAAACACCATCTTTGTCTAATCTAGTGGGGAAATGTTACATGGAAACTATTACTTAGTGCCACAGTGGAGCTATTTAGTGCCACGGGAACAAGAACAGGAGATGATGAATTCTGTCTGAAAGGGGAGATAGAATGTGTGAAGTCCAAATAGTGAAAGTTTATGGCTTTAAGAAAGTTTATCTCTTTAAGAGAACTGGGAGTTGTCTGTTTTGGCCAGAGTTCTGGAGGAGGGAAGAGCAAGAAGATGACAATGAAAGTAAAAGGTGTGTGGGGCCAGATCGGGGTGGAGCATATAAATACACTAGGGTAGTTGGACTTATATAGAATTTTAAGAAAGTGGGCTGATATAATCAGGTGTGTACTTTGTAGATAATGCTACTTTTGGTGTTGAGGATGGATTAGAAAGGTAGGAGATAGCAGAAGCCAAATATAAGGGCCAAATATAAGGCACGAGGATTGGTGCTCACTAGAAATTATAGGAGAATTTGGACCTACTGAGCCTGAGATAATTTCTGACATAAATCACTAGACTTGGGGAACAGGTGAATGTCCTGCCTAGAGAAGGAGCCAGTCACTCTCTCTTTTACTTGGAATCCCAAGTGGATATAGGTATGCCAATAATCTTGTTAGGAAAATTACAACAGCAAAAATAGTTTTTCAGCAGAGGGAAATAAGGAATGATGGGTTCAGTTTTGGACCTGCTGGCTTTGAGAAGCCAGCGGATGTTACATAAGGAGAATTTAAAAGAAAATAATGGTTCTAGAAGATATGAGAGAAAGGATGGAACTTGAGATACACATTTTCAAGCCATTGATGTAGAGGTGATAGTTGAAGTTGTTAGAATAAATGGGACCATTTGGTGAAAGCATGTAGTGTTAGAAAAGAAGACTAAAGTCCAAATCTTGAAAACTTCTCATCCTTAAGGGGCTGAATGGAAGAAAAGGAGGCTATATGCTTTTATGTAGTTTGGGGGGAAAATCCTACCATAGTCTCAGAGTTGTCCACATCTCCTCATAGGATGGAAACTTCCAACATTGCTCTGAGACAGATTTCAGTAATAGTTGTATAAAACAAATATAGAATTTTTTTTAGTGCAACAAAACCTGAATTCTGGATGTAATGGGGAAATTCCTATGATTGACATCATTTGGGAGGTCTCCTTGTTAAGGATAAGAGGTACACTAAGTCACCTGGTCGAGTGGATAAAAACAATTCTTTCAGGAGCACCTGTCCATGATAAAACTCTAAGGCCCTGTGCCAGGGCAGTCTCTGATAGGACCTGCCTAGACCCCCAGGCCATAAGACAGGATGCTTGTCAGGAAGGATTTGGAGGAAGCTCAGCTCTAGGGTGTTTAGCTTTGCTGTGTGATGAATACTCTCATTGAATCTGTCTCCCTTTCAGACTAGTTGGAGGCATCCTAAAGACTGGTGGCTGTGGACAGTGCCTTGCCAGCCTTCTCTATCATATTCCCAAATTTTCTTCATGAGCCTATCTTGATACTGACTCCTTGGGATGGCATCACTCCTGTCACTTACGAAGCAGAGGAATGGTAGGAGACGGTGATGCAGATGATGACTAGCTTAAATAAAACTCCATGTCTGTGTATTATACCTTCGTTACTCTTCAGCTCATTCAGGAGCTGAACTCCCCACCTGAAAAGTCAGACAGCACTTAGAGACTGAAGAGTAACCTGGAAAGAGCAGAAAATACCACAGAATCCAAGGACTACCATATCCAAAAACGCCTTTGATTTCAGTTGTGAGGTAAAGGTAAGCAATGGCATCAGAATAGCTGATAAGTAGATTTCATATGGCTACAAATTCTTCACTACTTCTTTCATTAAGACAGAGAGTCAAATTCCCTTCTCCTGGGATCCATACTGGCTTTAGTCACTTGTTTGACCAATAGAATGCAGTGGATGTGAAACCAGATCCTGAGATGACTTGTGGCTTCTACTCAGGACACTTGAAACACTCATTTCCGAAATCTACCTGCCATGCTGTGAGAAAGCTGATAGGGGAACTCCACAGGAAAGAAATGATGCCTTTGCAAGCAGTCCTGACTGAGGACCCAACCAGCAGCCGGCACCAACTTGATAGCCATGTGGCAGAGAGACCTTTGAAGGGGATTCCTCCTGCCCAGAAGCCTCTTCGGGTAATGCTGTGTGGAACAAAGACATACGGTCACCCAGGAGCCCTGCCCCAAATGCACATTCCTGAGCAAAACAAATTACGTTTCTTGATTTAGGTTACTGAACTTGGTGATAGTTTGTTATACAGTAGAATGTAATCAAGGGGCGCCTGGGTGGCTCAGTCGTTCAGCGTCTGCCTTCGGCTCAGGTCATGGTCCCAGGGTCCTGGGATCGAGCCCCGCATCGGGCTCCCTGCTCAGCGTGAAGCCTGCTTCTCCCTCTCCCACTCCCCCTGCTTGTGTTCCCTCTCTCACTGTGTCTCTCTCTGTCAAATAAATAAATAAAATCTTTAAAAAAAAAAAAAAAAAGAATGTAATCAAAACATTTGGTCAAAATATTTCCAATTGCACAATGATCCCTCTAAGTGATTAGAAGCTAAAGTTAAAACTTTCCCAGAGGCTTTTATTAATTCATGAGAGATTCCTCTAAAGCTGAAGAAATAAAAGATTACAACAGCAACAACACAACTTTCCCCGAGATGAACATGCTGTGTCTAGCAGTACCGTGACAACCCAACAGCAAAGACGTGAGGGATGAAATACATTCTAACACTCCTTCCAGATAAGTTTCCGGTTGTTTTCTCCGAGTATATGTGTTGATGGACGACAAACTGAGGGAAGTGCTAGGGGTCACTGTTGTCTGTTCTTCTTGGAAGAAAGGGCAGTAGGAAGAGTGATGCCTGGGAAAAAAAACTGTTAAGTGGTCAAAGTAAAACATATCTAAGACAAATCTCTGTAGGCCAAGTAAAATCGCACTGCTAAATAATTTCCCCAGCTTGTCTGCAAGGATTACTTACAGGGAAATGTCCTATCCTAACTACCAACTCAAATGTCACGGGCATTCCTAATGAAATCAGATAAAAGAAAGCATTTTGTTTTCTACATAACTAAAATGAAGATATTTCCAGAATATAAATGAGATGAAGACACACCAAGAATGTAATTTGCAGATACTTGAAAGAATGATTTAATTGTCCTGGCAAAGTTACTCATTGCGTTTTGGGGCTTGACATCTTTACAGTTCTCTGTTTACTGTATTATGCTTGAAATTACATGCTAACAAAAATTATTTTAGAAACGGAAATGCTCAACAAAAAAATAAAGGAATATAATCTGGAGCACATTAAAAGATATCGGAAAAGAGCCTAGAGCAAACTCAAGGGTTTATCATATGACAAAATTATTCTCAATTTAAGGCATGCTGTTGTAAGAATCGAGTCCTAAGGAACAAGGGAGCACAAAAGTGCTTTAATGGTTTTTTCTACTAATTAATAAAGAAACATCTCTAAGATAACCAATCTAGCACACAGAGCCCGAAGCCTCTTAAAGACACATGATACACAGCAGAGCAGAGGTATTTGCTATACATTTTCATACAAAGGCAGGCATCCTGTGAGCATTTGGTAAATATTAATTAGATTGCAATATATGCTTCTAATACTGACACAGTTTCTCATCAGTGGTATGCTTTGAGAAACTTCACAGCGTAGAGTCCTCATAGGAAATTCCTATAGCACAGAGCAGATAAGAATGTGTATATTTATGGTATAGGGTTGTGGAAAGGAGTAACATGTCAGGTTGGCACTATTTTGAGCACTAACTAGGATTAGAATAGGAAGCTGGGAACTGTGTGATCTGGAATACACACACACACACACACACACACACACACACACAATTTCTAATTTGAACATATGAAATATATACAGGTTCTGAGAAAATTTAAAAGCCCCAAACAGTAAAATTTAAGGTGCCACATTATATAATGTAGTCCCTAACAATTAACAAAAATATTTTCAGCTCCCATAAATACTTTCACCAACTTTATCTTTGTGTTGGTCCTACCCAAATTTCCTCTGCCAATCCTAATCTGTTCAAGATGATCACACCGTGGGCATTTCTCTGAACACATGCATCTATCTGCCTGGATTAAATTCTTAAATATGTAGGAAAGTCAGTGTGTCTTGTCAAACCTACCAAATTTACAATATAAATAAGATACAGAAGTTATCAAATTGTTCTGAGACTTTCCATCTGATTTCCTTTATCTGTACTTTGCCTGGAGGTCTCTGGCTCCTGTCTGATCTTTCTGAAGCCCTGACCATATGGTCATTTGCTAATGTGGTTGATGTAATTTACATCCTGTTCAAAAATGACAAATTTCTGAGGCTTGATGGATGTTTATTGAAAACAAAAAACAACAAAAGTTTATCACGCTATTTGCAGCCATCCAAGCAACATTTTCTAGCCATTACAAAACATAATAAAACAAAATTCCTAGATTGTCTTTGATTTTTATGTTTCTTCTGAAAAGCTAATTTAACAAATATCCTTGGTCCCTCTAATATACTAGGGACAATTCACATCAGAGAATAGGTACAGTGAATTCTGAGCTGAGAGCCAGAATTAAAAGGGACCATTTATCACAAAGAACAAAATGTATGCTTACACATCAGTGTGGGAGAGTGGGGGAAAAACTTTCATCAGAAAAAAAGCAGAGTGAAAGAGAATTGAAGGGAAGTTACTGAGGTCGGAAAAACAGATATGGATAAATGTAGAAATGAAAAACATTGTCAGGAAAAGACATCTATTTTATCACTTTGGGAAAAGTAAAGTGGGGAAAGGAACTAAACGCTTCTATGCCTTTGGGCACTTTCAGCACTAGGCTAGATGCTTTAAGTAGATGATCCCATCTTATCCAGAGTCTCAAAAAACCTTGTGAAGTAGATACATTATATACCTTTTTGAAGTGAGCAAACCGAGACTTAAGTATGTGCAATAACTTGCTAGTGAGTGACAGGATCAGTGTTGGGGTTGTGCTTCTCTCCCCTCCCATGTTACCACTTCCCCTGCAAGAGAAGTGCTATGCTGGAAATGGGGCTACTGGGGATATACCTACTTCAATCTGATCGCTACAAATTGAAAACATTTTGGATGTTTTCAACTTGTCAAGATACCCACACCTTATTAATTTCTAATACATATAATTTCTAATGTAGATATTAATATAAATATAGATTACACAGATATTTCTCAGTATCTTTTTTCCCGTACTTATGACTTAAGGTTTTTATTGTTTTATTTTTATTTTTAATTTTTTTATTATTATGTTTTAAATGTTCACTGTGTATAAAACAGTAAACATTGTGAATCTGTGTCTGACTCAAACAGCTTATTTTAAACTGAAAAATATATCATGAAGGAAAGATATATTCCAAATATATCATTTCTACTAATATTTGTTATAAAATAAACTCAGATCAGAATTAAATCTCTTGGTAAAGTAAAACCAATATTCTATGACCAATGAGAATTACTTAAATGAAGAAGGAAATAACATTCACCAGAAATTTCTGACATTGGTTGTTACATTATCAGTGTTCCTTTTCCTCTCTTTCTACTTTAATTTTTTGGGAGGATGAGTGAGTGTCTATAGGCCTGTGTGCTTATGTATTTCTTAAGAAAAATAAATCTTATATTAATGAGAAATTTAGCCACAATCCCAAACCTATTTACATCTATCAGTGTATATTGAGAGTATTTTTTTTAAAGATTTTATTTATTTATTTGACAGAGAGAGACACAGCAAGAGAGGGAACACAAGCAGGGGGAGTGGGAGAGGGAGAAGCAGGCTTCCCGCCGGGCAGGAAGCCCCGATGCAGGGCTCGATCCCAGGACCTTGGGATCACGACCTGAGCCAAAGGCAGATGCTTAATGACGGAGCCACCCAGGTGACCCTATTGAGAGTATTTTAAATACAGTGTTTAAAGTTGAGATAAAAGGACAACAGTATCCCATAGAAAATTAACTGACAGAGTTTTCGTCTGAGTAAATAAAAAGAGTGAATTAATTATGATCCCTAGCTTATACTGTGGTTGATTTAGTCTCATCTTGCCAATGGCTATAGCGACACTATCCAATAGAAATATAATACAAGCCATGTATGAAAATTTAAATTTTAGTAGCCACATTAAAAAATTTAAAAACTAGGTAAGATTAAATTAATAATATATCTTATTTTGCCCAATATTTTCAAACTATGGTATCTTCCACATAAAATAAACATAAAAAAGTTAATGAGATATCTTACATACTTTCTGTGTGTGCGTTCAAAATCTGATGGGTATTTTATACTTACAGCACATAGAATTCAAACTAGGCACATTTCAAGTGCTCAAGAGTTCATTTCAAACATGCCTCGTGACTACCATGTTGGACAATGTAAATCTAAAAGTGGAGCCTTTGAGTAAACCTGGGAATTGGGAGGCCAGTGCATCTTGATGCATCAGAAAATAGAGCATAAACTCTTCACCCATTCTTACCAATTTTATTATTCTGAGACCACACAGCCAACAAACACCTAAGACCTGTCACTTAACACCACCAGGAATTCAAGTATTTTACTATGTCTAACTCAAATGAAAAGAATTTGGGTAGGGAAGAGAAAGAAAAGAAAGAAAGAAAAAGAAAGAAAGAAAGAAAGAAAGAAAAAGAAAGAAAGAAAGAAAGAAAGAAAAAGAAAGAAAGAAAGAGAAAAGAAAGAAAGAAAGAAAGAAAGAAAGAAAGAAAGAAAGAAAGAAAGAAAAAAGAAAGAAAGAAAGAAAGAGAAAGAAAGAAAGAAAGAGAAAGAAAGAAAGAAGGGAGGGAAGGGGAAGGAGGGAGGGAAGGAAGGAAGGAAGAGAGGGAGAAGGGAGGGGGGAAGGAAGGAAGACCTAAAATACATCATTATGAGATTTTGCAGTGATACTCAAAGTATGGCTGACAGAACTCTCAGAGTCCCCAAGATCTTTTCAAGGGGTCTTCAAAGTCCAAGCATTAATAATAATAATAGTAATAGTAATAATAAATCAGAGGAAGGAGAAGAAGAAGAGGAAGAGGAAGAAGAAGATGAGGAGGAAGAGAAGGGGGCCAAAGGTTTTTCACTGTGTTGACACTGGGTGTGAAAGAAAGAGTGGGTAAAACCGCTGGTGCTTTAGTACAAAATAGTATTAAATCTTAACTCATGATACACATCTTTTTAATATTCTATGTGACAAAATAGAACTATATATAAACACTTCTGCTACATGTTGAAGTATGATACTTTTCTCTAGAAAAGCCCTCGTATGATTATTTGAATTATTAGCTGAGTTATTCACTATTTTCATGGAATATCACTTTTACATGAAGTAAAAAAATCTGAGAGACATGCTTGTCAGAATTGGGAGGGACACGTATTTTCTTGCCAGTGACGGAAAACAATAGATAGCATATGTCAATATAGAAAATTGAGCTTTCAAGTGAAAATTAGAATTTTAAAGAAAATTTAAAACCATCATCATGAGCTTGACAGCTTCTTAACATTTGCAGACTTTTCTAATGTCATTTGTAATAATATTTTAAAATGTGATTTTTAAATATTATATAAAGAAACATTCCAACATTTGGAAGATCTATCTGAATAATTCATTGAACTAATATTTTCCAAATGACCACTGAATGATATTTTTAAAAGCATTTATGGTTGAAAGATTCATCAAAGTGAAAACTAGACCAATGGATTTTGGTGTAATAGGGTACATCGAGCTTACTGATGTAATTTCAGAGATCACAGTGCAACTACAGTAATGTGCCATTTGTAGAGTATGATCTAGTATTCAAGAAGAATATTTATAATTATCTGGGAATGTTAAAAAAACTCTTCCCTTTTCTTATTACATATCTGTGTAAAGTCATATTTTCTTTGTATACCTCAACCAAAAAGAAAAAAAAAAAAAAGAAGAAAAACAACAGATTGGATCCAGAAGGACATCTGGGCATTATCTGTCTTCCATTAAGCCAGACATCTGTAAAAATGTAAAACAATGTTATTTTTCTCACTATTTTTTGTTTTGGAAAATAAAGACATTTTTACAAAATTTTCATTCATGTTAACATGCAGTACATTTAATTTTCTTATTTTGAAATGATTTAACACATAAAATATTTTTAAATTTCTCATCTTTAATTCTTAACATAATAAACATTAATAGATGTACCCCACGTAAACGTAAGCTCTTTGGGATTCTCAGTAAATTTTTTTTTTTAATTTTATTTTGTTATGTTAGTCACCATACAATACATCATTAGTTTTTGATGTGGTGATCCACGATCCATTGTTTTCATATTACACCCAGTGCTCCATGCAGTACGTGCCCTCCTTAATACCCATCACCGGGCTAACCCATCCCTCCACCCCCCTCCCCTCTAGAACCCTGTTTGTTTCTCAGAGTCCACAGTCTCTCATGGTTCATCTCTCCCTCCGATTCCCCCCCTTCATTTTCCCTTCCTTCTCCTAATGTTCTCCATGCTATTCCTTATGTTCCAGTAATTTTTAAAGGTGTACTGGGAACCTGACACTTACAAGACTTCTAGTGAGTGGAATGAGCACATAGCTTTTAGAATCATAGAGACGGGGCGCCTGGGTGGCTCAGTTGGTTGAGCGACTGCCTTCGGCTCAGGTCATGATCCTGGAGTCCCTGGATCGAGTCCCGCATCGGGCTCCCTGCCGAGCAGGGAGCCTGCTTCTCCCTCTGACCCTCCCCCCTCCCATGTGCTCTCTCTCTCTCATTCTCTCTGTCTCAAATAAATAAATAAAATCTTTAAAAAAAAAAAAAAAGAATCATAGAGACGTTGTTTTATATCTTGGCTCAGGCCACTTACTAGACTACTGACCTTGGTCAAGTTATTGACTGGGAATTATGGCTATAAAGGGTCTAGCACATTATCTAATACAGAGAAGACCACTGATAAATGTTGGCAGCTGTTATAATTATCACCATGGCCCTGTCTAGATTCTCTCTATGACTACTGTGCTCTCTGACTTCAAGTATATATAGTTACTTGGGAATAAACTACCATTTCCCATCAGGAGAGTCATTTCTTTTGATATAAAGTACCCAATTGCCTATGATTTTGGTCTTCTGGCCTGACAGATTACCAGCTTGCTATTCATTGTGGTATTCAGAAATACCAAAGTTCACTTGTTAAATAGCTGTATTTACACTGGTAAACTGAACAAACTACCATTAGAGGGGAAAAAAGACATGACAGCACGTTTTAAGTCCTATAGGATTAAACGTATACTTGGTTTCTGCAAGTTGGCAGGCTGAACCCTCACATAGTCCTCTTTGGCGTAATTGGAGACATAGTCTCAGAGTTTTGATTTTTGGAGGTAGCTAACCATGGGTATGGAAGAGCTCTCTGGTTTTGCATCAGTTTGAGGCTCTGAGCACTTACTCTGTGAGAAGTGGAATTACTTTGGCACAGGCTAGGGAAGGGTAGAATAGAGATACAGGGAAAGGATGGATTTATTGTGGGTGACATTTGGGAGGGAAAGAGGTGCTTTTCATATGCAAGTGTGAGAGCCTGAATGTGAATAATTGAGGAGCGCCACTGCTGATGATAGAAATGTACCACCTGGGGCGCCTGGGTGGCTCAGTCGTTAAGCGTCTGCCTTCGGCTCAGGTCATGATCCCAGGGTCCTGGGATCGAGCCCGCATCGGGCTCCCTGCTTGGCGGGAAGCCTGCTTCTCCCTCTCCCACTCCGCCTGCTTGTGTTCCCTCTCTCTGTCAAATAAATAAATAAAATCTTAAAAAAAAAAAAAAAAAGATATGTACCACCTACTGTTAATTGTACATTGAAATGCCTTCTGATTTGGGAGGATATTTATTCTGGACTGGTTGGGTGAGTACCCAACACTTCTTTTACTAGGATTTGACTGAAGTAATTTCCCATATTTCCTTCATATAATTATATTGTATGGATGGATTAGAAGCTTCAGTGAGGATAAAAATGTACCAAACCCCCAAAGTCAGAGCATGAAGTAGAAGTATACAGTGCAGACTCTTTTTTTTTTTTTAACCTTGTACCAATTAAGATAAGAGGCCAGGAAATCACTTTCTACAATAAACAGAAACATGGATTTGGACTTCACCTTCCATTAAGTCCTTGGCCACGGTAAAACATTGTAAATAGAGAAACACATTTGTAATAACTAACAAAGGAAGTTTAATCTTTTTTTTCCCACATAATATCTTTCTTAGCAAACTAAAACATATTACGTAGCTACCAGAATGATAAGGCCTCTATGCATATATTGTAAATGGGGCTCAATAGTAGATAATATGAGGCTAAAAGTAAAATGGTTAGAGGACAGGTCATGGAAAATAATTTAAATTCATTCAATGATTCCCTCTTCAATTAGGAATGTACCAGAAAAAAAATATGTGGATTGTAGCATATTTTTAAATTTCCTGGAACATAGGAATGGAAGGAAGAACTTGTTTTACTTTGAAAGTTGCTAATATCTTTGTAAGTCTCCAGTAGAATTTAATCAATTTTCATAAATATCTAGTGAGGAAACTATGAATCACTTTCAGGCCCTCTTATAGGGATGTACAAACAAGACAACAAGATTTCATTTTTCAGCTTGCAACCTACGCAAGAGATAAGAACTTTGTGTTGATTATCCCGCTGTTTGCAATTTTAAAAATGAATCTCCTTAGTTACTTCCCCCTTAAGTAAAAAAGGGAAACAGAAGTATTTAGTAACTCCTATCAATCACATTTTTCAAGCATGAAGAGGCATGGAAAATACTTTTATCTTGATAAAAAAGATTACATTTCTAAGGTAAAGTACTATTCCAAAGTAATGCAAAATAATATATTTATCTAATCTTATGATAAATAAATGTGATAACTATTCATGACTCTTGTACTGTATGTATTATTTTGACAGTGGAATAAATCATGACCCAAATCTGGTGTATGGCATACAATTTTAACTCAATGTCACACTATTAGACCAAAAGCAATTTTACATAACCTAAGAAAGTTTCTCTAGGAGTTAGACCCTGCTCATCACTACAGACTCTCCTCTTTCACTACTAGAACTGTGTCACCCTAATTTCCTCAGCCTTGCGTATTTTTCTAAAAGTCTGGCAGCTGGTTGAGTGCCAGACATTTGCTAGTGGAGAAGCTCTTAAAGATGAATTGCTTCTCTTCTTGTAAGCTGTCTGTGGACTGTGACCAGATCATGTTGGAAAGTCATCTGATGAGAACATTTACAAGCTTGTATGCTGTAGCTTCTTATCCACTTGGGATGGTGCTCATTTCACTGAGTGGCCAGTAACTTTACCCTTGTTCTGGGCGGTTTGAGTACTATTGCATTGGCATTTTAAAAATTACTGTTACCCGGCTGCAGTTAGGTTCTCAATGTCCTGGAGAGATTATTTTCGGTGTTTCTGGCTGTGTCTTTCATCCAAACCCCACAAGAACTATATTAAACCTATATCACAATTCTAAAGCTTTCTACCCATCGCAAGCACACATCTCCATCACTTGGGCTTCCTGTTTTGCAATAAAAGAAACAGAGCCCAACAGGTATGAATTGCTTTAACTTTCCATATCTACAATTTTATTCACGTCTGCTTTACAGTCTTAGTTTCTTATTTCCAGTTTTAGAAGCAAAGGTGTTGCTCCTTCTACCCCCAAAGGGAGGGTTTATCTGCCTGTGCTCTCATCTCCTCCCATCCAGTCATGGACCTTGTCCTTCAATCCAGCAATTTTTAGTTCAACAAACATTTCCAGTGCATATCATGTGCAAGACATTGAATTCGAGGTTATGAATACAAAGATGAAGGCCACTGGGCTGGACAACAGATGAGCTAACAGTTGACTCTAAGACACTTTGGTAGCTTCCGTTCTAGGGTGTATAAGATACAGTGCTAACCCAGGCTGCACGCTAACAGGTTGGAAAAAGGCTTATGAGGAATCAACAATTTGTTGAGATTTAAACAGGCAGTTAGAATTTGCTGACAGGCAAGAGTAAGCGACTTTGTCTTTCCCTAGAAGTCCTGCCATAAATTAACAATTAGCTTTTCTAAACCAAACATTTTCCAACTTTATTTGAGCACACAGTCCTTTCTACACAGCACAGATTAGCCCACAGAGAAGATACATGGCGATATTATAACTCTGTTAGGTAAACACAGAGGCTCCTCCTAAGATTCCTTATGAGAACCATACCAAGGCTGGTATGAAGCTCCTCTTTCTAAAATATCCATTATACTCAAAATATTGTTACTTTTTTTAACTTGGAAAAAAAAAGAAAAAATATCGTTACTTTTTAAAATTCATTTTAAAAAATATATTAAAAATTTCTTATTTCTCCATCCTTTCGTCTCTGATGCAATTCCTATAGGGCTCTGTCATGATACAGATGCTCAAAGGTCAAGTCCTAGTCCAGACAGTTATTTCTTCTTCCTGGACCATGGTTTAGTTCATTTTTAGTTTTACCAAAACTAAAAGAACTTTGGCAAAATAAAAGTATTTTTTGACAAGATAATTTGATATATTTTTATTTTATTAGTTGTATTTTATTTCTTTAGAAATAAAGTATTTTGAATCTTTTCATTCCCTTGCTCAGAAGCATTTGCAGAAGTCACTCAGAGGCCACTGTTCTTCCACTCTGTGTAAATAAGTCTCCCTGAGACAAGCATAGAGAGAAGAAAGCCTTGAAAACAGGTGAAGAGAAGAGCAAATGATTTCTCCCAAACATGAGGAGGTCTGAAGTGAGCATGTCTCACCTATAGGTCTATGATAGACAGGAAAAGGGAGATGGAGAAGTGAAGAGGACTGTGTGCTGTATCCAGGAGACCTGGACCCTCGGCAATAGGCCTTTGGCCATTCCAGAGATTCAGGGGCCTCGAGAGAGGTGCAGAAGTAGCTAAAATCAATCACCTGACTGAAAGTTATGACCAACACCAGTTATAAGATAGCTGCAAATTATTTTAAAATACTTCTGTCCAGCCAGTATAATAAGCATGATCATGTTAAAGGTAGGCCCTAGATGCAGTTAATTACTCCATCCAGGAATGCATAGGTCAGTAATCCTGTTAGAATGCAAGGCTGCTAGAATTCTATTAGGAAGCCAAGTTCCAGCCAAGGTAACTATAAGTGTTTCCATCATTTTTATCTTTGAAAAACACCAGAGGCCCTAATAACTATCTTAATGAATTGTTTAAAATGGATTTCCACTGGTAAAATTAGAGTTCTATTAATCAGCATAATTATAGCTGGGTTCTCTTTTGGTAAAACGGTCATTTAAAATATGTGGATTCTAAAATATTTTAGATAATATCTTACCCTGAATGAGGAGGGTCTGAGATTAATTCAAGTCTTATAGTCTGTAAACATGGGAAGGGAACTCAAGGCATGATTACTAAATTGTTTTATATTAAGCCACTGAGTTGGAGAATTCTGACTATTGGGGCAATGGATCCTTCCTCTAGAATACTGGAGTCTGTCTCAGTAATATTTTATGCAAGATGAGACTGGATCACTTACATGGATAGAGAGCTGGCACTTCATTAAAATTACAGAACAGGTTGTATGAACTATGTTTTCTTGTCTAGAAAAGTTAATATGGGTGTGTATGTGTGGCAGACTTCATCTGAGACTTGCTTATAATGCTTTCTCAAGTCTGTGTGGGAGTCGCTGACCCTCACCTAAACAAAATTTTGGTTGCTACCACTTGATCCGTAATATGTAAAAAACTGGCTTAGGTCAATTAACAACAACCATTCACGTTTGGTTCCCGCCCCCTCCAAAATAAAGCCTTTGTCCTTTGTCAACTCTAGGGGACCCTGCCATGACTATCTCCAAGGGATAGATGGTGGGAGATTTTTGCGGGACTCAGTGTTTGCAGTTTCTATTAGGTGTACTCATCTAACAGTGCTTCATTAAATGAAACCACTTTTCCTTGCCTATTGGTCTATCGGCATAGTTCTTAGAATTGGATAGTCCCTAGGATTGTTATTGCAAATGCCAGTCATAAGGCTTAGATGGCAATATTCTTTGTTTGTAAATATACATTGATAGCAGTGTCCTAAATTTGATAAGGTAACTGGGATGTAGGGCACAGGAGGCAGATCCCACAACAGCTACAGGCTCCCTTATCTCTGGAGCTAGAGAAAACCATTCCCCTTCCTACAAGGGAAAACAATTTATGAGTAGAAAAGAAAATAAATATGTAACTATGAGTATATGAATAAGTGGTGCATAATGGGATAGGTAGACACTTTCAGAAAATAGCAGATGGCTGGTGTGGAAGGCAAAATTCTAAGGTAGCCCCTCTAAATGCCAGCTCCTCTAAATGCCTTCTTCTAATTATATACACACAAATCCAGGTATTGCTGTGAAGGGATTTTACAGATGTCATTAAGGTTCCCAATCAGTTGACCTTATTTTTCTAAAGATTTATTTATTATATGAGAGAGAGACAGGAAGAGAGGGCACGCGCATGAGCAGGGGTGGGGGGAAGAGTTTGGGGGGCTGAGGGAGAGAATCTTCAAGCAGACTCCCTGCTAAGACCTGGGCTGGACAAGAGGCTTGATCCCAGGACCCTGAGATCACAGCCTGAGCCAAAACCAAGAGTTGGACGCTTAACCAACTGAGCCACTCAGGCACTTCCCAATCATTTGACTTTAAAATAGAGATTATACAGGAGGGCCTATTAAAAAATTATTCTAGGAGACTGTAAATTAGGTGTCTTTTAGCTCAACACACTGGCATCAAAGGTCTTCAAATAAGAGGACTATTACAAGATTCTGGAGACTGTCCCAGTAAACCCCAGATTAATCACAGCAACTACTTACTTACTCACTGACTAGAATGAAATAAAAATTAAATATAACATATAATGAATTCATAAGAAATGTACAATTCTATTTTTATTACTGGCCTAGTTATAGAATGAGGTTGCTTCTTTATCATTCACTAAAGATATGATTTAAAACAGGGTAAGATGTCTCAGTAAAATCTAATAAATTACATTCCAAACAATTTATGAGTTACCTAAATAGCTGCTTCTAGGATTAGCCCGTTCCTGATTGCTCAGGGAAAAATTTCCCATTAGCCTCTTGTGTCTCTGCACATTTTACAAGCAAGGCACTAACTGCCCTTTTGTCTCTATCTTTTCAAAGATGTGTGTACAGTAATCAGCCTTGAAAAACTGAGCGTCTCCATTTAGAGCAAAGGGCAGATTTTCTTTCTGTTCAGTGAAATAAAGATAATCCTTTCTTCCAGAACAAAGGACAGGTTTCCTTTTGCCCACTATAATGTGTACGCACAAGCCCATTACATGTGTAGCACCCACACAGACTGATCTGCTTCACCCCCATGTAATTTGGGGAACTACGAGTACCAAGACAAATGCATTACACTCACGCTGCCTTCTGTAAAATAACTTGTCTCAAGTCCAAGAATCTCATGAATTCTGCCGGCATCAATGAAACTGTGGCAGAATAACAGATTAGTTATAGCTTAAAATCACATCCTTCAAAGTCCTTGACATTGATTAACTTATAAACACCAATTGATTCATGTAGGTGTTTCCTAGCTTATAAAATGGAGGTTTTGGTAAAAACTAACTAATGTGTTTTTCCTCATTGATTTATATAAAATATGTAATGAGATGACTTTTCTACATCAATTTCTAGATGTATGATTTATTTTTAAAAATTAAAATGCATACTTTCATAACCTTCAAAACCTTAACAAAGTATTATCTTCTTAAGTCACTTGGTATTTATTTATTTATTTATTTATTTATTTATTTATTTATTTTTAAAGATTTTATTTATTTATTTGACAGAGAGAGACACAGTGAGAGAGGGAACACAAGCAGGGGGAGTGGGAGAGGGAGACGCAGGCTCCCTGCTGAGCAGGGAGCCCGATGTGGGGCTCGATCCCAGGACCCTGGGATCATGACCTGAGCCGAAGGCAGACGCCCAACGACTGAGCCACCCAGACGCCCCTTAAGTCATTTGGTATTTAGCTTCAGTCACTTCTCTCATCTTTAATCAACAACAAGAAGAAGAATGAAAGAATGTTTTTTGCTCATTTATCTTTAGTTGCCAAAATTTGGGGGTGGAAAAAGACATATCTTTTCAGAACTGACCTTGTTGGTTAATTAGAGAAACAAAATATTCTTAATTTTCTTTACTAAATGCTCTGTCCGACTCCTTACAAAAATATTATTAATTTTCTTCAGATCTTACTGCAGGAAAGTTGTCTCAGGACATTAATGAAAGTGAGAACAAATATGCTACAAACTGTGATTTTAAGTACATATTCTACTCAGTGGTTGAGTTCAATCAGTTTAGTCATGAACTGATCTTTGTAGATGTAAACACTTTTATTCTACATATAAATTTAAAAAAAATCTTATGTCAGGGCACCTGGGTGGCTCAGTTGGTTAAGTGTCTGGCTCTTGATTTCAGCTCAGGTCGTGACCTCAGGTTTCTGAGATGGAGCCCCACGAAGCTCCGCACTCAGTGAGGAGTCTGCTTCTCTCTCTCCCTCTCCCTCTGCCCCTCCCCACTCTCTCTCAAATAAATAAATAAATCTTTTAAAAAAATTAAAAAATAAAAATCCTAAGTCAGAAATAGATTGTCATGAAGTTGATGACTGTAGACATAATTGCTTTGGACCTATTTACTGTACTGAGTCTGGAACAATGTGGTCAGCTGATGGTGTATATATGTAGTTAGTCCTTCTCTGGACTCAATTAATGGTGCTAAAAAGCTGGGGAATTGCTTTCAGTGCCTGCTCTGCAATACCTATAGCATTAAATAACCAGTCATTTTCTTTTGGTTTGCTTTGTTTTACCTTCTGAATTGCTCATTACTGAGCCCCTGGCAACTCTAAAATATAATGGTCTGGGGGAGTTTTTAAGGACAAGAAAAACATAAAAACACTTTCACTTTTCAACTAAGTTGAGAAACATCCTAATAGCTCAGTGTATGTTATATGATACAGACCATAGCCTGTGAAGTCACACAGGTTTGTTTTTTGTTTACTGGTTTTGTTTTATTTTATGTTTTGGAAGATAGTATTCTCAAAAAGAGAGAGAGAGAAAGAGTGGGGAGACACAGAGACAGAGACTGGGGGGGGGGTTACACTTTCTGGAAAGCAAGCATTATCACCTTCTACAATCATGACAGGCTTCTATCCCTTAGCAGACACTCGGTCACTGTCACAGGTGCTTTACTTGCTAGAGAAGATTGATTTTTTTCCCCTGGAAATGTGGGGTCCTGGGACCTCACTACTGCAGATGTATATTACTGATACCATCAGTGTTCCATTGTCAGTCATAGAATAAGCTGTTACCCTTTAGGAAGCTTGAAATTAAACTTTTTCTTTTACATCCTTGATAATCCCTAGAAGAGTGTGGGTCATGGAGAAATGTTCAAATACTGAATAAAATATTGCATTGACTTTAAACTCTCTAGAGTCTTATGAATTGCCGTTTCTTCCACAGCCTGAAGAAGATGTATAAACCTACAAGAAAAATGGTGCTCTTTGGAGCAGACAGTCTGAAGGAGGAGGAGATGGTTTGTCAGCTGTAAAGACTTCAAATCCTTTTCTGTCTCTTTTTTTTTTTTTTTTCAGGGTGAGGAGATGATGATGAGTAAATGAACTATTAGCACATAAGACTTACCATGGCATCTTTTACAGCTCTGAGGAGTTTGAGCCTTCATCACTGCCTTATTCCACCCTTCTTTTACTCCGACAGCAAGGAGGAGAAGGAAGTTTTTATAGCTAAGCTACCAGAGTATTTCTTTTATAGGAACTCCAAACTGTGAATCCCCATCAATTACTTGGGGGTGGTGCTAATGAGGTCAAGTCTACAAATCTGGACTCACCTGAGCCAGTTATTTGGCACCTCACTATTTGTCGCTAGAAACTTTGTTAAAAAGTGCGACTTTTGAATTTAAATTTTAAAAAAGTGTGACTTTTCATTTACTTAGTAGTTTAACTATATTTGTGGTTACCCATTATCTGTCTCCCATTATGCATGGCCATAATAGTATAATAGTGATGGTGATAACCATGATCCCAACTACATGGGATTTATTTATTTGTTTGTTTGTTTGTTTATGTATTTATTTATGTATTTATTTTATTTTGGGAGAGAGAAAGAGAGAGAGTGCGCGAGCAGTGGGCAGGGCAGGGGTAGAGGGAGAGAGAGAATATCAAGCTGACTCCACGCTGAGCGAGCAGCCCAAGAGGGAGCTCAATCTCACAATACTGAGATCATGACCCAAACCGAGATCATGACCCAAACCAAAATCAAGAGTCAGTCACTTAACAGACTGAGCCACCCAGGCACCCCCAACTACATGGGATTTATAATGAGGGAGATAGAAGCAAATGTGCATACAAACAAAATAATGGGCAGCTGAGCCAGAAATAATTTAGTAAACATAAAATGATATGATGGAGGATAATGAAGAAGGATACCTGGACCTACATAAGACAGAATAACCTGAGAAGTCCTTTCTGGGGAGTCTACGTTTAAGTTGAAACTTCAAGGATGTGAAGGACTCAGCTACAGGCAAAGCAGGATATTGTAGGGAAGTGTGTTCCAGACAGGAAAAAAGAGCTTGCTGTGCTAGGGAAACTGAAAGGGGAACAAGGTGACTTCCATGGGTTGAGCATAAAAGGAAATGAACTGAAATGAGGTTGGAGAGGGGAGCATGAGCCAAATTATCTACAGTCTAGCAGACCACGAAGAGAGTTTTGGATTTTAAGTTCAATAAGAAAACTGATGGACTTTTAAGTAGACTTTACGTGCTAAAAGGATAAGTACTAAGAGTAGAAATCAGAAGTCATAGGAAACTGGTTGATGTATACTTATTAACCCCCACAGATCCTCTCTCCACCATTCTTCACACTCTCCCAGGCCCTAGGGGACTGATTACACAGATTTGCAACACCCAGAAGCATCCCCTTCCTTATGGCTTCCAGTTCTACTTGGCCAATGGGGATTGTGAACAGGAAATGAGAGAGGGGGAGAAGAGTAAGATCAAGGCATTTATGCCCCTGGCTTATTCTCTACTAGGTTGCCACATCTGGCTGTGGCCCTCTATTGGAGGCCAATGTACCTGCCCTATGGCCCTCATCACTCAACTCCCTGTCCAGGTTCCAGTAACTCTTTCTCAACACTTGTCCCCTTGTTACTAGTCTTGGGGTACTGTACTGTCCCTTGTTATCTGTGTATAAACCCTGCCATAGCTTTGCAAATAATCCCTTTACTTCAATCCCTTGCTTCAATTAGAAAGCTTGAATGTCCCACATTTCTATCCAGGAACCTACATCCCCAGGCTATTACAGTATTTCAGGCAAGAGATAATGATGGCATGGTCTGAGGGAGAGGTTCTGAAGACAGACAGAGTTAGATTGAATGCATTTTGGAGTTAGAATCATAGGATTTGTTGAAAGACATGAAGTGAGACGTCAGAAAAGGGAGGACAAATCCAGGATGATTCCATTTGACTGGATGATTCCAGCTGAAACAAGTGATCAATGGTAATAGACTTGCTTCTAAGGGAAAACTGGAAGTAGAAACAAGTTTGGAGGATCGGAAAAGAGCAAGAAAATGTCAGTTTAAGGGGCTGGTGAGATATCTATGTGGAAACATCAAGTAGTAGTTAAATAACCTGGGATTTCAGGGGAGGTCAGGACAATAAGTTTTGAATTCTTTTCCTCATCAGTGGTATCTGAAGCCTCATGACTGATTGCAGTTAAAGAGAAGTCTGAGATCTGATTGCTGGGTCAAGGAGAAAAGATGACGACAGCAACTGAGAATAAGGAGTAGCCAGTGAGGTATCATGAGAAAGGTTATCATGAAAGCCCAAAGGAAGAATGTTAAAAGAATGTTAGAGTAAATTCCCAGTAGTACAATGGAATATTACTCAGCCATCAAAAAGGATGAATCCCCAACTTTTGCATCAACATGGATGGAACTGGAGGAGATTATGCTAAGTGAAATAAGTCAAGTAGAGAAAGTCAATTATCATACGGTTTCACTTATCTGTGGAACATAAGGAATAGCATGGAACACATTAGGAGAAGGAAAGGAAAAATGAAGAGGGGGAAATCAGAGGGGGAGATGAACTGTGAGAGACTATGGACTCCGGGAAACAAACTGAGGTTTCAGAGGGGAGGGGGTTGGGGGTTGGGTTAGCCCGGTGATGGGTATTAAGGAGGGCATGTATTGCATGGAGCACTGGGTGCTATACACAAACAGTCAATCATGGAACACTACATCAAAAACTAATGATGTACTGTATGGTGACTAACATAACAGAATAAAAAATAAAAATAAAAAAAGAAATAAACATAATACTATGTTTTAGTATTAGAAAAAAAAGAAGAATGTTAGAATAGGTCAACAGTTACAGGTGGTTTGAATTTGATGAGAATGGACGGTATTCACTGGATTTTGCTGGTAATTTTGACAACATTAGTTTCTTTGCATATTTTGACCAAACCAGACTGAAGTAATTTAAAGAGGGACTAGGGAAAAGGAAGTAGAAATATCATTTGCAAGGAATGCTTTTGGTAAATTATTTATAAAAGTGAGGAAAGAAGCGAGGACAGTTGGTATGTGAGAAAAAAGGATGATTCTTTTTGTGGTTTTTTAAGATGGGATAAGTTTGAATGAGAATGATTTCAGAATACATAGGGAGGAACTAATGCTGATAGAGAAGCAAAGAGATGAGTAGCAAAATCTTTGAAAAGTTGAGAGAGATCCAGAGCAGGAGAGGAGGGAATGGCCTTTTATTTATTTATTTTTTTTAAGTTTAAGTAATTAAAAAAAATTTTTTTATTTGACTTTGTCCAAAGCATGTAGGGCAATTTTCAGATATTAGAGTAAAGAGACTTACACAGTATATGTCTTAAAACAATCATTACCGTAGTATATGTCTTAAAACAATCATTACCATAATGTTAGGAAATGATGGGACAAACAACAAAGAGTCCACAGGAGCAATGATCAAAAGATTTTTTCCCTTTTTGCAAGTGCAGCATGATCTTAGAATTGATATATAGCACTAGGAAAGCTACATTTGTTGTTCCATGCCCTTCTCTAAGAAATAAAACAAATAACATTAATTTTTCCTCAGTGTTCCAAGGCACATATATCCACAAAGCATTGCATGTTTTCAATAATTGTGCTCTGTTCCTCATTCCAACTTTTACTACTTCATTTTTCTATCTGCACCGTTTAGTTTTACATTTATGTCTAATTTTATTTTAAAAAGCTCTCAAAAAAAGCTGCAAAAGAAAAAGAGCCGGCATAACGTAAATGTTGTTTTAAATGACTATCTCACTATCAAAAGAAAATTCAAAGAGATTTAATTCATACGAATACTTTATTAAGTGAGAAAAACCGTTCTCCAATGGGGAGACTTCCACACCAAAGTGGTATGAAGCTCAGGCATGTCTTCACAGGCAAGCTTAAAAAGTGACAATGAGGAAGTTATCAAACCTTTACAATGATTGGCACTTATTACAATAGGAGTTTCCAGACAGCAGGAGATTGGTTAAAAGTGATTATCTTGTACTATTTTCGGGAGACAACTTAAGTTTCCTTTACGATTATTAGAGGCATTTGCAAGAAATAACCTAAATTAGATCTCACTTACATTCATGAACTAAGATTAAGTTTTGCTTATGTGGCTCAACTGGTTTTGTCTGCTTGAGAAATTTTCAAGTCTGGTCTCCATTTCTTACTGTATTTTGACAGAAGGAATTTGACAGAAAAAAAAAATCCATAGACAGAAGTCTTTTTGTTTGAATATTTATAAATTAAAGCTTATGGACATGACGAATTATTTACTCTGTTTCTTATGGCCATTTTGCTAAAAAAGTGGACCCCAACCTTTGTTTCCCAAATGTTTGTTTTCTACAGTATCAATTATTTTAGATCTCATCTTTGGAAAAAAAATATCAAATATCCATAAGCAGGCTGTTTGAAATTTTATAATCCCTATGAAAGTGATTAAGGAATGAAAATTAACTGAATTTGCACTTAAGATGAATGGCGATAGACAAATGCAGCTAGATTATACTCAAAATAATATATAATAAATTTATCTGACATCTTTGGAAAGTATTTTCTGAAGTCATTTTCCAGCAGCAGAGCACAGGAGAGGGAACACAGACCTGGAGACAGGTGACCTGGATCTAAATCCCCATTGCCACACCTATGAATCATATAATAATAGACCAATAAAAATACTCAAGTCAAAATATTGTTTAAAGTACTGAAAGAGGGGCGCCTGGGTGGCTCAGTCGTTAAGCGTCTGCCTTCGGCTCAGGTCATGATCCCAGCGTCCTGGGATCGAGCCCCACATCGGGCTCTCTGCTCCGCGGGAAGCCTGCTTCTCCTTCTCCCACTCCCCCTGCTTGTGTTCCCTCTCTCGCTGTGTCTCTCTCTGTCAAATAAATAAATAAAATCTTTAAAAAAAAAAAAACAAAAAAAAAAAAAAAAAAAATAAAGTACTGAAAGAAATCATGTAACAAAAAATAGTTTTCAGCACATTAAATGCTTTATTTTCATTTTCCTCACCCTCTATTTCTAGCTTCTAGGTTTTTTTTAATTACTTTTTTTTAAAAGTCTGGTAAAAAACACAACATAAAATTTGTCATCTTAACCATTTTTAAATGTATACTTCACTAATGTTAATAGTAGTGTTAGGATTATTCACATCATTGTGAAACAGATCTCCAGAACTTTGATATCCCGCAAATTTGAAATGCTACATCCATTAAACAAAAACTGTCCTTACCCCCACCCCCTCCCCTCACTCCCAGGGAACTGCCATACTACTGTTTTTATAAATTCGACTACTTTAGAAAGCTCATATAAGTGGAATCACACAGTACTTATGTTGTTTTTTTGTACTGATAACCTTACTTAGACTAATGTGTTGAAGATTTATTCATGTGGTACCATGTTATAGGATTTCCTTCCTTCTTAAGGCTGGATTATACTCCATTGTATGTATATTCCACATTTCATTTATGCATTCATCCATCAATGGATATTTGGGTTGTTCTCCCCTCTTGGCTACTGTAAATAGTGCTGCTATGAACACAGGTATGCAGATGCACATACCTCTTTGAAACGCTGTTTTCAATTCTTTGGGATATATAGACAGAAGTGGGATTGTTGGATCATACGGTAGTTCTATTACTAGTTTTTTGAGGGCCTTCATAATGTTCACCATTGCAGTTGGACCATTTTAAAATCCCACCATCAGAGCACAAGGATTCCAATTTCTCCACATCCTCACCAAAAATTATTTCCTGTTTTTGTTTTATTTTTCTGTTTTGTTTTACAATAGCCATCCTAATGGATTTGAGGTGAAATCTCACGTGGTTTTCATTGTATCTATCTGATGATCAGTGATGCTGGGTATCTTTCCATATCCTTGTTGGCCGTTTATATATCATCTTTGGAGAAATGTCTTTGCCTATTTTTTAATTGGTTTATTTTATTTTTTGTTGTTGAGTTGTAGGTCTTCTTTATATATTCTAAATATTAACCTCTTATCAGATATATAATTTGCAAATATTATTCCCATTCTGTAGGCTGACTTCAATTCTATTGATTGTTTCCTTTAAATGTACAAAAATTCTTAAGTTTGATGTAGTCCCACTACTCTAGTTTTGCTTTTGTCACCTGGGGTTTTGCTGTCAAAGATATCATTGCTAAGTTCAATGTCAAGAAGTTTTCCCCCTATTTTTTCTTCCAGACATTTTAGAGTTTTAGGTCTTATATTTTGGTCTTTAGTTCATTTTGAGATACTTTTTTTTTGTTTACAGCATAAGATAATGGTCCAATTTCATTCTTTTGCATGCAGATATCCAATTTTTCCAACACAATCTTTTGAGGAGACTTTCCCCATTGAGGGATCTTAGCACTAATGTCAAAGATCATTGATCATATACACAAAGACTAATTTCATTGCTCTCTATTCTATTCCATTGATCTGTCTTTAGTACAACACTATTTTGTTTACTATAGCTTTGTAATATGTGTTGAAATCAAGAAATGTAAGTCCTCCAACTTTATTTCTCTTTACCAAACTTGTTTTGGCTATTCGGGATCCCTTGATATTTCATATAAATTTTAGGATGAATTTTTCTATTTCTGCAAAGCATGCCATTGGGGGATTTTGATAGAGATTACATTAAATCTATAGACTGGGGCACCTGCGTGGCTCAGTCAGTTAATCGTCTGCCTTTGGCTCAGGTCATGATCCCAGAGTCCTGCATGAGGCTCCCCACTCAGTGCTCGCCCTCTCTCTCTCTCCACCCTCTGCTCATCCTCTCTCTCTCTCCCTCTCCCTCTCTCAAATAAATAAATAAAATCTTCTAAAAAATCTATAGATTGCTTTGGGTAGTATGGACATTTTAACAATATTAAGTCTTTCAATCCATAAATAGGATCTTTCCATTTATTGTGCCTTTTTAAATTTCTTTCAGTAATGTTTGTAGTTTTCAGTGTACTAGCCTTGCACCTCCTTCGTTAACGATATTCTTGAGTATTTTATTGTTATTAATGCTATTGTAAATGGGATTATTTTCTTAATTTCCTTATAAGACAGATTGTTGTTAGTGTATAGAAACACAACTGATTTTGTATGTTGATTTTGTATCCTGCAACTTTGTTGAATTTGTTAATTAGTTCTAACAATTGTTTGTGTGTGTGTAATCTTCCGGGTTTTCTATAATATAAGATCATGTCATCTGAGAACAGAAATAATTTTACTTCTTCCTTTCCACTTTGGATACCTTTTATTTCTTTTTCTTGCCTAACTGCTCTGGCTAGGACTTCCAATATCATATTGACTAGAAGTGGTAAGAATGGGCATCTTTGCCTTGATTTTTGAGGAAATGCTTTCAGTATTTCACCAGTCAGTATCATGTTAGCTGTGGGCTTTTCAAAAATGGTCTTTATTATGTTGAAGTGGTTTCCGTTTGTTCCTAGTTTGTGTTTTTATCATAAAAGGGTGTTGAATCTTGTTAAATGCTTTTTACTCTGTCAATTCAGAGGATCATATGATTTTTAGCTTTCATTCTATTAATATGGTACATCACACAGATTGATTTTCATATGTCAAACCATCCTTGCATTCCTAGAATAAATTCCATTTTGTCATGTATCTAATTCATGTGCTATTGAATTCTCCTTGTTAGCATTTTAGTGAGGATTTTATATTAATATTCATCAGAAATACTGATCTGTAGGCTTTTTTTTTTTTTTTTTTTTTAGAGTATCTTTGTCTGGTGGTTTTGGTATCAGGGTAATGTTGGCCTCATAGAATAAATGAGCTTGTTAAGTATTCCTTCTTCTTTTGTTTTTTGGATTGGTGTTTCAGGTGTTTCTGGATTGGAACTAATTCTTCTTTAAATATTTGGTAGAATTCTCCAGTGAGGCCATCTGATCCAAGACTTTTCTTTGTGGGGAGATTTTGGATTACTGAATCAATCTCCCTACTTGCGATTGATTTTCTATTTCTTCATGATTCAGTCTTAGTAGATTGTGTGTTTCTAGGAATTTGCCCATTTCTTCCAGTTTATCTAATTTGTTGGAATACAATTATTCACTGTAGTCTCATAATCCTTTTTATTTCTGTGGCATCAGTTGTAAATGTCCTGTCTTTCATTTCTGATTTTAGTTATTTGGAATCTTCTCTTTTTCTTAGTCTAGCTAAGGGTTTGTCAATTTTGTTTTTCTTTTAAAAAAAATTAACTCTTGGTTTTGTTGTTTTCTATTGTTTTTCTATTCTCTACTTCAGTTATCTCTGTGCTCTAGTCTTCATTATTTCTTCTCTGTTGCTAACTTTGAGGTTAATTTCTTTCTTCTGGTCTTCTTGTAAAAGTAGGTTGTTGATTTGAGATCTTCTTTTTAAATGTATGCATTTATAACTATAAACTTCCCTTTTAGCACTGCTTTCAGAGAATCACATAAGTTTTGGTATTTTTTGTTTTCATTTATGCTTGTCACAGGTATTTTCTAATTTCCCATCTGACCTCCTCTTTGACTTGTTGGTTGTTTAAGAGTGTATTGTTTAATTTCCACATATTTGTAACTTTTCTAGCTTTCCTTATGCCATTGATATCTTGTTTTATTCCACAGTTATCCAAAAAAGATGCTCTGCATGATTTCAATTTTCTTCAATTTGTTAAAATTGTTTGGTGTCTTAACATGTGGTCTATCATGGATAATATGCCATCTGCACTTGAGAAGAATGTATATTCTACTGTTGTTGGGTGGAGTGTTCAGTGAAGTCTAGATGGTATATAGTGTTGTTCAAGGCCTCCATTTCCTTATTGATTTTCTATCTGGCTGTGTTACCCATTACTGAAGTCTGCTACTATTACTATGTTCCTGTCTATTTCTCTCTTCAGTTTTATCAAAGTTTGCTTAGGAGCTCTGAGGTTTGGTGCATAAATATTTACAATTGTTATCTTATTGGTGAAATGACACATTTATCATTATATAATGTCTTTTTTTGTTTCTTATAAAAACTTTTGATTTAAAGTCTAATTTGTCCATATTAGCATAGCTGCCCTCCTCTCCTTTTGTTACCATTCTCATGGAATATCTTTTTCCATCCTTCTGCTTTCAACCTATGTGGATCTTTATATCTAAAGTGAGTCTCTTATAGATAACATAGAGTTTAATGGTTTTTTTTTTTAATTCATTCAATCTATGTCTTCTGACTGGAGAGTTAATCTGTTCACATTTAAAGTAACTACTACCCTTATTATAGACTTGTTTTGTGTTTCATTGATTTTTTTTTTTTTTTTTTTTTTTGCAGTGACATGTTTTGTTCCTTTCTCATTTCCTTATTGTATATTTTATAGATAATTTCTTTGTGGTTACCATTGCAATTACATAAAACATCTTAAAGTGACAACATTTTATTTCATATTGTTAACTTCAATCACATACAAAAACTATATTCATTTATAGCTCCACGACTCCCACAGTTTATATTACTGCTACCACAAATTCTACCTTAATATATTGTATATCCATTAACATATATTTATTTTGTTTTTGTTTCTGTCATTTAAATTCTTTGCATCAAGGTTACAAGAGTACAGGTTACTACATTGTCCATGTATTTACCTATACCGGAGAACCTTGTATTTATGTATGGTTTCATGTTTCTGTTTACCATCCTTTCATTTTAATTTGATGGACCCACTTTAGCATTTCTTTAGAGCAGATTTAATGGCGATGAGCTCCCTACCTTTTCTTTATCTGAGAAAGCCTTAATTTTTCCTTTATTTTTAAGGGACAGTTTGCTATATACAGTATTCTTGGTTGACAGTTTTTTCTCTTTCAATACTTTGAATATATTATCCCTCTCTTTTTGTTTGCAAAGTTTCTGCTGAGAAATCCTCCGATAATCTTACGGCGGCTTTCTTGCATATATAAATTTATTCTGAGTACTAACGAATTGTGCTTAATAACTCAAGTTCTGATGAATCAGATCAGTAGCCCTACTGTGTTGGGGGAATAAGTAATAGGCTATGAATGATGCACTGGAAGTCTTTTGCTTTTATGGATAGAGGCAGAAAATAGGTCAGCAATACTTCCTTCTCCCTTTAAGTTTGTTCATTTTAAACACAATTAGTGTTTTTATTTTTTATTTTTTAGAGACCATAATTGCTTGGTTTATTGAGGGCCAGTTAACTCATGTGTAAAGGAAGCTTAAAACGTATTTAAGCAAGGAAGAAATTCTCTGCTAGTTATTTAGGTCATTATATTTGCAGGTTTACATTTAATCTCCATGGCCACCAAATGGAAGTGTAGGCAAGGAAGCTTTAACTTTTACAGATATTTAAATTCCTGAAATTTATACTGGGTTTATGCAGAATTTATGGCTATAGCACTCTTCTCAAGACCATCAATACCTTCCAATATCATTACTCTTTGTATTAATCAACCCAGGCAAAAGAGTTTAAAGTATAACTTGATTAGAAATTGAGAGCCTATCAATTCTAATATATTGTCTAAATATAACAGAGCTGAAAGCTTTTCTTTCAGCATGTGGATTATAAATATGGTCTCACGCTAACAGGCTTTTTGATATGCATCACTCTGTTTGAAATAATTAATAAAGTCATCTCCTCATTGATGATGTGCCAACAGTATGACCACATGGGGGGAATCTATTGTCTTACATTATTTTATGATAAACAAGATATTTGCTTATGATTGTAGATATTGTTGAATTTATAAATCCCTTAGCAACAGCCTTGTAAGTCAATTGTTTTTATAAAGCTGTGGAAACATCCTAACGAACAATGAATATACAGCAATTAGAAATATATTGTGTCCCCACCCTGCCCCCAAGACCTAAGATCACTTTGGTCTGCCCAAGATCTAGCTCCAGAAAATTTCATGTTTAATTTTTAGTCATATTTTGGCAAAACAGAGACACTCACATGGTTGCCAAGTTGGGTCAGCTGGAAAAGTTGATCTGATGGCATTGCAGCTTGAATATCCTCATTTCCAAGTATTTTGCTAATCTTCCCTGTGTCTCAACCCACACACTCGCTGCATACAAAGTTACACCAGAATGTGTATCCCTCTTCATGAGGGACCCTCAAATTGGTAACAATGCAATCTCCACATGTCAGTGGAGCTTTGTTGCTGAATGTCCTCATATAAATACTAGGAATTAATCATGTGAAACAGACAAAAAAAGCTTAAGAATGATTCATTCAATTCATATGGCCTGGTAAAGATAAAGAAATGCTAAAACACATTTTAGTAGAATCTTTACCTTTTCATTGACATTGTCCTTTGATAAATACAACTCAAATATCTGTAAAGCTTGAACACTCAATTTTGTTTCTGGTATGAAAACTTATTTGGGACTTTTAATGAATTTTAATAACAATAAGCATTGAAATAAAAGAAAAATATTTCAGCTGAGTATATTATTACATCACATAATATATCTGTAGAATTTTGCCAAAGTTCCTTAGAAAATGGATTGAATAATACTTATTACTGTTTTTAGTAAAACTCTCAGAAATATAATTTTCCAATAGTAAAAATTTCCTTCCCTCTAAAATCTTGGAAAGTTTTTAAAAAGTGATTATTCACAGGCACACTTTAAAGACACATCTTAAAAAATCCATTTTCACTAGATCATTCCCCATAGACCGTATTGACTTTAGAGAGTTTCTGAGTGCTTGCCTTATAAACGTGTGTCATTGCAGTAGGGATGAATTTAAAAGTTAACACAAGTTTGGAATCTTATGCTAAATTAATTTTATAAAATTTATTTTTAATTTTTCCTGTTTAAAGGTATGCTTTTACTTTAACTTTTCTTTTTCATTTCCATTATTACTAAAAATACTAAACCAGTGATTGTCAGAATTCGTTCCATTCTTGTCATCAAAGCTTTAAGCCTTTATCTAAAACTAGCACCACTTCAGATTCTTTTGTAGTAGGTAAGCAAAATATTTAACAGAAGACAAACCTTTCTTTAGGAACAGTCTTATTCAATCTTAGGATTTTTCTTATATATATCTATGGTAGAGTAAAGATATCTTGGATTCTAATTCTAATATTTAGGATCTGTCAAAATATTTGTTTTCCATCATTTCTTCAATAGAATGCTCAGCCTTCAATGGATACCACAGTACACTCGGCACACAAGTGACATTTTTAAGATTTATTTATTTATTTTAGAGACAGAGAGAAAGAGAGCATGTGTATGCACAAGTGGGGGGAGGGGCAGAGGGCGAGAATCTTCAAGCACACTCCCCGCTGAGCATAGAACCTGATGCAGAGCTCAATCCCATGACTAATGAGATCATGACCTGAGCCAAAATCGAGTTGGCTGCTCAACTGACTGAGCCACCCAGAAGACCCCCCCACTTTTTTAAAGATTTATTTATTTGAGAGAGAAGTGACATTTTAATAACATTCATAGGCTATGGTAAATGTTCCCTCTTGATGGTATCTTTGTTCTTGCCTTTATTTGTCCACTCATCTCAAGTTAGTTTAAGATCAATTAAAACAATATACATAGAAATATACTTGGGAATGAAGAGTATGAGATAATATGTAAGACAGAGAGTTGTGCTAAATCTGGCTTTAGTATGAGAGACTGTTCAATGTCCACAGCAGTAGAACATGGGAAGTTGTGCAGTACTACACATTTCTGTTTTCACACATCAGGGAAAATTTATGGTGGATAGAATGTAAGTGAAATACTCTAAGTTCAATTTATAAAGTGGTGAATGAGATCAAAGAAGGGACTTTTTAAATATCTAAAATTTTCAAAGCATATCTCTGACATTCATAGATCTGAATATAAAATTTATATATCCTGTGCTTCTTATTGAAAATATGGTCACCGTAGGAAACACTGTAAGTCCATGAATTGTTCCACAACCAGACATGATAATTTATTCCTCCTTATCTTTCTTCATGATGTTAACCCCCACATAACAATATCTTATACCCCCCCTCACGTGTTCAAATGCTGAACGCAAGTTCTCCTTTTTCAGCTTCACTGACTATTCCATTCTGCATTACATTTTTTTCTCCTGTTACCCAGTTAACTTACTTATCTCTGCTGTACCATTGTTAGATTTTAAGGGTAGGATATCACGCATATATATTGTTCAGTTAAATATAGTTTCATTTCCTTGTTTTAGAGTCTGTGTATTATGCTTCTGATTGTCATACAGTACTAGTAGTTACTGTAGCAAGCACAAACTTAGCCCTCACAATTTGAACGCATTTATAAATATATTGTGATTTATCTTCCTTAAATTGGTGGAGAAAATTTTCTCTTTGGAAGAGAACAACTGTTTTTGAGGAAAACATCTTAATAACCATCTTTGATTGTGAGGTTGTGAGACATTAGCATTCCCTGTCTTCCTCCTCCCCAAGACACTTTAGATAGGAGAAAATAAAAACTTAAAATGTTATGCATGATTAATTATAGATTACACTCAATCAGCTCAAGGAAGAGGGGTTTCTAAGCTCAAGGACAGGTAGAAAATAGGATGGAGAAAATTCTTTAGAAACAAGCTTGCAGGTATTCCTATCTGAGTGCTAGAAATGGGTTACTTCTTACTCTTGGTTCCTGAAACTGGCACATTTCTGACTAAATCCCATAAACACAATCACACAGCCATGTTTTCTTCATGGTGTTTGTTGTAGGGGACAATCAGCATCATCTATGAACCCACCAGTGTACTGAAATGCGAGAAAATCATTCACATAAGCTTTGCTTTCCTAAGAAAACTAAAATCCTTTGGGCTGGCTGGAAAGATAGGCAGACTGCATGGGCAGAAGATCAAGAGGCATAAAAAATTCAATCAGTGGGTTCATTTCCCCTAACTTTTAGCTAATATTTTGATGTTATAGAGACATATGTTCAGTAACAACATGCTTGATAATTTTATCTATTCAACAAATACTTAATAAGTGTATATTTTGGGCCAGAGCCATGAAGTTTGTTTTTAAGTGTTCTATGTATGTCTTGCCTATGTCCAAAAAAGTATTTGAAGTGACTTTCTCAAGATGGCTTTTTCTTTTTTTTAAAGAAGCTTTAAGATTTTATTTATTTGTTTGTTTATTTAAGAGAGAGAGAGAAAAAGCAAGCAAGAGACGGGCAAAGGTAAAGGAGAGAGAGAATCCCAGGCAGACTCTATGCCAAGCATGGAGCTCAAGGCAGGATTGATCCCACGACCCGAAGATCATGACCCGAGCTGAAATCAAGAGTCAGACACTCAACCAAATGAGCCACCCAGAAGCCCCTCAAGATGGCTTTTTCTATCCATTACAATTCATCATGATCTTACACAACCCATACAATCAAGTAAGATTATTGGTGGCTCCATTTCTTTTGAAGGGCTTTGCTCTCCAGGGATGTAGTATATGTCAAATGTTCTGGTTGTTAAGTTAAGAAAATAATCTTGCTCACAAATGAACTAATATTTGTTGAGGACTATATATATATGTGTGTATATATATATATATATATATATATATATATATATATATTTGTGTGTGTGTGTGTATATATATATATATTTTACTAAGTATTCTATTGTACACTAAAAATAGATGACAAAAGAATAAAAGATGTTGTCCTGATCCTATTGTAACTTCTTGGCAGGACATACACAAATTAGCAGAGAACAAATTCCTGCCCTTGGGGACAATGCATTCTCAGGCAAGACAGCTGTGGAAAACAACCAAAGAGCAACGTGAGACGCTATCAAGCAATGCTTCTCAGGTTTTAATGTGATTAGACTCACCTTGGAATCTTGTTAAAATGCAGAGTCATGTTGAGTAGATCTGGGATGGAATCTGCACTTCCACATGTCTAGCAAGTTCTCAGGTGGTCCTGGATGCTGCTGACTCCTGCACCTTAGTCTGAGTAGCAAAGAGATAGCAATCTCCCAAGTAGGCTCTGCCACTAGCCACTGAAATAGTTACTTCATCTCCCTGGATTTCATCTATCATAAGTGGAAGAATGTGATGAATAAAATAAACCCTTCTCTAATGGTCCTTGCAGCTGTAACACTGATCCTCTATGAGTTTATATTCATGTATTTTCTCCTTTCTCCTTCAACATTTATTTTCTCATTCAAAATGTATTTAAATCAGTTCTAACTGGGTTCTTTTAAATAGCAAAAGAGACAGAAGAGATGATAATCCATCTTATTTTCTAAATTAATGGCTTCTCTGCTTCCCCAATGTATCCCACCATTTAAATAATTATTAGGTGATTATATAAACTTCTTCCTCTTCAAATAATTCATGTATTTTGTACAAATTGTCTTTTGATATTTCTATTTTTATATTCTCATTTTCTCTACTCCATCCACTTTTCTACAATAAGAATATAAAAGTTTGAACATTTTTATCAGATATGTAGATTTCTAATATCCTTTTCTAAACAGGAACTGGCATTCCACAAGGTGTGTAAAAAAAAACAGTATCATGCAGTTTTGAACTCAAAGACAAACGTTTTTAATCTTTTACTAGAAATAGTTGTTTGTGTCATGAATCTTGTGTTAAAAATTCTTGGCCACAGAGGTAGAAATATGTCATTTAAGAAGCTCATGAAGATTTTCCTTTAATGACCTCTTTCCTTTACAGTTGTCTCTCAGGTACTTCTTATCTGCCATCAATAAGCAACTGTAGTCTACAAGGCATTGAGAATATATTGAGCAAAGGAAAGTATTGCCATCCATTTTTTTCACACCAATTAAGACATTTGCAAATGTCTTCACAAAATTCAGTTACAATTGTGAAATCGCCTTTTCCATCTGTTTATATAAATAAAACAGCTAGAGTTGGAAATTTTTAGATTGCCTAATAAAAAGATAAGGGCTTTAAAAAAAAAAAAGACTTGATCTTCCTAAAATAGTAAAAAGTCTTTCATTTAAGACTTTTAAAATTATTTTGTTTTTCCAAAAAAATCTATACAGAGATAGAAAAAATATTTATGATCTTCAAGAGTCATCCTTCTATTGGCATCAAAAAAATGAGTGTTCCTTGAATTTTCTACCACCAAAATTATTGTACTCAAAATATCTGTAGAAAGTAGTACTCTTTAAAATAAAAATATTATCTACATAAAGAAATCCAAATAAATGGTATTGGTTGCTGGCTCACTGGGAGAGACCAAGTGGCTATCGGGTACAAGACCTAACTTATGGAATGAACACTTCTTCTGGGTCTAGACTTTAATATTTAGATCAGACATCTAAATATCAGTAATAATGGCAGATTGCCTTTCTAGAGTGGAGGTCTGTTTTCAAAGCTTACAGGAACCCAAGAATATAACTGTCCAAAAGAATGAAGTATGTGTTCAGGCATAATTAGTACACTTTCTCAGGGAAGCCATTTGGAACAAATCTCATTATGGTCAGAAAGTTGCTCACTGAGCAGAGAATCTGACCAAGGGGAATTAAGGGATTATTAAATATTTACTCTCTTTTACATCGTACCTTGATTCATCTATCACCATAGTATTAAGGAGGGGCCAACAAGGCTAACAGAAACCACTGACAATTGAACAGGTATGATCTAATGCATGGTCCCACAGGTAGTGGAAAAAGAATGACTAACAAGGAGACAGTTTTACTGCAGTGGGAGGTCATTACCTTCCCCAGGCTAAAGACAGGCAAAAGGAGAAGGCAGATGTATAGAGTCTACTGGGACAGCTGGACAAAAACTGGAACTACAATGAGTCTATCCAGTGGGGAAGCTGGTGTCTTGGAAGAGCAACCATTACCTGAGAGAACATTCCAGGTAGAAAGGGAAGGGGAGAAATACCCTGAGTTCTCTCTTCCTCTCACCTGCCAATCTCCTGGCAATGCTTATTGGCTGAACCCACCCCCAAGTCAGCTTTTGAATGGATTCTCATTCCATTTTTTTCTTTATTTTTTTTGGAAGATATTCACTCTATTCTTTTGGTGGCTTCTCTAGAAACTTTAACATGCATACTCTACTTATCAAATTCTAAAATTAATATTTTTTACCCTTTTCCAAACAGTATGATTATATTCACTACTTCAGGCTTTCAGGTTATTACTTTTATGTAATTTAAGATATGTTTAACCTCACACAACATTGCCATTGTTGTTTCATACAGGAGTAATAATAATTGTAACACACCTACTGTGCTCCAAATACTTTCCAGACCCTACTATATTCTGTCATATCATACTTGTAATAACCCTTGGGGAAAGAGTATTATCATCACCATTTTATAAAGGAGAAAAGAATTAATTTTTCCATGATCACACAAATTAAATGCAAAGTCAGGTGTTCAGTGCAGACTGTTGACTTTAGAGTCCAAGCTTATAATCCCTCTTTAGAGCTTCTGCCTATAAATGCTTCCTTAGGTGTCCCAACAAATTCACAGATTCCTCAGCTTTGTAACATCTAATGCCTAAGCCCATCTATCTGGAAACATTATTTTTTTCTAAAATTCCTTTAATGTGGATTTATTGGTGGAAACCTCTTTTTGATTATCTAAAATTCTTTGTTTCTTTCATTTTTTAAAATATTTTATTTATTTATTTGACAGAGAGATAGAGAGAGCACAAGTAGGCAGAGAGGCAGGCAGAGGGAGAAGGAGAAGCAGGCTCTCCGCAGAGCAGGGAGCCCGACGCGGGGCTCGATCCCAGCGCCCTGGGATCATGACCTGAGCCGAAAGCAGCTGCTTAACCAACTGAGCCACCCAGGCGCCCCTCTTTCATTTTTGAAAAAGACAATATTGGCTACAGAATTTTAGGCTGATAGTTATCATCACTTAGCACATTAAAAACATTATTCCAGTGTGTATAAGGTTTTGTTTTTTCTGTGAAGAAGTCTTATGTGAGTCTAATTATTGCTCCTTTGTCAATAACTGGAAATTCTCTGTGGTGGCTTTAAATGTTTGGCTTTTGCCTTTGGTGTTTTTAAATTTTACTATCATGTGCTTTTGTGTAGATTTCATTTATTTGTCATTTTAGTTATTTACATTTGTATCATATAATTTTTTTATTTCAAAATCATTGGGCTTCTTGAATCTTGATTTGGCATCTTGCAAATTCTGGGATAATCTCAGCCTTTATACCTTTAGATAATACCTGCACCCCACTCTACCCAACTTCTCCATCTGAAACTCTTAAGTCTTAAACTTTCTGTGTCTTTAATCTTTCCATCATACTTTCTATCTTTTTATTAGTCTGGGCTGAATTCTGCATATTTTCTTCAGTTTTTTTTTTTTTTTAATTTTTTTTTTATTTATTTGACAGAGAGAGACACAGCGAGAGAGGGAACACAAGCAGGGGGAGTGGGAGAGGGAGAAGCAGGCTTCCCGCCGAGCAGGGAGCCCGATGCGGGGCTCGATCCCAGGACCCTGGGATCATGACCTGAGCCGAAGGCATACGCTTAACGACTGAGCCACCCAGGCGCCCCTCTTCAGTTTTTAATGTGACTTAATAAAATTCCATTCCTATTTCTAGGAATTCTTTTGATTCTCCCCCTAATCTTCTTGCTCTTTGTGATTATTTTAAAGTTCTTACTACTTGTACAGAATGCTCATAATTCCCATGGATGGTGTATTTGCAGCGCAGATTTTGCTGTTGGGGATTTCTTCTGGTGTTGTTAATGGTGCCTTGTTTCTTTATATGTTTTTGTGATTTTATTTCACTATGAGGTGCTCTCACAGTACACTTTGAACATTGTATGTGGAAATACTTTGAAGCCTGGGATGTTTTTCTCCAGAAAAGGTTGGCATTTGGTTCTGTAGGTGCAGTCCAGGCTCACTAAGCCAAATTTATAGCTTTAGTTTGTGTGTATGTCACTCGGGTGGTATGAATTCAGGCTGTCATCCTCTGAGAAGACAGGTTTATCATTACATGTTCTCAAGGGAATATTTTTCTTCCTTCTGCTCAGGAGAAATATGACAATGAAGGCACTTTCCTTGAAGTTCTTTGGGGCAGAATGGGGTTATTTCTAGTTTTCCCTCATCTTTGGGCTATGGCCCTTTTGGAGTGTGAGAATTATTGAGGGAGGAGAGTCTAATGACTTCTATCATAAAACTCTACAAAGTATATGAAAACTTGTGTTTAAGCTCACTCAGTTCAGAAAAAAATAATTTCAAAACCTCCCTGTGTTTCCACTTTCACTCAGGCCCTGGCCTTAGTACTCCTTGTTTTCTTGCCAACATACAGATACATTCAGAAGATATTTTTCATATTATATATAAAAGATATAGTTGTTTTCCAGAAGCATTAGTCTATCAATATATTCCACCATGTTTCTGAAAATGGAAGAGAACATACTTTTCTCAGACATTAATATCAGTTGCATTATAGCCAAAGGAACTATGAGCCAGTCCATGACTGACAGACAATTGTTTCTATTTATTTATAATGTACCCATCATAAATTGACTTTTAGAGTTTCTCAAATAACTCCCATTTTTATGTATTTCCAACTTATTAAAAGAATGCTTTATCCCTCCATCCTCTTCATCTCCCAATTTACTCATCTTCAAAAAAATCGGATGCAAACTACCCACCGTCAATACACTTGGACAAATTCTAAATTCAAAAATATATATTGGTATGCCCTGGCAAATTTTAGAATATAGATGAATGCTATCCTAGGGTTAAAAAAAAAAAAAAAAAATGCCACCTCTGTATTTAAATTCCTTAGAAAACTCCTTAGAGGACACTTATAAACACTAAATAGTTTGCAAATCTACAAATTGATGAATACTAGCATTATGGAGTTTTTATAGCTATTGATTATTTTCAAGTTACCATTTCTGCTAGGAATGAGGTATTTCCTATACTTATCGTTACATAACACAATAGGTTCATCAACTTTTACTAAGTGTTCACCCTCAGTGAACAAAAACTGTTATTATTTTTTTTAAAGATTTATTTGTCAGAGAGAGAGAGAGAGCGAGCACAAGCAGGGGGGAGGGGAGCAGAGGAAGAGGGAGAAGCAGGCTCCCCGCTGAGCAAGGAGCCTGATGCAGGACTCGATCCCAGGACCCTGGGATCATGACCTGAGCCAAAGGCAGCCACCCAACCCAGGCGTCTCAAAAACTGTTATTTACATATCTATTTTATAATAGGACTTCATTTTTCTGGCAATTACTCCTGATAAAGGCCAACTTTTATGCTGAATAGACTATCATAAAATCTATTTAAATGTACATCTGGACTGGAAATGAGATAAAAAATGGTAAGAAAGTATCATTCACACACACACACAAAATGTCTATTTCACAAAAGCTTCCAGGATCTGAAGCCAGTGATGCCCCGAGGACATCTGCCTACCTTTAGGAGCTTGGACATTTTGAGTTTAATTGGATAAGCGCTGATGACAGGAGACAAAACCTAGGGTGAGCACAGGTTTGGAAGTCTGACTATGCGCTAAAGAAAGCCAGGACTCTAAAAGGCAGCATTCAGTAAAATGAGGAGCCAGGAAGAACCACCCCACCAGTGTCACGATAAAAGAGGGGAAGACTACAGTTTACTGAAGGATCTCAAATGCCCCCACCTCCATTCACTTTCTTTTCTTTTTTTTTTTTTAATTTTTTTATTGTTATGTTAATCCCCATACATTACAGCATTAGTTTTAGATATAGTGTTCCATGATTCATTGTTTGTGCATAACACCCAGTGCTCCATGCAGAACGTGCCCTCCTCAATACCCATCACCAGGCTAACCCATCCTCCCAACCCCCTCCCCTCTAGAACCCTCAGTTTGTTTTTCAGAGTCCATTGTCTCTCATGGTTCTTCTCCCCCTCCGATTTCCCCCCTTCATTCTTCCCCTCCTGCTACATTCTTCTTCTTCTTTTTTTCTTTCTTAACATATATTGCATTATTTGTTTCAGAGGTACAGATCTGAGATTCAACAGTCTTGCACAATTCACAGCGCTTACCAGAACACATACCCTCCCCAGTTCCATTCACTTTCAAATGGGACCAAAACTCGGAAATCGCCTGCGTTTGGAATTCTGCTGTACCAGAGTTACTCAAACTTTGAGCACGTTACTTAAACTCTCTAGGCTTCAGTTTTCTCATTTGCAAAATGAGTATAACGACAGCAAGGCCCACCTTAGAGGGTTGTGAGATTACGTCCATTATCCTATATGTATGTTACTTAGAACTGTACCTGGCGCATGGTGTATCAGTGAGTGACGTCTATCAACGTAAGAGATGTCGAGAGAAAGAAAAACTCTTTGCTCCCATAGTTTCTGAGGTCCAGCTGTAAGTCGGCCTTCCTTTCAACAACATTAAATGATCTTATCCTTCAAACAATCCCTCTTTACCTAAACTATCTCAGATTACTCGACCATCACTTAGACTATTTAATCCTATATGTGACTGTCACATGCAGCCGCTTTCTGCAGTATTGAAATCTTTTTTCAATGTGTGATACAGAAATGAGTAACAGGATTTATCTGGACTTTTATTTACCCATTATAGCATTCTTTTAAAATACAGAGTTAACAGCAGACATTAGCAAACAATGTGCTAAGATAGCACTTCCTGGTTACATCCCAGGTTTCTGGGTTATCTAAATCTGAAGATATTTTAACCATTAATAAAAGTTCAGAGATAAAGTTCTGGAACAAAATTACTAGGCCTTGCATAGTTAGGATTCCTTTCTCCAAGAAGCTTAGTCCATTCTAATGTAGAGTTAGAGTGGTCATTACCACGAGACTGTGTTACAAGAAGGCAAGAAGTGATAATCAATAGCTGAATATATCATGTTATCGCAGTATGTATAATAACATATGGTGATATATAATTATAAAATATATAATTAAAAGATATAAAGATCATTCATAGACTCACACTATGATTTATTTGTAAGTTACAACAGATGGTAAAATTCCCTAGACAAAGAACAAGTAGCATATTTGCCATTCAGGTTGTGTACTGAACCACACATACTTATTTCCCCCAGACGTCCACACATCTGTCTCTAACTTATTAGCGTGCAGCATCCTCAGTTATTACTATAGGGCAATATCAGATCCAAGTAACTGTATCACCCCTGAATTTGACCGATGTTTGATACGCTGAGCACAAATGACCCCTCCTCCCTCTCAGCTGGTATCTGCATTGGTTCCCCGGGGTGGCATTTCTCTTGGATCTGGAAGCCACTATGAGGTAGAATTTAGAATACCTCCGAAGCAATCTCAGTTTCCCCTTGATGTCACAATGTCAGTCACTGTTTTTAAATTTAAAACTTAGGCAATTTAAGCTATACAAAATTTAAATCATGTTTGTAACAAAAATAGTGGTAACATTTTATCATGTTTTGCAAGATAGGCACACATAATTAAATTGTCCACTTTCCTCTTCAGGTTGCTTTTGACATAAAAGAAATTTAGGAGGTTCAAAGATCAAGTTCAGCGTGGGAGCTCACAAATGCACGTATGAGCCCTGTGACTCAGGCAATATTGCTTGCCTTCATTCAAAGGAAAGGCAGTATGGAGAGAGAGTACTATGTAAGGAGCAAGTAATAGGGAAACCACCGGGCTGAGAGTTTGGGTCCTAGAGACAGGCAGATCTCCACCCTAACTCTGTCACTTACTGGCTGAACATCTGAGTAATTATTTAAGCTTGGGAACTTCATTTTTCACAACTATGTGGTGTGTAATAGCAGCGTCACATGAGATTGTTTGGAATGAAAGGATAAAAACATTTTTTAAGTGCTTAACACAATGCCTAGTGGATAGGAAGTTCTCAATTAATGTTAGAATCCAGAAGACCCCAAAATAAACTGGGAAACAATTAGAACAGAAAACAGGAAGAGAAAAGAGGAAGACTGAAACACTGGGGGTATGGTTGGCTACAGAAATTCATGTGCAAGGTTATTTCTAATCTACTTTAATGGTACAAAAATATAAATAAGGAAAAACTGTAATGGAAAATTTGCTGCCCACAACACATTGGCGATTGTCCTATTATTTTGAGGCCATTGACCCTATTATCAGAGGCCTACTGCTTTTATTTACAACGTGTATATATTCTCTTCCTTTAAAGATATTCATCCAAATCCCCAAAGCAAAATCTTTTCTTTGCTGCCTAAAAATAATTACGGAACACAGACAAAGCCCATGGGAACTGGACTCCCTGATGTTCTTTTCACAGCTACAATAGACTCCTGGGCTTGTCTCTTCCTGTGTTTCTTCCTTTGTGGTGTTTTCTGTCAGCTATTCCTCCGGGTGAAACACACTGAGGGACAATGCTCCTTGCCGAGGACTGTAAGAACCAGGTTCAATTTAAGCAACGCCTGCCTCGTTGTCTGGTGCATTCATTTTCTCTCCTGATTAGATCTGTAAAAGCTTCCCGCCCCTTCCTGGAGCTATGACTGGGAAGTCAGCGCTGGAAATTATTTTCATGAAGCCACTTCAGATTCCGCAATATATGGAAATCATAAATTGATTTAAAGTGTTTAGAGCTAATATGATTTGGTTAGCCCTTTTGAGATGCATTTTAGGTTAGACTTTAAAAAATAGCCTCGAGCCCCTCCTTCCCTCTAATTGTCTGCTTTCTAGAATGGAAGCCACGGCAATAATGAGTTGGAAGGGTGACTGAAATGAGAACAGTAAGGGCAAGCCGTGGCTATCAGCGTGTTTTATTAAACCTCCATACATCAGAGTGAGATAGGATTTTTAAACTGTTTGTAGCTGTGTTTGCCAAAAGCTAATTAACAGGATTAAGCTGCAGAGTTACTCTTTTCCCACCGGGCAAACTAAAACAACATTTAGAAAGATACCCCATATCTAATCTTAAATTAGTCTTGTGCTACCATGTTTATGTCTCCACTTTAGAGTGGGTTTAGAATACATCAACAGAGCTCATGCTATGACACTCCCCTAAATGACTATTCCAGATTGCTAGCAAAGTCGTGAAAAGGCAAATAACTTATACTCTGAAAGTCAGAGAGCGAAATACAGGACACTTCTGTAGGTTCGAATTGTCTTAAGAATACAAATTAAAAAAAAAAAAACTGTACGGTGAGAAATAGGTCAGAATTTAACCAGTATAACTGGATTCAACATCTTCATAAAAATATTTACTAAGTTGATCCCGTGAAATGCTGTTTTTTTTGTGCTAGCAACATAGTTTTTAAATAATAGACAAATACCATAATATTACATAATGTATTGTAAATTCTTATTTATTATGCTATAATTTTCCTTAGCTTTGTTTTGTTCTTTCACGAAAAGATCTGCTGAGAGACTAACAGTGAAATCAATAGGATATGAAAGATATATTTGTTGAGAGAAGGGCTAGGGAGCCAGAAGAAACATTTCACATTATTTCCATCATTTTAGATATTTTAGGACATTACCGCTTTTTAAATTACTATGAAATGTAATCAAGTCCTATCTTTTTATAAAAATGTAACTGCTCATTGGCAATATTTTCAGTTGTTCTAAGTCTCTTTAGAAGTTACTCTTATTTGGAACAAAAAGCATTTTTTTTTAAGGTGTCATGCACTAAATGTGTGGAATTTTTTTTTTAAGATTTTATTTGTTTATTTGTCAAAAAGAGAGAGAGGGCACAAGCAGGGGGAATGGCAGGCAGAGGGAGAAGCAGGCTCCCTGCTCAGCAGGGAGCCCAAAGCGGGGCTGGATCCCAGGACCCTGGGATCATGACCTGAGCCGAAGGCAGATGTTTAACCAACTGAGCCACCCAGGCATCCCTGGAATTCTTAAAGTAGCTCAAAGTATAAACTTTCACTTTATTCTATCACTAAGAAACAAGAGTAACTTATTATTTTTTGTATATTTTTGCATTTAAAATAGATTTTTCTCTATATTTGTTCACTTCTACTTGTTTTCCTACCATTCAACATAGTCAGTAATTAATAATTTACACTTGTCTCAACTTTGGCCCTATGGGCATGTGAGCTGGATAAGTCTTTGTTGTGGGGTTGGGTTATGCACTGTAGGATATCTAGTAGCATTTTGGCCTCTACCCATTAGAGGCCAGCCGCAGCCTCCAGGGCGTGACAAACTAAAATGTCTGCAGGCGTTGCTGATGTCCCCTGGAGGAGAAAGAAGCAAGTCACACTCCAGTCTTGGATGAGAACCACAAATTAGGATAAACAAAGCGAAAAATTCCAATGTGCCTAAATCATAAGCAACTTTAACCTACCAACATCTATGTAAAATTACATAATTTAAGGAAAAAAGTAGTAAGTATCAAATTAGGTCTAGAAAAATTGTATTAGATATTAACACTTTCATTTTGAAATTTAACACAGTATGGAAAATACCGAATATAGATTATCCAAAAGAATACTGATGTAATTTTATTTCAATTTATACTGAAAAAGTCCAATAAGCTCTACATATTTAAGTTGCACCATTTGATCATTTTTGACATATACACACCCATAAAACCATCACCACAATCAAGATATTGAACTTTTCAATTATACTAGAAAGTTTCCTTTTTCCTCTTTGTAATCTGTCCCCCCCTCAACTCCTAATTGCAGGCAATCATTGATCTGCCTCCTGCCACGTGGAGGAGTTTGAAATTTCTAGAATTTTATATACATGGAATCGTAATACTGTACACACTCTGACTTCTTTCACTCAGAATAATGATTTTGAAATGTATCCATAGGGTCATGTATATCAATAATCACTTCTTTTTATCGCTGAGTAGCATTTCTTGGGGTGGATATGCTGTGATTTTTTTTATCCACTCCCCTGTCGATAAATATTTGGGTTTTCTCCAGTTTGGGATATTACAAACAAAGCTACTATGAACATTTGTATACGAGTCTTTGGACATAAAGTTTTGTTTCTCTTGAGGAGATAACTAAGAGTGGAGTGGGTGGATCACGTGAGAGGTGTCTGTTAAATTTTTCAGGAAACTGTCAGTTTTCCAGCGTGATTCTACCTTTTCACATTCCCTCCAGCAGTATATGGGCATTTTAGTGGCTCTACATTCTCACCACCATTTTGTATGGTCATAAACATACAAGAGTTTCAAGAACTCATCACGGACAGTTCTTCACCAGAAGAAATGTTAGAGGAAGTCCTTTCTTCAAGTGGAAGGAAATGATACCAGATAGGGACATGGATTTACACAAAGGAATAAAGAGGAACAGCACGGGTTAAAAGAGGTGTTTTGTTTTGCTTTGTTTGGTTTTTTTACCCTATAAATCTCTTTAAAAGATAATAGACTATTTATGGCCAGAAAAATAACAACGTAATGAGGTAAATATCATATACAGCAGTAAAATGTGTAACAACAGGACAAAGCTGGGAAAGAAGGAATGGAAGTATTTTAAGGTTCTTACAGTGTAAAGTAATATAATATTACTGGAAGTAGACCATAATAAATTAAAGATGTACAACATAAACCCTAAAGCAACCATGCAAATAACATTACATAGTGTTATAGGAAGTGAGCCAACAAAGGAAAAATAATGGAATTATAAAGAATACTTCATTCATACAAAAAAGAAGGAAGAGAGAGAAAAGAAAGGAATCAAGAAAGATGGGACAAGTAGAAAATGAATAGCAAGATGGTTGATTTAAACCCCAAAGTCCCACCCCAAAATGTCAGAAAAAGAGTAACAGAGCCTCCTTAGATCAGATACTCACTTTTGCCAAGAGCCAAGTAAAAAACTAATAGCTGCTTTTCCAGAGGAGTGTACCTGGCAACTGTGTCAGGGAGGTCGCAAGTTCTAAACTCAAAGGAGTTGCTCCTCTTTGCCAGAGGTTACAATCAGCAAAATCATTAATCATGAAGATTTATAGCTCAAAGGGATCATTAAAATTGTGATGTCCCGAAGGTACAGAACTTCAACTAGCTGGATAGCTTCCAAGCCTGTTGGTTTGGAACCTGTTAACAGGGTGATAATTTTCCTGTTACCCAACATAAATGACCACATGGAGTGTCCCCAGCGGGACCCAAACTGTACCCATACTCGGAGTCTGGTAAGTTTTAAGGCTTTCCTTTTGGTGGCGGAAGGCTGAAAAAACAAAACAAAAACAGCATTTCCCTGACTCCCAGAGGGATTGAGTGTTGCAAATCCACCCACATAGTCCCAAGAAACTCTATTCATAGAGCAAGCTTGTGAGCTTTTTTGGAGTTTATCAACCATACCTGTAAGCAAAGGTGTGATATCTCCAAAGTCAGAGCTATTGTGACTGAGGTTTCTGATTTGCCAAGCAGCAGGACAGCATCAGTGTATGTAAGACTTTAAAATAAGAGTACAGCCACCGTCATTGTGCTCTGATACTCCCACTGGTGGTAAATGACGAGGCAATGTCTCACTAACACTTCTGTACGTGCAACACTCTCATCAAAAGAATCCCCGCTGACATGTGTAGAACAGAGAAGCACACCATACAGCACATCGACTGCAGATGTAGAAGCAACAACAGTACACTCAGTAGCCCAAAAGTCCTCACCCACAAGGTCTCATTGCTTCCTTTCCCTACTGTGAGTCTTGCCCAAATTTTCTCCATTGAATTTGGGTGTCTCTTTCAACCCCCATGGAAACAGACAGGACTGTGACTCGGCTCCCTGTAATCAACAAAGCTGTAAAAATGTGGTCCTTCACTCAGTGACCCAGCATACAACACATGGCTTTGATTTCCTTGGCAACTTAGTCTTTTAATTGGAGAATTTAATTGATTTTTAATATAACTACTGACTCTGACATATTTGATTCATATCTACTCTACCACTGTTTTTAATTAATCAATCCATTTTACGTTCCCTTTTCTTGCCTCTTTCAAGATAAAGTATTCTATCATTATTCCATTTTGTTCCATTAAATTGTTAAACTTACTTTTACTACTCTTTTAGTAATAACCATAATTACATGCAATTTTGACATATTACAATCTAAAAAAAATATCGTGGCTTTTACCACTTTTCCTAATTATGCATGAACCTCAGAACACTTTAATTCAATTTACCCCCTCTCAACTTTTGTAAAATCATTGTCATGCACTTTATTTTATTGTTATTTTTTTAGAAAGTGTTTATTTTCCATCAACCTTTATTTCCATTTTGTTTGCCTTTGTGGAAGAGCAGTTTAAGACCACTCAGTGGTTGTTCCTACCCCTTCAGCGGCCTGAGCAGTGGGAGCTGCAGACCCCAGCACTTCAGTAGAGAACTGCTGAATAGACACAGAGAGCACCTGCATGCCTTCAGGCCAGTCTGTGACTTCAGGTTGAATAGCAGTGAATTCAGGAGCTAGAGCTGTCCACTCACCCTGAAATTCCTCATTGGTCACAGCCTTTGCAGCAACAGCCTTGTTCTTCCTTTTCAATCTCTTCAGGATCTCTGTAGAAGTAGAGATCAGGCATGACTTCCCATGGGTGTTCATGGGATATGGTGCCACACATGCACAGAACATCCCGGGCCAGCATCCACCACATCAGACCCAGAGTAGCTCCCTTGTTGTTGCAAAGGATGGCAATGTCCACATAGTGCAGAGGAGAGTCTCCACAGAGTGATGGTAGGCAGAGGTTAACATAATGCACCTCTGTGAGAGGCTGGTGGTCAGCCCTGGGATCGGTAACCACTAGAAGACCTGGCTCCCAGAAGGCGGCCTGGATCTGGTTAGTGAAGGTTCCAGGACTGAGGCGGCCAGCAATAGGAGTGGTTCCAGGAGCATCAGCAACTTCAGCACAGCTCACTGGCCAGGATTCCTGGATGATAAGACACTGACATCGGCCAGGTTTTCAAGGGCAACAATGGCACCAGCTGTCAGCAGAGGCTTGCAGGTTCTTTTCAGATTTACGATGTAGATGCCATCACTTTTCCTTTTGTAGATGTACTGTTCCATCTGGATGTCAAGGTTGGTGCCACCTAAGTAGGTTCCTGCTGTAAGGAATTTGAGGACATCCTCCTGCTTCACTTGCAGGACATCAAGGGCTCCGGACATTATGAAAGTTTCCCTTTAAGTTACAACAGCAACGCACAACAACGCTGTATGGACCCTCCCTGAGTAGCTCAGAAAGGTGTCAAGCATTTTAACACTGAATTGTTACTTAAATCAACAAGATATTACCACTATTATTTTGTTTACAGTCAATATTCATTTATGTTTTCCCGTATATTTTTAAGATGTATTTTCTTTTCTTTTCTTTTTTTTTTAAGATTTTATGTATTTATGAGAGAGAGAGAGAGAGAGAGCACAAGCAGGGGGAGCTGCAGAGGGAGAGGGAGAAACAGGCTCCTGGCTGGGCAGAAAGCCTGACAGAGGGCTCTATCCTAGGACCCCGGGATCATGACCTGAGCCAAGGCAGACGCTTAACCAACTGAGCCACCCAGGCACCCCAAAATGCATTTCATTTTTACCGCATTACTATTTTCCCTGCAAGGAAACATTTTCTTCCACCTGAACACTATTCAGTGTTTCTTTTAATGACTCAGTATATCTTCTGAAAACACGTATTTCACTTTGTTTTTGAAGGACCTTTTGCTGATTAATGGGTTCTGGATTGAAGGACCTTTTGCTGATTAATGGGTTCTGGATTGGTAGTTATCTTTTTGTACTTTATATAATTCTGTTATCTTATGATTTCTATTGTTCCTCTTGAGAAGCCAGCTCTGTGTCTTGTTGTTCCTTTGACGGTAAGGTTTCTTCAGATTGCCTAACCTTTTTTACCATCTTTGCTCTTCTGTAATTTCTTTTTTATTATTATTAGGATTTGGGGTATTCTTGTATTTATCTTGCCCGTGTTGCAGAACTTCCTTAATCTGCTGTTCGATGTTTTGCAGAATTCTCTTAAAATATTGCTTCTGGGGGTGCCTGGGTGGCTCAGTCGTTAAGCGTCTGCCTTCAGCTCAGGTCATGATCCCAGGGTCCTGGGATCAAGCCCCGCACCAGGCTCTCTGCTCAGCGGGAAGCCTGCTTCTCCCTCTCCCACTCCCCCTGCTTGTGTTCCCTCTCCCATTGTCTCTCTCTCTGTCAAATAAATAAATAAAATCTTAAAAAAATATATTGCTTCTGCCTTTTTTTCCTTCTCTCCTTTAGGTACTCCAGTTACATGTATATTAGACCTTTTCATGTCTCACAAATCTCCTACAACTGTACTATTTTTAATGTTCTTTTTTTCTCTCTGTACTTCACTTTTAAATTTTGTACTGAGTCAATTTCAGTAATCCTGTCTCCTCCTGCCTTCGTTCTTCAAAAACTATTTATTTAAAACAAAACAATATTTTGATAATTTCTCTTCACTTCTACGAGTCTGTTTCTTTCCCTTCAGAGATGGCAATTCTCTGCCAAAATCTCCATCTTTTCATCTGTATCTAGTATTTTAACATACTAATCATAATTATTCTGAGGTCCTTGTCAGGTGGTAATGGTTTCTCAATTATCTGTGAGCTTGTTTCTATTTATTTATTTTTTTTATTGTTTTGGTCTTGACATTGGTCTTGCAGTCTACCAATTTTTATTAAAAACCATTCTGTAGTAAAAAATTGCAGAGGCTTGCTTAAGGCAAGGATTCATTCCTCCAGATACTATTTACCTTTCTCTTGCTATGCTAAAACAATGGAGGCTTAATAGGAACGGTTGTGAGTCATGGCTGCACTGCAGCCCCATTAACGCTTATCATACTTCTAGTATAACCTGGACTCAACCAAGAGCTCGGGGCACTCTCTGTGACCCCCTTCCAGTTTCAGGTCCTAAACTCTAATCATTGTCTTTCAAATCTGTTGATAGCTCTGTCATGCTTTTCACTAAGCTTTTAAATCTCCTGTCCCATATAGCCCAGAATTTGGCAAATATTTTCAGGGGAAAATGAACCATGTGCGTGGGGCTGCCAAATTCTACCATAACTCTGTTGGTTCCTCTATCCTCCAGCAGCATCCTCTATGGCTCAGAGCTTGGATTCTGAGCCCACTGCACTTGCCTCATCAACTGACCCCAGAGTAAAAGCCGATGCAGAAATTATTTCACCTCTGAAGAGTCTGGCTCCCAGTTAGAACCCTCCATGTGCTTTTTCAGGCCTGACCATAGGCAATTGCAAAGGCTTTCCCTGACAGACCTCAAAGAGGAAAGCTACCCCCATCACACCAAATTTGGGGCACAGCCTGTGCATTCAAAGTCTCTGAAGGGAATTGCTGTCAAGGACTTAGGCTCCTCTGGCCGGCTGTCTCCTCACATATTTAAATACCTAACCCAGTGCCTTCATTTTTGGATCTCTTTATCTTTAGCCTTGGGCCAAGATCCTCTTCAGGTATCTCTGCCACACTCTCCTTATGGGGGGAGGAGTGGGACACCAAGACACTTTTCCCCGTTATGACTCGGTACCCAGTATTTCCCTGCGCCTAGTGCTTCCCTCTCATTTCACCCCAACCCTCATGGTCCATAAACTGTGGGAGCCTTTTGTTCAGGACTCCTTCAACTGTGGGATAATCCCCACCCCTGCACTGATCCACCTGACCTTCAAATGGTGCACCATCCCATGGAGGAAAATGGAATCAAGGAGTCAGCTTTCCACTGGTTTTAGCCTCTTGCTTGTACCATCTCAGTAAGTGACTAAGGTTTAACTCTCATTTTTGGCCTGTTGCTATAATCAGCTATTCAATACCTGACAGCTCACCTTCTTCTCTCCCCACTCCGCTGGACTCCTGACAATTTTTCTTCAGCTCCCTTTCCCCAGTTCTTGTTGTCTCTTGACTGCCATTAAACATTTTTCTTCTGTCTTTTATCCAGATTCTATAGTTGTTTTCAGCAAAATTGCTGTTCCGTTGCTATCTAATCTATCCCACCCAGAGGTATAACTTCCAGCTACTGCCTTTCAGTTAAACCTCCTGAAAGTACCAACAACACTTCTGATCACACTTCATTAACTGAACTTCGTTACACTGTTAAAACCAGCTCCAGGTGTGTCTGGGAAATTGACAGTCCTACAACTGGGAACATGGTCGTCGTAGGTTCTGTTAGTAAGGATAAGGCAACCTCCAGCTCCTTCCACACATCCCCATTCTGTCCCTGGTTCCGTGTTGCTTTTTCTACTGCCTCGCTTCATGCTATCTTGTATAATGTACACTGGCTGAAGTGATTATGTAAAGTATGTTGAGTTTCTATTCACAGTGTTGAGTTTCTAATTTACAGAGCCTGAAGTTGGTGGCATGGTCAGAGACTAGATAGTTGATGAATTACCAACACTACATGATTTGGGGTGGCTAAACACAAAGAACATGTTCATGGTGAGGGGTGGGTCCGTGCCTTGCAAATTAAACATACATTGGACTAAGTCAAATGTATTTCTTCAATTTTATACATACTGTGTGGTTGAAACTTCCAAGGGTTAATGTGTCCCTGAAAATGATGTAATTTTAACTTTAATTGATTTTTTTCTTATTGTGTAGCCTGCTCTTGAAAAAGATTGCAAAAATTAAGTTCGATGGTAGAGTCATCCTAATTTCAGTGTTATTTTTGTATCACTGTAACTTAATATTTGTTTATATGCTTTGGTTGCTGAAAGGAGAAAAAAGAATTAGTATGTTATATAAATCACTAATCTTTCTCAGTGTTTATGACCAAAATATAACAGAATAATTTGTAGGTTTTTCCACTGTATATTTTAATGTGACTTTTATTTCTGATGACATACATACCTAATAGATTCAACTGATGAGTTGATTAGAACAATACCCTTTTCAATTTTAACTAATACTCTTAAAAGATATACTATAAATAATTTCCAAATTATGTGTCTCAGAGCCTCTGTCAAAAAACTCATTCCCTTAAGATACATAAAATGATTGCTGACACTTAGATGTCATATGTAGGTGTTATATAGATTTCGTGTATGTTTTCTATGTAGGTGTTAAAATATCTACGCCTCAGTAAATGGTACAGGTTCTGATCCTATATGAGAACAAAATGCATTATGTCAGTGCTGGATAAAGAAACAGAAAGTATACTATTCATTTTGCTAGGGATAATTTAATATAAAGAATTATTAAGGGGATATTGAAGAAGAGAAATGGCAATAAAGGGAACAGTAGGGTAGCACAGAGATAATAACTTCAGGAAGGAATTACCTGCAGCTATTGCTAGGTCTGGAGAGAAGAGAGAAGAAATTGAAAGCTTAGTAATCTGCAGGAGCTGAGACTTAGGTCTCTGAGGTGGTCACCCCACTGGGGGGCTGGTGTTGGTGCCTCAGAAGCTTAGAGAAGAGGCCCGTGGAGCTGGGATAGAGACCTAAGAGGAGGGCTGGTGCTGATGTGCCTTAGGGAGCCTGTTGAGGAGGATTCTCAAAGTGTTGGACCAATGGTCAATTTGCCACTGGCAGGGAAGAGAGGAATTGCTGGGTGACCCTGACAGGACAAAAGGCAAACAGGAATGTACAGTTCCCCCCTTTTCCAGCCTACCACTGTCTCTCTACCACCCCCTACTGGCACAAGGGAAATGCAGTCTGCAGAGCGCCAACCAGAGCATCACAAAGCAGAGTGCAGAAGGCAGGAGTTGAAACAGAAAAAATGGCTTAACAACTAGCACAAAGGTCTACATATGTTACCAAATGAAACACTGGATTATATGTTTTCTGAAAGTTCCATATTCACTCTGTAGGATTTTATTTTGATGGAGGATATTATTAATATAAACATGGACAAAATAAAATGAATTTGAAACCATATCCCCTAAATTTCAAGTGGGTATCTAGTCTCATGAAAAACTGAGCTAAGAAAAACAGAAAAGCTAAAGCAGGTTTAAATTATAACAAGAGTTGTTTGTGAACATGTATACCCTGTATTTTCTGAGACAGTCTTAATTTCAAAAATAAGGCATAGTTTGAAATTTTTTCTTGTAAATATATAACTTTTAATGTATAATATATAACTACTTAAATATTTTATATTTTTTCTTGTAACACATATGTGCTCACAGTTTAGGGCCTATGGGGTGTGGTGTGTGTGTGTGTGCATGCATGTGCACACCAAGTGTTTTTAATATATATCTAGAAAAGTAATGATCTTGAGATTTGGGATTGAAACAAAGTAGATTATTTGAGCTAAAATTTTATCTGGCCTCTGGCACTGATTCTTAAAAAGTGAACCACAATTTTTAATGGACAGAAGTGAGGATGACATTTGGCTGATGCAGGAATATATTTTGGTTAGATTCCACCTCATTCTGGAAGAAAAAAAGAATGTTCAAGCAAATAATACAAATGAACTAAAAATATAACTTCAGTTGTCATAGGCAACCTCTTCCTTCCAAGCAGAAGAAAGGATAAGGATAAGAAACATATGGAAAAAAAGGACACATGATCTGAAAGTATGCACAAGAGAAATCTAAGAATAACATGAACACATATGCTATATGCAACTAATCAAGCAAATTACCAGCCAGAAAAGCTCAGGGTCCCTCAATGAATTCTCATTTACTTCTAAGAGTAGTTTCTATAGACCCATTTACCTTCCAGCTGGCAATGAATAAGTAAAGTAAAAACTGTTGGGAACAGAGGATAAGAAGAGTATTTGAGTAATTCCAGTGAGGCAAAGCAGTGCTAATCACTCTTCTGCAGTTCCATCTAAAAACTCGTTTTCATAAAATGAAAGAAACCTATTTTGTTGACTAAATCATAGAATACATGCTAGCATTTATCATGGAAATCATATATCACACTCACACAATCTTTTTTTTTTTGGTCACCCTTTGCAGAATCTAAGCTTAAAATTGTGTATTGATTTTAAATCTGTATTTTTGTAAACTTTCTAATTTCCCCATTATTGCTTTCAATTATAAATACCCACTGATGTTCTATTTACAGTGCTACTTCACTTTCTTAAGTACTTGCTTTCACTCAAGTTTTTACTTTGTTTTGATTTTTTTCCTTTGGCTTTGTTTTAATGTTAAAAACACAGAAAAGCCAAACTCTAGAGGTTTTAAACACAAACCTAGATGGGACCATTTTAATGATAATATAAACTCTAAAGTGTTTATCCTACCATTTAAAATGAAAAGCAATTTGAGACTTAAGGGGGAGACTTTGGAAGGGTTAATGGATAGTAAAGTGACAAAGTAAACAATATACAAATAGAAGGATAGATGAAAATTCTCATTTATGAAAAAATGTGATAATAAACAGCAACAAACAAATGGAGCAAACAAAAATAAGGCATTTGACTCTGATGGTCATTACTGCATTGCATTTTTCTTGAGTTCTGAGAGCTAAAAAGCAAAGCTATTTTTCTGTTCATGATTAACTTCGGACTCATAAAATCACATCCTGTATAATGTACACATTGAAATTTGAGACTTTTTGTGGCCTAGTGCTCATCAATTTTTGTAAATTTTCTGACTTAGAGGAGGGAAAACATATTTAAAAAATTATTAGAAGCAGAACTCTATATATCCAGAGGTTCACCCTTGTTAACTGTATTTTTTAGCTATTCTGTTCTTTGCCTACCTGTCAATAACTGTTAAGGAAAATGTTTTAATTACAATCTCTTAGGAATTTCCTGCTATAGTTCTATCAACTTTGCCTCATATTTTTATCGCTACATCCTTTTAGTTAATAGAATGTATCATTAGGTAATAAGTCCCTCCACTCTTCAAGTTTTGCTGTTTATTTTAAGCTGGCTTTAACACATTATAATGCTTTCTTTTGGTTAATGTTTTCCTAGTGTGTCTTTTTTACATTCAACTTTTTAGTACACTTATGCCTTGGTGTCTTCTTATAAACAAGAACCTGTGCCTGGAACTTTTTAAGGGCATTCCCAAGTGCATCACCTAATTCAAATCATAGGGAAAGTGGGGCCATCCATTATTTCCACAAATCCACAGTTAACTCCATGGACTGGGGTATACCCTGGCTTTTAGTGAACGATTTTGTCATTATAGTCCACACAGAATTGATCACGATGCTAGTTGAGTTACATAGTTGTTGGGGAATCAATCCCATTTTCTAGCTGTTCAAATAATCCTATGTCCATGGGGTCCTGTTATTATCCCTACAGAACAACAAGCATGAAGATGTTCCATACATGAGCTACTGTGGCAATTTCTCTTTAGTTTGCCTCAAGTTGTCTATCTTAGGCAAACAACATTCAAAGACAAACAGAACTAGAATTTAACATCCACAAAGATGGGTTATTGAAACACAATTTTTCTCTCTAAAATCACCCTTATTTCCAGAGATAGCCAAATCAAGACTACTTCGTTTGCAAAACAAATCCAATTTTTAACAAACTTGGCCCAATTATTTGCATAAGCTCAGCAAGAATAGCAATTAGCCATATAGATCTTTCAAAATCTGCTTTGCTGGAATTTTTCACAAGGAATCTTGATAGAACTTTCAGTAGCCTCCTTACGCCCAGAAGCCAAGCCAAGTACTTACCCTCAGACATGTCCGCAATGCCTGTAGATCTGAATGAATTCCTCTTCTTGAGGTCCCCAAATACCTTGAGGTTCCTGCACCTGCCAGCAAATGACATTCTCGACTCCCCTGATAAGGCTGCTGAGAACTCTGTCAGCAAGGTATCAGGCCAACATTTCCAAGGCGCTTTTTGGCTCCACGTTTCATAGTCAACCTTTGTTCCTTAAAGCTGTTTGGTCATATCTGAGTCTATGCGTGTCTCTCTCAAATACAACATTCCAGTCAAAGCTTTGGTAAAATGACCAATGTTTCCAATGGTGTCTTATTATAAGAACAGATTCTTATTGAACTTATGCAAATGATTATGATTGTCTTGGAAGAAAGAATACTCACTGAGACCTTTTGAATTTCAGAGGGTTCAGGTTAGAGAGAAAAGTTAAATGCTTGAATTTGTTCACAAATGAATACTTTATCACATTTTTGTAAGTCATAGATTCTTAAGAGAAAGTTTCTTTAATTTGGAAGAGCAAACATTAGAGAACCAGCAATGTTTCAAACAAAGTTACAAAAACCACAATCATCTTTTTTAGTTCCTTTAGTCCTGTTTTACTAATTCTTATTCAGTTTGAATGCAGCTTTTTAATTCTGGAAATTCTTACCCATTTCAGTTTTCTGATCTTAAAGATATCAAATACCTGTATTTATCCTAAAAGTCCTTTTAGCCACTCCCCCTGCTTTTTCCTTCTGTCAAATAAATAAATAAAATCTTAAAAAAATAAAATAAAATAAAATAAAATAAAATCCATTCATTTCAATATTAGTGTGTCCTGACCACACATAAAATTCCTTTCCAAAGATTTCCCTTCACAAAACTTCTACAGCTTTCCTCCACATTCAGACTTACCCCAAGTCATTTCTCTCCAAACAACCAGTGTCATTTTAGGACAAAATTACTTTTTACCCACAACAAAAATGTATTCCCATTCCTTAGATCTTTCTTACACATAGAGTTGCTTCCCTTATTTCCATCAGTCTTAATTACATTTAGCAATATTTAACTCTTAGAAACCTTAATCTCCAGTGAAAACTAAGTAGTAACCAATGGTGAACTGTTACACTAGAACTCTTTAGAGGGCAAATTTATGAGTCAATTAAGCAGAACAGACCCAAATATCCTTAGTTTCTTTGAAATAAGCCAAAAGCGCAAACCTACGTTCAGCAATCAATGCTTTTAGTATTTTATCTCATTTGGTAAAGACTCATATGTCCAATGAATTCAATCCAATTTATCATCCAAGCAAAACTTTATGAAGTTTCAGGTTACCAAAGACTTTGAAAGCTATCTTAACAATTACCCATGAAAACTTTGAGACACACAAAATTAACCATCATTTTAAGTCATCTTTTGCTGACAAATTGCAACAGGGGTAACAGGAGCTTATTTGACCTTCAGTAATCCTTGGTAGAATAAAAGTTTCAGTTACTTTCAATACCAAAGTATGCTCCACATGGGTCCACTTAAAAGTCAATCAATTTGTTCCGCACTGTCAGTTTTTACCTGGGACACCATTGGGGAAATCTGAAGTGGGTGGTGTAAGTGGGCAACACCCAACGTGGTGCAGAGACAGGAGGAAGGGAAGGCAGAGAAAAAGGACTCTGGGTTCTAATGCTTGGCAGAGCAGACGCCATGGTTTTTTCACCAACAAGAGGGAATAGGCAGTCCGTGTCCTGTGGAGAAGACAGGACTTACCCGGAAACAAAGGGTGTTTAACAGCTGCTAGGGAATGTTCCTTAAAATCCCCGTCCAGAGACAGACTAACCATAGTTGGCTCTAATGATCACAGACATTAACCCATGAAATGAATGAGGGAGAAGCCTGCACATCTGTTAGGAGGAGGAAGAGCGAGAGTCAGCTGCCAGTATGTCCCGCAGTGGCTGGTTATCCGCCAAAGACGCTCTGCAAGAGACCCTTGGGTCAGGGACCTGATAGAGGGCCATGAAACCTAGCGAGACACGCATGGGACTTCTGACCCTGCGAGGACTTCTAGCCAAGGAGGTCAGGCTGGAAAACAGTCATAGGACAGAGTTCTGTGGGAGGGCTGTACCTCTCGATCCGGGGGCGTGAACTGAGGCCAGGAAACATCAGGCTTTGGGGGTCAACTTTGTCCCAGCTTTTAAGAACACAGCCCAAGTGTGAGGCCCAAGGAAGGGGGGGTACCCTATTGGGAAAGACCGCTGCTGATTCCCAAAGCGGTGTTCCGCCAAAGGGACTAGAGCTCTGACTTGTGCTCGCAACTTCAGTCAGGGCCACCGCTGACCTGGAAAAGGACGGGACCTAAAAGGAGGCGAGGGACTCTTCTCATGACGACGCACCTCGGGGAGGAGTCGCAGCAAATACGGGGCGACTGACTCTTTTGGGGTGGGACGTTGGGGTGTCCCACCAAGAGGGTCCCCGCAAATGGCACGGCACTGCCTGCGGGGGCGTCCCGTGGCAACGGGGACAGCCGGCACCGTCGGGCCAGACCGCTGGGAAGAAGGAGCGGAGGAGTCCCCGCTCCCGCGCGCAGGGCCCGCTTGGCCCGCAGACCAAGACGGCGGCCGGACGCCCCGAAGAGGCGACAAGACCAGGGGCGGAGGCCGGAGAAGCGGGCGGCTGAGAGCCAGCCGGCGCGGGGAAGGCCCCACCGAGTCCCTAAGGAGCACGGACTTGCCCTGAGCGAGCTGCCAGTTGTCCAGGACCCGGGAGCAGGCCTCAGACAGAATGAGAGAGCAGAGGAGAGGGTCCTGCGCCCTGACAGGCGCACACTGTCTGACCTGCTCACCCGCAGACCTCCAGACCGCCCGGAGCCGCCCTGGCCCGAGACCCTCGGTTGTCTGAGGACCAGGGTTGGCCCGCCGGAGCCCGAGAAGAGAAAGACGGAGGGAAGGGTCCCTCTGAAGGGAAGGGGCGAAATCCCTCCCCCTTTCGGGCCAGGGCCGTCCAGCGGGCTCCCCCCTGGGGCTTCGGGTCCGCCCCGAGGAGTCCCCGCGGCTGGAGAGCGCCAGCTCCCGGGAGCGCTAGTTAGACCCCGTCCCCGACCAGCACGGGCTCCTCCTGCGGGGTGCCCCCAAGGTGGGGCAACAATTCGGTGGTACAGGCTTTGAAAGGATTCACCTGAGGCCGAGCAAAGAAACTGAACGCACAGCAAGGGAGTGGTGGGCAGGACCGCAGAGGGGCGGCGGTCTGCGGGGAGGCAGTGGGGGCCGTTTCTCAAGGGGGAGGGGAGCAGGTAAGGCCACCTGCGGAATCCTCCCGTTTTGGGTAGCTGTGCCTGGTCGTCAGGAGTCCTTGATGAGTTAGGGTCTGGGGATATTCTGAGCTGGTGGCCTGAGGGCCTGGCCTGCATTCAGCCCGGTGGTGGCTTCGGCCCTTTCTACTTTCCTTTGCTCAAGCCCGTTTGCCTAAGAGCAGCCTCTGCGTCCACCATCTTAATCTTTAAACATCTCCTGGATCTCTTTCTCCCTATTTAAGTGACTTTATCCAAACTATTTTCAGTGTTAGTCTTTGTGTGGCAAAACTTCTTACGCCTTGAATGCCTAGAAATCGTTTTCATTAAATTATTTAATGAGCGGGGTGTCTGGTTGGCTCAGTTAAGTGTCCAACTCTTGATTTCGGCTCAGGTCATTATCTCAGGGTCGTGAGAGAGAGCCCCGCACCGGGTCTGCGCTGACCAGGGAGTCGGCTTGACATTCTCTCTCTCCTACTGCATCTATTCCTCCCCCACTCCCCCCCCTCAAATAAATAAAAAGACACAGCGAGAGAGGGAACACAAGCAGGGGGAGCGGGAGAAGTAGTTTTCCCGAAGAGCAGGGAGCCGATGCGGGGCTCGATCCCAGGACGCTGGGATCATGACCTGAGCCGAAGGCAGACGTTTAAGGACTGAGCCACCCAGGCGCCCCAATAAATAATTCTTTAAAATAAATAAATAATTTTATGAGAAATGATGGGTAGCTTGGCTGAATATGAAATACTAGGTTCTAAATTATTTTTCTATAATACTTTGAGAGTACTAATTCAGTGATCTTGCATGCAGTTGTTGAAAAACATTTATTAAACTAGTATTTAGTCTACATAAATAATAGAATCTGTGTATGCTTTTAGGTTCTAATCTAGTATATATACCCTTACATTTTACTATAATTTATTTATTTATTAAAATATTTTATTTATTTATTTATTTATTTAACAGAGATAGAGAGCACAAGTAGGCAGAGCGGCAGACAGTGGGAGAGGGAGAAGCAGGCTCCCCGCCGAGCAGGAAGCCCAATGCGGGGCTCGATCCCAGGATCCTGGGATCATGACCTGAGCCCAAGGCAGCCGCTTAACCGACTAAGCCACCCTGGCGCCCACATTTTACTATAATTTAAATAAGTGTTTGATTTTGGCATTGTCCCCCCCCTCACTTCTCCCCTTGGACACTTTATGGGCCCTTCTAATCAGAATTATATTTTTTCCTTCTATTTCTAAAAAAAATGTATCTCCATTTTTTTGTATCTATTCCTTCTTCTGAAATTTCATTTCTCTCTCTTTGGGGACTCATATCAGAATATGAGAACTTACATTTTAATTCTACATATCAGCTTTTTAATTATATGTTCTATTTATTTTTTCCTCCTTCCCCCTGGGAGTTTTCCTAACTGACTAATGACTTAATTCATTCTTCTGCCTCGATAACTGCTACTCATGTTGCGGTCTTAAACTATTTTTTTTTTAGTTCATATCTCTACTCTTTATTTAAGTTACTTCAGGCAGAATGAGGGGTCTGCTACCCCACAGATGGAAGCAGCGGGGTCAGAAATGCATTCTTTTACCGACAGAGGAGGCAATAATGATGGCTTCTAACATATATTTTTAAGTGATATTCATTTTACATTTTCCTATCAGAATGATTTATTTTAGTATACTGGGAGAATACACAAAAAGCCAAAGAAGAAAACAATTACCTGTAATCTCACTAAAGTTATTAGCATTATTAAAAGTCCATGTAGATCTTCTAGGAAATTTGTCTGCTTCTTTCTAACATACTTATCAATTTGGTTTAAAAAGTTGGATTACACATATTTTTATAATTTAATTTGATTAATATTCTGTGAAAATATTTAAACATCATTAAATACTCTTCTCTAAATGACATTAATAAATATTATAGCTGCATAGTATTCCATTATGTAGATAAATAAAAATTAATTAATTTCATAATGGACATCTGGGATATCTCTAATAGTTTGCCATTACACATGTCATGGACAAAACCATCTTTTTTACATAAATTACTTTGCCTATTTTTAGTTTTTATTGAACATGTATTCCTAAATGGTACAGTGCTGGGTGATTTTTTTTTTACAACTTTTTTTCCCCTTGAGATATTACAAACATAGTGAAGTGCATGGATCTTAAATTCATGGCTCAATGAATTTTTACATATGTGTATCCTTGTGTAACCACCACACACTATAAGATGTATGACATTTCCAGGTGGGTCAGGTTTTAATGGCTACTGATACATATTGAGAAAAATGTATCAATTTAAATTTTATTTGAGCCTTTTTTCCTTTGTACCCTCTCTAATGTTGATTCTTTTCTGCTCAACTCTTAAAATTTTGATACACAAATTTGTAGACAATTATTACCGCTATTGTTTGTAAATAAAATTACCTTTCTCCTAGAGAAAAAAAAAAACTAATTGTATGTTTTATCACAGTGTTACCTGTCTTTTGGTGTCAGCTATGACTTTGTCTGAATTTTCTTTTGGGAGATTTTATTATAATCAGTCCTATAGTATTGAGTCCTCTCACTGTGGGACAAAAAAAAGGCTAAAAATTTTGATGACGTTTTACTAAAAAATTAAATAAAACAATTTGTTGGCATCTAAATTTTTGAATATAAAAACTTGACAACTTTATCCTTCCCAACACAACTTGGAAATTTCTACCAGTTTTGCATACCATTTAAAGTTATTTGTGGCTAATACTCTATCATTTTTACAACTGCTGACAGAGTAAGTCAAAGAATAAATACAAGAAAAGAGTAGTAGCAGGCCAACACTGGAAACTACAGAACTAAGTCATTGTCAAAAATCCAACTCAATTATCTCCATGAGGCAGTATTAATTCACATCATTCACGTATTAGGTTCTGAAGAGCAATATGAATGGTTGCAGAAATAAAACTGTATCTACTTGACTCTACAGTTGAAGAGGAGATGTATAACAAAGCTAAAGACCAAGTAAATTTTTTGAGAGCCCAGGGAAGTGATATTATGAGATCAAATCAAAAATACATATGCTCAATTGTATAAAAATTTCAAAGAATACTTAGTAGTGTAAAGCTCATCTACACGACCATTCACAAATGGAGAACCCCAAGAATACTTGATTAATAAAGATTTTAAAAGGAAAGATGAGATGAGAATGTCTGAAAAACAAAATCAGAGGTCTGAAGAAGTTATCAATCACATTCAATTGAGATTCATGGTCTCAGTGTTTATTCTATTTACATGAGAAAAGAAATGGAGAGAGAGTGCTTTGGGTCACTGTAATGCACCCAGGCACCTTTTTCTCTGATTGTTTTGTCAGTGTGAGCAGGAAGCTGTTCTTCACTTCCTTCACTGCCTTAGAGCTGATGTCTATAGGAGTTAAGGACAGAAGACAATGTCTCCACACATGGGACTGTAAATATAGAAACATTTGAGCTGCCCTTTGAATGCAGCTTATTTTCCTGAAAGCAAAAAGAAATCACTCTCTTTCTGAAGCCTCAGCTGCTTTGGAGACTTCTCTGTCACTGTGAAATCAATCTAGCCAAAGTCATTTTGAAAACTGGCTATCGGTTTCCTTCATTTCCACATGAAAGCATTTTTTGTACTTATTCATACCAAAAGCAGACTTGGTGCTACAAGCTTCCGGTTAAGATTCTACTTGTTTTATTTTTCAAAATAGTTTTAAGTTTACATTTGGAAATATATTTCAAACACTGTGTCTACAAAGAGATCGGCTTGTAAGAAAAACATATTGAAAACCCCTGGAAACCTCCTAAAATGCTAGAGTTGTTTCTTTTACTTGTTAGTCAAGTTGTAATGTTAAGTCTGGTCGTTGCTAGTGGGTTTAGTGCCATCAGTGATAAGAATAGATATTCGGAGCAGTTTCTTTCCAGGTGTGTTTAACAGTCTCCAGAGGACAGGCGGCCATGGGAAGTGCTCTGCTCACCAACAGCAATGGGAGAGACTTTAATGACATCGCTAATTGCTTATTTGTAGGCACCTAGAAAGAAAGTAGCTGTAACATCATTTCCCACAAAATTGCAACTGCTCTTCCCAGTCACTCTTAACTCAGGCTGTGTATTACCATTCTTACCCTGTATTTCCTGTTATTTTACCGTAAATAAGCTGGCACCACCATGGGGAGACTAGAGATCACCAGAAGGGAGAAAGTCATCAGAAAACTGAAATATATTTAGAGAAATATTGATTGAATATTACTAAAGCAACATTATTGCTTTCCTGAGATGACTGTTGGAAGACACCTGGAACTTGTATGCTTAAACAGAACGACCAAGGAGAAAATATTGCTCTGGGTTGGAGCCCTAGATTTTGCCTCCATCTTTCAGCTCTGATCACATAATATGTAAACTAGGTATTCATTGCTGCAGTTAACTTTCAATCTAACTTTTGGAGACATTGAATGTATAAACCATTTCCTGTTAGAAAAAGTAAGCATTATACTTACACTTTGGGTATTGGAGAAATCAATCCAAATCTTTTCTGAAACTCATAAACTATAGAGACTTATGCTTAAATACTGTATTTGAAGTATGATAAACAAATGGCCTTATTATTTTATAAGGGGTATACATAATTCAGTGTTCATTAATCATTTCCATTTTCATAGGAGTTAAGGAAAAAGAAATAACATAGGATGGAAGAGGGTAGCCTTGTATTTAGGAAAGCGAAATGTGAAACTTGATAAATTATTTTCAGAAATTTAAATAAACCAGTTCAGTAGAGTGTGTTTTTTTGTCTACAGGAAATTGGAGAAATGTATACTTCAGACCAACATGTAATGACTATGTTAAGTGTAATTAGCACTGCAAACATATTATTGTCTGAATGACAAAAGTGGTGACTACTGACCTTACACAGAGCATTCATTTGCTTTTCCTCTCTTTTTTTAGTATGGCAATTAATATAATATAAATTCTGGAAACAATAAAAGTAGAATGTCACTGTATTCTGCTACTAAATTCAAATACAGGGGTGCCAACTCTTGATCTGGGGGTTGTTAAGTTCAAGCCTCACGTTTGGTGTAGAGAATACTTAAAAATAAAATCTTAAAAAAAAGTGATTTTCAATTACCGACATTGCCAGAGATGAAGACAATACTGGAATGTAATTAAGACACACAGAAAAAAGTTCTTTAATTACATAATTGGTCTCCTCTTCTAAATTTCCACTTAATAATAATTATCTACAAAGAAGATTACCAGTAATAATGTTACCCCCACAACATATTGGTTAGAAAGCAGCTGCTTAAATATTTCAGTTTAATATGTAACACACGCTACATATTAACAGTAGCCATGAAGCAGGTTGACAACTTTAGCAGGGAGTGCTTTATTGGGGGTAGACGTGGTATGACAAGAAAAGATCACATACAACAGCACAGAAAATCGAAGTGACACCTATTTTAGAAGAGATTATGATATGTGGTGGGTGGTAGGCATAAGGATATGACCAACCACCAGAATAACGGAAAGGAAACTATGGTGACCCAGAATGAAAAGGATTATGTTTCTTTCATTTTCTCTTGGTTAAGGAAATGGCTATGCCAAAAAAAAAAAAAAAAAAAACCCACAATAAAAATAAATAAGTAAATAAATAATAAAGAAAAAAAGGGGGTACCTGGGTGGCTCAGTCATTAAGCGTCTGCTTTCGGCTCAGGTCATGATCCCAGGGTCCTGGGATCAAGCCCCGCACTGGGCTCCCTGCTCTGCAGGAAGCCTACTTCTCCCTCTTCCACTCCCCCCTGCTTGTGTTCTCTCTCTCGCTGTCTCTCTCTCTACCAAATAAAAAAATAAAATCTTAAAAAAAAAAAAAAAAAAAGGAAATGGCTATGCCAGGGTAAAATTTTAGAGCTATCAAGGACACAATATTGACAGCTTGAGGCATGCATGACAGAGCTTCCTCGGGCTTCAGTGGCAGGGATGACAACAACGTAGGCCGTAGAAATGCATTTTATCATTACGTTTTTGTCAGCTCTGTTGTTCTGGCCCCATCCTTGGGATCATCTTGACTTTCTTGACTGGATACTCATTCTCTTTACTCCAGAAATTTAATCATGTTCCTCAGTGTTCTCTTCTTTTTGGCCTCTGATTTTTTATGCTAGCACAATCTGTTCAAGTTTACTCTAGTGGCAATTTTACCTTTTAATGCACCCCAATATGGATTTTGATGGTTTTCATGTTTTATTGTTTCTTGATTGCTTTTTGTATTTTGGCCATTGTCTTTACATCTCTGCCATCCTTCCAGGCTGTTCTCTACTTATGATACCCTGCTTCTGTATTTGAGAACATATGTAGTCCTGTGTCTTTGCCTCTTTTAAAAACGACAACACTCCAATGTTTTCTAATATGTTCTTCTAATTTTAGGTCAAAATATTAGCATAGATTAGTTTTGAGAACAAGCATTTATTACCTGTGAAAGGCTACTGAACTAAGAACAGATCGTCAGCTAAGAAGTATAGCTCCTGTAATGAAGACATTCCATGTGTTTTATGCAATGCAATCACCAGAAGAACATATCCAGAGTGTTCTCTGGTCTATAACTTTGCTGCTTCTGTCTGTTTGTATCACACTGTTCATTAGTTGACCACACCTCCAAAGGTGTGATATGTTTCCACCCATCCCTTTCTTTTCCTGTTCATATGAGGTACCAAGACTTAATTCTAAATTGATTTAGAAATTTACACATACTGCTTTTTTCTTTTGACAAAGAATGAGGCATAAACTTTATGCTGATTGGCAAGCACAGCTCCCCGTTCACAGAAATAGTAGCATACAAAGAGTGAGTCAAAGTTTGTTGCATCTTCTTGGGGGATCTCTCTAATATTCTATCTGAGATGGTAGAGAATGGAAACCGGTTATTCCAGAACTGTCCCCTTAAATACATCCATCTCTATCGAGTCCGGTCAATGAAGATTCAAGCATGAAGTTTCTTTTTTATTAGTATTTCCAGTTTTTATCCTTTTGTGAACTTTCATACACATCTCATTGGAGCACTGGAAACAAAAGATCAGGTATGTCTAATCTGCTACTGTGTTTGCCAGAGTTTTCAGTTGTTTTTGTCAAAATGATTGTGCTACAACTGTACTCATGGTCAAGACCGTGCCGTCACAACTTATCAACATTTGTTTAATTCATCTGAAGCAGGGACCATAATCACTGTAGTATTCCTTGCTATGTCAAGTACAGTAGTTTCTACACAGAAGACGGTAGATTAATAATTTATCAAGTTAATAAAATATTTTCTGTAAGAATTTAAATACTATTTGTATAGGCTTCTGTGATCAAGATCAAAACACTGAAAAGACAAAAGCATTATTTACATGAGCTTTTGAAAACACATATATGTGCATATATATATTTATAAATTCATTGAAAGTGTAATTTGCTAAGGTGACCAAAGATTTTTATTATTTGCTAAAGTATCCAAATATTTTTGTGGTAGGCATATGTCTCCTGGCAAAAGTCATCATCTTTTGGATTGTATTTGTAAGTTTCACCTAGTGTGAATGTACAAAAAGTGGCAATTTGGTGTATTAAAAGCCAAGACAAAACCAATTTATTGCATATACTCCATGAAGACAAATAATTGTGTAGAGTCTCCGGGAATAGACAAGTCCTCCAAAATAAGGATATGTAGACTGCTCGAGACTCTACTGGAGTAATATATTTAGGGAAGACAATGATTCAGTGGGGTCGTCATATGATAAAATTGTAGAGTTAAGCTAGAAAATACTAATGCTAGGTTTATTAGTTTCCTTTTGCTGCTGTAACAAATAACCACAAAATTAATGGCTTAAAATAATGCAATTATATCATCTTATAGTTCTGGAGATAGAAGTGTGAAACGGTTTTCATTGGCTTAAATGAAGTTGTCAATAGGGCAACATCTGGATGCTCTGGGGGAGAATCTGGTTTTTTGCCTGTCCAGCTTCCCAAGGTTGCCATATTGCTTGGCTCATAGTCTCAGATCACTCCAACATCTCCTTCCATTGTCACATATCCTTCTTTTTCTCTGCCTCTGTCATCACAGTGCCTTCTTTGACTCTGACCCTCCTGTCCACCTCTTTTAATAAGACCTTTGGATTATATTGAGCCTTCCTGGATAATCCAGTATAATCTCCTGATTTCAAGATCCTTAACCCAGTCACATCCACAAAGTCCCTTTTGCCATGTATGGTAACACATTTGCAGGTTCTAAAAATTAGGATGTGGACATCTTTTGAAGGGCCATTATTCATCCCTACCACACAAGGAAAATCAGAAAACTCTTGAAGAAACAGGAAGAATAACTTCATCATACTATTAAAATTTCAAAAGCTCCAGAAATATCATTATCGCTTTACACAGGTGCTGACCACCAATACATTTAGGCATTGTATACTATAACTGAAATCCGTGAGGGGGGGTGTGTGCGTGTGCAGGCATGCATGTTAGAAATAACCGACTTATATGGGTAATCTTTAAATGAGCAGCCATAGTTTGTGGGAAGCCATAAATATTTCAGTCACTAGAAGATGTAGGATAGATTTATATCAACTCTGTTTTTTAAAATTAAAATTCTTCTTTTATCCTTTGCAAGACAACTACACAGGTCCTTTTTGTTTATTCGGTGACAAGATGATAACAATAAGGGACTTGCCATCATAAAATTATCAGTGACCTTCACTGTTCATCACATGCTTTAGAGAGAGAATCTAAATTCCAGTTATCATCTGGTGAGTTTGTGGCAGAAAAGAACAGGAGCCAAATCTCCAGCTTCAAATTAGTGTTTCACTATTGAGGACAAAACTGTTTTTACTCCTACCCTAAATCTAAACTGTATTTAGCTGCAAACACCTAAGCAGGTGCCAAAATGCGTCATCTTATTTGACCATGTGGTTTTGCAGTATATGTTGAAATATTTAATTAAAGGTGAGTTATGTCCTCGAGAATTCTATTTTGTTAAATTTAAGTACTGGTAATATAAATTACACTAAAAAGTTACAGTTACACCTCAAGCTCATATGAAGTAATAATGGTGTTGAGGGTGTTGAGGGTAAGGAAAGCAGACATAACCATTTTTGCCACTAAAGGAAACAAAATAAGCCATTTTCAATATAGGAGATGACATGAAGTTATACAAATTACAACTGAGAAGGGCAGAGATTTTTACTGCATGCTATTAACAGATAGATATTCAAGATATGTTGGGGCACTACCATTTAAAGAAGAAATTTGAGATTTCAAATGTTTGAAAACTTTCAGAGATGATACAGCATTATAATGTTAAAATCTCATGTTATTTTGTTCCATTAGTAGACATGGTAAGCATAGAAAGTGTATAGAAAAATACACACAAAAATCCTATCTGGGGTGGTAGCAATAGAGGATATTTTTCATTTTCATTTTTCAGAATTTTCATACTTGCATGCATTAATATTCCTTTACTATTTAAATTAAAATGATAGCTAAAAGTTAAAGTAGCATGTAAGGAGGGATTAACTAGATGTTCCAAAATACTTTTTAAAAATAACTGTATGTAAAAGCCCCTAATATGGTAAATGTACTATTAATTATTACTTATAAACCAATTTTATCAGGTGTCTGTATTTGATATATTCATTAGCTCTAATAACCAGAATGCATTCTGAAAAATCTGGTGCTTTGTTGTTGAGTCTGTGGGACAGAAGACAAAAAGAAAACCTGAAATTAAAACAAAGACACAATGTGAACCACTGAGATTCTTCCTGAAATCTCAATTAAAAAAAAAAATGGCAATTAATTTTAGAGCATATAGCATAGATACAGAATAGATGTATAATTACATAATTATATATATATATACACATATGTGTATATATATATATATATGCCATGTATATTTGGTAAACTATATATCATTTGTATATTTCATAACATAACTTTGGTTCCCTGTATTAAGACCAGATCTTAAAGAACTGCTGGTGCTGGTAAGGACAAGGAGATACACCACTGTTGCAATCAACGTGGAAAGAAAGTAGACCATGTAGACACCCCATCCTTAATGGAAAAGTATCCAAAAAAGAATTTTACCTTGTATGTTCCATCCCCCAAATTGAAAAATGGATGGAAAAAAGGCATGATTTAAAATAAAGTAATACATTTTGACATCACCATTGTGTCGATGCAACCACTGACAATCAGCCACATCAAATAAACCTGTAAAGCACGTTCCTTTTTTCACCAAATAATGTTTGCGGGAGACACTCTGTTGAATGCTTACATCCTTTATTCCACCATTCCACTCACTGCGTGCAATCTTCATTTTCCCTTCACCCTTTTCCATGCTACTGTGGAACTGAAAGCTTTATGGCAACAGCAACCGACCAAAACAAAATTGGCATTGATAAACTCACTGTATATCTACTCTTTGTCCTTCATGCCCTTTTGTTTTAAAAAATAAGCAAGCATCACTTAACGATGATATCAGAAGAGGTGGACTATTTTTAGTTCTAATTTGACTCCTCAAAAATCGCAAAATATTTTTCTTGTTTATTGAAGGATAGTTTTACTTTCACATTTTTTGGCCCATCTTTGAACTTTTCACTAAACAATTAACTATTTTAACTTCTATAATTGCTTTTCCTCTCTTGTTTACATTAAAATTTTTAATCTCTATCAAAATTTACCCAGTGGATACCAATAGTGGATTTCTCAGTGATTAGATAATCCACTCCAGATTACATCTGCAAACAATGAAGAGTACTTCAACTAAGTAGTTCTATCAGACATAGACAATGACGTTCTCTTATAAACGAACCAAAAAATGTTTATAATGATGCATGTTTGTGACTCCACATATATTCTTCAAACTAATTTAAATTATTTACATTTTTCTAAAACTGTTTTTTGAAAAGACATAAAGAATGTGAATATTGCTTGGTATTTTAAGTGCTTTTACATTTTCACAAGGCACAAACCCTTTTACACTGGTCAGGGTAATGGTCTGGGATGATGGTCTGGGATGGAGCCAGAGGGAAGTAATGGGGAGAGCATGAAGTCTGGGGCAAGTTTGGGAAGGGGGACCTGAAGCTGAAGCATGGATTAACAGCAGTATTACTTCCTTCCTCCTTTACTTTACAACAAGAAGCACTGAGAATCCTCCACAGGGAGTCTGAGGTAGGGTACAGGTCAGATACTGCACAGAGCCATCAATAATGTACAATTGCCAATACATTTTTTAAAAGCTGAAAATATAGTTAATTTGTTGACAGTGAAAAGTTGTCCCCAGCACCAGTACGGCAATATCAAAATGTTGTGTGACGTATATTAAAATTACTTTATTTAAACAGGATAGGAGTTTATGGGGTTTTAATGTCATTACTGAATTATACAATTGGTGAGTGAAATGTAGACATTTTCTTTTAAGAAATCCCCCCAAAAAGAAAAGTCCTAGATAGTAGTTATCAGGGAATTCTTCCGTATGAAACAAAAACTAAAGGAGGGGAAAGAAGAAAATCAAGTAGTAATTCAAGAATTTTAACCTAGATTCCACAGTACTTGTTGGACGCCCATAGCTGGGTTCTAGATCACAAGTAGTGTAAGCAGAATGCTATCTTCCTGCCCAAAAGATGTCCATGCCCCAATCCCAGGAACCTGTAAATACGTTATATTCCATTGCAAAAGAGACTCTGCAGATGTGATTGAGGGTAAGGGCTTTACAATGGCAAGACTGTCTTGGATTGTTCAAGTGGGTCCAACCTAGTCACATGAGCTCTTAAACATGGAAGGTAGGTAATGGGTCAGAGAAATGGGAGCATAAAAAGGATTTGCTTTCGAACCAGCGGCTGGTTCAAAAATGTGAGGGAGTTTGTGCAAGGACCAGAAAGAGGATGACAGGAAATGAGGGTGTTCCCCAGGTGATAGCCAGCAAGGATACAGGGACCTCAGTCCTATAATCTTGAACTGCATTCTGCTAACGCCTGAATGAACAAGGAAATGGATTCTCCTGCAGGACCCACAGAAAGAAGTACAGCCCTGGTTTTAGTCCAGTGAGATCTGTACTGGAATTCTACCCCCAGAACTGTAAAATAATAAATTTATGTTGTTTTAAGCCACTAATTTGTGATCATTTGTTATGGAATAGAGGACCAATACACAAGGGCTTCCTAAAATTGTAGAAATATTTGCATATTTGTATATGGTCATTTTTCTGATGAAAGAGGCTGTATATTTCATCAAAAAAGCAAGAATGATTGAATGTTATTATCTTTTCCCATTGTATAGCACTAAAAACATCCTTATGCACTATGACAGCAGAACAAATTTCATTTTAGATACTCAACTGGCAAAAGCATGTTTTGTAACAAATAACTGAATGCAGGAGCATACAGCAGATTCTGCTCTGCTCTTCTGCCCTGTTCACCTTCCCTCTAAAGCAGGGAACACTGGTGCTCATGTGTAATGTTTCCTATGGATTGTGGCACTGTGGTTACTCAGGGTGGATTGTGAGTTCCTAAAGAACAGTATCTTCTTTTGTTTTGTTTTTCTTTTACCTCTCCAGAAACACTGTCACACTATACCTAGCAATGGTAAGTTCTATAAAAATATGCACATGATCAAATCAAAAAAGCAAGGTTCTATCTCAAGAAAGTGACCTGGACTACCTACCATTTGAAATTCTGTCCAGACCAGTGATACAGTCTACATATTAATTTATTCTTTATATATCTAACTCATTATTTTCTGTAAAAAAGGAGAGTGCCCAGATTTCTATGGGAAAAATATGTGAGCACCCTCAGATTAATTTCCAAGATGAGTGTCTAGACAGATCACGGGGAAATATTGACAGAAGCTTTGACATTTCCCACTGATCACCTTGACCCTCTAAGGAATGTTTTCTATTTCAGCATGACCTAAATCCATGCAGGCTCCAGTGAAACATAGCTTAATATTCAGAAATGTAATCAGAAGCTTAGTAATATTTATTAAACAAACCATTATGGAGCAAACTTTATTTGGATAAACCAAAGATTCAAAGATAGAAGGAAATCCTGGGGGTAAATGGATACATGAACAATTAAACAGGGGTTGGGGGTAGGAATTTGATATAGTCTATTTTTTTTTCTAGGTTATTTCATAATGACTGAAATGCTGGAGGAACGGACACTGGCAAACAGACCACGGGAAGGATGGGGACCGAGCACGTCCATGCATGTGGTAATCTGCTTCATGTTCAGTCTTATTTAAATATTCCATGGCATATCTGGAACTGGTGAAGAGTTAATAAAACGTACAGAGGTTTCTCAATGCAGAGGTGCGCTGAGCACCCATACGGATGGAACATGAGAAAAAAAGCCTAGAGGAATCTGAAGTAAGGTGAAAAAAATAAGAAAATGATATTCAACTTGAAATTATATGAGGGAGCGTGTCTGTGGAAAAATAATCAGGAACAAATATTCAGTGGAAGAGAGACAATTGTAAAGCAGTCAAACCAGACAGAGAAGAGAGGATACTGAACGATAAATCAGAGGAGACTGAGATAATGTAACAATTCAGGGGAAAAACTGAAAACCATCTTGGTGGCCACATGATGTTACTAAACAAGAAAGTACACCTGAGCTAGAATTCACCTTGAGACAATATCCTTTCTTTTTTTTTTTTTTTCTATGCTGAACTCAGAGGAACTGGAAAGAATTCAAAAAAGAACAGCAAATACAATTAAGAGTCTAGAGGGATTGATTTATATAGTGAGAGGGGAGAAATAAAATATGCAGTCCTTGGCTAGAGACTTCTAGAGAGAAGATAATTGTCAAAAGTCTTTAAAGGATTTACATACTGAGTCAATAGAGGGTGATTAAGTTCAGTAAAAGGGAATCTAGGCAGAATCTAGGGAGATGAATGTAAACTCTAATGCTAAAAACATTTTTCTAATTTTGTTAAGACTAAAATCTAAAGTGTTTCAAAGGGTGCTGATTCAAAAGTCTGCTGTTGTTTTGTCGGTGTTTTTAACCCATTTTGAGATTTATGCTAAGTGCCCTAGGGAGATAGTTGGAAAATTCATTATACCCCTGACATTCTCTCTCTAACAGATTACTGTTGTCCTCCCCTTTCTGGTATATAAATAACTTGTAATTTTATAATCCCAGCTTTATAATAAGTTTTGATATCTGGTAGGGTAAGCCCTCCTACACTGTTCTTTTTTAAAAAGGCTTGGCTGTTTTTTCTGTCTCTTCATATGTACTCTGTGTACTTACTGATTTTAATAGATTAAACTCTGCATTAGTGTGCTCAGGCTGCCATAACAATGCATCACAGACTGGGAGGCTTAAACAACAGAAATTTATTTTCTAACAGTTCTGGAGGCTGGAAGTTCAAGATCAATTATAAAAACTTAAATATATAAGAGTATAAAATATCATCATGTAAAATTGTATTAACTTAAAGGACCATTATTAAACCACTAATAACAAAAATGGAATTATTTAATTAGATAAGTGAATTAAAAATAACTCTAATTATGTTTAGCGATGATAAAAATACATAATACCACATATATTTACATACACACATGATACATGATGGCTATTATTATTTTGCATAAATAGTAGAAAGTGCAAATCAAGACATTCACTCCATTTATTTCCTTTTACTTTAGAATGCAACATTTTCATAATTTAAAAAAATTAATGCATAAGAAAAGGACTTTGACTTTTCCATTTGTAAAAATTACTAATTTTGTTTAGAAATAATTGAAGAAAAACATGAAAATTTGGTTATTTTCTGTTGCAGTGAATGAATGCAACCTAGATATTCAAAAGACAGAAAATAATTACATAAAATCCAATATAAACCTTTAATGGAACACTATGCAATAATTAAAAATTGTGCTGTATAAATATAATTTTTGCAAAATTAAATAAATAAATATTCAAAATACATAGTTAAGTAAAAAATGTTTTCTAAAATTCTTGGGATGTGTGTGTGTGTGTGTGTGTGTGTGTTTACGCATGGAAAGATAACTTTCAGTTGGCTCATGTACAAAACTGTCAGGGTTGCAGGGTCATTACGCATGGGCTCATCAACATGGACTTCCATTCATGAAGGCACACGTGACTATAGCCATTAACGAGTGCCCCACCTGATAATGGCAGAAACTAATGCTGACCCCAATAAAGCACTATTGTCATGGAACTCTAACCAACTACCTGATGTCAGGTTAATCACATAAATATTTCTTTTTTTTTTTTTTTGATTTTTTTTTTTTAAATTTATTTATTTGACAGAGAGAGACACAGTGAGAGAGGGAACACAAGCAGGGGGAGTGGGAGAGGGAGAAGCAGGCTTCCGGCCGAGCAGGGAGCCCGATGCGGGGCTCGATCCCAGGACTCTGGGATCATGACCTGAGCCGAAGGCAGACGCTTAACGACTGAGCCACCCAGGCGCCCCAATCACATAAATATTTCATATGGAAGGCAGTTGTCTGTTTTCACTATAATATATACTTGCTCTGAATATAGATTTTCCTTCCTATCTGCATTCTTCTGCTCAAACTATTATCTGTAGACTTCCAAAATTATTTTATTGACTTTCACAATATTCCACATAGCAGAGCATTTAACTAAAGAGCTCATTTTACAAAACTAAAGTATGTCAATGGGCGCATGCTTATAAAATTCATTAGCTTTATTATGTTTCAATTGTCCCGAAGCAACCAGCCTTATATAATGGTGGAATGGACTATTTTGGGTGGCAATACTTCACAGGGCTAGGGTAATTTTGCTAAGATGAAGTATATACTTAGACTCAGTGACCAATATATTGGTGCTGTTTTGGGATCCATGGGTCCAGGAATCAAAATGCAGAAGTCAGAATGACTCCTTTCACTATTGCCTATATGATTCACTAATGCAATTTTGCTTCTTTTACCCTCAACTTTGGGCTCTGCTTCCCTATAAGTCTGGCCCCTGACTGAATCAATGCACAAAAAAGGAGGTCGGGCTACAGGCAGGGATGAGGGACCTGAGTATGAGGGGAACCCTTGTTAATAGACAACATAGAAACTGGTTGTTACCACACACTGAGCAAGGAGGAGTCTGTCTGAAATTTAGATCTTCCAAGTTCTGATTTAATATCCCTATGTCTTCTGAATAAAACCCCATAAAAAACCATAACAACCCCTAGTAGCTTATGTGAAGTGAAGATTTGTTTCACACTACCAGGTAAAAAACCCAACTCCAGAGGTGTTTGCTGAGAGCAAAAGGAATCTGAAATGTATAGTGCAAAAAGGAAGTTCATAACCATCAGTTATGACCATTTGATCAGTTTCAAATGAGGACTATAGTAGTCATTTCTTTTTTACTATGTTCTGAATATATGTGTGTGTGTGCACACACACATGTGTGTATGTGAGTATACTGACCAAACTTCTGCTTTTAGCCCCATTCTTCTCCTGTCTAACACAAGAAGTATTAACAGTGATTAAACTGATATCTCAGGATCTAAGTTACAGGATAGCAAAGCAAAAATGTGACTAGAAGAGAAGTGAGTGTTCATCACGGGAAAATAGATACAGTGACCTGGGACTTTGCATATTCTTTTCTGGGGAGAGTGTTTGTGTGCTCTTGTTGTACAACGTATAGTTACATCATGACCTGATTTTGTTACTACCTTCACTTAGAGGTTAACTATGGCTGAAAGAAGTCTGTACTGACACTGTATGTACTATGCTAAATAGTTCCACGGACAAGTTGGTCTAGTTGGAAACAGTGTTTCTTAGTAACCCCTTCCTTATACTGTTCTTAGTGAAAGCTGGCTAAAGAAAGAAATTTTGTGACATTCCGTAGGCAGAATTGGAGCAACTGCTTCAACCAAAGCGTTGTCTTCACTCTCTTCTGCCTCACATCCAAGTCTTCTTCCTCGCGGCTGACATTGCTGCCCCACAGTCACTGCTGACCCATCAGCAGACACGTGGCTGCAGGACCAGGGAGGGAACAGCTCCCTGCAGGTTGCTCCAGCTACCTTTTCATGGTCCCCTCTCAGCAAACAGATGTGTGAGGCTATTTATCCTAACTGGTTGGTGACTCCTCTGATCTTTCAGGTCTCTTTTTCCACTTTCACTTCCCCTCCACTCAGCTTCCCCCAACAGTACATAAAGTCTAATGTCTACAACGACTTCTTTACCCCTCCGTTCATACCAGGTTTTCTCTCGGATGGAATCTTGACAGATAAAAGATAATTTAAAATTTTCTTATGCTATCTTTCACAAGGTTCATTATAAGTGATAGACAGACTTTGTAAAAAGAATTTGGAAGATTTCTTTCCATTTCATGCTCTGGTATGATACAAATAAAATGGGCATTTTCTTTTAAAGATGAAGAGTTGAAAGAATTCATCATGATATCATCTTCAGCAAGTTGAGACATTGAGACTTCCTAGATGATTATTTATGTGTCATTTAATCCTCAACTTCATCAAGGTTTTCAAATTTTTTTTTTGGAAAATTGGGTAAAAAAGTATCTCATAATTCATTTACTTTACTCTGTATCTTTGATTTTTTGTCATTTTAATATTTCTACTTCTTTGATTAGGTTAAACTCTGTTGTATGTACATTATCATTGCTTTTCTAACAGAATCAATGCTTGCTTTTATGCATTAATTTGTAGAATTTTAGTTTATTACTATTCTATGTTTTTATTAATTAATATTTTTATTTTCAATAACATTCATAATTGCTTCAGGTAGGTTTTCTCTCTTTTCTAAAATTTTCACTTAAATTTTTATTCCTCTTATTTTCAATATATCTTGTTCTTTTTTTTCTAATTTTCTTTTTAGATTTTATTTAGTTATTTGAGAGAAAGAGACAGAGATAGTGAGAGAGAGCACAAGTGGGGAGGAGAGGGAGAAGCAGGCTCCCCGCAGAGCAAGGAGCCCGATGCAGGACTCTATCCCAGGACCCCCGGATCATGACCCGAGCCGAAGGCAGACGCTTAACCGACTGAACCACCCAGGTGGCCTCAATATATCTTGTTCTTAATGTATATTTAAGGTTCTGAATTTTCTCTTCTACTTTTGAGTAACCCGTGGGTTCTGGTATGTAGTGTTACTGCTATTGATATCTTGAAAAGATTTTTTATTTTGACCTTTTTATCCCAAGAGTTGTTTTAAGGAGATTTTGTAAATTCTCAAATAACAGTGTTATTGTCTATATTTGTCATTAGTTTCTAATTTAATTACACAGTGAGTTTAAAGAGATTGGAAACTTTATAGCTACATTAGGAAAAGGAGATCTAAAATATAAATACTTAAGAACAAAAGAAATAAAAATGTATTTAGACTTATACTAGAAAAGATTTTCTAAACTTAAAAAAGTAATTGAATATATACATAAAAGGATGCACATATCCTGGGAAAAACTGATATGAAGCAATCAAACCACACTAGCAAAATTACTGTACTTTTTTAAATATGAAGGAAAATGCTACAGTTAATGAAGAAAAATAATCAACTCACTTGTAAGGTGTATTATCTGTAACAATAGTCAATTGCAAGAAAGCGATGTACAAATTGCTTGGGGAAAGACAACTTGATTCATTTTATACCAACCCAGTTATGTATTATGTATACACAAACACAGTGAGATTATATACAAAAATTATGCTTTTAGACACAATTAACAGAAAATCTGACTTAAATTATCTCAAATAATAGAGGGGTATAACTGAAATGTTCAGATTCAAAACTATCAGTCATGGTTCAGTCAAATCTCCAACTCCATTTCTCTGAGATTTTCCTGCCTCTGTTCTTTCTCTGTTGACAACATCCACAGGCTGTTAGAAAGTGGCTATAAAACTTGTAAGCTTCATTTCCATGCATACAAATTTCTTTCTTTCTTTTTTCTTTTTTTTACTTTTTACTTAAATTCCAGTTAGTTAGCATACAGTATAATAAAACTTTCAATAGAAAGAAGGATTACAACTGTTTTTACAGATGTTCCTTATTAAGAATGAAGAATTTTATCCCAGAAACCCCTGCCACATTGAGGCTAAACTTGGTACCATACCCATTCAATTGACAGATGCTTCTTGACTGCTTATTCTCTTCCAGCGGCTCTTCGGAACCAATTCACATGTCCAGGTGATGCTATGCACCAATTGGTGTAGGCCTAGGTTCCTGGACCAATCACTGACAGATGGTTGGAATTACTCTTACACCCATCGGGATGACCCCCCAAACCAGGATTGTGTAGGGGTAAGCACTGACTTCATAATTTGGAGTCTTCCAAATGTATGATTAAAAATTTAACAAGACTCTCCACTCAGTATAACCTATAGTATTGAATTTACTAACTTCCAGCTAATTAATATTTCTAGCTTTTATATCTTCAAGGAGGAAAAGTAAAGATATTTTAAATATTCAGAAGAAACTTGGAAAGATAGCATTTGAAAAATTGTAAGAGAATTGTTCTCTTAATTCATTTTAATAGTTTCAAACACTTTTAGTGTACTATCTTTGTTTCTCATACTCAATGATGGACTGGGAAGTTATGAGAGAAAATTTATTTACAGCACACTTCTTGAATAAGCTAAAGGAACATACACCCTGCAATTTAATTCATTCTTAATATCAGAAATAGCTAATTGACCATCATTTTAAGCCAAAATCTATTTGGAAAATGTGATTATAATATTTTTTCCATAATTATATTTCAATTGTCTTCCAAGAGATTTTGTAACCTACATAAAACTTTTATAATGATAAATCTTATAAATCTAATTTAGTGCATGAATCATCATGTTAGTTCTACTAAACGACTATGGCTAATTCTCTTTTGAAAACTTTCCAGGAAGAGCTTGATTTTTCCTTCTCAGAATATGATCCCTGGATTTAGAGAATTTAAGGGCCCTGTAGTTGAGTAAGAAAAATTGAGTAGATGATGTTTTGATGGCAGTTGAACTAAATATTTTGTAGCTGTTTCATAAAAAAGAAACTCAGGGGATTTCCTACTAGTAAGTGAAGAATAACTAAAATGTCAAGCCTGTTGTTATAAGAGGTCAGAAATTATATCTGAAGTTGTCTAAAGTTAGGATTGCTTCCCCCCACTGGCAACCCCAGCCCTGAAGAACCACAAAGGGACGATGAGTACCCATAATGTCTGGCTTTGAAAATCAGCCAGGCATAACTCCAGGAGAGCTAGAGGGCATAAGGAAACTGAGTCCCTACCATTAAAGAGCCAGTAAACTCAACAATTCAGCCAGAGACACAGCAAAGAAGGAGTTTAATAAGTACCGGGGCTATAAACATGAAGGAAACTTACTGGCTCATCTCAGGATGTGTGCTGGCAGGGAAGGGATCTGCAGGTGATTCCTCTAAGAACAAAACTGTGGGCAGGCACCCTTTCTCTTACCCCTGCCCCAAGTCTAGAAAGCTGGAGGCCTGTGGGAAGCCAGTGCTAACACTCTCCATCTACCTGGCTAGCACTCTGTGCCCATCCCATCCAACCACCCACCCTTAAACCTACACCTAAAGGAACTAAAAAAAGAAGAAAAGACAAAGCCTAAAGTTAGTAGAAGGAAGCAATAATAAAGACTAGAACAGAAATAAATCAAATAGAAAAGAAAAAAAAAAAAAACAGAAGAAAAGATAAATAAGCCAAATTAGCCAGACTCATCAAAAAAAGAGAGAGAAGACTCAAACAAAAAGAAAGAGAAATAACAACCAACACAACAGAAAGATAAAGAATTACCAGAGAATACTATAAAAAATTATGTGCCAAAGAATTGGTCAATAGAGAAGAAATGGATAAATTCCCATAATAATAATAATAATGAAAGATAGCTACCCTTATAATAAGTATCTAAGGCTTTTGGTCACTTGTACACAAATATTTCTAAACTTTTTCATATGTTTATTGAATCATGCCTTATTAAAAATGCTACAATTTAATATTATCTTACACGCATCTTGAGAGATGGGGAAACTAAATATGGCAAGTTCTCGGAGTACTTGATGAACAAAATATTAAAAATTCTGGATTCTTAACCTGTGACTCACTGAGCTATGTTGCCTAGGTGAATGAACTTAGGAAAATAACCAGAAAAACTTGGTTTTAAATGACTTCGCCATTACTCACTAGTTGTGTATTTTGGGGAAAGTGACTTGATCCTTCTAAGCCTCAATTTTCTTATCTAAAATGGAGCTATTAAGGCCTACATTTTTGATTTAATAAAGGCCTAATTAGCTGATTAAATAGCAGTTATATTTGAATCAGCGTAGCCATATGCAACACCTTAAATCCATTCTGAAACAAGATATAGGCTACATTTAAAACTAAGACCTAAATATTGCTTATTTCTACTAAGGTCTGTTCACCTGCAGTAATGCTCTTGAAGACTGAATGCACACTGGAGTCACATGTGGAGATTTAAAAATTACTTATGTCTGGGACCCAACCCGGAAATATTCATTTAGTTGTCTCGGTTATGACTTAAACACTGGGATTTTAAAAGATTGACCTAAAAGAAAAAGATTATTTTCATTTATCTCAGTTATTTTTGAATAATAACATGTACTATTGATTAAGCAGCAGCAGATTTAAGCAGCCTTAAATATAACTGTATAACTCTAATTAGCACGTCTCACCTGTTTGGTATTCCCAATTAACTGTAAGTCCCTATGAAACTCAAATTAATGATTAGGTTCTTATCTTGTAGACACAATGATAAACTTTAGCCTGGCATAACCAATATTTGGCAACACCATTCCTCCTCTCTCTGCTAAAATAAAATTGCTCTTTTATGTAAAATCAAATAATCTGTGACTTCTAGTTAGGTTGAAGTTCAGTCATGCTCATAAAGGTTGAATACATTAGTGAGAATAATATCTCAAGGAGACGCAGTAAAAAGCAGAAGGAGTAGTAAATAATACAGAGGCAGAAGTAAGCAAAAGCGATGTGCTTAGCCTTCACTTCCTTATTCTCTTCACCTCCTGGGTGATCCCATTACCCTCCCAGTCATTGATTATCATGCACATGCTGATGTGTTCAAGCTCCCAGTGCCCAGACTCACTCCCAATCTCCATACTTATGGCCAAAGGTATACGTGACATACCTAATTGTATATCCCAAACCACTTCAGAACCCATCATAAGTAAAACTAGATTAATCCCCTTCTACAATTCTTTCTTTCTTCTTCATTTATCAGCTCATTAAATAATGCCTGTTGTGGACACTCCAAAAATACTGGGTGGACCTCCAGCCAACATTTATCCAGATGTCAAGACTGATGATGCCACACTTGCCCCAAGAGGTCTGGAAACATTTACTATTCAGCTAATGAGGTTTTATGGGGAGAGCAGAGAGCTCCCAATCAGGTTAAAAATTGCTTGAGAGAATTAGGGAAATGAGACTCGTTTGGCTTTTAATGTGATTAAGGGCTTAAGCTAGGGTGATAGTTCCCTTATTTGGTCCAGGTCTTGAGTTGTTTGGACTTCCTAGTGGGCGTTTAAGGAGGGAGCACCTGGGGTTTCTAATCAACTTTCCTGGATGTGGAGCAGAAGGAAAATGGAGTGGTAAGGCTTGAGAGCTGTCAGTCACCCTTGATTAAGTGTGAACTGTAATAATGATTCTGACACCCCTAGTTTTGAGGATTCACTTTTGATGTGAATTTAGAACAGAAATTTAGAACTTCCTGACCACCCATGCAAACCTGTAGAATGTATTGTAATCTTGACAGTATATCTTTAAGGATGTCACTTTTATTCTACATATTATAATTAACTGATGTTATTCCTAAGGATAAATTTAGTGTAGCAGGTCTGTTAAATAAGTAGACTCTGGCAATCATTCACAGACAGATAATAAATTGCAGGATATAACACTAAATTTGAACTAACCTGGAAAAAATACATCTATCTATCATCTATCTATCATATATGTATATATGATAGATTAATAGACTAGTATATATATTCATACATTAATAGACTAGTATATATATATGTATCTCTTCATACACATATACATACATAAACTAAAATAGAATATTATATTTAATATTCTATTAAATAAAAATACATAATGAATTTTAGGCCAATTTATAGTGATCTTAGTAAAAATAGGTATGTATTACATTTGAGGAAAAGATATTCCTATTAACTTCTGTTTCTTTAGATATTGTCCCTTGGTGATGCTGAATCATTCATAAACTCTTTAGAATAGAAGGTGAAATACTGAAACTGATGTAAATAGTTTAAAGTTGTGCCACATGAAAAATTAAACTTTTATTTTTAAGGAGGATTGGTCTTCAATCATTCTGTGTTCTCTCATTAGTATCCTTGTGATTTTTTCCTATAGTTCAAATCTCAAAAGAGAAATTTTCATTATTAAGAAGTGCCTTAGTTTGTAAACTGTATGGTTTATATTACCAGAGTTGGCCAGATTTGATGAGAACAATTAATCACAATAGTTCTTACAATGGCAGAAATGGATGGATTTAATTTTTTATCTTTTTGAAAGGGTGGAATAAAATCTCTTGGCATTTCTTAGAATAGCTTTTTGACAAATTTGTAAGATAATTAAGATAAATATTTATTATAAAGTCTCTGTTAAATTATTTTATTATTGAAAGCATTTTGACTTTAATCTGATATTAGTTTCTCCAAAAGTGGATTTGACAAAAAAGACTTGTGAGTGTATAAATAAAATATAGACTGAGAGTGGTAAAATAGATTTTTAAAAAATATAACCTATAAAAACCTTTGGTTATTTTATTTTAATTCTATGTTTCTATAAAAATATAGATCCAAAACAGACATTATTTTCTTTTTTAAAAATATTTTATTTATTTATTTAGAGAAAGTGTGAGCTGGAGGAGGGGGAGAGGGAAAGGGAGAGAGAGAATCTCAAGCAGACTCTGCACTGAGCCCAACATGGGGCTCGATCTCACACCCCTGAGATCATGACCTGAGCCAAAATCAAGAGTCAGACGCTTAACTGACTGAGCCACCCAGGTGCCCTGAAAACATACATTATTTTCATAAAAATACTTAATTTCTTAAATTGAAAGAACCATTTGCATAATCTTGGAAAATACAAAAGGGGCTGCTTCCATTATAGTAGCTTATATTATTTTCTTTTGCAGCATATACCTATAAAGTTCTATCCCAATATAGCTATTTTAGTAGAACCTGGCACATAATCATAAGAAATATTCAACTGAATGGATTTGACATTCAACAACATGCCAGGCCTCACCACCCTGAAGACCTCTAACCATAAACACCTAACGATTCTATATAAAATACTGCATATTTAGTGAATGGCTTTGCTAAAGGAAGAAGAAAGAAGTCTCCAGATACCCTGACCAAGTGAGCAAGAAAAACCAGTCCCAGGGGGTTGAAAACAGTGATAGCTGCAGACTCTTCCATAGGACTTACATGCCATAGGCTCATTCAGGTTCCTCTAGCCCTACTACAAAAACTCTTTTAGTTTTATGACAAGTCTCTGAGGTAGGCACTCTTGTTATCCTACTTTACAAATGTGAAGCCAAGATGCAGAGATGTTATATAACTTGCCCAAGGTGACACAGATTGTAAATGTCAGCCGTGGAATGAAAACCAAGACACTCGGGCACTGGAGTCCGTGGGCTTAACCAGTTCATCAGTTATAATTCCATGGATCTGAGACAACAATCTCAAAAACTCCAAAATGGTGTTCAGAGAGATTAACAAATAAACAGAAATCACAATGAAAGAATAACACAGTAAAATAAGAATAAACATATTTTGGGGCACCTGGGTAACTCAGTCGATTGGGCATCTGACTCTTGTTTTTGGCTCAGGTCATGATCTCAGGGTCGTGAGATCGAACCCGCCGTCGGGCTCTGCGCTGGGTGTGGAGTCTGCTTAAGATTCTCTCTCTCCCTCTCCCTCTGCCCCTCCCCCACTTCTCTCTCTCCTGCTCTAAAAAAGAAAAAAGAGAGAGAGACAGAATAAACATATTGCAAAAAGATCTAAATGGGACTTGTGGAAGTAAAGGAAAAAGTCATTGGAAGTCACCTTCCTTTAACAGACATTACTTTACTAATGTATATAGAAGTACTGAAGGAAATATTATCTATTCTTTTACCAGGTATTAGAATAAAGCTTTGCCAAATATTTTTTTCACTCTTAAATTTTCTTACAGATTTCTACTGATAATTGGGGATTGGAAAAACATTCAATATATATATATATATTACATAATATAGTAAATGACTTAATGCACTATATGCATTGTTATTTATTCTTTATGTTTCAATAGAGTCAAATGAATTATTTTTATCTCAGGGCATTCTCTCTGATTTTCAAAACTGTCTTTTTTTCTAACATCATAAGCCACCATTAAATCAGTCTTAAATTATATTAAATCTTAATTACAAGCCAGTAAGCATGGATGACCCGTTATGCTTCAGACATTTTACACACCTCGCAATAAGAAATCACATCTCGGGAGATCAAGTAGCTCGCTGAAGGATTCTCTAAGGGAATAGATCTGAGTAACCAGGGAGTGTGTAAATGAAAAACTCTTTTCAAATTCTCACGCTACCTCCTGGAGTGAATAGAGGAAGGAAAATCAAAGATAGGACTAGAGAAAAAAAGAAGCATCCAGATGACATTTGCGAGAAATAATTTCTCTCTGTTTTGAATGCCCAGACTGCTTTATCTCATTTTTAACTCATCTCTTTCAACAAACATTAATTTAAATTATAATAAAAATATCTACCACAATTGAGTTCTTACTTTGCCCCTATGTACTTTCTGAAGGGCACTGCATGCATTCATACATTCAATTTGTACAACATATTTACGAGAGGGCTGCAATTATAATTCTTGGTTCACCAATAAAGAAGAAAAAAATTAAGCAACCAGTCATCATCACAACTGGCATGCAACAACAAAGACCCGATGTTTCTTGAAAAAATCAATGAATAAGCAAATACTTTTGAATCTTTCAATATCACTGTATTAGAAGGTAGGAAAGTCTCTAAATAGCAAGTATGTTTTCTGATATATTTTATATTCTTACATTTTCCTAAGTTTTTCAATGTAAGTAGCAATAAGATTGTTGAGGAAAAGTAAATTTTTTAAAAAGATTTTAAAGTAGGAGCTAGTAAACATCTCAGGAGAATCATTTCAAATCTTATTAGTAACATATAGCACATTTCAGTTAACCATTTATTTCTTACCCCCCTTTCATTTCATTTATAATCTGACTTTACTCAGTTTCATTTTCAAATCCCAAGGGATGTTTTGAGCATTTCTTGGTCTCCCATGATGCTGTGTGTTTGTTCATGTTCATGTTCGTGAATGGATGACGGAAGGACAGGGTGGTGGGCTGACCAGCCTGAGATCACACTTGAGCTAGTGAAATATAGGATTAGAGCCTGAGGATCTTGTGATCCTGCATTCATCTCCCTCCACAACAACCATTAAGACTAATTAGCCTCAAAAACAAATAGAACAATCACAAAACCTATAATTACTTCATTCTTCTCATGACCAAGGAACAGAGTCATAGGATAATCAGACTATAAGGATCACAATTCAATAATCAAAGGAAGGAAAGGAAATGAATAGCACTTTGCCTTGAAAAGGTAAAGGTGAAATAAAGGCTTACATGGGAAAATGAGACCTTGCTAAGGGAACACTGATGGCTTACCTTAGTGTATCCTTGATCCTTTCCACCTGATTCTTCATGATCCAGAGAGAGATTACACTTCCTCTTACATCATTTCTCAAATATGGGATCCTATAAATATAAAAGAAACAAGTATGCAGTGGTGTGTTTCTTTTACTTTAAGTTATTCTACTTTAAGTTAATTTGGTGCAATTCAAATGTATGTTATTAAGCATGTAGGAAGCTTTTCTTTAAACAAACAGTAGTTAAGTTAAAAACTTTTAAGAATACCTACAGAAGAGTCTCACACCGACGCTCTGGCAAGAAGTAAATAAAGTGACTAAACCAACTACTTAGACAATGGGATATTTGATTGAAAAGACAGTTGTGTACAAGAAAGTAAGAGAGGGAGCATAATTTCAAATTACCTAGGTGATTACTAGAATTTATATTTCACAGTGTTAAAGGGGATTTCAGTCATTTACACATTGTTAATTAACAGGAAGACTAGACTGACAAATATCTTCTACATTTTCAATTATGACCCACAGGTATAACTTCAGGGATCCCGATATTTCTCAATTAGCCTGGAATGGGCATCAATTATATATGTTTAATAGGAACATTAAATATCGTTACACATATATATGGACAAAGTCTGTGATGCACTAACAAGAATACAACAAGAATACAAACAAAATTTTTGAAACCCTTATTTTTTATTAAGTAACATAACTGGAATTAACATATCCATTTCTTTCAAGGAGGACTGTTTACAATAAATGGGAGATGTTCTCAATGAGCCAGATTCATGTCCCTCATCAACGTAAACTCTTTTTGAAAATTGCAAAGGACGTAAACCAGATCTATTAGTATTTTAGTCATTGTCTCTTGTGAAATGAGGTCGAGGGCTGGTCAGAGCCAGATAAGAATTTTTTTCAAATATATTAGTTTGAAGGAAAATATAAAGAGAAACTAAATATTTTATTTAAGCAGTTGAACATTTTTTTGCTTAGCATTACAGATTGTCTTAATTTTCTCTTTCTCTCTCTTTTGTTTTCTCTCCCTCCAATTTGTTTATGTACTTTGTCTTGTACAAATTGAAAACTAAATTGTATTGGGAAAATCCCAAATTCCAAAAAAAATCAGTGAATGACTTTAGTTGAGAACATACAATGGATTACCGATTGGGTCATATTTCAGGAAACATGTTTTAAGTTAATTGTTCAAAGAAAATGAAATCCATCATCACCAATTTATCACTACATCTTAAATTTGCAGAGATCTCTATCCCAGATATGTTAAATGTTTCTTAACTTTTTCTTCATATCAGAATATCTCCTCTTCTCCCTTCCCACAAATAGAAAAGCAGGAAATAAAAATAAAAGTTCTTAATATCATGTGTGACTTTTTATTATAATAAAGCTTTTAACTATGGTGATGAAGTAATCAAACAATACAATCAAAAAATACAACAATCAAACAATACAATAGTCAATTTAACTCAAACTTAAAAAATAATATTAAGTTTATTAACATATACTTACATTGCTTAAAGACATAAGCAGATTTATGTAATATTTATAATTTAATAGGGTATGCTTATAATAAAGATTTTGATTTCATTTTAAAAGATTAACTCTGAGATTTACAATAAAAATTTTTATAATAAAAATATTTAGCATTTTCACATTTTAGTTTTTAATATATAGGCATATGGAAGCTCTATACTGATTTAAACTTTAAAAATGACACATTTTTAAAAAGTATATCACAATCTTTTTATACAAAACTATGAAAATAACTGTCTTTGCAGTGTCAAAAAGACTTCAGTATTTAGCATCTGTTTTCATCATGTTCAAATTTTGAATATTTTTCAATAGGGTTTTCCAATTTATTTCTTTTTCTTAAATGGTACCCACCATTAAATAAAACTGTAACATTCTAAGTAATGATCACTTGGTAGATTAAAACAGATAAAATATATTTGGACAATTATACATATGTTTTAAAGTACATTATCATTTTACTTACTTTTAAAAACCTACACTTTTAATCATGTCTAACACACACATTTCCTTTTTAGACTGCTCTTAAAAAATACCCATATCTCTCGACTATATTATAGTCTTTTGAGCACAAGAATTTTTCCTGGATCCTCTCAGCTTTGAGTGGAATATCTGACTCAAAGCATGTGTCAACAATTGTTTTGATTGTTCAATAAATCGAGTCCAAATGGTTTCATTTGTACATAAACTGTTATTATTATCATTCCTAATCATTTCTTTCAGAACAATATTTAATAATGTCTTCAATGTTGTTAATTTATTAATTTATTTTTAAAATATTTGGATAAGGAACTTGCTCTTCTCACCAAAGTAACAAGAGTTGTCCATCCTCTGTCTGTGCTAATCTTCCTGAATAAGGCTAAGCTCTCGTATTCCTACATTTTAAGCGTGTGTCAGATCCATTGGCTGGGATCTGAGCCGTGACCTTTCTTTAGCTTGCACTATCATCTTGTCACCATGCTCTGGTAGGACAAAATTCAGAACTAAGGAAAAAGAGTTTTTCATTGATTACATAATATATACATTTTGATTTTCAGAGTGGCTTGCTTTATAAGACAATAGATACCAGAAACACCTATTGGAGCCTGGAGCCTTGAGTCTCACTTACTTTGCTTTCCATGTGCAAGTCAAGTCTGGACTCCCTTCCCCCTCAGCAAAAAGTGAGTATCTTTATCTAGGTAATACAAGATTGCTGTGTTAGTTTACAACTATCTGAAAACACTATATAAAGTGACAGTAATATAGAAATCGGCAAACCATCACCTGTGGTCCAGTTGCCTGCTTTTGTAAATAAAGTTGTACTGGATCACAGGCACGCACACTAATTTATATATTTTCTACGGCAGTCTTCAGCTGCAATGGCAGGATTGAATAGTTGCAACAAAGACCTCTGGCTTGCAAAACCTAAAATATTTACTATCTGGCCCCCTTTTCTTAAAAGAAAACAAATGCTGACCCCTCTTAATAATGAACACTAATACTTATTACTACTATTACTAATAGCAACAAAAGTCAATTTCTACAAGTCTAATTAAACCACTTGAAATACCAAACAAGTGGTGATGTGCTGTTTCTTTCCTTAGGAAATGAATACGGTTGGTTTTGCATTAGCAAAATAGCAAGTTTTTATTTCCATATAACCAGCCTGAAGTTAAACCTTCCCATCAGTATCTGTGCTTGTTAATCTCTATGATGATGATGAGAGCTTAAGCTTTCAATTTCATGCCCAGGTACTTAATGTTTACATGAAACTGTTTAGTACTAATTACAAACATTAGAAAGCATGCTGACACATTAGTGCACAGTCCTAAGATAAAGTTCTATATATTATTCATATTTAAATTGCGGTTCACTGAACAGATGTCACCTATAATTACTTGGCTTAAATAAAAAAATGATAAATTAATGTTTCCAAGTTTTAAAATACATATCAGAAATGAAAATCAGTCAGATCACTTGATCTAAGTGAATTAGAGAAATATATTCACTATATTAGAAACTTTGGATTAGATGCAATTTGAAACCAGTAGGGGCCAAGCAAGAAATGACATAAAAAATGATTTACTGGACACCAATAGTACTGAAAAGTCATCCTCTGTAGAATAAAGAGCCATTGGGAGTTTTATTATGTGTAAAAGTTAGTTGTGTAACTGACAAGTAGCAGAAATGCAGTAGACTTATGCGGGGTCCCAGTGAGAGGGGAGAGGAACGCGATGCAGTACAGCTCAGAGGGAGATTTATTTAGCTCTTGACACTGTGTTTGTGATTTGAGGAGACTTACTCTATACAAGTATTTCATTTGCTGATATTTCAGTTGTGATCTATCACATTTTTAATGTGATTTTTATTTGAAGAAGTCAAAATAATATTTTCTTTCCCTTCGGGACATAAAATAGACTATTATTACACACTGTTTAAAAACAAAACATAATCTGTCAAACACCCAAACGACCTATGAGTTACAAGAATAGGTTCCCTAATTTATTTTTATGTTTAATTTAAATTTTAGTTAGTGAACATACAAGGCAATATTGGTTTCTGGAGTAGAATTCAGTGATTCATCACGTACATACAACACCCAGTGCTCATCACAACAGGAACCTCTTTAATGCCCATCCCCCATCTAGCCCATCCCGCACCCACCTCCCTCCATCAACCCTCAGTTCATTCTCTATTGTTAAGACTCTCATGTCTTGTTTCCCTCTCTCTCTCTCTTTTTCTTTTCCTCCTTCCCATATGTTCATGTTTTCTTTCTTACATTCCATATATGAATGAGATTATATGGTATTTTCTTTCTCTGACCTATTTCACTTAACATCATACACTCTAGCTCCATCCATGTCATTGCAAATGTCAGGATTTCATTCCTTTTGATGGCTGAGTAATATTCCAGTTTGTGTGTGTGTGTGTGTGTGTGTGTGTGTGTGTGTGTATTGTGTGTGTGTGTGTGTGTGTGTGTGTGTACATTTATACCTCTTCTTCTTTACCCATTCATTTGTCGATGGACATTTGGGCTCTCTCCATAGTTTGGCTATTGTTGATAATTCTGCTGTAAACACTGGGGCACATGTATCAAATCAGTATTTGAATCAGTATTGAATTAGTATTTTCGTACCCTTTGGGTAAATACCGAGTAGTGCAATTGCTGGATTGTGGGGTAGTCCTATTTTTAACTTTTTGAGGAACCTCCATACTATTCTCCAGAGTGGCTGCACCAGTTTGCATTCCCACCAACAGTGTAAGAGGTTCCCCTTTCTCCACATTCTCGCCAATACCTGTTGTTTCCTGACCATAGGAGAAAGGCTCTCAGTTTTTTCCCATTGAGAATGATATTAGCTGTGGGTCTTTCATATATGGCCTTTACGATGTTGAGGTATGTTCCATTTATCCCTACTTTGATTGAGGGCTTTTATCAGGAAAGGATGCTATATTTGTCAAATGCTTTTTTCTGCATCTATTGACAGTATCATATGGTTCTTATCCTTTCTATCCATATCCATATGGTATATCACATTGACTGATTTGCGAATATTGAACACACCTGTAGCCCAGGAACGAATCCCACTTGATAGTGGTGAATAATTCTTTTAATGTACTGTGAATTCAATTTGCTAGTATTTTATTGAGAATTTTTGCATCCACATTCATCAGGGATGCTGGTCTGTAATTTTGGTTTTTAGTGGGGTCTTTGTCTGGTTTTGGAATCAAGGTAATGCTGGCTTCAAAGAATAAGTTTGGAAGTTTTCCTCCCATTTTTATTTTTGGAACAGTTTGAGAATAGGTATTAACTCTTTTTTAAATGTCTGGTAGAGTTCCCTCGGGAAGCCATCTGACTCAAGACTTCTGTTTGTTGGGAGATTTTTGATTACTGATTCCATTTCTTTGCTAGTTATGGGTCTGTTCAAATTTTCTATTTCTTCCTGTTTCAGTTTTGGTAGTTTGTAAGTTTCTGGGAAGTTGTCCATTTCTTCCAGGTTGCCCAGTTGGTTGGCCTATAATTTTTCATACTATTCGCTTATAATTGTATTTCTGTGGTGTTAGTTTTGATCTCTCCTCCTTCATTCATAATTTTATCTATTTGGGTCCTCTTTTCTTTTTGATAAGTCTGGTTAGTGGTTTATCAATTTTATTAATTCTTTTAAAGAACCCGCTCTTAGTTTCATTAATCCATTCTGTTTTGTTTTTGTTTTTGTTTTTTTGGTTTCTAGATCATTTATTTCTACTCTACTTTAATCTTTATTATTTTACATCTTCTGCTGGCTTTAGGTTTCATTTGCTGTTCCTTTTCTAGCTTCTTTGGGTATAAGGTTAGGTTGTGTATTTGAGACTTCTCTTGCTTCTTGGGTAGGCCTGTATTGCAATATACTTCCCTTATAGGACCACCTTTGCTGCATTCCAAAGGTTTTGGGCTGTCATGCTTTCATTTTCATTTGCTTCCATGTACATTTTTTGAAATTCTTTAATTTCCTGGTTAACCCATTCATTCTTTAGAAGGATGTTCTTAACCTCCATGTATTTGACATCTTTCTGAATTTTTTCTTGTGGCTGACTTCCAATTTCATAGCGTTGTGATCTGAAAATATGCATGGTATGATCTCAATCTTTTTGTACTTGTTGAGGGCTGATTTGTGACCCAATATGTGATCTATTCTGGAGAATGTTCCATGTGCACTCAAGAAGAATGTGTATTCTGCTGCTTTAGGATGAAATGTTCTGAATATATCTGTTAAGTCCATCTGGTTCAGTGTGTCATTCAAAGCCATTGTTTCCTTGTTTTTCTGCTTAGGTGGTCTGTCCATTGCTGTAAGTGGGGTGTTAAAATCCCCTACTATTATTGTATCATTATTGAGTTTCTTTATGTTTATTATTAATTGATTTATATATTTGGGTGCTCCCAAGCTGGGGGCATAAATATTTACAATTGTTAGATCTTCTTGATGGATAGATCCCTTAATTATGATATAATGCCCTTCTTCATCTCTTATTACAGTCTTTGTTTTAAAATCTAGTTTGTCTGATAAAAGTATGGCTACTCCATCTTTCTTTTGATGTCCATTAGCATGATGGATGATTCTCCATCCCACCACTTTCAATCTGCTGGTGTCTTTAGGTCTAAAAGGAGTCTCTTGGAGGCAGCATATAGATGGATCTTGTTTTTGCTTTAATCTATTTCGATACCCTATATATTTTGATTGGTGCACTTAGTCCATTTACATTCAGAGTGATTATCAAAATATAAGAATTTAGTGCCATTGTGTTACCTATAGAGTTGGTATTCCTGGTGACATTCCCTGGTCCTTTCTAGTCTTTGTTGCTTTTTGTCTTTTTTTCTCCATTCAGAGAGTCCCCCTTAAAATTTCTTGCAGGACTGGTTTAGTTATTACGGACTCCTATAGTTTTTGCTTGTCTGGGAAACTATCTTTTATTCTATTCTGAATGACATCCTTGATGGATAAAGAATTCTTGGGTGCATATTCTTCTCATTCAGCAAGTTGAATATTTCCTTCCACTCCTTTCTGGCCTGCCAAGTCTCTGTGGACAGATCCTCTGCAAACCTTATCTGTCTGAGCTTGTAGGTTAAGAACTTTTTTTCCCTTGCTGCTTTCAGGATTCTTTCCTTGTCTGTGTATTTTGTGAATCTGACTATGATATGCCTTGGTGATGGCTGGCTTTTGTTGAATTTAATGGGAGTTCTCTGTGCTTCTTGGATTTTGATGTCTGTGTCCTTCCCCAGATTAGGGAAGTTTTCAGCTATAATTTGTTCAAATAAACCTGCCCCTTTATCTCTCTCTTCATCTTCTGGGACTCCTATGATATGAATGTTATTATGTTTTAATAAATTGCTGAGTTCCCTAAGTCTATCTTCGTGACTAATAGTTTTGTTTCCCTCTTCTTTTCAGTTTCATTATTTTCCATAATTTTATCTTCTATATCACTGACTCGCTCATCTGCTTTTGTCCACCCTTGTTTTTATGGACTCTATTTGTGTTTGCATCTCCATTTGTGTGTTACAGCATTTTTAATTTCAGCCTGAGTAGATTTTAGTTTTTTTTATCTCTGTACTAAGGGATTCTCTTTTGTCTTCTTATGCTTTTTTCAGGCCCAACTAGTATCCTTATAATTGTCGTTTTAAATTCTAGTTCAGACATCTTACTTATATCTGTATTGATTAAATCCCTGGCCATGAGTTCTGCCTTGTGTTCTTTCTTCTAGGGTGAAATCCTCTGTCTCATCATTTTCTCCAGAAAAGAAAAGAAAAAAGAACAACAAAAACAAAACAAAAAATAAAAACAAAGCAAAAAAAAACAAACAAAAAGAAAAAAAACCCAAAAAACAGGAAAAACACAAAACAAGAAAACAAACAAAAAAAGATCCTGGGTGTGTTTTGGTCTACTTGTTAAAAGAATCTAGATCGCAAAATGGAAAAATAAAATAAAGTGAGAGTAGACAAATATATATATATATATATATATATATATATATATATATATAAATTTTAAAAATAAGAAATAAAAAAGTAATTGTAAAATAAATGAAAAATAATAAAAATAAAAGAATTAAAGAATAAAAGTAAAAAGGAAGCTCGATCTTATTTCCCCTAGAGCTAAAGTTTTGCAGCACTCTATGATCAATAAACTTGGTGGGACCTAGTTGTTTGTGCTGATGTTCTGGGGGAGGGGCCTGCTGCGCTGATTCTCAGGCTGACTTGTTTCAGTGGAAATGCCTCTCCAAGATGCAGGGTGGGCAGGGCTAGGTGTATGAGTTTCCGGCCTCCACTACGGGGCGCTGTTTTGCTCCCTGAAAACTTTCTGCACTGATGGGCAGGATGAAGATGGTTGTGCCTTGCTCTCTAGTTTGGAGCAGAAAGTTTGCCCCCCCCCCCCCCCCCCCCGTTTGGCAAGCCCTCACAGAACAGTAATTAATCATCCTATTTTTGATCCCGTTTCTGTCTGAACCCTGCGTTCACCCTGCCCATGTCTGAGCCTTTTTTATCTCAGGTGCCGGACCAAGTTTTAAAACTCCAAATTTCAGGGACTCCTGTGCCCAGACCTGCGCTATTCCTAGGCGGGGAGTGTCTCACCACTCTTGATGATTGTCCCAGGGAAGTGATGGCGCAACCACATGGTGGTTCACAGTTTATAGCAGAAAGCCGACCCCAAGACCCCCTCCTCTCGACTGGCTTCCCAGCTCCTATGCCGGGTAGAGTGCAGCACCTTGGTGCCACCCCTTCTTCCAGCGCCCCAGGGGACTCTCAAACCACCCTGTCACTCCTTCCACCCCTCTTCACCACCTGAGCACCTTTAAGCCAGACACATCCCCCACGGTAGCGAACCTAAAAGTTCAGATTTTGAACTTTGCTGCTTCTAATACTTTGCGGTAGCCTCCACAAGCAGGCTCACTCCCTGCCGCTGTATCCACAGCTATCTCTCCCCCAAGCAAACTTGTGCACCTCCTACCTTCCAAAAGGTGGTCCCTTTTCTACTTGTAGACTTGCAGTTTTTGTTCTATCAGACCTATGACTGGTTTCTTGGATGTTCAGATTAGTTTGAGAACTATCTAGCTGTATTCCAGGGAGGAGACAAGCTCGGGGTCCTCCTTCCCTAGGTTTCCTAGTTTTAGAAGGTTATTAACAAATCATCTTGACCTTTTGATACAATTCAAAAATTGTCTCACCTAGAACCAGCATTCAGCGTAAAATGGATCTATTGTAATTTTAGTCTGTCCTCATGACTTGACATATTGATAAACAATCAGAAAAAGTCTCCTCAGAAGAAAAAAATCATCAATATATTTTGACTAGAAATTCAATTATCTCTTAAGATCTTATAGGACTATATTTTGGGGGCTCTAACTTCTAAATTGGTATCCTACAGACATACCCTTAGTATAGATCCATTCTCTCTGAGGCTTCTATTAAAAAAAAAATGTTGCACACTCTTACTTTTTCTTTTAATTGTATATTACGTTAGAAGCAAATCAATTAATGAGAGAAATTTAAGGAAGAATTTTCAGGATTTCTCAGGATATTCTTAAGATGTGTCAAGGTGTTCTTTAATAGATTACAGAGCTGATTTTGTATTTTAAGCAAAACTGATTAATGCTCAGGTTGACTAGTGTTGCAACCTTATGGGGACAGATGATAAATGAACTGCTTCCTAACATAATACTTAATTATGAGCTTGAGCCAAAAAGAAATATCAAAACTAATGGTTCAAAAGCTAAAAATCAATAAGCCTTACATATATATGTATATGAATGGAGCATGGAATAAAAGGTATATTAAAAAAGAAAATAATTCTACCCATATTTTTGGTCAAGTAGCACTAAAGCAAAAAGGAAAAAACAGGTGAGCAAAGAGCAAATTAAAAAAAAAAAAAAGACAGGAAAATTTAGTAATGTATATCAAAAGCCTTAATAATGTTAATGTATAATAATGTATAATAAAAACCTTAATAATGTTAATGTATACTAAAATCCTTAATAATCAATGATATCTTTAACTTTTGTAATCTGTGAATGCTATGGTTCTAAGAACAAATAGAGCAATATACTCAAGGATTCTCAATCACCTTAAATTCTTCATGTTAAGACAAAGAATCACCAAATACAGTGTTTGAATCATGTAAAATTATAAATATATATGTGTATATATGTATATACATGTGTATATATATTGCATATATATATAATTTTTTAAAAGATTTTATTTATTTGAGAGAGAGAGAGAACACAAGCAGGGAAAAGGGTCAGAGGGAGAGGGAGAAGCAGACTCTCGCAGAGCAGGGAGCCCAATGTGGGGCTCGATCCCAGGACCCCGGGATCATGACCTGAGCTGAAGGCAGATGCTTAACTGACAGTCACTACAGGTGCCCCTGTATATATGTAAATTTTTAAGAACTGTTTAAAAAAGATTAGGAAAATAATAGTCATTCAGGAAGTTCCCAATAAACTCAATTTAACACTTCTGTTTGACTACTTAGGCAGTGCCCCTTATAACTAATACAAGCAGAGTTTATTACAATTTAGTTTTGGGATGTTATGACAAATTATTAATGGATGAACCAGAGCAGTTATCTCTTAAAATTTCCTTACCTCCTAACCTGTCTCTGTCCTTTCAAGAAAGAGTTTGTAATGTGGATAAGGAGAAACTTTGTATAAGGACACATATCTGAACAGACTTCGCTGGAGTAAAAAATCTATCCCTCCAGCAAGTGCAGTGGTCCCAAATAAAGTTCTGTGTGTCCAGTAAGTTTAACATATAAAGCTCCCCAGCTGCTTGCTTTTTGAGAAGAAAAGAGCACATAGAGAACACACGGGGTCCTGCCATATATTTTAGCCATAACTAACAGTGCGTATAATCAAATGATTGCAGCCACTTACTGTTTTTTATGCCGCCTGTTACTTTGCCACATATTTAATGTAATTAGTGCTTTAAATGAAACAATTCAAAAGCCCCTCTCTAATTTGCAAAGTGAAAGATCAAATAATTGTAAGTTAGAGAGTTAGCATCAAATCAGAGTAATTAGGTATTACCTAGTAATTGAGTCCCGTCATAGTGCACAGAAATTATCTATAGCTCATTATCTTTGAAACATACAGTATATATGAGACTACAAAATCAATATTATAGATCTACTGAACTGTAGTCTTCCCCTTTCTCTGCCATGTAGTTGCTTCAAGAAAATTAAGTCCACAATTTTCTCTTTCATTTTCTTTTTAGACCTTGAGTAAATGTGATAAATGTTTCATTTCATTTCCATGATGTGATCTTCAGAACCACAGACCTACTCAAGGGGAAAATGATTTTATACCACTAATTCTGGCTGTTTTCATAGATGTAAATCCTGGAAGTAGGGGCTGCTGATGGGCAAGTCACTGCCTGGAATTAACCCACAGGCATACTTTGCTTTAACCATCACAATATTTTAGAAATTGGGAAATTTTTGGAACATTCCCATTTCTTGACTTCTCTTGAAAATCAAACAAATCTTTCAATATGGATCTTCATTCCCATATAGTAACAAGCAGCTGGATGCAATTCCTATCTGCCACATCTCCACCATTTCTGTTACCTTATGTCCAGTGCCCCTCACTGATTCAAATTGCCTATAGGCATTTGAATCTCAATCTCTTGTAGTCGATTATCTACATTTTCTGGCATGGCTGCTTTTTTCCATGACTTGGCCCCTGGCACAATTAGAACATAGCAATTACTTATTCCCCTCCATATGTAATTGGTATTTCCTATCTGCTTCCTTATCAATTTTATATTGACTAACTAGATTCATGCAGCAGGTGATATTGAAGAGTACATAATGATAAGGTAGGAGACTGAAGTCTCATTTTATTGATGGTCAAAACAGAAACACAGCCACAGTTTGAATAAGAAGATGCATTCTGGCCATTTGTCCCTGGAGCCTGAAACCTTAACACCAACATTGTCTGTATGCCTCTTGTTTGGTCCACAGAATAACCTGACCTATGTAGGCAACCCCTCGGACAAAACTGTGATCCAGGCTTTTTTTGGAATCTTAAATTGTAAGTACTGAATCCTTCTGAACCTCTTTGATGCCAGAGTTGAAATATTGAAATATTATCATAATAATTTAAAATAATCAATTAAAATCTCATAGTAATCTCCTTTAAGGACACATTTTTAGTTTTTAAAAAAGTGTTACAGTGCTAAAATTGGCATTCATCTGAAGATAGTAAGCTTTCTTATAATAAACATATGCAATATATAAAAATATGTGCCTGATTTCTTACCTCTATAAACTCTAATCTACCCCTCTTCATCTTCCATTATTTCCTACAATGTTTGAGATGATAAACAGGAGTAGCATTGAGAGATAATTGTTTAAATGTGACCAAACCAAAGAACTGCGACGAGCTTGAGTCTACTCTCCTCAGCATACAATTTCTTTATTATATGGCATGATAATTAAATGCATTAAAACTGATCTTTGATCTACATTTTATCACTTTAGTTTTCTTAGTTATGCAAAAATGAGTTTTATTTCATTTTTAAATGTGTCAAGCATGCTGCTGCCAGATGGAAATCATTTCAATAACATGAAGGTGAAAATCATAAAGAAAAATTCAAATTCCTAAAAGAATTATCGGGGTATGTAAATTTATCATAAAAATCTAAACCATGCTCCATTATGTATGTTTCCTTGAAAACAAATACAGACATAAACACACACACTCATATGCAAGTTCCATTTCTCAAAAATAATTACTGTTAATAATTTGTGGATTTTTTATATGCTCACTCCAGATATTCAAGCTTGTTTCTTTTACTCAATGATATGTCTTAGCCATCTCTCCATGTTAAAATATGTAGATCTACTATATGCTTAATGACTACATAGCATTTGATTGCATGATAAACCTACATTTGTGAAACTGCCTCTGGTAGAATGTGGGTTATTTGTTTTTCTTTTCTTTTCTGTTTTTGGCTATTACCAATTTTAAGTGAATATATTTGTATATATGTCTTTTCACACTTGTAAGAGGTAAAATGGGGATGAATTTTTTGAAGTAGAACGGCTGGGTCAGACTTTTGGCAAATAAATATAACAGTTTAACAATGGCCTCTGAAAATATTTATTACTTTCACTCTGACCAACTATGCATCAATAATAGAGGATGTTTGTCTCTCCATAACTTTGTGGACACTGAGTGTTGTCAGTTACATAAGACTTTTAGCCTTTATTTAATCAGTTTGTGCCACTTGTATTTTTTATTGGAGATAAAGATTTTAGTACAGTTTTCTCTTTCACAGTAAGGCATATTAAAACACCTAAAAGTGAGCATTATTTTAAACACTATATCTTAAAAAGTGATAAATACTAATCAAGAAAGAAAACTACCATGTCTAACTATTCTAATTTGACCAAACCATTGAATATTTTAAGTCATTTCATAACTCACTCCCCACCATTTTAGACTTGATGGTTTGTGTCCTCTGGAACACATGCCATTTCCTTTAATATATGCAGCACCAGTTTGAATGTACATAAAGCCTTAACTGATGTCAAAGACCTGAAGAGCTTCTCTGTCTCCTCTGACTTGACCCAGTTAAATGCTTAATTTTCCCACTTTTTAGTTACTATCTCTCAATCTACCACAGAAATTGTAGTCATTTATGTGTGTGGTTCCTGCCAAAAAGGTGGAATTTACCTTTTTAAATAGATAATTACCTCCTTGTTTTTTTTTTAAAGGAAAGATTGTGTCTACCACATATTTTTTCCATTACACTAAATTTCAATGCATTAGAATTATATAGTGAATAGTAGTCTGTAGATATTTTTAAGGACCTTACAGTATAATTCTTCCTTACATATGGAATCTTAGTAAGTGAATTCTCTAGAACTATGGTAGAAGGCTTTTCATATCAAAAATAGAAAGATATTAAGATTTTTGAATACATAAAAAAATAAACAATACTACAACAAAACAAAACCAAAAGCTGCAAAAATGGCTTTTAACCTTGGGATCAAGATTTGTCAAATAACTTCAGTCATTGAGGAAAAATTGTTTAAAGCAGAAAGTACTATTTCTAAAGATCAATTGCTGGACATGGAAATAGTTTGATGATATCAGAGTCCCAATAAGAATCAAATAAAAAAATAGAATAGTGCTTTAGTAATATAAGGAAATTGGTATAGGATTTCTGTGATATTTCTATATTCATTTTCCTGAATATACCTTAATGTGTTTTAAAGCTGTGTTCATTCTTTAATACACAATTCCAAATGTTTTTCATCATATTAGCATAGGTGCTCCTCATACCTGCCTCCTGTTTAAATTAGCCTTTGCTCCTAAATATAGAGCATTTTTAAAAATTTCTAAGTCATCATTTAGTAAAAAATTTTCATTTTAAGTACAATTACTTAAGCTTTTCCTGTTTTTTCCCTAAATTGGTTATTTTTTCAAATCTATGCTATTTAATGGGAAAATGAGATATTTCTTTTGAATAATGAATGGCCAAATTTTAATAAATGAGCAGTTGCTTTCATAGATCATTGTATGACCCACTGCAGAAAATTCGGAAGCCACACTAAGAATGCTAAGAAGCTGAAAACAAGCAAAAATATTGTAGAAGGAGTCTAAGAATGGCATTTATTGTCACTATATAAGGAGTTCAACGATACAGAATAGTTTACTCACTATGGTGCATACATGACTGTGCTTTATTAAGCAAAATAATTTCATAAAAACCTCTAGCTTCACCTCATTCTTGAACTAAGACATTTACTTTTTTTCTGAACAAAAGTAATTGAATAAAAAATAAGGATTCAACATACTCAACCATGGGTCGACTTAAATCTTTATTTCTAAATGAATTTTATGTTACTCTCTCCTGACAAAATTCTTGGGGAAGCATACACAAAAAGAGATTCAATGGATTAAGGACCTAAATGTGAGACCTGAAACCATAAAACTCCTAGAAAAAAACACAGGCAGCAATTTTTTTTACGTCGGTCGTAGCAACATTTTCTAGATATGTCTCTTAAGGCAAGGCAAACAAAAGCAAAAATAAACTATATCAAAATAAAAACCTTTTCACAGTAACGGAAATTCATCAACAAAATGAAAAGACATCCTAATGAATGGGAGAAGATCCTTGCAAATGATACATATGATAAGGGGTTAGTATCCAAAATATATGAAGAACTTGTACAACTCAACACCAAAAAACCCCAAATAATCCAATTAAAAAACAGGCAGAAGAAGAAGACATGCAGATGGCCAACAGATATACGCAAAGATGCTCCACATCACTCATCATCAGCAAAATGTAAATCATAACCTCAAAGAGTTATCTCTTTTACCTGCCAGAATGGCTGGAATCAAAATGACAAGATATAAGTAGTGTTGCCAAGGATGTGGAGGAAAATGTACCCTCATACACTGTTGGTGGAAATGTTAACTGGTACAGCCACTATAGAAAACAGTATGGCGGTCTCTCAAAAAATTAAAAATACCCTATAATTCAGTAATTCTAGTGTTTCCCCAAAGAAAAAAAACATCACTTTGAAAAGATATATGTACCCCTATGTTTATTGTAGCATTATTTACAATAGCCAAGATATAGAAGCAACCCTAGTATCCACTGATAGATGAATGGATAAAGAAGAGTGGTGTACGTACACACACACACACACACACACACACACACGAATATTACACAGCCATGAACAATGAAACAAGGATAAGATCTTGTTATTTGCAAAAACATGGGTGGACGTAGAGCATATTATGCTAAGTGAAATAAGTCAGACAGACAAATACCATATGATTTCACTTATACGTGGAATCTGAAAACAAAACAAATGAATAAACAAAAAGCAGATTAAGACCTATAAGTACAGAGAAAAAACTGATGCTTGCCAAAAGGGAAGGGGTTAGTGTGGTGGGCAAAGTGGATAAACAGGACTGAGAGATACAGGCTTCCCGTTACGGGATGAGTAAGTCATGGGAACAGAACGCACAGCACAGGGAATACAGTCAACGGTACTGTGGTAGAGTGTACGGTGACTGATGCTAGCTACACTTGCGGTGAGCAGAGCACAAAGTACACACTTGTCAAACCACTCTGTGTACACCTGATCATGTAACATGTGTGTCAACTATACTCAAATTTAAAAAATTTACTGAAAAATTATTTTAACATAAGCTATGTCTGATACTAACAAACAAACAGACACCTCTTGGGAAACTCCCATCTAATCTTGAGGATAGTCCAAACTGAACTTCTATGTAAATGCCAGTCAGGGGCGCCTGGGGGGCTCAGTCCTTAAGCACCTTCCTTCGGCTCCGGTCATGATCCCAGGGTCCTGGGATCGAGCCCTGCATCGGGCTCCCTGCTCAGCGGGGAACCTGCTTCTCCCTCTCCCTCTGCCGCTCCCCCTGCTTGTGCTCTCTTGTTGGGGTTAATGTAGAGCATGAAATCATCCATAATACCTGGCTTGCTAAAATGTAACACAGAGGCCCCTGGGGGTGATGGAAGGTTTCAGAGAAGGATGTAGGCCTTTGGAAATGCCAAGGCCTGGAGGCCTGCGTGACCACTCTGGCGTCAGAATGCCGAGAGGAGTTACCTTCCCAGAAGCTTCAGCCCAAACAGCCGCGCTGTGATCTAAGAGATGTATGCATTGTCTCCTAGGCTATGTTTAGTAGAACTCGTAGAACACGCAGATTAGTTAGCATATCATATCTTTCCCATACACAGATCCTCCTAGTTCCACTAAGATCCCTGGTCACACATCACGTGCTTGAGAAACGGTGATAAGGACTTGTGATTATCCTAAAGGACCAATAATAGTGGGAGCAAAGAAGGGCAAAGGGTCTTCGTCTCTGAGAGTGGACCCCCTTCCCTTCTCCTCTCTTTCAGGGCAAAGTTTGGAATCATCTTTCATCTGTCGGTAGAGGGATGGCTGGCCATTCCCAGCACTCTCTAGCTCTCTCCTTCTGTCAAATAAATAAATAAAATCTTTAAAAATTGCCAGGACAAGTGCTTCTATATCAAACTTCCAGTCATCAAACATATTAAATTATGGGCACTCAGGTGCTTTCAAGTTATTTACATGAAGTCATTCCCCCCCAGTGCTTGACTCTGGCTTTCTTCCATCTGTTGTCTTGAGACTGGTGTTTATATTTTGTTTCTGCATTTGTTTCTTGGAAAACACTCAGGATCTTAGCTTGGGCTTATTTTCAGTGATATGGTCATGGAAAATTTAGCAGGGTGTTTAAAAGCCCAAGCTTAATTCAAATAGTTCAAAATTTACATTCTAGGCATGCGATTTACTAATACAATCTTTGGCAATACACATAGTTGGTCTGAGTAAAGCTTCTTCATCTATAATATGTTACGTTACAGTATGGTTTTAAACATTAAATGAGAAACACATGTGAATGATTGGTACAGTTCTGGGAATGTAGTAAGTGCTCAATAAATGTTAGCTATTAGTATTTTTTGCTGTTTTTATACACTCTCTTGGGTAGAACGCAACACCTTAATGGTGACCCCATTGGACCCATATCTCAGGATCTGCCCCCTTCCTTGAATAGGATAGTTTTTTCCCTCTCCCCACTCCTTGAATGAGAGAATGAGGACAGAGAAGAGATGAAGTCTTACAAACCTTGTGTGTTCCCCAAAGGCCCAACACAATTTTGCCCACATAATAAGCTCACATCTCATATGTATAAAAGGAGGAGCATAATTTTCCCACATTAACTGGCTCTGAATGTGTTGTCAGAAGGAATAATTAGATAAAAACAAATGATGATTCCCTTGACACTATTCAGTGCCTTCAAAATGCATACCAATGTATCAAATGTATACAGAGTGGTTATGTATTACACAAAGAAATGGCATGCTTTCATGTAGGAGGTGGAATTTTCCTTTAAGTATGTCCGTGGTTGGCTGTCAATTATAGGAGAATATAGTATAAATGCTAACTCCTGGCTATAAGGACAAAAGAAAATCAACAAAGTTATATAATGCTGCTGGTTAATCCCTTTTTATTTTTAATTAGTTTCAGAGGTAGAATTTAGTGATTCATCAGTTGTATATAACACACAATGCTCATTACATCAAGTGCCTTCCTTAATACCCATCATCCATTTATCCCCCCCCCCCCACCTCCCCTCCAGCAACCCTCAGTTTATTTCCTAGAGTTCAGTGTCTCTTATGGTTTGCCTTCCTCTCAATTTTCATCTTATTTTATTTTTCCTTCCCTTCCTCGTGTTCATTTGTTTTGTTTCTTAAATTACACATATGCATGAGATCATATGGTATTTTTCTTTCTCTGACTCATTTAGCATAATACCCTCTAGTTCCATCCACGTCGTTGCAAATGGCAAGATTTCATTCTTTTTGATGGCTGAGTAATATTCCATTACACACACACACACACACACACACACACACACATCTTCTTTATCCATTCATCTGTTGATTGACATCTGGGCTCTTTCCATAGTTTGGCTATTGTGGACATTGCTGCTATAAACACTGGGGTGCATGTGCCCCTTCAAATCACTATGTTTTTATCCACTGGATAAATACCTAGTAGTGCAATTGCTGGGTCATAGGGTAGCTCTATTTTTAACTTTTTCAGGAACATCCATACTGTTTTCCAGACTAGCTGTACCAGCTTGCATTCCCGCCAACATTGTAGGAGGGTTCCCCTTTTTCTGCATCCTCACCAACATCTGTCATTTCCTGAGTTGTTAATTTTAGCCATTCTGACCAGTGTGATGTGGTCTCTGATTGTGGTTTTGATTTGCATTTCCCTGATGCTGAGTGATGTGGAACATTTTTTCATGTGTCTGGTGGCCATTTGTAGGTCTTCTGTGGAGAAATATCTGTTCATGACTTCTGCCCATTTCTTGACTCGCTTTTTTGTTTTTGGAGTATTGAGTTTGATATGTTCTTTATAGATTTTGGATTCTAGCCCTTCTTCTGATAAGACGTTTGCAAATATCTTCTCCCATTCCATAGGTTGCCTTTTAGTTTTATTGACTGTTTCCTTTGCTGTGCAAAATCTTTTTATTTTGATGCAGTCCCAATAGTTCATTTTTGCTTTTGTTCCTCTTGCCTTTAGAGACGTGTCTAGCAAGAAGTTGCTGTGGCCTAAGTCAAAGAGGTTTCTGTGTTCTCTAGGATTTTGATGGATTCCTGTCTCACATTTAGGTCTTTCATCCATTTTGAGTTTATTTTTTGTGTGGGGGATAAGATAGTGGTCCAGTTTCATTCTTCTGCATTTGGCTGTCCAATTTTCCCAACACCATTTGGCATCACAATTCCAGACTTCAAGCTGTATTACAAAGCTGTAATCATCAAGATAGTATGGTACTGGCACAAAAATGACACACAGATCAATGGGACAGAATAGAGAATCTCAACTCTATGGTCAACTAATCTTCGACAAAGCAGGAAAGAATATACAATGGAAAAAAGACAGTCTCTTCAACAAATGGTGCTGCTAGTTCTTCTTAAAAGTCATTAGCTGATCCACATATCAGATTACATAGGTTATTCTGTGAATGGTCAGTTAATTTAGTGTAAAAACTAAGCCAATCTAACACATTGATGACACTAGATAATTCATCTTCTGAAGTATTTGAAAACAACTTTAGCCTCTGACCTAGAATGGTAAATGACTAATAGTGTTTAAATCAGAGAATCAAAGAGTTACTTTTATATTTGGAGAGAACTACAGATTGTTTTTGACTGATTTTTAAAAATAAATCTTGAGCCTTTTGGAAAAAGTTGGATCAATTTCACACATTATGTTTCAAAGTAAATTCCAAGTGGATACAATAATTAAATGTAAAAAAACCACAATTTAAAATATACCAGAAGTAACAACTTGTGTAAAAGTCTCTCTACCTTGTAAATAGCTTATGTCTCAAAATCAATAAACAATAAAGATATATAATTTGACTTTATCAAAATGATGGTATTTAAAAATCTTGGCATGGCAAATGCAACCATACATAAAATAAAAAGACTAATATAAAACTGAGAAAAAATATTTGCAAATTATATCACATACACAATGTTAATATGTCTAATATATGAATATGCTCTGATAAGAGAAGATAAAGAACAATGTTTTAGAACAATGGACCAAAATAATGATCAGTTAGTTCACAGTAAAAAATGCAAATGGCTCTAAGACATGAAAAAGTGATATATGCATGAATTTTTTGACTAAACAATTCCATTTGTGGAAACCTACTGCAATTATATCCTGCCAAATATGAAAAGATTTATATTCATGGCTAGTCACTAAGTGACTATTTTTTTATGATTTTTTTTTTTTGGCCTTTTACTATGGTGAATGACACTGATTAACTTTTGAATGTTAAACCAACCTTGCATTGCTGGGATAAACCCTGCTTGGTCATAATGAATTACTTATTTGTTATTGGATTCAATTTGCTAATATTTAATTAAGGATTTTTACATCCATATTAATGAGGGATATTAGACTGTAGTTTCTTATAATGCCTTTGTTTGGTTTTAGTATCAGGGTAATTGCTGGCCTCACAAATTAGGTTGGGAGAGTATTCTCTTTTTCATTTTCTGGAAGAATGTGTAGAATTGGTATGATTTCTTCCTTATGTGTTTCATAGAATTTACCAGTGAAGCCATCTACTAAATGACTAATTTTAATAGTAAAAGACAGGCAATGATCCATCTGTTCATCAGTAGAAGACTGAATAAACTATCATATTATATAGTCCCATAAAGAATACAAAAAAGTTGTAAAAAGTAAATAATAAAGAAATGGAAAAATAATAATATGCTACCATTTATATAAGTAAGGGGAAAATGTGATTATATGTATGCCTGAATTTTTTGTTTTTACTTTTTTTCCTTTATTTTTATTATTTTTATTATTTTTTAAATTTTATTTTATTATATTATGTTAGTCACCATACAATACATCATAAGTTTTTGATGTAATGATTAAATTAGCATATAATATATTATTTGTTTCAGGGGTACAGGTCTGTGATTCATCAGTCTTACACAATTCACAGCACTCACCATAGCACATACCCTCCCCAATGTCTATCACCCAACCACCCCATCCCTCCCACCCCCCTCCACTCCAGCAACCCAGAGTTTGTTTCCTGAGATTAAGAGTCTCTTATGGTTTGTCTCCCTCTCTGATTTCGTCTTATTTCATTTTTCCCTCCCTTCCCCTACGATCCTCTGTCTTGTTTCTCAAATTCCTCATATCAGTGAGCTCATATGATACTTGCCTTTCCCTGATTGACTTATTTCGCTTAGCATAATACCCTCTAGTTCCATCCATGTCATTGCAAATGGCTAGATTTCTTTTTTGATGGCTGCATAATATTCCATTGTATATATTTATATACCACATCTTCTTCATCCATTCATCTGTTGATGGACATCTGGGCTCTTTCCATAGTTTGGCTATTGTGGACATTGCTGCTATAAACATCGGGGTGCAAGGTGCCCCTTTGGATCACTACATTTGTACCTTTGGGGTAAATACCGAGTAGTTGTATGCCTGAATTTTTAATTAAATAATGAAAAGATAAATAACAAATTTTTAAATGTTTAGCAAGAGGCAGGAAATAGGGGAGATATGACAGGATGAGAAGCTAGATTCTTTTGACCAATCTGGTTTTGTAGATTTGAATTTGGAATCACATAAAAATATTTACATAATTATAAAATATTTTTTAAAAAGCAATCTTTAAAAAATCTGAAATAACATGAAATGAAGAAAACTAAATATGTATTCAGTTGGTAGCAAAATGATTATGATGTTAATTTGATTAGACATTGCCAAAGGGATAAAAGAACGAAAACAAACAAAAACACCTTAAACTACTTTTGTAATCAATTGTTGCAAGTAGTGTCAGTATTGATATGAGATTTTATATGTGTATTACAGAATAAAATACATGAGTAATTATGTGGAATTCTAAGGCTATCATTTCAGGTATTTAGAATTAGAATTTTCTGTTTGGGAGAAAAAAAGAAAAAAATGCAAAATAGAAGGGGTTAAACAAAAATGTCCGTGGTCTTGGTTTTGGATTGCAAGTATCAATATAAACTACTGATGTATTTTATCTTAAAATTATATTTTCTAGCTCCCACCCCTGAAACAATGACCAATCCAATAACAAGGAACCCTGATATCACATAGATTTAATATCAGGCTTTTTGTTTGTGTGTTTGCTTGTTTTTGTTTTGTTTTGGCTTAAAATAACACCACTTTATTAGCTCACAACTGTGAAGGTAAGAAATCCAGGCAGGCTCAACTGGGTTCTCTACTTAGGCTCTCACCAGACTGAATTCAAAGTATTCACATAGGCCAGGTTCTTTTTCTTTTTCTTTTTTTTTTTTTTTTTTTTACTATTTGCTGAGCGTTTCTTTCTTTCTTTTTTATTATTATTATGTTCAAACATGTATATGTTTTAAGATCTGTTTCTACTAAAAGCAACTAAGATCATTGAAAAATATGGTTGATTTTGGGTCTTAGTCAAGAAATGGTCAAGAAAATCCTAGAACAACTTCAGGCTTTTTATCAAGAAAATGATAAAAGATTAAAAGGCTTATGCTGAAAGGCTCATCAACCATCTTGAACAGGTTGCCCTGGCCCATTACGGAAAATCTGAGTATACACAGATCAATAAATTAAGTGCGTATATTCAAATGTCTATAGTGATACTAAAGCAACATAAAACAAAATTAAACTTAACTAATTGGTCACCTCCAAATGACAGAGAACTGAGTCATTTTCTTCAATAGCTGGTATACAAAGGGAAATAAACATCTATTCAGCCCTTCCCATACATACTGTGTGTCACTGGAAACCAAATAGTAGATAAGGTAAAGTTTCTTTGTTAGAAGTATCCCAATTAATAAAGAAGAAATAATAGAATGAAAATAGCCTCATTATACAACATTAATATATCCTGAAAGATCCTGGCATTGAGCATAAATGCTGCTAACATCACGGAATAGGAAACATCCAGACACCATGGGCCTCTTGATGAAAAATCACATTACCATTTATGAACCTAGTATTACCAAAGGGTGGAAACACCAAATCTGTGATCAAATCTCTAGATCAGCAGACAGGGAGACATGTTAAACTACACCCCAGGGGTATAATCAGCAATATTCAGACTGTGGGAAGCTTTGCAGGATAACCTCTTTCCTGGCTCCTTCAACAATAAATTGCACATGAAAAGGAAAAAAAAAAAAAAAAAAGGAGAGCAAGAGAGATGAAGGAGACATCAGAGATTGAAAGAGACTTAAGAGACACTGAACCATCACAAAATGCTGATAGTATTTGAATCATCCTTCAAACATATGTGGGAAATAAACAATATTCAAGAGATTACTGGAAATGTGAACACTGAATTGACTTTGTATTTAATAGCAAGTAATTATTATACATTTTATGTATATTAATTGCATTGTGACTGCATAAGAAAAGAATTCTTATCTTTTAGGGTTGCATAAGGAAGTAATTATGGATGGGATGGATATAATTTAGGCCTTGCCTCAAAATAATTCAGATATGGGGAAGTTGGTGGGATAGATAAAACAAAATTGACCATGAATTAATGCTGGATGAAGAGTACATGTGTCTTCATTACTCCATTCTATTTTTGTGTTATGTTTGGTATTTTCCATAATGAAATTTGAAAATCAATAAAATAATAATTTATCTCAGGCCTTTACTTCACAGTTAGCATTGACAAAATAAGCCAGTCCAATCTTGCAAAATAAGAAAAAGCAAATTGGGGCGCCTGGGTGGCTCAGTCGTTAAGCATCTGCCTTCGGCTCAGGTCATGATTCCAGGTCCTGGGATCGAGCCCCGCATCGGGCTCCCTGCTCCGCGGGAAGCCTGCTTCTCCCTCTCCCACTCCCCCTGCTTGTGTTCCCTCTCTCGCTGTGTCTCTCTCTCTGTCAAATAAATAAATAAAAATCTTAAAAAAAAAAAAGAAAAGAAAAAGCAAATTATATACTATTTTCTGCAGAAGAAAATTTAGATTTTTTAGGGGCACCTGGGTGGCTCAGTCGGTTAAGCATCTGCCTTTGGCTCAGGTCCAGGGATCCAGCCCCTCCTCAGCTCCCTGCTCAGCATGGAGTCTGTTTCTCCCTCTCCTCCCTGCTGGTGCTCTCTCTCGCTATCTTTGTCACTCTCTCTGGTGCTCTCTCTCAAATAAATAAATAAAATCTTAAAAAAAAAAGAAAATTTAGATTTTAAAGGTTTGTAACATGTATTAAAATGAATAGGAGTACTAAACATTTAATTACATCACTGCTTTTCTTTTTTTTTTTTTTTTAAAGATTTTATTTATTTATTTGACAGAGAGAGACACAGCGAGCGAGGGAACACAAGCAGGAGGAGTGGGAGAGGGAGAAGCAGGCTTTCCGCTGAGCAGGGAGCCCGACGCGGGGCTCAATCCCAGGACTCTGGGATCCTGACCTGAGCTGAAGGCAGACGCTTAATGACTGAGCCACCCAGGAGCCCCTGCTTTTCTTTTGAATTAGTGATTCTTGCTATCATTCTTAGTATCTCTTTAATTCACATGAAATAACCACAATGTTTTAATACATTCTAATTTTTATAATACATTTTCAAAATTCCCCATGTCCTTTTGGACTTATTCCAGGATGATGGTTATAAATCACTCAAGCAGTCCCTGATAACAATCTGTAGTCCTCAACTATTATTAGGGCGCCTTAGCATGCACAGAGATCTTGTGGTAACTCCGTAGACACTTTGATATTATTCCTGTTTCCTTCATGTCTTCATGTCCCCTCCTTTATCAACATTTTATCCATAACCATTTCCTAAATGCAGAATGAACTATAAACTGATATTTTCAAAGTCCTCTAATAGCTAACAATTTCATCAACCATTAATGGCACACTGGGATGTTACTCACTCTAGCCTCCACTGTAGATCAGATGGTCTCAGTGCAATGCACAATTCCCAGCACACGTATGCTAACTGTACCCTTGTCTCCCTCATTTCACACACACTGTGGAATGCATTTGAAAAATGTGTCATCATTATGGTAAAGACCTGAAACCAATGTAAAAAATACTATACATTGCTATTAGCAAGAAATTATTTGCATAGCCCCTCACAACTGATAGCAATGCATTACTGTGTCATTAATAAGATTGAAACTCTGCCTCAAAAGATAATCTGGCATAGTGATATTTTGAAAAAACAAGAACAAACTTCCTTAAGTGAAATTTTAAATTTTAAGCTCAGTTTGCCCCTTCAAGGTTACATTTCCAAAGGAAAAAATAATATTTTATACTTATTTATTTGCAGAAAAAAAGGAGTCATTACCAGTTGAGAGTGGTGCTGCACCAAGGGGTAAGAAACAGGAATGAAATACACTGTATTCATTCAAAGAGAAAAATAAAAGGAAATTTAGACACACACACACACACACACACACACACACAACCAGGGTGATGAAATTAGGCTGCTGATTCAAAGAAGTTCAAAATATGCTTAAGTCTTTATTCAGCAGAATAAAAAAAATGTCTTACTACATTAAAAAAAATTAGAGGGTCTTCAATAGAATTCATTGCTAAAAATAATTATAGATTGTTTTAGTCACACTGCATTGCTTCCTATATTAAACCTAAACACCACAGAGCTTTTCAAATCAGTCTGCCTTTAAGATTTTTCCACCAACACTGACTTTCATGGATTTGGGTAAATAATAAGGCCCAGTAAAGGAGGGCTTTGTCATCGTAAACTGTTGACCTATCTGAGAAAAAGAGCTTGATTTTACTAACGCTTCATTAATAATACAGGTCAGTAGAGGGAAGAGCATGAAGGAGGCAGGCTCATCTGGCAGCAGTTTCTGGGAAAATGCCAGATGGGTTCTGCCTCTTGGTGTCTAATTGCTCTCATAGAATTCTGTATTGCAAAGCTGCTTTAAGAGGTAAAAATATACAATGTAGTTTATAAAATATATACAAATTATGCCGTCACATCTTGGGCTTGCCATACAATAGCATGCTAAGCTGAACATGTCAATCGCACAACTCAACTTTTCTTTCGTAGGACACAAAATCATGATGAAGGCCAATTATCAGACTTTATCGTATTCCAAATAACAATATAACTTGACAGATTAATTGAAAACTGTCTAAATGCAACATACAGTTGATAAATTGAAACCACATTGTACAAAAGAGAAAACAATTTCATAGGATATGTATTAAAATAATGCACCAACAATATTTTTGATAAGGTATCCTAAACCTTTCGATATGAATAAAACCATAATTTTCCAGCTTAAAATTAATTTGGAATGTGACTTTTTTGACCACTATGTGTGAAAGGAGTCTGTAAGCTTGAAATTTGTTCCTTGACTGTAGGAAGCTGTCAATCTCATTTAAACTGATAGATGTGCTTGTAGAGATGGTGCCTTATTGAGATCTTCATGTTTGGACCTTTAGGAGGGAAATGATACAAAAACCAGCAAGCGCCTTTGTGAAGTTACTTTGTAGCGGACACAGAAGTTAAAATGTTGTTTTCTTAACACCTCTCTAGAGCTCACTGAAGCTTTTCCCTCAACACCAATAAACCATGCTGATTTTATGAGTGATGATGTCACTGAACTTCTCAAGTAAGGAAATAAAACCTTGATTACCAATCTCATGTTATGTGAATTTCTTATGTGAATTTTTAAATTCACTTGGTGAATTCACTTCTAAAATTCATTGTTATAAAAATGTTCAATGACCCTGAAATTATTCTGCAATATTAAGAGAACCTAACACATCTTCTTAACTCGAAATGGTGAAAAACTTTTCTGCAACTTTTGTCTTTTCGGAATAGCTACCTGGAGAACATAGTAATCATTGAATTGGAGTACAGCGAATGTATGAATGTCATTAGAATTTTAAAGTTAAAATCTTGAGTTCGTTATTTCACTCTTAGGTTTTCTTACAGATTTCTATTGATAATTGGGGATTTGAAAAAAACATTCTTCAATAATCTGAGTCATTTCCCCATGATGCATATATTCTCTTCCCTATGAATGGCATTCACAGAAAGGTAAGGCGTAGCAAAGTATGCTACTGTTGATCTCTACGGATTAGCAGCATAGTCTCCTGAGACGACACACAGATAACATCCAATTGGAGAAACACTGAACTGAGGTCACTTTCCAAAACAACAAACTGCTGCTCTCTGTGACCCTGAAAGGTTAGAGTTTAGGAATTTCCTGGAGAGACTGTGTTTTGTCTAGCATTTCTTTTAAAAGTATCGAGGGACTCAACTAGCAATAGTAGGATTATCTCAATCAAAGATGTGAAAAGGGTGTGAGTTTCACAAACCGCACTGAGAATTAAAGGTGAAGGAAAGAGAAGACAGCAAGGAGGAATCACAAACAAAAGAAAAATGCTCCGTTTTACATTAAACAAAAGTCAAGTAAGTTGTATGTTCCTCTCTGCTGTATCGCGGCTTATTCATTTGCAACAATTTATTTTTGTAATATTGTAATAGAAGGGCTTTGGGTAAGCTATTAATAAGGATAAATGATACTCCTGCTAGCAGCTAACATTTCCTCCTGCACTTATTGTAACTCAATTGATAATATTTGTGCTTGGTAGTATTTGTGTATATTCAAGTGACCTATCAGTAGAACAAAGCTCAAGTTCCAGAAATCTATTATAATGCCATAGTAATACTATAGCAAAGCAAAGCTTCCACCGCGGTTTTTTGTTTTTTGTTTTTTTTTTCCTGGAGTAGTTTTTTCTGTGTTTGAACAGATCTGCCTGGAGATCATGGTCTGAACCAATCTCTTCCACTCCCTCCTAATCTTATGCTTAGATCAGTAACTAAACTCCAGACATGTGGTGTATTAAAAATAAATACTTTTTCTTAGTTATCTCTACCTCAAATATAAATACCTTGAAGAAAACATGAATTCAAAATATATGTTTAAATTAAGTCTATTTTTTTTGTATTTGGACACTAGCAAATGTCCTGAATTATCCTATTGTCTGTTTTCCAAAATTCACCGGTGATAGGTCAAACTCATCCCTCAACTGAATTATTTGCATAAGTAGGGCTTTGTCCCAACCCAGCCTCATATTGATGTTACTCTTGGACTCTATCCTGTGAAATTTAAGATGAGGCAAATTCCCAATGTCTTGGCGTCATATATGATTGTGGCAGCCAATACCATTATATGCACTTAACCACCGAATTGCACTGTGAAGTTAAAATGCCTGTTAATGTAGATGCTTTAAACAGGTGGTGCTCATCACAATACCAAAGGTCAAAAAATGTCAAGTGGACTAAGTAGAAACAACATCATTACGGCTTTTGGAAGGAGTTAGCTGAATCTTCTTTTTCTATATGCTACATATACAAAAATGTGTTTTTCTATATAATGGATGATTTGTTATAATTTCTAACACACCAAGCCAAATAGTTTAGCCAAATATGAATTATACCTACATATTCTGGGGAAAAAATCCTTAGCCCTTAAGAATCAAAAGAGGGTTTTGATAGGTCAGCATGAAGGTTAAGCTACAAATAGTAGATTATGTTGCTAGATGATTCCTGCCTGATGAGGCTTAGTTTTATAATAGTTTATCTATGAATTACCATGCAAGGGAAATATGTTCTCTGGAAAGGTCCTTTTCCAGACTCCATCACAGAGAAATGAATCAACAAGAAGGAAGATGCTCCAAGGGCCTCCCTGGGGAAATAATGTGAGGATCTCTTCTTTGGACAAAATGATTTTGTAAACTTATGCTGAGGAAAGAATTATAGGTGTTAGCTGGATACATACTTATTATTAATAAGCACTTGATTTTCATCAGGTATTATATATACCTAGGGGCAAACACCAATATTTGATATCATTGAGATCTGATCAGAAAGTGCCAGAAACTAGATTAAGCAGAAATAGAAGTATAATAAAAAGGCAGAAAGCACTGGTACTTAATAGACATTTCATCCCTTCTGGTGCTCCCAAGAGCTGGGAGATCATTGAGTCAGAGACATCACGGCATTCAGCAACTTCCCAGAAACTCAAAATGCATCTTTATATTAAACTTTAGAAATTCATTTTGATCTTATCATGAAAATATGCTATTACGTTCCTTAGTAGAAAAAATCTTGGTAGGTAATGTTTATTATCCCTGGTAGATATCATCTAAATCTTCATTTTAAGAGGAGGCGATGAAAACTTGGGATATAACTTATAAGTACTAATATAGCAAAAAATATTAATAGCTACCTAGAGGTCATAAGAAAACAGTTTTAAGGTGGCATTTTAAAACAATAATGTTTAGAAATTCCTAAACTCTAGTTGAATCTTTTGTTTCTGTTTGTTATTAATCTAAGGATGTCAGTTTATTCCATCTGCTTTCACCTTCACAGCCTCTCAGAATGTCACAGATGCTGAAGAAAGCTGGTAGCAGAGTCAGCCTCCCATTGTGTGCTCTTGTTACTTGGGTGGCTTTCTGTCACTTAAATGGTTTCCTGGGTCATCAGAATCACATTGACTCGTCACATGAATTTGTTGAGCCTTAGGTTCCCATGCATAAAACATGGGTAAGAATGTCTACTTCAGAACATTATGAACACACTCAATGAAAACATGTCTGTAAGCATAAACAAATAAAATCTTTTTTTAAAAAAGATTTTATTTATTTATTTGACAGAGAGTGAGAGAGCACAAGCAGGGGAAGCAGCAGGCAGAGGGAGAGGGAGAAGCAGGCTCCCTGCTGAGCAGAGAGCCCAATGCGGGGCTCGATCCTAGGACCCTGGGATCATGACCTGAGCTGAAGGCAGCCGCTTAACCGACTGAGCCACCCAGGTGCCCTTAAATAAATAAAATCTTAAAAAAAAAAAAGAAAAGCACCTGGGTGGCTCAGTCGGTTAAGTGTCTGCCTTCAGCTCAGGTCATGATCCCAGGGTCCTGGGATAGAGCCCCACATCTGGCTCCCTGCTCAGCGGGGAGCCTGCTTCTTCCTCTCCCTCTGCCCCTCACTCCCCCCGCTCAAGCTTGTTCTCTCTCTCTCACAAAAATAAATAAAATCTTTAATTAAAACAGTATGTAAAGCATGGTAGTACCTGGACAGAGGAAACAGTGGGTGACTGGTAGTTTTTGGAATTATTATGATAATTTCATTATCACTATTAAAACCACTAGCAATAACCCTGAATTCAAGAAGGTCAAAGCTTTGGTCCTGTGATAACTAAGTAATGATACTGAATTATGTCTAACCACATAGTCATTAATATTTATTTATAGTATGAAACTTAAGAAGAAGAAAATAATGGCTATCAATTCTTCTATAACTCTTTTGGTTTTATTTCTAAAATTTCTCACACACTTTATCATAGCCAATACTTCTGGGACATATAGATTTATCTCATTTCTGAGACATGTAATATGTATGCATTTTCATCTGTCAGCTCTTCATTTTTCTTCCCCTATCAGCTATTTCTCTTGCATGTATAGATGCACACTTCAATTTGGCACATAATGAAGAATTTTCAGACAAGTGTGCTAAGAGGCAAATTAACTTTCTGATGAAAAAGCTATTTTATTTATTTATTTATTTATTTTTAAAGATTTTATTTATTTATTTGACAGAGAGAGAGATAGCGAGAGCAGGAACACAAGCAGGGGGAGTGGGAGAGGGAGAAGCAGGCTTCCTGCCGAGCAGGGAGCCCAATGTGGGACTCGATCCCAGGACCCTGGGATCATGACCTGAGCTGAAGGCAGATGCTTAATGACTGAGCCACCCAGGCACCCGAAAAAGCTATTTAAAAAGCCAATTCACAAACCTATCATAGTAAAACACCACCACACACACACACACACACACACACACACACACACACACACACACCTTAGTCCACCACTATCCTGATACCTTGAGCTCCAGATAATTCAGGATTTTTCTATTTTTGGTAATGTAATTTAGAGGGATGGGACACAAGGGACATTGGCCATATATAGTTACAACATCAGCTTATTTTTTCCAATATAACCTAGTCAAACTTTTGTTTTTCATATGTAGACTTATCATATATTTGGAAATATTTTTTCCAGTAACTTATGAAAATAACACTAAAATTTACTAAAACAGATTTCAATTAGAAATATAATTGAAGAGGGCGCCTGGGTGGCTCAGTTGGTTAAGCGACGGCCTTCGGCTCAGGTCATGATCCTGGAGTCCCGGGATCGAGTCCCACATCAGGCTCCCTGCTCAGCAGGGAGTCTGCTTCTCCCTCTGACCCTCCTCCCTCTCATGCTCTCTGTCTCTCATTGTCTCTCTCACAAATAAATAAAATCTTAAAAAAAAAAAAGTTTAAAAAAAATATATATAATTGAACAAGTAAAAGAGGAGCTAAAGAGTATATCATAGAATCAATAAAATTCAAAGAAAGAAACATAAAATTATAACAACTGGCATTCCTAGTGCTTATGAAATCCTGGAGATACTATATGACAAAGAAGTGAAGGGAAATATTTTAAAAATCTAGCCTGAATTTTCAAAACTAAAATTACATGATATTTTTGTGCAATCTTGGGTCTCTAGTTTATCAAGCACTACTAGAAAATATTTTTTTCTTGCAAAGCCATTAACATCTTCTTAAGACTGAAACATTAACTTCATAAATTAACCATGCAATGAGATTTTTAAAACTTTTTCATCATCTATTTATGAATAGGAAAATGACCATGCTACTCTTAAAAAATTCTTAGCTCTTGATTTGAACTCTGCCTAACTGATGAAATCTATGGGTGAAGACTGAATGGGAAAACAGAAAAGTTAGAATAGGTGGATTTTCTGATGACCCAGGATAGTGCATGAAGTTTTTTCTCCTATCTTAATTTCTCCTGACATCATTATTACAACACTAAAGTATTATAATATTGCAGAATACTCTACTATTACTATTTGGATAGTTTAAAAGCTTTCATTTTAAGTTTAAAACTTGATTTCCTCATAAATGATAAGAAAGTATTACTCTACACAATTGGAGTCTGTATCTATGAACAGAAAGAGAAAAAGTAAATTTTGAAGCAGTTCAAGAAAACTTTACTTTTTGCTATGACAATCATCTTGCTATTTCAGGTGAGCACAATTTTCACACCAAAAAAATGTGAATAATATTTATATTTAATAATATACATCTTTCTTTTATTTGGGTGTTGAGAAAACCAGAAATAAAGCCAGAGACAGAAAGATACATGATCGTTCATTTCTCTAGTCTTTTTTTGTTTTCATCTTTTTTCTTTTTTTAAGTTTTCAGAAACCCCATCACGCCTCTTTTTCAGGTACTGATGCCTAACGACTCAGAGAGTAAGTTTTTTGTCCTTTTTTTTTTTCCTACTCTCCTTGTTGATACTGAGGTATCTAAGTACTTGGGACATGAAGAAAGCTATGTTCCTAGCAGACCCTTTGAACTATCTGAAATATCCTTACTTAACCATGCAGTATTTTTTTTTAAATTTTTTTATTGTTATGTTAATCCCCATATATTACATCATTAGTTTTAGATATAGTGTTCCATGATTCATTGTTTGTGCATAACACCCAGTGCTCCATGCAGAACGTGCCCTCCTCAATACCCATCACCAGGCTAACCCATCCTCCCAACCCCCTCCCCTCTAGAACCCTCAGTTTGTTTTTCAGAGTCCATTGTCTCTCATGGTTCTTCTCCCCCTCCGATTTCCCCCCCTTCATTCTTCCCCTCCTGCTACATTCTTCTTCTTCTTTTTTTCTTTCTTAACATATATTGCATTATTTGTTTCAGAGGTACAGATCTGAGATTCAACAGTCTTGCACAATTCACAGCGCTTACCAGAACACATACCCTCCCCAGTGTCCATCACCCAGTCACCCCATCCCTCCCACCCCACCCCCCACTCCAGCAACCCTCAGTTTGTTTCCTGAGATTAAGAATTCCTCATATCAGTGAGGTCATATGATACATGTCTTTCTCTGTTTGACTTATTTCGCTCAGCATAATACACTCCAGTTCCATCCACGTCGTTGAAAATGGCAAGATCTCATTCATTTTGATGGCTGCATAATATTCCATACCACATCTTCTTTATCCATTCATCTGCTGATGGACATCTTGGCTCTTTCCACAGTTTGGCTATTGTGGACATTGCTGCTATAAACATCGGGGTGCATGTACCCTTTCGGATCCCTACTTTTGTATCTTTGGGGTAAAAACCCGGTAGTGCAATTGCTGGATCATATGGTAGCTCTATTTTCAACTTTTTGAGGAACCTCCATACTGTTTTCCAGAGTGGCTGCACCAGCTTGCATTCCCACCAACAGTGTAGGAGGGTTCCCCTTTCTCCGCATCCCCGCCAACATCTGTCATTTCCTGACTTGTTAATTTTAGCCATTCTGACTGGTGTGAGGTGGTATCTCATTGAGGTTTTGATTTGGATTTCCCTGATGCCGAGTGATATTGAGCACTTTTTCATGTGTCTGTTGGCCATTTGGATGTCTTCTTTGGAAAAATGTCTGTTCATGTCTTCTGCCCATTTCTTGATTGGATTGTTTGTTCTTTGGGTGTTGAGTTTGATGAGTTCTTTATAGATTTTGGATACTAGCCCTTTATCTGATATGTCATTTGCAAATATCTTCTCCCATTCTGTCAGTTGTCTTTTGGTTTTGTTGACTGTTTCGTTTGCTTTGCAAAAGCTTTTTATCTTGATGAAGTCCCAATAGTTCATTTTTGCCCTTGCTTCCCTTGCCTTTGGCGATGTTTCTAGGAAGAAGTTGCTGCGGCTGAGGTCGAAGAGGTTGCTGCCTGTGTTCTCCTTTAGGATTTTGATGGACTCCTGTCTCACATTGAGGTCTTTCAACCATTTGGAGTCTATTTTTGTGTGTGGTGTAAGGAAATGGTCCAGTTTCATTCTTCTGCATGTGGCTGTCCAATTTTCCCAACACCATTTGTTGAAGAGACTGTCTTTTTTCCATTGGACATTCTTTCCTGCTTTGTCAAAGATTAGTTGACCATATAGTTGAGGGTCCATTTCTGGGCTCTCTATTCTGTTCCATTGATCTATGTGTCTGTTTTTGTGCCAGTACCATACTGTCTTGATGATGACAGCTTTGTAGTAGAGCTGGAAGTCTGGAATTGTGATGCCGCCAGCTTTGCTTTTCTTTTTCAACATTCCTCTGGCTATGCGGGGTCTTTTCTGGTTCCATACAAATTTTAGGATTATTTGTTCCATTTCTTTGAAGAAAGTGGATGGTATTTTGATGGGGATTGCATTGAATGTGTAGATTGCTCTAGGTAGCATTGACATCTTCACAATATTTGTTCTTCCAATCCATGAGCATGGAACGTGTTTCCATTTCTTTGTGTCTTCCTCAATTTCTTTCATGAGTATTTTATAGTTTTCTGAGTACAGATCCTTTGCCTCTTTGGTTAGATTTATTCCTAGGTATCTTATGGTTTTGGGTGCAATTGTAAATGGGATCGACTCCTTAATTTCTCTTTCTTCTGACTTGTTGTTGGTGTATAGGAATGCCACTGACTTCTGTGCATTGATTTTATATCCTGCCACTTGACTGAATTCCTGTATGAGTTCTAGCAGTTTTGGGGTGGAGTCTTTTGGGTTTTCCACATAAAGTATCATATCATCTGCAAAGAGTGAGAGTTTGACTTCTTCTTTGCCAATTTGGATGCCTTTGATTTCTTTTTGTTGTCTGATTGCTGTGGCTAGGACTTCCAATACTATGTTGAATAGCAGTGGTGATAGTGGACATCCCTGCCGCGTTCCTGACCTTAGGGGGAAAGCTCTCAGTTTTTCCCCATTGAGAATGATATTCGCTGTAGGTTTTTCATAGATGGCTTTTATGATATTGAGGTATGTACCCTCTATCCCTATACTCTGAAGAGTTTTGATCAAGAAAGGATGCTGTACTTTGTCAAATGCTTTTTCTGCATCTATTGAGAGGATCATATGATTCTTGTTCTTTCTTTTGTTAATGTATTGTATCACGTTGATTGATTTGCGGATGTTGAACCAACCTTGCAGCCCAGGGATAAATCCCACTTGGTCGTGGTGAATAATCCTTTTAATGTACTGTTGGATCCTATTGGCTAGTATTTTGGCGAGAATTTTTGCATCCATGTTCATCAGGGATATTGGTCTGTAATTCTCCTTTTGGATGGGGTCTTTGGTTTTGGGATCAAGGTAATGCTGGCCTCATAAAATGAGTTTGGAAGTTTTCCTTCCATTTCTATTTTTTGGAACAGTTTCAGAAGGATAGGTATTAATTCTTCTTTAAATGTTTGGTAGAATTCCCCTGGGAAGCCATCTGGCCCTGGGCTTTTGTGTTTTGGGAGATTTTTGATGACTGTTTCAATTTCCTTAGTGGTTATAGGTCTGTTCAGGTGTTCTATTTCTTCCTGGTTCAGTTTTGGTAGTTGATACATCTCTAGGAATGCATCCATTACTTCCAGGTTATCTAATTTGCTGGCATAGAGTTGCTCATAATATGTTCTTATAATTGTTTGTATTTCTTTGGTGTTGGTTGTGATCTCTCCTCTTTCATTCATGATTTTGTTGATTTGGGTCATTTCTCTTTTCTTTTTGATAAGTCTGGCCAGGGGCTTATCAATCTTGTTAATTCTTTCAAAGAACCAGCTCCTAGTTTCGTTGATCTGTTCTACTGTTCTTTTGGTTTCTATTTCATTGATTTCTGCTCTGATCTTTATTATTTCTCTTCTCCTGCTGGGTTTAGGCTTTATTTGCTGTTCTTTCTCCAGCTCCTTTAGCTGTAGGGTTAGGTTGTGTACTTGAGACCTTTCTTGTTTCTTGAGAAAGGCTTGTATTGCTATATACTTTCCTCTTAGGACTGCCTTTGCTGTATCCCAAAGATTTTGAATAGTTGTGTTTTCATTTTCATTGGTTTCCATGAATTTTTTTAATTCTTCTTTAATTTCCTGGTTGACCCATTCATTCTTCAGTAGGATGCTCTTTAGCCTCCATGTATGTGAGTTCTTTCCGACTTTCCTCTTGTGATTGAGTTCTAGTTTCAAAGCATTGTGGTCTGAAAATAGGCAGGGAATGATCCCAATCTTCTGGTACCGGTTGAGACCTGATTTATGACCTAGGAAGTGATCGATTCTGGAGAATGTTCCATGGGCACTTGAGAAGAATGTGTATTCCGTTGCTTTGGGATGGAATGTTCTGAATATGTCTGTGAAGTCCATTTGGTCCAGTGTGTCATTTAAAGTCTTTATTTCCTTGTTGATCTTTTGCTTAGACCATCTGTCCATTTCAGTGAGGGGGGTGTTAAAGTCCCCCACTATTATTGTATTGTTGTCGATGTGTTTCTTTGCTTTTGTTATTAATTGCCTTATATAATTGGCTGCTCCCATGTTAGGGGCATAGATATTTACAATTGTTAGATCTTCTTGTTGGATAGACCCTTTAAGTAGGATATAGTGTCCTTCCTCATCTCTTATTACAGTCTTTGGTTTAAAATCTAATTTGTCTGATATAAGGATTGCCACCCCAGCTTTCTTTTGGTGTCTATTAGCATGGTAAATGGTTTTCCACCCCCTCACTTTCAATCTCGGGGTGTCTTTGGGTCTAAAATGAGTCTCTTGCAGACAGCATATCGATGGGTCTTGTTTTTTAATCCAATCTGATAGCCTGTGTCTTTTGATTGGGGCATTTAGCCCATTTACATTCAGGGTAACTATTGAAAGATAGGAATTCAGTGCCATTGTATTGCCTGTAAAGTGACTGTTACTGTATATTGTTTGTGTTCCTTTCTGGTCTATGTTGCTTTTAGGCTCTCTCTTTGCTTAGAGGACCCCTTTCAATATTTGTTGTAGGGCTGGTTTCGTGTTTGCAAATTCCTTTAGTTTTTGTTTGTCCTGGAAGCTTTTTATCTCTCCTTCTATTTTCAATGACAGCCTAGCTGGATATAGTATTCTTGGCTGCATATTTTTCTCATTTAGTGCTCTGAATATGTCCTGCCAGTCCTTTCTGGCCTGCCAGGTCTCTGTGAATAAGTCTGTTGCCAATCTAATGTTTCTACCATTGTAGGTTACATATCTCTTCTCCCGAGCTGCTTTCAGGATTTTCTCTTTGTCTCTGAGACTCGTAAGTTTTCCTATTAGATGTCGGGGTGTTGACCTATTTTTATTGATTTTGAGAGGGGTTCTCTGTGCTTCCTGGATTTTGATGCCTGTTTCCTTCCCCAAATTAGGGAAGTTCTCTGCTATAATTTGCTCCATTATACCTTCTGCCCCCCTCTCTCTTTCTTCTTCTTCTGGGATCCCAATTATTCTAATGTTGTTTCGTCTTATGGTATCGTTTATCTCTCGAATTCTGCCCTCGTGATCCAGTAGTTGTTTATCTCTCTTTTTCTCAGCTTCTTTATTTTCCATCATTTGGTCTTCTATCTCACTGATTCTTTCTTCTGCCTCATTTATCCTAGCAGTTAGCGCCCCCATATTTGATTGCACCTCATTGATAGCCTTTTTGATTTCTACTTGGTTAGATTTTAGTTCTTTTACTTCTCCAGAAAGGGTTTCTCTAATAACTTCCATGTTTTTTTCAAGCCCAGCTAGTATCTTTAAAGTGATCATTCTGAACTCTAGATCTGACATCGTACTAATGTCCGTATTGAGTAGGTCCCTGGCAGTCGGTACTACCTCTTGTTCTTTTTGTTGAGGTGATTTTTTCCGTCTTGTCATTTTGTGCAGAGGAGAATAGATTAATGAGAGAACAAAATGCTAGCAGGGTAACAACGTCCCCAGAAAATATACTCTAAACAAATCAGAAAAGACCTGAAGCAGTGGGAAAAGAAAGGGAAAGAGAGAAAAAAGAAAAGGAAAGAAAAAAAGAAAAAAGAAAAAGATAAAGATAAAAACAAACAAAAGCAGAACAAAACAAAACAAAACAAAAACAGAATGTGATCAAATATGATCAGGCTGGATTATAGATCAGTGCCACACACTAGATTTTGGGTGTATTTTGGTCTGTTAAAAGAAAGTCCCTCCCAAAATTTTAAAGAAAGAAAAACTTATATATGTACAAAAATAAGGGTTGATATGATGAAGGGATGGAATATGACTGTAAAGATGGAAATTATAAAAAATTTTAAAAAAGGATTTGATAAGTTGTTTGAAAAAAGAAAGAAGAGGATTAAAAAAAAAAAGAAAGAAAGAAAAAAGGGAGAGAATGTGATCAGGCAGGGGAGTAGAAAAAAACCATACACTAGAGTTTTAGAATATATTTTGATCTGTTAGAAGAAACTATCTCAAGATTTTAAAGAGAGAACAACTTATATATATATGCCAAAAATACGGGTAACTACTATAAAGGGATAGAATATGACTTTAAAAATGAAAAATAAAAATGTTTTTTTTTAAAAAAGGGATTGATAAGATGTTGGTTGTAAAAGGGAAAAAGAAAAATTCAAAAAAAAAAAAAAAGACAGTTAAAAAAAATTAACTTTGAAAGACTAAAGAATCATGGCAAAAAAGCCATGGATTCTCTGTGCAGTATTCCCCTAGCGCTGGAGTTCTGCCGTTCTCACTGATCGGTAAACCTGGTCTTGGCTGGCTGTTCTCGCTGATCTTCTGGGGGAGGGGCCTGTTGCCGTGGTTCCCAAATGTCTCTGCCGGAGGCGGAATTGCCCCGCCCTTGCCGGTCCGGGCTAAGTCATCTGCTCGGGTTTGCTCTCCGGAGCTTTTGTTCCCTGCAAGCTTTCCATACAGCTTTGGAGGCGGAGAGTGAAAATGGCGGCCTCCCAGTCTCTGCCCCGGAGGAGCCGAGAACTCGGGGTCCCACTCCTCAGTGCGCCCCCAGAGAAAAGCCATCAGTCACTCCCGTCTCCCCGGTCTCCGGCCGCACTCCGCGCTCACCCGGCCTGTGACCGCGCCTTTCTATCTAGCACCCGACCCCGGGTGGAGTCTCCAAACCCAGCAGATCCCCGCGGTGCGCTCCCACGCCGCTCCTCCCAGGGGAAGAAGGTGAGTCTCCCCGGATCTGCCGCTTGTTGGGTCCCTGCTGGAGGGGCAGTGGCCTGACTGTGCCGCGGATCACGGTCTATGACAACCCCGAGCTGAGAGCCCGCGCCTGGGCTCCGTCTCTGCAGCCGGCTTCCCCGCTCCGATACCGGGGAGCTCTGCCGCACTCAGGCACCCCTGGTCTTTCTGTGACCCCGAGGGTCCTGAGACCACACTGTCCCGCGAGGGTTCCACCCCCCACTTCGCCACCAGAGTGACGTCCCTCAGCGGAGCAGACTCTAAAAGTTCCGATTTTGTGCTCCGCGGCTCTATCACTTGCCAGAAGCGGCCGACGGAGGCCCCTCCCCCGCCGTCTATCCTCCCGAATATCGCCTCGGATTCACTTCTCCGCACGTCCTACCTTCCAGAAAGTGGTCGCTTTTCTGTTCAGAGAGTTGTTGCTATTCTTTTCTTCGATCTCCTGTTGAGTTTGTAGGTGTTCAGAATGGTTTGATCCCTATCCAGCTGAATTCCTGAGAGGAGACGAAATCCAGGTCTCCTACTCCTCCGCCATCTTGCTCCGCCCTCTTAACCATGCAGTATTTAAAAATGTCATATAATATATAAATAAATAAAAGACAAAATACAAAGCTTTAAAGCATTAAGTTAGTGGAATGCTAAAAAAATTCCTCTGGACTTATCTTAGATTTCAGGCATGTGCAGGTGGTATCATTTCTCAGGGTAGACAGAGCACATTTATACAAAGCATAATATGCGTTTATATTATATCAGCTATCTATTTATACAATTCTAACTTTTGATTTTTTTAAAAAGTGTCCCCATGGCCAACTACCATCCTAGCACCAGGCATAGCGACCTTCCCTGACCCAAGTTGCTGACAGTGTGACTATCTAGGCTGATGCTCTAGATTTTTGTTTGGACAAAAGACAGACATGAGACAAGGTGGTGAAGTGAGGGACTCATGTTCAGAAATGAGAAACTGGGAAGGAAGGAGCTGGTAGAAGGACAGAAAGGAATGGATGTCCAGGAAGATAAATATGAAGAGATCCTCTGAGTGAAATGCACACCTGGAAAGGAGTTAGGGTGGAGGTGCTCCTCCCGGGACCTCTCTTCTCCTCCTATGCCCCTCTTCACTCTTACCTAATATATTAAGGGGACTGCTAATCTGGTAATATAGGATTTTCTCTTTATATGGCTGTTAGGAAATCTGAAACAAAATCATAGCCTACTTGTAGTAAATAGGTAGCAATGTTTTGAACTTAAAATACCATCACCCTCCTCTTCTTTCCTTACTCAAATTTCCCTGTTAACCGAATTTCTTCATCTAATTTGAATTCTGTTGTATAATTCTGATAAGCTGCCTCAAGTCTTTTGAAAGAGGCAGCAGATAAACAGATGAATGAGACAGAGATGATAAAGAGAAGGTTGATGAATATTTATGCTCTCAGACAACTTGTGTAGGACACAAACTGTGTATAATAAAGACTGAAGAATAGTCAAGATGAGAAAGACAGGGAGAACCTGGGATCCTACGGTGAAAGAAAGACATTGTTTTTCCCACCCCCTCTCTCCTCCTCCTCTCTTGTGCCATCACCATATCCAACAGTGAATGGCAGACAACTTGGAGGAGGTTGGGGGCAGGGAGGCGAGGGGCAAAGGGAGAGGAAATACTGATAGGGGCTAGGAGAAAAATATTTAATAGTAGCAGCAAAAGTAGGACGAGGCCCACTCAGATGGAAGTCAAAAACTGTGCTTCTGTGTGTGTTATGCAAATTTCCCTTGATTATTTATATAGATATATATAGATATATAGTAACATATTATATACTGATTATATAGTATGTATCATACACACAGGCACACAATCAGCTGAGAAAGCACAAGAGGTTTATGATGTTGGGAAGGGGGAAACGCACCCAGAAAATTGCTTTCTGGCCATCTTTCAAACCTAATCCTGATTAGCTGGCGTATATGTTATAAATAATTTCTATGTCTCCCCAAAGCATTTGAGTCTTAGATTAATTCCGTGCCTTGTGGCTACAAATTAGACATATCCCATAATACTCTTTTCTAGCCTCAAGCTCAGATTCTTGTTTGGGTGGCTAATAGAACATTATAAAGGAAAATTAAACCTTTATGACACAATATGTCCAAAAAAGGACTATTGGTAGTAAATATTATATCTTTTAGCATTTCTCTGGGATTTGGTACACTACAGACATCCACCAGATTTCCCTAGGAAATAATTTAGGAATGCAATTCTTAGAAATATGGCCTGAATTTAAAACTATATCCAGTCCCAGTAAAAATTATCATCAAATATCATGATTTAAATTATTAAAATTCAATAATGATTTGTCTTAGGAGCAAATAGTCTATAACTTTATAAATCAAGATTGAGATCATTGATCTCAGAGGTGATTTCACATGAATGAATTTGATACACCATGTCAAAGAAAAGGGTAGGAGAGGCCAGGCTACACAATATCAATTTTCATTACTCACTTATTATAACATCTTTCCAGACTTGTCTCTAGTACTTTCAGATCTAATTTCATGATGTCATTGAATGAAATTACTAGATTGATAACTCAGTAAGAATATTCTGAAAGTTTCTAATTTTGTTTTGAAAATTATAAGAACACAAAAGAAGCAGAAGACATGATGTCTGTCCCTTTTATCCTTAGTGACAATTATGTTTGGATGCATAAATCAATCAATAGATGTTGTAAGCAAAACAACTGAAGTTAAATAACACTTATTTAATCAGGTTCTCTCTGCCAATCATTCTGTAGTTAAATATTAAATGCACACAGATATATATTACTACTAGAATGTCTTCAAATAAAAGGAAAGTAAGTCTGAGGGTGATTTCCATAGGATCACAAAGATGGCAGGAGGGACAATTTCAAGTCCAGTGTCCTTTTTACTAAATTTACATTGCCTTCAGGAGCAGAAGAAAGGATTCATTTATAAGCAGACTTAATGTTAAGAAATTAAATCTGTTCTATTTTGAGTACAGTTTCTTTAAGTCCAAAAAACATCTATCATGAATTAGTATAGAATTATGTAAAATAATTTGCTTCTTCTCTTGTCTAGGATAGATGGCAATGTTGACAAACAGACGTTAACTAAGACATAAATGCCAGATCCTTTTCTGCAAACCTGACTCAACAATCATGGGTAGAAGTGGAACTGGGTACAAGGAAAGCCTAGAGTTACAGTGACAAAACTTTCTGACATGATCATTTGCTGAAAGCCAGCACTGTTCCTGTCAATTTTCCTATCCTAAAAATTCTCTCTGCGCAGACTTTTAATGGAATTTAACTTGATGTAGTATGTATATATATATATATATATATATATATATATATATATATAATTTGTAGTACAAACCCAAATAATTTAAAAACTGCTTATATAAATTATTTCATAAAACAAATGTTAGAATAAAAATAAATTTTAAAAATTAAATATAACATGAAAAGAACCACACTCAACATATAAGGAGTTAAATGCATTCTTTGGGGTAGTACAAATTAATTCAGGAAGGATAATTAATGTTGTCTGAATGAAGCTGAGGTATCACTTAGCAAAAGCAGGATTTTAAAGGGCAGTAACAGAGCTGAAGCTTTCCCCAGCCTGACAGCTCTTTTCCATTGAAACCAAATTGCTTTTGCAATTTGCCTCTATTCCCTGAGTCTGTCAGTCAAAGCAAATATTAAAAATGTGCTGGTTTGCTTTAGATGTAAAAAGAGAAAAGCCAAGGGACAGCCTAGATCCTATTCCATTCATCACTGATCAGAAGTGGGGTCTTTCCACATATAAGAAGAATTTGGGGGTAATCATAGTAAAATTTATCTTTTTCACATATTGCATAAAGTTATCCCTTTTCTTAGAATCAGGATCCAAAATGTTCTTACTCCGGGGAACTGAACTAAATAAAATGATTTGTTTTCATCCAGGCATCTTTCATCACGGACACTACTCATCTGTGAAAGCATAAAGCATTATACCCTATTGCATACTTATGTCCTGAGACACTTGGGGGTTAAAATTTTCTAAAAGTCATTATTAGATACACTTCAAATAAGAGAATTACAATCCAGGGGACCATAAAGCAGGAAATATAATTGTTTCATTTCCTCCCAATGTGACTCTTACAAAATTGAAGCATCTTGAGTCTCAAGTGAGTGGAGTTGAGACAGGAAGCTCGTGTCTTCAACAGTATCTTTTGTTAAGCATTTCCAAAATGTTTATGTGCTACAGCCCATTCTCTTTGTGGGCTTCTATATTAGCAATGGGCATATGAGTGAGTAACCACATTGCTCCACAAATAACCTGGAATAGTTCTTGACACCTTTTGGCATAAACTAAAGGGGTACAAATTTCAATAATTTAAGATGAAATGAAAGAAAACAAATCTTTACTTCCTTCTTTCATAGCATTTGCGATTTGTATCTAAGTTCTTGTTTAATAGCAACCCCTGCCATTCTCCTTTGAAAATCTGATTTTTATTTCTTCTCTTCATACCCAAGTTTTAGCAAAGTGTGAAATCTAGATGGTACAAAAATGCCTTTGACAAATGACAAATGAGTACCACCCACTTTCATCTTGTCATAGTCAATTCTCCCTGCGTTTTATCTTATTTTTAACAATTGTCTAAGCATTGTGGCATCACATAACAATGGTAAAAAACACTGACTGAGGAACTGAGTCAGATATGATGGTGGGACTTTCCATTTTCTATCTCATATAGTCTACCCAGCAATCCCAGGAAAACATTACTGCCATTGCCTCATTTAGTAGATGAAGAAACCAAAGGCCTGTGAAGCTAAAGGACTTCTCCAGCTCATGCAACAGGGTGTATCAGAGCCAATATGCAAACCTAGGCAGAAATGTTCTGAATTTCACTCTTGAATAGTGAGCAGCCTTTCTACCATCAAAATAAAATCCATATTTGATGTCAGGACCAATTTTACTACCAACCATCAATGGCATCCAGAGTTGGCAAACTGGATAGTCTTTCTTAGAAAATCTGCACACACATTAATTATTTAATTATAAAATAAAACAAGTTTGTTTAAAATGTTATACATCCTCACAGATTATGAACTTTAAGATTTTGGCATCTGGGGGTGCCTGAGTGGCGCAGTTGGTTGGGTGTCCGACTCTTAGTTTCAGCTCAGGTCATGGTCTCAGGGTCGTGAGATTGAGCCCCACATTGGCTCCATGTCCAGCGTGGAGTCTGCTTGGGACTCTCTCTCTCTCCCTCTGCCCCTGCCCCCTCCCCGTAAAAATAAATAAATAAATCTTTAAAAAATTTATTTTTGGCATCTGACATCTGGAAGACATAGCCCAGAACTTACAAGCTGCTGCAAGTAGAAATTTTAGCTATTTCATTCTGACCTGCATCTGAAATATTATTTTTATTATATTTTATATATGAGACCATGTATTATACACAAGAGCAAAAGCACAGAATTATAAATTTCATTTTAGCTAAAGTATATAGCTATTTTCATGAAATGGTATTTTGTTTCCAGTTCAGATATGTTCAAAGGATGAATATGAAACAGGAACCGGAGAGAAATTCTATTTAATCAGATAGTATAGATTCTAGCTGGTGAGCAATGTCAGATTGATTTCCATACCACGTAACAAATCTAAATTAACATAGCTAACCACATCTAAGCACCCTCTCTTGATCCCCAAACCACAATGCTCCCTTGCAAATGGTGGGCACATTGTCTAAACTATGGGGGTTGTGATGAAGGCTTAAAGGAGTCCTCACTGTCTCCACACGTCAGCTGGGGTGACAGTGAGCACGGGAGGGTGTGGTGCTGCAGTGGCCAGCCCTTCCTTCTGCGGTGTCCTACTCCCAGGACACGGACCCAAATCTGGACATCATGGGAATCACTTCTCCTTGAGGGAAGTGGAAATAATAGTAATTGCTGGATTTATCCAAGGTGCTGTTTATGAAGCTGCCATCTTCCCCTCTTCCAGGTCGGAAGATTGCTCATGCTCTCGAAATCATTTTTTTTTTTAAAGTTATCCAACATAGCATTTTCAGTTTTTCACTAATAGTTTTTCAGTGTTACAGGGACCATGTCAACAGGCCACATAACTCCAGGGAGCATCATTCACAGGGAATGCCAGGCAAAGGGCTGCCTTGAGGTGTAAGCAGTGTTGACTCTGATTTCTTTTTACCATATGATTTCACTTACATGTGGAATCTGGAAAGCAAATGAACAACTGAACAAACAAACAAAAAAACAGAAACAGAGCCATAAATACAGAGAACAAACTTGTGGGTGCTGGAGGGGAGGAGGGAGGTAGTTGAAATGGGTGAAGGGGAGTGGGAGGTGTAGGTTTCCAGTTATGGAATGAATAAGTCATGGGTTAAGAATACGGCACAGGGGATATAGTTAATGGTGTCGTAACAGTGTTGTACGGTGGTGGCAGATGGTAGTTACACTTGGGGTGAGCAGAGGTAATGAATGTACAGACTTGTCAAGTCACTATGTTGTACATCTGAAACGAATGTAACATTGTATATCAACTTACTTCAGTTTAAATATATATAAAATTTAAATCATTCAGTTCTTAAACCATCACATTCTTCAGGTCTAGTGATATTCTAGTTTTTGCTAAACATTATAAATCCATTTATAGCATATAACTTCTATTATGGTTTTGAGGAAAGGGATACTCAACCTGGAAGAAATTCTTCCAAGTACAATGATTGACTTTTTAGCAGACTTGATGTCTGATTGCCATAAATGGACATGATTTAACATAAGGTAAAGCCTTAAATACTCTTTTATAAGCTTAGCACAAAAACATTGATCTAAGTGAGAGATCTTATCGTGTACTTTCTTGGTTATGAGTGTTTGGGGTGTTTTTGAATGGGGTAAAAGCTAATTTATATGAACTACTGAGAAAATTAACTAATTTCCTGTAAATTTGTCAAATAGCTTCCAACTTATCAGCCATCATCTATTGTGCACCTTGCATGTGCCCGCCACTCGGTCAGCCTTGAACTTGACTCAATTAATCTTAAAGAAAACATAAAGATTAGGGAAAACTTGTTCTCCATTTGAATAAATGCTTCATAAGAATCTACAGTGGATTCTTGGAATACACATTTTAATACCAAAGGGACATCCAAAGGAACATGAAACCTATTTTAAGAAGCATAACTTGGCTGGATGGGCAAGAGATAAAGTGCCTAAATGTACGGCTACATACAGACAGAAGAAAAACAGCACTATATTATTGCTCCATCAATCTAAACAGAATATGCTGGGCTTTATTTTCATGTTGATTTTGGCATGAACCACAATACACTTGAATCATTTTGAAAGATGATTATAGCTGTTGGCAACAGGCCAAATAAAAGCTAAGGATAAAAAAGCAGTAGCCACGGGCGCCTGGGTGGCTCAGTTGGTTAGGTGACTGCCTTCGGCTCAGGTCATGATCCTGGAGACCCTGGATCGAGTCCCGCATCGGGCTCCCTGCTCGGCGGGGAGTCTGCTTCTCCCTCTGACCCTCCCCCCTCTCATGTACTCATTCTCTCTCTCTCAAATAAATAAATAAAATCTTTAAAAAAATAAAATAAAATAAAAAAGCAGTAGCCACAACGGTTTACTTCTGCCTATAGAAGTTTTGCTAATCAGAGAGCCATGGGTAATTCCCACTGGAAAACACACTCTTAGCAAGTGACAAAAGCTGGAGAAATCTAGGAGAAGCAAGAGGACCCATGAAGTGGTAACACAACTTCACACAGTGAAGTCTGAAATGGAGATAAATCCTGCTGGGCAGTTCCTTCTTCAGCCTCGGGGACACCTGCTATATGCAATCCACACAGCCTTTGATGGCTGCCTCGAGAAGTCAAATGCTTTTAAGAATGCTTTCCAAGAGAGTCGATGAGCACGGCTTCAAGAGTTGGCTTCTCCCCAAGCCGAGACTTTGCTCTCTTAGCTGCACTGGTTGCTATTCAGACTTTTAGACTTTCCTTAGTGATTCAGAGGCCAAAATGACAGTACTAAGAATAAATATACATTCTCATACACAGCCATGACTGACAACATCCCACTCCAAATCTATCATTGTATTGTACTTATAACACCTAAGGAAAAACTACCCATCCGCTCCAGAACACCTCCCTGACAGACCCTCTCTCCAGTGGGCTGCCTGGAATGGACAGTGGCATAAGTGCCCTGTCAAAATCATCACCAATCTGAGAAACACTGTTAGTCCCCAGGGAAATGTTCAATTGTCTTCCAAAGTATAAGGAAAATAAGAACACTTAGAGTAAGTTTAATTAAAGCTAGAGTTATTCTCTATAATGAACCATCTTTTAATTTGAAATTACGTCATGCCATTTTTTTGTGTTTAAAAAGTTCTTCATTTAAAAAATAATGGTAGAAAACTAGTTCTTTAAAATTGTTTTGCATTTTAAGTCTTTATTTGGCCAAATTATGATGCCTTAATTGATCATTTTTGCCAATTCTGATCTTACTTTTGTGGTGGATTGAACCATTAAATTAAAAAGCCCAGGACCTATTTCAAATGATAGGCCTAGTGACAAAAATTTGGCCTTCCAAACTTTCCAAATTAAGTATAGGAAACAAAGTGCAAGGAAGAAGAATGGACCTTTGTGAACTGGAGTTGTATATACTTATACAAGAAAATTGGGGAAAGGAAGCATTGTGTGAATTGAAACAATCAGATGGCATTTTATTTATAAAGATAGGTAAAATGACAAAGATACTGAGTGTTGGAGTGGGTGGGTGTGAGGAACAGGCATTACTATACCCCACTGAGAGCAATGGGTGTTGATACAAATATTCTCGACTCCCATTGTTAATGGCTATCAAGAGACCTGTCAGTGCACATTATTTCCACACCAAATTTCTACAGGTAGGAATTTACTTCAAAAGATAGTTATGGATATATCCAATGACTGAGCTTCCAGGGGACTCTCCTTGGAAGTGTTCATATTATTAAACAGACCAGAAAATACCCAGTGTACAGAAATAGGGAACTGGTTTTAAAAAACCATGTAGTCTCTAAAGCAGAATATTACATAGCATAAACATGGTGTTAAAATATGTGATAATTTTGAAAGACTTTACTATATATTGCTAAGTGGGAATAAAACAGATCCAAAACCCTGTGTGTAGTATGATTTAGAGAGAGAGAGACACACAGAAACAGAGACATAGAGAAACCTGAAAATGTATTTAACAAAATAACAGCTAGGTGGTAAGATTAAAACATTTTCTTCCCCTACTTTTTTTTTTTTTTGATGAGTGTTATGAGTTCAATTGAGTCCCCCTAAAAGATATATTGATGCCTTAAACCCAAGCACCTCAAATTGTGACCTTACTTGGAAACAGGGTTATAACACGTGTCATTATTTAGGATGACTTCATACTGGAGTAGAGTGGGCTCTCAGCCCAATATGGCTGGTGCCCTTATAAGAAGCCATTGTGAAGACAGAGACAAAAAGAAAAAAATCACCTTGTGACAACAGAGGCAGAGACTGAAGTGAAGCAACTGTAAGCCAAGGAACATCGAGATCAATAACTACCACCAGAAGCTAGAAGAGGCAAGGAAGGATTCCACCCAGAGACTCAGAGGGAGCAAGGCTTTGTGGACACCTTAATTTTGGACTCCCACCCTCCAGCACTGTGAAAGAATAAGTTTCTATTGTTCTAAGTCCCCAGTTTATCTAGTTTGCTATGGATGCCCTGGGGAACTAATACAGTGGTAATACATTCAGCAAAGCACAAAAACATGAATTCACAGCTCACTGAATTCATGAAAGCAGGTCCCTATATGACTACACCAGGAGCTGCCCTTAGGACTCTTCCCAATCCTCATCCCTATCCCCCTTCCCAAAGGTAACTACTATTATGATTTCTAACCCTCTAGTTTGGTTTTGCTGTTAAAATGCATTTACAAATGGAACCAGATAGTAGGCATTCCTGTATGGCTTCTTTCACCCAACATTATGGTTCTAAAATTAAACCATGCATATAACATAATCTACACATCCATTTATCCCTGATGGATACTTAGGGTTGTTTGTAGTTTAGCACCATTATAAATAACACTGCTGTGAACCTAGCTGTGCATGTCTTTTTGTGCATTTGTGCACCCATTTCTGTTGGTTATTTAACTGGAGTGGAACTGCTGAGTCACAGGGTAAACACATTCACGACCTTGTAGATAATTATCAACTTTCTAAAATATTTGTATCAATTTACACACCTACCAGCAGTGAGTGAAAATTCTTATACTTGGTAGTCATAGTCTTTTTGAATTCTTATCATTCTTGAGGGGGAGTAATAATATCTTACTGCATTTTCTTTTTTTTTTTTTTTTTTAAGATTTTATTTATTTATTTGACAGAGAGAAAGAGAGAGAGAGAGCACAAGCAGGGGGAGTGGCAGGCAGAGGGAGAAGCAGACTCCTCAATTAGCAAGGACCCCAATGTTGGGCTCAATCCCAGGACCCTGGGATCATGACCTGAGCTGAAGGCAGACGTTTAACTGGCTGAGCCACCCAGGTCCCACATATCTTACTGTATTTTCATTTGCACGTCCCTGAGCACTAATCGGTACTTTCTCATGTGTTCATTAGCCATTTAGGTACCTACACTGTGAGTGCCTAGTGATAAAAATACACTGGAAAAGAATGTGACAGAATAAGTAATTTGACAACAATAAGTATTAGGTATAATAGTTATTAAAAATACTATTATTGGTAACACATTTTAGTAGTATTTACCGAAATTAGTATCATTATGTTTAACAAAAATAGACATTTAGAAAAAGGAGCAACACTCACACTACCTCATTCTTTTAAGAGTTAGTTTTATGAGATGTATTGTGTCAAGATATATAAAGCCTTATTGAAAAAAAAAACAGGATGTTTATTGCCTAATATAATAACAATTTCAGAGTAGCATAGTTCCAGGGTTGATTAATTCAGTGAACGTCACTGAGACCATCTCTTCAGTGTTCAGTTCCACAGTGAAATACCTAGACAGGTACTCTATGGGTACAGACACTAAGAAGGTCCCCTTCAAATTTATGGGGAAAAGTTTATCTATTAACAATGATTATTTTGTCATAATAATCATGACTAATAAGCTCATTGATTTGTTATCTGATGATATGCTTTGTATTTTGGGGAAACGAGTCCAATGTCCTGAACCAAATTTCATACATATGATATATTAGATGTAGGGGCAAAAACTCTAAGGAATAAGCATCTGGAATTAATGCCCAATTAAATAAAAATTCCAAGTTTAAATTCCAGATGTAAGTTTTCCTTATACCCAAGTGGGTTGTTACACAAATCTGTAATCCAAAGAAAATGCTTAAAATGTTATTTAACACCTTAATGTAGAACATTGATCAATGCTAGTCATACAGGGATAATCTTATTTCAAACTAGAAGTATTCTTTGAAATGAGAGTTCAATTCAGTATGAAAAAAATTCCAAGATGACAGAATGAAAAGACTCATTAAAATATTTTTGGTGAAAGTTATATGGAAATATCTAGAAAGACACTTATTTTTTTTTTACTAACATTTAACATCTCTTAATATGATCGAAAATAAGTATTTTCTTGTAATGATTTTTGTGATAGAACTGCATTCTTTAAAGCTCCCCCTGGGCTCATGGATGCTAAGTAACTATCACTTACACCCAGATTCTAAACCCATATTTGACAGCTTCTGCAGACATCCCCAAACAAAGGAACAAAAAATGAAGGCATAAAGAACGTGCATGCGCTCGCACACACACACACACACACACGCACACACACACACACACACACACACACACACCCTCAGTCCTGACTTCATCTCTTGCTTTCCTTAAATCTATATACTCTTCTCTTTTTGGATATTTTACTCGATTCCCATCTCACTAGGATCATCTTTCCTCTTCCTTGTGATTCTTGGATCTTATTTGGGCTTCAGGATCTCCCCCATTCCCTACTCGGAGAGAGAAGGAAGCATGGAGCCTCTAATGGAAAACAGCACTTGAGAACCAGTACTCTAGAAGGAACTTCCCACGACTTTCTCTCCTGCCTTACATGGTTTTCTTTCTCCCAGAAATAGGAAGGAAATTCAAAAAAAGTTGCTCCCCCATTCACTCTGGTCCTGGTAGTTACTAATGAGCATATGCTCAGTTAACTGCACATTGAGACTGATGGTCAGTTAACATTTCAACTGTGGCCCAAAAATGATCCACTCTAAACTGACCAGAATCTGCTTCACCTTCTATCTATAACTATGATTAAGTGCCATGTAGTTTTTAAAAATGCCTTCTTAAAGACAGGAGAATCATCAGGGAAGGGGCCCCTGGGTGGCTCAGTCAGTTAAGCGTCTGCCTCGGTTTCAGCTCAGGTCATGATCTCAGGGTCATGAGATCGAGCCCCATGTCAGGCTCTGCGCTCAGCAAGGAGTCTGCTGAGGTTTCTTTCTCCCTCTCTCTCTCTGCCCCTCCCTGCATTCACTCATGCTCTCTTTCTCTCTCTAAAATAAATAAATACATCTTTTTAAAAAAGGAACCATTAGGGAAATTCAAATCAAAACCATAGTAAGCTATCAGCTCACACTTGTCACAATGGCTATTATCACAAAAGACAAGAAATAACAAGTGTTGGCGAGGATGTGGAGAAAAGGAAATCCTTGTGTACTACTGGTAGGAATGTAAATTGGTGCAGCCACTATGGAAAACAATATGGAGGTTCCTCAAAAAATTAAAAATAGAACTATGCTATGATCAGTCATTCCATTTCTGGCTATTTACCTGAAGAAAATAAAAACATTAATTTGTAAAGATATGTGCATCCCTATGGTTACTGCAGCATTGTTTAGAATAATCAAGATACAGAAACAACCTAAGTGTCCATCAATAGGTGAATGGATAAAAAATTTTTGGTGAAAGCTATATGGAAATATATAGAAATGGACTTTTTCACTAGCATTTAACATTTCCTTATAAAATGAAAAAGCCTTTCCTTGTAAAGATTTTTGTAAAAGAATCTTCTCTCTCTCCCCCCCCCCCACACACACACAGAGGAATATCATTCATCCATAAAAAAGAATAAAATCTTGCCATTTGTGACAATATATATGAACCTAGGGGTATTATGATAAGTGAAATAAATCAGAGTAGGACAAATACCATATGATCTCACTTAAATGTGGAATCTAGGAAAAAACCAAGCAAACAAACAAAAAACAGAAATAGATTCATAAATACAGAAAACAAACTAGTCTAGTGGTTGCTAGAGGGGAGGGAGGTCAGAGAATAGGCAAAATAGGTGAGGGGGGATTAAGACGTACAAACTCTCAGCTATAAAATAAGTATCACAGGGATGAAAAGTATGCATAGGGAACACAGTAATACTGTAATAACTTTGCATGGTAACAGACGGTAACTACACATTGTGGAGAGCACTGTGTAATGTAGAGAATTGTCAAATCAGTATGTTGTACACCTGTCACTAATATAATATTATATGTCAATGACACTTAAAAAAAATAAATTTTAAAAAGTCTTCTTTCTCTCTTTAACTTTGATCACATGGTCAAAAAGTTACCATTAAACCCATGAGAAAGAAAATGGATAACTAGCTCATGTTTAGGGAAAAAGACGCTTAAATGTTCTAAGCACTAGACTAGACCCTCCATATTTACTGTGATATCTGCTATACCAGACTTAACAGGGCAATACCGTAATTACTCCTCTTTTATAGATGAAGCAGCAGAAAATGATAGAGGGTATTTTCTTACACCTTTTTTTTTTTTTTTTTTTTTTTTTTTTGAGAGAGAGTGTGCAGCAGGGAGGGGCAGAGGGAGAGGGATAGAAAATCTCAAGCAGGTTCCACACTTAGTGTGGAGCCAGACGTGGGACTGCATCCCACCACCCTGAGATCATGACCTGAACCGAAATCAAGAGTCAGACGCCTCAATGACTGAGCCACCGAGGTGCCCCTTTTCTTACACTTATAAAGTTCCTTAAATAGTTGAACCAGGATTCAAATTCTCTTCTGCTCGCGGGGTCTGCCTGCAACATTTCTTAAGACATGTTAAAAGTGCAAAGGGAGGTTCATATAGCATACATTGAAATATTTAAATAAATCAAGTGAATCAATTTTTAAATTAATCATCTCATAGACTCTTAGCATAACAAATACTGCTTCATAAACACCTAGATGATCTGGTTCAAATTTAGACCTTTCAGGCTCCTTGGCATTCTCGGGAGCAAAGCCCACCTGTTCTCCTCTCAGTCCTGCATCCCAACTATCACCTCCACACTCATCCACACACACCACAAACAGCACCCCTGGCTTCCTCGGGGCTTGAAGGGGCACACCTCCGTGGTGTGACCCATGCAGGAAGGACAGACTTGGAGAAGATGCCAACGTAAGCCGTGGAAGCAGCCTAAGAACAGCGAGAGTACAGAACCTGAGGTTCAAGTATCTGGAGTGTGGTCTGAAACAGTGAGGGTGGAAACTGGTTTGGCTCCTTCCTTGAAGCGGCCACCACCTTGTCCAGAGGCAGCATCTCGGCCATAAGACGACCCGAGGGTGGCCTTCTAAAGCACTGCCTCTCAAAATTTAATTGCATTTGGATCACAGAAGCCTGGGGCGCTGAGCAAGGGCCCCTGTTAAGCAGTTAACCACTGTCTGAGGGTGGTGATGTCTATACATACAACTCCACTGCTACCCTGTTGCCCAAGCAAGGGCAGAAGAAAAATAATACAGAAAAGATGAACTCGTTGGGGCTATATAAGTACGGTCAGGGAAAGAATGCATATGGAAAAGTTTCCTGGAAAGAAGCTCAAATAATGCGGTCAATTTAAGGGATTTTGTGGTGTTTTTTTCTCCAAAGCTATCGGAACCCAGGATTCTCTCTGTAGCATACATTGTTTTATCATCTCAGGTAAATCATTATTTGTTGGCTCTAAGTGACATGGAGTGAGTGAAAGTCCTAAACGTACTTTGTGGGGCGCCGGGGTGGCTCAGTTGGTTAAGCGTCTGCCTTCGGCTCAGGTCATGATCTCAGGGTCCTGGGATCGGGTCCTGTGTCAGCAGGGAGCCTGCTTCTCTCCCTCTCACTCGCTCATGTTCTCTCTCACTCTCACTCTCTCTCAAATAAAATCTTTAAAAACATTTAAAAAAATAGACATACTTTGTAACTTGGCTCTAAGGAATTGTGGAGAAAATCCTGGCTTGTGAGCTAGGGTTCTAGTCCTAGCCTTGTTGCTAACAAGCCACCCTGGGAAAGTCAACCTCCACCCTGGTTTTCCTTGTCTAGAAAACCATGCTAACAGCAGGAGCCTTACAGACTGAGAAAAGTGAGATATGAATCAAATGCAAAAATATGTGTGAAATATGTATATTGGAAATCATATAAAGGGTTTATCTCGAAATCTATGTATATAAAGGGGATAAAATTTACTGTTCATGTGAAAAAAATTCTTTTTAACTTTTAAGTACTACAAATATTTAATTTTTTAACTTTGAAATACAGCAAATATTATTTGATGTTTTAAAGCATAATATACAAAAACATTTCTAGTATCTGGGAACTAGAAACAAAGAGAAGCACTTTTAGGGAACCATTTTCCTTGGAGAAACATCCACAATGTTAGATTCTGCCTTCCCTAATTTTACACCAAAACTAAGACTATGTAGTTACAAGAGACCAGTTAATGGAGTTACATGAAACTTCTACTACATTTAAAATAGCTTTTTAGAGTGCCTGGGTGGCTCAGTTGGTTAAGCAACTGCCTCCGGCTCAGGTCATGATCCTGGAGTCCCAGGATTGAGTCCTGCATTGGGCTCCCTGCTCAGCAGGAAATCTGCTTATCCCTCTGACCCTCCCCCATCTCATGCTCTCTCTCTCTCATTCTCTCTCTCAAATAAATAAATAAATGTTAAAAAAATAAAATAGCTTTCTAAAAAATCTCCACAATTCAATAAACACCATATATGTGTGAGAGAACTGAAAATAACTTATCATATACTTGCCCAGAAATATATTTTTCAGTCACCACTCAAGATAGGATGTGTTAAGGTTTTGATTATGTATTTTCCTAATTTAAAGGCAAAATGGAATATTTTTTCCTTTTCACATAGTTAATCGTTAGTCACATAGTTTCGTATTTCTGTTCAACAATTTTAAGTTTAAAAGATCACCCTTTACTGTTCCCTTGAAATTGAAATTTCCAAAAAAAAAAAAAAAATGAAGCAGATGCAGACCTTCTGAATAATTGCTCCAAATACTCACCTTCTGTGCCTTGTGTATATCAATAATTCTGTCCTCACTATCACCTGACATTTACTACATAATCAAGTATTAAGGGCAATATGTCCTATGTAAATGAAATTCATATAAAACTAGATATAATTTCTTAAAAAATGTAAATGATTTTGTATGAAAATATTTATCCTTTATTCACTGAATTTTGAGTATATGATAGGCCGTACATAAATGTATCTAATTCTTCCAAACCTTGAATCCTTGGTTTTTGCTATTCCATTTTTAGTAGGGCTTTAGAATCTCAACCAAAGACATCCATATCAGAGTCTAAGGTTGTGACCATTGGTTCCGTGTGGCTACTGAATATCTGAAATGCGGCTAGGAAAAAAGAACTGAATTTTAAATTTTATCCAATTGTAATTAACTTAAATTTAAGAATGGATCATCGATTCAGTTATTAGAAACTTTAAGTGTGCTTGGAACAATTTTGGTATGTGAGTCTACTTTTTCAACTTTCTTACTTTAACTAAATAAAGATCAAGCATTTCAGGTAAAATTTTAACAGCTGAATGCAGATATTTTTGCTATGAGTGTAAAATACACAGTGGATTCAAAGACTCAATATCAGAAAATTTGTAAAATATTTCATTGATGATTTCTAGTATCGATTGCCTATTGAAATGCTAATATTTTAAATATATAGATTAAGTAAAATATATTATTAGAGGCAATTTCACTTGTTTAATGTGACTCCCAGAAAATTTAAGATTACATATATGGCTCATATTGTATTTACACTGGATGGCATGGGTGTGGAACGGCTAACTTTAGAGTGAAATCTAGTGTGTCTACCTCTCAATTCGGTTATTTCCATCAAGACTAGATTGATTCTCAGGGTATGAATCATTTGCATTAATCATTTCTCTTCGGGTTAAATAGAAAAATTGAATAATGTTAAATTTTTGGATGAACTGGGGACGTCATTGTGATATATTTTTCTTCTGTCCTTTCAGTGCCACTATTTTGTGCTTAAACAATGTTAAGCGGGCCCAACACTGTTTTGGTTTTGTCATTCTTAGATCTATTTCTTTGCAAAGAATTTTTTCTAATTTTTCCCCTCCTTCTCTATGAATTTTCTCCTTTCCCCAACCCTACTACAGACATGCTTCCCTGGCAGATCCTTCTTCTGTAATTTCCTTACACACCTTTGGTATTTATATTCTGTGGACCAGGAGGTCAACTAAAGGGGTCCTCTAGCATCAAGTATAAACTAACATTCATTTAGCACCAGCTACATCCATACCATTTGTCCAAGCAACTCTCAGAGAAAAGCAGAAAGACAGAATATAATGGCCTTTCCACGAATACTTCAGCTGCTTAGAGGACTTTCATTCTTTTTCTGTTTAGCTTCCATTTTTTGGCAATATTCTAGATGTTCCATGTGATTAAGTAAGTGAATCTAGGTGTTATTTCCATTTTTAATGTTATTTTGGCTCAAAAGTTAGAGTGCACATTAATTAATTCGACAGCTGTTACTATCTACTAAAAATGGCAAGAGGAATCACAGCAACAAAAATTCTGAAATACAGTATATTAAATCAAGAGTGAAAATATTCCATCTGCCAAATCATTTATTTCTGAATGAAAGTACATTAGAGAATGTTCACAAAAAGACCTTCAAGGGCTCATCATAAGGGACTTCAAGACACTAGCCAGTAGGGTGGATTTTGTTTTTCATACATTTCCATTTTGTAATAAGACTGCTGTTTATATTACAAAAACCAAATTAACATTAGAGTGTACTCCTATATCCACTCAAAAGGTCTGAATAATTGTTCTCATCTTGGAATCATAACCAAGGTTAAGTTATGATTTTAATTTATTGACTACTTTTGTGCTTTAAATATTTTGTTTTAGGTTCTTTGGATTCTCTTTGTGTGTTTATTTTCATGCCAGAATATCCATGAATCATACAGACAAGGTGATTTAGAAATTCTGCAGATAAATTTACTTACAGAGTTTTGAGTTTTAAAATGTTAGATTATAAAGAAACCAACATAAAGTACAATGTTACATTTTAATGAAGGTTATCTAAGTCAATTTTTAAAAAGTTTAGAGAACTTCCCAAAATGTAGTCAGATTTACTTCTTGAAGAAAAAACCCCCCACAAAATTGGACTGTTAAAAGTGCTTAATTTAACAAGAGAAGAAGAGAAACACAATAGGTAGGTCCCCAGTGGCAGTGTTTAGGGACTATCTGTTGAGACAGCTGGGATACTATTATGAACAGCAAGCTCAGGAGCTGGTCTACTTCATGTGGCTCTGACAAATATTCATTTCAGTACTCAAGTCACTGTGTTTTTAATGTTATTCTGAAAACACTGGCTATAAATATCTATGCAGCGGAGTCCTCCCCTGAGGGCAAAGCACAGAACAAATGCTTGTCTTAATACAGGATGGACCAGTTATGCAGAGACCCAGGCATTCCATTTTTCCTTATTCACTTGCTGATCTTTTTGTCAAGACTTAAACCCTCCCTTCTCCCCCAATCTGGCACCTCAATGCATATATCGTCAAGAGGAGACAAGCAAGATATGTCATTCCTGGAAACATTTTGTGTATTTTTAAAAAAATAATTTCTCACATCCTACCATTTTACTAGGGATGTTCTTCTAAAATCAACTAAAAGAAAACATAAGTCTTTTTTTAAAAAGAAAAATGAAAACCGTAACAATGACATACAGAACACCAGAGTTGACCCTGTGCCCAGCTCCTGGTGCAATCTCATTGTTTGCTCCTTTAATGAGGACTCTACCTATGCTTCTTTCAGAATATGCAGCAGTCCTCGCATATCCGTGGTTCTCCTTTCTGTGGTTTCAGCTGCCCACAGTCAGCCGTCGGGAAGCAGACCATCCTATATGTCAGAAGGTCAACAGAAGCCTGACACTACATCACAAGGCATATGTCACTGACCTCACTTCATCTGATCACATAGGCATCTTATCATCTCACATCAGCACAACAAGAAGAAGGGTGACTATAGGACAAGAAGATGTTTTGAGAGAGAGAGAGACCACATTCACATAGCTTTTATGAGAGTATTGTTATAACTGTTCTATTTTTATTAGTTGCTGTTGTTAATCACTTACTGTACCTAAAATTTGTAAATTAAACTTTATCATAGGTATGTACATATAGGAAAAAACATAGTATATACAAGGTTCAGTACTATCTGTGGTTTCAGGTATCCACTGGGGGGGATCTTGGAATGCATCCCTTATGGATTGGGGGGGCTACTGTATCTGTTGTGGAAATTCAGTAAAAAAAATGAATTCTTATTCCATTTGTTCCCTTATCCCCAATGTCTACTGAATATAAATTTGACTTTTTAAAGTTACCAGTGGCCTATACTTAGAAAAAATGTAGAATTTACTTTAAAGTTGTATATTTAAAGTGCCTTATAAATGTTTTAGGGCTTACAGTTTTCTTTTAGAATGTGAAGAAAGCTACATAGACTTTCTCAGCTGAAAAATGCCCTAAACACATATTATGAATTACACTGCATACAATTTCAATGGACTTATGGATTTATTGAAAGGGACTTTCCCAAGGATAGCAGATCTCATCTTGAAAATCTCATGAGTTGTATCACTCTCATGAGCATACATTGTAGTAGTCTATAACTTTTATCCATGTAGAGTGTGTGAATGAGAATTGACCATCAGTGGCTGCATGGAAAATTTTTTTTTTAATTTGATTTATACTACTGTTTCCCAGCATTGAAGATATAGGATTTGTTCCTCAAATTTACTTATTTTAAATGATTCAATCATGTGTTTATTTTTAATTATTATCAATAGTTATTTAAAATGGATTTTTAAAAAATCATGTTAATCATTAGTAGACAGAAGACAATAAATCCCTATATAAATTTAAGGATAACTCATTTTGATTATTAATCAGGAAGGTGAAAAAACAGAGGCCAAGATTAATAATACAGACATTCACCATACCCATGACAAAACAGAAAATAAGGTACATCAAGAAGTAAGCCAACAGAGATCAATAAATAATGTTTCTGTAGATTTCCCCCCATCTTTCCAACTTCTAGATGATGGAGAGCCCCAGGATTTATTCTTCACACCTCCTCTCTTATCCATCAATATTTACACCCTATATAATTGTATCTGGTTTCAATTTTAAATGACACCTGTACAATTGGCACCTCAAATTATTGTCTGCAACCCCTATCTCTCTTCTGAATTCCAAACTCATTTAAGTGTCTACTAGACGCCTCCATTCAAATATGTAGTATCTATCTGAAATCCATGTCCTATTTTCTCTCTCAGAACCTTTTCCTCTCCAGGTTTTCCCCATTTCAGTAAAAAAGTAAATCCTCTTGAGGCACCTGGGTGGCTCAGTCACTTAAGCATTCAACTCTTGATTTCAGCTCAGGTCATGATCTCAGGGTTGTAAGATGAAGCCCCACATCAGGCTCTGAGCTGGGCGTGGAGCTTGATTAAGACTCTCTCTCTCCCTCTGCCCCTTCCCCACCACTTGCGCTCATGCTCTCTCTCTCCCTCTCTCTCTCTAAAAAAAAAGAAAAGAAAGTATCTCCTGTTGCTAAAAGCCAAGAGCCTTGGTGTCTCACGAGGAAAAACCTATAGGCTCTACTTACAAAACATACACACACTATGACCATTTGTCCTCCATGCAGCCCTAGCAACCTGAACCAAACCACCATAACCTCTCGTCTGGATTGTAGTAGTGCAAAACCTCTCAACTGGCTGCCTGTTTACTCTTGCCCTGTATTCTCCACAGAGTAGCCAGAAGAATACTTTTTTTTAAAGTTTGTTTTGTAGCTCAAAACCCTCCACTAACTAGATGGCAAGAGAGCCAGTTGGTTTGGTTGTAAATAAAACTATACAATATCGGGCGCCTGGATGGCTCGGTTGGTTGAGCGACTGCCTTCGGCTCAGGTCATGATCCTGGAGTCCCGGAATCGAGTCCTGCATCAGGCTCCCTGCTCAGCGGGGAGTCTGCTTCTCCCTCTGACCCTCCCCCCTCTCATGCTCTCTCCCCCTCATTCTCTCAAATAAATAAATAAATAAAATCTTTAAAAAAAAAAACAAACTATAGAATATCTTTTTTTTTCAAATTCAGAATACATTTTTGCTACCCTAGTAGTCTTTAAACTTACTATAAACCTTGTTATTCCAGTCTGAAATGTAAGATGAAAAAAAGGCCTATCTTTAAAACAACTGCCAAAAAGAATAATGCTATTTATCTTTTGAAATCAACAATGGACTAATAAAATTATCTAACATTTTAAAAAATAAATAAGTAAAATCAAAAGGCATGACAATGACAAAGGCCTACATGATGTGGCTACTAATACTTATCTGATTCTGTCTTCTACTACTTCAACTACCATGCCCTCCTAGCCACTCTGTTCCAGCCCCAGCGGCCTCCTGCATGTTCCTTGAGTACATCAAGCTGCTTCCACTGCAAGATGTCTGCTCTTAATGTTGGTTCTGCCTAGATGCCTCTTTCCCCAGGTTGGCATGACTTACTCTTCCTTTCCCTCAGATCTTGGATAAAATATAACCTCGCGAGCAAATCCTTTCCTCACAGCCCTATATAAAAATAATAGTTTTCGGGGCAGAGCAAGATGGCGGAGGAGTAGGAGACCTGGATTTCGTCTGGTCTCAGGAATTCAGCTGGATAGGGATCAAACCATTCTGAACACCTACAAACTCAAATAGGAGATCGAAGAAAAGAATAGCAACAACTCTCTGAACAGAAAAGCGACCACTTTCTGGAAGGTAGGACGTGCGGAGAAGTGAATCCGAGGCGATATTCGGGAGGACAGACGGCGGGGGAGGGGCCTCCGTTGGCCGCTTCTGGCAAGTGATAGAGCCGCGGAGCACAAAATTGGAACTTTTAGAAGTCTGCTCCGCTGAGGGACGTCTCTCCGGTGGCTAAGCGGGGGGTGGAACCCTCGTGGGACAGTGTGGTCTCAGGACCCTCGGGGTCACAGAAAGACCAGGGGTGCCTGAGTGCGGCACAGCTCCCAGGTATCGGAGCGGGGAAGCCGGCTGCAGAGACGGAGCCCAGGCGCGGGCTCTCAGCTCGGGGTTGTCATAAACCGTGATCCGAGGGACAGTCGGGCCACTGCTCCTCCAGCAGGGACCCAACAAGCGACAGATCCAGGGAGACTCCCCTTCCTCCCCCGGGAGGAGCGGCGCAGGAGTGCACCGCAGGGATCTGCTGGGTTTGGAGACTCCACACCGAGGCGGGTGCCAGAGATAGAAACGCTCGGTCACAGGCCCGGTGAGCACCAAGTGTGGCCGGAGACTGGGGAGACGGGAGTGACTGACTGCTTTTCTCTGGGGGCGCACTGAAGAGCGGGGCCCCGAGTTCTCGGCTCCTCCAGGGTGTAGATTGGGAGGCCGCCATTTTCACTCTCCGCCTCCAAAGCTGTATGGAAAGCTTGGAACAAAAGCTCCTGAGAGCAAACCCCAGCAGATTAGATAGCCTGGACTGGCAAGGGCGGTGCAATTCCCCCTCCGGCAAAGACATTTGGGAACCATGGCAACAGGCCGGAAGATCTCCCCCGGAAGATCAGCGAGAATAGCCAGCCAAGACCAAGTTTACCGATCAATGAGAATGGCAGAAGTCCAGCGCTAGGGGAATAATGCACATAGAATCCATGGCTTTTTTACCATGATTCTTTAGGCTTTCAAAGTTAATTTTTTTTAACTTTTTTATTTTTAATATTTCTTTTTCCCTTTTTGAACCAACATCTTATCAATCCCTTTTTTAAAAAACATTTTTATTTTTCATTTTTAGAGTCATATTCTATCCCTTCATAGTAGATACCCATATTTTTGGCATATATATATAAGTTGTTCTCTCTTTAAAATTTTGAGATAGTTTCTTCTAACAGATCAAAATATACCCTAAATCTCTAGTGTATGGTTTTTTTTCTACTCCCCTACCTGATCACATTCTCTCCCTTTTTTCTCCTTTTTTTTTTAAATCCTCTTCTTTCTTTTTTCAACCAACTTCTTATCAATTCCTTTATAAAATTTTTTATAATTTTCATCTTTACAGTCATGTTCCATCCCTTCATCATATCAACCCTTACTTTTGTACATATATAAGTTTTTCTTTCTTTAAAATTTTGGGAGGTACTTTCTTCTAACAGACCAAAATACACCCAAAATATAGTGTGTGGCACTGATCTATGCACCAGCCTGATCATATTTGATCACATTCTGTTTCTTTTTGTTGTTGTTTTATTCTGTTTTTGTTTGTTTTTATCTTTTACTTTTACTTTTTTTTCTTTTTCTTTTTTCTTTCTCTCCCTTTCTTTTACCCCAGCTTCAGGACTTTTCTGATTTGTTTAGAGTATATTTTCTGGGGACGTTGTTACCCTGTTAGCATTTTGTTCTCTCATTAATCTATTCTCCTCTGGACAAAATGACAAGCGGAAAAAATCACCTCAACAAAAAGAACAAGAGGTAGTACCGACTGCCAGGGACCTACTCAATACGGACATTAGTACGATGTCGGACTAGAGTTGAGATCACTTTAAAGATACTAGCTGGGCTTGAAAAAAGCATGGAAGTTATTAGAGAAACTGTTTCCGGAGAAATAAAGGAACTAAAATCTAACCAAGTAGAAATCAAAAAGGCTATTAATGAGGTGCAGTAAAATATGGGGGCGCTAACTGCTAAGAAAAATGAGGCAGAAGAAAGAATCAGTGAGATAGAAGACCAAATGATGGAAAATAAAGAAGCTGAGAAAAAGAGAGATAAACAACTACTGGATCATGAGGGCAGAATTCGAGAGATAAGCGATACCATAAGACAAAACAACATTAGAATAATTGGGATCCCAGAAGAAGAAGAAAGAGAGAGAGGGGCAGAAGGTATAATGGAGCAAATTATAGCAGAAAACTTCCCTAATTTGGGGAAGGAAACAGGCATCAAAATCCAGGAAGCACAGAGAACCCCTCTCAAAATCAATAAAAATAGGTCAACACCCCGACATCTAATAGGAAAACTTACGAGTCTCAGAGACAAAGAGAAAATCCTGAAAGCAGCTCGGGAGAAGAGATATGTAACCTACAATGGTAGAAACATTAGATTGGCAACAGACCTATCCACAGAGACCTGGCAGGCCAGAAAGGACTGGCAGGATATATTCAGAGCACTAAATGAGAAAAATATGCAACCAAGAATACTATATCCAGCTAGGCTGTCATTGAAAATAGAAGGAGAGATAAAAAGCTTCCAGGACAAACAAAAACTAAAGGAATTGGCAAACACGAAACCAGTCCTACAAGAAATCTTGAAAGGGGTCCTCTAAGCAAAGAGAGAGCCTAAAACCAACATAGACCAGAAAGGAACACAGACAATATACAGTAACCGTCACCTTACAGGCAATACAATGGCACTAAATTCATATCTTTCAATAGTTACCCTAAATGTAAATGGGCTAAATGCCCCAATCAAAAGACACAGGCTATCAGATTGGATTAAAAAACAAGACCCATCGATATGCTGTCTGTAAGAGACTCATTTTAGAACCAAAGACACCCCCAGATTGAAAGTAAGGGGGTGGAAAACCATTTACCATGCTAATGGACACCAAAAGAAAGCTGGGGTGGCAATCCTTATATCAGACAAATTAGATTTTAAACCAAAATCTATAATAAGAGATGAGGAAAGATACTATATCCTACTTAAAGGGTCTATCCAACAAGAAGATCTAACAATTGTAAATATCTATGCCCCTAACATGGGAGCAGCCAATTACATAAGGCAATTAATAACAAAAGCAAAGAAACACATTGACAACAATACAATAATAGTGGGGGACTTTAACACCCCCCTCACTGAAATGGACAGATCATCTAAGCAAAAGATCAACAAGGAAATAAAGACTTTAAATGACACACTGGACCAAATGGACTTCACAGACATATTCAGAACATTCCATCCCAAGCAATGGAATATATATCCTTCTCTAGTGACCATGGAACGTTCTCCAGAATAGATCACATCCTAGGTCATAAATCAGGTCTCAACCAGTACCAAAAGATTGGGATCATTTCCTGCCTATTTTCAGACCCCAGTGCTTTGAAACTAGAACTCAATCACAAGAGGAAAGTCAAAAAGAACTCAAATACATGGAGGCTAAAGAGCATCCCACTAAAGAATGAATGGGTCAACCAGGAAATTAAAGAAGAATTAAAAAAATTCATGGAAACCAATGAAAATGAAAACACAACTGTTCAAAATCTTTGGGATGCAGCAAAAGCAGTCCTAAGAGGCAAGTATATAGCAATACAAGCCTTTCTCAAGAAACAAGAAAGGTCTCAAGTACACAACCTAACCCTACACCTAAAGGAGCTGGAGAAAGAACAGCAAATAAAGCCTAAACCCAGCAGGAGAAGAGAAATAATAAAGATCAGAGCAGAAATCAATGAAATAGAAACTAAAAGAACAGTAGAACAGATCAACGAAACTAGGAGCTGTTCTTTGAAAGAATTAACAAGATTGATAAACCCCCGGCCAGACTTATCAAAAAGAAAAGAGAAATGACCCAAATCAACAAAATCATGAATGAAAGAGGAGAGATCACAACCAACACCAAAGAAATACAAACAATTATAAGAGCATATTATAAGGGGCGCCTGGGTGGCTCAGTCATTAAGCATCTGCCTTCGGCTCAGGTCATGATCCCAGGGTCCTGGGATCGAGTCCCACATCGGGCTCCCTGCTCGGCGGAAAGCCTGCTTCTCCCTCTCTCATCCCCCCTGCTTATGTTCCCTCTCTCACTGTGTCTCTCTCTGTCAAATAAATAAAATAAAATCTTTAAAAAAAAAAAAAAACATATTATGAGCAACTCTATGCCAACAAATTAGATAACCTGGAAGAAATGGATGCATTCCTAGAGATGTATCAACTACCAAAACTGAACCAGGAAGAAACAGAAAACCTGAACAGACCTATAACCACTAAGGAAATTGAAGCAGTCATCAAAAATCTCACAAAAAACAAAAGCCCAGGGCCAGATGGCTTCCCAGGGGACTTCTACCAAACATTTAAAGAAGAATTAATACTTATTCTTCTGAAACTGGTCCAAAAAATAGAAATGGAAGGAAAACTTCTAAACTCGTTTAATGAGGCCACCATTACCTTGATCCCAAAACCAGACAAAGACCCCATCAAAAAGAAGAATTACACACCAATATCCTTGATGAACATGGATGCAGAAATTCTCACCAAAATACTAGCCAATAGGATCCAACAGAACATTAAAAGGATTATTCACCACGACCAAGTGGGATTTATCCCTGGGCTGCAAGGTTGGTTCAACATCCGCAAATCAATCAACGTGATACAATACATTAACAAAAGAAAGAACAAGAATCATATGATCCTCTCAATAGATGCAGAAAAAGCATTTGACAAAGTACAGCACCCTTTCTTGATCAAAACTTTTCAGAGTATAGGGATAGAGGGTACATACCTCAATATCATAAAAGCCATCTATGAAAAACCTACAGCGAATATCATTCTCAATGGGGAAAAACTGAGAGCTTTCCCCCTAAGGTCAGGAACGCGGCAGGGATGTCCACTATCACCACTGCTATTCAACATAGTATTAGAAGTCCTAGCCACAGCAATCAGACAACAAAAAGAAATCAAAGGCATCCAAATTGGCAAAGAAGAAGTCCAACTCTCACTCTTTGCAGATGATACGATACTTTATGTGGAAAACCCCAAAGACTCCACCCCAAAACTGCTAGAACTCATACAGGAATTCAGTCAAGTGGCAGGATATAAAATCAATGCACAGAAGTCAGTGGCATTCCTATACACCAACAACAAGTCAGAAGAAAGAGAAATTAAGGAGTCGATCCCATTTACAATTGTACCCAAAACCATAAGATACCTAGGCATAAATCTAACCAAAGAGGAAAAGGATCTGTACTCAGAAAACTATAAAATACTCATGAAAGAAATTGAGGAAGATGCAAAGAAATGGAAAAATGTTCCATGCTCATGGATTGGAAGAACAAATATTGTGAAGATGTCAATGCTACCTAGAGCAATCTACACATTCAATGCAATCCCCATCAAAATACCATCCACTTTCTTCAAAGAAATGGAACAAATTATCCTAAAATTTGTATGGAACCAGAAAAGACCCCGAATAGCCAGAGGAATGTTGAAAAAGAAAAGCAAAGCTGGCGGCATCACAATTCCGGACTTCCAGCTCTATTACAAAGCTGTCATCATCAAGACAGTATGGTACTGGCACAAAAGCAGACACACAGATCAATGGAACAGAATAGAGAGCCCAGAAGTGGACCCTCAACTCTATGGTCAACTAATCTTTGACAAAGCAGGAAAGAATGTCCAATGGGAAAAAGACAGTCTCTTCAACAAATGGTGTTGGGAAAATTGGACAGCCACATGCAGAAGAATGAAACTGGACCATTTCCTTACACCACACACAAAAATAGACTCCAAATGGTTGAAAGACCTAAATGTGAGACAGGAGTCCATCAAAATCCTAAAGGAGAACACAGGCAGCAATCTCTTTGACCTCAGCCGCAGCAACTTCTTCCTAGAAACATCGCCAAAGGCAAGGGAAGCAAGGGCAAAAATGAACTATTGGGACTTCATCAAGACAAAAAGCCTTTGCAGAGCAAAAGAAACAGTCAACAAAACCAAAAGACAACCGACAGAATGGGAGAAGATATTTGCAAATGATATATCAGATAAAGGGCTAGTATCCAAAATCTATAAAGAACTTATCAAACTCAACACCCAAAGAACAAATGATTCAATCAAGAAATGGGCAGAAGACATGAACAGACATTTTTCCAAAGAAGACATCCAAATGGCCAACAGACACATGAAAAAGTGCTCAACATCGCTCGGCATCAGGGAAATCCAAATCAAAACCTCAATGAGATACCACCTCACACCAGTCAGAATGGCTAAAATTAACAAGTCAGGAAACGACAGATGTTGGCAGGGATGTGGAGAAAGGGGAATCCTCCTACACTGTTGGTGGGAATGCAAGCTGGTGCAACCACTCTGGAAAACAGTATGGAGGTTCCTCAAAAAGTTGAAAATAGAGCTACCATACAATCCAGCAATTGCACTACTGGGTATTTACCCCGATGATACAAATGTAGGGATCCTAAGTGGTACGTGCACCCCGATATTTATAGCAGCAATGTCCACAATAGCCAAACTGTGGAAAAGGACAAGATGTCCATCGACAGACAAATGAATAAAGAAGAAGTGGTATATATATACAATGGAATATTATGCAGCCATCAAAAGGAATGAAATCCTGCCTTTTGCAATGACGTCGATGGAACTGGAGGGTGTTATGCTGAGCGAAATAAGTCAATCAGAGAAAGACATGTATCATATGACCTCACTGATATGAGGAATTTTTAATCTCAGGAAACAAACTGAGGGTTGCTGGAGTGCGGGGTGAGGTGGGAGGGATGGGGTGGCTGGGTGATGGACACTGGGGAGGGTATGTGCTATGGTGAGTGCTGTGAATTGTGCAAGACTGTTGAATCACAGATCTGTACCTCTGAAACAAATAATGCAATATATGTTAAGAAAAACAAAAAAAAGAAGAAGATAGCAGGAAGGGAAGAATGAAGGGGGAGAAATCAGAGGGGGAGACGAACCATGAGAGATGATGGACTCTGAAAAACAAATGAGGGTTCTAGAGGGGAGAGGGGTGGGAGGATGGGTTAGCCTGGTGATGGGTATTAATGAGGGCACGTTCTGCATGGAGCACTAGGTGTTATGCACAAACAATGAATCATGAACACTACATCAAAAACTAATGATGCAATGTATGGGGATTAACATAACAGTAAAAAGAATTTTAAAAAAATAGGTTTCTACCTCACTTTTGCACTCTATTTTCTCTATCTTGTTTTATTTTTTAATCATCATCTAAAATACTATGTATATATTTATATGTTTGAGTACTGTCTGAGCTCCCCCAGAAAGATATAAATGGAAAGAGAGCAGACATTTGGGATTGATTGTGTTTTGTTTTCTGTTTTCCCTCCAGTGCTTATTACAGTTCCTAATATCTGGTGGATTCTCAAAAAAAATGTTGTTTAATGACAGAGTGATTTTGGTGTAGAGAACGTAATTTAGGGGAGTGAGAGAACGAGAAATAGGTTAGAAGCTGTCATGGCGACAAAGGTGACAGATGATAGCAGCATGGGCCAGCGTGGCAGGAGGGAAGATGGGGTAATTTCCCATCTTTAAGATGCATATTTATAGTGCCAATTGTATTTTCTGGTAGATTAGACTGAGACTCAGATTTAGGACTAGAGTAAGTGTGTGGGGACGGCCATGTCATAAAGCAAAGTGACTAACAATAGAGGAAGAAGAGTTTGTCAGGAGTTGGGGGAAATCACAAGTCCTGTTTGGGATATTTTAGATGTCTATTAGATATCAAAGTGGAAATGTCAAGTATGCAGTTTGATGTCTAAGCCTGGACTCAAGGGAGTGTTAATGACTGGAGAGATCATTGCATATCAATCCACATACATGGGTTTTAAAGCTGTGGGACTAGATGAGATTTTTCTAAGGAATGAGTGCATCTAGAGGAATAGGACCAAGAGTGGGCCTTGGGATAATCTAATTATTTATGGATAGGGGTAGAGGAAAAGAAAGCCAGAAAGACAAAGAAAGAGTGGTCAGTAAGGTAGAAGGTGATTTCACAAGGGGGGGGGGGGGGGACTGTCTCAAGAGGACATTATAAACTATGTCAATAAGAGAGAATTAATTTCAGGCGCCTGGGTGGCTCAGTTGGTTAAGCAACTGCCTTCGGCTCAGGTCATGATCCTGGAGTCCCGGGATCGAGTCCCGCATCGGGCTCCCTGCTCGGCAGGGAGTCTGCTTCTCCCTCTGACCCTCCTCCCTCTCATGCTCTCTGTCTCTCATTCTCTCTCTCTCAAATAAATAAATAAAATCTTAAAAAAAAAAAAAAAAGAGAGAATTAATTTCTCTATCTTCACAAGGTTGCAGGTAGATGCAGATAGACCAGTAGATTTGGTAATGGGAAGATTAGATAATAATTGTTGGATAGCTTCTAATTCCCCAAGAACATAGGAAGTGTGATCATAAGCCAACAGTTTGGGGGTGAATAGTTGGTACTGGAGGAGATAAAGAAGGTATTTTTCTCACTGCAGGAAATAAGAAAGAAAATTTACTAGCTAAATATGATGGGTTTTATCTTTTTCAGCTCTAGAATTCAAACATTTTTCTCATTTTCCAAGGAATTTCATAAACACTAAATCATATAAAAGATGAACAAAGGACACAGAGGATTTTTAGGGAAATGAAAATACTCTGTATGATATTATAATGATGGATATATGTCATTATGTATTTGTCCAAACCCACAGAATATACACCATCAAGAGTGAATCCTAAGGTAAACTATGGACTTTGAGTGATTATGTGTCAAAGCAGATTCATTCTCTGTAAAAAATGTACTACTCTGCTGAGTTGACGATGGAGGAGGCCGTGCTTGTCTGTACCTTCCTGTACCTGTGTTTGCAGTCCCTTCTACCTCCTCTAGCCATCTCGTGTCTCACAGTTCACATCAATATACTTATCAGTATGCCTGAACCACCACTGGAATCCTACTTTCCCCTTAAATCCAAAACGCTTAATTACTCCTTATTTCCTCTCAATTAAAGTCCAAACTCTTTGGCCTTGTATTTAGTGTATTTTGGAATCTAAAGCCAATTTTTCCTTAAAGCACACTTCTCCAGTCTTACCTAATACAAACTATAGATTATGTATCTGTAAATATACTACATAGACTCCCATATCTATGCTTTTGCTTATGCTGCTCCTTCCAGTCCGACTGTATTTTCATCAAAACACACACACACACACACACACACACACACACACGCCCTCTCTCTTGACATCCTGCCCATCCATTTAAATAGGGCTACTTTCTACCTGAAACTTCCCTCATGGACACGTTACAAAATGTTCTCTGGCTTCTTTGAAATCAAGTAATGCTGGTTTTATTATTTCCATGCTATTCTGAATTTACAATGAGAAAACCCAGGCCAACACACATTCTGTCAGTTAATAATTACGTGCTCATGAACAATTCATTTTAGGTATCCGGGCCTCACTTTACATATCTGAAAACATAAGGATTGTAAAGATTAGTAAATTAGAGGCCAGGCAAAGTTTCCATTCATGTAACCAACATTTGTCAGAAGCCTTCTGAATGAATCATTTTTAATACATAAAATGAAATAGTTCTGCATTGGAGATAGAAAATTCAGAATTTGCTTATTATTCGAGAATCTGGAAAGCAATTTTAACAGATACAATCCAGCATTTTAAAGTCTATCAAAAGTAAGAAAGCAAGAAAAGGTACATCATTATCACTCTAACAAATGTTTAGTAAGCATCTACTATGTGCTAAGCTCTTTGTAAACAGTTACAAGGAATGGAAACAGTACAAGCAAACAACTATATAGCATCTAGAGAAATTGCGTGATAGCTAGAACATTGCTTAAAAAGTCTTTTGTTATAGCAAAAAGAAACATGTCATGCATCTTTGAGATAAATATAACACCCAACATCTTGACTTAAAAATGAAAAGACCCACAGAGGGGAGGTGGGAGGGGGGTATGGGTGAACTAGATAACCAGGATTAAAAGGTACAAACATCCATTTATAAAGTAAGTCACAGAGAGGAAAAGTACAGCTTAGGGAATATAGTCAATAATACTGTGATAACGTTGCATGGTGACAGATGGTGACTACACTTACCGTGGTGAGCACTGCAGAATGCACAGACCTATTGAATCAATATGTTGTACACCTGAAACTAATATAACACCGATGTTAATTTTACTTCAATAAAATACAGTGAAAAGGCCCATCAACAAATTATTTTATCTTCGTGAGATAAATGAATCCATCCTAGTGATGCTTTAATGGACTGACTGACCAATTGGTTGGCAATGTGAAATCACAGCCTTGTCTGGGCCATAAAACAATTTGCCAACACAATCAACTCCGTAAAAACAAAAAATCTCCAAATGGCTGGGTGGAACTCCCACTTTTCAATCTGTTGTTTTGGAACCGCAGGCCCATGCTGTACATCTTTCAATGTTTTTGAACTATGTCTTCTTCCCTTCAACTGGGGAATGCTTTATAGAAGACAGAAATTTCTCTGATATACTAAACTCAGGCGGAAAAGGGTGCAACAGATACAAGGATGAGTGCCCAGTTGTGCACACAGAAAAAGGAGTTGAAGGGAGCATTCTTCTGCTGTGCAGTCCGCCTACTTGGGGTTCAATGGGAGCAGAGGAAAGAATCCAAATGTGCAGACATAAACTGAATATGGAGAGGAAGCTGCAAGCAGAGATTCCTGGGCTGACTGAGGAGGCTGGACAGGGATGCCACAGAGCTCTGAGGAGAGAGAGGTGGCCAGATTCTTTAATAATGATTGTCTTCTAAACAGCAGTAGATAAAATGAGCCTAATTTATACTCAGAAGTTAACTTATTATCTCTTTTCTCACCTTTATTATCTAAAAAGTGCTACTTCTAAAGTTACACGGTTCGCCAATTCTTTTTTTTTAAACCGTTGTTATTGAAAACTTAGTAAGAAAAAAAAAGAACTTTGATTAAAATGGATTTACTGTAGTTTAAGATCCAATTATTTAGATGGAAAAATCAAAGTAGAGACCGGGGGGAAAAGAGCGTAAGACAAACAGAACCTGAACTGACAATCAGTAATTCTAGAAAAACTCCTGCGGAGGGACCGAACAAGAGAGATTAAAAGAAATTAGATCTCCCTGTGAAAAGGTCTTTCGCTTTTAGCTAATAAAAATAGTCTTTCAAACAACCTTTTTAAACACTTGAGCTTCCAGGGCTGAGCAGCTTGCCTTTACATCCTCCTACATTCATTAACTTTATAAAATCTGGGGAAAGGCGTGCCAAAGAAACAATCAGTTTACACCCCACTAAACAGAAGGTGGATGAGCTAATGCAATCTGTCACTGAAAATGGGGCCCGAGAGAAGGTTGTTTGTTGTTTCGTTTTTCCCTGATAAACTCTTTTTTTTGCCAAAAAAGTGGGAATTTTTTATCTTAAATATACAGACTTGGCACCATTAATGAAGGGCACTGAATTTGTAAATAGTGATTTCAAAATCTCAGGGAATTAGGATCTTTCTCTAATCTATTGAATGAATCTACCCAGGATGATTGCAAATGCAAGCCAATTTCAGCTTTTTTTTTTTTCCTCAGACAGGCCTCCGCTAATTCTTCTATAATTACAAGCACTATTGACTTCATAAGAGGCACCAGTTTTTTGACCATGTTTGAAGATTTATAAAAAGTGATCTGACATCTTCCTGTGGAATCCTTTTCAAAATTATGCTTGTGAAAACAAGTGTGATTCCTTCACCAGGAGGCCCACTTAATTGAAGACAAACTAAATCCCTGGACTTCTACATGGGCTTAATCTTAATTCATCGCAACACATCTCTGAGCTCAGCTATTGAGCATGAAGCTCATTGACAGTGTGACTTAAGAAGGGGCGCACTTGAAATGGACCTACCATCCCCTTCCATCTGGAACCAATGTGGCTGTAATTTAACTGGCATGGCTTAAAGGTACACTTTGTGATAGCAGAAAAACCGTACATATTTATTTTTATTTTTTTTAAGATTTTATTTATTTGAGAGAGAGAGTGCGAGCATGAGTGGGGGGGAATGGCAGACAGAGAGGGAGAAGCAGACTGCCTGATGTGGGACTCGATCCCAGGACCCGGAGATCATGACCTGAGCCGAACGCAGATGCTTAACTGACTGAGCCACCCAGGAGCCCCTAAACCGTATACATTTTAAAACAAAACTGGGTCTTACTGGTGCCAGTCCAATATTTTATAATACTCAGATGAGCCTTGGAGGAAAGCATATGAGGAAAACACTATAACTTGTGTTTCCATAGTTGCTTCTATGTTAGTTCTAAAACACCACGACCTGCCATCAGAATAGTCCACTCACAGACAACTTTTCAAGTACTTTCTTTTCTCCTTATTCATCCATTCAAAAACTCAGAGTGGCTTCTTCCTGATTTCCATATTAAGATTAATTTCTACTTTATCACTGACCTTGATATTCCAGCTCCAACATCTGAGATCATGAATTCAGACTCCTACTCACGGACCACACTTCTCGCCCATCCAACTCTCACTCAGGTGATCTCACTACTACTGCTCCTGGTGCTTTTAAAGGCATCCAAGTGGTTTACTGTTTACCTATCATGAATCCTCTTCCAGTCTTCACTTTCTTAACTTCCAGAAATCATCAATTCAAGCACTCTCTTGACAGTCCTTTATATCCTTTGTTCTATTTGTCTTTGATGGGGTCTACCTGAAAAACCCAAACTTGAATCTACCCATTTCTGTTTCCCCCACACTTTCACCTGGTGTGGATGTCACCATGGGCTGGGCTCATTCAACACACATTTGCAACTCTCTCTCTCCTTTCCTGCCCTTGTTATAGAGAAGTTAAATACTCACGTCCCTAGGTTCTCTTGACTTTGTAAGTTTCATATGGCACAACTCTGGCCAGTGACACGTAACAGGAAGTTTCCGTAAAAGCTTTTGATTTTCTGATTAAAAAAAAAATTGTCTATACTTCCCTTCCTTCTGCCACCTTTAAGTGCAAAATGAGATGCCTAGACTTTTGGCAGCCATCTTTAATCAGGAGCAAAAGGCCAAGGAAATCACCACAACACCATTGCTGACTTCAGGGGGAAGCTGAACCTACTCCTGCAGCCACACTGAATTCTTATCATCTGAGGAAAAGTAAATTACTATTTCTTTCTTTAAATAAATTTAAAAAAAGATTTATAATTTTAGAGAGAGTGCGTACAGGTGTACATGTGTGTGAGTGGGGGGAGGGGCAGAGGGCGTGGGAGAGAGAATCTTAAGCAGGCTCCACACTCAGCAGGGAGCCCAACGATGAGCTCCAGCTCAGGACCATGAGATCATGACCTGAGCCGAAATGAAATGACATATCAGATAAAGGGCTAGTATCCAAAATCTATAAAGAACTTATCAAACTCAAGACCCAAAGAACAAATGATCTAATGAACAAATGGGCAGAAGACATGAACAGACATTTTTCCAAAGAAGACATCCAAATGGCCAACAGACACATAAAAAGTGCTCAATATTGCTCGGCATCAGGGAAATCCAAATCAAAACCTCAATGAGATACCACCTCACACCAGTCAGAATGGCTAAAATTAACAAGTCAGGAAACGACAGATGTTGGCGGGGATGCGGAGAAAGGGGAACCCTCCTACACTGTTGGTGGGAATGCAAGCTGGTGCAGCCACTCTGGAAAACAGTACGGAGGTTCCTCAAAAAGTTGAAAATAGAGCTACCATACGATCCAGCAATTGCACTACTGGGTATTTACCCCAGAGATACAAATGTAGGGATCCGAAGGGGTACGTGCACCCTGACGTTTATAGCAGCAATGTCCACAATAGCCAAATTGTGGAAAGAGCCAAGATGTCCATCGACAGACGAATGGATAAAGAAGAGGTGGTATATATATACAATGGAATATTATGCAGCCATCAAAAGGAATGAGATCTTGCCATTTGCAATGACGTGGATCGAACTGGAGGGTGTTATGCTGAGCGAAATAAGTCAATCAGAGAAAGACATGTATAAATGACCTCACTGATATGAGGAATTTTTAATCTCAGGAAACAAACTGAGGTTGCTGGAGTGGTGGGGGTGGGAGGGATGGGGTGGCTGGGTGATAGACATTGGGGAGGGTATGTGCTATGGTGAACGCTGTGAATTGCACAAGACTGTTGAATCACAGATCTGTACCTCTGAAACAAATAATACATTATATGTTTAAAAAAGAAGAAGAAGAAGATAGCAGCAGGGGAAGAATGAAGGGGGGGAAATCAGAGGGGGAGATGAACCATGAGAGACGATGGACTCTGAAAAACAAACTGAGGATTCTAGAGGGGAGGGGGATGGAAGGATGGGTTAGCCTGGTGATGGGTATTAAGGAGGGCACGTTCTGCATGGAGCACTGGGTGTTATATGCAAACAATGAATCATGGAACACTACATCAAAAACTAATGATGTAATGTATGGGGATTAACATAATAAAAAAAAAGAGCCGGACGCTTTATGGACTGAGCCACCCAGGTGCCCCTAAATTACTATTACTTTAAGGCACAGTAATTTATCTTTTTTGTACCTGGAGAAAAAAAGCCTCAAAGTAATATTTCTTGTCTGCTGAAGGAATTACACTGTACCAATAAAACTAATAATTAACAAATAAAATAAGTCACCCTCAGATGGTGACAACAATCTAACTTCCCATGGGTATTGCCTAGCAATCCTGATCCTTCCTTTCTCTTCTCAGCTGTTTTCCAGGTCTCCAGAGGGGCTATTTTACTTTACTTTACTTTTTTGTTTTTTGTTGTTATTTTCAGAGGGGCTATTTTAAACCTCCATTCTATCAACCCCATCAGTCAGTAATTTTCCTTCCTAATTTATAGAGAAAGTGGAAACTGTCAGTGTCTTGTCCCCTTTGGTCTGTCTTCTGTTTCCAGCCCTGTGTCTTTCCCATCTCACCAGGCCTGGTTCCAGACCCTGACCCAGCAAGAGAATTCCATACAGTTCCTCACATCTTCCTTTCACCTTAAACCTCAGTCCTTTTCTAGAAGGACTAGAAAAGCTTCCTCAGCTTCCTCATCCTCGTGTGTCCCTTTGATGCTGGTGTTTTCCAGTTCTGTTGTATGCCTCTTTCTCATCCTTCCTCTCAGGTGTTTCCTTGTATTTGTACCTGCTTACTAAAAATCCCCATTTCACCGCCTCAACTTGATGCACTTAAGTGCAACCTGTCCCAACATGAGATCCTATCTTGTCCCCAAATCTCCTAGTATGCTTATTATCTCAGTGAAAGATATTATCCTGTACTCGGTTACTCCTGCCAGAAATTTGGCATTATTTTTCATTCCTTTATCTCCCTCCAACTTCGCATGGACTCCCTCATCTACACTTGTCATTCTACCACTCATATGTCTCAGGATTCTAGACACTTTTTTCTGGCCTCACTGATACTTTTCTAGAATAGGCCTTCATCAGCTCTCTGCCACATTACTACCATAGTCTCTTAAATGGACGCCTGTCCTAGTCTGCTCACCTCCAGTCCATTCTCCATCAAGCACACAAAATGATCTTCATCATTTGGTATTATCACTCTCCCCAGCTCAAAGACTTAAATGACTCCTAATAGTTATTTCTTAATAGAGCTGGTAAAGTAAAAAGTGTGATCTGGAGGCGCCTCGGTGGCTCAGTCATTAAGCGTCTGCCTTCGGCTCAGGTCATGATCCCAGGGTCCTGGGATCGAGCCCCGCATCGGGCTCCCTGCTCGGCGGGAAGCCTGCTTCTCCCTCTCCCACTCCCCCTGCTTGTGTTCCCTCTCTCGCTGTGTCTCTCTCTGTCAAATGACTAAATAAAATCTTTAAAAAAAAAAAAAAAAAAGTGTGATCTGTTCCCTGCCAGCTTCTCCAAGCTGATCCCGTGCTCTTCTTTCCCACTGACACCTGCTGCTGGAATTTCCCTAAACATCATTTAGCTACATACCTGTGTCATGCTCTCTTTTCCTTCTAGGACTTCATACGTGCAATTCAGCTTTACGTGGAAATCTTCCTCTCTCTCTAACACCCTCATGCTTCCTAGGATTCATTAGGATTCCCACTTTACATCTTCCAGGAATCTGTGCTAACCTCCAGATGTGCTTCAGTTGTCCTTCTTTTTTTTGTTTTTTTAAGATTTTTTTTATTTATTTGACAGAGAGAGACACAGCGAGAGAGGGAACACAAGCAGGGAGAGTGGGAGAGGGAGAAGCAGGCTTCCTGCCGAGCAGGGAGCCTGACGTGGGGCTCGATCCCAGGACCCTGGGATCATGACCTGAGCCGAAGGCAGACGCTTAACCGACTGAGCCACCCAGGTGCCCCTTCAGTTGTCCTTCTTTGTGGCTACTATATTACCTCGATTTCTTCTTGTTTGGAAAAATATATTCAAGAGTTCTAAATCAGACTCTTGAACTTCAGAGTTGTAAACACCAGGAAATGCAAAGTATTTTCAATATCAATGGGGATGTTCAATTTAAGATAACATTCATGGTTATTTCACATCAAAGAAAGGTATTCTCAGGAATATGTAATAACTTTACACCAAATCTACAGCTGTGCAATAATTTTGTAAACAAAATATTAAAAATTGGAGGGTATTTTATTTTAAAATAATTATTTTTGGCAAATTTTAGTTGTCATATAGTAAGATCCATTACCTCATTTAGATATCATACATGATGTAAAAAATCTAACATTAGAATTTGAGCTCTGAAAGAGAAAGTGGGAAGTATCTGTACAAAAATGTAAAGGTAAGAAATCTGGAGTCTATCACTCTCCCCCAGCCTCCCTCCCTAGCCCCATCCTTCAGGTTTAAGTCATTGAAAGAAATTCTATATATCTCTATATTAGCAAGCCTGATCTTTTATCTCTTATAGTTTCATGTTTTTGAGCCTAGGAAGAAAGGCGGTTAGGAAACAGAAGATAATATACAATTTATCAAAAATACCAACCTTAGTCACTTTCAAAATGAAAAATTTCTGAGTTGGAGTAAGAACAATATGATATAACATCATTTAAGCCAGGAGGTTTGAAGCCTTGGAAACTATGCATTAATGTATTCAGCTGCCTTCTATTATCTCCTGCTTGAGGCTCAGCCTGCGAGATTCCTCCACTATACTCTTCATTAAAATCTATCACTAAGACCTTGAAAAGAAGCACCCTTCCTGTGCTTTCAGATGAATACATTATGTTCAATGACCCAAAGAACGTGTTCAAGAATGTCTGGAATAGAAAGAAATTAATCTTTCATTTAACATAGAACTAACAACTCCTCAAAGTATTTGGACCTTTCAGTAGACATTGATTCATTGTGTATGGGTTTATAATACTAAATAAGCCAATAAGTATGCATTGACTAGTGCATGCTCAGCGCTATTTAGCATGGTAAACTACACAAGAGAAATCCACAATCTAGGGCCTACTTTTTGAGAAAGATATGAGACTCACATGACACTACTAGAGAATGACCTCAGGACACATATATTTAAATGCCAAGCTTATTTAAAGTGCTTTCCTGAAAGTTCTGGGAAGGGAGAAATCATTCTGAGTATAAATATAGAATCAGAAAATTTTAGGGCTTAGAGATAATCTCATTTGACTTCCTGATTTTACAGACAAGTAAAATAAGATCTAGAGTTGAAAGAAAGAAAATAAAACGTTTTTACAACCATATTCTTTGTGTTATTTCACCTAATCCTGGCACCAAGTCTATGACTTTTTCAAAGGAAGCTAGCTCATGAGGTTGAGATTAATTTTTTTGTGTGTAAGGTCTCAAGATTCAGGAATTCACACTTGGGTTCTCTGATTCTAAATCCTATTTTCCATAGCATGAAAACATGTGGTGGAACATCAAGGTACATCCATATATTTTATCTTACCTTAAAAAAACAAAAACATAAACCAAAAAACCAAAAAACCCTGTCTCCCATCATTTAAAACCTCCTACTTCCCTCTCTTGTATTGGCTTCTGGGTGGAATTATGCAAATCAGAAATAACCCATGGTTCAACAAAGCAATGTTTTATTCACCTACTGCTGTAAGGAAGAGCATCATCTACACAGAGTCTAGTCTGTGTCTCAAAAGAGAACAGAGATGGGTAATTACAAGATTTAGAGACTGAGGATCAAGCACTACAAGGAGGAACTTTCGATGCAAGATCTGATTGAGAGAGGGTAAATTCATCATATATAATTCAGGACTGGGGGACGTAATAAGGTGAGGGTCCTGAAGTGAGTTTTGGTAAGTAAACAGAACTATGAAACGGAACAAAAACCATTTTTGTCCCCGCATTGAAGTCTTCGTTAAAAAAAAAAAAAGCTACATTGTTGATCAATGGTTTTGAAATGAATAGGTTCCAGACAATGAAGTAAAGGGCTAACCAAGTCTGTGTACTGATGGGTTAAAGCTAAGAGAGTATCAGCCCTTATGTTTCATTACAGACATTATTCTTTCCATATTACAGTTGTAGAAAGTGAGCAAGTAACTTTCTGAGGGTCATACATCTTCAAGCACAGATTTCTTGGTAATGTTTCCATAAAGATGTTATATTTCCCTTCCTTTCTACAAAAATAGTGACCAGGGTAGACTTCTTTCTGTCCCAATTCTGCAGGTGAAAGATTGGTTTGATGATAATGTCACAATTGCTTTGCAGCAATACCACACACTGAAGCTTTCTGCTCTGTATGAAAAAAATGCTTTTTAAGTATTTTCAGCAGCAAATTTAAGATTATTGACCTCCCTAAGATTATTTTTGTCTTATTCTCTTCTCAAATTTCCTATTTCACACAATCACTTGGGGAAAAAGTACCAATAAATCTTGGATATAGCAATGTTGCAGAGGACCAATTATATTGGATTTCATGACAACAAAAACTGAATTTCCACCTATATTTTCCTTCATTATCTATCTGTTAACTGCCAGGGTGGTTTGCTATTTGACTACTTGAAAGTTTGTAATAATTAATTTTATATACAAAATGAATAACTTCCATAAGCATCATTACAAATTATGGATTTTACTCTTATAACACGTATGTATTCTTCCCTTCATAGACAAAATCCCAATATATGAAACACACTGCAAACTACATTTAGAATTTGAAACTGTGTAGTCAGATATTAATGAGAAATCTGCATGATGTGCCTTATTCTTGTTCCTGAGATTCCATTTAATGGCAACCTATGGGATCTCACAATCACAACCACACAGAAATGAAAAGAACAAGCCATCCATTTTTCAACTCAAACTAATTGATTTCTGGGTCAGCTGCATGGGAAGTGAAAAAACGGAAGAACACAGTGTCTAACAACTGTTAACACTTTCCCTCCAAGAAAAGCGGAACTTTGGAGCTGTTTTAAAAGTGAGCTGTTTATCCAGCAAATAAAGACAAAGGCAAATGTCTGGTTACACTTGTTACACCTAAGAGTACATTAATGTTACTCTGCTCAATATAAAAAACACACTTAAATAGGCATTCAGCTTATCAGTTCCAAATGTTAAGCTATAGCCAAAGGCAAATGGTAGGTTTTCACCAATTAACAAGACAAAGCCAAATGTGGTAGATCAAGTTATTGTACTTGAAGAGTTCAAGAATCTATTCAGGAGACAGAAAAGTAGAAAATTCAGGGATTGAAACAAAAATGCATCATTTTTTTATACACACGTATAAAGTTAAAACTGAAATATAATAAATGGTACCCATTCAAGTATATAATTTGATACATTTCAAGATATATGCCTATAAAATCATCACCAAAATTAAGAAAAAGAACATTCCTTTTACTCCCCAAAGCTTCCTGTGCCTCTTAATCAGTTCACACCTTTTGCCCTCTTTGCCCTGCCACCACCTCTCCCTAGTTCACAGACAACCACCAATCTACTTTTTGTCACTATACTTTTTTTTTTAAGTTTATAGAGAATTTTAAATTTACTTATTACTATTTTTTGGTGAGCAACCTCTATTCAGATGTTGGGGTTTTAGGATATCCCCAAATACATTTATTTTAAAAAGTTGAAAGATGAACACATCAAGCACACACAAAATTGAGCATATACATAGGTAATAAAACATTCTAGTAAAATGGGACAAAAAGCACTTGCAACTCATTCCTGAATTTTGAAGTATGGTTGTCACTATACTTTAACTTGCATTTCCTAGGATTTTATATTAATTGAATAATAAAATATGTACTTTGGTGGTGGCTAGAATTTTTCACTCATTATAATTATTTTGAGATTTATTTGTTAAAATGTGTATCAGTAATTCATTCTGTTTCATTGCTAAGAAGTAATCTGTTGTGTTCTGATTTAACTGTGGGTTTAATCATTCACATGAAGTTGCTATGAACATAGCATCTTCAATAGCAATACGCAATTCTTTGCAGGAACATCTGCTCTGCTTTCTCTAAATACTTCAGAACGGAATCGCTGGATCACGTGATAGCTGCATGTATCAAATGTGCTGTACCCCATGTCACCTTCCTTCCACCAGTATATTAGCATAATGATTGTTCAAAAATTCCATTTCTTGCAGCTACAGGACTGAGGACAGATTTTCTTACTTGCTTTCAGCCAGGAACTTCTCAGCTCCTAGAGAATGTCACTAGGTCTTTGTTACATGGCCTGCTCCATAGAACCTCTCATAACATGGCAGCCTACCTCCTCAAGGCCAGCAGTAAAATCCTCCTCGTGCTTTGATCTCAGACAAATGCTGGGCACAGTCCCTTTTAAAGGCTCACCAGATTAGGTCAGGCCCACTCAGGGTGACTTCCCTATGATCACATCACAGTCACTTGACTTGAGACTTTAACTACATCTGCAAGTCCCCTTCACCTTTGTCATATAATGCAACCTAATCACAGGAGTGAAATCCACTGTATTCTTCAGTTTCCCCAGAAAACAGAAAATCACTGGAACTAAAAGTCCTTTGAGAAAATCAATAAAATTGATAAAACTCTATTCAGACTGACCGGGAAAAAGAAAGCAAGACACAAAATTACAAATATCAGAAATGAGAGAAATGACATCATTACAGAGTCAACATATAATATAGCATATGGATAGTAAGGGAGTATTATGAATAATAGGTCTAGCTTTTTTATCCAATCTGATATTCTGGCTTTGCTTTATAGTATTTAAACCAATTATATTTTGTGTTTTTATTAATATGATTAGGCTTCAATCTACTTATTTTGCTATTCATTTTCTATTTTTCTGTGTGTCCATTCAAAATCCAAGCTGAAGCAAATTCTGTTGGTTTAGCTTTTAAAATAGATCTTAAATCCAACAACTTCTCACCACATCTTCTATTGCCCTCAGATCTTCCATGCTCCCCAACTTCTGGGGTCACCATTCACTTGGAATACAATGAGAATTTTGCCCTAAAGTTGTCCAATGCAGTAGCCTTGATAGTTCATGGCACCCTCATCTCTTGAACTGACATTACAATAGCCTCCCTTTAGTGTTAGCATCTTGGGGAAGGTGAATTGTAGAGGAAGAAGAATTGGTAATTCACACATTCTGTATCTTTTCCATCACTGAGGTTACTTCTCCATTTGTGATCAGTGTTCCCCAAACCGCATCCCTTAATTCACTACTCTTAAGAGATGCTACTCAATGAAGGGGTTCATGCCCAAAAAGTTTGAACATGATCCTCAAGTATATCCCCCTTCATGGAGATTCACAATGTAGCTTAACATTTGAAAAGGCCTGCAGGAAGGAAACATGTTTAGGTACTTTTTTCCCTAATCTTATTCATGATAGAACATTTTTCCTCATTGTACTGGGTAAGAAGTAATGTTTATACCTTCCTCCTCACTTGTTCTTTTATGAACCACCAGAGTTTCACTTATATATAGGGGAATCCATTCAGGGGTACACTGCTCTGACATCATCACGTTTGCTCCCCCATGGACCTTAGATTCTCAGATACATAAAATCAGACTTACACTACTAGCAAGATTATTTTATCTGGAAATTAGAAAACAGGCTCCAGCATGGCTTTTTCTACTTCCTGACTGATGAATCAGTAACAAAAACTATGGATACTTTATGATTCCTGTTTCTGTCTGTTAATCCTACCCGAGCCCAATTTTCCAAAGTGGTGGTTATGTGGAGTGGGAGACAGTATTCTGTCTCAATCTCAGCTCCTTCACTGGCCCTCATGACAGGTAAATCACATGTAGACTCACATGTCTTAAAGAATGAGAAGGGAGTAGGAATTCCCAATTTGACTTCAGGTTGAAATGGTATCCTTTAACATATTTGTCTAAAACCCCGAACTCAGGGGCACCTGGGTGGCTCAGTCGTTAAGCGTCTGCCTTCGGCTCAGGTCATGATCCCAGGGTCCTGGGATCGAGCCCTGCATTGGGCTCCCTACTCTGCGGGAAGCCTGCCTCTCCTTCTCCCACTCCCCCTGCTTGTGTTCCCTCTCTCACTGTGTCTCTCTCTGTCAAATAAATAAAATATTTAAAAATAAATATATAAAAAATAAAACCCCGAACTCTGAGCTTGTTTCATTCTGCTAGCCATTGATCTCTAAATTTCATTATTTCTAAATTTCTGTCACTCCTATGAATGTGTTCTCTAAGAGCTAAACCCTGATAAAAGGTGAGTCTTAGGGATGCTGAATTCCACAATACCCCACGGGCTAAGCATAGGAAACACTAATAGGAAAAACTAAGAATAGGAAATATAAAACTCTAATATCAAATATTACAACTCAGCTTAAATTTAATTCACTGCTTGTTACTTTTCTCTGAGATGTTAACATTTAAACTCTACCTCTATTCAGAGAATGAAATAATTTGTTCTTGATTAAAAAAGTCTCAAGCAGTTTGGTATAATGAGCAGGAGGAGGGAAACCAGAACATGAACACGGCACAGAGGGAGTATTACCAAAAACAGGTATGCAGCACTTATGCTAACTCTGATTTCAAACATCTCTCAGGTCTTAGGAACGAGAAATATTTTGGTAGCATCTTGGGGCAGAAGAGAGAACTTGATAAATTTTACATGCTCCAAAAGATTATCATTTACAAAAAGAGAACTTTAATGCAAAGAGATGCAAACAGGATAAATTCCCATACAAATATATTTAGAAAGTTGCTGAATTTATTAGATCACTAAAATTGGAATTTTCCTTTAAGTGTGGAAAATTATAGTCGATTAAATTTTTGTTTGAAAATTTTCAACTATGCCTTAAAACATGAGGTTCAGCATATACGTCATGTTTTCTTCCTTCCTAAGACCTCAAAACTTCTCACCATTTAAAATTTTTCTTTTCTGCTCTAGAGAAAGAAATTTAGTTATTTGCAATACATAACAAATGAACCAAGTTGTGTAAATTATTTGCCACTTAAAATACCTGTCCTTTTCTATACCAATTAATTTAAACCATCCTTTTTCTTCCTGTTACATTATTTATAGTATCTTTGTAGAGGATTTTGGGTGAATCAAGTAATCTACTTCTCATGTAATTTTCTCAGATTTTTAAACAAAATCATTTTACTCTTTACTTTCAGATGCCCTGGGACTCTGTAATAGGGCTCTTATTGCCTACCAGCTCTATATTTCCTATACATTCACAGAGCAACTTCTAGTAAACCATTTAAATCTAGTTGTCTCAACTGACTCATCAATAAAATAGTGATACTATTCTCCCATAATAGCTTATGGGATATTTAGCATGAATAGGTTGCCTGGGGGGAAAATGTGTGATTCTTCTTTACCTTCCCCCAACACCCTCCCTAAATGCTACATTAAAACAAAGTAAACTTTTCTCCTGATTATTCCTTTACCCATTCATCCTACCTTTATCTGAGTTAAAACCTTCTCTTTTTGATGCAATGCTACCAAAATACAACAAAAAACCTTTCTCTAATTGTTTTCTTTCTTTTGCATCCCCAATTCAGCCTCTAAGAGTTGAAAGACAATGCGTTTCCATTCAACTAAAACAAAAATAGAGGAGCTTGATACTGAATTTTAGGTGTACTAGTTCTGGTGACTTTATCATTGAAAACTGTGTATTATATATATTTTAATGGAATAGTTCTCAAGTCAGCAAAGGAACATTAAAACAGGAGTTTCACTAAAATATTTTAGGTATTCTTTTGAGCTATAGTTTAAGAACATCATACACAAGATGACTCCTCAAGTATTATTGGAACTGATGAAGTAGGCTTCACTGTGAAGCTTATTCCCATTCAAGTCAAACCCAGAACAATGTCACTCCACCTTATTTATAATGCCTGGTGGGACATTTAAAGCTTCTGTTTTTGATGGAGTCTCCATCATGAACCATTTGCTTGAGGAAGTTATTTATTGCCTGGTAGCAAAAGGCCCACATAGCACTTGACCCAGAAAAAAAGAAATGTTCTCTCTCTCTCTCTCTCTCTGTCTTTTTAGGACATAAAAATATGATCTCTTTAATGAATTTTAATAATCAAAAAACAATTTCAGCTATATGACTATGATTTATTTCCCATTATCCTTGATATTTTTTATTTCCCTTAAAAAAGAATTGCTTGGTTATTTTTTTCTGTTAAATTGGAAGATTTAACCTTAAAGATTTAATGTTAAAGATTTCACATTAATACAGTATCTTAGTTTAAGATTTGGAATCCCTTCATCAAAGAAAAAATTTACTTATCTGATTAATTTTGGCTAGTGTACACAGGAATACGAAGAATAGGTGACTGGGAAAGTTTTAATCTAATTAGAACTGAATTTGCAAAAAACAAGATAATAACACTAGAAGAATACATGAGGAGAAAGAAGCACAAAATGATGAAGCAATTTCATGAATCTCTTGACTTCTGCATATCTTAAGATTAATAAATTACTTATTAGTATTACTTTAGCCATACTAAGCAAAATGCTCACCATTAAGAAGATATTTTCTAGGGGGAGAAAAAGGGAATACTGTCACTGTTGAAATGATTAACAACGTTGTTTTGTAGCTGTTAATAATAGTGATTTTCATATATAACTTAAACATTATGTATTAGAACATCTGCAAATATATGGTACGTGACCACTGCAGAAATTACACAGAACATACTCTACTCATTAGTATACACATGTGATTTTTGTTTAGCTCATGTAGATTTTCCACATATTTAAAATATTTAAAATCTAGGGCTTTTTCATAATGAAATATAAAGCAAGGATAAGTTATGATTACTTAGTAGTAATTTAATAATCTTGAATGAAAATTTACTTTAAAATGTTTTGCATTTTGAGTTACAGGTTAGCTGTACTGCATTGGGAAAAACAATAACAACAAATGAATAAGCCATAATGAGGGGGAGAAAAAAATCCAACACAAGAGAACTGAGCTCAGGTGTCAAAGCCTATTGGGGGACCAAAGTAGAATTTGGGACAAACCTGCATCAGAATAAAATCACAAGAAAACAAATCAAGGTCAAGGAAGAGTGAAGCAGGAGACAAAAGAGGAAACCAAGAAACACTGGCAGTTTGGCTTAAAGAGGGTGTAGATGTGGTCATGCTCTCAGGACAGGTGCTCCTGTGATGTTCCCCATCCTTGCTTCTACTGATTTAAACACAGATGTAAAACTAGCAAATTATAATAATTAGAGTAAGAAACTAGATTAAAAGCTTTCATGATTACTTTTTTCACCATCGGCTAGAAAGTGAATCACTCACCTTAAATGACCCAGATGAAAAGTAGCAACTTGCAAGTCAACCTAAGCCTGCTTAATTTCAAAACTTTTTCTTATGGTCTTATACAGAGTAATTCCAAGAAAGGTAGCCTGTATGCTATTTCATGATTTGTGTTGAACTCTAAGTAACAGTGAAGTTAAATAAGAGGACTTTTGGAAAACAGACTAACTACTTTTTAAAAATGTGTTTGTTTAATTTTCATTACACTAATTATAGCAATGTTTACAGTATTTGGATGTGCGACCAGGGCAGTGCTATGTAACCTTCACTGACTGTTCCATTGTCTTGCAGATATTTGGCATTATATACATACAAGCCAAGGACTCGAGTTCTTAATTTTTGTCACCATTTAAAAAACATACAAAAGACCATATGTGGTTGAAGAAATTTTCTGATATATTTGAAAGATAAATTTTAGTTGGCCAAGTCCTCAATAATCTTACCTAGTGTTCAGCCAGAATGACTGATACACCTACCTTCTTCTTACGTAGGTCTCTGTCTTCTCAGGACAATTTTAAGGCCATAATCTACAGAAGACTGAGTATGGTTCTACTGCCAGGCATTTGAAAATGTCTGTGATTTCTATCTATCCAATTCCCAGATATGAAATATAATAAAGTGACTAAAAGTGATATAAGTCAGTGTTCTCCAGAGAAACAGAATTAAGGAATTGGCTCACCTGATTGTGAGGGCTTAGCAACACTGAAATATGTAAGGCAGGATGGTAACCTGGAAACAGGCAAGAGTTACTGATGCAGTGCTGAAGCAGAATTTCTTCTACTCCAGGAAAGCTCAGGTTTTGTTCCCAAGGTTTTCAACTGATTGGATGAGGCCCCCCACATTATATAGTCATTTCCCTTATTAAAGTCACCCGAACAGTGGATGTTTAGCAAATGGAAAAATACCTTCATAGCAACACCTAGATTAGTGTTTGATTAAATCACTGGATACTGTAGATTTTCCAAGTTGACACATAAAACTATTACACGGATAAAGCACAGTATTTCTCAAAGTACATGTTAAGACATTCCTAGGAGTATATAAGGAAACTGTTTAGGGGTTGGTGAGTCACCAAGTCAAAGAACTGATAGGTATCAATGACAAATTTGGGGGCGGTAAAACACCTTTCCTGATACATGGATTTGCTCTACTTTCTTCTCTTGGATTGCTTAACTCCCACACCCGTTTGACCTCCGTTCTCTTCTATACCAGGACTAGATCCTCATAATCGCCATGCAACTAACTTTCCTGTTTTCTAGAGCTATACAGTAAGATTTTCCTGACATTCTGTACAGGAAAACTAAGATGATAGTTCACAACACCCTTCTTTGCTAAATAAAATGTCACTGTCCAATGTTCACTATATTAGAACTTGTTAATATTTCTGTAATTATGGTAGGATTATTTGTTCAAGTCAATGTTGTTAAAAAAGAGAGAAATATTTTGACACTGAAATACAGTCTTCAATGAAAATCTCATATGTGAAATGTAGTATTCCATCTCCTCTATGGGGAGAGAGAACAAGCCTAAGTGACCCATTTCTTGAAAGTATGAATTTTTCCAAACTGTTTTTCTGGTGCTCTTTTTCAAGTGTTAATTGGGGGAACACTAATACTTCTGACATGATTGCCATATGCCGCAACATATCTGGAAATAAAAGAGTTCTCAGAAAATACTTTTTTATTTCCTTCCCAAGTTTTTCTTTGTACACTTTTAACCTATAACTTGCACTTAGGGGAAGAGCCCTGACTCCACTGATGAACATTGCTACCTGCTATTATTGCTTCATTATGTGTCTTTAAACAACTGATTTGGGCTTAGTGAAAAGTATTTAGAGCCTCAGGAGAATAAGGCAAAAGCCAAGAAACTCTTGGCAAATTGTAAATCTTAAATGCAGAATGATAAATTGGTCCTTTCATCACCTTGAACTGATGGATGAGAATAATGTGTCCTTATAGTTATTTACTTCAGTACAATGCTAAATAGTTCTCTCACTGACCTTGGGTTAGATGTTTTCCAAATATGTGCCCTTTAGCCCCTCCTCTTGATCCATTTTTTTTTTTTTTTTTTTGTAGTCAAGCAGTTGGAATATTTAGGTTTTCCTTCTAAATACTTTCCTCCACTGTTCTAACTTTTTACTGTTTTTGTTGTTTGCATTATTTCCAGCATTCTTGGGGTCTTAGTGGCCTTCCAGTATGTGTTGGTCAAATCCACTGAGTGCCCAGTAAAGTAAGGCAGAAACTGTTCCTAGCATCTACAACCATACCACCCTGAATGCACCTGATCTCATCTGACCTCAGAAGCTAAGTAGGGTCAGGCCTGGTTAGTATATGGATGGAAGGAATTGTCCTTGGCATGCCTTTTTAAAAATTATAATATTGTAATGGAATCATTCCAAAATTAATTATTGAAGTTTGCTTATTATATCTTACATATTTGAATGAGAATTATTCTTTTTTAATGATGTCATCACACTTTTATTGGTGGGGGGATAAAGAAGGTGATGAATTGTCTAATATAATATAATTTTGCAGAGGACATTTCTCTGTGAAGGAAAAAGGAAAACAGTATTTGTAGTACACCCACCTTGTGTTACATACTGTGAATTAATATTCCTTGCTTTCTTACTCTGCATATCAACTCTCATAACTGGTATTACATATCCATAATCCCTTATATAAAATCCTCGAATAAATATGTTTCAGAATTCAGAAATCTCCAAGTTTTAGGATCTGAGGTATCTCCCTGCAATCAACATTAATACTTCCTCAGTGAAATGTATGAATACCTATATAGAGTGGAATAAGTAAAGGCTATAAATAACCTCGTGTCAGTTCTGGTCAGATTTGCTAACAATGGGTTCAGGTTTTGCTGCCAAATAAGAAAAAAGTTGTTTTCAGTGGTTCTTGGGTTTCAGAATTGTAAATAAAGGGTAGTACACCTGTATTAACCTAATTTCAGAAGGAGGAACTTGGCATCTACAGTGATTAGTACAAGTCAGAGACACATAATTCAAATAGACCTGTCATGAGGCAGGAACCATTTTTTATTGCTGTTGTTAAAGCCACATTAAGGATTTATGCATATACATTCTTTAAGAATAACTGGAGAACTGGATTATCCAAGGGACACTAAAAATAAAAGCTTTAAAGATATCTATTATTGAATCAGTACTTTTAATACTTTTAAACACTTTTTCCGTTGTGATCACCAATCATAAAATCATAGGGAAGATTATTTTTCCACGTTTTAGAAGTTAATTTATATTTAATTTTTAAAAAGTTTATGTGCTTTCCTTAACACATAATTTCAAATTAACTCAAGTGTCTATCAAGAGATTGCTGACACTAAAAGTTTGATGCTAGATTAGATCTGAAGGACCCATTAAGCTATTATTTTCATGGCAATCCATATGGGCTGTTAAATAATTATGGTCTATGTTCACATCTATTCCCAACCTATAAAGGCCTCTCACCCTTTCAAGCCTACAAGAGTGTGTAGGCTATTAACAGGTATCAACTGGATACCACTGGCATGTTGACAGTGCAGTTTTGCCTGGGCAAGAGAAGCTGGCAAATGTACTGCAAATACTCTGAGACGCTATTCAGCCAGAACTTTGACTAGGGTTTTTAGAAAAACATGATGTTATCCTGAATACCAGATGCTGCGTGCTAAAACTTTTGGACCAAGTAATCCTTTACTGGAAAGCCAAATATAGTCTCCATGTGTTGCAATCGCCAGAAATTTCTACACTTACCCTTCTACTCTTAGGTGAACTTCCCATGATTATACCACAAACAAAGAAACATAGAGTAATTCTAGTGGAATGCTTTCAACTGGAAACAAGTGACATTATTATTACTGCATTCAATGAAACCTTAGGTATAATTCATGCCATAAGTTCAAAGTAATGGTACTTTAAAAATCATTAAAATTTTTACTTTGCTGTCATTCTCATTTAGTGAGATGTATTAGAAGATCATCTTTCTTTATCCATTCGTCTGTTGATGGACATCTAGGATCTTTCCATAGTTTGGCTATTGTGGACACTGCTGCTATAAACATTGGGGTGCACGTGCCCCTTTGGATCACTACATTTGTATCTTTGGGGTAAATACCCAGTAGTGCAATTGCTGAGTTGTAGGGTAGCTCTATTTTCAACTTTTTGAGGAACTTCCATACTGTTTTCCAGAGTGCCTGCACCAGCTTGCATTCCCACCAACAGTGTAGGAGGGTTCCCCTTTCTCCGCATCCCCACCAACATCTGTCATTTCCTGACTTGTTAATTTTAGCCATTCTGACTGGTGTGAGGTGGTATCTCATTGAGGTTTTGATTTGGATTTCCTGATGCCGAGCAATGTTGAGCACTTTTTCATGTGTCTGTTGGCCATTTGGATGTCTTCTTTGCAGAAATGTCTGTTCATGTCTTCTGCCCATTTCTTGATTGGATTATTTGTTCTCTGGGTGTTGATTTTGATAAGTTCTTTATAGATTTTGGATACTAGCCCTTTATCTGATATGTCATTTGCAAATATCTTCTCCCATTCTGTCGGTTGTCTTTTGGTTTTGTTGACAGTTTCCTTTGCTGTGCAAAAGCTTTTTATCTTGATAAAGTCCCAATAGTTCATTTTTGTCCTTGCTTCCCTTCACACACACACACACACACACACACACACACACACACACACACACACACAGTGGAATATTATGCAGCCATCAAAAAATGAAATCTTGCCATTTGCAACGACATGGATAGAACTAGAGGGTATTATGCTAAGCAAAATAAGTCAGTCAGAGAAAGACAAGTATCATATGATCTCACTGATATGTGGAATTTGAGAAACAAGGCAGAGGATCATAGGGGAAGGTAGGTAAATATGAAACAAGATGAAACCAGAGAGGGAGACAAACCATAGAGACTCTTAATCTCAGGAAACAAACTCTGGGTTGCTGGAGTGGAGGGGGGTGGGAGGGATGGGGTGGTTGGGTGATGGACATTGGGGAGGGTATGTGCTATGGTGAGAACTGTGAATTGTGTAAGACTGAAGAATCACAGACCTGTACCTCTGAAACAAATAATACATTATATGTTAATAAAAAAAATAAAAATAAATTTAAAAAAGATCATCTTTCATTACAAAATTTTACACTATAGTCAAATTAATTGAAGATTTTGTGAGCAAATTTTTATTACATCCAGAAAATTGACATAATTCTTAGTATCATAATTGTAGGAACAATTGTTAATTGGCCATATTTAGGTCTTCACTAACAAATTTTGGTCATTCAATCAATAAAGCTGTTAGGGATGTAACATTGTGACCAATATTCAGAAAGGTAGTGTCATTATGCATTGATATAATGTATATGCATTATACATATAATGTATATGTACATTATATATGGTACAGTGCCCATGTTCCTTTTTTGTTTTGTTTTGTTTTGTTCTGATAGAAAGTTACAACTGGAAACTATGCAAAGGTAACCTAATACTGAATTTATCTAAGTGAGAGAATTGTTATATCAAAAAAAGAAGTAGTTAATAATTTAGATTCTACTTTTGATTTCTTTTTGAGCCATTTGTAATATACTTATCATATTGGCCTAAAATTATAACACCTTAGTATATTTAGCATGAAAAATTTCACAACAGGTTAGAGATAAAAACAAATCATTCTCTACTTATATTAATGAATCAAGCTTCTAAATGGTATCATTCCTGGGATTCAGTGGATTATTTTTAACGTGCCAGCAAAATTACTTTAGTCACAAATCACCAGAAGCATTCTTGCATAAACAATGTAATAGTATCCATACTACTTAGCATAACTTTCCCTTGACTCCTCTTCTAATAACTAGAACAACTTCTATCTCTAGGGATTTAAAACAATGCCCAATATTCTCCAAAATGTTGTTTAGTATCTCTAACATAATGTTTCCATGGCCATTTACAAACACCAATATAAATACTTACGTCTGTTTAGGAAGCTCTACCACTAAGTAATAATAATTCTGTTTATAATATCAAAAAGTTAGTATTTACAGAGAAACTTTTTCATTGGTTTTGGATACGTATGCCCTTCACATTGCTCACTCATATTGATAGCTAAGATAGAAAAAACATAATTATACTGCCCATCATGATACCCACTCAGGCATATGAAATGAAATATGCCCAGAAAAGACAACAAAATACACAAACAGAAATCGTGAATATGATAACTTTTTATCCCCCCCCCCAGCTGAAGATAAAATAAAGAGAACTGAATCAAATAAAAACAGATTAACCATACTAGCATTTCATTTCTTTTCAATTTAAGCATAACATATAACAATTGGCCCGCCAAGGAAAGAGAGACAAGATGACACACAGTAAAATATTTTCAAAGTAGTTTTAGAAAGTAGTTTTAGATAAAGATTTGTTGTGCCTTTTATTTAATTGTATCCTTAAGTACAAGAACAAATTAGATAAAAGAATAGTTGGGAGATGATATGACTGCAGAAAGGAGGAGTTAGCTCCTTATTAAAACCATTCTAGTGGTTTGTGACATGTTTACACATGTTCTTCTGAAGTTGGTACAAATTCATAAAATGGCTTTGCCCTCTATTTTTGTTCGGATTCATTGTTTACTGAAATAGTAATCTTAAAACGTCAAATATCAAGTGTCTGAGACTAGACTGTAGAGCAGATAAGTACCATGAGTTAGCAATAACAAGCAGAATAGCTGTGTGTTAGTTACGGTTCTCCTGAGAAACAGAACCAATACAATACATAGAGAGAAGTATATATAAGAGGAGGCTTATTATAGGGATTGGCTCATGCAGTTATAGAGGTGAGAATTCCCAGGATCGATCTGCTGTCTGCAACTGGAGAACCAGGGAAGCCAGTGTTTATAATTCAGTCTGGAGGTCAGAGAACGAGGAGCTCCTATGTGCAAAGGCAGTAGAAGATGGACTTCCCAGCTCAAGAAGAAAGAGAAAATTTGCCCTCCCTCTCCCTTTTTATTGTACTGGGGTCCTCAATGGATTGATGATGTCCACTCACATGGGTAAGGGAAGATCTTCCTTACTTAGTCTTCTGATACAAATGCTAGTATCTTCTGGAAATACCCTCTCACACACACCCAGAAATAATGTTTTACCAGCTATTTGGGCATCCCTTAGTCCAGTCAAGTTGACACATAAAATTAATTGTTACAAGTTGTAAGAAAAAAAAAAAAAATGGTTGGAAACTTCTCTATTTGAAAGACTGTTGATTATGTACAGAAGATGGTTAGAGAGATTCCAGCATACTATTTGGGTATTTTAGGTCTTGGTAAATTAACATGGATCCAGTATCTTGTCCTCAGGTTTGCAGGGTAAGAACTTCATTACCTGAGTCACTTTGGTTCAACAAAAGGTGAATAAGCATCGGAAAACCTATTTACACTATTCAAACAGTCTCACTCAAAAGAAATAGAAGATGTAGAGGCCAGAAGGTCAATGTATTAATTTTCCAAAGGAAATTTACAGAGAGAATAGTTCTATTTGACCAATTATATATCAGAATATCTTTTCCTTGATCAATGTTTCTCTATAGCCCTCAATTAATTTTTCCAATTTCTCTGTCATCATCAACTTATTTAAGGTTGAACAACTATATTTTACTTCTTTATCAGTGGTTGAAACCCCTTGAAATGAATCAAACATTTTTGTTCATAGGATTCACCAGACCCAAATTACTCTTTTAAGCTTGACTGACTCCATTGCCTGGGGCATGTGCTTGTTGAGTAAGATGTCTGACACAATTGTCTATGTTTAATTTAAATGATTTCTATCTTGGGCCTTCTCCTGCAGTTTAATTCAAATAAATTAAATATATGTTTGCTACAACTCCACGGTGCACAGCAAATGAATATGATCTGGTGTGTCATTCTTGAATGTGACAGAGTGGAAAGAACAATGAGCTTTGAACTGCATTTCTAGGCTGCTTCCGCCACTCAGTGTCTATCAGACATTGAGCAATTTACTCACCTAAGTTTGTTTCTTCAGCTATGCATTCATTGGGGGTTACACATGATATAGTCTGTAGATTTGTTTTAAGAATCAAGTCATATGAGACAATTGTATACAAATGGTTTCTAAGGGGTGCCTGGGTGGCTCAGTCGTTAAGCATCTGCCTTCGGCTCAGGTCATGATCCCAGGGTCCTGGGATCGAGCCCCACATTGGGCTCCCTGCTCAGCAGGAAGCCTGCTTCTCCCTCTCCCGCTCCCCCTGCTTGTGTTCCCTCTCTCGCTGTCTCTCTCTTTGTCAAATAAATAAAATCTTTACAAAAAAAACAAATGGTTTCTAAAATATAGTTTCTGTGTCAATGAAAGATACTGTAATAAAAGACACAGGAAGAGCTTGATCTGAACACCTATCTTAGGGACTTCTGGCCATCTCCCAGAATCAGTGTTTTCTCAGTGCCCTGAGCCCCTCCTAGAAATGGTGGCAGGAGACAGAAATCTGCCAAACAATAATATACAGCCAGTGCTCCTCAACGAGAAGTCATCTATTTGAAGCATGAGACCAGGAGGTTAGAGGTTCCCTCATAAAAATAAAATAGGGAGAATGGAAAAATAGGGAATAATTTCAATTTCCTTGATAATACATTATGAGCCCTGTAATAGTTTGGTAGGGCTGCCATTATAGAATACCACAGGCCAGGTGGCTTAAAAAACAGAAATGTATTTTCTCACAGTTCTGGAGACTGCAAGTCCAAGACCAAGGTGACAGCAGGTTCAGTCTCTCTTGAGGCCTCTTTCTTTAGCTTTCCTTAGTTGTGCATCTCTGGTGTCTCTTCCTTTGCTCATAAGGACACCTGTCATATTGGATTAGACCAATTCACTTAAATGTAATTATCTCTATAAAGGCCCTACCTCCAAACATAGTCACGTTGGGAATAAGAGCTTCAACATATGAATTTTGTGGGGACACAATTCCATTCATAGCAAGGACCTATACCAACACACTGACAATGGGAACAAAGAGAAGTAATAGTTGAAATAAATTTTTGAGACAGAATTAACAGCATTAGTTGATCAACTGAATTTAGGAAGTGGGAAGAATGAAAAAGGACTTTTAAAGCCTACCTTGGCATTTGGTATACACCAGGCATTGTGCTATATTCTGGACATACAAGGATGAACATAAAAGACACAGCCCCCAGAGTAAAAATTTAGTTCTTTTAGAATGTGTATGAACGTAAGTGACCAATGACTTAATATAGACTGCTATATGCATAGGATGTTATATATATGAACCCAATGGTAACCACATATCAAAAACCTAAAATAAGGGGCGCCTGGGTGGCTCAGTTCGTTGGGCAGCTGCCTTCAGCTCGGGTCATGATCCTGGAGTCCCAGGATCGAGTCCCGCATCAGGCTCCCTGCTCGGTGGGCAGTCTGCTTCTCCCTCTGACCCTACCCCCTCTTATGCTCTCTCTTTCACTCTCTCTCTCTCTCTCAAATAAATAAAATAAAATCTTTAAAAAAAAAAAAAACCCTAAAATAGATACACAAAAAATAGAAAGGAATCTAGGCATCACACTAAAGAAAGCAATCAAACCACAAGAGATGAGAGCAAGAAGAGAGGAACAGAGAACTAGAACTACAAAAACAACCAGAAAACAATGAACAAAATGGCAATAAGTACATACCTCTCAATAATTACTTTAAATGTAAATGGACTAAATGTTCTGATCAAAAGATTGAATGAATAAAAAACCAAAACTCACATATATGTTGCCAATAAGAGACTCATTTCAGACCTAAAAACATACATTGAAAGTGAAGGGATGGAAAAAGATATTCCATGAGAACGGAAGCAAAAAAAGTCATAGTAGCTAACTTAAATCAGACAATATGGATTATAAAAGAAAGACTGAAGCAGGAAACAAAGAAGGGTGTTACATAATGATAAAGGGATCAATCCAACAAGAGGATATAAAAATAGTAGATATTTATGCACTCAACACATAAATACATAAAGCAAATATTAAGAGACATAAAGGAAGAAATTGACTGTAATACAATAATAGTAGGGGACTTTAGACCTACTTACATTAATGGATCCAGACAGATAGTCAATAAGGAAACAATGGCTTGGAATGACACATTTGACAAGATGGACCTAACTGATGTATACAGAACATTCTATCTAAAAACAGTAGAATATACATTCTTTTCAAGTGCACATGAAACATTCTCCAGGATAGATTCCACATTCAGCCCCCAAGTCTCAATAAATTTACAAGATTAAAATCATATCAAGCATCTTTTCTGACCACAATGGTATGAAACTAGAAATCAATTTTTAAAAAACTAGATAAAAGACAAACACACAGAAGTTAAGCAACATGCTACTACACAGCAAATGGGTCAATGAAGAAATCAAAGAGGAAGGGGAAAAAAAAGAATTGGAGACAAATGAAAATGAAAACACAACTCTCTGAAATCTTTGGGATATGGCAAGAAAAATTTCAAATAAACTAACTTAACACCTAAAAGAAATAGAAAAAGAAGAATAAACAAAGCCCAGAGTTAGTAGAAGAAAGGAAATAATAAAGATTAGGGCAAAAATAATGAAATCGAGACTAAAAGAAACAATAGAAAAGATCAACAAAACCAAGAGCTGGTTCTTTGAAAAGATAAAAATGACAAAACTAACCAGACTCAAAAAAAAAAAAAAAAAAAGAATACTCATATAAACAAAATCACAAATGAAGGAGGAGAAATAAAACTGGCATCACAGAAATACAAATGATTATAAGAGAATATTATGAAATACAAATGATTATAAGAGAATATTATGAAAAATTATATGCCAACAAATTGGACAATCTAGAAGAAATGGATAAATTCCTAGAAGCATAGACTCTTCCAAAACTGAATCCAGAAGAAAAAGAAAATTCCAACAGACCAATTATTAGTAATGAAATGAATCAGTAATAATAATAATAATAAAAAAACTCCCAACCAACAAAAGTCCAGGACCAGATGGCTTCACAGGTGAATTCTACCAAACATTTAAAGAAGAGTTAATATCTATTTTTCTCAAACTATTCCAAAAGATAGAAGAGGAAGGAAAACTTCCAAACTGATTCTATGTGGCCAGGATTACCCAAAAACTGGACAGAGACTACAAAAAAAGAAAACTACAGGCCAATATCCCTGATGAACACAGATGCAAAAATCCTCAATAAAATATTAGCAAACTGAATTCAATAATATATTTAAAGAATCCTTCATCATGATCAAGTTGCATTTATTCCAGAGATGCAAGGGTGGTTCTATATTCACAAATTGATGTGATACGTTGCGTTAACAAGAAAAGGATAAAACCACATGATCATCTCAATAGATGCAGAAAAACCACTTGATGGAGTACAATATCTGTTCATGATAAAAACTCAACAAAGTATGTTTAGAGGGAACATACCTCAACATAATAAAGGCCATATATGAAAGACCCACAGCTAACATCATACTCAGTGGGGAAAAACTGCAAGTGTTTCCTCTAAGATAAGGAACAAGACAAAGATGTTCTCACCACTTTTATTCAACACAGTGCCTAGCTACAGCAATCAAACAAAAGAGAAAAAGAAATAAAAGGCATCCAAACTGGTAAGAAAGAAGTGAAACTGTCACTATTTGCAGATGATATGATATTATATATAGAAAACACTAAAGATGCTATCAAAAAACTACTGGAATTGACAAATGAATTCAGTAAAGTTATGGAAGATTAATATACAGAAATCTATTGCATTTCTATACATTAAAAATGAAGTGGAAGAAAGAGAAAGAAAGAAATTATAACTGTACCAAAAAGAATAAAATACGTAGGAATAAATTCAACCAAGAGGAGAAAGATCTATATTCTGAAAACTGAAAGACACTGAAGACAACACAAATGTATATACTATGTTCATGGATTGGAAGAATTAATATTGTTAAAGAGTGTCCATACTACTCAAAGCATTCTACAGATTCAATGCAATTCCTATCAAAACACCAACAGGATTCTTCACAGAACCAGAACAAACAATACTAAAATATGTATGGAAGCATGAAAGACCTCAAATAACCCAAACAATCTTGACAAAAAAGAACAAATCTAGAGGTAGCACAATCCCAGATTACAAGATAAACTACAAAGCTGTAGTAATCAAAACAGTTTGTTTTATAAACAAGACTGGCACAAAAATAGGCACATATATCAGTGGAACAGGTTAGAAGCCCCAGAAATAAACCTATTCTTATATGGCCAATTAATCCATGACAAAGGAAGCAAGACTATACAATGAGGAAAAACAGTCTCCTCAACAAATGCTGGGTGCTGGGAAGACTGGACAGCTGCATGCAAAAGAATGAAACTGGATCACTTCCTTACACCATGCACAAAAATAAACTCAAAATGGATTAAAGACCTAAATTTAAGATGTGAAACCATAAAAGTTTTAAAAAAACATAGGTGGTAATCTCTTGGATATTGACCTTAGCAATGTCCCTCAGGAAAGGGAAACCAAAGCAAAAATAAACTATTGGGACTACACCAAAATAAAAAGCTTCTGCACAGCAAAGGAAATCATCACCAACACAGAAAGACAATGAAATAAATGGGAGAATATATTTGCAAATGATATATCTGATAAGGGATTAATATCCAAAATATATAAAGAATTCATACAACTCAATACCAAAAACAAAACAAAACAAAACAAAACAAAAAACCAGCGGAGGACCCAAATAGACATTTTTCCAAACAAGACACAATATGGCCAAAAAACACATGAAAAGAGGTTCAACATCACTCATCATCAGGAAATGCAAATTAAAAACACAATGCAGTATCATCCCACACCAATCAGAATGGATAGTACCAAAAAGACAAGAAATAAAAAGTGTTGGTGAGGATGTGGAGAAAAGGGAACCCTTGTGTACTGTTGGTGGGAATGTAAATTGGTGCAACCACTGTGGAAAACAGTATGGAGTTTCCTCAAAAAACAAACAAACAAAAAAGAAATTCCATATGATCCAGTAATACTGCTACTGGGTATTTACCCAAAGAAACACTAACTTGAAAAGATATATGTATCCCTATATTTACAGCAGCATTATTTACAATAGCCAAAATATGGAAACAACCCAAGTGTACATTAATAGATGAATGGATAAATGGATATCTCTCTCTCTCTCTCTCTCTCTCTCTCACACACACACACACACACACACACACACACACACAGAGGAATATTACTCAGCCATAAAAAAAGAGTTAGATCTTGCCATTTGAGACAACGTGGATAGACCTAGAGGGTATTATGCTAGGTGAAATAAGTCAGACAGATAAATACCATATGATTTCACTTATATGTGGAATCTAAAAAAGCAAAACAAATGAACAAGAAACTAAAACAAAGACTCTTAAATATAAAGAACAAACTGGTGGTTGCCAGATGGAAGAGGGGTGGGGTAGGATGACCCATATAGTTGGAGGGGATTAAGAGGCACAAACTTCCAGTTATAAAATAAGTAAGTCGTGGAAATTAAAAGTGCAGCATAGGGAATATAACCAATAATACTGTAATAACATTGTTTGGTGACAGATGGTAACTGTACTTATGGTGGTGAGCAAAGCATAATGTATAAAATTGTCGAATCACTAATTGTACACCTGAAATTCATATAAGATTGTAAGTCAACTATACTTCGATAATTTTTTTAAAAAGTCACAACCCTTGCATTAAAAGAACAGACACTAATTTTTTTTTTCTGGTAACCATCTTTTTTTTAATTTTTTTATTATTATTATGTTATGTTAATCACCACACATCATTAGTTTTTGATGTAGTGTTCCATGATTCATTGTTTGCATATAATACCCAGTGCTCCATGCAGAACGTGCCCTCTTTAATACCCATCACCAGGCTAACCCATCCTCCCACCTCCCTCCCCTCTAGAACCCTCAGTTTGTTTTTCAGAGTCCATCATCTCTCATGGTTCGTCTCCCCCTCCAATTTCCCCCCCTTCATTCTTCCCCTCTTGCAGATGCTAATTTTGAAGTAGCAAAATGAATTCCTATATTTGAGAAGTGCCTAAGTTATCTAGCTTCATACCTAAGCCTCAAAAACAAGGTCAATGACTTATCTCTGAGAGACTGTAGGCATTGAGATCTGTCAGACCTAATTTTGTATTGTGAATATATAGTTCACTAGCTTTGTGATCTTGAAGTTATTATTTCTGAAACTCCGTTTCTTCATCAGCAACACGTTGACTAATAATATCCACCTTATATGGCTGATATAAGAATAAAATGAAAGGATGTATATAAGATGTATAGCACATTGCAAGATCTGCAATAGACATTCAATAAATAATGTTTGTAAAAAAATAGGTAGCTTCCAATAAATAAAAACCATGTTTGTTTTTTCCTAGTGGGAGAGGGGAGATAAAGAAACGGGGGTGGGAAGGTGACAAGCGAGTCTAAAAGCTATGAAAAAGGAGAATAGGAATGAAAAGAAGCACAGTGGAAAATACTCATAAAGGTATCACTGTGATAGGTATTCAATTTATAAATATTTATGTATTATAACTTTGAAAGAAATCTATAGAACTCTGAAGGTCCATGGCCCATAAATTTGGCTCCACTGGCCATTTGTGGATCACAAACGTAGAAATCAGAAGATTTCTGCTACTTAACCTAGTAAACTTGATCAAGTAAATTATGTGACCTCCTAGTGCCTTCATTGAAATATCACTGGTATTACCCGTTATACCTTGCTCGTTAAGCAACTGTGAACTGGAAATGAGATTGAGCACAAAAAGTTCACCAGGAAAGGTCTGGCTCTCTTTTGATACCATATTGTAAGCAATAGAAGCTATCAAAAGAGAAAGTGCTGTGAAAATGTGAAATTATAATAGTAGTACCAGTGGTAGTAACAGTAGTTGGTATTCTTCCAGGAAGATGACCAAGTTATTTTGCTATACTCCAGTTCCCATGGAAGTGCACTTAGGGACCTACACGCTACATACCATATGTAATATCTCCAAATCCATATGTTCTTTGGCTATCAAACAGAAAAAAATTCCTAAATTAGTGAAAATTTTCTATCATACTTCATGATATTTTTTACTAGAGCACATCATATAGTAATATTGGTTAAATGAACTGGATATAGGCTTTCTTATCTTCCCATAGGAAAATAAAACCCACAAATGTTTCCTAGAGGAAGATTATTGATTAATGAAGAGGCACCGACAATTCTGCTCTTTGGTAGCATCAGGAAAACAACCAAACATTCTGTGATAGCAAATGATGGAAAAGAATGGATGACAGAAACAATCTGGATACCACTTAGAATGAACTAGTTAATCTATTTGATATGAGAGTTCCACTTGCATTTATTTACACATAAGTTAATCCCCAGCAAGCAATTCATGTCCTTTCAGGGAGTTAAAGAATATAGAGAAGAAAGATCCAAGAGATTTAAAGTGTGATGAGAAGCCACAGGACAATAAACAAGCCTTGTCACTCGTTTACTATTATATATTTGACCCTAAGCAAAATAATTTACATTTCGCATAGAAGTGTTCTCCAGAAACAAAAATCAATGCTCAGTAAGGCATAGCCTTGCAAAACTTTCCAATAATGAAGACTATTAATTTAAAGTTAGTGGCTTTTCAAATTAAAGGATCTAAAGCAACTACAGAAGCTATTCGAAACTGTCCACAGGAAGAGCCATAAGATTAAAAGGCTATAAACTATTGGACACCTTATAACAAACAGAAGAGAAAGAGGAAGAGACAGCTTGGCTGATCCCAAGGAGAGATAATAAGGCCAGGGAAGGATTCCCAGCAGGACAGCACAGGGGGTGGGGAGGGAGACGGAGGCTATAAGAAGACCGCAGGGGAAGGGGACCTGGAAGCCAGCTAGATCTATACTAAAATCTCAGTACCTTTCCTTGCTCTGCCCAAAGCCCAAGCTGACATACCCAAGTAAATTTTATATCCGATTTGCCTTCTTTTCAACTTGATATTATGTTTTGCTTTCAATGTGTTACCAAATGTTATCTTTTCAATCAATCTAGAGAGCTTTATTTTCTAAAGATTTGCTCAGTATTTTCCTCAGAGACACATTTCCAGACAGCCTGTTTCTCATTAGCTGGAATAAACAGGACTGTGTTTATAGCACAGCACCAGACTTAAAAGAATTCCCCTTTCCTAGGGAAGCTGGTCAGGGAATTAGCAGGGCAATAACATAAAGGAGTGAATTTCAGTGCTCAGCTGTGACATAAGACAGAATATTGGTTCATTAATATAGTCTTTAAAAAGCAAATTGCATAACTCTTTATAACACAAAGAGTTTTGTTTTGAATATAGTTTTAAGCAGTTCTAACATATGAAAGACAGCCGATGCCAAACAGATATATATAGTGACTACAAAATGTTTAACTTCTATTCAGCAAATATTGACTGCTCACTGTGGGCAATATAGAGAATATAAAGACATGTAAGACATTGCTAAATAGTTTACAGTCTAGAGACTAATCCAACTCATTGTATAAATAGAATCCTTAGAAAGCACTCTCATACTATAGGAGTGCTTAGAAAATGAAAATATCAGTTAAGGCAATACAAATCATAGAGATTTTTTCAGTGGAAGTCACTAATATTATCAAAGGAAGTAATTGAGAAAATTTATAAGTGTGCTGATAAAGAGAAATTTTGCACATACTTTTACCATTGTAAAATACTTCTCAAAATGTCTTGGCTAGCAAAATCAATCATCAAAACCAAGAATAAATCCACTTACACTTATTCAATCACACTGTATTATCTGACCTAATTTCCCTTCATAGAGGCAACTTCACCATCAGGATGGTCACAGCCTTCCAAGACTATGCACTTCCAAGTGCAGCGAGGCTGAGAAATTCAAACAAAAGACAATGTGGATAATTGACATGTAAGTAATTGGAATGTGGTATTTGATGAAGTGTCAATAGAATATTATTTAGATTAGCAATTTACACATAACTGTTTATTGTAATGTTCCTGTAACTGCAGTAGTAAGCATGGAATATTAGAAATAAGTGTGCAATGTAGTTCCTTTAAAAAAAATAGAGAATTTTTAAAATAATTTATTTTTATTACTGATCATTTAATATGAAGCAAAAGTGTAGCCCTCAGATGTTCTCAATGAAGCAATATTCCGGGACTCTTCTGCTTCAGGTGTTAAAAGATGATATTAAACTAGTTCCAAAAGAGAACATTTAATCTAAAAATATAATTTACTTCCCAAACACCTCATTAATTGCTTAAGACTACATGCTATCCCTACATATTCATATGACATTTAACTTCGTTATACTTTTTACTATAGTATAAATTAAATTTTAAGTCAAACAGCTATTCCTTTCTTCATAAAATGATTTTTAAAAAGGAATTTATATTTATATTATTTTTTTTCTTGGTAACAAAAAGTCAAAGTTCAAAATTTTATAATATATGACCTGTTTCTTGACGTCTCAATACATTTCTTTCTGAGATCCGAAACACACATGCTTTTTGAGAAGACCCCAAGATGAATAAAAGAAACTGCTATGGAATATTACACATGATTTTTGTAATCATTACCTTTTCTAACTATTGAGAAAAATATTTTATGAATCTATTAATAGAATTCCACTTCCAATAGTGATAATTATGTCTGAAGACAAGAAAAAAATCTGCATAATATTTTGGCATGAGAGAGTATAAAGAGAACAGAGAAATAAAGGTGAGAAAGGAAGATAAACAGAGTAATTCATTCCACTGGAACAGCTAAAACGGAGCTCAGTGAACATGAGATCTAATCATCTGGAAGTCATCCAGGACAAATTGCTCAGAGCACAGCGGTGGATGCTGTGGGACAGTATCTGTTGGCTAAGGCTCAAGTAACCATTGATTTGGAATGTAGCATTTGAAGATAGCCACTAGAGGATGACAAGGTCCCACGGACATCTCAAAGACAAAGGTGCTTTGGAGAAGACACAGGCATACTGACTTTGTGAACTTTTGTCAGGTGGAGTGCTTTGATCAGAAGATGGGAAAAAAAATCTTTCACTAAGAGAAGGAAACTCTGAGGAAGTTATGGTACATGAATAGCTAGTCTGGCAACTATCACAAAGAGCAGCCTAAATAGATCCAAATTGAGTAGTTCATTATTTTCCCTGCACTTAGCCAACAATAAGGTCATTGTTTTACAGTAATTTATTGAGAATTATTCAGATGTACTTCATCTTCACAATATACCTCAAACCGATTCAAAGCAAAACATAAAACTCTTACTTCCTTGAATTTTAGCAGAACGATGTTTGGAAATGCAGTATGTTTCTCAAAAGTTATTAGTAGGAAAATGTAAAATGTTGAGAGAAGGAGGCTGTGGGGGCCATTGGACCTAGAAAAAAGATAAGAGTGCCTGAAAAAAAGGTCTTTTTTCTAGGCAAAATGGTTTTTAGAAATTGAAATGAAATTCATATAATTTAAATTCATCACAAGTTTAATGTGTACCACTTCAGTGGTATATAGTATACTCAAAATGTTGTGCAAATATCACCACTGTTAAATTCCAGATGATTTCCATCATCTCAAAAAAAAAAAAAAAAAAAAAAAAAACCCACATACCCATTTAGCCACCATTCCCCATTCTCACCTTCCCTTGGCCCATGGCAACTATTTTCTGTCTCTTTGGATTAGCCTATTCTCTGGATTTGCCTATGCTGGAAGTTTCATACAAACAAAATCTAATAATATGTGACTTTTTGTGTCTGGCTTCCTTTACTTACCACAAGTAAAAGTTTTCACCCATGCTGTAGCATGTATCAGTACTTCATTCTTTTTTATGGCTAAATATATCCCATCCTATAGATCTACCACATACTTAATCTATTCATCAGTTGATGAACATTTGGGTTGTTTTTACCTTCTGGCTGTTGTGAATAGCGCTGCTATAAATATTCACATACAAGTATTTGTTTGGATAACAGTTTTCAATTCTCTTGGGTAATTACCTAGACATGAAATTACTGAGTTACATGGTAACTCTATGTTTAACTCTCTGAGGAATTGCTAAACTGTTCCCCACAGTTGTGACACCCTTTTACATTCCCACCAGCAATGTATGAGAGTTTCAGTATCTCCACATCCTAACATTTATTATTTTCTGTTTTTTTATTACACCCATCCTAATGGGTGTGAAATGGTAGCTCATTGTGGCTTTGATTTATTTTTCCTTAATGACTAAGTATGCTGAGCATCATTTCATGTACTATTGGCCATATATAAAACTTCTTAGGAGAAATGTCTGTTCAAGTCCTTTGCTCATTTTTAATTGGATTGTTTGACTTTTCATTGTTGAGTTGTAAGAGTTCTTTATATTTTCTGGATACTAAACCCTTAGAAGATATAAGATTTGCAAATATCTTCTCCCATTGTAAGCGTAGTCATTTCATTTAATGATGTTCTTTGATGCACAAACGTTGTTAATTTACTGAAGTCTGATTTATTTACTTTTCTTTTCGTTGCACATGCTTTTGTTGTTACATTTATGAAACCAATGCCTAAAATCATAAAAATTTGCAACCATGTTTTCTTTTATGAATTTTTTTGGTTTTAGCTCATACATTTGGGTTTTCTAACCACTTTGTGTTAATTTTTGTATATAGTGTGAGGTAAGGACCCAAATTCATTCTTTTACACATAGATATCAAATTGTTCCCACACCATATGTTGAAAATACTGTTTTTCCCCATTGAACAGTCTTGGTAGGTTACAAATCAATTGGCCATAGATATATATAGGTCTTGTTCTGGATTCTTATATTCCATTGACCCATATGTATATCCCTATGTCAGTATCATGTTTTTATTATTGTAGGCTTATAATCAGTTTGAGATCAGAAATGTATATTCTCCTACTTTGTTCTTTTTCAAAATTGGTTTAGCTGTTCAGGGTTTCTTGAAATTCCATATGAATTTTAGAATTAGCTTGCTTATTTCTATACAAAAATGCTATTAGGATTTTGATAGGGATAAAAAATAGAATTTTGATAAGGATTGCATTGAGTGTAGATAAATTTGAAGAATATTGCCATCTTAATAATGTTAAGGTTTTCACTCATCAAAATAAGATGGGTTTCTATTTTTTAGGTCTCTTAAATTTCTTTCAATTATAGTTTTCAATGTACAAGTCTGCAATTCCTTACTTAAATTTACTTCTATGTATTTTACTCTTTGTAATGCTGTTATAAGTTGAATTGTTTTCTTAATTTCATTTTTGAGTTGTTTATTGCTAGTATATAGAAATACAATTAAATTTTGTATATTGATTTTGTCTACTAAAACCCTGCCAAACTCATTTCTTAGCTTTAAGTGTGTGTGTGTGTTTGTGTGTGTGTATTCTTTATGTTTTTCTATATATAGGATCATGTCCACTAGGAACAGAGGTACTTTTACTTCTTTCTGTCCAATCTAGACGCCTTTTATTTTTTTCTTACTTAATTATCCTGGCTAAAACCCTGCAGTACAATGTTTGAATACAAGAGGGAAATACAGACATCACTGTCTTACTCCTGACCACAGAAAAATTTTCAGTCTCACCATTATGTTTTTGAGCTGTGGGCCTTCTGTGGATCCTCTTTAACAGGTTGAGAAAGCTTCCTTTTATTTCTTCTTTGTGGAGTGTTTTTATCATTAAAGGGTACTAAATTTTGTCAAATCTTTTTGTTTGTGTGTTAATGAGATGACGATGTGTTTCTCCTTTATTCTACTGATATGGCATATCACATCTCTTGAATTCAGCAGATAACACTTGGTCATCATGTATAATTCCTTAAATATGCTACTGGATTCAGTTTGCTAGTATTTTGTTGAAGATTTGGCAATTATATTCATAAAAGATATTGGTAGTCATTTTTCCTTATGATGTCTTATCTGGCTTTAGCATCTTTCCTAAATCTAATAATTTGCATGTCACATGTGTCCCTCTTCTTTCTGGTCTAGCTAGGTTTATTAATTTTGTTGATCTTTTCAAAGGACCAACTTTGTAGATTTTGTTGATTTTCTTTATTGCTTTTCTATTCCCCATTTATCTCCATTCTAATCTTTTTCATTTCCTTCCTTCTTCTTTTTCTAGTTTCTTAAGGTAAAAGATTTGGTTATTGAATTAATATCTTTTTTCTTTTATACTGTAAGTTTTGATAAACTATGATTTCTCCTTCATTGGAGTAAAAGTGTTTTTTCAGGTCTCTTGTGATTTTCTCTTTGAGTCCTTGGTCATTTAGGAGTGCATTGTTTAATTTTCACATATTTGTGTATTTTCCAAATTACCTTCTGTAACTGATTTTTAATTTCATTTCATTGTGGCCAAAGGATATATTTTGCATGATTACAATCATTTTAAATGTAATGAGGCTTGTTTTGTGGCCTAATACATGGGGTATCCAACAGGACATTCTATGTGTACTTGAGAAGGATGTGTGGCCTCCTTGTAGTGCTGTCGTACTCCGTTAATGTCTGTCAGGTTTTGTTTGTCTATAGTGTTGTTCAAGCTTCTACTTCCTTGCCAATTTTCTCTCTAGTTGTTCTATTCATTATTTAAAGTGGAGTACTGAAATTTCCAAATATTATTATTGAACTATTTCTCCTATCACTCTGTCAGGTTTTGCTTTTGAATTTGAGGCTCTATTAGGTGTATATGTTGATAACTATTAGATCTTCTTGACGGATTGCCCTTTTATCACTATATAAAATCCTTCTTGTGTCTTATAAAAATTCTTGTCTTAAAGTCTACTTTATCTAATAGCATAGCTACTCCAGCTTTCTTTTTTTAAGATTTTATTTATTTATTTGACACAGAGAGAGAGAGAGAGAGAGAGAGGAGGAACACAAGCAGAGGGATTTGGAGAGGGACAAACATGCTTCCCGCAGGGCAGGGAGCCCAACATGGGGCTCGATCCCAGGACCTTGGGATCATGACCAGAGCTGAAGGCAGACGCTTAATGACTGAGCCACCCAGGCACCCCTCCAGCTCTTTTTGCCTGGTATTTTCTCAGAATATCTTTTTTATACTTTTACTTACCATATATTTGTGTCTGTAAATTGAACGTGAGTCTTGTTGATAGCATATGGTTGGATCATTTTTATTTATCCATTTTGCCAATCTTAGCTTCTTTTTAATTAGAGAGTTTAATCCATTTACAGTTAATGTAGTTATTGAAATAGGAGGATTTACTTCTGCCATTTTGCAACTTATTTTCTATGTCTTGGATCTTTTTTGCTCTTCAATACTTCCATAACTGCTTTCTTTGCATTAAACAGATATTTTCTTGTGCACCATTTTAATTCTTTTGTCTTTTCTTTTATTCTGTATTCATGAGTTATTTTCTTAGAGGTTGGCCTGTGAATTATAATTAACATCTTAATTTATAACAATCTAGCTTGGATTAAACCAACTCCTTTTCAGCAGTATAAAACTTTGTTCCTGTAGAGCTTGATCTCACCTTTTACATTGTTATTATTATATTCTTTTTTTTTTTAATTTTTTTCTTGTTATGTTAATCCCCATACATTACATCATTAGTTTTAGATATAGTGTTCCATGATTCATTGTTTGTGCATAACACCCAGTGCTCCATGCAGAACGTGCCCTCCTCAATACCCATCACCAGGCTAACCCATCCTCCTACCCCCTCCCCTCTAGAACCCTCAGTTTGTTTTTCAGAGTCCATCGTCTCTCATGGTTCTTCGCCCCCTCCGATTTCCCCCCCTTCGTTCTTCGCCTCCTGCTACATTCTTCTTCTTCTTTTTTTCTTTCTTAACATATATTGCATTATTTGTTTCAGAGGTACAGATCTGAGATTCAACAGTCCTGCACAATTCACAGCGCTTACCAGAGCACATACCCTCCCCAGTGTCCATCACCCAGTCACCCCATCCCTCCCACCCCACCCCCGACTCCAGCAACCCTCAGTTTGTTTCCTGAGATTAAGAATTCCTCATATCAGTGAGGTCATATGATACATGTCTTTCTCTGTTTGACTTATTTCGCTCAGCATAATACCCTCCAGTTCCATCCACGTCGTTGAAAATGGCAAGATCTCATTCATTTTGATGGCTGCATAATATTCCATACCACATCTTCTTTATCCATTCATCTGCTGATGGACATCTTGGCTCTTTCCACAGTTTGGCTATTGTGGACATTGCTGCTATAAACATCAGGGTGCACGTACCCTTTCGGATCCCTACTTTTGTATCTTTGGGGTAAATACCCAGTAGTGCAATTGCTGGATCATATGGTAGCTCTATTTTCAACTTTTTGAGGAACCTCCATACTGTTTTCCAGAGTGGCTGCACCAGCTTGCATTCCCACCAACAGTGTAGGAGGGTTCCCCTTTCTCCGCATCCCCGCCAACATCTGTCATTTCCTGACTTGTTAATTTTAGCCATTCTGACTGGTGTGAGGTGGTATCTCATTGAGGTTTTGATTTGGATTTCCCTGATGCCGAGCGATATTGAACACTTTTTCATGTGTCCGTTGGCAATTTGGATGTCTTCTTTGGAAAAATGTCTGTTCATGTCTTCTGCCCATTTCTTGATTGGATTCTTTGTTCTTTTGGTGTTGAGTTTGATGAGTTCTTTGTAGATTTTGGATACTAGCCCTTTATCTGATATGTCATTTGCAAATATCTTCTCCCATTCTGTCAGTTGTCTTTTGGTTTTGTTGACTGTTTCCTTTGCTTTGCAAAAGCTTTTTATCTTGATGAAGTCCTAATAGTTCATTTTTGCCCTTGCTTCCCTTGCCTTTGGCGATGTTTCTAGGAAGAAGTTGCTGGGGCTGAGGTCAAAGAGGTTGCTGCCTGTGTTCTCCTTTAGGATTTTGAGGGACTCCTGTCTCAAATTGAGGTCTTTCAACCATTTGGAGTCTATTTTTGTGTGTGGTGTAAGGAAAGGGTCCAGTTTCATTCTTCTGCATGTGGCTGTCCAATTTTCCCAACACCATTTGTTGAAGAGACTGTCCTTTTTCCATTGGACATTCTTTCCTGCTTTGTCAAAGATGAGTTGACCATATAGTTGAGGGTCCATTTCTGGGCTCTCTATTCTGTTCCATTGATCTATGTGTCTGTTTTTGTGCCAGTACCATACTCTCTTGATGATGACAGCTTTGTAGTAGAGCTGGAAGTCTGGAATTGTGATGCTGCCAGCTTTGCTTTTCTTTTTCAACATTCCTCTGGCTATGCGGGGTCTTTTCTGGTTCCATACAAATTTTAGGATTATTTGTTCCATTTCTTTGAAAAAAATGGATGGTATTTTGATGGGGATTGCATTGAATGTGTAGATTGCTCTAGGTACCATTGACATCTTCACAATATTTGTTCTTCCAATCCATGAGCATGGAACGTTTTTCCATTTCTTTGTGTCTTCCTCAATTTCTTTCATGAGTTTTTTATAGTTTTCTGAGTACAGATCCTTTCTTTTTGTTGTCTGATTGCTGTGGCTAGGACTTCCAATACTATGTTGAATAGCAGTGGTGATAGTGGACATCCCTGCCGCGTCCTGACCTTAGGGGGAAAGCTCTCAGTTTTTCCCCATTGAGAATGATATTCGCTGTGGGTTTTTCATAGATGGCTTTTATGATATTGAGGTATGTACCCTGTATCCCTATACTCTGAAGAGTTTTGATCAAGAAAGGATGCTGTAGTTTGTCAAATGCTTTTTCTGCATATATTGAGAGGATCATATGATTCTTGTTCTTTCTTTTGTTAATGTATTGTATCACGTTGATTGATTTGCGGATGTTGAACCAACCTTGCAGCCCAGGGATAAATCCCACTTGGTCGTGGTGAATAATCCTTTTAATGTACTGTTGGATCCTATTGGCTAGTATTTTGGTGAGAATTTTTGCATCCATGTTCATCAGGGATATTGGTCTGTAGTTCTCCTTTTGTATGGGGTCTTTGTCTGGTTTTGGGATCAAGGTACTGCTGGCCTCATAAAATGAGTTTGGAAGTTTTCCTTCCATTTCTATTTTTTGGAACAGTTTCAGAAGGATAGGTATTAATTCTTCTTGAAATGTTTGGTAGAATTCCCCTGGGAAGCCATCTGGCCCTGGGCTTTTGTGTTTTGGGAGATTTTTGATGACTGCTTCAATTTCCTTAGTGGTTATAGGTCTGTTCGGGTTTTCTATTTCTTCCTGGTTCAGTTTTGGTAGTTGATACATCTCTAGGAATGCATCCATTTCTTCCAGGTTATCTAATTTGCTGGCACAGAGTTGCTCATAATATGTTCTTATAATTGTTTGTATTTCTTTGGTGTTGTTTGTGATTTCTCCTCTTTCATTCATGATTTTGTTGATTTGGGTCATTTCTCTTTTCTTTTTGATAAGTCTGGCCAGGGGTTTATCAATCTTGTTAATTCTTTCCAAGAACCAGCTCCTAGTTTCGTTGATCTGTTCTACTGTTCTTTTGGTTTCTATTTCATTGATTTCTGCTCTGATCTTTATTATTTCTCTTCTGCTGCTGGGTTTAGGCTTTATTTGCTGTTCCTTCTCCAGCTCCTTTAGGTGTAGGGTTAGGTTGTGTACTTGAGACCTTTCTTGTTTCTTGAGAAAGGCTTGTATTGCTATATACTTGCCTCTTAGGACTGCCTTTGCTGCATCCCAAAGATTTTGAATAGCTGTGTTTTCATTTTCATTGGTTTCCATGAATTTTTTTAATTCTTCTTTAATTTCCTGGTTGACCCATTCATTCTTCAGTAGGATGCTCTTTAGCCTCCATGTATTTGAGTTCTTTCTGACTTTCCTCTTGTGATTGAGTTCTAGTTTCAAAGCATTGTGGTCTGAAAATAGGCAGGGAATGATCCCAATCTTTTGGTACTGGTTGAGACCTGATTTATGACCTAGGATGTGATCGATTCTGGAGAATGTTCCATGGGCACTAGAGAAGAATGTGTATTCCGTTGCTTTGGGATGGAATGTTCTGAATATGTCTGTGAAGTCCATTTGGTCCAGTGTGTCATTTAAAGTCTTTATTTCCTTGTTGATCTTTTGCTTAGACGATCTGTCCATTTCAGTGAGGGGGGTGTTAAAGTCCCCCACTATTATTGTATTGTTGTCGATGTGTTTCTTTGCTTTTGTTATTAATTGCCTTATATAATTGGCTGCTCCCATGTTAGGGGCATAGATATTTACAATTGTTAGATCTTCTTGTTGGATAGACCCTTTAAGTAGGATATAGTGTCCTTCCTCATCTCTTATTATAGTCTTTGGTTTAAAATCTAATTTGTCTGATATAAGGATTGCCACTCCAGCTTTCTTTTGGTGTCCATTAGCATGGTAAATGGTTTTCCACCCCCTCACTTTCAATCTGGGGGTGTCTTTGGGTCTAAAATGAGTCTCTTGCAGACAGCATATCGATGGGTCTTGTTTTTTAATCCAATCTGATAGCCTGTGTCTTTTGATTGGGGCATTTAGCCCATTTACATTCAGGGTAACTATTGAAAGATAGGAATTTAGTGCCATTGTATTGCCTGTAAAGTGACTGTTACTGTTTATTGTTTGTGTTCCTTTCTGGTCTATGTTGCTTTTAGGCTCTCTCTTTGCTTAGAGGACCCCTTTCAATATTTGTTGTAGGGCTGGTTTCGTGTTTGCAAATTCCTTTAGTTTTTGTTTGTCCTGGAAGCTTTTTATCTCTCCTTCAATTTTCAATGACAGCCTAGCTGGATATAGTATTCTTGGCTGCATATTTTTCTCATTTAGTGCTCTGAATATGTCCTGCCAGTCCTTTCTGGCCTGCCAGGTCTCTGTGGATAGGTCTGTTGCCAATCTAATGTTTCTACCATTGTAGGTTACATACGTCTTGTCCCGAGCTGCTTTCAGGATTTTCTCTTTGTCTCTGAGACTCGTAAGTTTTCCTATTAGATGTCGGGGTGTTGACCTATTTTTATTGATTTTGAGAGGGGTTCTCTGTGCTTCCTGGATTTTGATGCCTGTTTCCTTCCCCAAATTAGGGAAGTTCTCTGCTATAATTTGCTCCATTATACCTTCTGCCCCTCTCTCTCTTTCTTCTTCTTCTGGGATCCCAATTATTCTAATGTTGTTTCGTCTTATGGTATTCTTTATCTCTCGAATTCTGCCCTCGTGATCCAGTAGTTGTTTATCTCTCTTTTTCTCAGCTTCTTTATTTTCCATCATTTGGTCTTCTATCTCACTGATTCTTTCTTCTGCCTCATTTATCCTAGCAGTTAGCGCCCCCATATTTGATTGCACCTCATTAATAGCCTTTTTGATTTCTACTTGGTTAGATTTTAGTTCTTTTACTTCTCCAGAAAGGGTTTCTCTAATAACTTCCATGCTTTTTTCAAGCCCAGCTAGTATCTTTAAAGTGATGATTCTGAACTCTAGATCTGACATCGTACTAATGTCCGTATTGAGTAGGTCCCTGGCAGTCGGTACTACCTCTTGTTCTTTTTGTTGAGGTGATTTTTTCTGTCTTGTCATTTTGTGCAGAGGAGAATAGATTAATGAGAGAACAAAATGCTAGCAGGGTAACAACATCCCCAGAAAATATATTCTAAAGAAATCAGAAAGGACCTGAAGCAGTGGGAAAAGAAAGGGAAAGAGTGAAAAAAGAAAAAGAAAGAAAAAAAGAAAAAAGAAAAAGATAAAGATAAAGATAAAAACAAACAAAAACAGAAAAAACAAAACAAAACAAAAACAGAATGTGATCAAATATGATCAGGCTGGTGCATAGATCAGTGCCACACACTAGATTTTGGGTGTATTTTGGTCTGTTAAAAGAAAGTGCCTCCCAAAATTTTAAAGAAAGAAAAACTTATATATGTACAAAAATAAGGGTTGATATGTTGAAGGGATAGAATATGACTGTAAAGATGGAAATTATATAAAATTTTATAAAAGGAATTGATAAGTTGTTTGAAAAAAGAAAGAAGAGGATTTAAAAAAAGAAAAAAGGGAGAGAATGTGATCAGGCAGTGGAGTAGAAAAAAACCATACACTAGAGATTTAGAGTATATTTTGATCTGTTCGAAGAAACTATCTCAAAATTTTAAAGAGAGAACAACTTATATATATATGCCAAAAATACGGGTAACTACTATGAAGGGATAGAATATGACTCTAAAAATGAAAAATAAAAATGTTTTTTTAAAAAAAGGGATTGATAAGATGTTGCTTGAAAAAGGGAAAAAGAAAAATTCAATAAAAAAGAAAAAAAGAAAAAAGAAAAAAAGACAGTTAAAAAAAATAATTAACTTTGAAAGACTAAAGAATCATGGTAAAAAAGCCATGGATTCTATGTGCAGTATTCCCCTAGCGCTGGAGTTCTGCCGTTCTCACTGATCGGTAAACCTGGTCTTGGCTGGCTGTTCTCGCTGATCTTCTGGGGGAGGGGCCTGTTGCCGTGGTTCCCAAATGTCTTTGCCTGAGGCAGAATTGCCCCGCCCTTGCCGGTCCGGGCTAAGTCATCTGCTCGGGTTTGCTCTCGGGAGCTTTTGTTCCCTGCAAGCTTTCCGTACAGCTTTGGAGGCGGAGAGTGAAAATGGCGGCCTCCCAATCTCCGCCCCGGAGGAGCAGAGAACTCGGGGTCCCGCTCCTCAGTGCGCCCCCAGAGAAAAGCCGTCAGTCACTCCCGTCTCCCCGGTCTCCGGCCCCACTCCGCGCTCACCCGGCCTGTGACCGCGCGGCCTATGACCGCGCGTTTCTATCTCTGGCACCCGACCCCGGGTGGAGTCTCCAAACCCAGCAGATCCCCGCGGTGCGCTCCCGCACCTCTCCTCCCGGGGGAAGAAGGTGAGTCTCCCCGGATCTGCCGCTTGTTGGGTCCCTGCTGGAGGCAGTGGCCCGACTGTGCCGCGGATCACGGTTTATGGCAACCCCGAGCTGAGAGCCCGCGCCTGGGCTCCGTCTCTGCAGCCGGCTTCCCCGCTCCGATCCCTGGGAGCTCTGCCGCACTCAGGCACCCCCGGTCTTTCTGTGACCCCGAGGGTCCTGAGACCACACTGTCCCGCGAGGGTTCCACCCCCCACTTCGCCACCGGAGTGACGTCCCTCAGCGGAGCAGACTCTAAAAGTTCCGATTTTGTGCTCCGCGGCTCTATCACTTGCCAGAAGCGGCCGACGGAGGCCCCTCCCCCGCCGTCTATCCTCCCGAATAACGCCTCGGATTCACTTCTCCGCACGTCCTACCTTCCAGAAAGTGGTCGCTTTTCTGTTCAGAGAGTTGTTGCTATTCTTTTCTTCGATCTGCTGTTGAGTTTGTAGGTGTTCAGAATGGTTTGATCCCTATCCAGCTGAATTCCTGAGAGGAGACGAAATCCAGGTCTCCTACTCCTCCACCATCTTGCTCCGCCCCCCACGTTTTTATTATTATAAATTATATCTTTATATATCCAGTGTGTCCATTAACATAAATTTATCATCATTGTTTTATGCAGTTAGTTTTAAATTAGCTAAGAGAAAAATAAGTGTTAACAAACCCAAAATGTATTAATACTGACTTTAATATTTACCTATGTACTTACCTTCACTGGTGTTCACCATTTCTTCATGTGGATTCAAGTTACTGTATAGCAACCTTCCATTTTACCCTGAAGGTAAGGGTAGCACTTAGCACTTTTCTGTGTTTCTAGCAATTTCTGTAGAGCAAATGTACTAGCCATGACTATCATTTTGTTGTTCTTGTTGATTTGGAAATGTCTTAATTTCTCCTTCAATTTTGAAGGATAATTTACCAGATACAGAATTTTTGGTTGAAAGTTATTTTTTTTTTTCCAGCACTTTAAATATGTCACCCCACTGCCTTCTAGAGTTCATGATTTCTGAGGCAAAATCAGATTATTTTCTTACCAGGGACTCCTCCCTTGTATGAGACAAGTTGCTTCTCTCTTGCCGTTTTCAAGATTCTCTCTTTGTATTTGCTTTTCAATAGTTTGAGTATGATGTGCCTTTGTTTCCCACCATTACTTCTTCAAATATTCATTCTGTCCCTGTTTTCTCTCTCTTCTTCTGAGACCCATTATATCCATGTTCATATGTTTGATGGTATCTCACTTAGGCTCTGTTCATTTTTCTTCATTCTTTTTTTTATTTCTGTTACTCAGACTGGACGATCTCAACTGACAAATCTTCAAGCACACTGAATCTTTCCTCTGCCTGTTCACGTCTGCTACTGAGCCCTTCTAGGAAATTTTTCATTTTGATTACTGTACTTTTCAATTCCAGATTTTCAATGTGGCTCATTTTTATAATTTCTCTCTCTTCATTGATATTCTCTACTTAGTGAAACACACTCAGGATCTCCTTTAGTTCTTTGGCCATGATTTTTTTTATCTATTTGAACAAATTTAAATTAGGTGACAAAGTCTTTATGTATTAAGTTCAATATTTGGGCTTACTAGAGAAAATTTCTATTAATTTCTCTTTTCCTATGTATTGGCTATTTCTTAGTATTTCATAATTGGTTTTTTTTTTTTTTGAAAACTGGACATTTAAAGTATTATTATGTGGCAACTCTGGAATCCAATTCTCTCTTCCCCAGGTTTGTCTTCTGCTACTTATTATAGTTATTTCTTTGTTCAGTTATTTTTTCTGAACTAATTTTGTAGTCTGTATTCTTTGTCATGTTTTGCCACTGAAGTCTCTCTTCTATTAGTTTAGTGGTCAGCTAGTGATTGGACAGTATTTCCAGATCCCCTCTGTGTGTTGGGGCATGACTTTAACACTCAACTGGGCAGTCTGAATTCTGCCTTAGCTTTCACTTCCTGCCTGGGTAGAGCTTGAAGGTCAGCCAGAAATGAGAGCTTAGGGCCTTCTCAGGTCTTTTTTGAACATGTGCATGGACTTGGAGATCCCTAGGAATATGTCAGAGTTTTTAAAAGTCCTTATTCCCCAAAGCATCTCACTCCTCAGACTTTCCTTCAAAGTTCTTTTGTTAGTCTTTTTTGGACCTAACTTTCATGGACTGCCCCAAGCAGCAATAACAAATATATTTGCCTACAAATGTTTTTGACAAACACTGCCCTTTTAGCCAGTCCTCCAGGGAGCTATCATACAAGTCAAAACAAACAATTCTTTACAAATGAGATTCATTCTTCTCTCTCCAGTACTGGAATCTGCGCTGGAAATGGGGGCTATTATCTTCAAGGCCACTGCCAAGGTGTTGAGTAGGGGATAGGACCAGAGTAAGTTAAAATACCACAATTCTCTATGTTCTTACAGAGATGTAACCATTTTTTTCTGAATTAAGCATTCCACTGGTTGCTGCAAGCTATTGGTTAGATTCCAGATTTCTGAGAATGTTGATTCTGATAGTTTTTGCCAGGATCTTTGTTGTTTTTATGGAAGGATGGACTTTTAAATTCCTTACTCCAGCATTTTTTCTGGCATCCTCTAAGCAAAATCTCTACACATGTCTGAACCAATCAAAGGTTTCTGTGAGCTATTAAGGTTTTTATTTATCTGCTTGGCTAACATTCTAATATTTTGTTTTGTTTTTTTCACAAAGAGAAAGGTAAACTTTTAGTACGATTATACAAGGAAGAAAGAATTAATAGTGTTCCGTGAATTCATTTTCTTACTTGGGTACCCATATTGCCAACCCTACGTTAGAATCCCACCCCAAACCACTAATCTATCTAAATACATCTCTCCAGAGAAAACCTAAGCCCTTAAATTATTATTTTTCCTCATTTTTTTAAAGATTTTATTTATTTATTTTAGAGAGAGAGAGTGAGCATGATTGGCAGGGAGGGGCAGAGCGAGATGAGAGAGAAAATATCAAGCAGACTCCACACTGAGTACAGAGCCTGACACGGGGCTCTATCTCACAACCCTGAGATCATGACCTGAGCCAATATCCAGAGTCAGCTGCTTAACCAACTAAGCCACTCAGGTGCCCCTTTTCTCCTTTATATAAGTGTATATTCTACCTTCTATTATTTTGGTTAATTTATATTGAATAAAGTACATTTAATTGTGAAATATCCTATTTCTCTAAATGAGATTACCCTGTTTCTAAAAGTTCAAGGCTGTTACTCTCTCCTAGACTTTCTCCACATTTTTAGCTTTTTCAAGATGGTAATTACCATTAGCTGAATCAACATACAATACTATATATAGGTATTACCCTTAGATAACATTGACAAATCTAATGGCTACCAAAAAAGGAGATATTCTTCAAATGGACTACTTATTAAACGGAAGACCTTTGATAAGTTACTTAATTTACATGTGTCTCTAGCTAATTATCTGCAAAATAGGGTGCTGCAGTGGCAGAAAAATGTTAGTTATCTAGCCCAGTCCTTGTAACCTCTTGTTCTTCAGTAACAAAACCACAATTTTATTTGAATTAGTCGTGCACCCAAATAAAGATTATATTTTCTAGCCTCTTGAAAACAGTTGGTACCCCAAGTACTGCAAACATAAAAATAGTAGATAGATACATAAATAGATGGTGCAATATTGAATTTATTGCTTATGATGATTTATTGCATTACTATTTTTCAAGCTCATCTTATTTTATTGGTCTACTTAGACTTAAAACTTAACTCAAATCTTGCCTCACGAAACCTTTTTTTCTGAGTATCTCAGTTTCCAATTATGTCCTCCTATAAGATAATGTTCTGTCCATTTACTTTGATTTCAAGGCACGTCAAAATTCTATTTTAAAATATAAGTTCTCATATAAATTTTTATATTTTTGTTATTGTCATTGTTGATCTCATTACATCACAAATTTCTGAAGACAGAGACTTTATGGTAGAGTTTTTAGTTCCCTGAACTAACACTATTTTGTTCACAGTAGATATTTATTCAATGATATGAGGGAAAAGAATTTACCTTTATTTAGGACTAATCTTGCTTCAGTACCATTAGGCTCTGTGCTTATACCAATTGCTTAAAAAAAAATCTTTGTGTTAATCATATAATTGAAACTGAATTTGAACTAGGCAGTGACAGTCAGTGTTGCCGTGTACTGTCCAGGTTTGGTTTGGCTGTGGTGGCCCAGGAAGCTCACCAGGAGGACTAGCAAAGTGGAACCCAAGAAGGCACCAGGCATGTAGGGACTATGTAAAAAGCACTCAGAAACTATCCCAAGGCAAGCGTGAGCCTTGTACAGTTGATGAATGTTGGGAAGACATAAGAAGTCTGGGCATGATCACTGATAGACTGCACAGTAGGCAAGGAGTTTAGAAGTTACCAGTTAAGGGGGCAGAGCAAGATGGCGGAGGAGTAGGGGACCTGGATTTCGTCTCCTCTCAGGAATTCAGCTAGATAGGGATCAAACCATTCTGAACACCTACAAACTCAACAGCAGATCGAAGAAAAGAAGAGCAACAACTCTCTGAACAGAAAAGCGACCACTTTCTGGAAGGTAGGACGTGCGGAGAAGTGAATCCGAGGTGATATTCAGGAGGATAGACGGTGGGGGAGGGGGCCTCCGTGGGCCGCTTCTGGCAAGTGATAGAGCCGCGGAGCACAGAATCGGAACTTTCAGAAGTCAGCTCTGCTGAGGGACGTCACTCCAGTAGCTAAGCATGGGGTGGAACCCTCGTGGGACAGTGTGGTCTCAGGACCCTCGGGGTCACAGAAAGACCGGGGGTGCCTGAGTGCGGCAGACCTCCCAGGTATCGGAGCAGGGAAGCCGGCTGCAGAGACGGAGCCCAGGCGCGGGCTCTCAGCTCGGGGTTGCCATAAACCGTGATCCGCGGCACAGTCAGGCCACTGCTCCTCCAGCAGGGACCCAACAAGCGACAGATCCAGGGAGACTCACTTTCTTCCCCCGGAAGGAGAGGTGCGGGAGTGCACCGCAGGGATCTGCTGGGTTTGGAGACTCCACCCGGGGTCGGGTGCCAGAGATAGAAAGGCGCGGTCACAGGCCGGGTGAGCGCGGAGTGCGGCCGGAGACTGGAGAGACGGGAGTGACTGACTGCTTTTCTCTGGGGGTGCACTGAGGAGCGGGGCCCGAGTTCTCGGCTCCTCCGGGGCGGAGACTGGGAGGCCGCCATTTTCACTCTCCGCCTCCAAAGCTGTACGGAAAGCTTGCAGGGAACAAAAGCTCCGGAGAGCAAACCCGAGCAGATTACTTAGCCCGGACCGGCAAGGGCGGGGCAATTCCGCCTCCGGCAGAGACATTTGGGAACCACGGCAACAGGCCACTCCCCCAGAAGATCAGCGAGAACAGCCAGCCAAGTCCAAGTTTACCCATCAATGAGAACGGCAGGACTCCAACGCTAGAGGAATAATGCACATAGAATTCATGGCTTTTTTACCATGATTCTTTAGTCTTTCAAAGTTAATTTTTTTTTAACTGTCTTTTTTTTTTTTTTTGAATTTGTCTTTTTCCCTTTTTCAACCAACATCTTATCAATCCCTTTTTTAAAAAAAAAAATTATTTTTCATTTTTATTTTTCATTTTTAGAGTCATATTCTATTCCTTCATAGTAGTTACCCGTATTTTTGGCATATATATATAAGTTGTTCTCTCTTTAATATTTTGAGATAGTTTCTTCTAACAGATCAAAATATACCCTAAATCTCTAGTGTATGGTTTTTTTCTACTCCCCTGCCTGATCACATTCTATCCCTTTTTTTTATCTCTCTTTTTTAAAATCCTCTTCTTTCTTTTTTCAAACAACTTCTTATCAATTCCTTTTATAAATTTTTTTATAATTTCCATCTTATAGAGTCATATTCCATCCCTTCATCATATCAACCCTTATTTTTGTACATATATAAGTTTTTCTTTCTTTAAAATTTTGGGAGGTACTTTCTTCAAACAGACAAAAATACACCCAAAATCTGGTGTGTGGCACTGATCTATATACCAGCCTAATCATCTTTGATCACATTCTGGTTTTTTTTGTTTTGTTCTGTTTTTGTTTATTTTTATCTTTATCTTTTTTTCTTTTTTTTTCTTTTTCTTTTTTCTCTCTTTCCCTTTCTTTTCCCACTGCTTCAGGTCTTTTCTGATTTGTTTAGAGTATATTTTCTGGGAACGTTGTTACCCTGCTAGCATTTTGTTTTCTCATTAATCTATTCTCCTCTGGACAAAATGACAAGATGGAAAAAATCACCTCAACAAAAAGAACAAGAGGTAGTACCGACTGCCAGGGACCTACTCAATACGGACATTAGTACGATGTCAGATCTAGAGTTCAGAATCATCACTTTAAAGATACTAGCTGGGCTTGAAAAAAGCATGGAAGTTATTAGAGAAACCCTTTCTGGAGAAATAAAAGAACTAAAATCTAACCAAGTAGAAATCAAAAAGGCTATTAATGAGGTGCAATCAAATATGGGGGCGCTAACTGCTAAGATAAATGAGGCAGAAGAAAGAATCAGTGAGATAGAAGACCAAATGATGGAAAATAAAGAAGCTGAGAAAAAGAGAGATAAACAACTACTGGATCACGAGGGCAGAATTCGAGAGATAAAGAATATCATAAGACGAAACAACATTAGAATAATTGGGATCCCAGAAGAAGAAGAAAGAGAGAGAGGGGCAGAAGGTAGAATGGAACAAATTATAGCAGAGAACTCCCCTAATTTGGGGAAGGAAACAGGCATCAAAATCCAGGAAGCACAGAGAACCCCTCTCAAAATCAATAAAAATAGGTCAACACCCCGACATCTAATAGTAAAACTTACGAGTCTCAGAGACAAAGAGAAAATCCTGAAAGCAGCTCGGGACAAGACGTATGTAACCTACAATGGTAGAAACATTAGATTGGCAACAGACCTATCCACAGAGACCTGGCAGGCCAGAAAGGACTGGCAGGATATATTCAGAGCACTAAATGAGAAAAATATGCAGCCAAGAATACTATATCCAGCTAGGCAGTCATTGAAAATAGAAGGAGAGATAAAAAGCTTCCAGGACAAACAAAAACTAAAGGAATTGGCACACACGAAACCAGCCCTCCAAGAAATCTTGAAAGGGGTCCTCTAAGCAAAGAGAGAGCCTAAAACCAACATGGACCAGAAAGGAACACAAACAATAAACAGTAACAGTCACTTTACAGGCAATACAATGGCACTAAATTCCTATCTTTCAATAGTTACCCTGAATGTAAATGGGCTAAATGCCCCAATCAAAAGACACAGGCTATCAGATTGGATTAAAAAACAAGACCCATCGATATGCTGTCTGCAAGAGACTCATTTTAGACCCAAAGACACCCCCAGATTGAAAGTGAGGGGGTGGAAAACCATTTACCATGCTAATGGACACCAAAAGAAAGCTGGGGTGGCAATCCTTATATCAGACAAATTAGATTTTAAACCAAAGACTATAATAAGAGATGAGGAAGGACACTATATCCTACTTAAAGGGTCTATCCAACAAGAAGATCTAACAATTGTAAATATCTATGCCCCTAACATGGGAGCAGCCAATTATATAAGGCAATTAATAACAAAAGCAAAGAAACACATCGACAACAATACAATAATAGTGGGGGACTTTAACACCCCCCTCACTGAAATGGACAGATCGTCTAAGCAAAAGATCAACAAGGAAATAAAGACTTTAAATGACACACTGGACCAAATGGACTTCACAGACATATTCAGAACATTCCATCCCAAAGCAACGGAATACACATTCTTCTCTAGTGCCCATGGAACATTCTCCAGAATCGATCACATCCTAGGTCATAAATCAGGTCTCAACCAGTACCAAAAGATTGGGATCATTCCCTGCCTATTTTCAGACCACAATGCTTTGAAACTAGAACTCAATCACAAGAGGAAAGTCGGAAAGAACTCAAATACATGGAGGCTAAAGAGCATCCCACTAAAGAATGAATGGGTCAACCAAGAAATTAAAGAAGAATTAAAAAAATTCATGGAAACCAATGAAAATGAAAACACAGCTATTCAAAATCTTTGGGATGCAGCAAAGGCAGTCCTAAGAGGCAAGTATATAGCAATACAAGCCTTTCTCAAGAAACAAGAAAGGTCTCAAGTACACAACCTAACCCTACACCTAAAGGAGCTGGAGAAGGAACAGCAAATAAAGCCTAAACCCAGCAGCAGAAGAGAAATAATAAAGATCAGAGCAGAAATCAATGAAATAGAAACCAAAAGAACAGTAGAACAGATCAACGAAACTAGGAGCTGGTTCTTGGAAAGAATTAACAAGATTGATAAACCCCTGGCCAGACTTATCAAAAAGAAAAGAGAAATGACCCAAATCAACAAAATCATGAATGAAAGAGGAGAAATCACAAACAACACCAAAGAAATACAAACAATTATAAGAACATATTATGAGCAACTCTGTGCCAGCAAATTAGATAACCTGGAAGAAATGGATGCATTCCTAGAGATGTATCAACTACCAAAACTGAACCAGGAAGAAATAGAAAACCTGAACAGACCTATAACCACTAAGGAAATTGAAGCAGTCATCAAAAATCTCCCAAAACACAAAAGCCCAGGGCCAGATGGCTTCCCAGGGGAATTCTACCGAACATTTAAAGAGGAATTAATACCTATCCTTCTGAAACTGTTCCAAAAAATAGAAATGGAAGGAAAACTTCCAAACTCATTTTATGAGGCCACCATTACCTTGATCCCCAAAGCAGACAAAGACCCCATCAAAAGGAGAACTACAGACCAATATCCCTGATGAACATGGATGCAAAAATTCTCACCAAAATACTAGCCAATAGGATCCAACAGTACATTAAAAGGATTATTCACCACGACCAAGTGGGATTTATCCCTGGGCTGCAAGGTTGGTTCAACATCCGCAAATCAATCAACATGATACAATACATTAACAAAAGAAAGAACAAGAATCATATGATCCTCTCAATAGATGCAGAAAAAACATTTGACAAAGTACAGCATTCTTTTTGATCAAAACTCTTCAGAGTATAGGCATAGAGGGTACATACCTCAATATCATAAAAGCCATCTATGAAAAACCTACAGCGAATATCATTCTCAATGGGGAAAAATTGAGAGCTTTCCCCCTAAGGTCAGGAACGCGGCAGGGATGTCCACTATCACCACTGCTATTCAACATAGTATTAGAAATGCTAGCCACAGCAATCAGACAACAAAAAGAAATAAAAGGCATCTGAATTGGCAAAGAAGAAGTCAAACTCTCACTCTTTGCAGATGATATGATACTTTATGTGGAAAACCCCAAAGACTCCACCCCAAAACTGCTAGAACTCATACAGGAATTCAGTAAAGTGGCAGGATATAAAATCAACGCACAGAAGTCAATGGCATTCCTACACAGCAACAACAAGACAGAAGAAAGAGAAATTAAGGAGTCGATCCCATTTACAATTGCACCCAAAACCATAAGATACCTAGGAATAAATCTAACCAAAGAGGCAAAGGATCTGTACTCAGAAAACTATAAAATACTCATGAAAGAAATTGAGGAAAACACAAAGAAATGGAAAAATGTTCCATGCTCATGGATTGGAAGAACAAATACTGTGAAGAGGTCAATGCTACCTAGAGCAATCTACACATTCAATGCAATCCCCATCAAAATACCATCCACTTTTTTCAAAGAAATGGAACAAATAATCCTAAAATTTGTGTGGAACCAGAAAAGACCCCGCATAGCCAGAGGAATGTTGAAAAAGAAAAGCAAAGCTGGCGGCATCACAATTCCGGACTTCCAGCTCTACTACAAAGCTGTCATCATCAAGACAGTTTGGTACTGGCACAAAAACAGACACATAGATCAATGGAACAGAATAGAGAGCCCAGAAGTGGACCCTCAACTCTATGGTCAACTCATCTTTGACAAAGCAGGAAAGAATGTCCAATGGAAAAAAGACAGTCTCTTCAACAAATGGTGTTGGGAAAATTGGACAGCCACATGCAGAAGAATGAAACTGGACCATTTCCTTACACCACACACAAAAATAGACTCCAAATGGTTGAAAGACCTCAATTTGAGACAGGAGTCCCTCAAAATCCTAAAGGAGAACACAGGCAGCAACTTCTTTGACCTCAGCCCCAGCAACTTCTTCCTAGAAACATCGCCAAAGGCAAGGGAAGCAAGGGCAAAAATCAACTATTGGGACTTCATCAAGATAAAAAGCTTTTGCAAAGCAAAGGAAACAGTCAACAAAACCAAAAGACAACTGACAGAATGGGAGAAGATATTTGCAAATGACATATCAGATAAAGGGCTAGTATCCAAAATCTACAAAGAACTCATCAAACTCAACACCAAAAGAACAAAGGATCCAATCAAGAAATGGGCAGAAGACATGAACAGACATTTTTCCAAAGAAGACATCCAAATGGCCAACAGACACATGAAAAAGTGCTCAACATCACTCGGCATCAGGGAAATCCAAATCAAAACCTCAATGAGATACCACCTCACACCAGTCAGAATGGCTAAAATTAACAAGTCAGGAAAGGACAGATGTTGGCGGGGGTGCGGAGAAAGGGGAACCCTCCTACACTGTTGGTGGGAATGCAAGCTGGTGCAGCCACTCTGGAAAACAGTATGGAGGTTCCTCAAAAAGTTGAAAATAGAGCGACCATATGATCCAGCAATTGCACTACCGGGTTTTTACCCCAAAGATACAAAAGTAGGGATCCGAAAGGGTACATGCACCCCGATGTTTATAGCAGCAATGTCCACAATAGCCAAACTCCGGAAAGAGCCAAGATATCCATCGACAGATGAATGGATAAAGAAGATGTGGTATATATATATATATAATGGAATATTATGCAGCCATCAAAATGAATGAGATCTTGCCATTTGCAACGACGTGGATGGAACTGGAGGGTACTATGCTGAGCGAAATAAGTCAAACAGAGAAAGACATGTATCATATGACCTCACTGATATGAGGAATTCTTAATCTCAGGAAACAAACTGAGGGTTGCTGGAGTGGGGGGGTGGGGTGGGAGGGATGGGGTGACTGGGTGATGGACACTGGGGAGGGTATGTGCTCTGGTGAATTGTGCAAGACTGTTGAATCTCAGATCTGTACCTCTGAAACAAATAATGCAATATATGTTAAGGAAAAAAAAAAAAGTAGAAGATAGCAGGCGGGGAAGAACGAAGCGGGGGAAATCGGAGGAGTAGACGAACCATGAGAGACGATGGACTCTGAAAAACAAACTGAGGGTTCTAGAGGGGAGGGGGGTGGGAGGATGGGTTAGCCTGGTGATGGATATTGAGGAGGGCACATTCTGCATGGAGCACTGGGTGTTATGCACAAACAATGAATCATGGAACACTACATCTAAAACTAATGATGTAATGTATGGGGATTAAGATAACAATAAAAAAATTAAAAAAAAAAAAAAAAAAAAGAAGTTACCAGTTAAGATCAGAGGGCTCTGGGGATCCAGGAGAGGAGTTTAGACATTTATCTAAGTGTGATGGGAACTGGCTGATGTGTTTTTAAAAAGCCAATACAAACCTCATTTTCATTTTTAAAAAGCACGTCAATTGCAATGTGAAGAAATGTTACAGGTGGTTGTCTTACTCCTTTCGGGCTCCTCTAACAAAATGCCATCGACTGAGTAGTATATAAACAACCAACATTTACTTTTCACCATTCTAGAGGAAAGTCCTAGATCAAAGTGAGGGCACATTCAGTGTCTAGTGAGGGATAGCCTCATGGATGGTGTTTTCCTCTGTTTCCTAGCATGGCAGAAGAGGCCAGAGATCTCTGTGGGATCTCTTTTATGAGAACACTAATCAAAGGCCCCACCTCCTATTACAATCACTTTGGGGGTTAGAATTTCAACATATGACTTTTGAAGGGACACGAGCATTCAGTCCACAGCAGTGGTCATTTAAATTAGCATCAAACCTTAGTGGTTTCCCCCTACTTCCTAAAGAGAAAAAACAAGTAACACCCTTAAATTCACAGAACCACTGATACGCAGAGCTCTAATTTGACTTCAGGCATGTTTAGTCCAAAGCCTCTAATCTTTGATAAAATAGGTATTCACATTCTCTTAAATTGATGGCACTTTATCATTCACCTTTAAGATAAAGATGGAGTTTGGCATAACAGCATTGAAAATGAGAGGAAAACGTGCTCAATGAATTGTGAGTTCCAGGTTGGCCTGCTGACGTGTAAGGAATCTCGTGGCATGGACCCAGCAACTGGGGAAGCAAGAACCACCTTAATCCATGATCCGAAAATCCACCGTTCGGTAACGAAATGCTTATCTATAATATTGAGCTGATATTTAACTATAAGCAAAAGTGAGCCAAACCTAAATTTTCATGGAACATCTCTAATGCCCATAAATATTTAAGAAAGGATTATATTTCCTATCTTTATTTTGAAACATCTTTTCATATTCCCATTTAACATGGCTGTCTTGCGATAGTTCCTGTAGATAAAATATCAGTGAATTTGTCACTAAAAGCGTGTGCCTTAATAGTATTAATGCCACTTGGGGGGAAAGATATTCAGTGTGTGCTTTATAGTGTTCAGTTTATCTTAACTTCTGAACACAATTACTGTGACACTGATGTACTTGGAACTATTATGTTTGTATTACTAAAATGTCACTTCAGAATATGATTTTCTCTTTAAGAGACTCTCAGGCAAAACAGAAAGTAAAGATGCCCAGGAAAACAGAGCAAAGTGTCTAGAAAACAAGATTAGCCTTCCTTACTTGATTCTTTAAAGACATTTGAGCTATGTTATAGCACTGACAGTTTTAGAGAATTCCACCTTTTCTTTGCCTTTACAAACCTAGAAGCAAGGGCCACAGGGATTTCTGCTCTTTCCTTGTCTTATGTTCCACCGTATTGCTGCACATGTGGGAAATGACCTAATGGTAATGTAACTGGTAGGTTCAGCACCCCTAATACAACCTAATAGTGGTTCAGGGGAAATATCCTAAATTCTTTCCTAGAGATATTAGATAAAATGTACCCTTTTGATTAACTGCAGGTGATTTTATCCATTTCCTCAATGTACATAAATGTGAAAAGCAAAAAATAATAGTCCTGTAGAAGGCAGGCACATCACATTCACATATTTTGCTGCTTGAATCATCACATGGCGGGTACAATTCTTCTAAACAGTCAAAGGAACATTCAGGGTCACCATTTACGCAATTACTCCTATAGCAGTACCAGGGTCTGCTTTTAAAGACAAGGTGTCGTAGATGCTTTAGTTTAAATTCATTTTCTTTTAGATAAGACCCTCATCTTATTTTAGAATATTTATTTTAAGTCATAAGAAACACCAAACGTCAAACTTAATCCTCAATCTTCTTAACAGAAAAGTCTTGCCCACATATGGACTATATAGTGTATAGTTTCCAAGCACAGAGTGTAAAATTGTTAATCAATGGTATATTAAAGAACACCGGTAGGTAAATAAATTTTCTGAATTTTCTATGTCATTCTCTAATCATAAATAAACTTGTCCTTAAACTTGATATAGACTTTATTATTACTCAACTTTTTTATTATTACTCAACTCAACTTTGGCTTTAATTTGTCTAGGGATGTAAGAAAGTTCATCTGGTATATTTCTTTAGCATTTTCTGTTAAGTGTGTTCTCTCCTCTTGGATAAATTCATAATAAACATCATGGCTCCACACAATAATGAAACCCATAATATGAAAATATGTGCATAACCCATGCTTCATCAGGTCAAGTCCAAAAAAATCACATTTCTTTCACTAATGAAAGTAATATGATTTTGCTTCCTAAGATAACCTAACTTATTTGGGAGTGTTAGTCATATAATTCAGAGATAGTTGCTTTTTTTTTTAAAGATTTTATTTATTTATTTGAGAGAGAGAGAGAGAGCACAACAGGGGTGAGGGTCAGAGGGAGAAGCAGACTCCCTGCTAAGCAGGGAGCCCGATGTGGGACTCGATCCTGGGACTCCAGGATCAGGACCTGAGCCGAACGCAGTCGCTTAACCAACTGAGCCACCCAGGTGCCCCAGAGATAGTTGCTCTTAAATTAAAGACACCATCATAATTCAGAAGCACCACCTTCAAGCTAGAGATTGTCACGGAATCATCAGATGCTGGCTGGTTAATTTGAAACAGGTGTTGCTTAAGCTAGAGCCTCCAAGGATGGTAGCTGGCAGGTCCAGCATCATGTGCCATCAGGCATAGCATGGAAGCATCAGAGAGTTGTCTTGACACTGCCATGGAAACTTGATGCACAGGGTGGTACTGGTTCCACAAACCTCCAGGAGGAAGATCTGGCGCAAGAGTCCCCACCACACGCATGGGGCAGGCAGGGATGAAGGGACAAAGTTGTCAAAGGATAGCACCTGATTTTCAATTTGGTGAGCTTCGTAGTAGAGACATTAAACAAGGGATAAAATGCAAGAGGAAGAGCAGAGAGAAAACAACCACAACTGGAGAAATCAAGAAAGACATAAGAAATACGAGAGCAAAAGCGGTAAGATAGCACTGGAAATGCTGACAGTGGAGCTGACATGACCCGTGCTATTTAAAACCATGGAGCTGATGAAATCAGCTGGGAAGGGCATAGAGAGACACGTGGCAGCTTGAAACTAAGTTGAACTATTGCTAGCACATGGATATGTCTGAGAACCTTCAAAATGAAATAGTGTGGGACAGGTCTATTAGGGTCTATTAGCAAAGAGGAATTGAAGAAAACACAGCAAAGCTCCTGTTTTGAGGGAATACCACACTAGCAGAGGCAGTTTACAGTTAAGACCTGGCCCTTTAAACTTGAGCCATCTATGCTTCATAAACAAACATGACTAGGCAGCAGAAAGGGGATGAGGGGGAAAATGGGGTCTCAAGGGAGTTGTGCCCTCTATGTGGCCAAAGAGCAAAGATGAGGGAGTGGTCAAGTGGAAAGGATGGAGGCTGTGGGCTGGGAGAAACAGCAAAAGTGGAAGACTTCATAGCTATCGTGGTTCCATTTGAACGCAAAGTGCTTGGTATGGTTCTAAGAGAGAATAACAGAAGCTGAAGGGAGATGAAATTCCTTTGATTTAAAGAGACCAAGGAACTGAAAATTAGAATGTGAGTTGCTTATTCACATAAACATTGAAATCATGTAGCTAATACAGAGTTTGTATAAAGGATGAAACTGTGAATTGGGCATGCAAATCATTAATTAATGTGGACCTCCTTAGGAAATAGTATATGGCAGTGAGAAAAAGAAATACTGCCTGACGGTGTGGGATTTACCACTGGGCGTTGGAGTAATGGTCTAGAACTGTGCTGTCCAGCAGAGTAGACACTAACTTCATGTGGCTACCAAATACTTGAATTATAGCTAGTCCAAATTGAGATGTGCTGTGAACGTAAAATACACACCAGCTACTGAAGACTTAGTACAATAAAAGGTTATAAAATAAATATCCAATTAATAATTTTATATTAATTTCAGGTTGAAATATTTTAGATATACTACTTAAAATAAAATGTATTATTAAAATTAATTTCACCTGGCTTTTTTTACTTGTTTTATTTTTATTGTTTTCCTTATTTCTTTATTTTGAATTTTAAAATCAGGAATGACATTGAATATTTTCAAATGATTTTTCAGCACCTATTGAGAAGATTACATAATTTTTAAAAATTGTAATGGTTAATTAGTGAATGACATGCATTGATTTTCAATTATTAGACCAAAATTGCCCTCCTACATAAATCCCAGCTGATCCTGATATACTATTCTTTTTACATACTGCTGGATTTGATTTGGTAATATATTGTTAAAGATTTTGCATCTGTGTTTATGAGGGATATTGGACTCTAGTGTTTTTTTAATAATATATATGACTGTGGCATCAGAGAAAAGCTTAGATTAGTGATTTGAGAAGTTTCTTTTAAGCTATCTATATTAATATACTCAACGTGAGATTCTAGTAGACAGCCGTGGTTGTTTTGTTTTGTTTTCTCATTCTGACATGTCTGTTTATTATTTCTACATTGTCAGTTTCTGTCTTTAAATACTTTATTGTGCCACTCCTTTTTTTTATTATTATGTTCGGTTAGCCACGGTATAGTACATAATTAGTTTCTGACGTAGTGTTCAATGATTCACTCGTTAAGTATAACACCCAGTGCTCATCACAACACGTGCCCCCCTCAATTCCCTTTACCCTGTCACTCCCTTCTATCTTCCACAGTTTCTGATGAGAAATCTATTGTCATTCAAATCATTGTACCCTTATTTTTCTTGGTCTTTTCTTTCTTTTCTTTCCTTTCTTTCTTTCTTTCTTCCTTCCTTCCTCCCTTCTTCCTTCCTTCCTTTATTCTTTTACTTGTTTTAGAAGATGGCTACAGAAAATCTAAAATCACCTATGTGGCTCACATTTGTGGCCGATGTTATGTTTCTATGGACAGGGCTGATCAAGAAGTTTAAATGAGGGCGCCTGGGTGGCTCAGTCGTTAAGCGTCTGCCTTCGGCTCAGGTCATGATCCCAGAGTCCTGGGATCGAGTCCCACATCGGGCTCCCTGCTCGGCAGGAAGCCTGCTTCTCCCTCTCCCACTCCCCCTGCTTGTGTTCCTGCTCTCGCTATGTCTCTCTCTGTCAAATAAATAAATAAAAAATCTTAAAAAAAAAAAAAAAAGAAGTTTAAATGATTTCAGGTAATCATGCTATCCTTTCTTCCAACCGAGTACTGACACATGAAAAGAACAGAGCTAGTTTATTGTCATGATTTTGATACGTAGCCATATGATACAGTTAAGAAAACATTAAGTTATTAAAAAGTAGGTACATAGTGGTTAGGACAGAATATCGGGGATGATTTCTCTCCTTCCCACGTTCTGGGTTTGGGTTGCTGTGGGATTATAAAATCTAATAGTGAAACTGCAACTCACACTCTTCTACTGACCCCCATTCCTGCTTCTCTATCCCCAAATAAGTTCCTACTCCAATTCTTTCATACCTGAGAAGAGATGTCAAGCTGGGTCACAGATCATATTACAGGTAATTTTATATATTAATTTGATTAATTGAAGAATTTTTAAAATAATACATACTACTACATATCCATCCCCCAATTAATCTGATGTAATAGAATTCACACGTCTGATGTGGGACATTAGCTGATTTTAAGCTGCAACCTCCAATACAACCAGTGTTTAAACACCATTCCCACAATGGCCACTCATGGCTCCCATTCAAGAAGGATAGGACACAGCTCCTTTTCCAATTATGCAAGCTTGTTTTCTCTTGACATGTCTTTTTCCACATTAAAAACAAAAGGATGGTTTCTAAAAATAGTAATTTCAAAGAACATTTTTTGACGCGGTCACCTTTTTCTCTGCGGTGACATAATTAACCTTTAGAAATGCATATTGATAAAACAAGGCATGCTAAGAATGTAAAGTGATATATAGCATCAATTTAAGACCAGGCCAAGGAGAACAAGCGGCTAAAGAGAAAACAGTGGTAGTAAAACAATACGAAGCTAAGGAAAAATTTCACCAATAGCACATAATTTCATCATTGCTAGAGGCAGGCCAAATATTTGGTAATGAGCTTGTATAGACAACAGAGAAAAGAGTAAACAGGATCTCAGGAAATAGTCATAGTGACCGTGAGAGAAGAAACCAGTTACTTTGGGGCACTATGTATTTTCCTAATGGTGAGCCTGAAAAAAAAAAAAAATCCTGCTGTTGTTTTTTAAAAAGAACAAATGAGGGGCCTGTGGATGGTTCAGTTGGTTAAGCATCTGCCTTTGGCTCCGGTCATGATCCCAGGGTCCTGAGATCAAATCCTGCATAGGGCGCCCTGCTCAGTAGGGAGTCTGCTTGTCCCTCTCCCTCTGCCTACCCCCACCGCTCATGCTCTCTCTCAAATAAATAAAATCATAAAAAAAAGAACAAATGAGGTGATACTGTTTATGGAGTCCAAGAGAGAATTTAGTTTTAAAAAATCTGTACTATTTATATTCATGTATGCCCACACACAGTCCCTTAATCAATCCTTTCTTACCCTTACCCAGCCCCACAATTAATTGTCTGTCCAGCTTTCCCTCTCACATATTAAAGTTGAGTCAGTCTTATCACGCATTTTCCCATTAAAAATTAACTTTCCAGTATATGTGCTGCTGAAGCGAGCACTAAAAATTAACTTTCTAGACTAACTTTTCAGCAAACCAATCTCTCTAAGTAACTCACCTGATAAATGGAATATTTCCCAGAAGCACTATGTGATAAGGGGTTACTATGTTACCTCTCCTAGAACTGTGTGTAATTTAATAGCTTCTGGTCATATGGAAGCCAGAGATTTTTCACATTTTCCTTTCCTTTTCTTTTTTTTTTTTTTTTTTTTAGCAGAAACTGTTTTTTGGTTTTTTTTTTTCCCAAAAAGAAAGCTTAAGTGGAATTCTAATATATCAAACGGACACAGAAGGAGCTACCCAGGTTGACATACTGGACATCTGGAGTCCACCCTGCCTTTGCTGTGCCTTTGACCCCCCCAGTGGCTGAGACCCAGCAGCATGCCAGCAATCTACAAAGCAGTTTCAACACCACTGCCTTATACAAAAGAGATGCCAAATTCTTGTAGCAGTAGCAGTGGGGATTTTTGAGGGCTTGTCAGTCCTTCAATTCTCTCCATCTAGAGAATTGTTACTCTACCTCTGACAAGAAGCACCCCTCACTCCCATGTTATATAAACTGTCTCAGAAATATCAAGTCAATGTGACCACTAGGAGACTCCACGTTGGTTAGAATACATAAGGATTAAGGAGGGGATTATGGTTGCTGCTGGGTAAGAGAGGCAGTAAACTCGGCATCAAAGACCCAAAGGATTCTCCAGGAGCAATGTTTAATAAATATTTCACATGACACGAATCACTGGGCCAATCTGGTTAAAATGCAGATTTAGACTGAGACTGGGGTGGGACATTGGAGCCCAAATTTCTAACAGCTCCTAGGTGATGCTCAGGCTGTTGGTTGAAGGACCACCCTTTAAATAGTGAGGCTCTAGGACACCTCCTAGTAATACCTTATCTGGTGGTAAGGAGTTCATTGAAACATACTCTTACCATAAGATCCTTGGTATATATCCAAATGGGCTAAAAACTTAAGTCCACACTAAAAGCTGCACACAGATGTTTATAGCAGCTTAATTTATAATTGCCAAAACTTGGAGGCAACCAAAATGTCTTTCAGTAGGTGAACGGATAAATAAACTGTGGTATATCCAGACAATGGAGTATTATTCAGTGCTAAAAAGAAATAAGCTATCAAACCATGAAGTCATGGAGGTAACTTAAATGCATATTACTAAGTGAAAGAAACCAGTCAGAATTATTGTATGCTTCCAACTATAGGACATTCTGGAAAAAGCAAAACTATGTAGACACTAAAAAGATCAGTGGCTGACAGGGATTGGGAGAGGGGAAGGATGAACAGGCAAAACACGGAGGATTTTTAAGTCAGTGAAAATACTGTATGATATCATGATGAATATATGTCATCATGCATTTATCCAAACCCATACAATGTACACAACCAAGAGCAAACCCTAAAGTAAACCATGGACTTTGAGTGATTATGATGTGTCAATGTAGGTTTATCCTTGGCAAAAAGTGGACCATTCTGATGAATGATATTAATAGGGGGCTATGCATGTGTGGGGGCAGGGGGTGTGGGGAAATCTCTGTACCTTCCTCTTAATTCTATTGTAAGCCTAAAACTGTTATAAAAATTAGTCTTTTTAAAAAATGTTCATTGACAACAACTGCTACCCCATAGGGGCATGACTGAAAGGTGTTCAGCATTTGTTGGAGTGAGGGTTTAGGTTATACCATCTGGTAATAAATCCCGACCAGCTGTGTTGTGAAATGCAGAGAGGAGAAAGTTATAAATGATGATCATGACTCACAATGTATTGCAGAAATGATAACCCATTAATTTTGGGGGTTCTGTTATATGACAATTTATTTTTTGACTCTATCTTGTGCCTTTACTATTTTATCTAAGGTAGATCATTGGTAGGTAACTTTACAATTTAGTCCTTAGTTATAAGTTAGCAAGTAGTGATTGTGGCTGAACTGTAAGAACAATCAGAAATCAAAAACCATAAAGCACATTCTTAAATTCTGCAAACTGGCATTATAGACTAAATTTAACATCATCTTTAATAGAATTATACACTGGGCAGCAATCATTATGAATTGTGAGGAACAAGAAAGTCAGTGTAATCTAATTCACTTTTATAATAAAATGAAGCACGCAGAGGGCTTGAGTAATACTGATAAATTTAATAATTCTAGACATAGCCATTCACAATGGCCATATTTCTGCATCATACACTATAGCCTCTGTAAAATGAGAAAAAATGTAATAACAATTTACTTCAGAACTTTCCCAAGGGTCAGATTAGCTTCAGGAAACACTGAGTGAAACACAGGTGGATTTGTATACAATGTGGATGTGGTCTTTTCTGAGATATCTCAACAAATGAATTTTGAATGATTAATCCTTAGATTCTCAATTTTGTTTTTTGTTGTTGTTATTGTCAAGATTTTTTCTTCAAATCATTAGTAATAAAAAATGCTTCCTTAAAAAATACCTAGCCCCACAGAAGGAATTGAGAGGAAAAGGGTCATCAATGTTTCCTTGTGTTAATTTTGAGAATACCTTTCTCATAATCCAGTTACTGAATAGTGTTAAAAAGAAAGTCTGAGATGGTCACTATTTTTACGTTCTCTTATCTTTTAATTATAGAAAATATTGTATACATACAAAGTAAACAGAACAATATAAAGAATCTCCACTTACCATCACACAGTTTCAACAATTATAAACATTCTGCCATTCTTGTATATCTATACCTTGACTGATTTCCCACTTCCCAATCAATAATATTAAAAATAATAATGATAATGACAACTATTTTATGGGTAAGAATAATGATTACTATTATTATTATAGGTCTTCATTTGAGGTGTAAGTTTCATACACTAAAAGGCATTGAAATTTCAGCCAAAAAATTTTGACAAATGGATACAGCTATGTAACCTGAACTCATCGTGATATAGAACATTTCCATCTCCCCAGAAAATGTTCTTGTTTCTCTTCACAATTACAATTCCCTCACCCTCAAGGCCACTGTTTTCATTTTTCTCCTTAAAGTAGTTTTGCCTGTTATAGAATTTCATATAAATATAATCATAGAATCTATTCTTTTCAAAATATTTTACACCAACTTCTTTTCTTCAAAGGATGCCTAAGGCAATCATACATGCTGTCCACATATCAGTAGTTCATTTTACTGCTAAGTAGAATTCCACTGTATGATTATACTATAATTTATCCATTCTCTTAATGAGAAATAACTTCCTGATTACTCCTTTAATTTGTTTTTTGACCTATGAGTTATTCTGAACATGTTTTTTTTATTTCTAAATATTTTGGGCTTTTTTATTTTTTTAGATATCGATTGTTAATGATTTCTAATCTCTTTCATCATGGTCAAAGAGCATATCCTATAATATTTCAATCTTTTGAAATTTGTGCATTGAGACATTTTTAGGGCCCAGCATATGGTCTATCTTGGTGAATGTTCCATGTTCACTTGAAAAGAATGTCTGTTCTGCAATTGTTGGCAAGATCAGTATATATAGGCCAACATGATTAATAGTGTCTATTAGGCCAACATGATTAATGGTGCCATTCACATCTTCTACATCATTATTGATTATTTTTGTCTACTTGTTCTGCTGAAAAGATTGGTGTTGAGATCTCCAACAATACTTGTGGGTTTGTCTATTTTTATTTTGCCCTCTCAGTTTTTCTTTCATGTATTTTGAAGCTCTGTTACTAGGATCATATATATTTATAATTTTTATGCTTTCCTGATGCATTAATCCTTTTATCATTTTCAATGTGCCTCTTTGCATTTGGCAAAATTTTCTGTCTAGAAGTTGATTTTCCCCAACATACAATACAGACAGTCCAGCTTTTTATTATTATAGTCTGCATGGCATATCTTTTTTTTTAATTCTAACTTTCAAACTTTATATTTTTATAATTAATGTATGTCTCTTATAGACTATATAGTTGGGTCTTGCTTTATTAATTGGTTTAAAAATCTTTGTCTTTTATTTGTAGCATTTAGTTGTTTATATTTAATGTAACCATTAATAAGATTTCATTTAGGACTGCCATTTTACTATGTTTTCATTTGGTCTTATAGTATTTTTTGCTCCTCTGTTCCTCATTTTCTGGTTTCTTATGGGATAATTCAATTTTTTTAGTATTTCACTTTGATTTCTCTATTAGCATTTCAGTGATTTGTGTTATTTTTAAAGTGGTTACTCTAAAGTTTACAATATATCTTTAAATGGACAAAATCTACTTAGTGTTAATTCTGTACCATTTCACATAAAATAATTCTACTACAGTATAGCTATATTTTCATTTGTTCTTTGTGCTATTCTTGTTACATGTTACAACTATTCACATTATAAATTCCTCAATATGTTACAATTATTGCTTTGTTAAAGAAATTAAGAAAATATATGTGTGTGTATTTACATATCTTTAAATTTTTAAATGTTGACTACATATTTACATTTCTGGTGATCTTCATTCCTTCTTATATATCCAAGTTACTATCTGCTGTGTAATTTCCTTTTAGCCTGACAAGATTCTATTAGCATTTCTTGTAGTATAGATCTGTTTCAGTTTGTTTTTCAAGAGTACATCTCCTCCATTTTCTGTCTTATTTTGGCAACATCAAATAGGTGGGAGTTTTGAGGGAGTTAGGGGATGGAACAGATTTTAATATTGTTATCTGCAGCTGGCTTAGTTGGACCAAGCCACTTTAGCATCAGCAGAAGCTGAAATCCCCTGTTTATATCTTAACACACCAAATAGTAGTCCTATTATTGACTAAAGAAACCCTTATTGGGACTTTAAAATGTGCTAGACATTAATAAAGGCAAACCTTACTCATAGAATTCCAAGTAATTTGATATGATTAGGAGACAGCATCCTGGAGAGAGTGGAGAGCAGTCTATGATGAAAATAGCCATGCAAACATACATGTATTTTACCCTGTAGGTTATAAGGAGCTGTTGATGGGATTTAAACAAAAGAGAAACATATACAGATATGGATGGTTTTTGAAAGACCAATGGCATGCATGAAGAAATTTATAAAGCAAAGCCTATGGGTAAAAAGATCAGTTGGAATACTCATAGAATTCGTGTGGATTTAAAGAGGAGGAGAGGAAATCAGAGAGGCAGGAGGCAAAATCTGAGGACTGATTAAGACACTGAGTGTAAGCAAAAGTGATTTGATAGAAGGTATTGATCCCAAGTTTGGTCATTGAAAAAATTACCTTAAGTTCTGAATATCTGTTTCTTCTAAGCTTTACTGATATAGATGTCTAAACATGCTAGTACAGGGTGCCTGGGTGGCTCAGCCGTTAAGCGTCTGCCTTCGGCTCAGGTCATGATCCCAGGGTCCTGGGATTGAGCCCCGCATCAGGCTCCCTGCTCGGCGGGAAGCCTGCTTCTCCCTCTCCCACTTCCCCTGCTTGTGTTCCCTCTCTCGCTGTGTCTCTCTCTGTCAAATAAATAAATAAATAAATAAATAAATAAATAAATAAATAAATAAAAATAAATAAATAAATAAATAAACAAACATGCTAGTACATTTCCCTGACATATGTAACAACAGGTCCTATCATCTGCTGTATGCAGAGGACACTAAACAAGAAGGGACCCAGACATCTCATAAGATTAGAAGCCCAGTATCCCAAAAGTTAGGAATTTTTTCCTGGAGTAGTGGTTCTTAATCAGAGTGTACAGAAACACCAAGGGAGTTTTAAAAAATACTTATATCTAGATCCCACCCAGAGAGGCTGAAGTAATTGTTCTGGGGTTTGGCTTGGGTATTAGAATTTTTAAAGCCATTGGTTTTCATACCTCACTGGCATTACAATCACCTGGAAGGACTTGTTAAATCAAAGATTGCTAGGCCCCACTCCAACAGTTTCTGACATAATACGCTAAGAGCAGGTCCTGAGAATTTGTTATTTTTAACCAGTTCTCAGGTGTTGCTGATACTGCTGGTCTGTGGGACCACATTTTGAGAACCACTGTCCTAGAGATATTTGAAAGTCCCAAAATGCAGTTAAAATTAAATAATGCCATAGGTGCCGTGTTAGGAATAGAGATTGCTTTGATTGATATGAAAATAGTCAGAAAAAATAAGTTTTCCACCCTATTTGTTAAATTAAGTGATATAAGCTAAAATAAAAGACCCAATAAAGATATAGAAGGATCAGCTAAATAATAAGAAATTCAAGAGCCCATAATCAAGAAAAACTTGAATGTTAGCTGTCCAGGTATTAAGAGAGAGTTGAGTGAACAATCTTTAAAAGAATGACACCAGGTGCTCTTATCTTCTGCAGAGGGCAATTCAAGACAAAATTTATTTTGAGATGATGATAAATGATTGAGACCAATGTACGAAATAATTCTTCTCAAGGATGTTAATTAAACAAAGCTTACCCAGGTTGCTTCTGGGTAGGGTATTTATGTTTCTTAATTCTGAATGATTTGAACATAGTTTTTTGTTTTTTTTTTTTCCCCAGAATGTGTGCCTGTGACATCTGCATTTTCTATCTTTACTTTTGCCCACTGTTTGCTCTTTTGTTCTATCTAATGAATTTGGGGTTGGATCCAAGATGGTGACATTAGAACACCCTGAACTCACCTCCACAGAACATGCAAAATTATACCTATTAACAGAGCAAGTCTTCTTAAGGAAGAACTGAAGGCCCACTGAACAGCTTCTGCACAACAAAAGAGGAGAGAATGGCAAAGAGAATAGCAAGAGAGACAGAGACCCATAAAAAGGGAACCCCCACACCCAACACTGCAAACTGCAGTGGGGAGGGACAGTACTGAGGGAACATACTCCTGTCTTAGGCACAGGAAAAAAGCCTCTTTAAAAGAAAAACTAGCATATAAATGAGCCAGCTCTACAACTCCACCAAATGGCAAGGAAGATGCTAGAACTCTCTCCACATGGGAGGGTCTAACAGAAGTGGTCTTAACTCCCCTTCCACCTTGAAAGCACATGCCCTCTGGGTGCCCTTTCCAGCCTGCTACCTCAGAGAGCTCTGGCCCCGAGCCCACACCAGCCTTAGCAGTCCCACCAAGGTGACCAGGGGGCAGTGTATACCCAAACACCCCTTGTTAGTGCTCACTACAGTTCTAGCCTTCATGCCAAGGTGACATAGGGGCAAACCACATTAGAACACTGCAGGTCCCACACTACTTTGACTTCAGATGGCTTGTTAGGGCACTCTTAGCACAGAAGGCTCCAGAATTTGACTTTAAATAAATCATCCTGGCTTCAGGATGAAGCTTCAGATCTAGCTACTCTGACAGGGTATCCCCTGCACTGAGTGCCCCGGGATACCCTAGCTTGCACCCAATTCAGCTTTAGCTGTCCTACCAGGTCATTCTCAGTGTGAAGAGCCCTGGAAATCCCTAGCCTGCAACCACTTTAGCTTCAGTTGTCCTATCAGGGCACATTTTGTGCAGAGAGCCCAGAACTCACACTGGCCTACATCCATTTTAGCTTTAGTTGTCCTGCCAGGGTGCTCCTTGTGCAGAGTACTCCAGGACACCCCAATCTGTGCCCTGCCTTAGCTCCAGCCACCCTACCAGGGCATCCTCTGTGCATAGAGCCCCAGGTCCCTGTGGCCTGCATCCCTTTAGTTTCAGTTATCCTGCCAGGGCACCCTCTGCAGAGAGAGCCCAGGGTCCTCCTGGTTGGCACACCACCTCATCTCCAGATGGCCCATCAGGGCACACCCTCCACTGAATGCCCCAGGACACCCCAGCTTGCACCCATTTCAGCTTCAGCTGTTGCCAGGGTGCACTCAGTATGCAGAACCCCAGGATACTCCTGCTTGCATCAGCTTCAGTTTTAGTTCTTCGGACAGGGCACCCACTGCACAGATAGCCACAGGATCCTCTGGCTTGCACTCACTGCAGCTCCAGCTATCCTACAGGTGCCTTCTCTAAGTAGAGTCTCAGGACACCGCAGCCTGCACCCACTTTAGCTTTAGCTGTCCTGCCAGGGCACCCACTGCATGGAGAGCCCAGGGACCACACTGGCCTCTGCCCACCAGAGCTTTAGTGGTCAAGGAGTTTAGCAACACTAAACCAGCCTCACAAGAAATTGTTAAAGAGACTTCTTTAAATGGAAAAGAATTGGCCATAATTAGATGTAAGAAAATTACGAATAAAAGATGTAAAAAATGACAGCATACACATAAAATGTGGAGGAGGGAGTAAAAAGAAATGAAAAAAGTTTTTTTAATGTGTTTGAACTTAAATGACCATCAACTTAATATAGACGGCTATATTCTTAGGATGTTATATATGAACCCTATGATAACCACAAACCCAAAATCTATTATAGATACACAAAAAGATAAAGAAAAGGAAAACCAAACATTAGACCAGAAACTCACCAATTGCAAAGAAAGAGAGCAATTGACAAAGAAAGGAACAGGGAAGAACTAGAAAAACAAGCAGAAACAGTGAACAAAATGGCAACAAGTCTATCCCTATCAATAATTACTTTAAATGTAAATGGCCTAAATTATCCAATCAAAAGACATAGGGAATGGATTAAAAAAACAAGACACATCTATATGCTGCCTGCAGAAGACTCATCTCAGATATAAAGACAAATACAGACTGAAAGTGAAGGGACGGAAAAGTATTAGCCATGAAAATGGAAGCAAAAAAAGAAAATAAAAACTGAGGTAGCAATACTTATATCAGACTTTCAAAGATGGCAACAAGAGATGAAGAAGGGCATTACATAATGATAAAAGGATATAATTGTAAATATTTATGCACCCAACATTGCAGAACCTGAATACATACAGCAAATAATAGTACACATAACAAGAGAAACCAATGGTAATACAGTAATAGTAGGGAAACCTGACACTCCAATTATGTCAGTGGATAGATCACACAGGCATATAATCATTAAGGAAACAATGTCTTTGAATGACATGTTAGACCAGATGGATAATAACAGATATATACAGAACATTCCATCCCTAAACAACAAAATACACATTCTTTTAATGTGCACATGAAACATTCTCCAGAATAGATCTTATGTTATAGCACAAAACAAGTCTCAATAAATTTTATTTTTTATAAGAGCTTGTTTATTTATTTGTTAGAGAGAGAGAGCACGCACACATAAGCAGAGGCAGCAACAGAGGGAGAAGCAGGAGCCCATTGCGGGGCTCGATCCCAGGACTCTGGGATCATGAACTGAGCCTAAGGCAGACGCTTAACCAACTGAGCCACCCAGACATCCCAACAAGTCTCAATAAATTTTAAAAGACTGAAATCATATCATGCATCTTTTCTGAATACAACAGTATTAAAGTAGAAATAAATCAAGAAAAAAACAAATAAACACAAACATGTGGAGACTAAACAACATGATACTAAACAACCAATGGGCCAATGAAGAAATCAGAGAAGAAATAAAAAAAATACATGAAGGCAAGTGAAAATGAAAACACAGTGGTCCAAACTCTGGAAAGCAGCAAAAGCAGTTCTAAGAGGGAAATACATAGCAATACAGGCCTACCTCAAAAAAATAAGAAAAAGTTTAAGTAAAAAATCCAACTTTTCACCTAAAGGAACAAGCAAAACAATAAACAAAACCCAAGGTGAGTAGAAAGAAAGAAATAATAAAAATCAGGGCAGAAATAAATGACAGAGACTAAAAAAAAAGTAGGAAAAAATACAATGAAACTAAGTGCTGGTTCTTTGAAACATGAACAAAATTGATAAACCCTTATCCAGACTCATCAAGAAAGAGAGAAAGAACCCAAATAAATAAAATCAGAAACAAAAGAGAAATAACAATAGACATCACAGAAATATAAAGGATTATAAGAGAATACTACAAAAAATTATATGCCCACAAATTGGACAACCTAGAAGAAATAGATAAATTCTTAGAAACATACAATCTTTCAAAACTGAATCAGGAAGAAATATAAAATCTGAACAGACTGATAACATAAATTGAATCAGTAATTAAAAAACTACCAAAAAAGAGAAGTACAAAACCATATGGGTTCACAGGTGAATTCTAGCAAATATTTAAAGAAGAGTCAATACCTGTTCTCCTAAAACTATTACAAAAAATAAAGAAAAGAAAAAGGAAAGCTTCCAAGTTCATTATATGAGGCCAAAATTACCCTGATACCAAAACCAGACAAAGACACCACACAAAAGGAAAGAAAAGAAAAGAAAAGAAAGAAAACCACAGGCCAATATCCCTGATGAACACAGATACAAAAATCCTCACAAAATATTAGCAAACTGAATGCAACTATACATTGAAAGGATCATTTGCCATGATCAAATGGAATTTATTCTGGATATGTGAGGATGGCTCACTATTTGCATATCAATCAACATGATATACTACATCAACAAAATGAAGGATAAAAATCATATGATCATCTCAATAGATGCAGATAAAGCATTTGAAAAAAATTCAACATCTGTTCATGAAAAAAACTCTCAACAAAGTGGGTTTAGGGGAAATGTATCTCACCATAGGAAAGATCATATATGAAAAAGCTACCACTAACATCATACTCAAAATGGTGAAAAACTGAGAGTTTTACTTTAAGATGAACGACAAGACAAGGATGTCCGCTCTTGCTGCTTTTATCAACACAGTACTGGAAGTCCTAGCCACAGCATTCAGACAAGACAAAGAAATTAGAAGCATCCATACTGGTAAAGAAGAAGCTAAACCGTCACTATTTGCAGATGACATAAGAGTATGTATAGAAAACCTTAGAGTACAAAAAAAAAAAAAAAAACTATTAGAACTGATAAATGATTTCAGTAAATTGTAGGATACAACCAATAATAACCATATATTGGTTGTGTTTCTATACACTAATAACAAAGAGGCAGAAAGAGAAATTAAGAAAACAATTCCATTTCCAATTGCACAAAAAGAATAAAATATCTAAGAATAAACTTAACCAAGGAGGTAAAGACCTGTACTCTGAAAACTGTAAAACACTGAGAAAAGAAACTGAAGATGACACAAACAAATGGAAAGATATACTATGCTCATGGGCTAGAAGAATTAATATTGTTAAAATGTTCATACTACCAAAAGCAGTCTATAGATTCAATGAAATACTATCAAAATACCATTAGCATTTTTCACAGAACCAGAACAAATAATACTAAAATCTGTATGGAAGCACAAACAAGACTGCAAACAGCCAAAGCAATCTTGAGAAAGAAAAACAAAACTGGAGGTACCACATTCCAGATTTCAAGATATACTACAAAGCTGTAGTAATCAAAACAGTATAGTACAGACACAAAAACAGACACACAGATCAACAAGACAGAATAGAGAGCCCAGGAATAAATCCATGCTTATATGGTCAACTAATCTATGCCAAAGGAGGCAAGAATATACGATGGGGAAAAAACAGTCTCTTCAATAAACTGTGCTGGCATAAGTGGACGACTACATGTAAAGGAATGAAACTGGACCACTTTCTAACACCATACACACAAAAAAAGTCTCAAAATGAATTTAAAACCTAAATGTGAGACCTGAAACCACAAAACTCCTAGAAGAGAACATAGGCAATAATTTCTCTGACTTCAGTCATAGCAACATTTTTCTAGGTATGTCTCCTAAGGGAAGGGAAACAAATGTAAAAATAAAGTATTGGGACTACACCAAAATGAAAAGCTTTTGCACAGTGAAGGAAACCAACATCAAAACAAAAAGGCAATCTACTGAATGGCAGAAAATATTTGAAAATGACATATCTAATAAGGGGTTAATATCCAAAATATATAAAGAACTTCTACAACTCAACCTCATCAACAACAACAACAACCACCACCAATCTGATTCAAAATGGGCAGAGGACTTGAATAGACATTTTTTTTTCTAAAGAAGACATACAGATGGCGCCTGGGTGGCTCAGTCGTTAAGCCTCTGCCTTCGGCTCAGGTCATGATCCCAGGGTCCTGGAATCGAGCCCCGCATCGGGCTCCCTGCTCAGCGGGATGCTTGCTTCTCCCTCTCCCACTCCCCCTGCTTGTGTTCCCCTTCTCGCTGTGTCTCTCTCTGTCAAATAAATAAATAAAATCTTAAAAAAAAAAAAAAAAGAAGAAGACATACAGATGGCCAACAGACATGTAAAAGGATGCTCATCACTCATCACCAGGGAACTGAAAATCAAAAACACAATGAGGTATCACCTTATAGCTGTCAGATTGACTAAAATAAAACACACACACACACAAAATAACAAGTGTTGGCAAGGATGTGGAGAAAAAGGAACCCTCATGCACTGTTGGTGGGAATGTAAATGGGTACAGCCACTGTGGAAAACAGGATGGAGGTTCCTCAAAAAATTAAAAATAGAAATACCATATGATCCAATAATTCTACTACTGGGTATCTACCTAAGGAAAACGAAAACATTAATTCAGAAAGGTACATGCAGCCCTATGTTGACTGCAGCATTATTTACAATAGCTAAGATACAGAAACAACCTAAGTGTCCATCAATAGATGAATGAATAAGGAAGAAACGGTATATATAATAAATATAATATATACATAATGTGCATAATATACATATTATGTAATATTACCCAGCCATAAAAAGGAATAAGATTGTGCCATTTGTGACAACATGGACAGACCTAGAGAGTATTATGCTAGGTCAGATTGTGAAAGGCAAATACCATATGATTTCACTCATATGTGAAATCTAAAAAACAAAAAGGCAGTCTACTGAATGGCAGAAGATATCTGAAAATGACACATCTAATAAGGGGTTAATATCCAAAATATATAAAGAACTTCTACAACTCAACAACAACAACAACCAATCTGATTAAAAATGGGCAGAGGACTTGAATAGACACTTTTTCCAAAGAAGACAAACAGATGGCCAACAGACACATAAAAGCATAGGGAATATAGTCAAGGATACTGTAATAGCATTGTATGGTGACAGATATTAGCTACACTTGTGGTAAGCACAGAATAATACATAGAGTTGAATCACTAGGTTCTACACCTGAAACTAATGTAACATTGTGTATCACTATACTCAAAAAAAAAACAAATTTAACTTTTTAATATTAAAAATAAATGAATTTAGGAGCTCAGATTATATAGAGAAAAGGAGTGAGAAGGTATCAGCTGAAAAAATTAATTCAAAATTTTGAAGTCCATGTGACATTTTTCTGCCAATCAATAATTTTAAGGGAATTTTTGCTTGACTTTTGTTTAAATTATAAATTTATAAACATTCAGAATTAGTAGTGCCTTCTTAGATATGACCATCATTTTTAAACATAACAGTCTGTGAATTTCCCTCAAAATAAATATTATTTTAGTAAACAATAGATGAACAGTCAAAAACATATGAGAAACTATAATTATTCATATATGCTGTCAACTCCAAAAGCCCATGCAACAGAAATAGCAAGTGATAATATCTATAGCTTTTTTGTGGTGTTCTTTCAGAAAAGAGGCATTTCCTGTTATTTCTTTGGCAGCTTATCTGTATCTTAAAACATATTAAGAATGGGTGAAACCATTCTTATTTTAAAACACATATATACCTGTATGCATGCCATTTTGTTATAATGAAATTGCTCTAAACATCTTGTTTTCTTTACAACTAAAACCTCAAAAATAAACTGTTTCAAAGAATGGATAGGCAAGTGTATCCTGACCTGAACTTAAGATTGTATTTCAACACAAATAACCACTTGACTGGCTACAGACAATGATCATTGATAAAGTAATCTGCTCAGTTCTATGTGACATTTATTTCATATGCTTTTTCTTCTCACCTGCTTAGTCATTCTTCATATTACTTCCCTGAGCTTATTTTCTTAATAACTGATTTTAATTTATCTTGTTTATATATTATAAAGTGACATAAATTCCGCTGGAAAAAAAGTGAGAAAATAGATAATGGGTGGATAGATGGATGCCTGTCCAGGTGAATGGTCATTTGTACAGATAGGGAAGAGACGGTGAGTCATAGAGGAGAGGAGCGAAGAAAGGTAGGAAGCAAGAGGGGGGAAAGATGTGGAGAAGGAAGGAGGGAGGAAAGAGGAAGGACAGAAAGAAAGAAAAAACTTCCATCAATCACTTTGGGTAATAAAATCTTTGGATTGGATTCAAGAAATGCCATTTAAAAGATTAATGAATTTCTAATACCTTAGTTTATTGTTGCAATAAACAGGCAGGAATCGGAAGTCCTCCTGTACATGCTTATCCTCAATTTTCAATAGATCCAAAACCGAACTTATTTTCCTTACTTCCCTGTTTTTTCATCTGATTCTTTTGTCCTCACTGTACACCATAAAATGAGATGGTTAGAATAATGAGAAATATTTTGAAGATAGTCATATTAATTTTGAAGAACAGTGTAAACTCAAGCAAATTAATGTTTCTCATCTGGTTTCCTCACTGGATTGCTAGGATAAAATGAGATGATATTTGCGAAAACGATTTTCCTGCCTTTCACACAGATGTTCAGCAAATAAAAGAACCTTTACTTACTCTTACAGTCATCGGCATATTGCTTTTTAAGTTCAAAATTACATAATCTAGTTCCTTACCATCTGTCACCTACATTGTTGGAAAAACTTTTTATCCTGTTTCCCTACCTTCAATCTCATTTTCTCCCTCCCAACATACCTTTATTCTAGCTGAATAATGATAAAAATTCATTTTCCCCAACACTCTCCTCATGGCATCAAGCAACTCTATTTAAAGCCTATCAGTGGGTGGTCACTGCAATCAAGTTAATAACCAAATTTACATTTAATCTCAAATGTGTTTTCAGTTTCAGCTAACTCTCATCTGGTCCCCCCACCCTCCCATTCTGCAATTCCATCATACTTTCCTTCTATACACATCTCCATGTAGCTATCCCTGAACTATCTCTTCTCCTTCCTATCCACAAAAGCATTTTCTATACTCGGCTCTATTTCCTTGTTTCCCCTTCTTTTCTTAGCCTACTGAAATATGACTTATGCTTCCAACACTACACCAAAATATTTTAATGAGGTCAGCAGAGTGTTCCAGTGAGTGTTCCTCAGAGCTCATCTTATTTACTTTCTTGGCAGGATTTGACACTGCTAGTGGATACCTCTATTTCAATATACTCTCCTCTCTTGACTTGCCAATCCAGTCTCCTAGCTTCCTTTCTAATTTGTAGGCCACTCCTTACACGTGGTCCTATTCAGCATTCATATCTTGCTGAAAAATACCATCATCAACCCAATGGTGAAAGCCAAAACCTGAGATTTAGCCCTAAAACTTTCCTTTTGTTCACCCACTGCTCAATAAAACAGACTCTTGACTCAATAAAACTCTTTTGAATTGATCCACCTATTTCTGCTTCTACTGCTACTATCCTAGTTAAACTTGTGGTCCTCTCTTGACTGAACTATCATAATCATATCCTGTACCCTCTTATTTGCTCATAAACTGTCCCATTCCATTTTCAGCACTGTAGTTAAGGATATTAACTTAGAAGTACATGAAGCCCGATATGGCATTATGTGATCTGGCTGAGAAGTCATAAGCCATCAGCTGGAAAGTAATGAATCCATGCAGTTCAAGAAACTGTAGGTATAATATCTCCACTGATACGAGGTGTTTCAAAAGAACCACAATAGCCAAAGAAGGTTCGCTCTTTGTAATGTAGAGCAGAGGGAACATGGTCAATAATATTGTAATGTCTTTGTATGGTGACAGATAGTAACTACACTTATCTTGGGGACCATTTCAGAATGCATAAAAATATTCAATCGCTATGATGTACCCTTGAGCTAGAATATTGCATATCAATTACATTTCAATAAAAAATTGCCATGTATACAGGTACCCCTAAAAAATTACAAAAAAGATCCACAATAGCCAAAGAAAGTTAGCTCTTAACATTCTCCAAGCCCAGAGAACACTGAAAGTAGACCATGAGGATAGTAAGTCAAGAAATAATTTTCCTCTTTCTATCTCCTCATCCCTCTATTTTCTTCTTTCCCTTCCCTGTACTTCAAAGTATCAAAACTGCAGCTAGCAAGAAGGAGGTAGAGGAATAGCAAATGTAAAGCAACTATAACCACCCCCTTCCTCCTATGGGCAGTAAGACTATAACAAAACTAGTAGGGAGTGCTGCAATTTTTAATAAAGACAGAAATTCTCTGAACTGGAATAATAAATTAGAGCATTCAGACTGTTTCTATTTCTCACTTATAGACTCAGATTATGTAAGAAAACATATATATATCTGCCATTTTTTAAGTAGATTGATATATGTACCAGTATTCCCAAGAAAATCTAGGTTTGCATCCATTGTTACAGTCATTGTTATTAGAACCAGTTTTACTCTCAAAAGAGTCTGATTTGGGGGATAACATATTACATGGCACACATAACTGACATTAAAGATACTGGAACAAAAACTGATACAAGTGTAAGAGAGATGGACAAACCCAACTGGAGGCAGCAATGTCCCCCTCTCAATAACTCAGAACATGTAGGCAGAAAGTGAGAAGGGACACAGGAGGACAGATAGAACACTACCAATCGGCCTGACCTAATTGACATTTATAGAAAATTCCACCCTGCCAACAGAAGAATATGCATTCTTTTTTTTTTTTTTTTGGCATTTTAAAAAAATTTTATTATGTTATGTTAATCACCATACATTACATCATTAGTTTTTTTTTTAATTTTTTTATTGTTATGTTAATCCCCATACATTACATCATTAGTTTTAGATATAGTGTTCCATGATTCATTGTTTGTGCATAACACCCAGTGCTCCATGCAGAACGTGCCCTCCTCAATACCCATCACCAGGTTAACCCATCCTCCCAACCCCCTCCCCTCTAGAACCCTCAGTTTGTTTTTCAGAGTCCATTGTCTCTCATGGTTCTTCTCCCCCTCCGATTTCCCCCCCTTCATTCTTCCCCTCCTGCTACATTCTTCTTCTTATTTTTTTCTTTCTTAACATATATTGCATTATTTGTTTCAGAGGTACAGATCTGAGATTTAACAGTCTTGCACAATTCACAGCGCTTACCAGAACACATACCCTCTTTTTAAGTGCACAGGGGACATTTACCAAGGTAGATCATATTCCAAGCAAGGAAACAAGGCTTAATAAATTTTAAAAGATTTAAGCTATATAAACTATATTCTCTGATCACTATATAAATGAGGGATAACAGAAAAATCTCTGGGAGACCTGCAAGTATTTGGAACTTACATGACACAATGATAAGTAACCTATGAGTCAAAGAAGAAATTGAAAGGCAAACTAGAAAATGCTTTTCCTTGAATGAAATAAAAGTACACGTATCAATATTTGTGGTATGCTGCTAAAGAAGTACTTAAAAATTTGTAACACTAAAACTATATCATAAAAGACAAAATGTCTCAAATCAATGATATCTTTTATCTTAGGAACTTAAAAAAAATACATTAATCCCAACCTAAACATAAGAAAATAATGAAGAGTAGAATCAATGAAATAGAAAACAAAAATTGAGAGAAATCAATGAAATAAAAAGTTGGTTCTTTGAGGAAATCAATGAAATTGATTAGCCTTTATTCAGATTGGTCAGGAAAGAGGGAGAAAGGGAGAGAGGGAGGACATAAGCCACTAATATCAGGAACAAGAGAAGTAACATCGTGACAGACTCTACACATACTCAAAGGAAAAAGGAAATGTGAAAAATTTTATGCCAATGAATGTGACAAGTTAAGTAAAATGAAAGAAATCCTTGAAAGGTAAAACTATCAAAGCTCATCCAAGAATAAGTCAATAATCTAAATAGATGTGTATCTATTGAAGATATTGGATTCACAGTTAAAAATTTTACTACAAAGAACACTCAAGGTCCAGATGGCTTCAATTGTGAATTCTATCAAACATTTAAAAAAGAAAAATATCTTTGCTCATTTGTTTTGTTTCTTAAATTGCACATATATATTGTACACCTGAAACTAATATAACATCCTATGTTAACTATACAGGCATTAAAATTTAAAACTTAATAATAAATAAATAAATAAATAAATAAATAAATAACCAACTCTATGCAAACTCCTGGAATTATTCCAGAAAAAAAAAAAAAAAGTTGGCTTAATACTTGAAAATCAATCAGTGTAATTTACCATATTAAGCAGCTAAAAATGAAAAAACATTATGATCACCTCATGAAAGCTTTTGTCCTTTTATCACATAAAGTTCTTTAAAAGAATGTTCATATAAACTTTGTTTGTAATAGCCAACAACTAGAACAATGTAAATGCTCATCAAGAGATGAATGGGTAAACAAATTATGGTATATCTATACAATGGAATACTAATCAGAAACAATAAGGAATGAACTTGTCACAAAGTAGACGACATGGATGAATTTTAAAAATAATGATGCTGTATAACAGAGATCAGACCCAAAAGACTACACACTATATGGTTTCAGTTATACAAAATTATAGAAAATGTAAACTTATCTGTATGAGAGGAAACAATTCATTGGTTGCCTGGACATGGGGGAGCAGAAGTGGGTGACTTGAGAAAACCTTTGAGAGTGATAGATATAGTCACAATCGTGATCGTGGTGATTATTTCATGGATGTGTACATATGTCAAAAGTTATCAAATTGCATATTTTAGGTATGTGCAGTTTATTGTATGTCAGTTATATCTCTTAAAAGCAGTTATAATAATAAATGAATAAGTTTTTGTCTCAAATTCCTTGCTCACATTTAATTAAATTCAATAAACTCTTGTGCTAGATGCTACAATAAATACACTGATGAGTGAGATCCGTTCCCTACACAGAAGCTGGTGGGTGTTAAACACGGGGGCTAAGGCGGTGGCAAATATGATTTTTATCAGATTGTAATTTGGAGCAGGTTGGAAAAGAAGAATGGGAAGGAGGAAGAGAAGGAGAAGGAAGAAGGAGAATGAGCAGGAGAAGAAGAAACATCTGGGCTTTGGTCAACCCGAGAAACAAGAGATTCCTTCATTGTTCAACCATAAACTAAGTATTTATAAGATTCCAGGCACCATGCTCATCACTGAGAAAATACCTTTAATAAGTAAGCATATGATGAAATAAAACATACACTTAGATCATGAAATATAGAAAAATAATGAAGCATGAGGGAGGAAAGAATTCATTCTGAGGGATTAAAAAAGAATGTTTGACCATGACAATGACGATAAGGAAATGAATAAAAATTAAAATATTTCAGTGAACATCAAGACTGGAAAGAATTGCTCCTCGTATGGGAAAAGTATGAAAAATGTGCATTGGTGAGACAGTTTATCTGGTGTGACTGAGGAACAAAAATCCCTCTAGTAGGGTTGGCAAATAGGACACATAATGGAAAAGTAATGGGGAATTAACCCAGAAAGGTGGGGCTGTCATAATATTGTGAAAGAAACTGCATCCCATTGTAAGTACTTTGGAATGAATTCTGTAAGCACATGGATATTTAAGAACAACCATATGACTACCAATTGTTGTAATCAGTTGAGATGGCTCACAAATAATTCATTAATTATAATAACTACGGCACTCATGTTTGTAAATAATACAGTTTTAAAAAGTTGATCAAGATTTTTCCCTCTAATAACATCATACTTAGTAACTGGCTTTCCAGTATTCTTTTTTTTTAAGATTTTATTTTTAAGTAATCTCTACACCCAACATGGGGCTCAAACGCAAAACCCTGAGATCAATAGTTGCATCCTCTACCAACTGAGCTGGCCAACATTCTTTCTTAAGTATGAGGGATGTGCAATCACAATTGGTGAGTGGTGGAATTTCAATAATCCTTGTAATAATCACAGGAAAGTGTCAAAAAAGTAAAATATGAAACCTGTATATTATGGCAGAAATATTACATATGTATAAATACATAGGGAGAAAGAAGAATCATTGATGATATCAACAATGGGGGGCAAGTTCAAAATTAGGGGAAAAATTTTAGGATGCATTAGGAAAGGATGAACAGACGGAGTGGAAAACAATAAAAGTTAACACATGAAAATAAAGGTAAAATGTCAACATCTGTATACAAAACATTCTAGAAAAATATAAAGGGAAAACAGCTTGTATAAATTATTTGAAGACATATGACCCATCATTTTGCAGAAGTTACACACATAAACACACAAACATGAACTCAGATAGAAAAAAACCCAAAGTGTGCCAAAGAAGTTATAAATAAACCACTAGGGATATTTACAGCAAAATTCAATAACAGCAAAGACAAAGGGAACATTCTAAAATTTTCTAACAAGAAATGGCAGATCATCTAACAAGGAAAAGCATCACAGCAATATTCGAAAGGAGGAAGTAGGGGCAGTGCTTAATCTCCTGGTCTGGTGCCACCTGCTTTGAATCCAGGGTCTATCAAACATGAGCACTATCTCTAACATTAAACAGGATATTTAACTTCTTCATAGCTCAGTTTTCTCATTTACACAATACAGATCATAATAATTTCCATGTCATAAGATTGTTGGGAGTACTAAATACATTACAATATATAAAACCCATAAAAATTCAGCCAAATACATAATAGACATTATATGGATATACACTATTACTGTTTTCAGATTTCTTGGTAGCAGTATTTGATGGAGAAATGTAATAAAATGACATTTTTAAAATGCTCAAGAAAAGACAGTGTGAGAATTTTATATCCACTTGAACAATTATTTAATTATAAGGGTGACTAACAGAAAAAATATAATAAATATAAGGAAGGAATAAAGTTTAATATACCAACACATTAATAGCATATAATTAAATATTAATTCATAATTATTAGTCATTCTTTATCCAAAATTTATTCGGAGTATTAAATGTCAAGTTTATGTTTTTTACATTTTATTTTAAGTTTTTACATATATTAACTAATTTAATATTCACATAAACCCCATGAGGTGAAGAGAGGTTCACCAAAGGTCAGTCAGGGTAGGTCTGATAGGCAATCAAGAGTATCTCCATACTAAGCCTTCTTTGTAAGGTCTGTAAATGTGAGACAGATCTTAAATACAAACCATCTGTTCCTTGTTCCCTTTCTGAGTCTTTCCTCCATGAAAGCTTGTTTACAGACGTTATCTCTAAGAAATGGTCCCTGAGTGTGGTTTCAGTGGAGGCAGAAACCTTTCTTTCTAAGGAGTTTGGATTTTGGTTACCTGTCCTGTTGTGTTCTCTTCCACATAAAAAGCCAATTTGTGGTTGAGTACAATTATGGATGAAACCAAATATTTCATAACAAAGGACTGGCACTAGCCAGTTGGCACTCATATGCAAATGTGTGCAAAACACCGAGCTCTATTGTTTTTTTTGGATAAATCATGCACACATTTCTCCCAGTTTTTGAGTCACAACAAGGAATGACTAAGGACAGAGAAAGCAGTATTAAAGTTAGAGACCTTGGCTTTTCATGGTTAAGAAATAACAATCGTTGTTTACCTACCCAGCACCTTAAGCCTACAATCATGAAGGAAAATTGCTAGGAGGAAAAAGAAAAAAAGCATTCGGATTCAAGCATGGTCCCAGTCAACTAAATCTAGTTCTGTAGGTCTCTGCTGGAGGCTGGTCACATCCTGCAGTTGCCATCTTGCAGTGTTGGCACAAAGCTCTGTTGGGGAAGTTCTCTCCACCCAAGACCAACTGCTTCTAAAGAATTCTTAAGAATTCCTAGTTTTAAATTTTCTAAAGGAAAATCAATCCTGTTGTCCTGCTGTCAGTGGGGTTAAACTTTTTTTTTTTTTAACTTGGGACACATGAATCTAAGTATTTACTTTCTCAAGTTTAACTGCTGTTCTAGTGGTCAAAAATTACTGGAGTTCCCATCCATTGTGGGTCCTCATCATTTTTTATGGTGTCTCTTCTAGCTGACAAAGTCTTGAGTTTTTTAGGTCATGTAGAGGCCACTTAGGAGAAGATGAAGGAAATGCAACTCATCCCTGTTAGTACTAAGACTGATTAGATTGCCTGAGTCTCTCAGAGTGTTTTGCCACATCTGCCCAAAGCAAAGTAGAGCTTAGAACTGGGGTAGAAATGTGCATCCTGAAAGGAGACCTGTGATGCATTCTTATGGTAAGAGTCAGTGAGTGCTCATTTGAGTTAAAAAATACCACTCACCTTCTCTCTTTTTCATGAGGATTGAGAGTAATACGAACAATAAAATGTCCGAGGTAACATCAAGGCTTTGCAAAGTTCTCCAGCAACTATCCCAGTACACTGAGTGCCTCTGGTAGTGAAGAAATAGGTTGGAATTCCCCAGATTGAAAGCAGAAGGTCAAGTAATTTTTTGCTACTATAAGAACTACACCTTTCCACCAAACAAAAGTTTCATTCCACCTTGAAATTAGCAAATATTAACTAGGATATTCAAACTCCATCACAAGGTATAATTTTATGAACACATTTGTAAGTATTCAAGGGTACCCTAAAATTTGGGTTCTTCCACATTACATCTTTATAGTTTTACCAAGATTAATCTGATGCAGATGAGACATAAAACCAGAGACATCCTCAGCAACCTTAATAAAATTTTCTCACCAATGCTGATAAAAGTACAGTGATCAATTTGTCTTCCTTGGAGTGGGTAATTTCTTGTTAAATGTTTGCAAGTTTCCAATTGAAGGCTTCTGATAATGTCAAGCAGCCAAGTTGACAGAGATTATCCCCATGCATTTTTTCCCCAAAAAAATCTTCATATTCTAAAACAGGTGTTATGTCACAAAAACTATTCCTCAGTAAGAATCTTTGGGAGTTTAAGGGAAAATGAGAAATTGAGTGCTTGACTGTCCTTTGTGGCAACTTCATTGATTTCATACTTCCTTTTTTCCCTTTGGTTTTACTCAGCAAGGGTTTAGAGGTCTAGCAACAGGACCATTTTCCATTCCAGTTTTTGCTTGCATATTAAATCCCCTATTTCTGACTTAAGGCCATTCAGTGAGGAAAGAGCTGTGGTCATATCTGCTCTAAGAGCTACACCTAAATGTTTTCCAAAGGGGTTAAAGAGCCTATTCCCAAAGTCTCCAATGTATTCATCTATTTGTTTGTTTGTGGGAATGGTCTCCAAAATTTTTGTCTAATATTTATAGTTTTTCTAAGTTCCTCTGATTTTATTATGGGATTTGGGGTCTTCTAAGCCACAATCAAAATATTCACAGCACCTTTTCCATTGAATTTTATCACATATGAGGTTCCTAATAACATATAAATCAATTGATACAGATCTGGGAACGCTGAATTAAATGTTCTTACAACCACTGCAAATTGGTCTGTAAATTTCCGCCTATCCTGCACAGGCTTTGGAAAGCCTTTGAAAATCACTCTCAGCTCAAACCACAATCAGGGCTTAAGTTCCACCATAAGGGGCTTGTTCTGATCTGGTTAACTTTAAGAGACAACTCAGCTTTCAGAGTGGGTGGCTGACCAGCAGGAGAGGACAGCTGGTCGGAGTGTTGGAGGCAGGGGATAATAGAGGGCCATGGGATAGAAGCAGAGTAAGATCAAAACTTTTATGTTCAAGTTGTGGTTTGAGCAGATCTAAAAAAGAGATAGTCTTTCACATTTTTCATTGGTTTCTTTCACCAGAATATTGAGAGGCAACCGTGGCATCTGAATTCTCTTGCAAGCTTTTGCATACCAATAAAAAAATGCAGGTCATTGAACGTTTGCAGTTTTACTCCCTTTCCACTCTAAACCACTTCTCAAATGAATAATTTTTTTCCAATGAAAGGTTTCCCAAAATGGCTACTGACGTTAAACTATTGTTGGTAAAATTATGCCATTTAGGAAGCGACTTACACGTATTAGTTACAGAGTAAATACACTCAAGACACTTTCAGAAGACACAATTTGGGTTTAGGCTGAGATGAACACATGACAGTCTAGCAGTGGTCAGTCAAATCTGTGGCTTGTTGACCTTATGTCCTGGGCACCCAAACTAATGGCAAGGCAGCTTCCAATGGCCAACCTGACAGGTCTTAGAAGACATAATGTTTGAACATGAACTTCCTGCTAACCATTAACAATAGAAGATAATGAAAAGAGTAGTGACAAAAAGCAATGTTGCTAATAATGAGGCAGCTTTCTCCCAGGGATATACGTCTACAAATCTGATCAAATAACCAAAGAATACCTGAAAGGCAACCTTCCAGGACAAAATACACTTAGCATTTGATAGCCTGATGAAGATAGGCTGGAAATGAGATCTAACGCAAGACTTACCTCATCACTGTGGGCCTCAGTGGCTCCCCATTTCTGAATTGAGGGACTTGGGCTTTGGTACAAAGGGGATTTTCAATAGGATCTTGGTGAGACTTCCAGGTGGTTGAACTCCCCAAAATATCACCAGATAACCCTTCAATAAACAAAAGTCACATTTAGTAGACTTATTGCAATAAGGGAGAACACCATTGTGACAGTTTTAGCAATGTCTCAGGAGAGATAAGTCAGAACTAGAATAATTGTAGGACTTTAGAGTCAAGACTCAAGTATGTTAAGGTAGGTCTTTCAAAGTGGAGAGTTGGGTAGGATTGGACAAAGTTGTAATGTCACGGTTTAGGACTGGTTGACACATGTAGGTGAGGGTCTTGAGTAAACTGTTACTGATAAAGCTGTTTGCAAGAGCTCAGTTATTGTCTCAGATATATTGATTTGTGGGCATTTCCTGAAGCAAACAGTGGATTTAATTACTAGTTTGCAATCTTATCTTTCCTAGGCTAAAGTTTCCTATAAGGAATAACTAAGTCACTTTGATATAAGAAGGTTTATGGTTTCCCACAAGTCATGTTCACAGATGGTCTCAATTCTCAAAGACTGATTTAATACCAATAAAAGTAGAATTTCAAATAAAAACATCAGATGTTACAAAAATGGGCATACACCAGTAAACGAAAAATTTGATTTTAAAAAAAAACAAAAACATCATGGGGGCGCCTGGGTGGCTCAGGAGGTTAAGCATCTGCCTTTGGCTCAGGTCAGGATTCAAGAGTCCTGAGATCAAGCCAGGACCCCAAATCAGGCTCCCTGCTCAGTGGGGAGTCTGCTTCTCCCTCTCCCTCTGCCCCTCCCCCTGCTCCTTCTCTTTTGCTCACGCTCTCTCAAATAAATAAACTCTTAAAAAATAAATTTAAAAAACATCATGAACATTTCATTTTAAAATTCACTCTCAAGGGGCGCCTGGGTGGCTCATTTGGTTAAGCGTCTGCCTTCAGCTCAGGTCATGATCCCACAATCCTGGGAACAAGTCCCACATCGTGCTCCCTGCTCTGTGGGGAGACTACTTCTCCCTCTGCCTCTGCCTATCTGTCTGTCTCTCATGAATAAATAAAATTAAATAAACAAATAAATAAAATTCACTCTCAGGACAAATATTACAATAAGCTCAAAGTTAATATCCAACAGAAAGAGCACATACAGAATTGGTTCCAAAATCAACCGTGTACAAAGTCACCAAGAAAGCCTCAATGCAGCTCTAAACTCAACATCATCTAGAGTACAACTAAGTATAATAAAATTAAAAACTATTAGAAAAAATTTCATACATCTTTTTCCAACAACAACAACAAAAAAGAAAATCGAATAACGTCTCAAAGAAAAAAAGTCCAAAGAAAACTAAGGTAAATTTACAACTGCTCTCCAAAGAATGCACAACAGCCAAAAGTGGCAGATAAAGGTAGAGCAGAGAAATTCTCCCTTTTTACAGTGAAGACACTCCAACAATGAATGCAGGATGGTCTTCTGAGACTGCAGTCTTTTTTTTCTGTCAAGGATACTTTTTGCCAGCATTTCTTTTACTTAAAATAATAAGTGGTAAAACGGTAACATTTTTGAGAGGAAAAAAAGCCTGTATGTGCTTACAGCTGTATTTCAAATAAAATAAATCCGTTCACATGATACATTTTTGATACATTTTGATTCTGTTAATTTGCAGTCTTCACTCTCTGCCAGGCCCTAGGAGTGTTGCAAATGCCTGAGATTCTCAATGTGGTTGCCTATTAGGGTCCAATTAAACCAGAATCCTTGATGGTGCACTCAAGCATGTATTTTTGAAATCTCCTTTTGGTATTTTAAGTGCAAAGTTGAGAACAGCTATAATAGGTAATGGTTAGAAAGAAGCTCCAGCTTCTACTTCAGTCCTACTAGTCTGGCTTTAGCTCTTCCCTTTTCACAGCTTTATCAGTATCTGAAGATAAATATGGCAAACTGATGAAATATGAGTAGAAGGACAGCAAGAAGTGTAACAGACCCAGAGTGCCAGCATCCCAAAAACATCTCACCATGCTGTGATCTTGGGACGACTCACTGAGTAGACAGAACATAATAAATAACAGAGCTCAAATCTTGGGCACAGTAAACCAACTTCACAAATGCAAGGTAATATACATGGGACTGAACAGCAGTACACATGAAAAATTCTTGAGGAATTTAGATTTTAAGTGTAGGGTGAGTCAATACTCATTTGGCTGCCAGAAAATAAACTCCATTCGAGGCTGTATCAACAAATGCACAATGGCTGGACAAGGAAGACACTTTCTACATGCTTGTAGAACACTTTCAGTGCTGAGCCTTGTTCTGAGCAGTAGACTATATGAAGACCATGGAAAATTAGATTAAGGTTGATGAGGGAACTTGGAGCTGTCATTTTCATAAAAAGGATATTTAGCTGGGAGGAAAGCTAGCATAGGGAGAACATGACAGATGTTTTCAAAATATTCGAAGAACTCACATGTGGAAGTTAGATTAGATTTATTGTGTAAAGTCCAGAAGTCGAAAGCAATGGAGACGTGGAAGGAAATGCTTTTAGGCAATGTTGATTTTTAAAAAGCACAGAGGACTCCCTGTCCCTGGAGGTATTTTGAGCCTTCAAGTACCTGGTGGGTGGGGGGAGTTTCAGAACTTGAAGAGAGTTGAATCAGGTAACAAAGTCTCTTCTCAGTCTAAGATTTTATGATCAGTGTATTTAAAAGTAGCTCGGGTTTTCCATGTTCTGTACCCCGTTGAAACCCTGTAGCTAGGTCACAGGCCACTCGGCCAGTCAGCCCCAAGGAGGGAGACAGCCAGGGCACTCGGCGCCACAACGTGATTTTCCAATGGGGGAAATACAGTGACTTTTCTGCAGATGTCACTTTCTACAATATGAAAAACACACGTGTCTCTTTATCACTCCCTTTCTCACTGAAACCCAACTTTCCTGCAGAAACTGACACTGTGTGTCGTTCCTTCCCGTGAAGATTCTGGCTCTTCATCCCCACCCGCCAGAAGTTCGGGCTTCCAAGGGGATCATTCGCATTCATCCCAATAGCCCGCGCTGCACTCTGAGCTCTCTCCCGTAGTTCTGGCTGCACATTAAGTTACCCAGATGCAGGGAAAGGGGCCCGCGGCGGGCTCCAAGGTCCCGGCGGGGTCTCCGCCATTGTGATGATTTTCTCTCGGACCTTCTGGAACTCGGGGACAGTTTGCAAACCTCGAGCGGGGCGCGGAGGGCGAGGCGTGCCGGGCACAGGGCAGGAGCCCGGGAGCTGCCGAGGACAAAGGGTCGGCCGGCCTTCCCCAGTACGCCGACTTCGTCGCGCTCCCCTCCGCCCGGCGCGGCCCGCCTGCCCCGGCTGAACTCGCCCCTCGGGCCGCGCTCCCGGGAGGGGGAGGGAAGAGGGGTGGGGACGCGGGGCGCCGGGGCGGAGGCGCGGGCCGCGGGGAGCGCGAGGAGCGCTTCCGAGGGAAAGTGAGAGGGGAGGGCGGCCGGGCTCGGCACGCTCCCTCCCTCGGCCGCTTTCTCTCACATAAGCGCAGGCAGAGGGCGCGTCAGCCATGCCCTGCCCCTGCGCCCGCCGCCGCCGCCGCTCGCCCCGCGCTCCGGAGCCGCCCGCGCCGCCGAGCTCCCCGGCCTGGCCGCGCGGCGCCCCGCCGCCCTCCTCCCGGCCGCCGCTCGCTGCACCGGGGAAGGGGAGGGGAGGGAGGAGGGGGCCGCGGGCTCGGGGGGGTCGGAGGGGCCGAGCAGCGCAGAGGGGGTCGGCTTTGCCCCCCTCTTGCCAGAAAGCGAAAACAGAAAGGCGAACCGAGGAGCCGTCCCCCCTCGCCCTCGCCCTCGCCCTCGCCCTACCTCGCGGGCCCCGAATGCGGGGAGCTCGGACGTCCGGTTTCCTGTGAGGCTTCTACCTGACCCCGCGCCCCTCCCCGGCACTGGCCAGGAGCGCGGCGCGCAGCGTTGGGAGCGCCGAGCCGCGGACCGCTGCCGCCGCCTCCGGCCGCCCTCGGGGGTCGCCGGCGGCTCTCTGCGGAGGGAGCGCAGCGTCGCGGGGGCGCCACGCGCCCACCCCGCCCCCGCCGCGGACCGGCCGCCGCGCTCCCGGTCCTTCCACCATGCACTTGCTGGGCTTCTTCTCTCTGGCGTGTTCCCTGCTCGCCGCTGCGCTGCTCCCGGGTCCGCGCGACGCGCCCGCCGCCGCCGCCGCCTTCGAATCGGGACTCGGCTTCTCCGACGCGGAGCCGGACGCGGACGAGGCCCAGGTAGGTGCGCGGCCGCGCGCTCCGGGTCGGGCTGGGGGCGACTGCGGGGGCGCTGGGGTGTTCGGGATCCTGTGGCCCCAGGAGCCGCGCAAAGTGTGTGTCGCTGTTTCACCTTCCGGACGTTGCGTCCAGAGTTAACCGAGCGGACTGCGCGCTTCCTCGGAGAAAAGTTTTCTTCTTGTTTTTTGTTTTGTTGTTTTTGTTTTTGTTTTTGTTTTTTGCATAAAGTTGTTACTAAGTAGGAAAGCAAGTCAGGAGAAAGCAAGATAGGAGCAGCCACAGAGGTGGCTGGTGATAGAGATCACAACCTGCTCGGGAGCAGTCCCCGCGGGTGCGCCCAGCGGGCTTGAGCCCTGGCGGGGCGCGCGGCTCCGGGGAGCCCGGGTTCGTCCCGGTCGGGAGTGCTCTATTCTTTCCCTAGCAGATTAGTGGCAGTCCTTCAGGGGCTAGGACGACCAGGCGACCGAGGTTTATTTTCCCGGAGCGTTCCTCTTACTTGGAGCACTAGGCGATTTTAGGAAAAGTGTAAAAAGAATTTAGTCACCGGCTTGAGGGCTTAAGACTTGAGATTCACTTGGAGAAGTTGGGCTGCAACAGGATCTCATGTAGATCACAATCAGGCATGACTTTTTAACTTTATAAATTCTGCGTTTCTGAAATCTGGTAAAATACTGAAAAGTAAGGTGGATCGTTTTGTTTTGTTTATTAAATAACAGATGTTTTAACCCTTTGCCGGAAAGTGTTGCCAAGGCACTTGTGAGATATTCTGATTTTCAACAAGGAGTTACTGTATTTGTGCCTGCTTTGACTTGCTCTTCCCGAATGTGTACCTAAAACGTTCAGATCTGACATAAGGATGGATAGTATGCTTAATAGAGTTTTGGAACTCCTGAAGAAGTTTTGTATTGGACATACTATGGGACGCCTCTTTTCAAAGACTTGCAGTACCCCTGACTGGGTACAGAATGCAATGCTTTATTTCAACCCCTGGCCAGTGGTGTGTGACTGTCAACTGGGAGGTGACTTGATTAACATATGTTGAATGTGTAGAAACTGAATTGCCTTCACAGTTATATTTTAAACACGTTTTACCATTGAGAAGAATAATTTTTTAAAAAAACAAACTACCTTTAAATTTTAAATTTGGGGGACAAATTATTTAAAAAAAAACAGAATTTGTAATTCAATATAGGGGTCAAGGGAAAAAAAAAACCTTGAGAGTAAAAAAAATGTGTTAAATTGCAGAACAAAGTGTATTATGTGATTTGTAAAATAATTTTCAACACAAATACTTAATGTTGGTAGAACTATTATCATGAGAATGTTCTCCTGTGCTTAAATGCCACAAAAATGTAGCCTAAGTCCCATTAACACTTCCTGTAATTTGAATGCCTTGGATATCATGATATCTATTCACTTTCTGTCTCTGAGGAGTCAAATTATTAAAAGTATGACTTAGTAAGGCAACACCCAGAGAGGTGGCTGGTGAAAGAGATCACGTAACCTGTTTGAGAGCAGGTTATTGCCTATGGTAACTTACTTGAGTTTATAATAGGAAAGTGTGAAGAAGGAAGTAAAATGAGAAGTCTTTCCTGAGAAGCCAAAAGCCTGTATGAGAGTCACTCCCTGCTGGGTCAGCTTTGAATGAATGTGCCCATGTGTGCGCATGCATGTGTGTTATGGATGGGCTTGCAGTTGGAGGTTCAAGTTAATTTATTTTTCATCTTCAAAATCATATTCGTTGGTGATGTAGTCAAATCTTTCTTTTGCTGTGAAAATCTTTATGTATCTTTATTTGCTTTTCATATTTAGCCATCTTTTATATCCTGTATGGTGAATATGAGTTGATATTCTGGATGTGATAGAGACTCTTTTTCACTTGATGAAACATCACTTTAGATCTCTGAGTTCCACAGCCCATAAGACAGTATATTATTTCTGCACTAGAGTGTTCCTCATTGGTTGAGTGAAGGCTTGACAGGGCAAGTGTCTTTAATGCCTTTAGTGAAATTGCTATGTCCTTGCCATGAGATTCCCAAGAGACGTGGTCCAAAGACTCCATGTCTCTCCCTAGTGGCCTAAAGAAGTGACTCACGAGGAGGTAAAGCTTGGAGAGGAACTGATTATTAATTTCCTGTGAACTACAGAAGCCCCAAGAAGAGATTTCAGAAGGTAAATAAAAGACACTAAATATACAAAATCTTTGACAAATGCAGAGTTTTGGTAATTTACACTTAGGAAGTATTTTTATGTTTAAAAAATACAAAACAGCTCACAAACTATAAACCGAGCTTAGCCATCCAGTCCTTCACCACACCCCCAAAGCCATACAAAAAAATGGGAGGTAAAATCACAAATACAAACAAGATTGCCTTGTTCCTTGACTTACATTTGCATTTATTAGGTTCCTTTTTCTAATTATTCCTAGTTATATGACTTACTAAAAGATCCCAAAATGTTTCCTGTTAGTGCAAGGAAGCCAACATCAGAAAAGTTAGGCAAGCAAAGTACTGCCTATTGTATAATTAAAATTAAGTAGGCATGATGGGAAAAAGAGGAAATATTTAAAATTATCATCCAACTAAAAAACCTGCAAAACCTAGAAAGAGCACTAGATGGCTAAATGCAATCATTTGCCCGCATGAGATTGTGTAGAGTTCAGTCTGATTGGTTGGAGTTGGGAGTTTTGATTTTTAAAAGAAAAAATTGTTTATAATTTAAAAAGGGAGAATTATGTATAGTATACTTTTATTCCAAAAAGTGGGCAGGCAGGGAGTATAAATACCTAGATCCTTATATATTTTAGAGCAATGAATTCAAGGAGAGCATGTCTTACGTTGCACATGCCTGTGTTAAAGATTAAAGTCAACAAAAGAAAGCTTAAAGATTTATAATCTTGTATCAATTAAGGGAATAATCTAGAAGATCAAATATTATTGAATGAGCAAGTATAACTTATTTTCTGCTTTACATAAATAACTTTAAATATCCCTACTTTATAGCTTAAATGCAAAAAAAAAAAGAGATTAGTTTAATCTTAACACTAATTACTTTAATGAGAATAGCTATTTTAAATGAAAATAGTAAAAGCACATATGGTTTATGGTTACTATCACAAAAAACTTCCTAATAATGGCAACTAGTTTGCAACATGCCAGATTTTCTTTCTCCACTGTTTATAATTCTGCATACTTTTGTACTTGTTTTTATTTGTATTTACTGTTTCAGATTAATCAGTGATGATGTTTTTCAAAATACCATGTGTGTGTTAACTGCATTAGAATTCTCTAGAGGTCTTTAATTTTATTCCCCTTACCTGAGACCAACCAAATCTTTGGATTTGGGTCTAGGAATATACATTTTTAGCTAACATCCTAAGTCATTCTCATGCACAATGACAGTTTTAGAGTCACCGATCTGTGGTGTGTAACAATGACTAATTTCATTGGTTTTGGCATCTTCATTATGTAACTTGAGTTTGCAGGGTAATCTGTTAGGCATGGAGCATGTTAAAAGACATAAGCCATTTTTCCTCTCTTCAAGGAGCTTACAACTCAGATAGAAAAAATAAAGGCTTAAGCACAAAAAATACTGTGAGGTATTAGGGGAATGGTACCAAAGCATTGTCTGTGTCCTGAAGTTTGCGCAAGAGAGTCAGCCATGTGGCCTACTTGGTCTGAGTGCCTTGGCATGAGGCAAAACTTGGGCTATAACTTGGGTGAGAATTTCCAGCAGATGACTAGACTATATCAAGCACATGAATCCCTTTCATGTCGTGGATGGGGTGAGAAGGTAAGAAGGCAAGGGGTTATATAGAGTAACAGTGAAGAATCTTAACTATGAGTAAGTTTTTGGAGATGGGTGGGATTGCATTGCATATGATCTAAGCTACTTTAAGGTGGGTTACAGAGGGTGATTCATGCTCTGAGCACCTGAAAGACACAGGTAATAAGAAAAGTATTGAAATCATTTCTGGGATTGATTAGAGGTCATAAAGATTTGCTGGGGGCATGGTCTAGTGAAGAAGCAACAACAGTATTTTAGAAGGGAAGTGATGAAGAGAGCAGAGTTGAGGCAGTGGGAACAGAAGCCAAAGCTGTCACAGAGGAAGAACCCATAGATTTGTTGACTAATTCATAAGAAAGATTAGGGAGTGGAAGAAATGAACCTTGGCATCAATATTTTAATCGTGGGACAATGTGGGTCCTACTTGCAGGATTAGGGCATTGCAGAGAAGAGCAGAGACTGTTTTTCATGGATCGTTGATGGATGATGACAGCGTTATTCCATAAATCACTTAAGGTTTTACTAGTCTAAAAACTCTTTGGAGAAACAAAATAAGCTTTACAAATTTACATCCCATTATTGCCTAGGATCAATAGGACTTAAACTGTGTAATATCCTTAAAGTATTTGAGCATTTGACAAGTACTATTAACAATCCCAAAAGGAAAATTAACAGTCTGCATATCCTACTGCTCTGCATTGAAAATGGAGAGGTAAATTTTATTCCACTAAATTAGGCCATAAATGCAACTGTAATAGGTAGTCATTGACTTGCGGCTTTCTCTGTGCTTCATGTCGCAGTACCCATGACATTTCTCTGATGTACTGCAAATGTCCATACTTTCTGGCAGCAATCTCTGGAAAGGAGGTTCAGTAGTAGGGAAATATGAAATGTCTGTGAAAAGTGGAAACCTGTGAACTCTCTTGTGACTTCACCTCACTCTGCATCAATTTATGTTGGAGGCCCAGAGTTTCAGTCCCTAAGAGCCCCTTACTGAGGAGGGCAAAGGATTATAATGGAAGGATTGGATTCTTGTCCCCTTTTCCCAAGTATCTACTCTTTCATGGCAAGTCTACAGTTTTTATGATTACGAATTGCCGTAGAGTATATGATGAAGTGTTCTGTAAGCCTCCTCTCTTGTAAGAGATTTCTGACCCAACTCTGAATGATGCTGGAGATCTATGGTTTGGGACATAAAAAAGCTCAATTCATCCTTCATTTTGGCTTCTACTTCTTTGTATTCTTTCTTCTGAATTGTGGACACCTGATGGGCTGTCATTTGTTCAAGAATCGATTATCATCGGGGCGCCTGGGTGGCTCAGTCATTAAGCATCTGCCTTCAGCTCAGGTCATGATCCCAGGGTCCTGGGATTGAGCCCTGCACAGGGCTCCCTGCTCCGCAGGACGCCTGCTTCTCCCTCTCCTACTCCTCCTGCTTGTGTTCCCTCTCTCACTGTGTTTCTCTCTCTGTCAAATAAATAAATAAAATCTTTAAAAAAACTAAGAATCAATTATCATCAAAATTGCTTCGTGGTGTCTCTCTATCAAATAAATAAAATCTTTAAAAAAAGAAAGAATCAATTATCATCAAAATTGCTTTGTAGGAAGCAGTTCCTGATATCAGTGGCACATCTTTAGGGCCAGTGGGTCTCTATTCTTGTCTGTCTGAATTGATCTGAGAAGGTGGAGGGTGGTGGATTGGGGAGATTTCTTTCTGGCCTTCCAGTTCTGGGGCTCTTGAGATGAAGGTCTTGGCCTCCTTATCAACATGGGATCAACCAGGAGATCTGTTTCATAGCTCTTTCTAGGATGTTTTGGGACTCAGAGGCTGGTGGGAGAGGAAAGAAGGTCACCTGTGCTCCTGGCACTGGTGTCTTTGGCAGCTGTAGGGGTATTTACAGGTTCAGATCACTCCCTGGGGACCAGTCATACCTCTGTATATGGAGTAGGCATTCCAATAATAACTAGGTCTCCTCTGCAATACCCTGAGCATCTCTGTGTGCCATGAAGAGAGCATGACAAGCTGAGAGCTGTGCAAGTTAAGTTTGTTTATCACTACATCTTTCTGAGATGGATGTTAATATATTTCATTAAAGATAATAAACCCAAGACTCAAATGACTTAGCCAGGAGCAAGGATAGAGCTTTTTTCTTTCGCTTCTCTCTTTAAAAAACTTTTGCAGCCCATATGTTAGAAAAGTGTGATAATGGGTTTGGGCCTTCTGGGTTTGTGAAAGACCCAAGACCATATATATTCCTTTCTTCCCGCAAGTTGTAGCTGTGGGCAAGAAGGCAGAGAGAAGAGGTACTCTGCACATAGAGCCTATCCACTTTCATTTATTTAAGTCCCAATTCCCTACAATTGGACAACTCTGAAATAAACTTGTGTTTTCTTCCAGGCCTTACCATGTGGTGCCCCTCTGATGAAAGGGTGGTCACAAATGGCCTAAATCCATAGTAGCCTTGCAAGAATGACTGCATAACAAGAACTCTAACCAGAATTCCTGACAATCACACAGTTTTTGCAAGTTGCACTAATATAACTTAAGTGAAAGCCTACAGTCTCACCTATGCGAAGTGAGCTTTCAGGAATAATTGGATTTGGAAAAAATGAACTGTGGTTGGTAGAAGCGTTACAGTTCCGCTGATTTCCAGTCATACAATGTTTCGTCTTGTACCAGTTACATTATTTCTGGTAGATGTGCATTCTATAAATACTACCTAGTCCTACAATTGTTGCAGAAGGCATATTTGTGAGTTCAGATCTGTATAAATTGGGAGTTAAGGTATCATTGATTTTTCACAGTAGAAAAGAGATATAGCAGAAAACTTTAAACAAGGGATGATAGTTCATTTATCTTATAACGTAATTCTAAAATTTACAGTAAATATTGTAGATTTATATAATTGTTTCTTCTGAAATTCCCTCATGTAAGTTATTCAGGTGGTGGATTTACTCTTTTTCAGAGTTTGTAGTTTAACTGTAAGAGGAAGAAGACACTATATTACTGGACATCCATCATAGAGTCATCCAATTGGATGCCTTGAAATACCTTTCACTGGTAGATTCTTACTGTTTCCTGGTACCGATCGTGCGCTAGTGGCTTTCAGGTGTGAGGGGGCATTGGTGCAGTTCTGAAATCCAAAAGCTCATTTTCATAAATTACTTGGGCTATAACCCTGATCTGATCTAATGAAAGGCTGTTTATAGTATTTATCCTCTAAATGTGAATATTTCTAAGTTTCATTAAAGAAATAGTAATGTATTTACTTATGAGATCAGCCCTGTGAGGGGTTGGTTTTATGTTGGCTACATTTAAAATGTATATATAGGCACTGAGTTTCCTGAAGAATTCTGGGATCTGAAGTTAGCACAGTCCCCAGGGCAAGGGTACGGGATTGGACTGTAACGTGGTTCTTTTCCAAAGGCTTCCCCCAGTGACCACCTGGAGGGGAAACTGAGGGACTCTGGAAGGAGGCCATGGTGATGCTGCTCACACTGCTTACCTGTTAGTATCAGATTTATGGATTTCTTACTCCAAATTCTCGCATTTAAATCTACTTCAATTCAGGAGTATTTTAACCGACTGAGCCACCCAGGCGCCCCCTAATTCAGGAGTATTTTAATGAATTCTCACTCATGGCAGCTTCAACTCTAAGCAGGAAATGACAGTGCGGTGAGTGATGCCCAAAGAGTCGAGTGAGTGATTCCTGTCTATAACAAGCATGGGATCCTTTGTGAGGAACAAGAAGCTTACTCATTTAAAATACCAGAAATGGGTTACACCGTAAATGCAGACAGTGTCAGAGCTGTTGTAAGCAAGTCTCCTGATTTACCAGAAGTTGTTGGGTAAGCCCCTGGTGGCTGCATGGACAAGCATGGAAAGGCTGGACTGGCGTTCGGTCAGCTGCAGAAAACAAGTCGATGCTGGTTACAGAAACAAAGGAGGGGGAATATTTCGGGTGTTGAAGTGTGAGAACAAAGTACAGGGGCAGTAAGGTCAGTGCCATCAAGAGGGAGCTTGGGGAGCTGAGCGGGGAGGGTACGACTTGGGCTGAAGAGTCCAGAGCTATAAGGGAAACAGAGGGGAATCTTGTAAAAGGTGTAAGAAACCAAGGAGTAGGACCTAACTTTGGATCGTGGTTGAAAACAACAGGAGCCACGGAAGATTCTTGAGTGATAGGCTGGAGGTGGTGTCTTAAGGAGCTTAATTTGGCATTATTGTGCAGAAGTATCTAAAAAAGAGAACTAGAAGCTGGCCACAAGCTTCCCCGAAGCCATTTTCAGCTGCACCCTTCCTTGAAGTGTCTGTCAGTGACTGCTCTTCTCTTTCCATGGGCCACCCATATATGGTATTTGAGCTCCACTATATGCTCCTGATTATTTCTGATGGATAGTGATGACCACTGCGGACTTATGTAAGCACCCATCACTGTGCTATCTGGAAACATTTATAAAACATATTAATAACAGACATTTTTCTTTTATGGCTCACATACCAAACAGAGCAAGCAGTGTAAACAGTGGTCATGCTTAGATACACACACACACACACACACACACACTCACACACGCTGCCCCTCCTTCCCCCTACCTTAATCACTCTTCAAACTGCCAGCCATGGCTTATGTATTCTTTCTTGGCTAGCTAAATATTTTTGAATAATCCACTGAAAAAGAATGTTAAAAAAATTAGAGTATATGATATTATTATATTCTCTATAGCCTATACACTAATTTATAGTTCAACTAGCAATTAAAGATCAAGAAAGTAAGAGTGAGAGGGACTGATAACCCTAACGTGTCCTAGCAATTCCTCCTTTTTCTTTTTTTCTTTTTCTTTTCTTTTCTTTTTTTTTTTTTTTTAAGAAGCCTCTATGCCCAGTGTGGGGCTTGAACTCAAGACCCTGAGATCAAGAGTCACATGCTCCACCAACTGAGCCAGCCAGGCACCCCAGCAATTCCTTATTTTTAAAATATTCTTAAAAATATTCCTGCCAACAGTAAGACTAGAGGAGGGGGACAGAAATGAGCTATCAAATTCTGCAAATGTTTGTTAAATAGGTAGGTTTCATCGTCAGAAAAACATCACAGACATAAGTACTGTGGTCCTAGGCATTTGAAGACTGTGATAGTCTTCAGAGTGATTCTCCAGCACCTTCCACCTAATTTATTACATTTGTATTATAAGCTTACTGACAATATTCCTGATTTCTAAAAGAGGGAAAGGGGAGGTAATATTGATACTTGATTTTGAGAAAGTTGGGGAAAATCCATGGTGTTAAATCACTCAGTGTATGGAGGCTAGGTATTATAGATTGGCTTAGGAAACATATTCTAGATTGGCTTAGAATATGTTTCCACCTCTCCCATGCGCCTGGGTTTGTGTCCTCCCTTGAGTGTAACAGCTCTGGCCACAGACGACCCAAGTCAAGGAACAGGGGATGATGGTCATCCCTGAAAGTGCCCTGTACTTAAGTCATTGGGTGAAAAAGATTTGGGTACACACAGGAGTTTTATAACGCTATGTAATTTCATATGAACATCCTGAATACTTCAAAGCTTAAATACTTTACTTTTTAAAGATTTTATTTATTTATTTAAGAGAGAGAGAGGGAGAAAGCGAGCATGAGCCCTGGGAGGGGCAGAGGGAGAGGGAGAAGCAGACCCCCGCCAAGCAGGGAGCCCAGTGCCCCTGATGCAGGGCTCCATCCCAGGACCCCAGGATCATGAGCTGAGCTGAAGGCAGACACTTGATGGACTGAGCCACCCAGGCGCCCCAAAGCTTAAATACTTTAAAGTCTAAATCTCTATTAAAGAAACAGACTGATGTTGCTACTTCAGTGTGTAAACCTCTCAAGTCTTTATATTATTAATGTAATAAATTAGGTGGACACTGTGAAAATATGCATTCTACATTTACAGGGAAACCATTCCAGAAGATCTAAAATATTAAAAATACCATTTTGACAAATAAAATATAAAGAAAATATAATGGTAGAATGTTATATGCAAGAGGTAAACTTGTGTAAATTTGTTTAGAAAAATGTAATTGCTCTGCTTCTTTGGGGTCCTCTTCCAGAATGAGAACCAGCAAAGTCTGTCCTGTGTGGTCATTGAGATGAATCACGGAGTAGATACTTTACTCTGGAGTAAGTCTGATTTACTTGAGTGCCCTCATTTGCTCATAGTAGTTGATCTTGTTTGATGGTTCTATTTACTGGTTTGCCAGACCGTCAGTAAACACTATGAATTCCTTGGTGCAGAAACTTGATGGTGATGGGGGCGGGTGGTGCTGAGGTGTGCGAGCAGACAAAGAAGAGGAAATTCAAAATGAGTGGTATATATAGCTCCTGGCTTTTAAGAGCTAACAATATATTATTTCTTCAATAACATGTTGAAAGTTCACTTCCTTAGGATTCAAGTACAGATGTTAGTTAAAGTATTTTAGGAACTTTTGATCAGAAACCATATTTCTAAACTGAGAATGTATTCCTGACTCAATCTGGACCAAAAGATAAGACTGACACTAGATTTTTAGCCTATTTATAAACGAATAAAGAATTAGATAATACATCATCTATGCAAATCCATACATATCCATGTAGATTATCTATACAAATCTATATGCAGATACTGCTATCATCTTTTTTTAAAGTGATTTTCCATATTTTTATTTCAGGACTGGAACTGTATGTCGTGATATAAAATGCAGCTTTACATTTAAGTGCTGATACATTTTCAAATTTAAATTTTAATGTATTTCCTTCACAGTCATTTTTATTCTTATACTATTTTTTTCTGTTAAAAGTGCCGTGCTTATATTTTGGGTTAGAAACAAGATTAAAATAACATTGCATATTTAATATTCCTTTCTATGTGGAGGAAATGTTCATGAAATTAATAATACTTTTGCTTCCAACTTGAAGTACTTGAAACAGATGCAAAGTTGCTAAAAGGAAAGAGCACATTTGACATTGTGGTTGTTCTGGAAGCTTCTCACATTCATGAGTGGGTGCCCCACGGAGAAGGGCCATACTTCCGGGAACCGGCTGAGAGCCAGGGAGGCTGACTGCTTATCACCTCCTCAGCCAGCTAGTGCTCAAAGGTTCAATGCCATTTTTTCTGATGGCACAAATAATTATCTTACTAAAAGAGATGTGTTGATAAGAGCCCTATAACCTTTCCTCTGGAAAATAGTGCATTTTTTTCTCCTTGTTTACACTGTTGCATGGAGTCTTTTCTTCCAATGCCTCCCTCCCTCCCCTCAAAACAAATTGGGGATAAACTTGACAAATTAACTCAGACTGAAGTCTTAAAGAAAATGGCCCTGATTCTCTTTTAACCCAAGTCACCACACAGCTGCCATGAATCTTAGGATGGAATTCCTATAATTTGGAAAAGGGATTGTTATGTCCTCTCACTCGAGTTCCTTGGAAATAGCCGGTTAATATCAAATACCAGATGTGAGGCTCTTTTAAACCACCATGGTTTACTTTACTACAGTATCATTGCCTACATGGAATATTTTTAATTCTTTCTCTTTGTTTGCGTCTGTTGTGTGTATTTAGTTACTTTATGCTTCTTAAAGCCCTCTTCCAAGTTTATGTTTTGAAAAATGGAATACTCATTTAGATCCATGTTTGTTTATGGGTCATGACACTTAAGACTTCCCTAAAAAACAAACTAATCCTTTTGTCTCAGAGCCAAATTTAAATTTGGGGATGATAGTGAATCATTGTTTGTCCTCTTTGAATCCTAGGGCTTAAAAAAAAAAAAAAAATTGGTGGCCATCCATGCCAAATTAGAATATTACTAAGGTCAGAATTACTCAAGAGTCATGACCATCACACTTAAAATTGAGTAATTTGAAGCTCTGTAGATACACAGATTAAGCAAATAATGATGTCATAAATTGCAGTGCAAATTATTTTTTTTCCTCCTAAACATTGGTAGCAGCAGAGCCTGCTCTTTGGGAGACCAATTCTGTTTTACTTTAGAAAAACACACCCTTGTGTCATGGCCAGGTGAGCATAGCATAATTATAGTACCATAATGTAGCATATGGAGACACCTACCTTAGTGAAGGAAAGATGAAAATATTTAAAATTGGTGTTAACTTTTCCTGCCATGCTTATTTGACCATGCAAGCTCTTCTGTATTCTTAAACTGGGGGTGATGTTCGTGTAACTGCCTCAAGCTTCCTCTAGCAGAAAATATCTAAAATTTTGCCTCCGTATGCCAAGTTTTTTTTTTTTTTTTTAAACTTGATTTTAACTTTATTACACTTCTGTAAAGTGTCTGCCGTATGGCAGGAAGGAGAACAAACATGAGTTTAATAGATACGTCTGTGAAGTGCCAAACACTTGCCATTTGTCTGAATTTTAAGAGTTCCAGTTAAATATTTATGTTTAAAACCTTTCAAATTTTCACGAAATGTCACCAACCTATCATAAACATGGATTTCAATACCTGTTACTATGGGTGTCATTTGGACCCACTGGTAGGTGACTCTCTGAAGTTGCATGATTTCATGAGCAGTACACTGAACATTGCTTTCCATACTTAAGTGGAGTCTTTTCCAGGACAGTTTCTAGTTTTCTAAGCCTAAGCTTAAACTATTACCACTTTAGTTAATTAAATCCATTTTTTTTTTCTGTCTGGGTGCTTTGCTTTCCCCTAACATGAGTTGGTCTGTCCTATGTGCAGTAGGAAAAATGTACAGTAATTCAGGATCATGGTCTCCCTTGAAGGTTCCTGCGACTGCTGATTAAAAGATTAATATTTCACTCCAATGCAAAGTATCCCACTTGATAATGTGCCCGTAAACATGGTAACATTCCCTTATAAACCAAAATTTCAGACACTTGATACATACTATTCTTGGTAAGTTAAACAATCTTTTCTTTTCCTTTATTCCATCTTTCTACTCTAGTATATTTTGCAGTTAAATATTTTTAAACACACTTTAAACAACTTTTGCTCATTACAAAATAACTATGTCTGCCACTGCCGAGAGTTATTCATTGTTTATACCACCTTGTACTACAGTATATAAATGGCATTCTATGAAGAATGTTAACATTTTTAGTGAGGGTAGATTTTCTTAAAGTAAATTTAAATTTGAACTTCCGTGTTTTGGAAAACCAGTTTCCAGGCTCTGTTGTCTATGCACCTCAACACATCTTCCCACTATTTTGATGCATAAATGATGCTTTTACACCACAGTTGCTTCAATTTTAATGTAACATTAGCTGGTTTGTGGCTTGGAAAACTTAGTATATATACTGCATCTATAAATACGAAGTATAAACAGTATGTAGATGGTATGTGCATTTAGAATGAAGAACCAGAATTTTTTCCAGACTTTCAGTGCTTTTTTGTGTGTGTGGCAACATGTATAAATTTATAATAATTTTGTTATACTGATTTGTGCTATTGCTGCAATTTGAAATCAGAACATTTTCGAGGACATATCTAGAGTTTATAAGGACAGCAGGAATATTTGAAAATGAGACACTCAGGAAATTGAGAAGGTAAGTTCTTACACATGTGGAACAGAGGGTGTTTTGGATCAGACCAGATGTTTTGCAGCAGGGAGTTGGAGCATGGTTAAAGTATATCTGGATCATGTTTAGTTATCAAAACTTGATTTCAGTGAGGCTGGTAATTAAAGAGGAGTATAGTTTACATTAGCTTTTATAATGCTTTAGTTGTTCAACAAAATAACTTGCTCTTAGGTAGGGCCAGGTGATTTATTTAATTAGGTAGTTCCTACTTGAATCAACATCTGATTATAATAGATGTCATAGCACTAAATACTGGCTTAATGATTTTTGGAGAAAAAAAAATACTTGTTTTCTTTGATTTAGGGCATCTTAAGGAACAGTTTTCCCTCTGGTAGCATTCTTTTCTAGAAGAGGGTCCTGTTCACTTGCTTTCTTTGTGTGTGTGTGTGTGTGTGTGTGTGTGTGTGTGTGTGTGTGTGTGTAGGTATATGGCATTTTCTTTGTCACTTCCAATTATAATTGTAAGCAAATATCAATAGAAATTCTTTGTAACCCATCATGGTTTAGTCATCCAACTCACCAGCAAATATGTCTATTTTGAGAAAACTGGATCATTAGCATGTGAAGTCATACTGTTCTCTGCTCCCCACTCATTTTTTTCTTATTTATATACTATACTGGTTAAAGTCCAATATTGTGGTGATTATAATTGTGGGCAGAATAAAAATGTATGTCATTGTGAACTGTACGCTGAAAAGACATCACGTTTTTGGATTTGAAGAATTATTTAGAATATGATTATAACTTCAAGCAGAGTTAACTCAAAGAACAACATTTCTATGTACATTCTGCCTATAAATGGATATCTTATATATACCGATAGTAACTGTTAGATCTGTATCTGTCTCTTTATAAAATTGATTAATTAGTTCACCAAGTAGTTATTGCCTTCCTTGTGTCAGTATTTAAGGTATTAAGTAAAATCTGAGGAAAACAATTCTATACAATTCTAAGATGGAAGCTTTTATATGCTTAAAGGTGTTGAATATAACAGTGACTCATTTTTTTATGGGACAGTTTTCATGTACTCCATTAAGATTTATAAACTTATTTCCTAGCTTTCTCTGCACCTAGCATTGCCATAGGATAGTTCAGCCAATGAAGTATAAGACAGACTCTAATAAAGATTTATGGGAAAACTTTTACTTTTCTGATGAGACACTGCTTTTCTTCCTGTTTTGTTTTCTTCCCTGGAAATAAGAAAAAATCGCTTATATTTAAAAAAATACTTTATGCTTATCAAAAGAACACTTTTAGAGGTCTGTGGACTAAAATATTTATAATTATTAATGTAAGCATGTGGCCATGGAGTGACTTTCTGAATTTGTACGAGGTCTTCCATCTGTTGCCCCTCGCGTTAAGATAATTTGTATCTTTATATCCAACATTTTTTGCACGGCTGATGGGTTCTCTTAAAATGTTATTTATGTTCATATTTTGTAAATACTTTAAAGGACCACATTTCAAATAAATAAAAATTCTGTCAATGGAGAAGTCTATACGCCTTGCCCCTTCTCACTGTTACAAGTGTTAATAGCTTGGGAGTGACTCCTGACCAACTCGAAGTGTTTAGAAGAGTGAGAGAGAAAATTCTCCTGGGATTTAGAGAGAGAGTTGGATGAGAAGTCTCAGAAGTGACAGGGAAGAAATATGCAAGCAAGGAAATATTTTCATATCTTCATTCAGGTTAATGAATAAATTGAACACCTGGACTGTGCAAAAATTGGGTTTGATTCCAGGCCCTTACAAGCCTGAATTTGTCATCATTGCATCAAGATGGGAAATTAGGAAAGCATGCTAATTTAAATTTAAAGCAGCTGGAAATAAAATACATGGCATAGAGGCCCATCTTCTCATCCGTCAACAAGTGCTTACAGATACCACGTGGATGGTTTTAATTGCAATTATAAAACTCAGTGGAATGTTTCGAGGTGATTCCAAGAATGTGATTGGCCAGTGTACAGGGTACTCATTCTTAAGAAAAGCTCTGTCCAACACAAATTTTAAATGTATACAATCCCTTCTAGATGGAGGAAGAGTTTCAGCTTAACATTTGGGGGAAAATACCATCAAATAGTAAGAGATAAAGAACCTTAGTTTACTTTTTCTAATAATAGTTTATTTTTTTCTTTTTTTTCTTTTATGTTATGTTAGTCACCATCATTAGTTTTTGATGTAGTGTTCCACGATTCATTGTTTGCATATCACACCCAGTGCTCCATGCAGAATGTGCCCTCCTTAATACCCATCACCAGGCTAATGCATCCCCCCATCCCCCCTCCCCTCTAGAACCCTCAGTTTGTTTCTCAGAGTCCATAGTCTCTCATGGTTCATCCTCCCGTCCGATTCCCCCCCTTCATTTTTCCCTTCCTACTATCTTTTTTTTTTTTTTTTTAACATAAAATGTATTATTTGTTTCAGGGGTACAGGTCTGTGATTCTTCAGTCTTACACAATTCACAGCACTCACCATAGCACATACCCTCCCCAGTGTCCATCACCCAACCACCCAATTCCTCCCACCCCACCCCCCACTCCAGCAACCCTCAGTTTGTTTCCTGAGATTAAGAGTCCCTTATGGTTTGTCTCCCTCTCTGGTTTCATCCTGTTTCATTTTTCCCTCCCTTCTCCTATGGTCCTCTGTCTTGTTTCTCGAATTCCTCAAATCAGTGAGATCATATGAAACATGTCTTTCTCTGATTGACTTATTTCACTTAGCATAATACCCTCTAGTTCCATCCACGTCTTGCAAATGGCAAGATTTGGGGTTTTTTGATGGCTGCATAATATTCCATTGTGAGTGTGAGAGTGTGTGTGTGTATACACATACACAGATGAATGGATAAAGAAGATGTGGTATATATAATAATAGTTTATTTATAAACACAATACAGTTCTCTTTCAGTTAGGGGTTTTTTCCTTAACTATAAAATTGTGGAGCGGGAGCCCACAGGCCAAGCTGTAGTAATCTGCAATGATTAAAGATTTTATACCTGACAGGCCTTCTCCCTGAAGGTTACTTGCTTCCGCTTGGAGCTGTGGGTTTATTATCCTCCACTCCAGGGTGGGTAAATGTCTTAAATTCACTTCTGCCATGTTATTTGCCATCTGGGGGATTGTTAGGCAGTGAGTTAGCCGTATTCATATGGTGGACTCCCTATCTGTGCTCAAGGCACTTGACTGTATCTGGTCATTAAAATCTGATCGATAGTGGTTCTACTCTGAGGCTGAACCAATTGATTTCTAAGATATTCTTACCTGACAATCTAGAGAATACAAATCAAGACATGTCATTTGCAAGAAGCAACATTAAATAAAGCATATGTTCTAATGTATTCCTTTAAGACTTAATCTGGACCATGAAGTGTATTTTTGCTTACTGAGTTTCTAGTGGGATATTATTTTAATTTCTAGAATTGGTCATATTTTCCCATTTCTTGCTTCTTTGATATTTAAATTTTCAGTTTCATATTCTTCCATTTTACATGGTATAGCCATTTTATGTCAGGATAATTTTTTTGCCACAAGAATAAATGTTTGGCACACCCCACACATGGAGACTGCTAGTAGAACCAGATACAGCTACTGAGTCACAAGCAAAAGTGACTCTTTGATTTTGGTTCCTGAAGTTATTAACTACATATTACTTTCTGGCGTATTTAAAACCTAACACTTATAAAGTTAATTTTCACAATGATTAGTGAATTTAATAATTGAAAATATCAACCAGAATTCATATTTAACATTCAGCTTCATCCTATTAAACTCATTTGATTAATTATATATTAAGTAGTCCTATGCCATAAATTATTCAAGAATCACAACTATTTGCATGTCATAAATCAACTGTACATTATATAGTACTGATTTTATTCTTATTTTCTTTTTTCCTAGCAGTGTGCTGGGAACAAGTGAATTCCACAAGCAGAGTATCCAATATTGTCAGTTATCCCATATTGTAAAGAAATGAGTTTATCTTCATAAGTGAATTTTCTGTATGCCTGCAAAATAGCCCTTTTAAGTATACTACCTCATATTTTTATTGTGTTAATTAAAGCAGGTTAAACATAACCTCGTTTTAATCATTTGGCTATGAAATAAGAATCACGGCTCCTTCCCATTGTTCTTCCTACCACCATTACTTACCACTTCTCTTTGCAGTGTCCTTTGCACTTTTTTAAAAATTTGCTTTTATATTTGTCTTTTTTGTTTCCTTCTCCTAATGCTTCTGCACTTCTGTTCTTTGATGCTAAGGAGGTATTTTTTGTTTTTCTGTTTGTACGTTCTTTTTTTTATTGCTATGGCCACACCATAAAAGAATTTTATTTCAGCCTCTGGTGATCTCACCAGCTACTTTAAGAGTATCCGTTAAAGTGGGATTTGGCTGTATGTAACAATCATCTAGCTGCAGTGGCTTAAGCAAAGTGGAGTTTATTTTTCTCCCCAATGGGCAGTTAAGGACTGGTGCAGTGGGGAGCTCCATTATGCTATCAAAGAGTCCGACTCCTCTGTTTTTCTCCACCCATAGCTGCAACCAAGCTGTTTCCTCTCCAGCACCATGTCTGATGTCCAGGAAGGAAGAATAAGGAGACAGGAAGTGGGTGCCTTAACAGAAGAGCAGTAGCTTTCTCAGAAATCCCTAGTACATTTGCACTTACACTTATTAGAATTCTTTTGGCCATGACTAGCTGCAGGAGAGGCTGAGAAATAAAGCACATGCAACTTCAAACAATATTGGAACTCTCTTTCTAAGGAAAAAAAGTATGGATTTTGAGTAGCAGTGTTTTTAACACTATGTCAATATGATTTTTAGATATTTTTCCCCCAAATTTTCTCACTTTTTTCCCTCATGCCTGCAGTGTGCTGTGTCCCTTATATACTTACCTGAAAGATTGATGTTATTGAAGTACTGATTTTTAAGTAATATGAATGTATCACATAAGACCTTTTGACTCTTCAAAAGGTTTAAAAATCTAGTTTGGAGAGAGAGAGTGCTTATATGAAACATTTATAGAACGTGAGAACTTAAACTTGCTAATTGTATTGTGTCAAAAGTAAGTGCAGTAGCAGAGAAGGGAAAAACTTGGAGAAGCTAATGTTCTTGAAAGATATTCAAGTAGTGTAGATTTTGGTATAAGACACATAATACCACATGAAGTAACGATAACCTTTTCTATCCAAAATTTTCTTTAATATATTGATGGTGATCTTCCTTTTACTCTACATTTCCTGTGAGGTTAGACACAGAAAAATGTCAAATTTTACATGACTTCTTTCTAATAATGGATTCATCTCCATTGCTTAATGCATAAACTCACTGTGCTCATTCTTTCCTCTCCATCAAGCTGTACTTTTTGTGAGACCAGTTTGGTATTGATGGAGATTTCCACTCTTCCTTTCCCTCACACAGATCTGTTTGAAGAGTGGAGAACAGCTATTGTCAGATGACAGGCTACTCTGATAAGAGAGAATACGGTAATCCCGACTTGACTGTGTTGATTTCCAGATAGCACACCATGAGATAAAACTAACCCTCTGACGGAGATGGATGACTCAGATGGCTTCACACCACCGGTAAAGCACGTGGCACAGCCCCAGCTGCGGCATTGTCCTCACGGAGGAAAAGCAGCCTCCCCTACTCCCAGATGGAGTGTGCACAGCATCACTACCAGATACGAGCATCTCCCCCTGTGCTCTACGGTGCTGCCGTGTGGATGGCAGAGGGGCAGTGAGAACGTGCTCATCACATGGAAAAAACAAGATTATATAATGGGCCTTCATGTGCACCGCCTTCAGTGGAATTCCCACAGCTTTTAGTTGAACTCTATATCCTAATTACTTTAAACCAACTCAAGAGAATGTCTGTTGCTAAAGTAGGAGCCCAGTGATTTTTCAGGGGCAGTGGTCCAGAGGCACTATAATAGGAATAGATCAGGGGATGCCTGGGTGGCTCAGTCGTTAAGCATCTGCCTTCGGCTCGGGTCATGGTCCCAGGGTCCTGGGATCGAGCCCTGCATTGGGCTCCCTGCTCTGCGGGAAGCCTGCTTCTCCCTCTCCCACTCCCCCTGCTTGTGTTCCCTCTCTCGCTCTCTCTTTCTCTCTCTGTCAAGATAAATAAATAAAATCTTAAAAAAAAATTAGGAATAGATCATTTCAAAGCTGAAAATATATTAGATACGTTCTTATTCTCTGTTTGGAAAGTCTGCATTGAAACTTTACACCTTTCTGCTTTCTCAGGGAACTACCCTATTCAGGTCACTGGAAATAACATGTCAGGTTTGAAAACAGACTTCATATGTAGCCAAACAAACCTGCTAAATATATTTAGAAGATCATTCTAGTGACTAATATATTAAACTTTTTCCACAATAATAATGTTGGTAATATTAGGATTTACCCTTTTTCATTGGAAGTGACTTTTCACGTTTGGAAAGAGACTTTAGGGGTAGCCGAATATACTTGGTAAATAGGTTTAGAGAAGATTTTTACTAACAAAGTTTAAAAAGAAATAGCCTGTTAATTTTAAGCAGTAATACTGATTGAAGTCTTTAGGTAGCTGGGTTTTTTTAATTTAACTTTTCTAAATATTTTCAGTGTAATGGGAAAAGAGGAATAAAATCAGTTATAACTGGAAATTTGAATGTTAGAGCTAGTTGAATTTTGTTTTTCAGAATTACTGTTTTCCAGATCATGTATAATTATGAGGTATTTTTTAAGTTGCCTGAAAACGTCTTTCTAATTAAGTAGATGTTTCTTCCCAAGCCTTGTAGGAATGTCTTATGGTTATTTTTTTTTAGCATAGGTTACCAGGAAATAGTATTTTGGGGAAGTACAAGGACCCAGATTTGATTCTCAGATAATTCAAGTGTGCCTTCTGTAATCATTTTATTTTGTTTTATTGTTGGAGAGCATAGGGTATTTTAACAGCTTGGACTTTGGGATCAGAATTGAGTTTGAATTTAACACTGTACTTTAGTTAGCTGTATGATCTTAACACTTCTGAGTCCGGTTCTCCTCTATAAATTGGAGGAAATAGTGTCTACCTTACAGCATTGGAAGAGAGCCCATTTCAAGTACTGCCTCATGTTAACTACTGATAAAACACTGGTTCCCTCTCCAGGGCCTGTCAAAATCTTTACCTCCATCACTGGATTCATACTCTTGTCTTCAGAGTCCTTAATTAAGGTTTTGTGATCAGAGGCCCACAAATAGAATAAAGTTCATCTAAACACCTATTTATTAATGTAATATCTACTGGCTAAATACATAGTAATTAAATATAAATAATACATTGCTGTTTTCAAGACTGCAATGACCTCCATGTTGCTAAAGCCAGTGCACAATTACTAGAACTTTTTGTTCTGTGTTCTTTTCTGTGCTGGTCAGTCAGATATGGCCACAAGAGGACTCACAAGAGAAACACAATAAAACAAAATCTGTTATACTCACAGGAAGGGATCATCGCATGCCATGCATGGCCACAGAGGAAGACTTTGGTGAGATAGCAGAAAGCAGGAGTGAGGGGAAATCGGAGACTAAGACCCTTCATTGGAATTTCCAAAGGAAAACCATGGCAAGGTTTGGGGGAGGGGGGGACAGGTGAGAACTGGCTGGTCTTAAAAATATCAGTGGGCTCTAAACTGCAGGGATGGTCCCTGGCTGCCTGGTAACTGGCCTTGGAATGATGAAGGCAAAGGAGTAGTGCCTCAAGGGGTGTAAGCGCCAGATAGAAGAGATATGGGTCTGGACTTGTTAGTTTGCATATCAAAAGCATGCCCCTCACTGTGCTCTTTGAACCTCTAAGAAATGGCCAGCTGGGAGGGAAGCTCCCTTCCTGCCATGCAGTGCACAAGTACAGAAGAGAGTTAGAACCTGAACTGCTGGCCATTCTTCTTCCTGATTTTTTTTTTTCATCTTCCGGAATTTTTGATATTGAAGTGCCCACGGCTCCACCTCACGCCCTGTGTTCTGGTATCTACTCACTCTCTCGGCGAGGTAATCCAGTCTCATTGTTCCAAATATCCCCCAATTTATGTCTTTAGTCCAGATCCTTCTTTTTAACTTTAGAACATAACTGACTCTCTTTTCAACTCCCTATTTGATATTTCCACTCAGATGAGTGAGAGACATTTCAAATTTAATATATTCAAAGACTGAACTTCTGCTCTCCTTCACCCCCCATCAGATTGCTATATCCATAGCTTTCACAAACTCAATCAAAGGCAACAAAGTGCTTTAAGTTGGACAAGTCAAAATCCAGGGAGTCATCTCTGACTTACTTCTTTCCCAAATATATTTGGGAATGGAGTCTGCTTGGCTAAGCCTTCAAAATATATCCGGAATCTAACAACCGCATCTGTTCCCTGTCCTGATCTGAGCCACGGTTGATCTCACAGGGATTACGGTAGTGATCTGCTCACTGGTCTCTCTGGTCCTTCCCTTAACCCCTCATAGAGTGTTCTCAACAGAGCAGAAAAAATAATCCTTTTAGAAGGCAAGTCACACCACAACCCTCTTCTATTGAAGGCCCTAGAGTTGCTCCCTGTTTTGCATGGAGTAGAAACCAAAATCTCTACAAAGGAATAGCAATGAGGATTCTGGAAATGTTCTAATCTAAAAGAATTTAGTGACTGGTCTATTTTAAGGAGGTGTGGGTATTCATGAAACACCCAGGGACTTAGCAACAGTGGGAAGTCCTAACCACCTCAGTCCTGCAGGGGCAGGGTGAGGGAATGGTATTATCAGTCTTGGAAATTGCTAGCACCATGACAGAGGGACTGCCCTGCAGGATCCAGAGTATGGAATGGGCACACTTTCATAAATGAGAATAAATGTCCCAACCCATTTTTTGTTCATATCCTGGTCAAATACTTGGTATTGTCAACCTTTTCCATTTTAGCCATTCTGGTCGTTATGTAATAGTATTTCATTGTGGTTTTATTTTGCCTTTCCATGGTGACTATAATGAAGCTGGACACATTTTTATAAGTTTTTTGCCCATTTGGATAACCTCTTTGTAAAATGCCTGCCCAAATATTTTGCTCATTTTTCTTTTTGGCTGTATATCTTTTTTTTTAATTGATTTTTAGAATTTCTTTACATGATTTGGACACCAGACTTTTATAAGATATATATTGCAAGTATTTCCTTCCACCTATTACTGGCCTTTTTTCTTTTATTCAATGGCTATGGTTTCTAAATTTTGATGTAGAGTGACTTTTTTTTTCTTTTATCGTTAATGCTTTTGTCATGAGCACGCTATGAAGGTGGACACACAAGTTGTGTCTTTCCACAACGTCAGCTTTATTCAACCATAAAGCAAAGTTAATCACCATTATAAAGCAGGTTCAGATTCCAAACTCAGTGACATTTCACCATGTGATTGAAGTTGGCTTCTTACACAGCACTCAGAGCAGGACAGAAGACAAACCACACAACAAACAAGATCGCAGAGGGTGTAGGAAGCTAAGAAACCAAACACGAAGTCAATCTGTGGGCATGCAGTTGAGATAAAGCCTCGGTCTGGTCCGGGTCAGTTCCTGGCACTTACCGCTTATTTTGTCCAAGCAGGGAAGGATCTCGGTTCTGTTCGGAGATCCATCAGCAGAGCCTTCCCAGGCAGCTGCCTTTTCTAAGTGGTCAGACACAGAGGGGTCATGTCTGAAGAGTCTGAGAGTTTGCCGCCCAAATCCTCCCCCTTTTAAAGGGATTAAATCGGTCCTGGGCCCCTGCAGAACTCCTCTGCTCCTGCTTGTTATCAGTTCTGGGGTGTCCGCTGATGCTGGTCCCCGAGATATGTTGTAACTGCCGTACCTTTAACTGCTTGGTCATTGCTTGACACAGAATCCTGGACAGGAGGGACTCCGTTTTGCTCTCTGCAGCTTTTTATATCTTGTTTAAGAAATCTTTGTCTACCCAGCGTCATGAAGGTAGTCTTCAAACTTTATTGTTTTTACCTTTCACAGTTAGATTTATAATCAACCTGGAATTGATATTGTATAGCAAGAGGAGTATGCATCAGGATTAATATTTTCTATTTAGATATCTAATTCTGTATTACATGTTATCACTGCTCCTCAGTGTTAAACCTTGCCGTAAATGTTCTCTCTATACATATGCAGTTCCTTCCTGGATTGTCTGTTTTATTATTTTACTCTGTTTGTCTAGTGCCAGTGTAAACGTTGTCCTAAATTTTGTAGTTTCATGGAAAGACTTGACACATGGCACAAATACTTCTGGTTTGTTCTTTAATATTGTCCGGGCTATATATTTTGGGATTGCATTGAATCCAAAGATTGATGTAAGGAAAACTGGTATATGTAGCAATGTTGAGCCTTCTATTTAGGTCTTTTAAAATTCCTTTCAGTTATATAAAAACTTATTTTTTCTTTTTGTGGAGAGGTCTTGTACATCTTCCTTATTGGTACCCAGATACTTGACATTTTTGACACCATCACAAAGGGTATTTGCCTTGCATTTCATTGTCTGACTTTTTTCTGGGCATAGTACTCTAGGTTGGCATTTATTTTCTTTCCATATTTTAAAGATTCTTTTCCCGGGGCGCCTGGGTGGCTCAGTCGTTAAGCGTCTGCCTTCAGCTCAGGTCATGATCCCAGGGTCCTGGGATCGAGCCCCGCGTCGGGCTCCCTGCTCGGCGGGGAGCCTGCTTCTCCCTCTCCCGCTCCCCCTGCTTGTGTTCCCTCTCTCGCTGTGTCTCTCTGTCAAATAAATAAATAAAATCTTTAAAAAAAAAAAAAAAAAGATTCTTTTCCCCATCTTGTTCTGATTTTCATTGTTTCCAATGTCAATCTTATTATTATTCCTTTGAACTAGAAATGATTTTCCTTGTTGGCTTTTCAGGTTTTCTGTCTTTGAATTTCAGTAGCCCTGTTACACTCTTAGGGGTAGCTTCCTTTGGGTTTAATATGCTTGGAGTTCATGGCAGTTCTTCAGTCTGTAGCTTGATTCTTTTTTAATTATTTCAGAAAATTCTAGACTCTTTCTTCAAATATTCCTTTTGCCCTATAGTCTTGCTCCCCAGTTGAATGTATGTTAGAGTTTCTCAGTGTCTGCTGTGTCTCTGCCTCACATCTCTGTATTGTCTGTGTCTGTTATGCTTTTCTTCTGTTTTCCTCTGGATATTGTCTACTGACCTACCTTCCAGGGAACCAGTCCTCTCCTTGCCCTAATACCATTAATCCAATCTATTGAGATCTCTATTTTCAGTTATTACGTTTTGCTGTTCTCAAATTCCTGTGTGCGTGTTTTTTTAAAATAAATTCAGTTTCCCTGATGACATTCTTCACCTTGCCTTCTGTTTTTTTAAACATACTGGCCACAACAGATTACAATACCCATTTCAATATCTGGCTTATCTGTGGTTTTATCTTTATTGTCTACTTTTTCTGTGCTTTTGTTTTGTTAGTTTAATTTGTAAGTATGGTAGAAAATTTTTGATGAAGTGCCTGACATAATATATGAAGAATGATAACTGAATTAGGCTTGTTCTTTCAGAGAGGGTTTACTCTGTGCTCTGGTAGTCAGCTAAAATGGGGACAGGTCACTGCTCTGGTTCACCCATGTTCCAATGCAGTTCAGTCAAAGAGATTTATCGGAGAGCAATCATACCTCCTCTACTGCTGAAAACATCCTGTACTTTTCAGATTTTTGCTTGGCTGCTTTGCTTCTTGCCCTGGACAGTTTGAAAATTTAGCAAGTGCAAGAGGAAAACTGTAAATGTCAGACTGCTTCTCTTCTCTTAACCTTCTCTCCAGGATCCAAGGTCCTCAAACCCTGACTTCCCCTCAGTGCCAAACTTCAATGTTTCATCTTTCCAACCCAACAGAATGCCAGAGGTCCCCACTTTTAATCTCTTTTTGGCGTGGATGCCAGTCAAGGAACTGGCACACACGTCCAAGAGTAGGGCTCAAAATGTCAGCCCACCTTTCTGAGTTTTTTTCTATCCAAGATCATGGCCCCCGAAGCCTTAGCTGCCTCTACAGTTAGATATCCAAATAGGTGTTTGCTGTTTTAAATTTTATTTCGTGTGTTCTAGTTCTGGGCAGAAGCACTGCTTAGTCACAAGCTGCTACAACATGGTTACAAGTGGCATTCACTGAATAAACCATCTTAATAATTACCTGGTTAGGATGGTTTAGGGACTAAGGGAGCAAAGTTTTGGATAGGCTTGTGGTTTGAATTCCACTTACTCTGTTTGAAACACCTATGTATTGGAAGCTCAGTTTTATCATCTATAATTAGAAAATCAGACCTTTTTTGTAAGATTTTTGTTCCCTTAACATCAAGTCTCTGTAGTTCATGTTAATATTTTGTAGCCGTAATTTCTGCATCCCCTCCATTTTTCAACATAGTGAGATTGTATTATAAAAATATCCCCCAAATATGTATTTTCCCATGAATGGAAATATGTTTTTTGATCTTTCACTTTGGACAATTTTCTTTTTTTTTCTTTTTTGGAACCGTATTTAAGTGGGTTGAGGATGAATTTCTGTAGAGCAAATTTGTGTTAGGCACCTGCAGACACCATAAATACAGACCACTTTCAAAGGTAGTTTTGGTTAAAGGCTGCTTGAACTGCCCAGGTAGATTACTTCAGAACACAGACCAGGATGAGGACTTTTTTTGTGATTATCTCACAAGGAAGAGATTTCTTCCCCTCTTACACTCAGAAGAAATATTGAGATGGCAACTCCTGCTGTCTCCTGTGGACATAAGCTTTTTTTTTTTTTTTTTTTTTTTTTTTTCCAGTTTGCCCTTGTATTGAGAGGACACTGTAGACTTTGGGGGTTCTAGCTTAATGTGAGGATTTTCATTAGACTCCAACTCTGGGAGAATTCTGCACTTTGTCTCCTGGGACATGATCAATTTCAAAGCCCAAGTTCACCAGCCAAACCTGTTCCCAGAGTAAATATGACTTGAGTGCTTGTTTAGTCTGTGATTTCCCTCTTTCACTTCATTTTAGGCTTCCTAGGAATTTTTACTTTCTTACCTGATTCTCATTCTATATGGCGATGCTCACACCACACACACACACGTGCACTTTTATATGTATGTATGTAGGTAGGTAGATAGGTAGGTAGGTAGATAGCTATATCAATAGATACCTTTTTAGAAAGAATCTTCTACCAAACTGTTAGAAGTAACTAATTCATTTTTATAAGAGCTTTAAGGATGGTCCTTAAGACTTGGTGATTTTAAGGACTTGTGTTCTGTGTCTGCATCTGAGACCTCCTTGCAGCGGTGCCAGGTGCATAGCTATGGGCATCTTTTGTCATAGGTTTGGGGTAAAATAGATGATTTTCACTTACTTTCTAAGCTTAGCTGGTATAAAGGCATGGGAAATTGCTTGGTCATAGTGAATCAATTTATTATTCTAAATAAAACTAATTCCATAGGTCAGAGACAGCTGGGCTTTCCTTACTATCCCTTTCTTACCTTTCTCTCTCTGACCAGATTTTCTTCTCAGGCTTATGATTTCATCCAACTCGAATTCTTGTACTTTCTGTCATCCCGTTTATACTCCATCCCTTTCTCTCTCCCCTCGATCCTTCCATCTGCATACGATGAGCCTGCAAGCACTTCCTCTCTATTATTTGTGTGTGCCATAAGATATAATTAACATAAGTGCTAAGTATATGTTTCTTTTTTTAGTGTTAAATGGGCATGTATATAATGTGCACAGGGAAGCTGTCTGACAAAGGCAGAGACTACACACACGCACACACATTAATTCATTGTTGTCCTTCATGCAGTATTCAACATTACACACTCCTATAATCTTAATAACTCTGTGACATAGTTGTTTTTGTTTTAGGGATCACCTATAAAAACTATGTATTTTTTCCCCAGAAAACTCATAAGTGTATATAGTCACCACAAATGAAATCAGCTGTTTTTATATTCACTGATATTGGTTAAAGATACTTATATTAGAATGTTCACAGATATTTGAGGGAAAATGTATAGCAAGAGGAGGTAAATATATTTCCTTCTCAACTGTGTTATTTAATTTCATAGCAATTTTAGGACAATTCCATAAAAGATCTGTAATTATACACTAGTTTATTTTAATTTTTTCAGAAATTGTCACTTGCTTTCGTTAGTTCGATAGTGGGAAAATACAGAACTTTTTCACCTTAGGAAACAGATAACATTAAATTCCTGGGAGCCCTAGCCTTGCTCATTGGGCCAGACTTGCAGCATGCCAAACTTGTTTATGCTGACTTTGAGTGATTTTACTATGAGCAAAACGATTGCTGGTACTGTGAGTCATAATAAGCTTAGACAACATCCTAACTGAGATTGATGCCATTTGGAACTGCCTCAATGTGGTGTTTGTTCAATTCTTTAAAAAATAATTCTTTGTTTTGGAATCAGTAGATTATTAATGAATGACATATTTCTGGGAAATAAATAGGACGTTTTCAAACCCTACGCATGGGAAAAAAAAAAAAAAAAAAACTGGTCAGAGAAAACTGGCCAGGGAAAATGAAATTCTTTCATGCCATGTTTCTCAGAGAACTTGGGTTGTATGGAAAAAGTTCTGGAGTAGACTTCTGAGGGTGAGTGTGGGCTAAGAAAAGGAAACAGTAAAAGCTTGTTTCAGAGTAGAATTCTTGTCACATTTCCTCTTTACCTACTGCTCTGGAGAGTTTTCAGTTAGCAGGCTGATAAATATTTATTACAGGTATGTAGATAGTAGAGCCTAAAAACATCTGAAGACATTTTAGCTAGTCTTAGTTGACTCTGCTTAAGCCCACCAACCACAAAAAGATTTGCTTGGAGAATTTTTTTTATTCCTTGGGGACAATTGTAAAAGGAAAGACTATTGCTTAGTAACCTAGTTGAAATGTATGCATAAAATTCAATTAAAAATAATCTTATATTTTGAATCGTTTCTCTAAATATATATTGGATCTTTGTAGGTAACTTTTAAAAATCAGAAATATATTAAAAAGACTTTGTAACATTACTCTCAGTGCTTACCATATTTTGCTCTATATTTTCCCAAGCTATATTTAGAAAAAATAAAACCATGCTTAAAATATGATTTCATAGCATAATTTTAAAATATAATATTCCCTGTTTTTCATATCATGAGCTATTCCATAAAAATATGATTTTAATGACTGCATTACCTTATTTTTTGTTTTGGTTCCTCCTTGCTGTTAACTATTTTCATTTTTCTGTGTATAAATAAACAAATACACAAGTACCTTTTTCACCCCACTCTCCTAAATGAATTGGCTCCACCTGAGAAATGCCAGATCTAAGAAGACTTTTCAAAGGGAAGCCTATTAAATTTAATTTCTAAATATAAATTAAGAAAAATTTATCCTGACAATTCTAAATTTCAGTAGGTAGTACAGTTACTGAGTTTTTACATTGGTCAGATGCTAGTTTAGCTTCTCGTGCATTTGTGAATTTTTATAATTCATTTGTGACTTTTTACTGGTTCTCTTTTTGGAAGGTAGATAATTTTCATGACAATGAAAATTGTCCTTCTAGAGAGAGTTTCTTAGCAAGTCTCCTGGTTCTTTCAATAGGAAACTCTTCTAGTACATTTAAAATACAATTCAATAGCAATGAACTAGAAGATTAGTGATCCTGGTTCTGCTATCCCTGGATGTGGATGCAGTGGGATGAGCTCAGGAGGGTTGGGATAGCACCCAGCAAATGCCAGTCAGGACCAAATACATGAAAAAAACCACGGGTTTGTTCTTCTAGGAATGACCATGTGAGACTGTAAGTGCAGAAAAGAGTTAGAACCTGGGCATCTAAGAAGAACAGAGATTGGCAGTTTGGGTATAACTAAAGTCTGGTATTTGAGCACAGTATGGGGCACAAGGTGAACATCATGGAAAGGTTTCCGATTTTGGATAAGACTTTGGATAAACTGTACTACTAATAACCAGGGTTTGAGGAGGAGCCCATTTTCTGGGGACAAGTTACACAGAGCCAGAAAAAGCTGCAAGTCCAGAATGCTGTCCATTTGGGAAGCTACTTACTGATGTACCTTATATCCTCCCTGACATGGGTCAAGACTGCATGTAATTCAACTTTAGTCAGCAAGAAGGAGGTTTTCTAGCACCAGCTGCCAAGATTAAAAGGATGTGCATGTGTTAGCACTACAAAGTGTCTGGTGTGATTGATACTTGGTACTTGTTCATCTAAATATGAATTTACTACTGGGAAATAGATTTAACTTCAGGATATTCAGTCAGTATTTTGGATCAGCAAGGTAACTAAAGTGTGGCATCTCAGAATGATGTGGAATAAACCTTAGTGAGAAAAACAGAAGCAATTATGCTTATCTGTCCTCTAAAAATGGGGCCTCCGCTATATAATGGGTTTTATTTGCTGCTGGTAACCAGTCTTTCCTTCCTTCTACTAATAGCTATTATTTGGGAATATTTTTTATTTCTCACCCTAACAGGACCATGTCTAAATCATTTATTTCCCTCCTAGTGTTTAAAAACAAAGAATTTTTGCACATAATTGAGTGGTCAACAAATGTATGTCATTGAATAAATGAGTGGGAAACTTACAAAACATAGTACTAAGACATAGAATACATAATTTCATGAAATAGAGAAAATGTCCAGTGAAATTATGCATTCACTTTTATGGAAATCTAGAATAAGGCAATATATTGAATATAATAAATTAATATTTCCTAAAATAATACTGAATCTATAATTAGGTTAATTTTCAGGGAGATCAAAGAGGATTGTTGCTCTTTATACACAGGAGTAATTATACAAGAATGAGATGTATGAGAAAAGTATTGAAACCTGATGAAAATACTGAAGAGCTGGTGGAATGTATGTTCAACTAGAAGAGAGAATTTAAAAACTGAACTCAAATGATGACTAATCATAAGAAATGTTAATAAAGAGCATAAAATATGAAGTATTAAATGAGAAATTTTTTGTTTGCTTGATACTCCATCAAGTCCTTTGGTCTTGGTGATGCATACCTTAGAATTTACATTAGAATGTAATTATCTGTGATTTATTAAAAGTGATACTAAATAAAAATTTAATCATGTTCACATAAAAAAAGAATGTAATTATCTGTGATTTAATTCTAAGAACAGTGTGAGTCTTACTTTCTATTATTGTCTATTTAAAATAGTTGTTAACACAGGGCGCCTGGGTAAAGCTCAGTCGGTTAAGTGTCTTACTCTTGATTTCGGCTCAGGTCATGATCTTAGGGTCCTGGGATCGACAGGCTCCATGCTCAGCCTGGAGTCTGCATGAGATTGCCTCTCTCTCCTTCTGCCCCTCGCCCAGCTTGTACTCTCTTTCTCTCTCTCTAATAAATAAATAAAAAATCTTAAAAAAAAATTAAAAAGTTGTTAACAGATCAAGCTGACAATTACAGTTGAATTTCTTGTGCTTAGATTAGACTTAGATTAAAAGTAGATAATGTTATTTCTCTATTGAAATTCTGAGTTTATGTCACAGATCCAGAGATCCTCTGTCTTCTGAACTCCTGGGTGGCCATTATTGCCTATTCCATTCATTTGGCATTTAATATATATTATTATCAAGACTGGTACCATATGCATGTCCCTTTACAACCCGTAACATTCAGTATCTAGTTATGTATGTGTGGATTATAAATGGTGCTCAGAAAAAAATGTATATTGTTAATAATTATTCTACACAGATACTTATTTCTACTGCCTGTTAACATACTCTTTCCATTTATATTCCTCATTTTACTAGTCTACATTTATTTATTTATTTATTTATTTATTTTAGATTTTATTTATTTATTTGACAGAGAGAGAGACTGCAAGGGAGGGAACACAATCAGGGGTAGTGGGAGAGGGAGAAGCAGGCCTCCTGCTGATCAGGGAGCCCGATGCAGGGCTCGATCCCAGGACCCTGGAATCATGACCTGAGCCGAAGGCAGATGCTTAATGACTGAGCTACCCAGGTGCCCCTGGTCTACATTTAAATTATCTTGTGTATCCATCAAGCCTTATCACGTAGCCACCATTTACTGAGTGCTTAATATGTGCGAGGCTTCAAGGAAAGCACTTTATGCCTAATTTATATAATGAATCTGGGAAACATCCCAGATTTTTCATTTTACCTCATTGCCTAAACCTCCAGCAATCTATCAGCAACTCAGGGCTTCTCTTCCTCTAAAATCCATCCCAAATCCATCGATTTCTCTGTACTTCAACCTCTATCCTGCAAACTTAAGCTATCATTATCCCTTGCTTACATGATTGTAATAGAACCTGATTGTCCTATATGTCCACTCTTTATGCTCTTTGAATCTAATCTACCCATGGCCACTAGGTGTTTTTAAAATTGTAAATGAGATCATATCATTCCTAAATCTCAACCCACCAATGGCTTGTTCCTATCACATTCAGACTAAAATCCAAACTCCCTACCATGGACTATAAGTAAGACCTAACCCCTGACTACCTCTTCATCTTCACCCTCACTACACTGTGCCACATTATCCCTTTTCAAAAGACTACATTCCCCCTATTTTCTTGTCTACCATGTAAACACATTCTTTCCATAGAGCCTGGAATGTTCTTCCCTAGAGAAGCATGGCTGGCTCTTTTATTGTGGTTGATGTTTCAACTTCAATACCAATTCTTTAGGAGTCCTCTGTCCTGTTTCTGTCATGACCCTCAGTTTACTGTCATCACCACTCATTTTCCTTTGTACTTCTTGCTTTATTTCTTAATTGATTCTAACTCTCTACTAGAAACTCTAAGGGTTTTGGAGTGTTTTGTTCACAGTCACATGCCTGGAACCTAGAATAATGTCTGGCATTCAAAAAGTGTTTATAACCATTTAGTACATTTTATTAAATAAGAAAATATAATCTCACAGAACTCTGAGATCCTTATAAGTTTAATGCTGTTATTGTCATTTAAGTTTTAAAAAATCAAAGATTTTATACCTTGCCTGCAGCCATCCAGTAGGTTCAGTGGCAGAGGCAAAATTTGAACTCGGCTCTGTAAGACATTAGAACTTTACCTGTATTCTTCAATCTCTATGCCATGCTACGTCCTTGTGCCAAATTATTTTTTTACGTTACAATATCAAAGAATGTATCTACAAAATAATCTTTGGCATAGGAATATAGTCTTTATACAACAAATCATGCATAAATTAACTGGATACACATCTGTTTACTTGAATTACCAAACTAAAAATACCAGACCAGCCTTACAATAGTGCAGTAATAGGTTCGTGATAAAGATATAAACTCATGGACTGGGAATCCATAGTTCTATGACTATGAATATGTGTGAATCAATGGGATCATTAATTTGGGTTTCCCTAGAAGTAGACTTTGGGATGGGGATTTGAGGCATGGAGTTTATTTGGGAGATGATTCCAGGGTACACTTGTAAGGAAGTGGTAAGATGAGGCAGGATGGGAGAGAGCCAATGAATGGTACCTTCTCAAGGAATCTACTGCTGTAAGTATCTGGAGTTTCATTCCACTGGGGCAATCTGAGAATCAGTGTAGAACATGAACCTCAGAGTTAGCCCAGCCAAGGAACAAGGGAACTGGGGTATTTATATTTGCACACAACTTCTTGTTAATCTTTGGTTGAGGACTTCTCTGGGGAGCACAATTCCCAGTATATCCTAACTGCCTTCAGAGGGCAGAATGAGTTCTGGCAGTAAAAGCAAGCAGCCAGCAATAAAATGCAGATGCAGATGGAAGTGGGACAGGTATTTATTGAAATAGTGAGGACATGGACCTATAAGCAAGGTATTAATAGGGTCTTATAAACTACCCATATGCATACGGTGATTTCTATGCGTTCGTGCATGTATATGTCTGTATGAATTGGGACCAACAGAAGAAAAGTAGCTGAATTAAAACTAAAATATAAGAATGACTTAGATGTAATTGCAGAGATAGAATATACAGATAATACTCTAAATAAATTGGTTTCCCTCTGAATGTATATGCTGATGTAAACCATGTGACAGTCTATGTTTTAGGAATTGTTGGTGTATTTCAGAAAGCTACATAGTTATATAATATAGAACAGTCCTCTTTAGGATAAGAATCGGCAGATAACCTTAACAAACTTGTCAGTATTTCTTTATATATTTATCCACCCCCAACTCTACTGGTATAAATACGTAGTTTTTTGATGACTCAGACCTTCCTATGGCAGGCAGAATAATGGCTTCCAAAGATGCCCACATCCTAATCCCTGGAATTTTACTTTACATGGCAGAGGGGACTTTGCAGATTTGGAGAAATTAAGGAACCTGAGATGGGAAGATTATTCTCCTAGATTATCTCAGTAGGTCCAATATAATCACAGGAGTCCTCATAAGTGAAAGAAGGAGGCAAGAGAAGTTCAGAGGGACGTGGTATGAAAAAGACTCTACTGACCATTGCTGTCTTTGAAGGTGGAATGGAGACATGAGTCAAGGGGTGTGGGCAGCTTCTAGAAGCTGGAAAAGGCAGGAAAATGAATTCCCTTTTAGGACCTCTTTTTTTTTTTTTTTATGGGAGTAGGGCTTTTATTAGTGCTGAATTATGCTCTGCATATCAGTTTTTTAGGGCCTCTTAAAAATAACTACAACCCTTGATCATAGCCCAAGGGGAACCACTTTGGACTTCCTGTCTCCAAAACTGTAAAATAATGCAGTTGCATTGTGGTGATTTATTCCAGCAACCGTGGGAAACTAATATGCTACCTAATCAAACACATGTAAGGCCACCTCAGGGAAGAAAAAATGTAGACCTGTATTTCCAAAATGTATTTTGGAAATCATGGCAATTTTCATACAGGTAGATAGATAGATGAATATGGTCAAGAATGCTGTGCTTTGAATAAAGAAGATCAGGCTTTAGTTGAAACCGGAGCAAGGCAGGTTTTCCATACGTTTTAGTGTCCATTTCAGCGAAAGTATGAAAAGTACAAAATCTAGCTAATAACTTTTTTCTGTTGTATTAAAAATTTTAATCTCCCTTTCCCTCTACCACTGCCCCCTCTCATGCTCTCTTTCTCTCTCTCAAATAAATACATAAATACATCTTTTAAAAAAGTTTAAAAAAATAAATAAAAAGTATTTTAATTTTTTTAAAGATTTTATTTATTTATTTGACAGAGAGGGAGTACAAGTAGGCAAAGAAGCAGGCAGAAGGAGAGGGAGAAGCAGGCTCTCTGCTGAGCAGGGAGCCCGATGTGGGGCTTGATCCCAGGACCCTGGGATCATGACCTGAGCGGAAGGCAGATGCTTAACCAACTGAGCCACCCAGGCACCCCATAAAAAGTATTTTAATCAGCGATTGCTTTGAGGTGGTAGGTTGGTGTTTTAGGCAGTGGGTTTGTCTCCCCTTCTGGGGTCTCCTATCCCACCAGCTCTAGCTTCCATCACATAAATCTTGCTTCTAGGATTCAGAATACCACACTAATTTTCCCTCTTGCTGTAGAGGTGAGAGTGGCTTCCTGCTCTCGCTAACACACTAGGTTAAACATTCCCTGTTTGTCTTCATAACTGTTTCATCGTTTTTGTCATCGAGGGCCACAAATTTAATTCCTTCCATGAAAACCATCTAGAGTGGATTTTATTTTCGTGCCTGGACCCTGACTCAATCGGTGACTTTTTGCATCTGAAGGCTGGTTCAGTCAGTAGAGCGTGTGACTCTTGATCTCAGGTTTATGAGTTAAAATAAATAAATAAATACATACATAAATACATAAAATTGAGGCAAAAAAGGATAAAAAAGAATGCTGCGCTTTGAACACTGGAAAGAATTTGCAATTTGAAAAAACAGAAGTGGTTTGGAATTCTGCCTCATTATTGTCTATTTCAGTTAACATTTCATTTCTCTTAGCTTTAAGTTTGTCCTCTGGAATGTAGGGACAGTATTAACATTCTTGCCTCTTTCAGGAGTTTATCGGAGGTTCAGTGTAGATAATCCATTAAAAGTACGTTCCAGACCACAGGGTGGTATAGGCAGTCTCACTTGGCTTTGTTAGCAAATGCTAGTGCAAAAGAGTTCATCTCAGAAATCAAGAACTCAAAAAATACAAATTAAGCCATATAATTCTGGTCCATTTATAGATTTCTTAGTGTTTCTGAATCAAATGAAGAAGTATTATATTTACAATCAACAAGCCCTAAATCTGTGTTAAATGATTGCATGTTTACTGAGAGTGACAATGTCCTTGTTATTTTTCTGTCCTACATTTTCAGTTGCTTTTTTCTGCCCCTCAATTAGAGATGTTTTAAAATAGTTCACTTATGTGGGAATAAAACATTTCAGTGGAATATCAGATACTGAACTCTGCCTCATCTTCTTCTGCGTCGTTTATAAAACTGTTCTCGTTCTAGCTCTTCTAAACCGTTGCGTTGGCAAAATAGCGTCCTGAGTCTTCCTTTGCCTCTGTCTTAATATTAGCGAAGAGTCTTCGGGGGCACAGAAAAGGACAGACCAGCTCTGATGAAAGGGTCATCCTCACTCCAACCAGAAGAGCTGCCTGCCGTGCGGGACTCCAGGCTGCCCTGGGCCCTCGGGTGAGGAATCCACACAGCTCATGAATTCCATAAGGTGCGGTTGCGGGCTTCTCTCTTCTTAAGCCCTAGAAGTGAAGCACTGGTGCGCAGCCGGGTTTTTTATCCTGTGGCCCATACATCATTCTTTGACACCCCTGCCTTTTCGTGCCCCTACCAAAAATAAGCTCAGAGCAAAACAATAATAAACAATTTACTGTTTGATTACAGACAGCCAGCCATCAAACAGCCCTTAAGAATGTCTCAGCAGCAACCTGCCAGTGTTTCAGCAGGATCAGCCCAGAGGTGGAAGAGAGAGGCAGCCCCCCCCCCCCCCCACCGGGTGTGTTGGAGTTTCTCTTACAGATTTTAAGGTCTTTGCTGTCACTGCCAGCTGGTTGTCCTGGACTTGTTTCCTTGCACTTAGTTCCCGCCCTCCATCAATAAATTGCAATGTGCCCTATTCATTGAGCAAGCCGTATGCCATCAACTGTCGTTTTGGTCTTTAAAATCACATCAAACCATAGGTATTCATGTTTTCGCTTTACAAATGAGGAAGCTGAGACCGCCCAGTCACCCATCTGGCTGGTAAGGAGCACAGCCCAAGGGCTTGGAAGCCGAAGCTCTCTTTGCGATACGGCCTCGCTTCTTACTGGCCACGTTCCAGCTCTCCCGTGGGAAAGTCGGGTTTCTGAGTTATGTATGAGAAGCACCCTTTCTGGTGAAATCGCATGTGCACATTACATCTTACCTGGAAAACATTCACGAGAGGATGTGCCTGTCTTTGTAAAACGATGGAACTGCCAGAAGACTCAGAGGAAATTTCCATTTTAATAGTGAGGAGAAGGAATGATTCTTTCTGCATTTCATCCCTTCGTATCTAAATGCCTCTGCTGTCCTGAAGTGGCAGAGTGAAGGGGAAGGTGATTTTGTTGTTGTTGTTGTTGGCTGTGTCATTAGTAGACTCTTCACAGCCAGAAGATCTCGTCTCTTTTGCACTCAGATTATGGAAAGTCAAGAGACTGTTAACAGATGCAGGTTTGAGCTGTGTAAAAACCACACCACCACCCGAAGAGGACTTACTCTTCACGCCCCTCTTCTCCATATAAATTGTGCCCTGTGTTTTCCTGGCACCTTACAGCAAAGATCCAGTTCAAAAGTTTTAACACAATTTAATGAAATTTTTCAAAAAACAACATTTTCATTTTTAATAATCATTTTTGTATCAAACCTTATAGAAGGTAAATAGGGCTTATCTTGTTAGTCTATTTTATAGATAAGAAAACTGAAACAAAGAACATGAAATGTGAAGTTATTCATCTAATTGCTCTCTTTCTCTCTCTTTCCTTCTCTCTTTCTTCCTTTCAATCTATACTTACTCCATTTATCTCATACCTGCATATCCAGCCACTGTACTCATTGCTTTTTTACATTTAATTCACAAACCAACCAAATATATGGATATTATTATTCTCATTTTATAACTGAAGAAATGCAGACTTAATGAAGTTAGTAACAGCCAAGTATAGATATTATAACACTAACCTCATAAAGCTCAAATTTGGGTTCAGATATTTGTTTATTCCAGAACCATGCTCTAACCTCTATGTTGATTTGCCTTGTGTGTGTTTTTTTAATACTAAATAATAATTCATCACCTCAACAATTATCTATGAGCTGTTATTAAAACACACAAAAAAATTTCTCTTATTTTATTTTTTTTTTTTAATTTCTCTTAGTTTAAAATGAATTTTACCTAGGTAATCATATAGTAATGTGACCCATCACATAATAAAGGGATCCATACAAAATAAATCTCGTGCAGTCCTAGTATAATCTAAAATTTCCAGGATTTTTGGTTCACATATTAAATGCCTCAACACATATTTAAAAAGCCTTTGCCAATCCCAAAGGAATTGTTTTAATATTTTTATAAAAATGAGGTTAAACTCATGGTAGATCAAAGCCAAATAAATAATGCTTGGTCTAAGCCAGCTTCTCCTTCGTCCTGGCCCTTGTGTATCTCCCTGTATCATAAGCTGCTTAATAAAGCTTTATCGTAAGCTTCGCATGGTGTACTTGTCCAATCTTTGCTTCTGTCCCAGAGTTTGCAATCACATTTGTTATAGTTCTGAGTGAATACTGACTGTGATATTTCTTTAAAAATAGTGGAATTGTTTTTATCTAATTTATCTCTGCCTGTATTTTTACTATTCAAAAAAAGATTGGCATCATCATTTATGTATAAATAATTCAAATCAGTGTATTTTAATACAGCGCCCTAAAAGAAGAACATAAGCAGTTCATAACATCAATTTGTATCCATCTTGATTGGTCTTTAGTTTTTTTTTTCATTTTTTTTTAAAGATTTTATTTATTTATTTGAGAGAGAGAGAATGAGAGACAGAGAGCACAAGAGGGAAGAAGGTCAGAGGGAGAAGCAGACCCCCCGCTGAGCAGGGAGCCCGACGTGGGACTCGATCCCAGGACTCCAGGATCATGACCTGAGCCGAAGGCAGTTGCTTAACCAACTGAGCCACCCAGGCACCCTTGATTGGTCTTTAAGTGCATCTCTTTTCCCTTTGCTTCCATTTTCGAAGTTTATAGAACCATGCCGTTAGATTTTATACACTAAGTCACAGGATATGATCCCGTGACATATTTTTATGATGTCAGATCTTTGAATTATGAAATGGGAACCGTGAACAGAAGGATACCACTCATTGAGCATGCATAGTCACGCAGTGTGATGCACGAAGGTTGCTGTTTATCTCCCTACCCACATATTCCTAGAGTGTATGACTCAGTGGTATCCAAGCACTCGAGCAATAAGTAAATTTCTGCATCTGGTTGATAAATTAAGCAAACAAGAGTTGATCAACATCTGGAATCTGCCTTACTTTAGTGGCTTTCTATGAATAACTGATGCCTGGTGACCTTTGATAATTTTTGCGGTTGCTTGGAATTGCAATAGTGACTTAATGTTGTTTGTGTGCTGTTGTGAATGTTCATATCGTAACCACCTTCCTCCCGGTTGCTTTACACGTCCTAGGAATCACAGGATCAACCAACCAACATCTCCGTAGCCTTCAGCTTTATCACCTAAATCTTAACTTGAAGAACTTTCCAAAATACAAGCACCAAGAGAAAATATTTAGGAATTTTATTTTATGGGGGGCGGGATTTTCCAAAGTATGTTATTAGCAAATAACAGACACTGACTCCTACAGACTGCTAATTTAAAAGGGATTTTTTTTCTTTAAAAAAAAAATGATACCGTTTTAGTGCAGAGGACCAAAACAGCATAGCCAAGACTCTGGCAGTTTCCTGACTGGTCCTGGATCTCAGCAGTAAAATTTCACACCTTTCTCTCAGACATATTTACATTCAGGTGTCCAGTTCCAAAGATCATCTCCCTCTGTATTTGATGAGTTTGGAATTCCCAGAAGAGCGAACATTATTGGCCTAGCATGGGTTAATGTTCTCTAGGCACAGAGCGGAAGAGTAGCACAGACTTTAGTTGGGGGAGGGATGTCAGTTTTCTGAGCTAGAGACATGCTGCTTGTCTGTTTATATAAATCGTGGGGGGAAAAAAAAACAAAACAAAACCTAGTGACTACTAAATAGAAAATGCCCTCCAGTATCATCTTCTCGTGTCAATGTGTTCTCCAGCATCTCTGGCCAAGTACCTTCCATACCATCCCTCACAAGTTACTTTGCTTCTGTTTGGTGTTGACCTCACTACTTTACATTATGGGAAAGCTCTAGATCTTAGAAAATTATTTCTTAGGATGAATCAAAAATTTACCTTTGCACACTGGTTCTAGCTCTGTTCCCTGGGTAACAGAAAATGTCTTCCAAATCTGAACACAATAAGTATGTGGAAAAAGATATATTTTCCTTTGAATTTATATTTCCCACCCTGTTTATCTCTAGCGCTCCTAACAATCCCTTCCGTGGCCTGACTTTCAGAATTCTAACTGTCCCTGTTGTCCTCAGCTGGATCATCCTCTTCCATCTGGGAATGAGGTGCCTACAGTTGGAAACAGTACTCCAGCTGTGATCTGTGATCAAGCAGGCTTCCGTGCAACTTGAGTGGGACATCACAGTTCTGGTGTTGGATGAACCTGTAAATACCTGAAATACCCAGACTTTTCCACATGAGCTCTTAGGCCAGGATATTTGCTGTATTATTTGAGACATGGTCTAACATGATAGCTCCTGGAACTGGATCTGGCTACTTGTGTAGGCGGGCAGTGGGGAAGTCAGCTAACCCCACAGTTCCTGGCTGGTTCAGACTGGCCACACTGTGCAGGGGCTGTTGTGGGAAGAGTGGTCCAGAGATCGGAATCACATGCAGTGATGCCCAGTGATAAAGAACTAATAAATCAGTATCTATAGGAGGCAGACCCAGGAACTTATATTTTTAACACAAAGAAATATATATATTTGTATATTTGCATATTCATTAGCAAAAGCTTTGGAATCACTGGTAGAGTGAGGGTGCAAGCAGTGGATGTTCAAATCAGTGCACCCAAGGAACTAGGGTGACTGCAAGGAATTGATAAATCTTCCCAAAGCACTCAAGGAAAAGGTGAAATTTGGAAATCTCCAAGAATAAGTGGCTGGTTTCTGACTCAGGGCTATCTGTCTTTAAAACCTTGGTTCTTGTTACTAACACTTAACCAAAGTTGGTGTGTCTTCCACCAGCTGATCTGGGAGAAAAGCTGGTTGTCAGGAGAAGGATTGAGACAAAGTGTAAGACACACCTAATTCCCATGTGCAGTACTACTGGAGAGTATAAAATTATACAATTTACAGATTTCTAGAATTACATGGAAATACTGAACTGTAGTGCAAATAGCACAGGCTGTGATGTCATAGGAATATGGATTTGGATCTTGTCTCCCTGCTTCCTGGCTACATACCCTTGGCAGGTTATTTAACTTCTCTAAACTTCAGTTTCCTGCTATAAAATAAGGTTAATATTCTCTACCTTATAAAGAAGTACTATTACAGGAGAAGCATTAATGTATCTTTTAAACAACTGGCACAGATTCTAGTCATTAACAATAAGAATTTTAATAATTATTGCTATTATAATAAGCTTATACAAGTTGATTGGCCTCCTTCCCATCAACACCTATATATCATTACATGAGGATTACCAAAATATTGGGGCAAACGTGCTGAAGTCTTTCCTGCTGAACATCATACTTAATCCTAAGGCCCTAAAGAAAGTGGTAATGTCTTACTGAGCTCTGTTACCTGTAGGCCCATCTCCTATGGACCCTACGTTGTAAAGGGAATGAAGAGTTACCTTTTCATTTAGAAAAGGACCTTGATATTTCATAAGGAAATGTTTGCCATTGGCACTTCCAGCGATCTGAGAAAACAGGGTATTTCTTTCTGCTTCCGTTGTGTGTATGCTGCTCTGAATTCTCTACATGTTCTGAGCATTCTCTTTATTCTGGCTGAAAACCTCACTCATCACAGATTCCATTCACAACAAACTGTGTTTATAAAATAGAGGCTGGTATTATACACCTTAGCGCACTGAAATAGTTATGTAACCAACAACTTTATGGCTAGACAGTCAATGAATTCACGGGAATGAGTATCCAGGATTAATCACTGACAAACATTTTCAACATAAAGTGATTTTTCTTTCTTAGGATGGGGATTCTTACTACATTGAAGTTCTATTAATGCCATAAGCAGGAAAAGTTTTGAGTCAGATAATGAATTTGAGAATGGATAGCTAAAGTTAAAATAGAAGAACAAAGGCGTCTTGAATTTTTCCTTTCAGGATAGTGACCAGCATTTTTGGAAATCAAATTTTTGTTAAGTTTGTGTGGCCTTAAGCATGGGGTGGAGATTTGGAGTCATTGGTCAGAAACAGTACTTGTTGCATGCTTACATTGCTGCTATATTATGAAGTTTAGAAAGGTGCTATTAGGTTGCAGAGTAAATGTTTTAAAATCACTTAATAATACATACTATTAAATGCCTACATGCATTTGTCATTCATATGAATAAAAGAGTAGAAAGAGAAATATAGGGGCGCCTGGGTGGCTCAGTGGTTTAAGCATCTACCTTTGGCTCAGGTCATGATCTCAGGGTCCTGGGATCGAGCTCCACATCCGGCTCTCTGCTCAGTGGGGAGTCTGCTTCTCCCTCTGTACTGTTCCTCTCTTTCTCTCTCTCTCTCTCTCTCTCTCAAATAAATAAATGAAATCTTTAAAAAAAAGAAATATAAAATAATATTCCATTGGTACTGGAAAGACCTAAGTATCCTCAACCCTGGAGTATTATATTTGTATGTATAAAATTGATACCTATATTATATAATTTATATATTATTTGTATATCATTGTAATATATATTGCCTTATATATTTATATACTTATACATATATTATTTATATATATTATATAGAATATATATGTGATGACTACGTAATTGTGCATGCTACATCCTATTTCTAGTCTATTGTCAGAGAAGGCTTTTTTTTTAAGATTTTATTTATTTATTTGACAGAGACATAGCGAGAGAGGGAACACAAGCAGGGGGAGCGGGAGAGGGAGAAGCAGGCTTCCCGCCGAGCAGGGAGCCCGATGCGGGGCTCATTCCCAGGTCCCTGGGATCATGACCTGAGCCGAAGGCAGATGCTTAACGACTGAGCCACCCAGGCACCCCCAGAGAAGGCTTTTAATCATTTACCCTCATTTTATGATTCTGTGTGATTTTTTTATTGGATATCATTTTCATTTAAATAAGCAGAACATATCAAATAGCTACATACACAATTTATTACAGATTTTCTTGTCCCAAATATTTTCATCATTTGTATTCTAATAGAATATAAATGAAAATAAATGAATAATAATGAAATAAAATAAACGAAAATAAATACTTTGAAAACAAGCTCTTACTGTCTCCTCTGTCCGGGGGACTTTGAGTTCACACGGCCTTTCCAGGGACAGGAAGGAGAGAATGTACGATCAGAATGGGGGGCAGTGCTCAACAACGGTGTTTGCCCCGCGGCCCATGTCTACCTTTTGACGTCCTTCTTGAGTTCCCTCTTACTCTTCTCATTCCCCTGGGTTGCTAGTCCTTCCATGAATGTATCTGGCCTTCAGTATTTGATTCTTGCTCTTCACTTGATCCAACACCCAAATGGGCTCCCTTGTGTGGTTAGCTGACTGGTGGCTTTGATACCAGCATCATTGCCATCTCAAGTTAGGAGACATTGTCCACCTGCCATCTTTAGCACCTGGCCCATTTCTTGCCAAATAAATATTTGGGGGAGGGGTTAATTGAATTTCTGACCTTTGACATCTTATGGGCAAGAGTAACACCACCAATCATAGAAGAATTTGAACAGAATTCACTAAGAAGAGAGTTGTCAACTTAAAAATTAGTGCCAACAAAATGCATGAAGATGGTGATATGTAGTTATTGAAGACGTTGAGCATTTTAACCTTCAGAATGACAGAAAGATAGTTATTATGAAATACATTTAAAACATAATAAAATTGAGACCCAGAATTATTATGAATAATTATTTGAAGGTATCAAATAATTATTATGAATAATTATTTCAAGGTAAGTCAAAAAGTAAATAGAAGAACTAGGATTTGAACCAAACCGGTTCAAACTCATGATCTTCCCTTAAGCCATGCACTTGAACTATATGAAGAAAGAGAAGAAGAACAACACTTAACTAAATAACAGAATTAATTTAATACTATATCATTTATGATTTTCCTTCTTAAATGTGGTCACTGCCAAGAAAAAGCATAATCATTCTCATGCCCCTTTCCTTTCCTTAATGTAGATCTTCGGTATAATCCAGAATATCTTTTCTTAATGAACAGCACAATCAATAACAGTTGTACTGAACAGTTCAATTTAAAATACCCATTAAATGGTTTTTCAACTAAAGGTTACACTTTATCTTTCTTTATCACTCACAGCAGAATGTGTTTTAGGACTTAAGGGACACTATGTACTCGATTAGTTTAAAATTAGGAACTAGAGGTCTAAGACATCACATACACAACATAATTCAGTAGCAATTTGGCAGTTTCCCAATTGTTATGATACTAAAGATAACCGTACCAGATAAATTAAGCCCCAAAGTAGACTCTGGCCTGGATTTCTCACATTTTAAAGTGCCTGCAGGGCATCCCAATATAATCTTCATCAGTGTTGATTTTCCAGCTAGCACAGCCCTGGGTACACACATGATCTACATAAAATAAGTCATTATTCCAACAGTTAAACCAGCTGGAATTAACATAGTCGTGTGTGTGTGTGTGTTTCTTATATTAAGAATGCTTCCATGCTACAATGTTAGGATTTAAGTGAACCAAACACATTTCCTGTGTTCTCTAACTTTCCAATTTACTAGAAGATGATGATTTTACATAACGACAAACCATCAAAATGGAGCTTTAGCTTTAAAACTGAGCTCCAAGTGGCACACACACACACAAAAAGATCCAATCCATAAGAGATACTGGACAGTGACATTGATAAATTAAGAATGTAAAACTAAATATTTATTCCTTAGGTTTTTTTGTTGTTTTATCTCTCAAATTCAGGGAACTCTCATTGGCCTTGTTAATTAATAGATTAACAACTTTATGCAACAAACATTTGTTGAGTACTTGCTATTCATGTCAATCAATAAGTATTAATTGAGGTCATACTATAGGTAAAGAACTGTTTGAGGTGTAATGGAAAAAAAATTACCTGAACTTGGGACAGAGGAGAAGTTTGCTTAAGACATTTTTGGAATATTAACTTTTGAAAATGTCTCCATTATCTGTAGCAGGTTTTTTTTCTTCAGAATAATCTAAATAATTCCAAATATAATAACAGCCAAAATCATTTGAGGCCAAGTTCTAGAAATAATGTGAATATTCCAATTATTAGGGAAGGCTGGTTGTGATCAAAGTATCTATATAACTGTAAAAAGATGAGGGGTTTTGTGTGTGTGTGTGTGTGTGTGTGTGTGTGTGTGTTCTGAAAACAGTTTCAAATCTGAAACCTATGGTTTTGGCATATTCCTAACCCTTTTTACAGCCTCTGAACACAAAACCCCCAAGCAACTAACAAGCAGAGAAACACAGATCTCAGCTGAAGGCTCACTTAAATTTTCCTGCACTTGATTAATTAGCCTTGAGGTTGATTTCTTGGAGGACCAGTATTACCATCATCAAACTATAAAAATATGGTTAATACCAACAATCAGCATGGAAACTACCAAGATAGCATGTCATTTAAATATGGTATTTACCAAAAGTCTTGTGTCTGATTTGTTTTGATAAGGTGATCCACGAAGTGACTTTAAACTCTTGAAGGTTTGATTTCAGCTGCATGCTGAGGCACTGTGGCCCGGATGCAGACTTCATGCAACATCTCCCCTGGGTTACCTGTCCATCAAAAGTTACTAAAATTCCAAAACATAACCTCACTTTGGCCTGACACCTAGATTTAAAAGCTTCAACCCGTGACTTATCTTGTTTTATTTCTTAAAAAGTTTCAAAGCCTTTCTCTCTGAATTTCAAGCTGTAGTTTATTTTCACTTTTTGCCCAGATCCAGCATCTTATTCTGTCAAGTTGATAATTAGAAAGATTTTTCTTCAATTTATTATCATCACCCAAACCAATACACTTTTATTCAGCAACTAAAGAAATGTGGAAAAGTATCTCTCAGAGCAGAAACATATTCTGCTCATTTTGTGCTTTTTGCATCTGCAGCTTATAGAACTATATCAGTATATTTTAAACTAAATTTGAAATTATTTATCATGGGAATCATGGATTATATTTAAATAGCCACTAAGGAATAAAATATAATAAATTATGAAGAGTTTATGTGATTTTCCAAGGAGAGTTTAATTGGGAAAAAAGCAAAGTTATACTATAAAAGTTTTATAACTGGACTATCTTTATGATTTTTCTGTTTAGAACACTATATTGTTATTTGGGGTGTTTTTTCTAAAGTGAAGGAAAGTATTTCTCCTTTTCAAATAATTTTTAGCTATGATCATTACATTAACTATATGAACACTGAAAGACAAATTTTTTTAGAAACACTGAATAAATTCTGGATTAATCTCTATTTTTTTAATCTGAAAAACATCTCAAATAACAGTTACAGAACATTTTTAGAATATTTTCAAACAAACTTATAATAATTCCCTCCTTTAATTAATGTATTTTTATGGTAGTTTATTTCTTTCTTTTTTTAAAGATTATTTATTTATTTATTTATTTGAGAGAGAGAATGAGATAGAGAGAGAGAGAGAGCATGAGAGGGGGGAGGGTCAGAGGGAGAAGCAGACTCCCTGCCGAGCAGGGAGCCCAATGCAGGACTCGATCCCGGGACTCCAGGATCATGACCTGAGCCGAAGGCAGTCGCCCAACCAACTGAGCCACCCAGGCGCCCCTACGTTTCTTTTTTAGTGTTGGTTTACATTTCATTTTAGGGTGTTTATTACAACAAAGTGGGTGGTCTCTTAATATTACCACTCAGGTTTATAAATAGTGCATGTTTTGTATAACCATTTAAACTTTATACAGTGATATGTTAGATATTTTGTTTAAGAATCGTTTTTAAAAAAACAATTATTATCATTTGTTGAACTAGAAAGATCGTTTTATTTAAATGTATCCTTAAAAATAAAATGAATTATGTTCATTATGTAGCTCATTGGTAAATATTTACTCCAGAGTTTTATTCTATCTCTATGTGTTTAGCTAAGAATCGTTTTTAATTTGGTGAACAGCACCCTGTTTAAAAATATGAAATATGTTGAAGCAATTAGGAAATATGTAACAATTTCATAAAAGAAGAAACATTTTAAAAATCACTACAAGAGATATTCTCATTGAAGTAAATATATAGATCCAAGATGGAGTCTTTCATTCCTTATATGTGCATATATTTAACTTTAACATGAATACTTTCTTGGAGCCTCAGAGAAAATAGTTTCACACTATGTGGTGTTCATTATGTATACCAAGAATTATACTGAATTCTGTATGCATATTCTCTCTTTATTTTTTGAGTATGGTGAACACACAATGTTACATTAGTTTCAGATGTACAGCATAGTGATTAGACAAATTTATACATTATGTTGTGTTCAGCACAAGTGTAACTACCTTCTGTCCCAATACATCGTTATTCCAATATCATAGACCGTATTCCTTATGCTGTGACTTTTATTCCCATGATTTATTTATTCCATAATGGAAGCCTATTTTCCCTCTCCCCTTCATCCTTTTTGCCCAACTCCGTATCTCCCTTCCCCTCTGGCAACCATCAGTTTTATTTTCTGTATTTATAGGTTTAATTCTGCTTTTTACTTGTTCATTAATTTTTTTTAATTCTACTTATGAATGAAATCATATGGTATCTTTCTCAGTCTGACTGATTTCACTTAGCATAATACCTACTACATCAAAATAAAAAGCTTTTGCACAGCAAAGGAAATCATCAACAAAGACAACCTAATGAATGGGAGAAGATATTTGCAAATGATATATCCAATAAGGAGTTAAGACCCAAAATATATAAAGAACTATATAAACAACTGAACACCAAAAGAAACAATCTGATTAAAAATGGGCAGAGGACCTGAATGGACATTTTTCCAAAGAAGACCTACAGATGGCCAACAGACACATGAAAAGATGCTCAGCATCACTCATCATCAGGAAAATGCAAATCAAAACCACAATGAGATACCACCTCAGAACTGTCAGAATGGCTGAAATCACACATCATCTCTTAATCATCATAGGAAGTAGTGAGGCAAAGTTTATTACATCTTCTTTACAATAGAATTTGTTGAAGCACAAAGAGACTAAATAATGTATATGCAGCTGAGTTTGTAACCTCTAAGGCTAGATCTAAAAACTAAGCTCTTAACTTCTGTATTGAGTGCATAGAAAGATTCATGGTTTTTAAAGTTATAAATCAAGAGAAAACACCACAAAATTTAACTATAGCATAATCAGCCATCATTGTCCAAAAGCATATAACCTTTTATTTCTGTATTGGTGATTTAGGTGCACATTATTCCAATATTTTCTGTCTTATTCAACAAACAGTTTTCAAGCCTAGAGCCCTTACAGAATTTCTCTGGTTACAAAAATTAAGGCAGAGTCTCCATGGAGGAGATGATGCTCCATGGTGGAGATAGTGCCTTTTCTCTAGCAGGAAACAGTGGATGTTAGGTCCGTTTGTAAATGAACAGGTACACCTATTGCAATTAACCCCAATTCGTTTCCAAAGTCTTTGCTATTTTAGATGTTATAGAAGGCTAAATGTGTCAATTTACATAAGATAGACTTCAAAAGATTGTGAGATGTCACTGAAACAATTTCATAGTTCTTTCAGATAGCCTTTTGAAAATGATCCAGGGGTGCCAAAGTGGCTCGGTCAGTTAAGTGTCTGCCTTAGGCTCAGGTCATGATCCTGTGGCTCAGGTCCTGGGATTGAGCCCCACATTGGGCTCCCTGCTCAGCAGGGAGCCTGCTTCTCCCTCTCCCTCTGCCTGCTGCTTCCCCTGCTTGTGCTCTCTCTCTCTCTTACTCTGTCAAATAAATAAATGAAATCTTGAAAAGAAAAGAAAATGATCCAAATGGCAGGCACCCCTCTGAAGCTTTGTGATGCTATTTGATCCAGTGTCTCCTCACACTTGAAGGTCAGTGTTAGGTCCTCCAAGTTTAAATTTTGCAGTGTTGTATTCAAAGTGTCACCATTCAGAAGCATCTATTTGCAAGTTCTTGAATATGATGTTTCACAATCTCTTGCTCCGTTGAGTTCTTCCTACACAACCAAATAGGCAAAGATAAGAATTTCATTTCTGGGAAGATTTCTTCTAAGAGCCTCTGTCCAAAACATCCAGTGCTGAAAAAAAGAAACGGTAGTTGTGGTATATAGCTCCTAATATTTTGTTTCTTTTCCTTTTCTTTCCTATTTTATAATGTGTACGGAATAGAACTGGGCCAAAGACCTGTAAGTCAGTATTCTATCTTTCTAGATCCAAAAGGTGGACAAATTTACACTGTTCTGAATAATGAGTTATTCTATACTGTCAAAATTAAAATTATTAAAATAACACACATAATCACTAATTTTACCATGATGAAGTGCTTTGCAATCTTAACTTTGATCCTTAAAGTATAGGTAAAAGTGCTGGAAAAAAGAGAATGATGTTTGAAAAATATCTGAAGATAAGAAGACAAGTTTTCATTTGTACCTGAAACTAGTTTTGGGAAATGTTAATAGAATGTGAGGATTTAAAAGGTGTTTTTGAATGTATTTACATTCAGTAAATCATGTAGGAAGGAACTCCGAGGGAAGAGAGAACTGTATACTGCAAGAAAAAAAGATTCCCAGTAGATTGAGAATAAACAAAATTCCATTACAGAGAAATCCACTGGAAATACTTTCTTTCAAACCAGGGAATAACTCCTTCAACAGCAAGAGATAACATCTTTAGCAAAATTAGAAATAGTTGCTTTGCCAGTCATTTAAGTTAAAAAGAAAATATTGGAACCATGATCAAATGGAATTTATTCCAGGGATGCAAGGGTGTATTAATGTTTGCAAATCAATCAGTATGATGCATCACACTAACAAGGTAAAGGATAAAAAAGCATAATCATCTCAATAGATGCAGAAACAGCATTTGACAAAGTACAACATCTATTCATGTTAAAAATTCTTAACAAAGTAGGTTTAGAGAGAACATACTTTAACATAATAAAGCCCATATATGAAAAACCCACAGCTAACATCATACTCAGTTGTGAAAAGCTGGGAGCTTTTCCTCTAAGATCAGGATAAGACAAGGATGTTCACTCTCACCACTTTTACTCAACATAGTACTGGAAATCCTAGCCAGTGCAATCAGACAAAAAAGAAATAAAAGGTATTCAGATTGGTAAGGATGAAGTAAAATTCACCATTTGTGGGTGACATGATACTATATATGGAAAATCTGAAAGACTTCACCAAAAAACTACTAGAACTGATAAATGAATTCAGTAAAGTCACCAGATACAAAATTAATATACAGAAATATGTTGCATTTATTTACACTAATAATGAAGTAGCAGAAAAAGAACTTAAGAAAATAATTCCACTTCCAACTGCACCAAAAAAACAAAATACCTAGGAATAAACTTAACCAAGGAGGTAAAAGACCTGCACTCTGAAAACTGTAAAACATCAATGAAAAATATTGAAGATGACACAAACAAATGGAAAGATATTCTGTGCTAATGGATTAGAAGAATCAATATTGTTAAAATGTTCATATTACCCAAAGCAGTCTACAGATTTAATGCAATCCCTATCAAAATACCAACAACATTTTTTCAGAGAACTAGAACAAATAATCCTAGAATTTGTATGGAACCACAAAAGACCCCAAATAGCCAAAGCAGTCTTGAGAAAGAACAAAGCTGGGAGCATCACAATCCCAGATTTCAAGATAAAATACGCAGCTGAAATAATCAAAACAGTATGGTACTGGCACAAAAAATAGATCAATGGAACAGAATAGAGAGCTCAGAAATAAACTGACACCTATATGGTCAATTCTACAACAAAGGAAGCAGTAATATACAATGGGGAAAAAAATAGTCTCTTCAACAAATGGGGTTGGGAAACTGGACAGCTACATGCAAAAGAACGAAACTGGGCTTCTTTCTTACACCACACACAAAAAGAAATTCAAAGTAGGTTAGAGACCTGAATTTGAAACCTGAAATCATAAAACTCCCAGAAGAAAAACAGGTGGTAAATTCTTTGACATTGGCCATTAAAACATTTTTCTAGATATGTATTCTCTGGCAGGGGAAACAAAAGCAAAATTAAACTATTGGAACAATACCAAAATAAAAAGCTTTTACACAGCTGAAGAAACTATCAGTAAAACAACAAGGTAACCTACTGTATAGGAGAAGATATTTGCAAATGATATAGCTACTAAAGAGTTAATATCCAAAATATATAAAGAACTTCTACAACTCAATGCCAAAAAAATAAATAATCCAATTAAAAAATGGGCAGAGGACCTGAATAGATATTTTTCCGAAGAAGACATACAAACGGCCAACAGACACATGAAAAGATGCTCAACATCACTAATCATCAGGGAAATTCAAATCAAAACCACAATGAGATACCACCTTACACCAGTTAGAATGGCTAAAATCAAGAGATCTTGAGCACAGGGGAAGGGTAGACAGAGAAGCAGACTCCCCGCTTAGCAGGGAGCCGGATGCAATGATCCCAGGACCCTGGAATCATGACCTGAGCCGAAGACAGATGCTTAACCGACTGAGCCAGCCAGGTACCCATATTATAATTATTATTATAATAATGTTATCCCTTGTTAGCACTTAGTATTGTATTTTGAATTTTATCCATTCTAATTGATGTGAAATGGTATCTCATTAAATCTATAGTGAGCATTTCCGTAATAACCAGTAACGTTGAGCATTGTTTCATGTGCTTATTTGCCAGCTGTTTATCTTCTTTGGTGAAATATCTGATCAGATCTTTTGCCCATTTTTGTATCTTTTATCATGCAGTTTTGAGAGTTCCTTTCTATTTTGGAAACAAGTGTTTATCAGATTTGTGCTTTGTGAATATCTTCTCTGTGTGTGGCTTCTGTGTCTTTCCAGAAGCACACATTCCAGTTTTCTTCAAATATACAATTTGTACTTAGTTTTATTTTACTTTATTTTAGGTATCCTGTTATTGGTATTAAATTTAAAAACACTTTGCTTCACCCAAGAGCACAAAGATTTTCTTCTAGAAATTTTTATGGGGTTTTACACATTTAAATCTGAGACCTTTTTTTTTTTTTTTTAATGTCTGTGTTTTGTGTTATTCTCTCCATACTTCACCTCCTGGCTATCTGAGCAATTTTGAAGCTATTTACGCATGCCTTATCCTTCTACTTTCATAGATTCCACAAAAAGATGAGGTGATTTGAAATCTATTCTTGGAAACTGGCGAGTCACACATTTTGTGAGTGATGTTTTCTGGCTCCCCTAAGAACCTACTCGGGGATCCTCAAACCAGTGCAAACCTCCAAACTTCAGTTTATTCCTTTAACAAATTAGCAAGAACTGGTTAGGAGAATTCCCATTCTCCTGGGTAATTCACCCATTAATGAATCTACTACACCTTTTTTATTTTTCTGCCTGTTTTCTGCCCTGCACTCAGCTAGGGATCACTGCCCTGGCTCTGGTCCTTTTGATGGTTTCGGCTGTCATCTTACAAAATTTGCAGAGGAATTTAACTTTCCTTTTAAACCATTCCCTCCTTTCAGAAACACTCTCTTATCTTAAGTTAAATTTCATGACACCAGCTCCTCCAAACTCTCCCTTTGCTGTTTCACTGGTTTATGCCCTGGAATCTGAATGTCAGGTCTTGTAGCTCCCCAGCCTGGGTTCTCTGTGGCTCTCTGCTCACTCTGTACCTTCTTCGAGGCAATCTCAGCCACACAGTGTGGCTTCATTTTCCATCTAGACACATAGACAACTGTCATATTTCTATTTACAGGATAGGCTGCTTCTGATTGGTGGAGTCACTGTTCTACTGTTGACTCAAAGTTTCCACATGAATGTCTTAAATGCTTCCCAACCGGAGTGTCTGAAATGAATCATTATATGCCCCCACCCCAGCCAGATCTGGTCCTCCCATAGTGTTCTGTATTCACCTTTTGTCACTCATGCCAGAAACTCTGTATTCACACGAACATTTCCCTCTCTCTCACTTTGCTAATACAGATCAAGTATTCTACATTTTAGCACTCAATAGCCCTCAAATCTATTTACCAATCTCCATGTCCACAAACAGAGTAGTTTTTCGTACACAAAGAGAACTCAGCAAGTAAAAGGATTACAGTTAAACCCCACATTAACAGAGTGAATAATCAACAGCCAAGATGTGAAGTTTGCTTAAATGGCTAAAGAAAAATTCAGGATGAAATTAATAGGTAAACATGGTCTTGAACAATGGGTACCATTTTCATGGATGAGAAAAAGAAACAATTTGAGGAGAGACAGAGAGACTGCATTATGAAGCAAGTTACACCTGGGCACAAGGAGAATCATTTGGTACAGATTCATGTCTGGGAACAGCGGGGAGAGAAGTTGTGTGAAAAGTTGGATGTGAATTATGGAGGATTTTAAAACTCCTTAATTGTTGTGGGATTCATATGCTAAGAGATCGGGTTGTACATTTCAACCAAATTCTTGAATGATGGCAAGTTTAACTTTTTATTGAATGATACATGGGAATAGTTAACAGGAAAATGGCACTGCTAATGAACAAACCGTCCTCTGCCACATCCTTTCTTATCCCTAAGTCCTGTTCTCCAGATACAACGTCTTTCAAGTCTTTTAATGGTTGTTCTTGGTAGTCATCTCCATATTTTGGTGCTCTATCTTGATTTTTTGCATTTAGATTTTATTTATTGGCTTGTTATTATAGAAGATAAGGATCTGGTCAGTATCCCTCCTTTTATCCACTCATCCTCTGCATCTCAAACACACACTTCTTATCCATTCATCTTCTTAAAGGAGTTACAGTATATCTGAATTTGGGGGTAGACATACATTGTTTATTTTATCATGAACTGTATTATTTACTGTTGAGTAACTTTTCTTCTTGTACAAGTTTTTGGGGGTTTTTAGAACTAATAATTATTTGTTTCTGTTTGCTTGGCCTTGCCACAAATTTTCTACAGACCTTCCAAAATAATTATAAAAGTCCACTGAAAATTGGTAACAAAACATAGCAGTTAATTTAGAAATTATTTTTTTTTCTTCTTTCTCTCCTAGAGGCCTCTTTCTGCCACTAGTTAAGTTTCAAGTCCTATGTATATCTCTTCATGTCTTCCCAGTATGAGAAGGCTAATTTCCTGGGTTATATGTCTTTTTTGTGGCTTATTCTCTCATTTTGTTGAAGAATCTCATTTTTTTAGGTTTTTATTTAAATTTCAGTTAGTTAATGTACAGTATAATATTGGTTTCAGGTGTAGTGATTCAACACTTCCAGATAACATCCAGTGCTCATCACAACAAGTGGAGGGATTGAGAAGAATCTCTATTTTTAACAGCTTTATTGCCATATAATTCACATACCATAAAATTTACTCACTGTAAATGGATAGTGATTTATAGACATACAACAACCATCACAATCCAGTTTTATAATATCTTTCCTACCCCAGAAAGTACCCTTGTGCTCAATCCTTGCTCCCACCCTCAGGCTCAGGCAATCACCAATCTGTGTTTACTTTCTATAGTTTTGCAATTTCCAGAAATTCCTTATAAATGAAATTATATCATGCATAGTCTTTTGTGTCTGGCTCTTTTTACTTGCATAATATTTTTGAGGTTCATTCATTTATCAGTAGTTTATTCCTTTTAACTGCTGAATAGTGTTCCATTATATAACATATTTTGCTCATGTTTAGCCCATTGATGGGTTTGTAAAATTTTTTCCAGTTTTGGGCTATTATGAATAATGTGACTATGAACATTCACATATAAATCTTTGTGTGGGTATTTCACTAGCAGTGGAATTACTGGACCGTATAAGTATATGCTTAATTATTTAAGAAACTGTCAGACTAGCTTCCAAAGTGTATATTTTTCATTCGTATGAACAAAATGGGGGATTGTAATTTCTCCTCATCCTCACCAATACTTGGTATTTTATTCTTTTGGATTATAGTCATTCTGGTGTGTGTGTGTAATGATAATTTGTGGTTTAATTTGTGTAATTTACCTTAATAATTAGTGATGTTGAACATTTTTTCAAGTACCTATTAGCCATCTGAATATCTTTTGGAGGTATATCTATTCAAGTCTTCTGCCTCCCACCTTTTTAAACTTGGGTGGTCTTTCTTTTTTTATTTGGAAGACCTTCGTATATTTTGGATACAAGTTCTTTATCAGAAATATGATGTTCAAACCTTACCTCCATGTTTGGCTTGTCTTTTAATTTTCTTACTGATGTCTTTTGAAGAACAAAAGTTTCCATTTTGATGAAGTCCAACCTACCATTTTTCTTTTATAAATCATGTTTTTGATGTCATATCTAAGATACTGTGGCCTAATCCAACTTCACAAAGATGAAACTACATTTTGTCCTAACAGATTTATAGTTTTAATGCTTACCTTGAAGTATATGATCTATTTTGTATTAATTTATGAGTCTCTGAGAAGGAAGGGTCTAAGTTGTTTTGTTTCCTGGTTTTGGAAGTTTTGGGGGCTTTTCTGTTTGTTTGTTTTTTTTTTTTTTTGGTTGTTGTTTTGCTCTGTTTCTGTTTTAGCGTATGATTAACTGATTGTTCTAGCACCTTCTGTTGAATAGACTACCCCTTCTGCATTTATTTGCCTTGGCACCTTTGTCAAAAATCTTTTGATCATCAGTATAGATGGTTTTTATTTGTTTCTTTCTGCATTCTGTATCCTAATCTATCAGTCTATTCTGAAGCCAATATCAAACTGTCTTGATTACTGCAAAGAGTTTAAGACCAGATAATATGAGTCCTCCAACATTGTTCTTTTTTTAAATAAAATTAGTTACTCTAGATTCTTCACACACATTTTAAGATCAGTTTGAAATTTCTATAAGAAATTCTGCTGGGGGGCGCCTGGGTGGCTCAGTTGGTTAAGCGACTGCCTTCAGCTCAGGTCATGATCCTGGAGTCCCCGGATCGAGTCCCACATCGGGCTCCCTGCTTGGCAGGGAGTCTGCTTCTCCCTCTGACCCTCCTCCCTCTCATGCTCTCTGTCTCTCATTCTCTCTCTCTCAAATAAATAAATAAAATCTTTAAAAAAAAAAAAAAGAAATTCTGCTGGAACTGCATTGAACTTATAGATCAACATGGGGAGGATTATCAACTTAATACTGAGTGTTCCAATCTGTGAACATGATAGGTCTCTTCATTTATGTAGATTTCTTTAATTTCTCTTTGTAAACACCATTGAGAGAGAATATGAGTTTCATACTGGAAGAAGATGTTTACAATATACATATTCGATAAAGGACTTATATCCAGTGTACATTAAGAACTCCTACAAATCAATGACAAGACAGCCAACAGGGATGAATAAAAAGCTCTTAATTGGCAATTTTTAAGAGGATAACCCAATGTCCAAATAACATGCGAGTGCTCAATATCATCAGTCATCAAGGTTTACTATACATTAAAACCACAACGAGTGTTATCACAACCCCATCAGAATGGCTAAAATGGAAAACCAAACACTGCTAGTTGTTGGCAAAGATATGGAGCCAGGGATTCTTATATACAGCCTTCAGGAGTATAAATTGGCAAAATTACTTTAGAAAATGGCCATATTGATAAGCTATATATATGCATACCTCATGAACCACCAGTCCTATTTCTCGTTAGAGACCACCCCCAAATTCATATTATGCCCATCAAAAGACATGCTGAGCATAGATTAGATTAGTAAATCACAGTAGTTCATACAATGAGAAACGAGACAGCAGGAAAACCAACTGCTTCAAATGACAGAGATGAATGTCACAAGCATAAGGGTGAGAAAAGGATCCAACAGAAAATACTATATGCTCTCGGATACCGTTTATGTAAAATTTGAAAAGACTAAAAACTATGTTGGTCAAAAACAAATGCAGAAATATAACAAAATGGCAATATTTGGTAGAGAGTAATCACGGAGGAGAAAAAAGAAGTTTCTGGAATGCGGTTGATACTCTGTATCATTGATCTGGGTACAATTACAGGGCTGTGTTCAATTTGTAACAGTTTATGAAACTGTGTCCTTATGATTTGTTCACTTTCTTGTGTGAATATTATTCATTAATTAAGGATTTTTAAAGTATTATTAATATTTCCAGAATTAAATAGCATTAACATAAATTAGCCTTTAAAATAGCAAAGGAAAAAAAAATAAAAAAAAATAAAATAGCAAAGGAAAAATTTTACTGAAAAGAAATATTATAATAACCCATTACATTCTGTAATTTCAAAATAATTTCTAAAAGAGCATCATTGAAAAAATGTGCAAAATGATTTTGAAATTAGTTTAAACTTCAAAAGAAAAAGGGAAGCAATCAACAGAAAATAATTATGAAATGTTTTGAATTTACTAAACACAGTTTAGACTATGTCTAAACTGCTACATTCTCTTCTTATGAAACAAAGGTGTTGAGAAATGCCTATGTAAAAAGAAAAATAAGATGTTACCCTGGATGGTAAGAAAGTATCTCTAAGAATGTTACAATTATTAAGTCCACCTGCTGAGCATATTTTAAAACCATTCATTTACTCATTTACTGATTCTGATGCTTCTAGGGATTTTAGAAAATAAAATTCATGCAAATTTTAACCTTCTGACATATTCTTAAGAGGCTAATATATGGCAAAGCCCACTCTTGGTCAGCTGCAGTTTCCCAATAGCAGCACCAGTGAGTGTTGGCCTAGATAATTCTTTTTTTTTTTTTTTTTTTTTTTTTTGTAGAGAGCTGTCTTGTGCATTTTAGGATGGTTGGTAGCATTCTTGGCCTTCACTTAACTAGTGCCAGTAAGTAGCATCACCCCATAGTTCTGAAAAGTAAAAATGTCTGCAGATGTTGCCAAATAACCCGAGGGGAAAATCATCCCTGGTTTAAAGCCATTGCTCTACAATATGTAAATATTGGCATATTAGAGTAATACGTTTTAGTTCCTTGGTATTTCCCTTGTCAGTAAAAACATTCATGATTTTTGGCTTCATCTCTCTGGTGCTATTTTTGCCATCATTTTGTCATTCTACAAGGAAGGAAAACCAATTCCATTCGAAAATAAAAAGTGAGTGGTTTTCAGTGTTGGGTGCAAGAAATCATATATAGAGCTATCTTGTCCATTGTGTGGATTATGCAGATCTGACTGTCTACTTTGGCATTAAACTAGAAAGTTATCTCAACAATAACAACTGAAAGTGAATACTTTTTAAAAATCTAAGAATTTACTTAATGAAGTAAATATTTGATTTTTTAATTTAATTCATATATGTGATAAACTAAAAAAGTGACTTTTTGAAAAAATTTATGCTATCAATAATAGACATAAAAAGATTCTGTTCTTTATTATGACCTTATTTTCAAAATTTACAAAAAAAATATTTCAGGGGATTAGGAAAAAATTGAAATTTAAAACTTCCAATTAAAAACTTCCAATATTAAACTGAAATGTAAATGTCTGCTCCCAAGGTATGCCTATATGTGGCACATCAGATTGGTGTAGAAATGGGTGATGGGTAACCTGTGGGGGAAAGAACCTGACTCTGACACCTTCCCTGAAACATTAGGTAAAATAATTTGCTAAGGTTATATAAGACATTTACAAGTTTCTATTCCTTAGAAGGATATCATTTGCTCTTACATATTTATTTATGACTCTCCACTAAAGGGTGATTTTTAAAATGAATTTTACAACTATGTATTGGGTGATTTTTCAAATCCAAAACCCTCTACATTCTGCCACCATGCCCAGATTTTGTTTTAAAAAGGTATTTTTCATTAATCAGAATATACTTTTCAAATTTACAAATTTGCCTAGCATGGATAGTTATCTGAAGGAAACAGAACAACCCACAGTTCACTTGTCATATAACTGCCACTGTTAAGTAAGAAGGACTGAATAAGAAGTTCCTCTGCTGTGTTAGGGAAACAATAATTTCAGCAACTACTTATTCTAATGATTGGATCTGACCCTATTTTCAAAGAAGAAAGAAAGAAAACCCGGTGTAATATAGAGTTATTGATCTTGATAATTGCCTTATAATAGATTGATCCCTACTGATAATTTGGTTTCTTAGGACAAAGGACTGATGTATGTGATGGGAATAATATGAAAAATATTTTCTTTTAAAATTTTTAGTAAATTTCTTTTTTTTAAAGAGTTTATTTATTCATTTGAGACAAAGAAATACAGAGAGAGAGAGAGAGCATGAGCAGGGGGAGAGGGAGAGGGAGAAGCAGGCTCCCCACTGAGCCAGGAGCCAGACATGGGGCTGGATCCCAGGACCCTGGGATCATGACCTGAGCCGAAGGCAGATGCCCAGCCATCTGAGCCACCCAGGCGCCCCTGTAAATTTCTTATCTTATTAAACTGATAATTTGACCAACTAATTTTCTTTTTTGCTTTATCTTATGAAATTGTCCATGAATATATACATTTTTCAAATATAAAGTATTTGAGCCAGACTTTTAAAGATAGCATATACAGAGTTTAAGTAAAAAATGCAAACATCCCTTATTTTCCAGTTTGAACAGTAAGTTACTTACCTCCTCTCCCCCAAAATATATATTGAACAACTAAACAGATTTGCCTATGACATTTTTGGCCACTTAATGAAAATACAGTAGTGTGATCAAACCTGTCTTTGGTGGACTCTTGCCCACTCTTTCAATTCTGATTATTACTATTTGGTAACAGTATATGCTTTTAAGTGAAAGAAAATTTTCCATAAAGTATATACATTTCCTCGTGAATTTTCAAGTTCATAAAATTACCAAATGAGTGCCAAGTCTATATATAGTATAGCAGTTAATTTAAGATTGTTGTTTGAAGAGATTATTAACATTGGATTTGTAGGGTTTTCTGAAAAAAACTAATTTTCATTCATTGGCAAATGCCAGGCCGTTACTAACACTGATCTTTGATGACTTGCTACTTATCATTTACTCCCTGTGTTGTCACAGTTTGGGAGAGGAAGGACAACCTCTGTGCCCCTAGCAGACATCTGGACAATCCCTAGTCAACAAAGAGAAGCAAGAGGAAACCAGGTTTTGTAAGCTAGGTGTGTAAAATGTAAAGGTGATTAGGATCCATAGCCAGTGCCACCTCAAGTGTTCACTTTATACTATGATTCTTCATAATTAGGGGAATTACAGATTGCAAGTGAATCCCCAAAATTCTTTCTCATCATGGAACTTCTGGAATCATCATTCTCCTGTTAGAGTAAGAAGGGAATGTGTTCTAGGTACATGAATTATCAAGAAGGGGTTTGTTCCTAATTATAGCTCCCTGCCTTTGACATCGCACACTCAGCTTGACTTCCATAGCATCAAAATCCTCCACTGAATGTCACATAGGTTGCTGTTTGCAAATGCATACAGGCTGAACATTACATAAGAGTCATCACTGGAACCTCCTAATTGATCCCTTCAAAGTAGAGTACAAAATTAGATTCATTTTTAGATTACTTGAGGGTTTTTATTAGTTTAATATCCATTTGTAAGACACTTCCTATTGTCAGATGTGTTAAATCCCTTTGGAAAATAAAAGGAATATATCAACATTCAAGCAAAGGGCCTCAACATGCTGGAAAACAATGGTGAACATGAAGACTCAAAAAAGCATTTAGATATAGCAGTACAGTCCTACCTCAAGAAACAAGAAAATTCTCAAGTAAACAACCTAAACTTACACCTACCTAAAGGAACTAGAAAAAGAAGAACGCACAAAGCTCAAAGCTAGTAGAAGGAAGGAAATAATAAAGATTAGAATGGAAATAAATGGGAAAAAAAGACAAAAGAAAACAGTAATACAGTCAATGAAACTAAGAGCTGGATCTTAAAAAGATTGAAAATTGAAAACATTTAGCCAGACTCATCAAGAGAAAAAGAGAAAGGACTCAAATAAATAAAATCAGAAATGAAGAAGGAGAAATAAGAACCAATACCACAGAAATACAAAGAATTATAAGAGGATATTATGAAAAATTATTTGCCAACAAATTGGACAACCCAGAAGAAATGGATAAATTCTTAGAAATATGCATCTTCCAGAATTGAATAAGAAATAGAAAATTTGAACACAGAGATTACTAGTAATGAAATTAAATTAGTAATCAAAAGGCTCCCAACAAACAAAAGTCCAGGGCCAGATGGCTTCACAATGAATTCTACCAAACCTTTGAAGAGTTAGTACCTATTCTCAAAGTACTCCAAAAAAATAGAAAAGGAAGGAAAACTTCCAAATTTGTTCTACAAGGTCAGCATTACCCTGATTACAGAGATACTACAAAAAAAGAAAACTACAGGTCAATATCTCTGACCTAGATACCAAGCATAGATGCAAAATTCCTCAACAAAACATTAGCAAACTAAATTCAACAACACATTAAAAGGATAATTCACCATAATCGGGTGGGATTTATTCCAGGGATTCTAAAGTGGTTCAATATTCACAAATTTATCAATGTGATATGCCACATTAACAAGACGAAGGATTAAAACTGTATGATCACCTCAATAGATGTAGGAAAAGAGAAGGAACCTTTCACATGGATAGCACTTCTACTTGAAAGATTTGAGTGTGTCCCTGGTTCAGAATTCCTTCTAGGTTTACCAGGACCCCTTCTAATTCCTCAAAAGTAGAATATGAATGTGAACGTGCCATGGTTAACTGGCAGTATCTATCCTTAAGATTTGGGTCTTCTCCGGATTCACTCAATAGCACTATCGCTTAGCTGACAATGCTGAATTCCTAGATTACTGCTCATTTAGAACAAAAAATGCAGAAGATGGATTGAAAGAAATATGATCCCAGAACTGGTACAATACTGAGAGTTACAGTTCCAGATTGAGTAAAAATTTCAATTTATCTAAAAAAACAATCTCTGTACTGTGTATTTGCTCTCTAAAGATGCTATAATGACAAGTAATTCCACCCTTACCGATAAGATGTATAACATAATTCTATATCAAATGTCTATTTGGATCATCACAGAGATTCTAAGAGAAAGATACTATGATTCCCATTTTACAGAGTAAAGTGAGACTGAAAGAAATGAAATCTAATTTTCCCCAATTAAATAAGGTCTTTAGCCAAGAAGGAAATCTGATCTTTTGATACTAAAGCTTCTTTTTCTTCCACAGATGTAATAATTAAAGTCTAATGGGAATAAGTAAACTAATTTCTCAGTATCAAGCTATTTTTATACCATTTTGTCTATGATAGCTTCTGCTTTTGTTAGTGGTTGCTCTAAATTAAGTAATATGTCAAAGGCATGCTCTACAGAGACATAAAAGTAAAGCAAATGAAGGCTGAAATAAGAGCCAATACACTTAGAGAGGATTACTTTAAATTTTCATTCTAATAGTAAAAAATTATATATGTGCATTATTTAAAATTTGAAGTACAGGGGCTCCTGGGTGACTCAGTCAGTTAAGCGTCTGACTTCAGCTCAGGTCATGATCTTAGGGTCCTGGGAACGAGGCCCGCATCCGGCTCCCTGCTCAGTGGGGAGTGAAACTGCTTCTCCCTCTTCATCTTCCTCTACCCCTTCCCCCGCTTGTATGCACTCTCTCTCTCTCAAATAAATTCTTTAAAAAAAAATAAAATTTAAACTACAAAAATGTATAAAGAACATAATAATTACCTTAATTCTGCAATTTGGAGAAGATATATATACATGGATATATATATATATATATTTTTTTTTTTTTTTTGCTGCATACCTTTTACTCTTGTCTATATACACAAATGTATGCATACAATCTATATGTGAATTTGGTTTTGCGAAAAGATTTACTACATATATAAAATTCCTGTGTACTGTGTCTAAGTTGTATAATTCTTCTTCATAAAGTATTTATGAACCTCTTTACATGTCTCAATTATACACCTGTATTATCACATTTATGTTTGTCCTGTATATTATTTAATCAGTTCTTTATTATTGTCTGTATAAATTGTTTTTTAAATTCATTATGATAGACAGCCCCATGATGAATTTGTACATATATCTGGCATAATTATATTCTCACTTCTATTGGATGGAAAATTTAATTGCAAAGTGAATTTGCTGTCTAAAATGGAGCTTGTTTTTAAGTCCTTTCAGTTTGAAAAAAACACATTTGCCTTAAATAGCTTTCCAAATTTATATTCCCACCAGGACTGAAAGAAATTATGGTTTCCTTCACTTTTACCATCACCAAATACATACTAACATATTTATTCTCAGTGAATATTCAGTTTAAGATCTTTGCCAATTTTTCTATTGAAGTACCTGTTTATTTTTTGTCATTAACATGTTCATGCGATATTTTAAGAATATTAGTCCTTCTCCATCTGTCATGTATATTGCAAATGGTTTTCCTACTTTATTGTCTTTTAGTTTACAGTATTTTCTACCATACAGATAGTTTACATTTTATCTTTTTTTTTTTTTTAAGATTTTATTTATTTATTTGACAGAGAGAGACACAGCGAGAGAGGGAACACAAGCAGGGGGAGTGGGAGAGGGAGAAGCAGGCTCCCCGCCGAGCAAGGAGCCCGATGCGGGGCTCGATCCCAGGACCCTGGGATCACGACCTGAGCCGAAGGCAGACGCTTAACAACTGAGCCACCCAGGCGCCCCTACGTTTTATCTTTATATTCACCTTCAGAAAAGCCTTTTTTCAACCTAAGAGTACAAATATAACTTTTATTTTCTATTCCTATGTTGTAGTTTGGCTTTGGTGCTTTTTTTTTTTTTTTTTTTCCAGTTTTTTATATTGCGTTTTTTCTGTTGTGAATTGTATGCTTACATTTTTCTATTTATCTACTGAGTAACGGGGTTTTCTGTCATATATACAATTGTTATTTTCTTTTTCTAAAATTTGAAGTACAAAATCTGAAGTACAATTTTGATTGTCTTAAAACTTCGAATAATACTTCCTTGAAAGCCCCTCTTCCCCACTTTCTCTGTACAGCCTGGTGTGTACCTTTCCTTGTGCCGTGTAACATTGGTGTGTGTGGTATTGAAACTCTTCCTGGCAGAATGAACACTCATGCCTCTTCGTGTGAGTTTCATGTGATCAGCTGAGGTCACAACTTGACTTTAATTCCAGCCCAATTACGGGGAAAAGAATCCCAGGGAGCCACCAGTCACACAGTACCATGGTGTTCCTGCTGGCTAGCAAAGGCAGACAGAAACCCATCCATGACATTTCATTTTAGGTAGCGATGACCAAAAAGCTACCCATGTACTTTTGCAACCTTTCTCTCCACTTGCAGTCCTTTTAGATTCTGAGACATTTTTGATTCTTGAATGTTGTGTCATATATGAGATTTTTCCTGAGACGAATATTTCATAAACAATTGGGAAACTGTGTGAGGAGATGTTGTCACTTTCATTTAAGCTGGGATCTCTCCATCCCCACCCTCCATCTATTCAAGGGAATTATATTTTCTATGGCTGTATGGCATATCAGGAATCATCCTATATATTCCAGAAGTTAGTGGGTTAATATCAATATTTTCAGAACACAGACCTAAAGAGATTAAGTGGTATACCCCATTGACACAATAAATGAGAGAAAGGGAAACCCTAAAATTAATAGCCAATTTTATTATCCAATAGAAAGGAACACCTTTTATAATCTACTGCCTATGAGGCTCTAGATTGATAAAAGAAATATTATATTTCTCAAAATAAAGTATAAATAGCACCTACATCAGGATAACTGATTATTCAAAATAATGGTGAAAAGACTTTAAATAGTATTTTGACTTTTAAAGCAAATATATTAATTTTGTACATCAAGAACTAGAAAGGAGAAAACTATTAGAATGTAGACTGTTGATCTTCATCCAAGACCTCCGGGGTGAGGGGTGGTTACTTCATTTAACAGGTCTCCACCTGATTCCTGTGCATGCTAAATTTTAAGAACCAATTTCCAATGTGTTCCCTCCCATATTAAGACTTAAAAGCTGGGATAAGCATGACAGTATAAAATAAACATTTGATGTTGTATTTCACTTTTATATGAAGTTAAACAATGTCCCATTTTCCCTTAATTTCAAAGAATAATTTAGAAAACTCTATTTTTTTCATAATTGTGATAACTACCTGAATATAACTTGGGATGTTCTACTTAATTGGACGCACTAATATAGACAGTTATTTATGAGCAGAATTAATGTTCTCCAAACTCTTTCATGTCTTTTTCATAGCAAAAATAAATCTCGACAATCAGATTTTTTGGAAATACTTGGGAGGTCCTGCCAAAACATAAACCTGTAATACTGTTATTGAAATCCCATTCTTGATGGAATTATTTATTCTAAAATAGCTTCCGTAAAACCAAGTTTCCTAATTTCAAGTATCCTGCTTAATTGTATTTTATTGATGCTGATAACTAAAAGCGAAGCAAAGCATTAGAGTGGACTTCAGTTTATATGTATTGGAGGGTAACACAAGATTGAATAAATTCTCAAACTTAAAAATTTGCCAATTATGTAAAACTATAAATCAAACAAGCTACTTAGGAAATTAAAATTATGTCTCACAAAATTTTAAAAACCAAATATATAGTTTACAAATTTGGTTGTCAGTACTTCATTTTTAATCATGGGTGAGTAAAGAGATGGATAATTTTGTGAAAAGCAAGTATAATAAATTGTTAATGGTACAACAGAGGAAAAAAAAATAATCATGGTATTGCTTCAAATTAAAAGACGAATATAATTTTACCAAGTAAAGTAAAGTAATTCAGGGATAATTAATAATATTTTTAATAAGGATCTGACATATATAACATTAAACCTAGAGGTTTTTTTCATTCGTTTTCAAATCTCTTAATCTGATAACTGATGGATCTTGCATGTTTCTTTGATAGGCGTATGCAGGCAAAGATCTGGAGGAACAGTTGCGGTCAGTGTCCAGTGTAGATGAGCTCATGACCGTACTCTACCCAGAATATTGGAAAATGTACAAGTGTCAATTAAGGAAAGGCGGCTGGCAGCGTTATAAAGAACAGCCCAACATCAATGCAAGAACAGAAGAGACTGTAAAATTTGCTGCAGCATATTATAATGCAGAGATCTTGAAAAGTAAGTATGGGAAAGAAAATATATGATAAGCTTTATATATCCACCCAGTGAGATCTGCCAGCCTATTTTTTGTTTGTTTGTTTGTTTTTTAATTTCAGCCTTTGTACTACTAAATGCCTTTAGGGCTGAAAGCAAACAAAATAAGAATAAAGATTTTCAAAATATAACATTTTATAACTTAACCACTGTGAGTGGTTAAGAGGATTTCTCGAAATATAAAAATAGAAAGGTACAGGCCTACCAACACATTTTTTTTTAATTAAGGTGATACTCCATTGCAAACTTTTAAAAACCTGAAGGTATATTTTCCACACTGTCTCAGTTTAACCATTTAAACATTCTATATCTTACAAAATAATTGCATGTACATTTTCTGATTTGGATTCAGAAATGCTTAATTTCTAAATCACCCCGAATCATCTTTTCCAAGACTTCTTATTGCCTTGCTGTTTCACAGGTGGCTTGGGATCTGGGCTTGGGGAAAACTACTAAAAGATCTAGCAGAGAGCATCACAAAAAATTATGATGCTGCATAAAATGGCATAGTATAAATTGGTGGACTACTTTAAAAAAAAATAACTCCCTCCAGTTGTTAGATAGTAATCGCTACCATGGTTTGAGATTGCAAATTATTTTGAGAACACATGCAAGCAAAATGGGTTCAAGTTTGAATAACCCATAGTTTATATCCTTTTTTCTAAAAATGTTACTTGAGGGAAAAGATGGGAAAAAAGAAGCTAGAACGTTTAAGAAGTACATCATCTATAATGCAATATTTAGAGTCCACGGTGTTGGGGCTAAACCCCTAACTCACTGGAAACAGAATTCCAAGGGAGAGCATAAAAGGAATAGGAAATTTTGAGTTTCCTGGAGACACTTAGTTCAGGATATATGTCCCAGTTGATGGAAGATACCCTTGCATTTCAAGTGACATTCCCCAAAGCTGCCAGATAGCCTGCCTGAAAATGATCTTTGAATTCAGTCCAAACCCATAGCAATGTCCTCATTTACGTCTCCGTTTAGAAAGAAAAAATTAAATCATGTTGTTTATCTTTGCTTTGAGACCGCAAAAATAGTACACACCATAGCAAATGAGCGTGACACTCTCTCCGCAGGTCCTGCAAACATCTCTCTATTAAATTTTCATTTTCTTAAGCAAAGAAAACCAAACATAAGTGCTGCAGAAAAATCGTTGTTGTTTTAAGAAAGCATAATCCTAACTTAGCGTGTTACCTGGCTACAGAAATTCATTTTTTAAGAAAATATCATTTGCTGCTCTGTTAAAATATTAAATAAATATTATATTGCATTCCAATCCGCAGGGCAATTTAGGATCCTGTCAACTCTTTCTTTTTTAACATTATGTATTATACTTCAGTCTGAAAATCTGAAATCAAATGTGACTTCCAACTGCTGTGGGCTCTTCCCCCTCGCTGGCTTCTGTGTAACTTACGGCCTTCCCTATGACTCGACAGGTATTGATAATGAGTGGAGAAAAACTCAGTGCATACCACGTGAGGTGTGTATAGATGTGGGGAAGGAGTTTGGAGCAGCAACAAACACCTTCTTTAAACCTCCATGTGTGTCCGTCTACAGATGTGGAGGCTGCTGCAACAGCGAGGGCCTACAGTGTATGAACACCAGCACAAGCCACCTCAGCAAGACGGTAGGTGTGCTGGCCCCGGGGAGCCCGCTCAGTCCCCGACCTCAGTCCCTGGCCACAGCTTTGGTCCCTCTGCAGTCACTCCATGTCCTTCTGAGCTGCTTCCGTTGTCTTTGGGGGATGAAGTGAACTTGTCAGTATTCTGTGGTGTTGAGGCTATTATCCCACAAAGAAAGTTACTGTTGCTTTATGAGCTCTGTTCCTAATAGTGCTATCAAAGCCAAGGGAAGCAGGTAATAAATATACATATGAATGTGTGTGTGTGTGTGTGTGTGTGTGTGTGTGTGTGTGTCGGATCTAAATATTGTCATTTGGCAATCAATTACTTTTAAATGGTTAAGTCTTCTGATTAAAGAGCTACGGCACAAACCACAAGTTCAAAATGTGTGACAAAACGTGTGTTCTGTACAACAGCAGTTTAATATTGAAATAAGCCAACACTCTGAGCATACTCATTGTGTCCATTTGGAAAGCAAAGAAAATATTCTGACACTATAAATCTCAGGTATTTTGAGTTACCTGTAAAGTCCCATCATATTAGATGTGAAGCTTTTGAAATAATAACCAAGAAACTTACCTTAAGGTTTGGTCCGGGATTTTCAGCGCAGATGCGCTAACCTGCGCTGTAGGTCTTTTGTGAGGGAGGCGGCTGGCTATCAGAGGGCATGTTTATGAGCTGGTGATAACCACAGAGTGTTGCTTAAAGGACTGTGTACCACTGGGCTCTGCACAGAAGTGTTTGGGGAAGCCCAGGCCGTGAGCTGGGCTGATGCAAACTTCCCGAAACAGAAACTTGTGTTTGGCTGAAAGACTTTTCCAATCAGTTTTGAGAGTTGAAGTAACACAGGTAATGTGGCTACATTCAGAACTGCACAATTATTTTGAAAAATAATTTCAAAAATGTGATGTGAGGTTTGACTGATACAATGTGGAATGACAACAAATTAACATTTTTAGTCAAATAATGTCTATACTTGGAATACATATAATGAAAGCTTCTTCTCACACAAACTTGAGCTGACTGAAAGCTTGTATCCCATTAATAAAATCTGTTCCTATTTTAATATAACTAAGTGGAAATGAAAATTAAGATTACCTGAGTTTCTTCAACTGTGCTTTCTCATCTGTTGGAAATTTCTAAAATTTTTACTCTAATGATCATTTGGGCTCTGGGTTTGGAGACACTGTCCTCTTGTACAATCAAAACTGCTTTTGGGGGGAAAAATTGTATTTCTTTGTATTGCTCATATGCCTGATGAAGGAATTAACCATTTTAGATACTAAGACTTGCAAGAGGAAACAAAAAGTAAATAAATTATAAAACTGAATTTTTTATTCAACTTACCTGTGCCTGAACTCTAAAGATTAAAAAAAAATTAAAAGGTGATGCTTTGTGGCCTGACATCATTCCTGTTATCATCATAGTTAAGCGCAGCCAGAAGGAGTTTATCTATTCTTGATTACCTTCTAGAATCCAGCACAATGACACAGTGTTCCTTCTGGCAAACATTAGCAAGAGACGCAGCATAATTCTAAATATATTCACACATTTAGAAACTTAATCAGTAGACTATATGTTTGTGAGTCATGGGATAACATTTCTGTGCTCGATAAAATTCTTATATTTTAATAGAATGACATATAATTATAGTGATTGAGCACAGCAAAACTATTTTGTGGGCTCCCCCACCCTTACCCCTCCATCTTTATCAAACAGTAATTAGGAATTTGTTAGCTAAGAAACTGTAGATATAGTGTACACTATTCTGAATAAAATACTACTAATTTAACAGGTTTTACTGGATAATAAGTGTTTATCTTATCTTAACCCTGAAGTAAAACAGGATTTAAAAATCTTTAATAAGTGTTGGAACCTAACACTTTTTTTAAATCAAAACAAATACTTATTCCAGTAGGATAACCCAAAAAAACTAACATTTATTTTTAAAAAAGATCTTAATATTTAAAATGTTGCTGCTTTTATATTTAAGCCAAATTCTATAAAAGGATTTTTGGCCTTCTGAGTTTCTTGAAATGTCATTTTTTTTAAAAAATAGAGAAAATAAATATGAGTGAGGATATTACATTTTTGGAATGCCTTTAATAGCATATGTTTTTAAATACTTTGATTAAGCAATATGATATGTATCCTAGATTATATTATTATTGTTATGGGGTTTGACTTAAATCAGTATCGGTTTGGTTGTTCTTCAAAAGTCTAGATATGCCAGTTGCGTTTTCCAAAGACCAAAAGGCTATATCTGTTTTAAAAATGGGATGACATGAAATAGCCTCAGAAGACAGATCTTGAATAATTATTTCACCAAACAAAATGTATCTACTAAAAGCTCATTATGTATCATTTCAAAAATGCCTTATTGGATTCGGTTGTTAGATGAAACTTTACTTTCAAAGTGCTCATATTGTGAAAGTATAACGTTGAGTAATAACTGTTTTAGCATTGGGGTTTTGTTTCGTTGGAGTTAATTTATTTTCTTGGTGAAAATCAGTTGCCAGTTGACAATATGTAAAGCTATTTTTCATTACTAATTTCTTCCACAGATTCTTCTATTATGCCTTGTTGATAGAAAAAAAAATGTTTTAAAATGAATTTTCTTTAAGAAATGCCTCATGCTTTAAGGTGTAATATTTATTTTAATATTTGAATCACATATTTCAAAACATATCTTCTTTAGATATACATGCTCAAATGTTTTGTGCAGTAGTCCCTTAGACAAGCTTTCTGTTTCCAGCACCACACTCAGCGCAAACAACACCCTGGCCTTGTGGTTTCTGCTCCTGATGTGTGACTTCATCTCTAGTCAGAAACACAGGGGTCATCCCGGACATCTCCCTTTTCTTGTGACACGTCCAGCCTGTCACCAAATCAGATGTTCATTTTGTCCCCTCAGTATCTTGACTCCCCATGTCGACCACCATCACTAGTCCAACATGCTTTTCATGCTCTTTCCAGCTAATGAAAAACCCTGCCCTCTGCTCTCCTGCTTCCATTTCCCCTCGTCCCCATGCATTCTTTTAATGGCCCCCAAATGTGATATTTTTAAGACACAAATCTAGTGGTGTCAGTCTCCAGCATAAAGACCCTTCAATGATTTCCCACTACTGTTAGAAAAAGACCAAAATCTTTATCACAGCCTTAAATGTCTGCCTTCCTCCACAGAACCATCTGACATAACTGTCCCTTGTCCTTAACTTTTTGTGCTCCTGAATGCTCTAGGCTTCCTTAAGTCCCTAGGAAACACTGTGCCCCCTCTAGCCCTCCATCCTTGCTCACACTTTTAAGTCAACCTCTCCTGCTAGTCTCCTCCCTGCTGAGGTACCAGTTCTTCTATCACGTGGCTCAACAAGTCCTTGGGGGGGGACTTTTCTGACCTCCTTGATTGGATCCTGTATCTCTTTTAAATGCTTTATAGTTTCCCATACTTATCTTTCATAGCACTTACTACAGCTTATAATCCTAGTTTATAACAATATAGCCATTATTATTTGATTAATATCCATCTCCTCCATAAAGCCAACAACAGATTTCTGTTGTTCATCAGTTCCCTGAGTGTCGGTTACGGAATTAGCACACATCCCCTTTTGGAAGCACATTAAAACCGACCCTCTCATCAGAAAAAAAAAAATGAAGATATGGGCACATCCACAGAGCTTACCCCACAGTTCCAGGGGGAGGTGTCCTTACCCTAGTTCTTATCCATTGAAGCAGATTTTAAAACTACTGCCTTGAAGGTCAGTAATAATAAAATAGTTGATTAACTCACCTGTGTAAATAAACCGATCCTATTGCCTAATCAAAGTATATGCTATAAATTTCAGATCAATCTTTTAAAAATGTCCCGTTTTTGAACAAATGGAAGAGAAAATGCTCCCCTTTTTTTCCCATTCATAGTTGATGTGAGCAGAAGTCACCATTCTATTCCTCTTACTTAATTGTCTTACTAAATACACACTTTACACATGTGCCAAATAGATACCAGAAGTGCCTTAGATAAAATCTCATCTTGGAAAACAGAAAAATCTTTGTTAGTAAACAAAATGAATGAATGTAGTCTTCTGTTCACCATCAGTTTTTCTGGGACCACTGCATATTTATTCCCTCCAGTGGCTTGATTAGGTCCCATGTTGACCTAATGGGTGCCAGCGTGAAAGCCTTTATTCAAGGATAAGTGTGTATGATAACAGCACACAAACTTCTCTGTCAGGTTGGAGGCATCAGAAGGTGGTAGGCTTCAGAAAGTAGAAGGCTTCCAGGCTAAGAAGAGCATTTAGTGCTAAGTTTAATGTATGTGTAGGTAAAATAAAATTTGGTCCAGTATCCCCAAATAGGATATTTTTTCTAAAAGAAAACTAAGTCTATGTTAGATCATATGGAATCAGTTCTCACTGAATTTCATCCTCTTTCACCTCCAGGCTTTAGAGAATTTAGGAAGGTCTTTAAAACAGATTTATGATGTTGAAACCATTTATTTTGCCTGCTTCCTCATTGGAAAAATCAGAATTTACCTATAAAATTGTTGAGGTCTGGTTTCTTGTTGTTGGTTTGTGTTGTTTTCAAGCTTTGTTTTGATCCTTTTGATAGGCTTGATACGTGCAATAATCACATTTCTTACAAATTCTGACCTGCGAAGCAGTAGTGTTTTTACGTGTAATGTATTATACAATAGCAGAGGAGCCTCATTTTATCAATTTTCCAAAGATTTGCAGTTTGGATTAAAACTTTGACGTGCATTGAAAATAAGGTACTTAGTCCTCAGGGTGCTGCCCCAGGACACCTACTTTCCTGACTCCACACACTGTTCTTAGGTGTCTTCATCTACACTGTTTTGCTCTTCGTGGGGATTACCCAAATCCTTATCTCCTGCTCAGACTTCTCTCGTGGTTCCCATACTCAAGCCTGTGACTTGGCTTCCCTTCTGGTGGGTCCTGGTTCATATGCGCCACGTTGGAGTTATGACCTATTCCCCTACGCCCACCCCACCCTCAGAGATAGACAAGCAAGTAAGTAAACCTTTTTCTTCTTCCAGTATTCTCTTTGTAAATGACACCACTCATCTTGTTGGCTAATCCCAGTTATTCTTTCTTTCACTAAAAGCCCAATCACTAATTCCAGTTAAATCTCCCTTCCAAACATGGCTAGAATCCATCCAGTTTCTTCATCCTGCTGATCTCATCTGATGCAGGTCACATTCATCATCACCTGGGCCAGTCTCGTGACTGGTCCCATATCTCCAATCTCCCTCCCATCCATGGGCCACATGATAGCAGCGAGTTTTTTGTTTTCTAGATGAGAAGTCCGTTCCTGCCCAGGCTAGCATGTGTTCTGACTGGTCGATGCAAATGTTCTAAGCTGTGAAATATTTGGAATGGTGCTCTCCTTTAGGTGCCTTCTTTAGGTTAAATCCTTCAACATGGTTTTCTAGGCCCTCCGTGACCTGGCTGCTGCCTAAATCTGCAGCCTCAGTTGTCACTGCTCTCCCCTAAATACTACTTTCCATGAGGACCCAAATTCATCTACTCCTTAAATGTTGTCAGTATCTCTTACCTCGGAGTCACTGCAATACTCTATGTTTGAACCATCTCCTTACACACCTCCTGATACCCCCCTCATCGAGCTAATTTCTGCTCATCTTTAGGCCTAGATATGAATGTCACCCCTAAGGCATCTTGTTGTATGGTCCATAGCATCCTTTATTGCCCATATGTTAGCATCATTACCTTATCTGTCAGATTGTTTTAGTCCCTAAGCTCTCAACTCCATGAAAGCGGAGACTGTGTTTGGTTATTACCCTGGATCATGGCACATTGTTGGCACATAGTAAACACTAGGCACTAAATTGAATGACTAAAGAAAAGGGAACAGATTTAGGGTCAAGGGTAGAGTCGTGAATATGCTGATTTTGAAAAATCGGAGTGATATTTAGGTGGAGATACCAGAAGAAGATTGGGCATGTGGTTCCAGAATTCTGCAGCGGTGATTGGATCCTTAGACATCATATTGATAAATGCTGTTTGAAGTCCTGTTGTCCTTGTTACTACTTAGACGGTTCGTGTATCAGGAGAGAAGAGCAAAAGCCGGTGCCAAGGGAAAGCCAGCGTTCAATCATTGATAGTCCCATCCACGTCTCCTTTTGATTTCTTAATAACATGCTCTTCTCCCACCCAAAGAATCCACTCAGATTGTTTTTAATAGTAAAAGCAATTATTTTAATTTAAATTCAATTAAGCAAGTGGGATGAAGCACCTACCGTGTGGTGCTTCATACTCTCCCATATAATGGGTATACGGTAACGTATGGATCCTGCACTCATGGATCTTACAGGTTAGCAGGGAAAGGCAATCAACATTTATCAAGTAAATAAAAATAGTCTAAGTGTTGTGAAAGAGAAATGCAAAGCTTTATGGAAATACGTATCAAGGACAGTAAGACGTGAAACTCCTGAAGGCAATGTTTTCATGTGTCTTTAACATTTTTGCTAATATTGCAACTTGTAAAAGCTGACACCTAAGTAGTACTTTTCCTAAGTGTATTTTTTATTATATTTTCAATGTACTGTAAATGGGAGCATGTGAGGATCTCTTTCAAACATAAAAGGAAGTTTCTTACTGCTGTATTTTCTGAAGGGGGAAAAAAAGAGTCTTTGTCTTGTTAAAGGAGTTCCAGACACATCCTTTAGCAACAAAAGTCACCAACTAGAATCATATAAATTTTAAGGACAATGTACCTTAAGTGATTTAAAACCCAAGTTTTTTATAAAAACTTCCTAGAATTTTTTTTATGGGGCTCAATGAAGGGCCGGTTAGCAGAATGTGTGAGGAAGCCAGCCATTAGTTGAAAAGTGAAACCATATGCACTAAGCATTCCAAAGTGAACTAATAGGTCACAACTGCTTCAAAGTTCTCCCAGCTATCTGCGTCTGAGAAGTAGATTGGGTGTCTTTTTTGACCTCTTTCATAAACACATGCTTTTCAGTATATTTTCTTACGAGAAGTTGTATATTTAAGAGATATAACCAAAAAGGAGAAAGTGAATATTGCAGAAGATAAATTATTTGATGACTCGAGTAAAAGCAGAAGAAAGCCATCTGCTTCTGAGCCAAACATTTGGATTAAAAAGTTATTTAAATGTTAGTATTTACCTTACATAGTTTTTCTGAAGATAGCAATGAGAAAGAAAAACTACCAAACCCATGGGGCTTCCTTGGAAATCTTGGGGTTGGAGCTGAAGAAACCACAGCCTCTTTGCTGAGTTCATGAGTGCCCATGGAAGGAGCCAGCTCAGTGTGAGAGCTGGGTCTCTTCTAGCTCCTTCTGATGGACATGCACAGCAGTATTTAAAATTCTGTGTTGCCATTCTAAAAAAAACAAGCTATTCTATTTTTTATTATTTTATAAAGAAATAGTATAAGCATATATATTAGCAAAATCATCCCAGATTATATCTGAGTTGAGCTGAGTGCTTCACAAAATTTTCTTTTTAGCAAAATGTATTTAAATCTAAGTAAAATGTGCAACTATGGAATGCAACTTAGAGGTATTATTTTGCACTGCAGGGGTCTGAAAGATTACATTCATATGTATTCAACAAGTGGAATGTGATTTGTTTGGAATCTTTAGCTAATTAATATCTGGCAAGCACAGTTGTTGGAAATCAGGTTTTATCCAGATGTGGGGAAAAAGCTCTATACCAATACCAGTTATCAGAAGTTTAAGAGTAACATTTGCCTTAAGAAAAAAAAAAATAATGCATCTGTTAAAAATACCCCTTTTTCCCAACTTCTCCAGGTATTGATCCTGTGCACAAATTTTATTCAGTATTTCTAAAACTCCTGAATTGGGGCTTTTAATTGCAGCATTGTATCTGCATTTTATGTATAACAGTACATGAAAATTAATTCAGTACAAATGTAAATCCGTTAGCATCTGCTCTCCTGTGTTCTTCCCAGACCTACTTTCAATTCTGCAGGTCATTGAGAGCAGGCCCTGTGGTTGGTAGGCTCACTTGAAAAGCAAGCACAGTGGACCCTTAATTTTCACCTTTTCCCATTTTTAGGGATTATTTCTTTAAATGCCATGTAGTTTCTCTCTTCCAGTTTACAATTATTAACCATACTCTCCAGGAGCTACAACTTGTTTCTATACTTAATGGACTCAAGGCTTGAATATTTAAATTAAAGATAACAATGAGATACGGTAGAAAGAGAAACTGGTTATGTTTTGGGGTATAAAAAAAAGATGTCATAAAGGGAGGCTTTTTTTTTTTTTTTTGGTTTGATATTTGTTCCCGCACAAACATCCCTTTCGAATGTAATACTAAACTGTAATCCAGGATCTCGTCAGTAAGGAAGTTCTACACCTTTTTCTTGAATAGCCTGCAAGATAAGTAGAAATAAGACTTGTTGCTTTGTAACTGTTGCTATGCTGGTGTAAACAATCTGTTGTTTCAAAACGTGGCTTTACTTGAAGTCCATTCTTATTGGTGAGAATCGACTCTTAGATATTCTTATTAAGGAATTCCAGTAGATAACAACTGGGAACCTCTCATTTGGAAATGTTTGATGTTTCCTCCTGTTTATTGAAGTTTTACAGAACACACGGATTTTTTTTTTTTCCAATTTCCAGGCTTGTTTAAAATCCCATCTTAATATAAACTTTTTGATCTTCAAAACCAGCAACTCCTCTCACAGGCATATGCAGAGAGTATATCATCAGTCTCCATTATGAATGTTATTACTACTTAGATCCTAAATTAGGTACAAGCTATTATGTACTGTTCAAGAACAGTTCACTTTATAGCATAAAAATGTCTTAGGAAAATCATCATGCTCAAAATATCAAAGTATAAATGTCATCATCCTCAGTTAGTATTGACTGAGTATACATATATACATGGAATTATTAGCTAATGCTGAACATAATACATAAACTTTGCACTCTATGAGCTTAAATCTAAAATAGAAAATACTGTGCACACATTAAGGCACAAAACAGTCTAATATAGGCATTCTTGTTTTATTAAAATTTAAAGAATTTATGTATTGTTTCAACAGTGATGTGCATGGATAGACCTTGACTCTTTTGAGAGAAAATTGTAGTTATTTACTGTGTTGGTTTAGATCTTTCTATAATGGCAAGCACAGATTTCATGAGAGTTAAAATGCAGGTTCTTGCTAACAGCATTTGTGATAAACTATTTGATATTTCAAAAATTCTAACCTAGTAACTTCTGTATGTATATATGTGTGTGCATATATGTATGAGAGAGAAAAGGGGGGACCAAGAGAGTTGTATGTGGCAAGGGTAATTGATTGATGACTTATCTTGAGAAGCTAGCAAGGTGCTCAGCACTATGCATCTTATAGGTTCTCAGTTAATAGTTACTGAAAACTAAAGGTAAAGTTTTAAACAAAAACATTTTAATTCCTCAAAGATTCAACTCAATTTTGAAGGAGAATTCTCATCCAAAGAACACCACTATGAAATCACACCATTATTATCACTCTTTTATAGGTAACAAAATGGAGGCAAAGGGAAATTAGATAATTCTTCTGAGTCATAGAAGCAGTAAATTGCAGATGCAGGATTCAAATATCTAAGACTCCGCTCTTGGTTATTCTTCTATCTCTAGTAAAGGAGGGAAGTTGCTGGATATTTGGAAACTATATTTATTTATTTGCAGAGGGTACCTTATGAGTTTATATGGTGATTCAAATTATTAATATTTTTTAGTTCAAAAAAGTTTACATTTTCTAAGCATATACTATCTGATTAGGAAAAAAGCCTATGAATATTTTTAGGGATTCAATATAGCTATTCAAATATTTAGGGATTCAATATAGCTATTCAAAATTCACAAATTGGTCTGTAAGGAAGAAAACGAAATTTATCATACTTAGTAAAAAGGTAGTAGAAACTTTATAATCCTTTTAAATGAGAAAAGTGAATCAATATACACACTTAAGACCAGTGCAGAAAGAAATTGGAAAATTAAAGAGTCCCCTTCAATATATGACAGAGCCACTACGTGTATAATTGTGCCTTAATGCACATACATACAGCACGCTCTCCTCATCTTTCTGACGTTGATAGAGGAAGAAAAGTTAATTATCAAGAACCTTTCTACTTTTAATATTGGTCAAGGCATCTTTCTCTGGACCCTTGAATTTTGTCCACACTGATACAGTCAAGTAGAGAATTAAAGAAACTAGATAGAAAATTCAGGTAAGAATTTGAGGTGGAAGATGTGTTTCAAGAGAAGGAAAGTCTTGGGTTGATTTTTTTTTTTCACTTTAAATTTTCAGAATATTTATTCCTTTTGATCAAATTAACTGAATTCAGCTGGTCAGTTGTTTACCTAGATTCAAACAAGAGAAATAAAACATCAGTATTTAAAATTTGGGGTTTTTATTTATTTAACTATACTATAAGTAAATTTTTCTCTCACATTGTACTGTAGTTTTTTTTTTAAGATTTTATTTATGTGAGACAGACAGAGAGCACAAGCAGGGGGTGGGGCACAGAGAGAGAGGGAGAAGCAGACTCCCTGCTGATCCGGGAGCCCTACACGGGGCTCCATCCCAGGACCCCAGGATTATGACCTGAGTCAAAGGCAGACACTTAACCAAATGAGCCACCCAGGCTCCCCTGTACTGTAGTTTTAATGCTTGTGAATATGTTCAACTTACAGGAAAAAACAGTTCTCTAAACAGTGGTTTGTTTGGGTTTTTTTGTTTTTTTTTTTTTTAGTGCCTCTTTACCTGTCCGTTTATCCCTTTAGTCCGTGTCTTCACGGACCACAAATCTCTTCCACCCCTTAAAAGTACAGGACGAGGCTTATTTTCAGGAAGATGCTTTCTTGATGTGCATTTAAGTGTTCTCATCTCGCTAGAACATTCTTCAAAGCCCCAGTTCCTAAGTATACACTTGGTACTCACGGGCAGGTTCTGATTGTGGACATTACCCCCCAGCACTGGCTGAAGGCTGTCCATGCTCACTGCGATCTCTTTGCCCTTAGGAAAATGTGCCGGGGTGGAATCTGGGATGCAGCAGTCCCTGAGGAAAGGTGCAGGAAATGTGCTGTGAGGCGTAGGGGTGGGGAGCATCAGGCATGCTTCCACAATAGCTGTGAGCTCTAGAAGTGCCTTATCCTTCACTCTCAGGCTCTGTTCTTCCTCCTGTCACTTGAGACAGTGCCAGATCCTGCAGTGATTACATGCATCCTATCCTATAAGCAAAATCCCTCCTCTGGCGTGAGTCATCCGAGTGCTTTCCCTCTGGTCACGTGAGGCCTCTCTTCTCTCCATCCCCGCCCTACCCCGCTGCTCCTGTCCTGTAGCCCAGCCCGCCAGAGCCCCTAGAGCTGCTTTTGGTAACCATTTTTTTTCCACTCTATCCTTACACTTCCATTGCCCCGAGACATCAACCCTGTTTCCACAGACTCCTTTATGAAGCTCTCCTCTCTTCCTTTGGCTTCCCTTGGTTTAACAGTAACCCACTCCTGGCTCTCCATCTTCATATCTTCCTTCTTCCCAGACATATTTACTACTTGCCTTTTCTCATCCCTTAAGTGTACCTGTTCCTCAGGTTTCTATTATTAGACGTTTCCTCCTTTCATTCGTGATCTCACCAAGTAGTCTCATCAATGTCTAAGACTTCAACTATGACTTTAACATTGTCAGCTTTTAAATGGCTCTCCTAAGCTCTAGACCCAAATCTAACTGCCTATTAGACATAAATTCTTAGGATTTTATGAGCAGACCTGTACATCTTCCTACCATTTCTACTATTAGAGGGTTTAAATAATTTATAAATTTTATACATATGAAAATTAAATAAACAACTTTTTAAACGCTGGTTTTTAACTTTACGTTTCTTCTGTTACACTGATTCTTAATGTAGGGTCCAGAAATGTCCTAAGTAGTGTATTTAGACATTGCAGAATTTTCTCTTACAAGTTTTACCTAGTGCAAGGAATTTCTGCCAGTGACATTTCATCTAATAAAAGGTTTCTCCCAAACTGCATAAACAATGTCCTTTTAGGGAAGAAACTGGTCAGAGTCATAATACGGGGATATGTTGAGGTTATATGTTGAGATTATCTATGTAGCATGGACAGTATTCTGGAAAATACCTAGAATCTTGAGAATATATTCAAATAATACGTCTAAATGGCAATCACTGTGCATATCACATTCATATAAATTAGCTTATGTAATTTTTATAACAGTCGTGTGAACAATGGGTCAGATGTTTCCTCAGTTCACTGATTTTTAAGGAAGTACACAGTTTAGATAAATTAAATGACTTTTCCAAGTTCACACAACTTACAAGTGGGATTGCTATTAAAAAATGCCCCATCGGGGTGTGACCCTGTTCATTCTAAGGCACCTATGCTGAGTAAGTAGCTGAATTTTTCAATGAATATATAGTGAATACATTTCAAATGAAGAAAATGTGCAGTTTATAGTTTAGATATCTCTGTGTTTCAGTCTTCAAAATCCATTTCCATGAATCTCCCTGTAGTACTAAATTGGCCACTTATACAATTCCCCAAAGATTTTCAATGATCTTTAAGTGTTGGCATGAAATTATAGCGACGGGCCCAATCACAAGGCTCTAGAGTTTGTCATCATCTTTATCGCTGCTCAGATTGCCGAAAAGGCACCAAATAACACCAAAGCGGTTTAGCTACAGTTACAGGACTACAAAATGATCTTAATAAGCAGGTAATGGCCAGGATTTCACTTTTACCATTATTATTGATAATTCAGATTTTAAGAAACTTAGGAATTTAAATCCACGTAGTTTTACTTAATCACTAATTTATTTGTATATTCAATTTAAAACATTAACTTTGGAGAAGGAAGAGGAGAATTAAAGTTCCCCATGGACAAGAATGAGACTTTAAATTTTGAGACTCTAGCCCACAATTGTGTATAATGTCCTACCTTATTTTAAACTTATTACTTTCATAACACTTGTGTCAAAATAACAGAAACAAACCTTTATCTATTAAGTGATAAATGTGTTTCTTCTTCTTTTGAACATAATAAATTCATAAGATATCTTGGACAAATGTAAAACTACTTTGAGGTAGAAATATAATTTGGAATGAAAATCGATTTCACTTCTATGTATTTGATGTCTTTGTATTCAGTTTACATAGAATAGGACTTAACCAAACATTTCTAAGTTGTGTGGCCAATAGCTTTTTACTCCTATATCACAAAGATATTTATATCTGTGCCACTTTTTAATAACCCCTGGAATAAGCTAGAACTCTGGAAAAATTCTTTTTCCCTGAACACAGTGGTCCGTCGCATCTCTGCTCCATAATCATTAGCTGGTTATCAAAATTCGAATATGCTTTATAACAGTGACATGAGATAAGCAAACAGACTCTTTGTTATTCGATAAAGGATACTGATTAGAAGCAAAACAGTTTTTACGATGTAATCATAAAAAACTTTTGCGTCCTGCATGTATTATGCAGCACTACCTAATCATAAAGAGTTAATCTCACTCCTTTTGGACTCTAACATTTACCATAAAAATGCTTTCTAGCATCTATATAATTTTTCTCTTCTTTTTGTCCCTTCTTTGTAGTTGTTTGAAATTACAGTGCCTCTCTCTCAAGGCCCCAAACCAGTAACAATCAGTTTTGCCAATCACACTTCCTGCCGATGCATGTCTAAACTGGACGTTTACAGACAAGTTCACTCCATTATTAGACGTTCCCTGCCAGCAACACTACCACAGTGAGTATGAACTAAATCTATTTTTTTCTTCATCCTCTACTAATATAAAATTATTTTCAAGTAAACACAGTTTATTGGAAGAATTTTTGTGAAATTTGCTATAATATGCTTTGCATCAAATACAAAAGAAGACAAATTTGATACTACACCACGAAAGTAAAATTAAACTGAAACAGGGAAGCCCTTTTTATAGACAAAGTAGTTCACAATATAAAACCAGTATTTCTATGGGATAACACACTTTCCACCACTCTTCATATCATCAGTGATTTGGCCTAACTGATCTAACATCCATGAAATCAAGTGTGCAAACTCACAAATGATGTTAAAGCTAAAACCGTTTAAGCCTCGGTAAGATTTTTGGTCCAAAACAAAAAATATTTTTAAAAATTATTTTACATCCATTAGCATTCAGTTGCCTTTCTTCAATCTCGATTATTTTTTCTCTATTCATCTTTTTTATTTCAGCAAGAATTGAATACTGAAATACTGAATTACTTGAAAGAATTTTCTCTTACTATTATTTCAAATTAATATTCAAAGTAACATTTGCTATTCAAATCCTTTCTCAGCATATTTTTTTAGGCTGGTAAATGGCAGCAGATGCTGCACTTGGTCATACCGAAGGACCTGCATAGAACATCAAGTGTTGACGCTGTGAATAGTTTATAATGACTCATTATGCATTGTCATCTAAAATCTAGGAACTTTCTGCCTTCTGCCCCAAAATGAGGCTGCAGATCTTTGGTCTTTAGGATGTCCAATGCATGTGAATAAAACTTGCTGAACTTTGACATTTGTAACAAAATTTTAAATAAATTGATGTGCAAACATATATATTACCAAAAAAAAAAAAAAAAACTATTTAAACCTTGCATTTAAAACTTGACAATAAATGTGATAATGCTAATAGTTTTCCCCAGGGTTGCTTTACTTAATGTGGCAGAGGCCTTATCTTTCCAGAGACACAAAAAACTATGGGTAGCCTAATTGGAGTGAAGTCTGTCCTTAATATGGGAACACAAAGGCCTTACCAGCATCTGTGCATACACTGAGTCTGCTGCTTGGGGTCCCAAAACCCCCGAAGTTGTATGTGCAGGTTTACTCACAAAAGTCAGAGAGATGTGTCCCCAGCTCCTGTGGCAACTCATCCATTCTGAGGGCTTTGGCCATGATCCCCATGCTGTTCCCAAAGTTATGTTTCAAATGGACTTAAAATATTACATCCAAATCTCTTATATTGCTGTGCTTATAATTATATTAGAATAGGTACAAACATCAAAGATTTATTCTGTTTATTTCTACATTATTCGTAGTACTTTTCTCTCATATTCTTTGAGACCTTGAAATCACACGGTTGTCATTAATTACTTTTTTTCCTGATGTCACGCACCAGCACTATTGATTCGGGGAGTGGGGGGTGGGGAGGAGAGATTTGCTCCAACCTGTGCATGTATCTCGTTTCCACCACTGACTTCCTCGTCCACTCCATTCTGCATGTATGTCTGGTCTCAGGCCGTGGTGTCCAGACCGGTTTCCTTGTGTTGGATCTCTCTCCAGCTCCTGCATAATGTCACACGTGAGCTTTACAAGGCACCACTTCATTCATCTGACCAGAAACTGCCAGTGGCTTCCAGCGACTCAAAGAATTGAGCACAAATTTCTCACCTCCTTGTCCCTTGACCAGCCCTCCTTTCTTGTTTTGCTTCTCATTTCTCACTGAGTCTGGACTTCATAAAGTCTCATTCCCTGAACACCAAGCTCATTTCCTGCTCTATATCTTCTTTCTCTACTGGCCCTGGCTTAAAATAAATGCCCTTTCTTTTCTGCTTTCTCAAAACTCCCTCCACTTCTCAGCATTCAGGTAAAGGTCTCTGTCCTGTGTTTGTCTTGTCCAAATACCACTGCCATCACTGCTTCTTGAATGCCCGTAGCAATCACTGTATTTGCTTTCTCCTTGCATGAATTTGTAGGGGTCTGTAGATGGGCATGTGCAACTGGGTTGTGAGCATTTGAGGTACAGGTAGGTTCATGACCTCCACAGAATCCAGCTAATCACACTTGAAAATTATTGAGCTGTTACCATGCTTTCGGCCCTTTACATACACTGTTTCATCTAACCCTCCCCCAAAGCACCTCTGCAGTTGGTAGCAAGGTTAGCCTTATTTTATAGGTGAAGCAAGTAATCATACTCCAGAGTTGGGGACTAAACAATACACTCTACTGACCAACCAATGCTTGTTATATAAAATAACTTATTTATCTGCTGTGTTTTGTAGCAACTGCATGTTTGCCCAGATTTTCACCATTACTTATCCCTATAACTACTACACTGTATACTGTCAAAGGCAAGATACTGTCAATGGCAAGAACAGACAAAAAGAGTAAAAAGAGCCTGTGCCTTCCAGTGAGCGCGGTCTGAGCCCGAATTCCAGTTGGCCACTAAGTCACTTTTTAAGGTTGGGTATGAACTGCAGTTTGCTTATATGTAAAACCACAAAGATGTAAAGTGGGATGAATGGAATACTGAATGCTCTTGTGGTGGTTAGAACAGAGCCTGGCATCTAAGAGAGAGTCTGCAAAGGGCAGATTTATTATTACCATTACGATTCATATCTGATTCACCCACCTGTGTTTTTCATTATTTTTTTACCACTATCTACAATAAGAAATGCAATATCTATGTTTATATGATATGCATATAGCATATATAGTGTATAGATTTAAAGTAAATAACTATGTAACTTTACATGTAGTTATAGTTATATAGAACTGTAAAAATAAAACAAAGTATTATTTTAAAACACTTTCCTTTATTGTAGGGCTACCCAACCCTTTTTTCATTATCACCCCCCAAGGATCTTTTATAGACCTTTTCTCTAATCACCTCCCTCGTAAAATTTTAATACCATAGACTTATTTATATCTCCTTATGTGTCATATGTGTATTTGGGCTTTACACATAAAAAAGGTAGTGCAACATAGGATTAAAAATGACAAAAAAATTTTATAGTTAAAAGTTAAATTAAAAATGTAAAAGCTTTTAACATTGCACGTAATTTTAGAACTACAGTTTTTGCTGAGAAACCTTTAAGGTAACTTATTTACTTATTTAGTGGTAATATATCAAATCCCATAGGGAAAGTACCAATTGAGATAAATACCTAACAATACAAACATATTTTTTAAAGAAAACATTCCGAACAATTATTTTTCCAAGAAAAGGCAGATAAGTTTTTAAATAGTTTCTTTTAAATAGTTTCAAATTTTTTAGAGAACTTAACTTTTGCTTCATATGAGAAAACAACTTATAACTTCTGTAGCTGCTAGATTCCCAGTTAGATAGTGTAACCCCTTCTTTCTTCTCAGCATGTGACATACTATGGCTTGAATAACTTCTGTAGAATTAAATAATAAAATGTAAACTATTTCTACTTAATTCCCAAAGCTTACGTCACTCACCAAAGCACCAGAGATTGAGTATAAGGAGCAGCCACCAGGCACCTATCGCTCTATGATATTTTATTTTATTTTATTTATTTATTTAATTATTTATTTATTTATATTATGGGCAGAAGACATGAACAGACACTTCTCCAAAGAAGACATACAAATGGCTAACAGACACATGAAAAAAAATGTCGCTCTATGATTTTGAGATTGAGTACTTGGGTCCAGAGAAATTCCCTCAGTGACAGCCCTCTCTTCACTATAATTTTTTTTTTTACATTTTTTAAATTTTATTATATTATGTTAATCACCATACATTACATCATTAGCTTTTGATGTGGTGTTCCATGATTCATTGTTTGTGTATAACACCCAGTGCTCCATGCAGTACGTGCCCTCTTTAATACCCATCACCAGGCTAACCCACCCTCTGCCCCCTCCCCTCTAGAACCCTCTGTTTTTCAGAGTCCATTGTCTCTCATGGTTCGTCTCCCCCTCCAATTTCCCCCCTTCATTCTTCACCTCCCGCTATCTTCTTCTTTTTTTTTTTCCTTAACATATATTGCATTATTTGTTTCAGAGGTACAGATCTGAGATTCAACAGTCTTGCACAATTCACAGCGCTTACCAGAGCACATACCCTCCCCTGTGTCTATCACCCAGTCACCCCATCCCTCCCACCCCACCCCCCACTCCAGCAACCCTCAGTTTGTTTCCTGAGATTAAGAATTCCTCATATCAGTGAGGTCATATGATACATGTCTTTCTCTGATTGACTTATTTCGCTCAGCATAACACCCTCCAGTTCCATCCACGTCATTGCAAATGGCAAGATTTCATTCCTTTTGATGGCTGCATAATATTCCATTGTATACATATACCACATCTTCTTTATCCATTCATCTGTCAATGGACATCTTGGCTCTTTCCAGAGTTTGGTTATTGTGGATATTGCTGCTATAAACATCAGGGTGCACGTACCCCTTTGGATCACTTCATTTGTATCTTTGGGGTAAATACCCAGTAGTGCAATTGCTGGGTCATAGGGCAGCTCTATTTTCAACTTTTTGAGGTAAAGCTCTTACCTTGCATACACTTTGGATATCTTCAATGCCAGTGCTGCTCACATGACAGCCCATAAAGCCCAATAGAAATTAAATACTGATTCAGAAGCTTTTGTTGGGTTTTTGAGAGCCAAAAACCATTGCAAGATTTGATTCCTCCTCCCTAATACCCAGTTTCTACTCCCTTATAGATGATATTGTCCCCATTATGAATGCACGCCTTACTACTCGTGATGCCCTCACTTTTTTTTCTATTCTATTTCTCTTTTTTTGAATGTTGGTCTCTACTTATTGTGAATTGCGACCCACAATTTAATTAAAAACTTCTATGATGATAATTTATATATAAAGAATATATAGCTATGTTATAAAACCATTTCTTAAAAATTAACCGGAACAGTCGCCACAATGGCCAAAATTAAGAAATGGCAAAAGCAAGTGTTGGAGAGGATGAGGTGGCACTCATATATCACTGATGGGAATGTGAAATGGTATAACCACTTTGCAAAAACATTTTGGCAGATTCTTATGATCTTGAATATACACTTACAAATATAATCCATAAATCACTTCCTAGGTATTTACGCAAGATAAATAAAAACATATTTCCACACAATAACTTGCCCACAAATGTTCACATAAGCTTCGTTAGCCAATAAATCAACAACCCAAATGTCCATCAGAGGTGAACGCATAAGCAAACTGCAGTGTATCCATATAGTGGAACATTACAGAGCAATATAAACAGAATGAACTGTTGATATGCACAGCATGAATGGATCTCAAAACATTAAGCTGAGTGACAGAGCTAAACTAAAAAACACATGGTATATGACTCAATTTATAAGAACTCTAGAAAAGACAAATATTAGAATCTAGATTGAGAGAAAGCATTTCGGTAGTTGCCTGAAGATACAGGTGGTGGGGATTGACTGGAAGAGGCAAAGGGAACGTCTGGGGTGATAAGAAAGTTCTGTATTTTGATTGTGGTAATAGTTACATGGGTGCATAAATTTAGGGGGAGAAGACAGTGAATTTAAAATAGGAGCATTTTATCACATGCAAATTATTTGTAAGAAAAAATGGATTTTTGAAAAGCCAAGAGAAACAGATCCTTTTACTAACTATAATTTTGAAATTCATTTAGGTTTAAAATGGTAGATTGCTTAAAATCTTTATGGTAACTAAGTCAAATCTCTTAAGCTTCTCATGATTCCCCAGGGGGGAGAGCCTCCCAGCCCTCCTTTGTATGGAGTTTGAAATTTCCCAGCAGTGGCCCCAGCCCTTCCCCAGCGCTGCACTCTCAGCAACCACTGTCAGGATGAAGACGAGGCATACCTTTCTGAAGTGCATGGCATTATATTCCCATTATTATGAGATTAATTAAGTAGCAGACCATTTTGTTTTACGTTATTTATGAAGAAGTATAATTCAATAAATAAATGAATCATTCATAAAATGAGTGATTCATAAAATAATTGTTGAGCCTCTAAAACGGGCACGGAATGCTTCAAGGTAGTGAGAGAGAGGACCAAGCATGAGCCTGGCTGATCCAGTCAAGGAGAGACATGTTATATCTGTATTAGTCGTAGTAGTAGGTCATTAAATATTACTCTGCACAAGCGTCTGCCCACATCGCCTCATGCTCATACTACTAGCCCCGCCAGGTGGCTACACTGATGATTCACGCCACAGAGCACAGCGGTGAAGGGCGTGCATGCTGCATGCGGCTTCCTGCTTAGAAAATTCATTTTCTGCTTGGAGTTTCGCTAACTTCTGTAAACTTTTCGTGACTCATTTTCCTCATCTACAAAACAAAACATAAATCAAAATGTTATAAATAACAATGCAGTGTAACATTTATAACCTCATCCTCATGATCATCCTATTCAATGACATTGTGCTATATTACCTATTAGTCTGGCATTGTATAATATTGTAATAGAATAAGAGCAATAATGAGAATGATGAAGACAAGACCTAACACACAGGGATGCAGTAATGTTATAATCAGTAATCCCTGTTCAACGTTAGCACAGTGCCTGATGCGTGACAGTGAGCATTCAGTGAATTTTGGCTGCTATTTTTACAGACATTTTACAAATGAGAAAATTGAGCACTGGAAATGTTAATTAGCACATACAAACCTAACAGCTAAGAAGAGTGCCAGAAAAAAGAAAAATTCAAGTCTTTTTAGCTCTTAAGCCCATGTTTTCCCCCAATATCTTATAGAATTTCTAGTATTTACAAAAAAAAAAAAGAAAGAAAGAAAAAAGAAAACCTTTCAAATCTCAATACCAGCAGCACCAAAATAGATCAGAAATTCCACAGGTGGAAGAGATTATCTCTACAAGTGGTTAGGTAGCAATATTCTTATTGATGTTCTCACAGATTATTCTCTTTCCTTCCAATTATTTCCTCTTATATTTTCTGCCAACTTGAACATCATGGATTCCCATGGCCCCTTACATGGAGGGTCTCTTTCTATGGAGGGAGTCATTTGTGATTAAGAAGTGATGCCCTAGATTTTGTTAGTTGACAGAAGTAGTATTCATTCATACATGAGATACTTATGTTGTGTCTGACATGTGTGTCACATCATCCTAGGAGATGTGGGATATTAAAACAATGGGTAATATGATTTCTTAACTAAAGCAGCTCATGTGCCAGAGTACAAACACAAGTATGTCTAGTGTAGTAAGTACATAAAATACAATGCTCTGCTTTATTGAGTCATTCATCAAACAGTTACTGTGTGTCTACATGGCACTGCTATTATGCTAGGCTGTGGAGAACAGTAGACAGGATTGCTCCTGTAGAGAAATCCCATAAGTGAGTCAGACACGTGAACAAGGGACTGGAGTTAGTGTGGCAGAGGATGTATGTATGCGGGATGCATGCCTACCATTAAGCAGGAGATGGAGAGGACCTGCCTGGGTCTGCAGAAGTACACAGAATTGCATCTGCCATGCCAAAAATGGATATTTTCTTCAAGTCTCTCAAGAACCATTAGAAGATACATGTAGGACCTGTGATATTTACACTGCATATTATAGAAAGAACATCCTGAAGGCAGTGTAGTAGGTGGGTTAGAGGAGCAAAACAGGAGGTGGAAATATTGAAGCAGCTTCTGAAATAATCTGATACAGAAATAACAAGGGTGGGACCCACAGCGGTGGAAATGGGGATGGAGAGAAAAGAGGTGGAAAGACATTTTTCAGAAAGCCCACCACTTGTGAAGTGTATGTGTGGGAGAACACAGAGGCAAAAGTTGAGGATGAAAGCACAAGGATGATACAAAGACCGGACACGTGTTCACAGGAAGACTGGATTGGAAAGGGAGAATTTGGTTTGGATATGCATATTGGTGTCTGTGGTATCTGTAAGAAATCAAAGTGAAATGTTTGGTAGGCAGTGGGATCTGCAGTTGGGAGGGTGCTCAGGTGGGCACGCTTCTTTGGTAGCTACCAGCATGAAGCTGGTCGAGCAGTGGAAGAGACGAACCCAACCAAGGAAAATATAGACCGTAAAAAGAGAAGCAGCAGGTGACACCGTGGGGATTATCACTATTTAAGAAACTGGGAGAAACAATGTGCAGGAAACTAACAGAAAAATTAAGACTAAAAATGGTTTATTACAAAATCCAAAGGAGATTGCAAAAACCAACAAGAATTCAAGGAAAGAAGTGGTGAGATGATCAAGTATTAGATCAAGCTCAAGAATGACTAGGACTGACTCCATTATCTGAAGGACATAAAATGGAGATAACGTGTTTATTTATTGATAACCTACGTTGCACAACGCCCTTGAGAAAGAGGCAGAGGGAAAAACAGGGTGAATTCTCAAGGTGAAATTCTCAATTATATATGAGAAACCAAATCAGAGGGATTAAGTCATTTTCCCCAACATCACACAACTTGAGAGGAGCAAACCAGAGATTCAAACTAAATTTGGAGCCAATCCATTCTTCTGGGGATGCAGTCTTTACTGTATTTTTAACTTCTTTAAAAAAAAAAAAAATCTTCAAACATATACTAAAGGACAAGAAAAAACACCACAAAACGATATATTCCTCCACCCTGACTTGAAATTCAACAAATATTTTATCATATTCACTTAAGATACAACCCAAAGCCCCAGTCACCATTCTACATCCTCCGTTCCCAGAGGTAACCACTGCCTGGAAATTGTATTCTCATTTATGCTCTTCCATTTTTATCACATATGGATGTATTAACATATGACAAAAGAATATATAGTACAGCTTTGTTTAAAATATTTATATTAAAATGGTGACATTAATTTTTTCTCTCGATGTTGTGTGTTAGACATGTAATCATTTTGAGGTCTATAGGCCTGGTTTGTTCATTAAATACCTGTATGGTATTCCATTGTATGAATGAATGAATGAATGAATGAATGTTCATGCTTATTCTATGATACCTACTGTAGGGAAGACACTATGCTACCTATTAGGAAGAGAGTAAAATCAAAGGAGAGAGATGTCACATTTGAAAGCCAAGTGACCTGAAGTGAATTTTACCCAGGGGTAAATTTATTGGTCAGTTGGTTCTCATTGACAATGTCCCATAGGGTTCCTAAAGGAAATAGCACGTTCTGGGGACGATGAATAGACCAGAATAATTTACTTGGGTGTTAATTGGTAAAGGCCAGAGGAGATTAAATTAAAAAAGCAATGCTAAAGCTGTGCTTTGGAAGCTTTGGGCACCAGCCAGAAGAGTTTCGCCTTTTCTGTAGAGGTACTGGAGTAGCACGGGGAGTTTTTTGGTACAGGAATGACGAGACCATGCTCAGCAGAGCCAGGGTACCTTGAATTTTTTTTTAATAAGTACTAAAAATAGAAAATATGGATGATTTCAACCTGATAAAGAGGTTATATCAGTCTTTGGGGGAGAGTCCTGGTGTGGTGAGAGAGGAAAAGAAGGGGTGAAAAAAGATGAGAAAATGGAAAACCTAGCCTGAAGGCTCATTTGTTTTTATTTGTTAACTGGTTTTCATTTCTTTTACAAAAATGTCAACATTGCTTACTAAGACACCAACTAAAATATATTTGCTTCTAAGAAGTTAGAGTTCTTCGGGCTTATTAAGGAAAATTTCATTCGTGTGAGAAGTCATCTCTTCTCCAAGCAACACAGTAGATTTATAGCCCTGGCAACCTTTGAAGTAGAACTTGAGTGCTCAGTGTCTTTGTTAATCTATAACAGATCCTCAGTCTTAATGCTTGGAAGCATGAATTTCTATGAGGGTTTTTTTCTCATTTTAATTTTTTCTTTCCTTTCAATTTCAAGATCATGCATTTTTGCTTCACCAAAAATAGAGATAGAATAGCATGATACACTTAATAAACTGCATGAGAGCAGAAATGCAGAGGTAACACATCTGCCAATTAAACTGGGACATAGTCTTACGCCAATTGATCAGAAACTGCTTTTCCAGTATTTTAAAACATGCATCTGTGTTCTGCCCTGAAAATATCATCATTATAGTTTTAAAACCCTCATGATAATATGCAGTTATTTTTGAAATCTTAATTCACATTTCTGTTCATTTTTTTTTACAAAGCTCATTATTATCTAAATATTGTCCAACACCTTCAAATGAGCACCTATTGATATGAATTGATTCACCCATGGAACTCAAGTAAGAGTCTCCAGACCCTGGAATGTATTTTTTTCGAAAAGGAAGCTAACTGGGCTGTCCAGTATATGTGCCTTTGGACCGTTTGGTTTCTGCCTTCTAAAAGATAACAGTTGGAAGCACAGCATTCCTATGACTTGCTGACTGACTGGTAGACATTACAGCAAAAGGTCTATGGCTGAGAATATTCCATCAGTATATCCTCTGCACTGAGGTTGTGAGTGCAGTGTTACCCAGAGGCGGGAACTATTAGATCAAAGAGTTTGTCAACTCAATGTCAAGTTCAACTAAAATGCATTGATGATTATTTTTAAGAAATGTCTACATTAGACCAAATCTGTCAGTCATTTTCTAAATATTTTTGGTAGACCTTTTTAAAGCAGTTTTAAGCTTATAAAAAAATTGAGCAAAAAGTACAAAGAATTCCCATATGCTTCTTAACCCTCCTTCCCCAGATTTCACTAACACCTTGCATTAGATAGTCAAGTGTATTCAAGGATCATACATGAAGAACTCAAGATGAACACAATTCAAAGTCTTCGGGAATAAAACCGGTGAAGTATTTTACCCAGGGCTCTGTGGTTCTAATAATGAAAGAAAAGTGTTGTCCTTCTAGCTGCTCTTCTGACAACTCTCTTGGGCCAGAGGGTCTGGATGGATATTCTTTCAAAATATAATTACAGGTTTGAGTGATTGTTAGTCACACTGGGTGAAGATCAGATGACATTAACAGTTGGCATTTAGGGAATCAAAACTGTATTTGGATATTTATCAAAATTATTAACGCGGTCAGAGTCCCCTCCACCCCACCCTGTATATGTTTTCTTAATGGAATATAGATCATCTTACTGGATAGATCATTGAATGATAGAAAGATGCTTAGAAGGGATGTATGAGAGCTCACAGTACATGCCTTCAAACTAATATCACGGATCACATTCCACGTTTAAGACTTAAGGCAGGATAGCTGTTTGAGGAACAAGACTGCGTACTGTGGGTACTGCATGATCAGCACAATTTTAATCGGTTAGCTTGTTGTGAAGACACCTTATGAAAAGAGATGCCAATGAGAGTATTTGATTAATAGCACAGTTCATGTCCACAGAAAGAATTTGCTTTTTAAAAAAGTCCTTGAGTGCTACGAGCTGAATTTGTATTCAGTTAATGTTGACATTCATTTTGAACAGTCTGTGAAATATTTTAAGAGATATTTAGTAAAGTGGATCAAAAGTAGTTTAAATAAATCCAGATGCAGGTTCGTTTTTTTTTTTCACTGAGAAATATATTACAAAATATATTACATTCAGCTCAGTTCTCACTAATGCCAAACAAAAGGTGGGGGTGTGTCTGCATTCCTTAAATATGGATTTGGGGAGTCAGGGAATTTCCAAGTATATAGAAACTCTAGTGCCAAAATGTAGAGATGATGAAAGAACCCAAACAGTGGTATGCACAGAACAGCCTACTGTTGTTTCCAGAGCACAAAAGCTAGCAACTATTACCCAGTATGTAGGATTTTATCACACAGAACATACTAGTCTTTCAAAATTTCAAAAGAGAGATAAAGGCGAGATAATAATTTTAATCATTAAATCCATTGTGCTTGAACCATATACCCTAAAATTTTTGTCTTCTGGTTTTAACTAGCAACAGTTACCTAACCAGTTGAGTGAGGTAATAAGATAATTCTTAGAAAAGCATCTTTTTCCTTCATAAGTATTATAAACAGGATTGTGGTTGTGTTTGGGGTAGGGGGGAAAGGAAAGTAGGAAACTTTATTTACATGTGTTTCTCAACATCTACTTTACAAATAATTGCATAATCATGGGCTTTGTAGACAAAATGCATCTTTGGATCAATGTTTTATAAATACAGTATACAAAAATACTTTCTTTAAAAGTTTTAATAGGTTTTTACACACATTAATATTCAGAATTGAAAATTTTCAATAGGATAAAAATGCTTTGGAGATGAAGATATGTAGGAGATAAGTAAATTATGCTAACTTCTATCCACATTAAAAACATTTTCTTTCATTCTAAGATACGATTTTGGAAATGGGTCTTTTTTTCACATGAGAAGCTTTAAATGCTAAGAACTTGCCATTCACTTTTGGAGTAGGGAACCTCATTTAGTAATTATGAAAATGCATCCTATGCAAATATATGTATTTTTAATTAAATGGTATCTAGCAAGATTTCAAATTTCAACATTAAAATATGTTAACATTGATAAGCAGTAGTTTTTTAATTTTGGCAAAGCTTCTAAAGTGAAATTTTTCTAGAAATTTAAATTAAGTTTTAAGAATCTTAGAAATTAAAATATTTAGTTCACCTTGAGCAAAGCATAATTAGTCTGTAATATAAAGTTTATGTTGGCAAAAACACTTCAGGTATAACAATTGAAATTGTTATTCGGAAGGCCATATTTTTATTCACCATGAATGTGCAAAACCAAAAAGGCTGGTGTAGCCAGATTCTAGGGAATTATTGAATGCTGTAAAACTAGGCACTAGATACCTTGTTGTTTTGTAGGACATTTTCAGAAATGCATTCCTTCATCTGTTTCTACACACAGTCCATATTTTTGAGTTTATATTTTTAAGGATGTGAAATATTACAAAACTCTTTCTTTTCCCTCACTACATGAGAAATAGGAAATGCTTTATTTTCCTACCCCTTTAGGGTGAACAATTTTGTAGACCAACTTTCACTTCAGCACAGAGACATTAGCACGTTCTCCTGCAGTTGAAGACCTCAGTATGGACCAGTCTCACTTAGGCTAGTGATTGAGATCATTCTTGACACTTTTTTCCATAAAAATAAATAGCTTAGATATGTTTATCAACATTAACGACTGTAACTAAAAAATGAATACACTGGACATTGCTACCATATACACACATACACATACACCACATGTGGGAGAGGGGGAGGTTGTATGTGTGAGGGCGTGTACAAGCGTATTTAGATGTGCATATATAACAAAAATCTATGCATGTAGAGAACTGAAGTATAGTTGCAGAAAGCGAGCTTTATCACATGCATTCTGGTAATATTTTATTTTATTACATGTCATTCTTTGACTTTACAAATGCATTTCCCAACCCTTATAATGGATTTCATGATCCACTGATGGATTACAACTAACAACTGGAAGAACACTGGCTTAGGTAATAGTGGTATAAATCTCATATTGGCAAAATGATCATGCCCTTCTACTGCAGCCACCATAGCCCTGTACCCTCCTGATACCAACATGGGTGTGTGTCACTTAAATCATGTGTATGTCAACCTTGAGGCAACACAGGCAAAACTTATTTACCTTCATTTATGGAAGAGTGGTCTGAGTTTCATTCAGCTAGGATTTATTGCATTACTATTATATAACTAAACATAACATCTTATTTGATGGAAGGGACTAAAGCTTTGGATAGCAGGTAAATGAAAAAAAACAATGATACTGTTTTGGAGAATTGATAAGTACTGTCTGAATTTTTTGTGAAACAATGTACATTTATGTTTAACCAATAAAGCAGTAATGACCAAAATACGTGGTAAGTAAAGACTTGCTCTTAGGAATACATAAAATTATTAGGAAGGTATAATGTTCCCCAATGCATAAAGCTAACTGGAAAAGCAAGGTCTAGAAGAGCATGTAAGGGAGGCTATCTTCTGGATAACAGAATGGGAAAAATATATACATACATACATATTTTCTTTATTTACAAAAAGAAGCACTGAAAACACAAACCAAACACTGCAAAAAGGATCAGCATGCTGAGGACATGGATCAGAATTAACTCCTCTGAATATATATTTTCTCGTAATTTTAACTGAAATCACATAAATTTTCAAAAAATTAAATTATAAAGAGAAAGGCATATGGTGTATGCAGGGTAAGGCAAATATTTTATTATTATACATACACATATATAATATGTACTTAAGCAAATGTCAAGATTGTTGGGAACAAAAATTTTAGTGGAAGTTATTAGTATGAAGTCAAGAAGTAAATTTAAAACCAGTAATGTTAAATTATATTTGGAAATAGCACTATGACTGTTTTTTTCCCCTAAAACTATGTACAGGTATCTCTTACTTAAGAATCAATCACCTATTTCGAAAAATATACATTGCAAACAAATTTTTACTGTCTTAAGTGGGAAGAATTAAACTAATTTCCTACAAAGAGCTTAAAGATAATACCTATAGAAAAGTAACATACTATCTTGATAGGATCTAAAATGCTCAAACACTGTTTCCTTGATCATCCAACAATTATTATGGTTATTGACACATGGCTACTTGTTATTACTTGCATGCTGAGTGAGAAATTACTAGTTTATGATATGGGACAGCAAATAACACACAGCATTCAAAAACTTGTTAAAAATGAAAAATAAATTCAAGAAAACTTTCCATAATAGATGGTCTTCATCAGGCTGGAGACATGACCCTTGAAGAACGTTACAAGGGAGGAAGGGGAAGGGTAAGGATAAGACAGTCATTGCCCTTCACGGTGGTGTGGAGAGGTGTGGGAGGGTGTTCTGGGCAAACTCTCCCACTGAATGGGACAAGTAGAGATTCTCTGGGTCTTGGAGCTCCTGTAGAGACTGCTGGCAGGAGAGATTCCATAAATCCTCAGAGGCGGTTGTCAAGGAAAAAATGGTTACCAGCAGTAGATGTGCTTACACTTCAAAAAGTCCTTCCTGGGGTGCTATATGAGACATCATTTCTTTTAAAGAAAGGCATATCATTGAATCATCATACAGTAGGACTCTGAAGCTTTTCTCAGCAACATGCAAAGCACGTGACCTGTTTGTTTATAGTCGGTGCACTTGTTAAGATGTCTATACATGATTGTTATGTTCTACCAGTCTGGAATGTAACTCAACACTCTTCCCTCACATATTGTTCACGATATTGAGTGTGAAAGATAGTTATTTCCCCTGTAACAACCTCAGTTGAAAAATAAGGTAGTGAGAGTTTTATATATATTGTAAAGATATTAAGAGCCCAGAATCCTTCTAATGGGTAAACGTTAACTAAAAGAGACATTCTGTGGGATATACGTGAGTTTTCTAGCTTTGTGCCCTGGAAAGGTCGAATAGTAATGTAACCTGATGGCACTGAACAAACCTAATCCCAAATGCCATTTCCCAACAGATAGAATGAGGGCTCCTTGAAAGAATGGCTGATTCTAGGTGTGGAGGAGACAATGAACAAGATGAGCTTGTGACATCTGTTCATCCCAGAGGACAGAGAAGCTTCACAACTAAAGGGCTCATTTCATGTAGGCGCCAATATGAAGGAGTGAGTCCCAGTTAGCCAGCCATCGGACACCTGGAGCAAAGGGGCACTTGGTGTACTTGACTAAAGCCCATATGTTCGTAATTTTTACTAAAACAGATAATGAGAATATAAGAGGAGGGAGGGAGGGAAAACTAGGACAACAGCAATAACAACAAGGATGGTCTTCAGTGACCTTCTGGTGGAGTGTAGAGTGGAAATTTTGGATTAATAGACCCTTTATAGTTGTAGGTATCTCTGGTTCAGAAATAAGTCCGGAAAGGTAAATGTATAAAAATGTTTCCTGTAGAACTGTTTGAAAAGGTCACAAATTAGGAACAGTTTCAGTAGTGACCAATAGGAGATGAATGTACTCATGCATTTTATGGACTGCTGTGTAGCCACTAACAAGCAGAACATTTTGAAATGACCTATGAAGATATCCACAATATATTGTTTAGTGGAAGAAGGAAATTTTCGAGTAATACAAGAGGCTTATCCCCTTTTTTACACAAACTAAACCACCATGTGATTACACAAATAAATGTATTTGCCTTAACAAGATCAAAGTCTGGAGTGATAGAAGACCACATCACTAAGTGGTCACCTCTGGGATTAGAATTTGGCCGCATATGTGGGTGAGGGGGATACTTTGAGAGGGAACTTTCACATTTCATTTCGTATATTCTTATATCATTTTAAAGCTTTTTCACAAACATGCATTGGTTTTGTAATACGGAGCTAAGAAAAGCAATGATCCCTTCTGGGTACCAGTTGGACTATTAACTCGTCTGTCTCTCCCAAAGGTGCCAAGCTGCGAACAAGACTTGCCCCACAAATTACATCTGGAATAATCACCTCTGCAGATGCCTGGCTCAGCAAGATCTTATTTTTTCCTCAAATTCTGGAGATGGTAAGCAGAATGATATTTTAAAGACGAAATGCCAAGCATCTCTGTTTTGATTAACAAATATTTTAATATTAAGATCACATGTACAATATTCAGGTCATCATTCTCTGGAATAAGTGACTACCAAACAGGACATTTTCTACTTGACATTGGTATTGTTTTGAACTTCCTGGTAAAGGAACATACCCATGTTTGTGCATGACCCTTTAATGAAAAACATAAAGAGACACTTCTAAATGATTTTAATGGTTTCACACCATACCCAGAACTAAGGAAGGTATAGTAACAATGTCTGACTGTGTGTGTCTAGACTCTGCAGATGGATTCCATGACATCTGTGGACCCAACAAGGAGCTCGATGAAGAAACGTGTCAGTGTGTCTGCAAAGGGGGGCTCCGGCCTTCCAGCTGTGGGCCCCACAAAGAACTAGACAGAAACTCATGCCAGTGTGTCTGTAAAAACAAACTTTTACCCAACTCATGTGGGGCCAACAGAGAATTTGATGAAACCACATGCCAGTGCATATGCAAAAGAACCTGCCCAAGAAATCAACCCCTAAACCCTGGAAAATGTGCCTGTGAATGTACAGAAAATTCACAGAAATGCCTCTTAAAAGGAAAGAAATTTCAACATCAAACATGCAGGTAAGAAATCTTTGTGAAGTGTATTCCTTTCTCTTAACTGGGGATTGTTTCCTTAACCAAAAAGGCAGTGGCTTTTTAGAATGAGACCAGTCAGTTCTGGAAGACGACTTCTGTTATTTTCTAACCGATGCTAAGCTTTCCTTGGGACTGTGTTTACTCCTGAAAAAAGCAAGATAAGAGCCCTGGGAAGCAAAACCAGATCCAACCTCAGAATGCACTCCTACTGCTCATCCCCGAGGCTGAGTCTGAGGCAGTGGTCCTTCAACATGGGCTGGGAGACAGATGCACAGGACAGTCATGTGAGGAGGATTTCCAGAACATCCAAACATGGCAGACCTGGCCCCACCAAAAATTATGATGCCATCATAATGTAGGACAACTGTTCCAAGTGCAGAAAATTTTATGCAAAATTTACAAAGGATAGCATAGTGCCACTAAATGTAGAATTATATCTAGAAAAATATTTAAGTATTTCCTGGAATTAGAGAGATAAATTATATTGTTAAAGATTACTCAAGACTCATTCCTTAAACGTTGATTCTGCACCCTTCTTCACCAAGAAGAACAAAATGAGACTATTGGACTCAAAACACTTCCAGCGTTAATCCCGGAACTACATCCTCTTTAATCTGATGGTAAGGTGGTCTATTTTAGCCAGCTCTGTGCTTTTGGCATTTCCTTCAACACGGCTCCACCAGACATAGGCCTTCTCTCTCCCATATGTTTGACGTCTTCGACTACTTTTCTTTCCCCTCAATTAATGAGAGTTCCCAAACTTCTATTTTATTAGCATCTTACCGTGATGCTGAGCACACTTTAGCAATGAAGCTATGTCCTCTTCAAGGTTGCTCCAAGACCCAGGCATTTAGCCCTTGAGTTCACCTCTTTCATCTCTCATTTATTCAACCAACTGTAACCCAGGTTGGTTGAACTCTCTGTAACCCGAGAGTGCCAAGTTAAAGTGCTATTCAAGGTCTCAGCAGACTCCACAGCCAAAGCCAGTGGACAAGTTGGTCTTCGTGTAACGTGTCTTTTCTGTACCTTTTCTTGAACTCCCCTCTTTGCTTTGGCTGATGTAACAACGTAACATTTTCCTTCCCTGGCTGCTCTTTGGTTTTCAGACCATCTGCGTTTCATCACCTCCACTGGGTCCTCTTCTTCCAAACTCAGTCTTTAGAGATGGTGATCATGCCCATGCAAAAGATGATCACTCACATGACTTAAGACTTAAATTTCATTTATTTACAATTTCATATCTGCATTAATGTTCATTAACTTTCCCCAGCAAATAAAATGTCCATCTTTTAATCCTCACAAGTTTTGTGCTCCCATTTTAATTCCTATTTCTGATGACCCATCCACACTAACATTTTAGCTGCTGCATAAGGGAACTTCAGTGAATCTAGGTACCTCATGGATGACATTTTTTCTTCCATTATTGCTTTAGAGTACCTTACAGGGATCCTTTTGTTTCCTTTTTAGAATATTTTGAGCAATCACTATATTCCAATTTTATTTGCACATCCCTACTCTAGCAGAAGGATATTTCAAAAATGCAGAATACTATATAGATACTAAATCTTATTGAAGATTATGAAACCATTTTGTATATTGAACCCTTCTGAGTGAACCTAGTGTATTTGGAAAGCCTGATTTTATGTTTACATAAGACTAACCAGCCATCATATTTTTTCTACAGAATTCTTATATTAACTTAAGAGAAAAGAGTTCTATCTTCTATTTATTGAAACTCTTCCTGTGTTCATTTTTCTAAGGATATACTTCCAGGTTTACATATATATTGAAGCAAAAAAAAGATAATATTTTGAAAATATGTACGCTCATTTTCTCTTAATATTTATTCTAAAAGAGGGGGGCAGAGTATATATTTTTTGTCCACTGCCTTTGAAAATCAGAAACTTTCATTGATTATTGAGAATTGCATCTTTTTATTTTTATTTTATTTTTATTTTTTTATTATGTTATGTTAATCACCATACATTACATCATTAGTTTTTGATGTAGTGTTCCATGATTCATTGTTTGCGTATAATTGCATCTTTTTAGTAAAGGAATACCAGAAGTCTTATAATAATGCATCTGTACTTAGAAGTAAGAAAAAAATAGTAACATTTTAACTAGATAACTCTTTTTTTTCTGCTAGAGCACAAGAAATGAAACTTCAGACTCACATTTGCAGTTTCTCTGTAGTGTGCTTTTGATTTCCCTGCCAGGTCATCTTGCATTATTCCCTGGACATACACCCCTTTCTCTCACTGGACTTTCTCACACTCCCACAGCTTCTTCAAAGGTAGCTCCCATTTGCTGGAGCAACAGGGCTGTTTGATCATCTGTCCTTTCACCACTGCTGGAAACTGGAAGTCTAGGACAGGAAGAGAGGGGTGCCCATAGCAAGCACTATCCCTCGCCCCTCCCCCCCCAGGCCACCTTCTTGTCACTTGGAGCCCAGGTGGAGAGGAAGAGAGGGCCACCATGGCTCAGCTGGCTGTCTGCCCAGCAGAGAGACGGGGTGAGGGTGGGTCTCCCCACTGAGGACCACAGTCCTGCCAACATGACTTCATCTAATCACTTCCAAGTCGGGCTTCCATACAAGTCCCAGACTCTTGTGAACTCTGCCGTACTTCTATGCTCACACCCCGTCAGCAAGACCTTACGCACTCACTTCCACAGTTTCTGTTGTATGTTTCTTTCCTCCGCGAAGCAGAGAGCCCTTCAAAAGAACCAACACTCATATCTTCTCACTCTCCCATCTGTTCTATCAGCAAGACTGCTTTTAGGCTTTTCCATTCCTCCTAAATTTTGTAATTTTCAGCACAAATTTCAGTAAGACATAAACCTAAGAATAATTTTATGATAAAATGAGTAACTTTGTTCTCATTTTAAATTTAAAAAAACAACTGTGTTTGTAGCATAATGAGTTCATTGCTTTGGCCTTTAACAAAAATGTGTTCCTCTTTGTTTTCCTAGTTGTTACAGAAGACCGTGTACAAATCGACCGAAGCATTGTGACCAAGGACTTATATTTAGTGAAGAAGTATGTCGTTGTGTCCCTTCATACTGGAAAAGACCGCATATGAACTAAGACTGTACTATTTTCCAGTTTGTCAGTTTTCTATCTTGGAAAACTGTGTTGCCACATTAGAACTGTCTGTGAACAGAGAGACCTTTGTGGGACCATGGAGAGCAAGACAGAAGCCAGCGTTTGCTGACCTGTGTGGATAGCTTTACAGGAATGGACTGGAGCTCGTCTGCAAAAGACCTCTTTTAATGACTGGTTTTTCTGCCAACGACCAGACAGCTGAGGTTTTTCTCTTGTGATTAAAAAAAAAAAATAATGACTATATAATTTATTTCCACTAAAAATATTGTTTCTGCATTCATTTTTATAGCAATAACAATTGGTAAAGCTCACTGTGATCAATATTTTTATATCATGCAAAATATGTTTAAAATAAAATGAAAATTGTATTATAAACTGGTAAGTTCAGTCCATTACTATCTTCTACTATAAGCAAAACTTGATGATATGAAAACATTCATCTCCACCTGCCCTTCCTCCTTTCCTCCAACCAGCTGTCAGATTTTGACTATTATGAAAAAGTGTGATCCTAGAGGAGAAAGTTCCAGAGGGACAACAGTTGCTATTACATTTTATTGAAATTCATCTCTTAATATATGTAATGATTATAAATGTGTTAGCACATGACACTTTTGAATTTATAACCAAGGGAATCAATATGGAACATAGCTTATAAATTCATCTGCTTAGCATGTCCATGTGAAATTATTCAGTGCACTGGGATCATTCAGACTCTTCACTTGATTTCATATCTCTCAGTATGTATTAAAATGGCTTTAAAATATTTTACTCAAAAAGAATCTTTCCCAGATATTTAACTCCTTCTGACCAGCTAAAATACTTTCTGTGAGCTGAAATGTTCCTGTCTGGCATGTATAAAATAAACTGGAAATCATGTTTAATTGCTCTTATATGTTAAAAAGGAAACATTTCAGTAACAATTGAAGTGCTTCTCTCATGTTTAAAGGGGCATCAAGCTAAGATACTTTCCTCTGGGAACAAATGTTTTGCCTACGTAAATACAACCATATGAGTGGCTTGCTTCTTGACAGGATTATTTGCTGGTATGTTACAGCTACTGGCAAAGAATAATACATAACCACTAGCAAGACCTACAAAGACACAGCTACAACAATACACAAAAACAGGGAGTCCTGAAAGGAGAAGAAAATTCTAGAGAGCTATAAAAAGATGAGCTTCTTAAAGCTTGCAAATTTAACAAAAACATTTTTTACATGGTATAGGCGACTACTCAAAATATTAGTATCTGTGTTTTACCATAAGATAGTTTTCTTTAAAAATATTTAAAAAGACTGATGCCTTAAACATGCCCTGAGTGTTTTCTGTATTGCCTTTTAAAATAATGTTACACGTAATGTTTAGAGAAGTGCAGTTTTGTGCTCTGCATAACTTAAGCATCCAGTTTATAAAGTCAGATTTTTCACGTTTTGGGAAAAAAATGATCTTCTGAAATTCTCTCATTATAGATTTATGGACCATCTTCCTATTTTTTAGTGAGAATGGCTGAAGCCTTTAGGCAGAAAATATATGCATTGTACATCCTATGTTCAAGCCACGGTCTAGGTCATTTTCAAACGTGAGCACAGTAGAAAACAATAATAATAGTAATAATACAAAAGAAAAAGATAACTAAATTTGACCAAGGCTATAGCGTTATCAATATTTCTTTATAAGAACTAAGTGAGGGATGATTACCAAAGGAAAAATGGAATCAACATAAATAACATCTTTCCACCTGATGGGAAGGCATAGTCCCTAGGGCATAAACTGGTCACCATCTATGAAATTCAGCTGAGATTCAACACAATCATTTTTCATCACATCTGAGCCAAGAATGTAAGCAAACAAACGTATGTAATTTGTTATAGCAATCTGGTGAATCATTTTTAGTTTTGATACTTTGGAAATATATTGATTTCTTAGCAAATTCAGGAAAAAAATGTATTTGAAGTTTCAAATCAGGCCCCTGAGGCCATGTAAAGCATATGAGAACCTGATACAATGACTACTATCAGCTCTAAAAAATCTAAAGTATGTGTTGACAATTAGTTTCTCAGAATATATGGGTGAGCCAAAAAAAAATCACTAGACCGAAAATTAAAGCATGAATCATGCCAGAAAAATAGCGCTTAATTTGTCCATGGAGATATAATAATTTTGGCCAAAATCAAAAGTAACATGACAAAAACAATATATTGCCAGACATACTTGAAAATAATTTTATGTGGGCCATAAAAAAATCTCACTTCACTAAATTATAATAATTGAGATTTTGTGGTGCCAGTTTAGGCTAGAGATAAGGCTAAATAATTACTTAGCATGTTAGCAAGCATGATTCAGCAAAAAGCTAAAAAAAAATACAGTGAGAATGTAAACTCTCCGTGAGTCTCAAGATACCAACCCAGCCAAATCTCAAGGGTAAAGATGCGAAAACACTGGACGCTTGCAGGGACAGTTAGTACATATATGGAAATCTTAAAAGTTTTTACACAGAATTTTAGGTCTAGAAACCAAATACTGTCCATTCAGTTTAAAAAACTAATGGGAAGGAGCGCCTGGCAGGCTCAGTTGGTAGAGCATGTGACTCTTGAACTTGGTGCTCCAAGTCTGAGCCACATGGTGGCTATAGAGATTACTTACAAACAAAAAATTTTTTAAAAAAGCAGTTGTATAACTTTTAGCTTCCAGATTTTTTTTGTTTTGTTTTGGAAGGGGGTTTTAATTTGCTAACGGCTTAAGTGAAATAGATTCCATTATTAGACTTTCTAAAAATAACCTTTGTCCTCTTACAACTCATCCCAGAAGTCTGAGTGGTGACCATAAGCAGCATTCACTGGCCTGACTAGAATGCACTTCTCTAAGGCAAGGAGAAAGGGTCACATGCTACTCTCACCTGTTTCCCAGGTCCCTGCTCCACTCACAGTGGGAGAGAAGAAGCAGACACAGCAAGTCAGAGAGCTCATACACAGCCTTCTTTAGCACGTTGCCAAAGCCCATGAAAGTCCTTACTTGGGACAGTTCACAAATGAGTAGGTGCTGGGCAGAGAGCTGAGTAAGGGTCTCTTGCCCTCACCTCACCTTTGTTACCACACTGTCCCCCCAGATCTGAGCTTTCTCTGGCAGACTTTTCAAAGGATGCTTTTTTAGGGACTTTACCTTTTGAGCTGCAAATGAAAAGGACATTTAAAAGAAAGTTATTTCACTCTGCTACAGTGGAAGAGCATGAACAGGTCTGATTTTTGTAGAGATGCATTCTAGAAAGTTCTGAATAAATCCAATAGTGTATCCTAAAAAGCCATAGAGTGCACCCAGAGAACAATCTAAGGAAGTCAGTGACATGTTTCATAAAGTAATTCTGACATTTTCTGTTCATGTTCGAAGTTTTAGTGTATATTAAGGATATTTTTTAAGTGGGGAATAATTACCCGGTACCTTGTGGAAGTGCAAATGGGTATGATGGTTTGAAAAAAAAAATTTTTAACCCTAAGTTTCACAGGCTTTTTTTTTTTTCTTCTCTTTGTTCCATAGCTCCAACAATTACTGCTCTAAAAAGTATGCTGTAACAGAAGCAGCACCGGATTGGGAATTATGTGCCAGGTTTTTAATCTGGACTTTTCCACTGTGCCCCTGAGCCAATCCCCAAAACCCTCTGAGTCTCAGCTTCTTGCCCTGTGGAAGGAGGGAGCTGAATTAAAATTGTGTATGAAGTCCCACCTCTGAAATTACAAAGTTTAATATAAACTTTACACTAAACTACATACAGAGGGGGTAAAACACATACACATAGAACATTTCTAAGAACTTCAGAGAAGCCCCATTCTTGAGATTAGCAACCCCATTAAGAGGAATATATTTTTAATGTTTTTAAAAATCTTTTTTTGTTTAAGATTTTATTTTTTTGATAGAGAGAGAGAGAGAGAGAGCACATGCACAAGCAGGGGCAGAGGGAGAGGGAGAAGCAGACTCCCCGCTGAGCCAGGAGCCTGATGTGGGGCTCGATCCCAGGACCCTGGGATCATGACCTGAGCCGAAGACAGACTCTTAACCAACTGAGCCACCCAGGCACCCCTAAAAATCTTTTTTCAATGTTTAGAAAGCTCTATTCTTGAAATTAGTGACCCCCTTAAGAGGAAATGTTTTTTTAAAAATGTTTCATGTATGAAATTATACATGAAAAATCCTGTCTCCCTCATACCATAATTCTTATTCTACTTCTTAAATTCTAAGTAATTTAGATAGCTCCAAACATCATTCTTCCTGATTTCTTCATATCAAAGGTGGTCACACATGGAGACTTTGGGAAGTCTCAACTGTTGGAAAAAGTAATTATCTTGAAAAAATAAAACCGAGCAAATTTCCACCAGAAAGCAAAACTTAAGACTCCCTGTGCACTGGTCGCGAACCTCAATCAGATGCACATCTACCATACTTCATCCAGGCAGAGCCACTGAAGAAGAGATTGACTTCGATGTCGTTGCCATCTGGAATTCAGATGATAGAATCTGATTACGTACTGGGCCTGCACCACCGGGACATGGCATCTACATTATCTACAAGTACACAGCTCAAAATGCTCAGATGCTGCTCATGGGCTCACCCACCAGGGCTGAGTACACATCAGGCTTGATGAGACTTATCTGTCCACACAGACAACAAAAACTGCTCTAATTTGATACATACAACTCAGAAGCACCATTCAGAACTTCTTCGAAATCCAACAAATAATGACTCACTGGGTAAGAATTTGGAATAGTCTCAATCAGAAATAATTTTACAAATAAGATTTATAAATACTTTTTTAAAAAAGATTTTATTTATTTATTAGAGAGAGAGTATGAGTGTGCATGCATGCCTGTGAGAGAAAGCATGAGTGGGGGTGGGGGGCTGGAGGGTAGGGCACAGTGGGAGAAACAGATTCCCCGCTGAGCAAGGAGCCTGACACATGACATGGGGCTCGATCCGAGGACCCTGGGATCGTGACCTGAGCTGAAGGCAGACACTTAACTGACTGAGCCACCCACACAGGCACCCCAGATTTATAAATACTTTTAAAAGAAAAAAATGTTTCCTGTATATTCAACACTACTTTAATGACTTTATAATAACATTTGTAGTGTGCTGTTAAAGTCATGGATTTTTTTTTTTTCATTTTAAGGCAGCTACACATATTCTTCATCTTTAAAAAAAATTAATCTTCCTGGGGCGCTTGGGTGGCTCAGTCGGTTAAATGTCTGCCTTCGGCTCAGGTCATGATCTCAGGGTCCTGGGATCGAGCCCCCCATCGGGGTCCCTGCTCAGCGGGGAGCCTGCTTCTCCCTCTCCCTCTGCCCCTCCCCCCGCTCTTGCTTTTGCTTTCTTTCTCCAAAATAAATAAAATCTTTAATAAAAAAATTAATCTTCCTTATATTCAAATTTATATATTTAAATTCAGTAGAAATTTGAGATTATCATCACACCACAAATAAAACTATGCCGCTGATATGTTCAGGTTAAAAACAATTTTCTTCAGTTCTAGTGTCATATGAATATTTTTTGCCATTGAGATTTCAGAGTCCTTCCTGCTGTGTGTGTGACAAACTTGTCTTCTAATATGCCCCATTCTTTATATTTCCTATCTCCTATCTAAGACAGATTTTCTTTCCTTTTTTTTTTCTTTTTTTAAAGATTTTATTTATTTATTTGACAGAGAGAGACACAGTGAGAGAGGGAACACAAGCAGGGGGAGTGGGAGAGGGAGAAGCAGGCTTCCCGCGGAGCAGGGAGCCCGATGCGGGGCTCGATCCCAGGACCCTGGGATCATGACCCGAGCCGAAGGCAGATGCTTAACGACTGAGCCACCCAGACGCCCCTAAGACAGATTTTATTTTCAATGCACTATTTTGTTCCCTTTATCTCCTACTTGTCTTAAACAATGACCTGTAACTCCTGATTATTCCCTTTCCTTATTCCCATCCTGATGTTTGTACTAGCACATTTTTGTCAGTTGCTGCTCACTGAAACTATGTATCACGAGCAAGAGAAAGCACACAGCGATCAGACGATCAGACCGGGTGTGAATGTGTCAGATCGAATATCCCCAGCTTCCTCTGATTCTATCTGAAGGGTTGGATAGACAGATATCAAAAGTAAGAGACAGTATCTTAAAATAGCTATTTTTGAAGCTTATGCTCCTCCTAGATACACAGTAAATAAAGGACCACAGACTAGCATTTGGAACTGCTAACAAAAGGGAGGACAAGGAAGGGAGGAAGGAAATGAAGGAAAGGTGAAAACCGAAAGGAAAAGCTGAATGGGAAGAAATCAGAGAGGGAGACAAACCATGAGAGGCTCTGGACCCTGGGAAGCAACCTGAGGGTTCCAGAAGGGAGGGGGATGGGGGAATGGGGTGGCCAGGTGATGGGCGTTAAGGAGGGCATGTGATGTGATGAGCACTGGGTGTTATACGCAACTAATGAATCGTTGAACACTACATCAAGAACTAATGGTGTAGCATATGTTGGCTAACTGAACATAATAATAAAAAAAAGCAGAAGAAAAATGAGAAACCATCAGAAAGGGAAAGAAGACAAAAAGCAGGCACACTAGAATTTTAAGGAAAATTTAAAAAAAGGAAGTGGTCTCATGACCTGTTGGGACAGTGATAGGGAATGGGGTAGGCTCCTGAAATGCGTAGGAAAAATTTCTGTAATTGGTGAACAAGAATCGCAGAGGCAAAATTACATTATCTGTTGAAGAGTTCTTGACTTGGCTTATGGTATCTCCTGAGCAAATGTGATGAACACCACAATGGTTATTTGAAAATTTCACTGGTAAAAGTCTGACGTTAACACCACAAGATATGTGGCAAGAGATAATAACATCCATCTTGGCTCGTGTACGTGTCACCCTGATGCCACATCAGTCACCTAATGGGGAGATGCTTTTGATAAGATCTTGGGGAAACAAAGAATTTCCTCATCTCTGGATTTAAAGCAGATGTTTTTTCCTGAATTTCAGATCACTTGAGAATTTCGATGTGATTTCTTTTTAAATAACAAGTTCCACGACTGGTTTGCCCTGTGTCTGAGACACTGATAAGCTCCATTGTCCCCTCACGATTCACTGATAGGACACACACGAGAAAAGTCTTCCACAGATGGTGTGGGAACCCACATTCCCTATCGGGCTGAAGAGATCCCAGAGGGTGCAAAGTCCTCTTGAACACACCCGAATCTCTGCTGCATCTCAGATAATTCCAGAATTGGAGTTAGACCTAGAAGAGGTTTTTTAGCAGTGATAGAAGTCAACCTCTCATTTTTATAATTAAAGTGCCTATAGCCCTGAACTGTGAAAATTCCTCTGGAGACATGCAGTGGAAAGGCAGAGAGCTCACGGAAACACCGGGCACGTGATGATTAGCGAATATTTTTCCCATTTCCGCAGTGAAGATCAGTGTGTGTTCCTTTCAGTCCGAGGCTGGGCACCAGACCTCCACTCTTTGCTCTGCCTGAGCAGCCCGGCTTTTGTCTGTTTTACATCAAGATATTGAAGGGGAAAGATTTTATTTTCTAAAAGGTCTTTCACAAATTCTTTTTTTCGAATCACTGCTCTAAAATAGGAGGTTGACCTACTGAATTACTTTAACAAGTTCCCGTTCTCTGCCAAAGCCATAATCTCCCACAGGGGCAGCTGCGGCTGAAGCTGTGCCCAAAACTCGGGAGCATGAAAGCCCCCCTCCTGGACTGGGGAGCAAGTGTGCTCTGAACACCAAGCAAGGTCACCATGCTTTCATCAGGAGAGGGGAAAAGGTCTTAACCCCTACGCAAAATGTCCCAGCCAAAATAATGCTTAAAACAGGACTTAGGGGAAAGATTTTAATTCAGAGTTTTTTAAAAAAATTCTTATTCGAGGGGCACCTGGGTGGCTCAGCCAGTTAAGTGTCCGACTTTTGATTTCGGCTCAGGTCATGATCTCAGGGTTGTGAGCTCGAGCCCCAGGTTGGCTCTGCACTGGGCGTGGAGCCTGCTTAAGATTCTCTCTCACTCTCCCTCGGACCCTCCCCCCAATAAAAAAAAATTATTTATTTGATAGCCTTAGACCAAAGCACAAACACAATGCCACATGAGCTGAGCTGGAACATCCTCCAGGCTGGATTTATAATCAGCCTTCTCCTTTAGCCTTGAGTCACTATTCTTGGACCAAATTCATATGCCTTGATTCTCTCTTCCCAACTTATGAAGAGTGGCTTTACCCAAGATTTTGAATCTGCAAATAGAAAACTTATCTAGACATGCCTAATTTTTCGTGAGGAGCCAGTATGAACTCAGCTAGTTTGAAACACACATTGCCCTGCCTTCATCTGGTCGGCGGCTGTAACAGGATACACTGTGCGTGGCTTACAAACAGAAATGTATTTCCTCACATCTTGGAGGCTGAAGTTGCAGTCAAGGTACCACCAATGTTGTTTCGGGAAATTTCCAGTGAAACCCGTCTTCCTAGCTTGGAGACAGCCACCTTGTCTCTTTCTCATTGTCCTCACATGGTCTTTCCTCTGTGTACATGTGGGGGAAACAAGATCTCTGGTGTCTCTTCTCACAAGGACACCAGCCTTAGCAGACCAGACTCTTATGACCTCTTGTACCCTTCATCACCACCCTAAAGGCTTTATCTTCAAAGGCAGTAACACTGGGAGTTAGGACTTCAACATACGAATTTGGAGGGCACGCAATTCGCTCTACTGCAGCTCCTCTTTATGTGCAAATTTTAATTGGCCAGAAAGAGTCGAATATGGATCAAACATTTTGAGACCAAAAAAGTAATTATTTCAAGGCAGAGTGCCTGAATAGTGTTGGATGTTGGTATGCAAGGAAAGTAAACAAGATCTTCCAAGAGAATAACTAATTCAAGAACATCCCAGCTATACTTGAACTTCTACCTGAAGGTTTTTGAGTAATAGCTCCACTGAGTTGTAAGTAAAACTGATAAAGTGCTTGTCTTTATACTTGTATGTATAAGTATGTAAAATACTTGTATGTACTTGCTCCCAACATGGGTCTTAAACTTAATTGCATAGATAGTTGATACATTAAGATGCCTCATACTGTAGTGAGCTTATATGAACTGTCTGCTTTTCATATATTGCTAATCTGGTTATTAAATTGGCAGAAGGAACTCCAGAGGTAACTGGGGTTATCTATAAATGGTTTTCCAAGCAGAAGATACGAGCTCATGACCCCATTCAGCACTGGGAACAAGAATCAAGGCCACAGTTGTTGACTTCCAAGAGAAATTCTTTAATTCCTTGATTGCTGGCTGCAAAACTGTCAAATATGTTCATGTTTAGAATAGTGCTTGATCCACAATAAGCCCTCAATAAGTAATTCCCATGATCTCTGGAAGTTTCAAATGCCAAATCCTTTTTAATCAGAATTAAAGTGTCCAGAAATTTAGCCTCATTTACAAATTGTAACAAAGTTCTAAGAGAGCAAAATGAGAAAATGTCCGGACTCAGCCAACTATCAAATTTTAGAACCTTAATTCGTCACCACTTGTGATTATATAAAACAATGTTGTAATGCATTTTGGAATTCAATCATACTTTTTGTCAAATTAGGTCATGAAACTTGGTACTTCAAATATATCAATTCCAACTCTTTCCCCTTTAACATGTAAACAGGCACACAAAGTCTAGAGACTGTGAAAGATCAAGATAAATATTCTGAAAATAAGGGACAGTTTTAATTAATTTTAAAAATTATAAAAAACACAGAAAGAGGAAATAAATGTGAAAAAATTTAAAAAGCATCTAAATATTAATGGCATTAGGTTGGAAATAAATGTGGTATTCAAATTTCTACTTGATTAAGAATTTCTCTTATCACTCTGGTGTGAATTTCCTTCATTGTTAAGAAACTGCACTTTACTTATAAACCTTAGAAATTCAGTTTAAATCAGCACTTTTCAAACACTATGAGAGAATTCTTACTGCATTTTTTAAAGGCAACATGATCTGGAAAATGTCACCGAGCAAAGCATAATATTCCTGTGCTTTACACTGAACAAAGGAGGCCACACTATGTCCTGAACATATAAATTGCTTATAAGATTAGACGTAACTATTAAACAGCTGTTGGAAAAAAAATACCATAATTCAGGAATAGCTATGTGGGGAATTCTCATCCATTTCTAGCAGATTTGAATTTAATTTTTTTACTCTTTCCATCTTCAAAAGAAAATAAATTTATAGAGATCTACTGAAATACAGGGTAGTTTTTATAAAAGATGAACAACAGAAAGCTCAGTCAATGTGGTTCAAAGCATAGTTTGTTGAAAAGGGTTAAAGGTTAAAGTATAAAATTCTGAGAGTTTGGGGAAGGGGAGGTCATAATTTAAAAATAAAGCTATAAAAATTATCAGACCAAAAAGTGTGTGCACATATAATGTAAAAATTCTAATAAGCAAAAGTAAAACAGGACTTAATATAATGTTAATAAGAAAAATAAACCATCCTCCATATATTACAAATCCCAAGAAAGCCTAAGTATCCTTAAAAAAATTCAACTTTCAGATGATATTTTTATTTTACTGTAATTACCTAACACTCTTCTATAATGATTTTCTCTGCACATGCTGGTCTTGGAATAAAACAACCATCTACATAAATTTTGATTAGACTATCACAAAAACTTTGCAGGTTAGATTTCAAAGTTTTAAGGTGGCTGGATATCTATCCAAAATTCTAAGTCATCTTATTTTGGAAAAATAATCTACATATAGGAAATAGCAATAGTTTAAAAACTCTGTTTAAATCCCAAGCACTTTCCCGTATCTTGTTTTGTCAACATGAAATGCAAAAAATAGATTGCCCCAAATCAGCTCTTCTGACAGAGTTTCCTTCGGTGTAGTAGGAAGAACACAGCTCAAATCATGAGACTCCTCGAAAGCTGTGAGACCACATGAATTCTCTAAGCCTCAACTCTTCATCCACACTGGTATGAGGGCTGCTATACGGATTCAATGCAACAGTGTATACAAAGGCCATAACAGAAGATTTTGCATGTAAAGGATACTCAAATATTTATTTAGTACATCACTGTGAATTCAGCACATCATAAGATAAAAACCTATTTCATTTTTCCCCATATTGGTTTACTCCTTTGCAGAAAGATTGATCTGCTTAGTCCAATTCCACAAGATCTTTACTTTGAGAATTAGTCTCTACTTGCTTTATTTTTTTTAAGCTTTATTTATTGGGTGCTGGGTGGCTCAGTTGTTAAGTGTCTGCCTTTGGCTCAGGTCATGATCCCAAGGTCCTGGGATAGAGCCCTGCACTGGGCTCCCTGCTCACTTCTCCCTCACCCACTCCCCCTGCTTGTGTTCCCTCTCTTGCTGTCTCTCTGTCTAATAAATAAAATCTTTTTAAAAATAAAGAGTTATTTATTTTGAGAGAGAGAGAGAGAGAGGAGGGACTAATTAAGCTAGTTCCTATCTGTCAAATCTATGGGTCAAATGTGTTAATCTTCTAAGGATCTTGATACATAGTCCCAACATCGTCCTCTAGAAAGATATGGCCTTTGGTTCTCTCACTACCATTTTGCGAAAGCTGTAAGTTTCCTTGCAACCCAACAAATATTATCTTTAAAAGAATCTCAGCTAATTTGTGGGTGGAAAAGATATCTTAAATTATTTTAATCTGTAATTCTTTTGATCAGTGGTGAGGTAGAATATGCCTTCGTGTATTATTTCTCCATGAGAATCCTATTATCAATTTTTTAAATTTTATTTTTTTAATTTTTTATTGTTATGTTAATCTTCATCAATTTTTATTGGGTTACTTGACTTATCAAATTATATGAACTTTTTAAACAACAATATTAATTTAATTTTGATTATCTACTTGTTTATATATTTTTTAATTTGTTTTTAGCCTGGTATTGTAGTTTATATAGTCTATGTACAAACATTTTTTTTAATTTTATAGACTCAGACCTTTTCTCTATTTGCTATTTTTCATGTCCTTTATGCATAGCCTCCTTCCCTTTGCAGTAATTAGAAGGTATTTCAGAATTATGTCAATGACAGAGAAAATGGTGTCATTAATCACAGAGGAACATCTACAAGTTACCATAAGACTGAAGCTGGGATATGAACCTGGTCTCTCTTCTCCATGTAGGAAAATGATCTAAGGGGAAGTCTGTCATGCCTCTTTTCCTTTTCCACAATAATGACTTTAATTTCTTGGTAGGCACATTCAGAGGCTCCTTCAAACAGTAACAACAATGAGAATTACACTGGACATGCTCTGTTCCTAGAATATGAAATTTGTAGAGTAGTAGGATACCTAGCATAAGGAAGTAAAATTACCCAGAGAAAAAACAAACTTACAATTAAATTTGCTGGAGAATCTAGAACATAAAATATCAATTATTCCATCTTAAAAAAATCTCATTATAAAACAACTAAATGGTTTCTGAATAGCATTGACAAAATCCAACTCTTTAAACCAACAGAAATTGTAGGGTATGGTTTAATTTAACTTTTACCCAAATCATCTAGCCAATTGCCCTACCAATACTTTTAAATAATTATTTCTTCATGTGAGTTCTGTGTGTGGTGTTCTTTTTCTATGTATGCGTTATTATGCATTATTTTCTTATGAACTGTTGATTGCTTCCAAGGCCATCTGCTTTTTTTTTTTTTAATCCATCTGTTTTTGATTCTTTCATCAGTGCTATGATATTTAGCCTAAATTATTTTTAAGTTTTGGTAGGCACAGCAAGTATCCCTCACTTCTCGTCTTTTGAACATTTTTCTTAGTTCTTGGAGGTCACAGGGATTCTCTCTTAAGACACCATCACCCCACAATCTCCTGACTGGCACTTTCTGGAAATTGTAAACTCCAAATGATGTATAAAGATGGAAGAAGAGGAGAGTATTAACCTCAACACCTCAAAACTAACACCAAGGCAGGAGAGGAGAGCTGCCTTGGCCCTTGGTGATCTCTCAAGCACCCGTCACACTGTGGGAGAATTATACTGGGACTTTCAATTTTACTCAGGTCCTCTTGACTGCTTTACTTCAGAAAGCAAAAGACCGATCCATCATCAGCTTTTTAAAAACTTTATTTCAGGGGGGCAGAGCAAGATGGCAGAGGAGTAGGAGACCTGGATTTCATCTGGTCTCAAGAATTCAACTAGATAGGGATCAAACCATTCTGAACACCTACAAACTCAACAGGAGATCGAAGAAAAGAATAGCAACAACTCTCTGAACAGAAAAGCGACCACTTTCTGGAAGGTAGGACGTGCGGAGAAGTGAATCCGAGGCGATATTCCGAAGGATAGACGGCGGGGTAGGGGCCTCCATCTGCCGCTTCTGGCAAGTGATAGAGCCCCGGAGCTCAGAATCGGAACTTTTAGAAGTCGGCTCCGCTGAGGGACGTCACTCCAGTGGCTAAGCGGGGGGTGGAACCCTCGCTGGGACAGTGTGATCTCAGGACCCTCGGGGTCACAGAAAGACCGGGGGTACCTGAGTGCGGCAGAGCTCCCAGGGATCGGAGCGGGGAAGCCAGCTGCAGAGACGGAGCCCAGGCGCGGGCTCTCAGCTCGGGGTTGCCATAAACCGTGATCCGCGGCACAGTCGGGCCACTGCTCCCCCAGCAGGGACCCAACAAGCGGCAGATCCGGGGAGACTCACCTTCCTCCCCCGGGAGGAGTGGCGCAAGAGCGCACCGCAGGGATCTGCTGGGTTTGGAGACTCCACATGGGGTCGGGTGCCAGAGATAGAAATGCACGGTCACAGGCCAGGTGAGCACGGAGTGCGGCCGGAGACCGGGGAGACGGGAGTGACTGACTGCTTTTCTCTGGGGGCGCACTGAGGAGCGGGGCCCCGAGTTCTCGGCTCCTCCGGGGCGGATATTGGGAGGCCACCATTTTCATTCTTGGCCTCCAAAGCTGTACCAAAAGCTTGCAGGAAACAAAAGCTCCCAAGAGCAAACCCGAGCAGATTACTAAGCCCGGACCGGGCAAGGGCGGGGCAATTCCGCCTCCGGCAAAGACATTTGGGAACCACGGCAACAGGCCCCTCCCCCAGAAGATCAGCGAGAACAGCCAGCCAAGACCAAGTTTACAGATCAATGAGAACGACAGAACTCCAGCGCTAGGAGAATACTGCACAGAGAATCCATGTCTTTTTTACCATGATTCTTTAGTCTTTCAAAGTTAATTTTTTTAACTGTCTTTTTTTTTGAATTTTTCTTTTTCCCTTTTTCAACCAACATCTTATCAATCCCTTTTTTAAAAAACATTTTTATTTTTCATTTTTAGAGTCATATTCTGTTCCTTCATAGTAGTTACCCTTATTGTTGGCATATATATATAAGTTGTTCTCTCTTTAAAATTTTGAGATAGCTTCTTCTAACAGATCCAAATATACCCTAAATCTCTAGTGTATGGTTTTGTTCTACTCTCCTGCCTGATCACATTCTCTCCATTTTTTCCTTTTTTTTTAAATCCTCTTCTTTCTTTTTTCAAACAACTTCTTATCAATTCCTTTCATAAAATTTTTTATAATTTCCATCTTTACAGTCATATTCCATCCCTTCATCGTATCAACCCTTATTTTCTACATGTATAAGTTTTTCTTTCTTTAAAATTTTGGGAGGTACTTTCTTCTAACAGACCAAAATACACCCAAAATCTAGTGTGTGACACTGATCTATGCACCAGCCTGATCATATTTGATCATATTCTGTTTTTTGTTTTGGTTTGTTCTGTTTTTGTTTGTTTTTATCTCTTTTTTTTCTTTTTCTTTTTCCTTTCTTTCCCTTTCTTTTCCCCTGGCTTCAGATCTTTTCTGATTTGTTTAGAGTATATTTCCTGGGGACGATGTTACCCTGTTAGCATTTTGTTCTCTCATTAATCTATTCTCCTCTGGACAAAATGACAAGATGGAAAAAATCACCTCAACAAAAAGAACAAGAGGTAATACTGACTACCAGGGACCTACTCAATACGGACATTAGTACAATGTCAGATCTAGAGTTCAGAACATCACTTTAAAGATACTAGCTGGGCTTGAAAAAAGCATGGAAGTTATTAGAGAAATCCTTTCTGGAGAAATAAAAGAACTAAAATCTAAACAAGTCGAAATCAAAAAGGCTATTAATGAGGTGCAATCAAAAATGGGGGCACTAACTGCTAGGATAAAGGAGGCAGAAGAAAGAATCAGTGATATAGAAGACCAAATGATGGAAAATAAAGAAGCTGAGAAAAAGAGAGATAAACAACTGCTGGATCACGAGGGCAGAATTCGAGAGATAAGCGATACCATAAGACGAAACAACATTAGAATAATTGGGATCCCAGAAGAAGAAGAAAGAGAGAGAGGGGCAGAAGGTATATTGGAGCAAATTACAGCAGAGAACTTCCCTAATTTGGGGAAGGAAACAGCCATCAAAATCCAGGAAGCACAGAGAACCCCTCTCAAAATCAATAAAAATAGGTCAACACCCCGACATCTAATAGGAAAACTTACGAGTCTCAGAGACAAAGAGAAAATCCTGAAAGCAGCTCGGGAGAAGAGATATGTAACCTACAATGGTAGAAACATTAGATTGGCAACAGACCTATCCACAGAGACCTGGCAGGCCAGAAAGGACTGGCAGGATATATTCAGAGCACTAAATGAGAAAAATATGCAGCCAAGAATACTATATCCAGCTAGGCTGTCATTGAAAATAGAAGGAGAGATAAAAAGCTTCCAGGACAAACAAAAACTAAAGGAATTTGCAAACACGAAACCAGCCCTACGAGAAATATTGAAAGGGGTCCTCTAAGCAAAGAGAGAGCCTAAAACCAACACAGACCAGAAAGGAACACAGACAGTATACAATAACAGTCACCTTACAGGCAATACAACGGCACTAAATTCCTGTCTTTCAATAGTTACCCTGAATGTAAATGAGCTAAATGCCCCAATCAAAAGACACAGGCTATCAGATTGGATTAAAAAACAAGACCCATCGATATGCTGTCTCTAAGAGACTCATTTTAGACCCAAAGACACCGCAGATTGAAAGTGAGGGGGTGGAAAACCATTTACCATGCTAATGGACACCAAAAGAAAGCTGGGGTGGCAATCCTTATATCAGACAAATTACATTTTAAACCAAAGACTGTAATAAGAGATGAGGAAGGACACTATATCCTACTTAAAAGGTCTATCCAACAAGATCTAACAATTGTAAATATTTATGCCCCTAACATGGGAGCAGCCAATTATATAAGGCAATTAATAACAAAAGCAAAGAAACACATTGACAACAATGCAATAATAGTGGGGGACTTTAACACCCCCTTCACTGAAATGGACAGATCGTCTAAGCAAAAGATCAACAAGGAAATAAAGACTTTAAATGACACACTAGACCAAATGGACTTCACAGACATATTCAGAACATTCCATCCCAAAGTAACGGAATACACATTCTTCTCTAGTGCCCATGGAACATTCTCCAGAATCGATCACATCGTAGGTCACAAATCAGGTCTCAACCAGTATCAAAAGATTGGGATCATTCCCTGCCTATTTTCAGACCACGATGCTTTGAAACTAGAACTCAATCACAAGAAGAAAGTCGGAAAGAACTCAAATACATGGAGGCTAAAGAGCATCCTACTAAAGAATGAATGGGTAAACCAGGAAATTAAAGAAGAATTAAAAAAATTCATGGAAACCAATGAAAATGAAAACATAACTGTTCAAAATCTTTGGGATGTAGCAAAGGCAGTCCTAAGAGGAAAGTATATAGCAATACAAGCCTTTCTCAAGAAACAAGAAAGGTCTCAAGTACACAACCTAACCCTACACCTAAAGGAGCTGGAGAAAGAACAGCAAATAAAGCCTAAACCCAGCAGGAGAAGAGAAATAATAAAGATCGGAGCAGAAATCAATGAAATAGAAACCAAAAGAACAGTAGAACAGATCAAAGAAACTAGGAGCTGGTTCTTTGAAAGAATTAACAAGATTGATAAACCCCTGGCCAGACTTATCAAAAAGAAAAGAGAAATGACCCAAATCAACAAAATCATGAATGCAAGAGGAGAGATCACAAACAACACCAAAGAAATACAAACAATTATAAGAACATATTATGAGCAACTCTATGCCAGCAAATTAGATAACCTGGAAGAAATGGCTGCATTCCTAGAGATGTATCAACTACCAAAACTGAACCAGGAAGAAATAGAAAACCTGAACAGACCTAGAACCACTAAGGAAATTGAAGCAGTCATCAAAAATCTCCCAAAAACAAAAGCCCAGGGCCAGATGGCTTCCCAGGGGAATTCTACCAAACATTTAAAGAAGAATTAATACCTATCCTTCTGAAACTGTTCCAAAAAATAGAAATGGAAGGAAAACTTCCAAACTCGTTTTATGAGGCAACCATTACCTTGATCCCAAAACCAGACAAAGACCCCATCAAAAAGGAGAACTACAGACCAATATCCCTGATGAACATGGATGCAAAAATTCTCACCAAAATACTAGCCAATAGGATCCAACAGTACATTAAAAGGATTATTCACCACGACCAAGTCGGATTTATCCCTGGGCTGCAAGGTTGTTTCAACATCCGCAAATCAATTAACGTGATACAATACATTAACAAAAGAAAGAACAAGAATCATATGATCCTCTCAATAGATGCAGAAAAAGCATTTGACAAAGTACAGCATCCTTTCTTGATCAAAACTCTTCAGAGTATAGGCATAGAGGGTACATACCTCAATATCATAAAAGCCATCTATGAAAAACCTACAGCGAATATCATTCTCAATGGGGAAAAACTGAGAGCTTTCCCCCTAAGGTCAGGAACGCGGCAGGGATGTCCACTATCACCACTGCTATTCAACATAGTATTAGAAGTCCTAGCCACAGCAATCAGACAACAAAAAAAATAAAAGGCATGCAAATTGGCAAAGAAGAAGTCAAACTCTCACTCTTTGCAGATGATATGATACTTTATGTCGAAAACCCCAAAGACTCCACCCCAAAACTGCTAGAACTCATACAGGAATTCAGTAAAGTGGCAGGATATAAAATCAATGCACAGAAATCATTGGCATTCCTATACACCAACAACAAGACAGAAGAAAGAGAAATTAAGGAGTTGATCCCATTTACAATTGTACCCAAAACCGTAAGATACCTAGGAATAAATCTAACCAAAGAGGCAAAGGATCTGTACTCAGAAAACTATAAAATAGTCATGAAAGAAATTGAGGAAGACACAAAGAAATGGAAAAACGTTCCATGCTCATGGATTGGAAGAACAAATATTGTGAAGATGTCAATGCTACCTAGAGCAATCTACACATTCAATGCAATCCCCATCAAAATACCATCCACTTTTTTCAAAGAAATGGAACAAATCATCCTAAAATTTGTATGGAACCAGAAAAGACCCTGAATAGCCAGAGGAATGTTGAAAAAGAAAAGCAAAGCTGGCGGCATCACAATTCCGGACTTCCAGCTCTATTACAAAGCTGTAATCATCAAGAGAGTATGGTACTGGCACAAAAACAGACACATAGATCAGTGGAACAGAATAGAGAGCCCAGAAATGGACCCTCAACTCTATGGTCAACTAATCTTTGACAAAGCAGGAAAGAATGTCCAATGGAAAAAAGACAGTCTCTTCAACAAATTGTGTTGGGAAAATTGGATACCCACATGCAGAAGAATGAAACTGGACTATTTCCTTACACCACACACAAAAATAGACTCCAAATGTTTGAAAGACCTCAGTGTGAGACAGGAGTCCATCAAAATCCTAAAGGAGAACACAGGCAGCAACCTCTTCGACCTCAGCCGCAGCAACTTCTTCCTAGAAACATCGCCAAAGGCAAGGGAAGCAAGGGCAAAAATGAACTATTGGGACTTCATCAAGATAAAAAGCTTTTGCAAAGCAAAGGAAACAGTCAACAAAACCAAAAGACAACCGACAGAATGGGAGAAGATATTTGCAAATGACATATCAGATGATGGGCTAGTATCCAAAATCTATAAAGAACTCATCAAACTCAACACCAAAAGAACAAAGAATCCAATCAAGAAATGGGCAGAAGACATGAACAGACATTTTTCCAAAGAAGACATCCAAATGGCCAACAGACACATGAAAAAGAGCTCAATATCGCTCGGCATCAGGGAAATCCAAATCAAAACCTCAGTGAGACACCACCTCACACCAGTCAGAATGGCTAAAATGAACAAGTCAGGAAACGACAGATGTTGGCAGGGATGCGGAGAAAGGGGAACCCTCCTACACTGTTGGTGGGAATGCAAGCTGGTGCAGCCACTTTGGAAAACAGTATGGAGGTTCCTCAAAAAGTTGAAAATAGAGCAACCATACGATCCAGCAATTGCACTACCAGGTATTTACCCCAAAGATACAAAAGTAGGGATCCGAAAGGGTACGTGCACCCTGATGTTTATAGCAGCAATGTCCACAATAGCCAAACCGTGGAAAGAGCCAAGATGTCCATCGACAGATGAATGGATAAAGAAGAGGTGGTATATATATTCAATGGAATATTATGGAGCCATCAAAAGGAATGAGATCTTGCCATTTGCAATGATGTGGATGGAACTGGAGGGTATTATGCTGAGCGAAATAAGTCAAACAGAGACAGACATGTATCATATGACCTCACTGATATGAGGAATTCTTAATCTCAGGAAACAAACTGAGGGTTGCTGGAGTGGGGGATGGGGTGGGAGGGAGGGGGTGACTGGGTGATAGACACTGGGGAGGGTATGTGCTCTGGTAAGCGCTGTGAATTGTGCAAGACTGTTGAATCTCAGATCTGTACTTCTGAAACAAATAATGCAATATCTTTTAAGAAAAAAAAAAGAAAAAGAAGAAGATAGCAGGATGGGAAGAATGAAGGGGGGGAAATCGGAGGGGTAGACGAACCATGAGAGATGATGGACTCTGAAAAACAAACTGCGGGTTCTAGAGGGGAGGGGGGTGGTAGGATGGGTTAGCCTGGTGATGGGTATTGAGGAGGGCACGTTCTGCATGGAGCACTGGGTGTTATGCACAAACAATGAATCATGGAACACTACATCTAAAACTAATGATATAGTGTATGGGGATTAACATAACAATAAAAAAATAAAAGTAATAAACTCTGCTTGTGGTATAATTTGTGTCTAAAGATTAAAATCTAGGGGCATCTGAGTGGCTCAGTTGGTTAAGCATCTGCCTTGGGCTCTGGTCCCAGTCTCCAGGTCCTGGGATTGAGTCCCACACCAGGGTCCCTGCTCGGTGGGGAGTCTGCTTCTCCCTCTCCCTCTGCCTCTTCCCCTACTTGTGTTCTCTCTGTCTCTGTCTCTCTGTCTCTCTCCCTCTCTCAAATGAATAAATAAAATCTTAAAAAAAATAAAGATTAAAATGTATTGGAGTGGGAGGGTCTTACCACAGATAACTAGAACTCATAGTGAGTCACTGGTTAGTCGAAGAAGTTAAAGTGAAGATTATTAAGAATATAATCATGCTTTAAATATAAATTTTTTATATGCGTGTATACTAATTCACTAGGCTTTTGTTATAGGAATAAGATCTTGTCTTTGGAGTTGGCTATATGCTTTCTTGCATATACAATACCTGCAGTGCTTTGTTTTAGAGTTTTTATTTCATTAAAGGGAATTGAGAAATTAATGTCACTTGCAAAGCAATCCAAAAAAATAATATTCCTCTGCTACATTTCATAGTAGCCTAAAACATTGATAGTTGGCTTGCGCAGACCTAATTGGACAACTTTTTTTAATTGACTTTCCTTGACTGACCCATTCCAAAGCATTCAGCTTTTGTATATTTCATATTAATTTTCCTACATATTATGGTTACTTTCAGTAGGAAACACTGAATAAATATGCATCCATTCATTTCATCTAGTAACTTACAATGCTGAAATAACAAAGTTTGGATCACATAATTGCATAAGCTTGAAAAAAGCAATTCTTTCGGTAACCAAAACAGACACATGTGTTATTAAAAGCCTTCAAACTATGGACTATGACTTTAAAAAGTCACTCTTTCACTTCCAGGAAGACTGCCCCTAAGTCATGAGAACAAACAAAACCATCAAGCCACATGTTTGTAATTCCCTAGTTTTTTTTCTCTTTCCTGACCCTACACCTCCCACCTCAACCCCTAAGTGGCAGCTCTAAGCTCATCCCTAGCAAACTTCAAAATAATGTGTCTGGTTAAAAGCTGAATGATGTCTGCTAGAAGCTTATGTTATTGGGGATAAAATAATAATAATAATAAAGGAACAGGAATGTAGCCTCCAATCTCTTTGAACCAGAAATGGCCTTTCAGGTTACAATGACATTTATGGTTTCCAAACAGAAGTCAAATAAGTTGTGGGTAATGAAGTAAATTTAAAACATTATTCCTGGCAGCCTTCCATGTATTTTTCTTCACACGATGTTACGAACAATAGTCCTATTTGAAAGGAAGGACCATAACAGAAAGGATCTCAAATTCTGTTTTTCTCTCTTATCTTGCTGTCTTCTTTTTGGATTTTAACCTTCCAAGCAAACTTCTAAGACATCATCTGCCCCTCCGAGGGCCCATCTGCTTCAAGTAGTCGGAAGAGGTGAAGCTTGCTTTTAGATACCATTTTTAATACATCTCTAACCATTATTTCATTTTGTGTGTGTGTTTGTCCCTTAGACAGACTAAAATATTCAAAGGTTAATTTATTCCGCTTGGAAATATTAAGTGCAGTCTGCCACTTTTTTTCTTTATCACCAAAGGAATCTGATTAATTTTCTGCCCGTGAGTTTTGCAAATGAAGGTGTACTTTCAGTACTGCTGACAGCACCTTCTCTGTCTTGTGTTGGGTCAAGCCTTGCGAGGCTACCGCAGGGTTGTCGGTCCTCATCTGCCTGATGGACTTGGCTCTTTCATGTGCAGCCCGTTGACCTAGTCTGCTTCTCAATAACAAAATAACTTTCAGTCCCCTACGGCCTCATGAGCTTCTGCACCACACAGTTCTATTTATTTTACCAGACATTTCCATGTAATTTCATATTCTCTGCAATGCTTTTTCCATAGTCAAGTAAACTCAACAAGTGAACTTTTGAGATAATATCTAAAAAAAAATCTCAGCTGCCGCAGACTAAAGGAATGGGTTTCATTTAAATGTTTCCTGTTTTCAATGCATTTGCCTCATAGAACCATTGTGTGTAACACAAAGTCTGATTCGATTAGCAACTAAATTGTTGCAGTTGAATTTCAGCTCAAGCCATGGAAAGTACAAGAGAGCTGAACTACTGGAGAAACAAGGATGGATGCCATTCATATTTGGAAGGTTCAGATGTCTTGCGCATTGATGTACAGGACCTTTGTCATTGGACTGGCGTGTCAGTTCAAAGTACTGTTCAAGAGCCAGACGCTTGACAAATGAAGAACTTTGACATATTTTTTATCATGTATGGCATTGAGTCAATTGAAATACTGGTCATAAATAGTCATCTATTTCTCTATTGGAAATATCATACTCCAAGTCATCTACCATGTTAAAGAGCATCACACCAGAATATCAGACTGCTTAGGATGAGAACATTTGCAAGATGAATACAAGTTGAACAAAAGCATCTGGCACCAATTTGTGAACACAATGTACAGTGTTAATGACTGATTTCAACTACTTGTTTAATTATGAAGAATGTATTTCTGCCTATTACAGGGTAGTGTTTTTAAGTAAACTGGAATGGAAATGTTTTATACAATAGCCCCTTTATTCTGTTCAGCCTTTTTAATTTTAAAGAACTACATTGTTTGATATTAATATCTCCACTCTTTTATGAGTTTATAATTGCCTCTTTATTTTCAGTATTTCTTGAAACATTTGTTTTAAGCTTGTTTCTTGAAAATAGCATATAGGTTTTCTCTTCTGATGTAAGAGTTTTGCTCTGCTCACATTTAGTTTAATGTCCTATATAATTGATTTCATTTTTCTACCTTGCTCTATTATTAATTTTATATTGTCACTTCCTGTGTTATTTTTGTAGATACGATCGACAAAATCCATTTCAACTGTCCACTCTATTTGTTGTTAGGCTTTGCTTTCTCTGCTGTCATACAGAGAAGCATGCGTTTATATGAAGGCAAGATAAAAACTCCCTTCTTTAATAAAGACAGAGTATCCCCCTGCCCTTATTAGATGACAACTTTAAAATAATTTATTTCTAACCTCTTACTCATTTCCCTGCCTTTCCCCATGATTGCAGTTGACCTCCATTTCTTACCCCCATGTTTGCTAAGATCACTTAACCGTAGAGTGGCTAGCCTTCATGTTCATCAACACATAGCTGCCCTTTATCTTCTGGATTTCACTTCCCAGCTCCCCTGCACTCCATTGAGGCCACGGAACATGTTTGAGCCAATGAAATGTAAGTAGAAGTCATGCAGATCATTTCTAAGCTGAGGCAGCAAAAAGCTTTTGTGTGCTTTTTTATAGCCTCACTCTACCTCTCCCCAAAAAATCATAGAAAAGCACTTGTCTTAAGATGGTTGAGCCATAGAACTTAAGTGGCTTGAAATCTAAGAGGCCTGACAGAGGTCAGCTCTCTGGGAGAGTCACCCAAGGTGAAGAGGATTAGCATAATCAAGTGAGGACTAAGTTTTTATTGTAGAAAACCACAGAAATTTGGAGGCTGTCACCAAAATATGGAGTGTTCTACGCTTCCCTTATGGGAGTCCTTCTTTGCTACTTGTATTATATATTCTCATGAACTTGCATGCTACGTAATGCTTCTGTTTCTTTTCTTCTTTATCTTCCCAGATCTTGAACTCTATATAACACTTTATTTGGTTATTGGTTAATGTATTTTCTCAATTGTTTTTCTCATGGGATAAGTGAATGATATACATTCTAAACTTGTGTTTATATTTTATTTAGGTATATGCTATCTTAGTGATCTAGAACTTTGGAGTTTTTGGTCCTTTCTTCTCATTCATCTGTAGATACAATCCCAGTCTTCTGGTCTACATTCTTGCAAAGATAAGTCCCTGGCCAGTTAGAGGTTTTTCTCTTTGTAGTAATAAATGAGTTTAACCTTGTAGCTTATTTGGTTTTCATTTGATATTTGGCGTTCAAGTCTTTTATGCAGAATATACGTGCATGGTTTTCTTACCCAGCCTGTAATTGAGTGAGCACTTTGAAATTCCAGATTCAAGTTTCCTTCAACTCTAGAGGTGTTCCTTCTATAATTTTCATTGTTGGCGGTCTTGGAGATGACCCCCAATGGCCCTCACCTCCTGGTATTCACACTCTTGTGGAGTCCCCTCTAAGACTGCCAACACATCTCTGTTACAGCATATAGCACAAATGATGGAATGTCACTTCTGAGATAAAGCTGTAAGACTTTGGCTTCTCTGTGGAGCACTTGCCCACTCTTTCATTCTCTCTAAGCCACGAATTTGCTTGAAAGTGGATGCTTGGGCAACAGTCAAGTTCAGACATTGTAGCCTTGACACCTGGTTTGACTGTAATCTCTTGATAGACTGAGTCAGAATACCACCCTGCTAAGGCTCCCCTGGGCTCCCCCTCATAGAAACTATGAGATAATAAAATTATTTTATGCCACTTAGTTTAGAGATAATTAGTTACACAGCAATGGATATCTAATACAATATTATTTTATCTTCAGCATTTTATATTTTCTTTAGAATTCTTATTAGTAACACATTTGCCTTCTTAAATCTATCACCTCAAATGTGTTTTCTTTTTCCATCATGATTTTCAACTTTTTTTCAATTTTTCAATTTTCAATTTTTTTCTGGGTTTTGAAGTATTTTTGTACTTGATCTTCCAGTCAAATAATTTAAGCTTCAAAGATGATTGTCTTCTCTCTTGCAATTTATCTATTGAGTTGTTTAATTGAGAAATCCCATTTTAAAAAATTCCTATGGATCATTATTGGTAGGTAGGGAGTTGTCTGTGCAGAAACACCTGGAGGAATTCTACCTTCCCTAGACTCAAGGAAGATTCAGCTCTATTTTTGGCTTTTGAGAGTCAGATCAGTAACATGGGACTAATACAGATCTCAGAAACCTTGGCCATTTTCAACATACTCTGCTTTTCACTCTTTCTCCCCAAACTAAGATGTTACTGTTCGGTCCATTGAGTAGCCAACAAGTAAGAGATCCCTCATCGTCTCTGTGTCAGAATCCCTGAAGAGCCAAAGCCTTATCTACATTCTATTTCATGTAGATTACCATGGTTTTTTAGCCTACTAGAGGCAAATAAAAAAAAAAAAAAAAAAGTTTAGAGGTAGAAATGGGCAGAAGAGAAACGATTTTAGACCATAATTTTCACAGCCAAATTTTAAAGAAAAAAATGTATTTGACTAATGACCCTTCAGTCCTCAAAACAGCCATAATATACACAAAATGTTGTTCAGTAAAAGGCACTAGCCTACTGTCATCACGTAATCACTACATAAAGAGTAACAGGCTAATTCCTGCTGTAAGTAACTCTGAAGTCAGGAGAAAATAAGCAGAATTTTGTTGGCTTTGCAAAGCCTAATATGTATGGGGCAAATCAATTCTTTCATTTTAAGTAATATGGAAACATACTTAATCCAGGGACCTTTTCATCTCAATCAAGTTCTTGCAGCCTTTTTTATTTTTTATTTTTAATGAAGTACCTACTATATCTAAGGCCTCGTGGCACTTTACACAATTTTTAAAACTTCTTCAGAAATCCTCAGAGTGTAATTATAATTTTACAGATTTGGAGAATAAGCAGCTAGTGGTTAAAAGCACATATTCTGAAGACAAAATGATTATTTCTCCTTCTACCTCTTAGATTTTTCATCAGCTAGATACAGATACCAACTGTGCTCCCTCTAGGAATGTTGTGGAGGCCAAGGAAATCAACGTTGCCCTTGGTGATACAGAGAGTATCGTGAAGTGCACAAAATATCTTCAGGGTTAGGGTTTTCTGTCCAGGCATCAAGTCAAATGTCCTCTGGAACACCTTCCTTCAAAAGCTGAAGAGAAATAAGAGTTTCTAATAGCTCAAAAATATTGACCACATTGATACATTCACATACATATTTCAGCTGCTTGGAATACTAAAGGACTCGAAGGATGATGAAGCAGTATTTTGCTCAAAAAAAGTCTTTTTTCCCCCCAATCGTTTAAAATCCAGTTCAAGAATCTGCCAAATCCTGAATATATGTGAGAGCTCTCATCTTCCTCCCATGCCATTAAAAACCAGGGAAAACAATGTTCAGTTTCAGCTGCACAGAATTTTAACTATAAAGAACACAGGGCGCATCTCAAAGGGTCACAAACTACCCAACAAGCTTACAGCCATAATGATATTCACGGCAACAAGAGAAGGTAACCCATATGTTGGTAGATATCGTACAAATCAAGAACACACATGGGGGTGGGGCTGCCTGGGCATGACCCACTGCAAGCAGCCCCAGCTGAAAACACAACATTCCTGTCATCCTTCTCTGGACAAAAATGACAGCACTGATGAGGATACGAAGTCTCAAAACTACCTCTGGTCACAGATCTCTTTTGTACCTATTTCACTGTGAGAGTGGCAGCCATATCTTTACAAGGGTGACAAGGTGACTGATTGGTCCCTGTGGGACAACTGAGAGACTTCCACACTGAGGATGCTCACATATTAAAGGCAGTGGCAAGGGCATTGAGAGAGGGGGAGAATCATCCCTCCATGAAAGGACACGGATGACATTAACACGTCGTTTGGTGGTGCTGGAGTCTGAGCCAGCCTGTGTTGCCACAGGTCGAAAGCCACGAGCAAACCGCTCATTAGTCATCCCAGTCTTGTCAGTCCAAAAATACACCCAGAAAAGGCTGAGGCCAACTTCTTATGAGAGGAAAAGTTTCATCTAAGTGCTTAGAGAGTTAGTCCTTGTGTTTGGAAATTCTGGGGCTTACCATGTTCCTTCTTTCCCACCCTACACTTTTTTTTCCTTCAATTCCATTAGTGTGATATTCCTGGATAATTTTTACTTTTCATTTTCAAAAAGGCTGTATGGTTTCTTAAGATGGTTCTAATTTGAGTCTGTAAAGGGAGAATTCCTTCAGTGTTGCAATGAAGGACAATATTCCAAGTAAATATCATCTATTTATGATTGAATCCCCTCTTCTCTCCATGGTGAACTCTCAATGGACTTCCTGCTGATACAAACTGTGAAATAACTATATAATAACATGGTTCAAACCCTCTTTACATGCCATGGTTCAAAAACAGGAAGCTAATTTCACTAATCAGTAAAAAAAAAAAAAAAAAAAAAAAGATTCTAAAGAACGAATGAAGGGGGGAAATTCTTCCAGGCATCTTGGGGAGTTATTTAGGTCTTCCAGAAAGTCCATCTTGTAGAGAATTAGTAAGGCAAAAAAAGGATAGGATTTGGATATTTTAAAAAATATTTCTTTTTCCAGGGTGCCTGGGTGGTGCAGTCAGTTAAGTGTCTGACTACTCTTGGTTTTGGCTCAGGTCGTGATCTCAGGGTTGTGAGATTGATCCCTGCCTCAGGCCCTACACTCGGTGTGGAGTCTACTTGAGACTGTCTCTCCTCTGTCCCCTCCCCCACCGACCCTCAGTCAGTCTCTCTCTCTCTCTCTCTCTCTCTCAAATAAATACATAAATCTTTCTAAAACTATTTATTTTTCCTCAGTGATTTTTCAAATTTTATGTCAGGCAATCCCTTTATGAATGCTTAGCCCTCAAATATTCAGCATAGCACCCAAGCTTTTCCATAGCTATTTGGTTCACAAGGAACTACTAGATAGTGGTTTGAAGCTTTTATGTGTTGTGCGTGTTGGGGGAGGATATCTATGTAGGTCAATTCTTAACTATGTGTGGTAAGAATATCTAAAGTTGCATTTTTGTAGAAACTATTATTTTCTACTTCTTATATTGTTCTGTGTGCTTTGCATATAGATATTGATTTAATCCTCACAACATCATATAAGGTAAGTAATGTTATTTCCATTTTAGAAATGAGGACGCTGAGGCACAGAATGTTTAAACAAATTTCCCTTAACTACAGAGCTAATACATATCACCCAGGGCACCCAGCTCTCGAGTTCACTGTCAACTACCCTGTTATTGAGTGAAAAACACTTACACTGAATTTTTTTTGACTCCCTAATGTAGGCTCAAGTCATAGCCCATGACCTATTTGCACATTATTTTGCTTCCTGGATTTACTCTATAAATGAAGGTAAGTAAGCACTTGTTCTCTGTGAATGATGAATCTGCAGGGCTCCCTTGCCCTTTATTCTAAAGACAGATGTACCTTAGATAGGAACCTAGAAACAAACAAACAAACAAAAAACAGAAAAAAAACCCAAAACCTTAAACTCAGCCCATGCTGTAAACTCTTTCCCAAAAACAGAAGCAGGGCTGTGGCACACTGCATTCTTCAAAGAAGGCCTCAGTAACAATTGTCCACCAGGTCCTTGAATCCGGGTGCGGGGTGACCAGATCAACCTGTCTCGGGATGCTGTCTTCCAGAGCTCTGCTTCCAGGCGGTGAGAAGTCTGAGCAACGCAGAAGCCCTGTGTGGATGCCCCGGTCAACACTGCCTGCTGAGCCCAGCCTTCATTTCATCCCAGCCCAGAAGCAGCCTGGACAGGATTGCAAATCCCCGCCATCATGCACATCAGCCCCAGCAGAGGCCCTCGTCCCCGTGGGGTGGAGGAGGTAAGATACCCAGCGGCACCCTGCCCCACAGGGTATTCCTAACCACAGAATCTGTGAGGGGGAAAGAAGTCTGGGGTGCTTTGTTTATGCCGTAATTGTATGAAATAGAATTGGGTGCCTAGAAATGAAACACTGCCAAAATAGAATTTGTTTTCGAGATGATATGTCAGGTAGAAGTCTGAAAGGTCTGTGGTGAGCTGAATATCGGCCCCCAGGGGACACCCACATCCCATTCCTGGGCTCCGTACTGCCTTATCTCTGCAGATGTGATTAAATTACAGGTCTTGGGATGGGAAGCCTAACCTGACTAATCCAGATGGGCCTTGACTGCCATCACAGGTGTCCTCCTCGGAGAGGCAGGGGCTCCAACACAGGGAGGAGCGGGCAGTGAAGACAGAGGTAGAGAACAGAGCAATACAGCCACAAGCCATGGCCCCTGGAAGAGGCAAGCTGCCGATTCTCCACCAGACCTTTGAGGGAAACACGGCCCTGCCCACACCTTGATTTTGCCCAGTAACACTGATTGTAGACTGGTCCTCCAGGACTGAGAGAAAATCAATGTCTGGTTGTTGTTGTTTTTTTTTCTTTAAGATTTTATTTATTTATTTGAAAGAGTGAGAGAGCACAAGCAGGGAGGGAGCGGCAGAGGGAGAGGGAGAAGCAGGCTCCCCCACAGAGCAGGGAGCCCGATGCAGGATTTGATCCCAGGACCCCAGGATCATGACCCGAACTGCATGTAGACACTTCACTGGCTGAGCCACCCAGGTGCCCCCATGTCTATTGTTTTAAACCAGCCAGTTTGTGGTCATTGGTTAGAGCAGCCATGGGAAAGTGAGAGTCTTTAAAATATAGTCAGAAAAGGTTGGAGAGAGACTTAGGTGGTGCTTATTGCCAGAGGAAAAGAAATTCATAGGGAGCTGTAGGGAGCTTGGCACTAGTCACCCACGGTCATGTGGGAAATAAGAACTACACCAATGAACTCAGTAAGCTGGGTAAGGAGGTTTCGGGACAGGAGCTGAGGTCCATGTGGCTTCTCCTAGCCACCTATGGCAGAATATGAGAACAGAGAGATTAACTAAAAAACAAACTATAGTCAGTTTTCAGAAGCAGATATAGAAGCCTTGGGAAAGCATTTCCAGGCAGAGAAGGCTTCTCAAATAAGAAAGGATCTTTAGTACAAATATTAAAACCAGAGTGCTAGCCTGGGGAGGGTATGTGTTCTGGTAAGCGCTGTGAATTGTGCAAGACTGTTGAATCTCAGATCTGTACCTCTGAAACAAATAATGCAATATATGTTAAGAAAGAAAAAAAGAAGAAGAAGAATGTAGCAGGAGGGGAAGAATGAAGGGGGGGAAATCGGAGGGGGAGAAGAACCATGAGAGACAATGGACTCTGAAAAACAAACTGAGGGTTCTAGAGGGGAGGGGGTTGGGAGGATGGGTTAGCCTGGTGATGGGTATTGAGGAGGGCACGTTCTGCATGGAGCACTGGGTGTTATGCACAAACAATGAATCATGGAACACTATATCTAAAACTAATGATGTAATGTATGGGGATTAACATAACAATAAAAAAATTAAAAAAAAAAAAAAAAACCAGAGTGCTAGCAGAAAAACATTGTCTCAGAGTTGACTATGGAAACCATCATGAAGACCTCAGAAAGATTTACATCTGTGACCTGTAGACATGTTCAGATAGACAAAAACCTTCTGATGGTTTCCAGGGTGTGCCTCCATTAAGAAAAAAAAAAAATTCAGGGTTTCTAAAAATCTTAAGGACATTATTCCACAGAAGTCACACGAGGGACCCAAAGTAGAAATGGGCTTATTTCTAAGAGATTTGTGAGTATGGATTTTATCTAAAGGGCTAAGTTCATAAATTGTCATATAATGAACCCACTAAGTTCTTAAAGAAACTGTCTTTGCTGAGACTAAAAGGATCAGGCAGGACAAAATGAAAAAAAAAAATCCTTAAATCCCTGAACTACAGACAAGATACAAGATAAAAACAAAAATAAAACTCTACTTAAGCTGTCAACATAACCTATGGCTTATGAGAAAGTATGACTCAGGGGTTGAATGAAGAGCCCAGGATAGACCCAAAAGCCATAGAAACATGTCTCAGGTTATTGGTCTAAGCCTTATTCCAGGGACTGATACTATATTCCCTGACGGATTTCAGAATTGCTATGGAACAGCGTGTCTACTGTGGCACAGGAGAGTCTATCACGGTTATCCTTATCTGCGTATCCACTGTATATTTGCAGCTTTGGGGACACATAAACTGTCTCTTCTGTCACAGATCAAATTGAGAGAAACCACGCTTGAGAAACTGCATTCACAGTGTCTTATCTACATACTCTTTGGTTTAGATGACAAGATTCTGGGCCTTGAGCCTGAGATGGAAACTAAAAATAGAAGGTGATGTTTTGGGGACTTGAGAGACAGTGACTATTGTGCATGCTGTGGGACGAGACTTGCTGTGGCCCGGAGGGTGAACTGTGGCATGCTGTATTTCCTAAAGAGGGCTGCCAAATACATCCTGTCCAAAATGCCTTCCTGAAATGTATTTTGCTACCCTCCCATTGAGAAGCACAATCTATTCCCCTTGCTCTGTCCTTAAATCTGGGTGGGTTTCTGGTTGCTTGAATCAAGAGAGTACAGTGCAGGGCCACTATAGGACTTCCAGACTGAGTCGAATACCATGCTGCTCTTATGGGCCTGGTCATTCGAAACACTCACTCTGGGCACTGCCTCCCTGCTATGGTCTCTCACAGAACCTAGCCACTATGCTGTGTGGATCACAACCCGCACGGGGAGGTCATGGGTTGCTGCACCAGTCAACAGTCCCAGCTGAGTCCCGTCTTTGAGTCTTACTAACCCAGACACCAGACATGTGAGTTAGAGCCTCCAGATGATTCCAGCCTTCAGATACTCTAAACTCCCTCAGCTGAGGCCCCAGACCTTCCACAAGACACAAGCCATCCCTACTACACCCCATCTGAACTCCTGACTCATAGAATCAGTGAATGTAATACAATTATTGTTACCTTACAGTAGTAGGTATGGATAGTTTTGTAATAAGGATAGATTACAAAATACACAAGTAAAGGAAGAGTGATTACAGGATGTTGCAGAGGTGGGTAGACAGCAACACTGCAAACACTTTAGTTCACATGCAGCAGTTAGGCTTTCTGAGGGTAGAAAGCTCCTGTGAAGGCATAATTAGACCAGTCAGTGCATTACACACAGCTCAGGAGTTATAATGGCAAAACCAAGTCCGTACCCAATAGCAGCATGGAGAAAGCATGCTCATCAGCATATTTTTAGGTCAGACAAATGCTTGACAAAATGTCAGCAAGTAGTTTATTTTTAAGTCTGCCTGATTTGCCAAAATACCAATAATGTTTTAAGCATGGGGGTTGGAGGCAGGGAGGAGGGAGAGTGGAAAGGAATTTTAAATTATCAAAGGAAGGTCCAGCCCAAACCATGTTAATAAAAACAAGATTTTATAGCAAAGTTGCCAGATATTCTAATGGATTCAAAGCATTTTTAATTCTTAACAGTACACAAGATGCTTTTCCTGCGATAACTTGTCTCCTTCACAAACATAGACATATATGTGTTTTATAGGCAGCACTCTGCTACCAGGTAGGTCTTTACATCTCTTATTGAAAACAGGGCTTACTATTCGTGCATATAAGAAATCGTAGGTTTTAGACCAGACTCTATTCTCTTTTAAACAATGTTTAGGAAAACTAAAAGGGGGGCAGAACTGATTCATTATTCTGATTTGGCACAAGTCAACCTGCTCAGATAAAGGAGGATAAGACAAGGTGAGTGAATCTCCTCAGACTGAAGAAGAGAGAATTGATGGAGTTATCCAAGTAGGCAGCCAATTTCATGATTAGGAACTGTGTCAAGGGCAATATTGGCATTTGTGACTAAGTGCAATGTGAGTTTGACCATTCACTCAACATACTAGTTCTCTATCGCCACAGAAGTGATCACCAGAACCTGAGCAGCTTAAAACAACACCCACTGATCAACTCATATTCCTATAGGTCACAAGTCCCGAAGGGCTGACTACTCTGTGAGGAGCTAACAGGCTGCCTTCATAGTGTTGGCCTGACTGAACTCCATCTGAAGGGTGTTGGCACAATTCAGTTCCTCTTAGAGGCCACTTCCAGGTCCTGGCCTCAGGGACTCCCCATCTCTCCTCACAAAGAATCCCTCTGGCGCTCACTCACTCTTCTTTAACTATGTGAAGAAATGTAATAAGGCTCAGATGATTGGGAAATGATCAGAGTGAGTTTAACCTATTTTAAGATGAAACGATCAGTAATCCTAACATCTGCAAAATCCCTTTTGCCATATAAGGTAACATAATCAAGGGAGGAAAACCAGTGGCAGAAGGTCATTGGGGTCATCTTGGAATTTTGCTAGTCAACGTCAATGGAACCACATTGTTAAAACGACAAAAAACTAAAAACAAGAAATCCACTAATTTGCCTCCATCTCTCCTTATTTAGATGGCTAATTTCAACTGTTAGGAACTGTGTCCTTCAATGGGGTCTGAGTGTCAGAGTCACAAGTGAATTTAGAGTTCCACTTCTGCCCCTAACCAACTCTGTGATGACAGACCTATCCATTCATCACACTGAACCTCAAGTTCTTCATTTGGAAAGGAAAAGAAGAAAATAATACACATTCCACAGGGTTTTCGTGAGAATTAAATGAACTAATAAATATAAAAAAAATCTAGATCTATGCTTTGTAACATAGTGGGCACTGAAAAGAAATCCCCAAGCTTTATCTTTCTTCCATAAAATTGCAGGTGAGCTATAAGCATTTATTTCAACCCCTATCACCCTAGGTGCTCAGTGTCTTTTCTCAGTACCCTTTTACAAAGCATCCACATGGGTCATCTTTTTGCAATACTCAAATGAAGAACAATAAGCCATTGGCAGATGAGCACTGAAAATTAATTCTGGGTACACCAATATTTATCAAGTTAGCTAAACCAGTTAATGTATATTTAGTGGGAGTATTTGGTACATATAAGAAAAAAAAATAATAGACTTCTGACACATCTGATTTCAAGTGTAATGCCAATAAACTCTGGAAAAGTGCTATTAATTTTATAACAATCCTATTTTTAAGAAGAGTATATGCTAGCATTAATCATATCTATTTATTAACTTATAAAGTTCCTGCTACTTATATTTGTTATGGTTCAGAAAATTCCAATGACTTAAACAAGTATACTTATGCTCATTTTGCGATGAAATTTGAGAATAATTTAAATAGCTCCTCCAGGATTTATTAAATAAGTTCATGGCAGGATTAGGAAAATTCCAGAATAATTGTCTCCTAAGGCAGAGCAAGCCCCAAGTCCTACACCAAGCCATGGACCATAATGCTATCTTCACTGTCACTCCCACATCTTCCAAATGTTTCTACATCCAAATGCAGAAAGACAGCTTAGTGAAATGAGCAAAGACCATCTCCAAACAGCAAGTAACCCAGGTCATGGTTTGGTTTGTCAAGAGCTGAGAATTGCTTGCCAATCCCAAGTACATATCTCATGGATTCAGAAACATCATATCCCCAAGCTTTTTAAAATTCCTGTTCTTCTGTACAGAAAATCCTAGAAAAATAACCCACTTTACAATCAGTTGTTGGTAATAACTGAGGAATGGACATGGAAAGTCAGAGACTTGAAGGAAAACAGATGTTTCCAAGGTTTTGTTTTTTTCCACTGATACAAAACAAACAAACAAACAAACAAAAACAGAAAACCTTCCCTTGCTTGAGTGCATTTTCTCCAAAAAAAAAAAAAAAAGAAAGAAAAAAGCTGCATTTCTCCTATAAATGGATTCAAAATCACTAAGTATCAAAACTACCACCAAAATAATTACACTAGACCAGACCAGAAATTTGGCATTTTTAATCGACTCATCTGCAACTATTCCAGACATTTGGAAGCACAGGGCTGGTTTCTATCACTGGAGTTTGGCAAGTGGAAAAAAAAAAAAAAAAAGCTAAAAGGATTTTGGAAATACACTACTGAGGTGAACTCTAAAATTTTATTCCACAATTAAAATTTTAAGAATTCTTGGAAATTTTCTAACTTTTGGAAATGTAGGTGAATTTAAAAATCAGAATTACGATCTTTAATAAATAAATGGCCATTTAAAGATTGAGGGGTCATACTCATTAAGTCTAAAATTAGCTGACATGAGGTAAATGGAAATTGTTTTCCTATTTGTATGCCTTGTCCAAATCCTTTTTGATGCTTTGCTCACTTCTTTTAATTGACCAGTGTATTTCCAGTAAAAGAACTCAAGCTACCTCACATTCCTTTTGGACTGAGAGCTGCATTTCATTTGCCAAATCACTAATAAGTCAAAGTACCAGTCACAAAAGTGTTTGTCAATTAAAAAGTTAATATGGAAGTTTTACCAGTTCTTAAAACTAGTTTATATGACTAAGACTTTATTTAAGGAGGACCTAGTATGGAGAAACTAACTCATTTGTAAGTAAGTGTTTTTTATAGGGTCTACATAGAAACATATAGTTCTTTCATTCAGGAAGAATATAGTAATACCTGGATGTTATCTATTATTTTTCTTCTTTACTTTCAGTAAATCTGGCTTGATTCTCAAATTAGTTTGTGTTCATGATCAAGTATCTTTTATTCATATAAGAATAACTGAGCATTACTTTATCCAGCCTCCTCATTCCCATTTGTCACTAATTCAAATTAAGTACCAGAAATAGAGTAATATTCCTAAAGCACTGCTTGGACTATATAACCTGCCAAAGCATTTACAATGTTGACTTCCAGATCACAAGCAGAATACTCCCTCCTGGCTTTCAAAACATTCCACCAAAATCCCAGTAGGAGTTTTCCACTATTATCCAGATTTCAATAAGTCTGGACTGGACCCTCCACGCCCCCCAAATATCCAATACCCCTTCACTTTTCCCAACACTATACTTTCTTGGAGCCAGTCCCCTTTTGGGATAGCAGGTCCCATTCCTGTTCAATTTCCTGATCTCTTATCTCTACGAGTAATGTCATATTTTCTACAAAAACTGTTTTCATAGTAAACCAGGTTACAAGGAATATAACTTCATTATCAAACATTCAGAAAATAATAAATAAGTTTCAAACTCATACTAATTCTATCACCAACTACTCTTAGTTAACATTTTGATGTAATATTCTTGAAAAATTTTTTGTTATGGTATATACTTTAAAAATGGTATCCTACTGTTCCAAATATCTCATCAGCTCTATTTTCATTAGTGACTACATTATAGACGTTCCTTTTGGACTGAGAGCTGTATTTCAATTGCCAAATCACTAATAAGTCAAAGTACCAGTCACAAAAGTGTTTTGTCAGGTTTGTTTTCACACCTCATCCTTCTACTATTCTTCTGAAGCTGTCTATCACTCAGCACCCAACAGAGTTGTACCTTGAAGCACTGAACAGAGGGTGACAGGCAAACACATAAAGCAATACACAATCAGTAATATATTGCAACTTTTGCCTATTTATAATGATTTTTATAAATTCACTGATGCTTAGTGAATTTTCAGTTAAATTTTATATAACTGTTTGTTGTGCATAAGAAAAGCAAATAAGTTGTCACATAAATGTATTTAGTATATTTATATTCTAGAAATTAAATACACAAATAAACATTTGTTAAAAGAAATTCAATTAGAAAAGATTCTAAAAATGAAGGTGGTTCTACAGAGAGAAGTTTCTCCAAAACAAATACTGATAATATCTTTAAAATGATCCCTATGACAAAAAAAGAAGTGGGAGCAAGACATTAAAGCAACAGTTTGATACTTGGAAAAATCTTTGAACATCAACTAGTGTGTCTCAAACTTGAATAATGAATGGATTCATGTAAAACGTGTGGGGACCTCTTTTGGATATGAAGCTGCATCCGTGTATTCATGCTCTCTGATTCACAGGCTAAGAAACTGATTTCTTTTAAATTTTATTTATTTTTTACTATGTTATGTTAATCACCATACATTACATCATTAGTTTTTGATGTAGTGTTCCATGATTCATTGTTTGCGTATAACACCCAGTGCTCCATGCAGAACGTGCCCTCCTTAATACCCATCACCAGGCTAACCCATCCCTCCACCCCCTCCCCTCTAGAACCCTCAGTTTGTTTCTCAGAGTCCATAGTGTCTCATGGTTTGTCTCCCCCTCCGATTTCCCTGCCTTCATTCTTCCCTTCCTACTATCTTTTTTTTTTTTTTTTTTTAAGATATAATGTATTATTTGTTTCAGAGGTACAGGTCTGTGATTCAACAGTCTTACACAATTCACAGCGCTCACCATAGCACATACCCTCCACAATGTCTATTACCCAGCCACCCCATCCCTCCCACCCCCACCACTCCAACAACCCTCAGTTTGTTCCTGAGATTTAGAATTCCTCATATCAGTGAGGTCATAATACATATCTTTCTCTGATTGACTTATTTCACCTGCATAATACCCTCCAGTTCCATCCATGTCATTGCAAATTGCAAGATTTCATTCCTTTTGATGGCTGATAATATTCCATTGTGTATAGATACCACATCTTCTTTATCCATTCATCTGTCGATGGACATCTTGCCTCTTTCCACAGTTTGACTATTGTGGACACTGGTGCTATAAACATCGGGGTGCACATACCCCTTCAGATCCCTACATTTGTATCTTTGGGGTAAATACCCAGTAGTGCAATTGCTGGGTCGTATGGTAGCTCTATTTTCAACTTTCTGAGGAACCTCCACCCTGTTTTCTTAAATGCCCTCTTACAAAGCAGGAAGTAGCCAGAAGCATCCGGCATGCTCTGGCCACCAGCTTGTTGTAGAGCAATAATTATGCACGTATGTGATTAAGTCACCTTAAGCCTGACTGAACTCTAGGATTCTAGCTCACACTGGGGAGTGAAAGTAACTTCTCCATTCCAAGGGAATCTAGAAGTCAGAAAATAAATTGTGTGTGCAAGGGTGACCCCAAGATTTACCATAATTTAAACCGAAGATGAACATAGGCAAGTACCAATTACATTCACATGGATAAAGAACACAAATTTTCTTACTTTTTTTTTGTACTTTTCTGCTTTCATTTACCAATTCCCTCAAACTCCTTGTCACTCTCTGCCTGTAGTACTTATCTATTTCAATCACATGGAAACCACTGTACTGGGGACGGGGGTGAAGAATGTACATTCATTCAAGAAATAATTCAGTTATCACAAGTCTGTAGATATTCATGCTCTCTGCTTTCCTTAGGTTTCTACTTTGACATTGCTAGATAATATAAAATGCTAATAATTTAAGAAAGATAGCCACATATATAGCAAAGGCAATGAAATTATTCCCAAAGTTATAGTATAATAATTAATACAATTCAAATGCTGAAATGGAGTTAAATAGTTTAATAGTTTTCTCAGTCACTACAGAAGTTATGAAATGGATTCTCAGTAGATCAGGAAAGTTTATTCTTATCTCTAATAATGTTCTAGTTAGCTTTTGAATACTAGGTTCATTTAAAAATTGCTATGTATAGGAGCACCTGGGTAACTCAGTTGGTTAAGTGTCTGCCTTTGGCTCAGATCATGATCCCAGGGTCCTGGGATGGAGCCCTGCCTCAGGCTCCCTGCTTAGTGGGGAGTCTACTTCTCCCTCTCCATCTGCCTCTCCCCCTGCTTGCACTTTCTCGTGCTCTTTCTCTGTGTCAAATAAATAAATAAAAATCTTTTTTTAAAAATTGCTATATATATACTTCAGTTTTATTCAGAATTCTTCATTCTAATTAATGTCATAGATTTATTTCTATTCTCAATTGAAATTTTCATTCACAGCCTAGCTTTTAGCAAGTACAGATATAAAATGCATGTTGCTTTTCCATCTAAGGTATTCCAGAAAACTCTCAATCTATTTATATTTCATCACCAAAAAAATCATGCTAATATTTCCCTTAATGTTACACTTGTATTTTACCTAGGATATAGTCTGTGAAGATAGTGAAGAAATACAATATTCCAGAAGTAGCACAATATGTAGCTTTTTTTTCTATGAAGATTTTTTCAGGGCAGTTTTAGGTTCCCAGCAACACTGAGGGGAAAGTACAGAGATTTCCAATGTATGTCCTGCCCACACACATGCATAACCTCTCCCATTATCAACATCCCCACCATAGTGGGACATCTGTTACAAGTGATGAATTTGCATTGACACATCATCGTCATCCAAAGTCCATAGTTCACCTTAGGGTTCACTCTTTATGTTGTACATTCTGAGTTTGGAAATAAGTAAAATGATATGTATCCATCATTATATTATCATACAGAGTATTTTTACTTTCCTAAAATCCTCTATACTCTACCTATTACATCCACCCCCCTCCCCCTACTCCTTTTAATTATTGGCAATCACTGATCTTTTTACTGTTTCCATAGTTTTGCCTTTTCCAGAATGTCATATGGTTGGAATCATACAGTATATAGCCTTTTCAGATTGGCTTCTTTTTTTAATTTTTTTTAAGATTTTATTTATTTATTTGACAGAGAGAGACAGAGAGAGAAGGAACACAAGAACGGGGAGTGGAAGAGGGAGAAGCAGGCTTCCCGCTGAGCAGGGAGCCAGATGTGGGGCTCAATCCCAGGACACTGGGATCACGACCTGAGCCGAAGGCAGATGCTTAACGACTGAGCCACTCAGTCACCCCTCAGACTGGCTTCTTTTACTTACTAATAGACATTCACAATTCCTCCATGTCTTTTCATGGCTTGATAGCTCATTTCTTTTTAGCACTGAATAATATTCCACTGGTTGGATGGATCACAGTATATTTATCTATTTACCTACTGAAGGACACCTTGATTACTTCCAACTTTTGGCAACTATGAATAAAGCTGTTCTAAACATCTGTATGTGTATGTGTAGACATATTTTCAACTCCTTGGGGTAAATACCAAGGAGCATGACTGCTGAAATATCTGTCAAATGTATGGTTACTTTTCTAAGAATCCCCCAAACTGTCCTTCAGAGTGGCAGCACCATTTTGCATTCCCACCAGCAATGAATGAGAGTTCCTGTTGCTCCACATCCTGGCCAGCATTTGGTGTTGTCATTGTTCTGAATTTGGGCCATTCTAATAGATGTGAAGTAGTATATCATTGCTGTTTCAATTTGCATTTCCTCATGACATATGATGTGCAACATTTCTTCATATATTTATTTGGCATATGTGTATTTTGTTCAGTGAGGTGTCTGCTAAGGTCTTTGGCCCATTTTTAAATTGGGTTTTCTTTCTGCTGAGTTTTCAGAGTCGTTTGTATATGTTGGATAGCACTTCTTTATCAGATGTGTCTGTTGCAAATATTTTCTCCCAGTCTGTGGCTTGTCTTCTCATTCTTTTAACATTGTCCTTCACAGAGAAGAAGTTTTTAATATTAGAGATTTCCAGCTTATTATTTCTTTCATGGGTTGTGCTTTGGTGTTGTATCTAAAAAGTCATTGTCATACCCAGGTCACTCAGGTTTTCTCCTATGTCCTCTTCTAGGAGTTTTATAGTTTGCATTTTACATTTAGTTCTGAGACCCATTTTGAGTTAATTTTTATAAGATGCCAGGTCCTTGTCTAGAGTCAGTTTTTTCATGTGGAAGTCCACTTGTTCTAGCACCATTTGTTGAAGACACTGCTTTTGCCCCATTGTTTTACTTTTGCTCCTTTGTCAAAGACCAATTGACTACATTTATGGGGTCTATCTTTGGGCTCTTTTTCTGTTCCATTGATCTGTTCATTTTTTTTCCATCAATACCACACTGTCTTGATTCCTGCAGCTTTATAGGAAGACCTGATTCATGTAGTGTCAGTGTTCCAATTCTCCTTCAATACTGGGTTGGCTATTCTGGGTCTTTTCGATCTCATATAAACTTTAGAATCAGTTTACTGATAACCACCTAACAACTCTCTGGAATTTTTATTGGGATTGTATTGAATCTATAGATCAAGTTGGGAAGGACTGACATCTTGAAAATATTGAATCTTTCTTTCCTGGACCATAAAATATCTCTCCATCATTTAGTTCTTTGATTTCATTCATTAGAGTTTTATAGTTTTCTCCATAAAGACCTTATACATTTTTTGTTAGCTTTATACTTAAGTATTTCATTTTTTGGTTGCTATATATAAATGGTATTTTCTTTTTAATCTCAAATTCCACTTGTATATTGCTGATATACAGGAAAGCAATGGACTTTTACATATACACTTTGCCTCCTGCAACCTTGCTATGCTCACTTACTAGTTCCAGAAGCTGATTCTTTCAGATTTTCTACTTAGACAATAATGTCATCTGTGAGAAATTTTCTCTCTTCCTTCCCAATTTATATACCTTTTTTCCTCTTCTTGTTTTATTGCATTAGCTAGAACTTCCAATACAATGTTGAAATGGAGTGGTAAGGAAGACATTTTTGCCTTGTTCCTGATCTTGGTGGGGAAAGCTTTGAGTTTCTCACCATCAAGTATGATGGCAGTTGTAGGTCTTTTGTAGATAGTCTTTATCAAATTGAGGAATTTCCCCCTCTATTCTTAGTTTACAATACTTCACTTTTTAAGTGTTTTTTTTTTTTTAAAGATTTTATTTATTTATTTGAGAGAGAGAATGAGATAGAGAGAGCATGAGAGGGGGGAGGGTCGGGGAGAAGCAGACTCCCTGCCGAGCAGGGAGCCCGATGCGGGACTCGATCCCGGGACTCCAGGATCATGACCTGAGCCGAAGGCAGTCGCTTAACCAACTGAGCCACCCAGGCGCCCTTTAAGTGTTTTTTTTTTAAGTGATCAGAGTCTTCACAAGCAATCAACTTGAATTTGTAAAATATTAAAATGACCCACCAAAACCTTTTATTTCTACAAACCATTAAATAAAAGGAATTTTAGGTCACTTCTGAAATTGATATAGTCACAGAACATGTTCTCATATATATTCAATGAAACTACATTTTTCTGAAGACTTAAAATTATATAGAATATTAAAGTACCTATACACTGATTTTTCATCAGAATTTTGGAATATAACACATTTGCTTCATTTAAGAGAACGAGTGACACCTGATGAAAATATTCTTCTCATTTATTCAGCAAATACTCATTGGATATCCACTTTTAGAAACTGCTGTCTCTAAGTCAAATGTTTGGCAAATCTTCCAAAATCTTTTTTTTAATCAGATGCAAACTTTATTGAGAGCTTCATAAGTTTATTTTTTTTATTATTATTATGTTATGTTAGTCACCATACAGTACATCATTAGTTTTTGATGTAGTGTTCCATGATTCATTGTTTGCATATAACACCCCATGCTCCATGCAATACGTGCCCTCCTTAATACCCATCACCAGGCTAACCCATCCCCCCCTCCCCTCTGAAACCCTCAATTTGTTTCCCCTGAGTCCATAGTCTCTCATGGTTCGTCTCCCTCTCTGATTGCCCCCCTTCATTTTTCCCTTCCTTCTCCTAATGTCCTCCATGCTATTCCTTATGTTCCACAAATAAGTGAAACCATATGATAATTGTCTTTCTCTGCTTGACTTATTTCACTTAGCATAATCTCCTCCAGTTCCATCCATGTTGATACAAATGTTGGGTATTCATCCTTTCTGATGGCTGAGTAATAATCCATTGTATATATGGACCACATCTTCTTTATCCATTTGTCTGTTGAAGGGCATCTTGGCTCTTTCCACAGTTTGGTTATTGTGGACATTGCTGCTATGAACATTGGGGTGCATGTGGCCCTTCTTTTCACTACATCTGTATCTTTAGGGTAAATACCCAGGAGTGCAATTGCTGGGTCATAGGGTAGCGCAAAATCTTTAATGGCAGTAAAATACACATAAGATTTACCATTTTAGTCATTTCTAAATATATGTAGTTCAAGAGTGCCAAAGAGACTAACATTATTGTACAACCAATCTCCAAAACTTTTTCATCTTGCAGAACTGGAACTTTATACTTATTTTTTTTTTTTTTAAGATTTTATTTATTTGCCAGAGAGACAATGAGAGACAGAGAGCATGAGAGGGAGGAGGGTCAGAGGGAGAAGCAGACTCCCTGCTGAACAGGGAGCCTGATGTGGGACTCGATCCCTTGACTCCAGGATCATGACCTGAGCCGAAGGTAGTCGCTTAACCAACTGAGCCACCCAGGCGCCCCGGAACTTTATACTTATTAAACAACAACTTCCCATATCCCCTTCCCCCAGGCCCTGGCAGCCACCATTTTACCCTGTTTCTACAGATTTAACTATTCTAGATACCTTACATAAGTGGGATCATACAATATTTGTCTGTGACCAGCTTTGTTTTGCTTAGCATAATACGCTCCAACTTCATCTATCTTGTAGCATATGTCAGAATTTCCTTCCTTTGTAAGTCTGAATAATATTTCATTGTAGGTAAGTTTCACATTTTGTGTATTCTTTGATCTGTCAATGGATACTTTGGTTGTTTCTACATAGTGGCTATTGTGAATAATGCTGCTATAAACATTGGTGTACAAATACCTCTTTTGAGAGCTTGCTTCCAATTCCTATTTATTTATTGAGTGAGTGAGTGAAAGAGAGAGAGAGCATGTGTGTGCATAAGCATGGGGGTGGAGAGGGGCAGGGGGATAGGGAGAGAGAAAATCTTAAGCAGGCTCCACGCCCAGAGTGGAGACCCACATGGGGCTCAATCCCACAAACTTGAGATCATGACCTGAGCCAAAATCAAGAGTTAGATGCTTAACCAACTGAACCAACCAGGCACCCCACAATTCCACAAATCCAGTTCCACTTCTGGATTATACAGTAATTGCATTCTTAATTTTTTGAGGAATTGTCATACTATTTTCCAGTGGCTTCACCATTTTACATTCCCACCAACAGTACCCAAGGTTCTAATTTCTCCACATTGTAACACCTGTTATTTTTTGTTGTCACTCAAACAGTGTAATCTTCCATTGTGATAGTAATTTGCATCCTTCGAATGACCAGTGATGTTGGACATCTTCTCATATGCTTGTTGGTAATTTGTAAATCATTTTTGGAGAAATATCTCTTTAAGTCCTTTGTCCATTTTTAAATCGGATTATTTTGTTAAATTGTAGAAGTTTTGTTATATATTCTGGGTATTAACTGCTTATCAGCTATATGATTTTTAAATAATTTCTCCCATTATGTGTGTTATGGACTGAATTGTGTTCCCCCAGAAGTCACATGTTGGAATCCTAACTTGTCATTCCTCAGAATGTGACCATATTTAGAGACACGACTGGTATCCTTTTAGAGGAGGAGATTAGGGCACAAATGAAAGACCATGTGAGGACACAGAGAGAAGTAGCCATATGAAGCCACAGGGAGAGGTCTTAGAAGACACCAAACCTTCAAACACCTTGATCTTGGACTTCTAGCCTCCAGGACTGTGAGAAAATAGATTTCTGTTGTTTAAGCCACCCGGTTTATGGTATTTTGTTATAGCAGCCCCTGCAAACTAATACACTGTAAGTTCCTTGTTCACTCTTTACTCTGTTATCGGTGTCCTTTGAGGCACAGATTGCAAAAATAACTTTGCAGTAAGTATATGGGATTAACTTACATTATATTACACTACATTACGTGGAAATTATACCATGTTCATTATTTCTTTTGAATAAGAAGTCCCCATAATTAAGCATACCTAATTTTGATTCCCAATTTTGCCATATATAATATATCTGACCTTGGACAAGTTTCTTAACCAAAGTGCATCAGATTCCCCATTTAAAAAATGAGAATAAGCTTTTCTTCATAACCATTGTGGACATTAAAGTAATGCATGTGTCATTGACATGAATTTCATTCCATTTATTCAGTAATGCAAAAAATGAAGTATTTTGGGGCGGAGCAAGATGGCGGAGGAGGAGGAGACCTGGATTTCGTCTCCTCTCAGGAATTCAGCTGGATAGGGATCAAACCATTCTGAACACCTACAAACTCAACAGGAGATCGAAGAAAAGAATAGCAACAGCTCTCTGAACAGAAAAGCGACCACTTTCTGGAAGGTAGGACGTGCGGAGAAGTGAATCCGAGGCGATATTCGGGAGGATAGACGGCGGGGGAGGGGCCTCCGTCGGCCGCTTCTGGCAAGTGATAGAGCCGCGGAGCACAAAATTGGAACTTTTAGAAGTCTGCTCCGCTGAGGGACGTCACTCTGGTGGCTAAGCGGGGGGTGGAACCCTCGCGGGACAGTGTGGTCTCAGGACCCTCGGGGTCACAGAAAGACCGGGGGTGCCTGAGTGCGGCAGAGCTCCCAGGGATCGGAGTGGGGAAGCCAGCTGCAGAGACGGAGCCCAGGCGCGGGCTCTCAGCTCGGGGTTGCCATAAACCGTGATCCGCGGCACAGTCGGGCCACTGCTCCTCCAGCAGGGACCCAACAAGCGGCAGATCCGGGGAGACTCACCTTCTTCCCCCGGGAGGAGAGGTGCGGGAGTGCACCGCGGGGATCTGCTGGGTTTGGAGACTCCACCCGGGGTCGGGTGCCAGATAGAAAGGCACGGTCACAGGCCGGGTGAGTGCGGAGTGCGGCTGGAGACCGGGGAGACGGGAGTGACTGACTGCTTTTCTCTGGGGCTCGCTGAGGAGCGGGACCCCGAGTTCTCGGCTCCTCCGGGGCGGAGACTGGGAGGCCGCCATTTTCACTCTCCGCCTCCAAAGCTGTACGGAAAGCTTGCAGGGAACAAAAGCTCCCGAGAGCAAACCCGAGCAGATTACTTAGCCCGGACCGGCAACGGCGGGGCAATTCCGCCTCCGGCAAAGACATTTGGGAACCACGGCAACAGGCCCCTCCCCCAGAAGATCAGCGAGAACAGCCAGCCAAGACCAAGTTTACCGATCAATGAGAACGGCAGAACTCCAGCGCTAGGGGAATACTGCACATAGAATTCATGGCTTTTTTCCCATGATTCTGTAGTCTTTCAAAGTAAATTATTTTTTTTAACTGTCTTTTTTTCTTTTTTCTTTTTTCTTTTTTTTTGAATTTTTCTTTTTCCCTTTTTCAACCAACATCTTATCAATCCCTTTTTTAAAAAAAAAACATTTTTATTTTTCATTTTTAAAGTCATATTCTATCCCTTCATAGTAGTTACCCGTATTTTTGGCATATATATATAAGTTGTTCTCTCTAAAATCTTGAGATAGTTTCTTCTAACAGATCAAAATATACTCTAAATCTCTAGTGTATGGTTTTTTTTCTACTCCCCTGCCTGATCACATTCTCTCCCTTTTTTCTTTCTTCTTCTTTTTTTTAATCCTCTTTTTCTTTTTTCAAACAATTTATCAAATCCTTTTTTAAAATTTTTTATAATTTCCATCTTTACAGTCATATTCCATCCCTTCATCATATCAACCCTTATTTTTGTACATATATAAGTTTTTCTTTCTTTAAAATTTTGGGAGGGACTTTCTTTTAACAGACCAAAATACACCCAAAATCTAGTGTGTGGCACTGATCTGTAAACCAGCCTGATCATATTTGATCACATTCTGTTTTTGTTTTGTTTTGTTTTGTTCTGCTTTTGTTTGTTTTTATCTTTATCTTTTTCTTTTTTCTTTTTTTCTTTCTTTTTCTTTTTTCTCTCTTTCCCTTTCTTTTCCCACTGCTTCAGGTCTTTTCTGATTTGTTTAGAGTATATTTTCTGGGGACGTTGTTACCCTGCTAGCATTTTGTTCTCTCATTAATCTATTCTCCTCTGCACAAAATGACAAGACGGAAAAAATCACCTCAACAAAAAGAACAAGAGGTAGTACCGACTGCCAGGGACCTACTCAATACGGACATTAGTACGATGTCAGATCTAGAGTTCAGAATCATCACTTTAAAGATACTAGCTGGGCTTGAAAAAAGCATGGAAGTTATTAGAGAAACCCTTTCTGGAGAAGTAAAACAACTAAAATCTAACCAAGTAGAAATCAAAAAGGCTATTAATGAGGTGCAATCAAATATGGGGGCGCTAACTGCTAGGATAAGGGAGGCAGAAGAAAGAATCAGTGAGATAGAAGACCAAATAATGGAAAATAAAGAAGCTGAGAAAAAGAGAGATAAACAACTACTGGATCACGAGGGCAGAATTCGAGAGATAAACGATACCATAAGATGAAACAACATTAGAATAATTGGGATCCCAGAAGAAGAAGAAAGAGAGAGAGGGGCAGAAGGTATAATGGAGCAAATTACAGCAGAAAACTTCCCTAATTTGGGGAAGGAAACAGGCATCAAAATCCAGGAAGCACAGAGAACCCCTCTCAAAATCAATAAAAATAGGTCAACACCCCGACATCTAATAGTAAAACTTACGAGTCAGAGACAAAGAGAAAATCCTGAAAGCAGCTCGGGAGAAGAGATATGTAACCTACAATGGTAGAAACATTAGATTGGCAACAGACTTATCCACAGAGACCTGGCAGGCCAGAAAGGACTGGCAGGACATATTCAGAGCACTAAATGAGAAAAATATGCAGCCAAGAATACTATATCCAGCTAGGCTGTCATTGAAAATTGAAGGAGAGATAAAAAGCTTCCAGGACAAACAAAAACTAAAGGAATTTGCAAACACGAAACCAGCCCTACAAGAAATACTGAAAGGGGTCCTCTAAGCAAAGAGAGAGCCTAAAAGCAACATGGACCAGAAAGGAACACAAACAATATACAGTAACAGTCACTGTACAGGCAATACAATGGCACTAAATCCCTATCTTTCAATAGTTACCCTGAATGTAAATGGGCTAAATGCCCCAATCAAAAGACACAGGCTATCAGATTGGATTAAAAAACAAGACCCATCGATATGCTGTCTGCAAGAGACCCATTTTAGACCCAAAGACACGCCCAGATTGAAAGTGAGGGGGTGGAAAACCACTTACCATGCTAATGGACACCAAAAGAAAGCTGGGGTGGCAATCCTTATATCAGACAAATTAGATTTTAAACCAAACACTGTAATAAGAGATGAGGAAGGACACCATATCCTACTTAAAGGGTCTATCCAACAAGAAGATCTAACAATTGTAAATATCTATGCCCCTAACATGGGAGCAGCCAATTATATAAGGCAATTAATAACAAAAGCAAAGAAACACATCGACAACAATACAATAATAATGGGGGACTTTAACACCCCCCCTCACTGAAATGGACAGATCGTCTAAGCAAAAGATCAACAAGGAAATAAAGACTTTAAATGACACACTGGACCAAATGGACTTCACAGACATATTCAGAACATTCCATCCCAAAGCAACGGAATACACATTCTTCTCTAGTGCCCAGGGAACATTCTCCAGAATAGATCACATCCTAGGTCATAAATCAGGTCTCAACCAGTACCAGAAGATTGGGATCATCCCCTGCATATTTTCAGACCACAATGCTTTGAAACTAGAACTCAATCACAAGAGGAAAGTCGGAAAGAACTCAAATACATAGAGGCTAAAGAGCATCCTACTGAAAAATGAATGGGTCAACCAGGAAATTAAAGAAGAATTAAAAAAATTCATGGAAACCAATGAAAATGAAAACACAAATATTCAAAATCTTTGGGATGCAGCAAAGGCAGTCCTAAGAGGAAAGTATATAGCAATACAAGCCTTTCTCAAGAAACAAGAAAGGTCTCAAGTACACAACCTAACCCTACACCTAAAGGAGCTGGAGAAAGAACAGCAAATAAAGCCTAAACCCAGCAGGAGAAGAGAAATAATAAAGATCAGAGCAGAAATCAATGAAATAGAAACCAAAAGAACAGTAGAACAGATCAACGAAACCAGGAGCTGGTTCTTTGAAAGAATTAACAAGATTGATAAGCCCCTGGCCAGACTTATCAAAAAGAAAAGAGAAATGACTCAAATCAACAAAATCATGAATGAAAGAGGAGAAATCACAACCAACACCAAAGAAATACAAACAATTATAAGAACATATTATGAGCAACTCTATGCCAGCAAATTAGATAACCTGGAAGTAATGGATGCATTCCTAGAGATGTATCAACTACCAAAACTGAACCAGGAAGCAATAGAAAACCTGAACAGACCTATAACCACTAAGGAAATAGAAGCAGTCATCAAAAATCTCCCAAAACACAAAAGCCCAGGGCCAGATGGCTTCCCAGGGGAATTCTACCAAACATTTCAAGAAGAATTAATACCTATCCTTCTGAAACTGTTCCAAAAAATAGAAATGGAAGGAAAACTTCCAAACTCATTTTATGAGGCCACCATTACCTTGATCCCCAAACCAGACAAAGACCCCATCAAAAAGGAGAATTACAGACCAATATCCCTGATGAACATGGATGCAAAAATTCTCACCAAAATACTAGCCAGTAGGATCCAACAGTACATTAAAAGGATTATTCACCACGACCAAGTGGGATTTATCCCTGGGCTGCAAGGTTGGTTCAACATCCGCAAATCAATCAACGTGATACAATACATTAACAAAAGAAAGAACAAGAATCATATGATCCTCTCAATAGATGCAGAAAAAGCATTTGACAAAGTACAGCATCCTTTCTTGATCAAAACTCTTCAGAGTATAGGCATAGAGGGTACATACCTCAATATCATAAAAGCCATCTATGAAAAACCTACAGCGAATATCATTCTCAATGGGGAAAAATTGAGAGCTTTCCCCCTAAGGTCAGGAACGCGGCAGGGATGTCCACTATCACCACTGCTATTCAACATAGTATTGGAAGTCCTAGCCACAGCAATCAGACAACAAAAAGAAATCAAAGGCATCCAAATTGGCAAAGAAGAAGTCAAACTCTCACTCTTTGCAGATGATATGATACTTTATGTGGAAAATCCCAAAGACTCCACCCCAAAACTGCTAGAACTCATACAGGAATTCAGTCAAGTGGCAGGATATAAAATCAATGCACAGAAGTCAGTGGCATTCCTATACACCAACAACAAGTCAGAAGAAAGAGAAATTAAGGAGTCGATCCCATTTACAATTGCACCCAAAACCATAAGATACCTAGGAATAAATCTAACCAAAGAGGCAAAGGATCTGTACTCAGAAAACTATAAAATACTCATGAAAGAAATTGAGGAAGACACAAAGAAATGGAAAAACGTTCCATGCTCATGGATTGGAAGAACAAATATTGTGAAGATGTCAATGCTACCTAGAGCAATCTACACATTCAATGCAATCCCCATCAAAATACCATCCACTTTCTTCAAAGAAATGGAACAAATAATCCTAAAATTTGTATGGAACCAGAAAAGACCCCGCATAGCCAAAGGAATGTTGAAAAAGAAAAGCAAAGCTGGCGGCATCACAATTCCAGACTTCCAGCTCTATTACAAAGCTGTCATCATCAAGACAGTATGGTACTGGCACAAAAGCAGACACACAGATCAATGGAACAGAATAGAGAGCCCAGAAATGGACCCTCAACTCTATGGTCAACTAATCTTTGACAAAGCAGGAAAGAATGTCCAATGGAAAAAAGACAGTCTCTTCAACAAATGGTGTTGGGAAAATTGGACAGCCACATTCAGAAGAATGAAAGTGGACCACTTCCTTACACCACACACAAAAATAGACTCCAAATGTTTGAAAGACCTCAATGTGAGACAGGAGTCCATCAAAATCCTAGAGGAGAACACAGGCAGCAACCTCTTCGACCTCAGCCGCAGCAACTTCTTCCTAGAAACATCACCAAAGGCAAGGGAAGCAAGGGCAAAAATGAACTATTGGGACTTCATCAAGATAAAAAGCTTTTGCAAAGCAAAGGAAACAGTCAACAAAACCAAAAGACAACTGACAGAATGGGAGAAGATATTTGCAAATGACATATCAGATAAAGGGCTAGTATCCAAAATCTATAAAGAACTCATCAAACTCAACACCAAAAGAACAAAGAATCCAATCAAGAAATGGGCAGAAGACATGAACAGACATTTTTCCAAAGAAGACATCCAAATGGCCAACAGACTCATGAAAAAGTGTTCAATATCGCTCGGCATCAGGGAAATCCAAATCAAAACCTCAATGAGATACCACCTCACACCAGTCAGAATGGCTAAAATTAACAAGTCAGGAAATGACAGATGTTGGCGGGGATGCGGAGAAAGGGGAACCCTCCTACACTGTTGGTGGGAATGCAAGCTGGTGCAGCCACTCTGGAAAACAGTATGGAGGTTCCTCAAAAAGTTGAAAATAGAGCTACCATATGATCCAGCAATTGCACTACTGGGTATTTACCCCAAAGATACAAAAGTAGGGATCCGAAAGGGTACGTGCACCCTGATGTTTATAGCAGCAATGTCCACAATAGCCAAACTGTGGAAAGAGCCAAGATGTCCATCAGCAGATGAATGGATAAAGAAGATGTGGTATGGAATATTATGCAGCCATCAAAATGAATGAGATCTTGCCATTTTCAACGACGTGGATGGAACTGGAGGGTATTATGCTGAGCGAAATAAGTCAAACAGAGAAAGACATGTATCATATGACCTCACTGATATGAGGAATTCTTAATCTCAGGAAACAAACTGAGCGTTGCTGGAGTGGGGGGTGGGGTGGGAGGGATGGGGTGACTGGGTGATGGACACTGGGGAGGGTATGTGTTCTGGTAAGCGCTGTGAATTGTGCAAGACTGTTGAATCTCAGATCTGTACCTCAGAAACAAATAATGCAATATATGTTAAGAAAGAAAAAAAGAAGAAGAATGTAGCAGGAGGGGAAGAATGAAGGGGGGGAAATTGGAGGGGGAGAAGAACCATGAGAGACGATGGACTCTGAAAAACAAACTGAGGGTTCTAGAGGGGAGGGGGCTGGGAGGATGGGTTAGCCTGGTGATGGGTATTGAGGAGGGCACGTTCTGCATGGAGCACTGGGTGTTATGCAGAAACAATGAATCATGGACACTATATCTAAAACTAATGATGTAATGTATGGGGATTAACATAACAATAAAAAATTTTTTTAAAAATGAAGTATTTTTCTACATGATTTTATCTTTTGAGTCAATATGTGTCTGATGACAAAAGTAAAGACTGGCCAACTATGGAAGAACTCAGTCATGCCAGACTTTAAGTTCAACTAAATAACATCTTAGACATGAGGAATTACATAACATCTTGGCATTAGGAGAAAACACCTGCTCCCAGATATTGACATCTGTTCACATTGAAACCTCTGAATTACTATGTTTTTCAATCCTTGGACGTGGTTAACCAAACATACTGACATGTGCCAAGATGCCTGTCTTCCTCATATTCTCTGGCTGCTAGTCCATGTGATTTACATCTTCTTTGACTTTAACTCAGCAGGACCTTATTTCCAGCCAAACCTACCCTTTTTTGGAATTTTGAGAAACACAGAGATGATGAATTTGATGAAACACAGAGGAAATGAATTTTATCAAGCTTTTTCTGTCTCAACAAGTGATGCTGCCCTTTCCAAACTTCTGCTACTGCAACAGAGGGGCACATGTCAGGAAAACCCATGTTCTGCTTGTTCACTTTCTTGAAGCTAAAAGCTTATCTCTACTCCCAGTTTTCTCAACTCAAGGCTAAGCCATCAAAGGCTAATCTGGAGAGCATGAGTGGTTCCTATACAGATACATTCAATGTGCATTTTTTTTTTTTTAAGATTTATTTGACAGACACAGTCAAGTGGGGGAGGGGCAAGGGAGAGCGTCTCAAGCAGATTCCCCGCTGAGTGTGGAGACTGACATGGGGCTTTGTCTCAGGATCCTGAGATCATGAACCTGAGCCGAAATTGAGTCAGTTGCTTAACCAACTGAGCCACACAGGTACCCCATGTGCATTTCTTCCATCTCCAATTTATCCTCCTTTTTGTAGCCCATGGAATCTTAATTATGATCTAGCTACAACCTAGATCGTCCTGCATGTTGTTTATTGTTTAAGTGGGGAAACCTGGCTCTTACTATTCAGTAAATACAGATTAAAACTCACTACTAAGTATTTACCCAAAGAACACAAAAATAATGACTTGAAAGGATACAGGCACCCTGATGTTTATAGCAGCATTATCAACAACAACCAAACTATGGAAAGAGCCCAAATGCCCATCAACCGAGGAATGGATAAAGAAGATGTGGTATATATAATGAAATATTAGTCATAAAAATCTTGTCATTTGCAATACCGTGGGTGAAGCTAGACAGTATTATGTTAAGTAAGTCAGAGAAAGACAAATACCATATGATTTCAATCATATGTGGAATTAAGAAACAAAACAAATGAATATAGGGGAAAAGAGAGAGAGTGGGAGGGAGAAAGAGAGAGAGAGAGAGGCAAACCAAGAAACAGGCTCTTAACTCTAGAGAACTGATGATTACTGGAGGGGAAGTCGGTGGTAGAATGGGTTAAATAGGTGATGGGTACTAAGGGAGGGCACTTGCTATGATGAGCACCAGGTGTTGTATTAAATTCTACTCCTGAAACTAATATTGCACTGTATGTTAACCAGCTGGAATTTAAATAAAAACTCAGAGGGAAAAAAACAGCCTCAAGTAAAAGTTTTTCCTCAATGACATGTACTTTACCTTGAAGTTCAAAAGTCTATTTTACAACAACAAAAACTCTTCAGATTCCTTGTCTTACTACAAGAACCCTATCCTGAGGCAGTAAGTATAGATCACCATACACACCCTGCTCCCTGAATTTGAGAAGTGGGTGGGGAAAGGAGACAGGGAACTGAAAATGCTAGAAGTGAGTAACACATTAGACTTTATAACTTTATGCTGCCACACACGTCAAGTACTCACAACAGTGCCAACCATACAATAGGCACTGATTTGTTTTAATCCTGTAGGAGATTAGCGGAGTGTGCATTATCAAGTTTACCAGGAAACTGAAGCACAAATGTTGACTTAATGGTGATCAGTCTCAGGCAAGTGGGAGAGACATAACTAAAACATAGATTCCCAGATACCTTCCTATTTTCTTTCCAGAATACCATGTGGCCTCAGGCAGTTTGTTCAAAGTGATAATTTGTTCTTCATATGTGCCAAGGCCACCGTTCATAAATCTACTTTTAAATGAAAATTCAACAGGACTAAGATAAAAATACCACTTCAAGGTATTTTGTAAGTTATAGGCTTTTCCCTAATACTTTACCAATTTTTAAGAGTAGATTTCTCTGCCATGGAAGAAAGAACATACAAGAGCATGAAAGCCCAGTGTTTTGGTAGGCTATGGAGGAGTAATATTTTGGGAATCTTTTGTACACCTTTTGTACATATTTCTATGTAATTCCATCTGTCTAAGAAAATAGGACTTGAAAAAGGTCTAAGTTTGGTAAATGTGTGAAGGTGAAAGAGAGAAAGTGTGCACTAATGAATGCTCCCAAGTCAACTTTCAGGATGAGGAATAAAATAATTAGAGAAACAGTGGGATAATACTGATTGCTAGACAAAATTGTGGGGCCAAATTTTAGGCATTTTATTAGCTCAGTGGAGTTTCCTCATACTTTTTTTTTTAATTTTTTTTCCTTTTTATTTATTTATTCATGAGAGACAGAGAGAGAGAGAAGCAGAGGCAGAGGGAGAAGCAGGCTCCTCGCAGAGCAGGGAGCCCAATGCGGGACTCAATCCCAGGACCCTGGGATCATGACCTGAGCCAAAGGCAGACGCCTAACCGACTGAGCCACCCAGGCGTCCCTCCTCATACTATTTTTAAAGGCCTGCCCCGCTGCAAGAGGCACCTGGGTGGCTCAGTCAGTTAAGCATCTGCCTTTGCCTTTGGCTCAGGTCATGATCCTGGGGTCCTGGGATGGCGCCCTATGTGGGCTCCCTGCTCAGCGGGGAGCCTGCTTCTCTCTCTCCATCTGCCTGTGCTCGCTCTCTCTCTCTCTCTGTCAAATAAATAAATAAATAAAATTTTTAAATGGCACGTGTTGTGATGAGCACTGGGTATTATACACAACTAATAGATCGTTGAACACTACATCAAAAACTAATGATGTACTATATGTTGGCTAACTGAACATAATAAAAAATAAAAAAACAAAGCTCCCCCAAATATAATAAATAAATAAGGGTGATAAGTAGATTTTTCATTGGCATATCAATTTTTATAGAAAATAAAGGAATATGCGGTTCAATTTAGGCAAAGTAGGTGGCAAAAAATTTCAGGTTTCCAACTACCCATAAATGTGATCGGCATATGTAATACCCTTACACAGTTCATTTTCCTGAAGAAGAGCAAAAAATGTCAGTGATGGGGGAAAAAAGAGTTTTAGTGATGAATTTTTGCCTAACAAACCCACCCAACTGATCTTTTTCTCTTCACTTCACTGTTACTAGAATGAGTTCTCATTCTGTGAAAAAAAAAAAAAGGAAGAAAAAAGCTCAAGGTACTAAATATTTTCTTCTGTGTTTAATATAACATCACTGGGTAAAATCTCCATACACATACAAATGTAACAATTATTTTATCTGAGGTTACATTAAAATTCCCAATAATAAAAGGCTTTCTGAGATTTCTAGTGTGAGAGCATCCATGAGCAAGTATTGTCTTGAATCCTGAGAAAATAACGTTATCAGAACATGTCAGATATTCCATAACAGCTTGAGAAACCACAACATTAAATTTTCTACATGATGACCTTTTAAGGAAAGGCTTCAAATACACTTTAGAAACATGCTGATGATTCAAGGAGAAATGGGTCTTGTTAAACCCCAGTGGATTTGCCAAATATATGAGCAGCCATTTTGTTCTGTTTCACCTCATGTGGCTTTTACCCAATTTTTTAAAGAAAAAATAAAAATATTTTTGGACTTCTTTTATATGTAATAGTGATTTTAGGTATATGTAGTGTTACTATTGAGATTTTTATTTGTTTTGGAGACAGTTAAAATAAAATTTGAAATTTTTAATTTTTCTTTCTTCATTGGCCAAATGTACTGTAGCTGTGAATGCCAAATTGGGACTAGAGGAGTACCACTGGCTTTCTTGCTTTCTTAAGGAGACCTGAGCTGGCCCCAGACCCCATTAAGTAGTTCACAAAATTGTTAGAAGGAGAAGCAATCCAGTACTGAATCTGAGCCTCCAATACCATGATGCCTCAGAACAGTCATATGAGATAAACAGCCGCAATAACTGTCACCAAAGTCCAGATACATTAACTCTCAAATGAAATGAGTTTGCTGCCCCTCTCAAATGTGCCAATGCCAAATCTGTGTCAGAATCCTGACTATATAATCATTACCCTGAAAGCCAAATGCCCCTTTCCTAACCCCATCCTTATTTGCACAAGCAAAATGGAGTGTGTATGAACCTTTATAACTTGTTCAGTTCCTCTGTAAAGTCTCATGCAGGGCATGCCTGTGATTGTGCTAATAAATTTGAGAAAGGAAAAAGTTAAAAATAGAACTACCCTATGATCCAGGAATCACACTCCTGGGTATTTACCCAAAAAATATAAAAACACTAACTCAAAGGGATACATTACAATAGCCAAATTATGGAAGCAGCCCATGTGTACGTCCATAGATGAATGGATAAAGAAGATGTGATATATATACCACGAGGAAATATTATTCAGCTATAAAAAAGAATGAAATCGTGCCATCTGCAACAATATGGATGGAGCTGGAGAGTATAATGCTAAGCGAAATAAGTCAGAGAAGACAAATACCACATGATCTCACTCATATGGAATTTAAGAAACAAAGCAAGCAAAGGGGGGAAAAAAAGAGAAAAACAAACCAAGAAACAATCTTAATTACAGAGAACAAACTGATGGTTACCAGAAGGGATTGGGATGGGTGAAATAGGGGATGGGGATTAAAGAGTGCACTCAGTCTAATGAGCACCAAGTAATGTACAGAACTGTTGAATCACTATATTGTACACCTGAAATTAATATAACACTGTATGTTAACTATACTAGAATTAAAAAAAAAACAATAAAAAAGAAAAAAAGAAGTTTGAGAAAATTTTCTATTTTCTATTCGAGGAGGCAAGTTTCATAAGGTGGGAAATTCCCTTAAGTTAGCAAAAGTACTCAAACTGAGCTGGGTAGCCAGAAAATGTGACGAATAACAACAATGACTAATTATAGTTTGACTGTTTTTAACTTTTTATTTTTGAATTCACATGCAATTGTAAGAAATAATGCAAACAGATCCTATGTACCCTTCACCAGTTTTCTCCAAAAGTATACTACATCACAACCAGGATATTGACATTGATACAATGGAGACACAGAACATTTCCATCACCACAAGGATTCCTCATGTTGCCCTTTTATATCCATGCCTACTTCCCTTTTGTTTCCGTCATCCCCACCTTCCCTCACACTGCCCATCCATAACCGCTAGCAACTGCCAATCCATTCTCCACTTCTATATTGCCATTTTAAGAAATTTAGATACATGGGATCATTTAGTATGTCAACCTCAGAACTGGCTTTTTCCATTCTGGATAATTCTCTGGAGATACGTACAAGTTTTTGTATGTCATTGGTTCATTCCTTTTCATCGCTCAGTGGTCTTCTGTGGTATGAATGTACTACAGTGTGTTTAAGCACTCATTCACTGAAGGACGTCTGGGCTGTGTCCACTTTGGAGCTATCATGAATAAAACTGCAATGAAGATTGGCGTATAGGGCTTTGGTGTGAACATAAGTTTTCATTTCTCTGAGGTAAATGCTCTGAAGTCCTGTAGCTAGGTTGTATGTAGTAGCATGTTTTGTGTTTAAATTGTTTTCCAGAATGGCTGTCCTATTTTCCATTCCATACAGCAATGTATAAGTGATTCAGTCTCTCTGTATCCTTTCTAGTATTTGGTGTAGTCATATTATTTTTTTTTAATCTAAGCCATTCTGATAGGTGTGTAGAGTCATTTCATTTTAATGGCAAATGAGGCTGAATGTCTTTTCAAGTGCTTCTTCACCACTTGTGTCTACTCGTCAGCGCCTTCACGTGTTTTGCCATTTTCTAATGGAATTGTTTGTGCTTTTTTTTTTCTTGAGTGTTTAGAGTCCTTTATATATTCTAGATAGGAATCCTTTGTCGGATATATGGTTTGAATATACTTACTCTCTGTCTTTGACTTCTCTTTCATTTCTCTTAACATTGCTTTCATGGAGAAATTTCAAAGAAGTTCAATTTATCAAATTTGCTGTTTATGGATTCCACTTTGGGTGTCAAATCTAAGAATTCTTTGCCTAGCCCTACATCCCAAAGATTTTATCCCATTTTTTCCTAAAAGTTTTACAATTGTATCCTTTCCACTAAGTCCTTATTTCATTTTGAGTTAATTTTTTCAAGGTGTGGAGTTTGGATAGAGAAACATTCTTTTTTTTTTTTATGTTACATTACATCATTAGTTTTTGATGTAGTGTTCCATGATTTATTGTTTGCATATAACACCCAGTGCTCCATGCAGAACGTGCCCTCTTTAATACCCATCACCAGGCTAATGCATCCCCCCATCCCCCCTCCCCTCTAGAACCCTCAGTTTGTTTCTCAGAGTCCATAGTCTCTCATGGTTCTTCTCCCCCTCCGATTCCCACCCCCCCTTCATTTTTCCCTTCCTGCTATCTTCTTTTTTTTTTTTAACATACAATGTATTATTTGTTTCAGAGGTTTTTGTCTACAAATGTCCAATTGCTCCAGGACCATTTGTTGAAGTCTATTCCTCTTCTATTGAATTGCTTTTGTAACTTTTTCAGAAATCAGTGGGGCTCATTTGTCTGGGTCTATTTCTGGTATCTCTATTCTGTTCCATTGATCTGTGTATCTGGGGTTCCACCAATACAACAGGCTTTATTACTATAACTTCATAATATGCCTGGAAATTGGGTAGCATCGTTCCATCTAGCTTATTCCTCATAGCTTTTTCTATATTTGTTCAAGTTCTTTTCGGTCCCCCTCCCCTTTCTTCTGTCCTTCCAAAACTTCTAAGACACAAATGTTAGCTATTTTGTTATAGTCCCTAGAATCCCTTAAACTTTGTTCATCTTTCTTTTCAAGTCTATTTTCTGTTTTGTTGTTTTTTTTCAGATTGGGTAATTTCTCCTATTCTGTCTTCTAGTTCACTATTTCCCGTCTTCTCTATTCTGCTCTTAATCCCATCTACTGAGCTTTAAATTTCACTTTTTATATTTATTTCTACAACTTCCATTTGATTCTTTTTCATATCTTCTATTTGCTGATACTTTGTGCTGAGGCTCTCTTTTTTGAAAATTTCAAGTATGTTCATACTTGTTCACTGAAGCATTTTTATGGTGGCTGCATTAAGTATTAGACTATTCTAACATTTCTGCCATCTCAGTATTGGTGTGTACTGGTCATCTTTTTTTATTGAAATTTTAATTTTCCCAGATCTTGTTATGACAAGTAGTTTTCAGCTAAAACCTGAACAATTTGTGTATTCAGTTATGAGACTCTGGATCTTATTTAAACCTTGTATCTTATCATGTTCCCTCTGACATGGCTTCAGCAGGGGAAATGGGGACTATTACCTTGTTATTGCCAGATAGGGGTAGAAATCCAGGTTCCCCACTTGGCTTCTTTTGACAATGGGGCCATGGTGGGGGTGGTGGGGGACAGAGGTTCCTTGCTCTTCCTCTAGGTCTCTTCTGATAGCATCCTGAATGAAAGGGGGTAGGAATTCCTTCTTTACTGCTCCTCATTTGTCCCCCACTGACACCATGGAATGGTGACTCACTGCCCCTGGGCTGGGGCGAAAATCCTCCACTGTGATCACCTCAGCAGGGTGTAGGAGGGATGTCTCAAAACTCAGATATAGAACTGGAAGCCATGGATCCTCCATCATCACTACAGATACTGTGGAGAGGGTGTGCAACATTACCACCTGGCAGAAGTCAAAGTCCCAGCTCCTTACTTGACTCTGGCTGGTGGTTGGGGTATCTCATTACAGTCTGAGGAGGGTGGTGGTGTAGGCTACCCACTCAACCTTTATTGGCATAGAGTGGGAGTGGGGACACAACTTTTTCTGTGGTCTTTGGCTAGAGTAGAACATTTATTTTCTAAAAGGTTTCTTGCTAGGCTGCCCCTTTCCTGGTCCTTTGGCTAAAGAGAGGAGACTTTTATTGAGGTGGTATTGTTGTTTGTCTGTACCTGCTGTTGGGTCTAGATTGCCAACTTCTTCATCTCCAAGTCTGGGATATAGGAGGCTAACAAAAACCCAAGGAAGACACTGCTGTGTTAATCTTTGGGCCCCAAGATTCCTAGCCAGTCTTCCCTCTTTTCTCTACTTTTCTGAGTTTGTTTTGTATATATGGGCTATGATTTTTAGTTGTCCTTACAGAGAGAAATAGGAAGAAGTAGATCTACTTCTTCCCAGAGGCAGAGTCCTATGGTGTGTTTTTTAAATGGTGCTGTTCAAAGGCAGAAGCAGAAAACTTCACATTACTAGTGATTTTATAACACTGTTAGCCCCAAGTTTAAACTACTATTGGAAAATTTACATGAGAAAGCACAATTGGAAACTTACATGTAGAAAATACTATTACATAGTATTCTTGTGATTAAAAGCAAGTTAAACATGTATAGTAACTCCATATGTTGGTGTATTTCCAAATACCTAAAATTTACTTGAAGAGCAGAACACTGTTGGCAGACTACTCCAAAATGATCATTCTCATCTTTTTTGATGAGAAAGGAGAAAGCCATATGATAGGAGGAATGCTTCTGTATCATGTGCCTGAACCAAGTGACTTTTCCCACAGATTTTTTAGTTTGTGATTATCATTATCATCCGACTATGTCAACCCAGTTATCAAGGTAAAAGTCATCTGGAAAACTGCCCTTGAGGAATGAAAATGCTGAGCTGTGCACTGAGACTCAAACAATTACTTGGATTCCAGATGAGAAAACAATTTTAATCCATGTATTTTTACTTAGGAGGTTATCACATCATAAAAGCAATAGCTGTTAAAAACTAAAAGAGAACTGGTTACAAGAACAAAAATATTCTAAATGGTGAGAAGAGCAAGTCATTGGATAGGCTCTGGTATTTAGTATATGAGGTCTGAAAAGGCATAGTCTAAAGGTAACATTTTGTGCTATACGTACTTGAGGCCAAGATTCTGAATTAAAAAATTACTATAGAGTCAATCATGTGATTGTTTCTAATTATCTTGATTTTAACTTTATTTAAGCATGGTCTTTTGGTATAGAATACACTATACATAAAAACACACTGACACATTAAAGAGGAAACCAAGAACAGAAATGGGAAAGGATAATATTAAAGGAGCTCAAGTATTTTCTAAAAATATAACTTAGAATCTAACTTGGCCAAGATTGTATATGCTTTCAAGTACACAATTTCAACAATGAACAGGATGTTCTCATACTTTTTCACTATCTGCTAACAGTCACAAATCTAACTGTAAGAAAAAATTCCATTCTTAAGACATTTCATATTAATTGATTTATGCCTTTTTGCCATAGTTTGACATTTCAGGGTCATTAATAGAGGTCACAGATGGTTAGAAATAAATTTAACCAAGTTGGCAAAAAACCTGTACCCTCAAAACTTTAAGACACCAATAAAAGAAACTGAAGAAGACACAAATGAATGACAACATATCCTGGGGTCATGGATTGGAAGAATTGCTAAAATATCTATACTGCCCAAAGCCATCTATAGACTCAATGCAATCTGGATCAAAATTATGATGCCATTTTTCATAAAAATAGAAAAAAACTTAAAGGTATATGGCACCACAAAAGAACCTGAGAAACCAAAGTAATCTTGAGAAATAACAAAGCTAGAGGCGTCACACTTCCTGATTTCAAACCGTACTGCAAAGCTGCGGTAATCAAAACAAGACTACTGGCATGAAACAAAGACCAATGGAACAGAACACAGAACCCAGGAAGAAACCCGTGTATATATGGCCAACTAAATACTCAATGGAGAAAAGACAGTTTCTTCAGTAAATGGTGTTTGGAAGACCAGAGAGTCACACACAGAAGAGTGAAACTAGGCCATTATCCTTACATTACATAAATTATCTTGAGATAGACTGAAGACTTAATGTAAGATCTGGAATTGTCAAACTCCTAGAAGAAAACATAAGGAACAAGCTCCTTGACACTGGTCTTGGCAATGAATTTTTGGATAGAACACCAAAAGCACAAGCAACAAAACCAAAAATAAACATGTGGCATTACATTGTTCTAAACACTTTGCACAAAGGAAACAATTCAATGAAAAAAGAAAATACTTGATACCATATATCTGATAAAAGGTTAATATCCAAAATACAAAAGAAACCCATACAACTCAGTAACAAAAAATGAATAATCCCATTTAAAAACTGGGTGAATAGAGATCTTTCCAAAGACATACAGAAAGCCAACTGGAACACAAAAAGATATTCAACATCACTAATCATCAGGGACATGCCAATCAAAACCACAATGTGGTATCAGCTCACCCCTGAAAAAAAGGATATTAAGAAGAGATAAACACTAGTAAGGATGTGGAGAAAAAGGAACAACTGTACACTATTGGTGGGAATGTAAATTGGAAACCACTGTGGAAAACAGTATGGATGATTCTCAGAAAATTAAAACTAGAACTACCGTATGATCCAGGAGTTCCACTTCTATATTTCTGTGTGTGTGTGTGTGTGTGTGTGCGTGTGAATGCGTGTGTATTCAAAGGGAATGAAATCATCTCAAGGAAATATCTGCATCTCAGTGTTCACCGCAGTATTTTTTATAATAGCCAAGACATGGAAACAATGTAAGTGTCCAGTGATGGATCAGTGGATAAAGATGTATACGTATATAATGGAATATTACTCAGTCATAAAAAAGAAGGGAACCCTGCATTTGCAACAACATGGATGAACCTTCAGGACATTACTCTAAGTCAAACAAGTCAGACAGAGCAAGACAAATAATATATGATATCCTATGTGGGATCTAAAAACAAACTCACAGAAACCAAAGACACTGGTGGTCACTGGAGGTGGGGGACATGGCTGTAGGTCAATGAAGTGTACAAAATTCCAGTTATAAAATAAGTTCTGAGGATGTAATGTAAATTGTGGTGACTATAGTTAATGACACTATTTTATACTTGAAAGTTGCTAAGAGACTAAGTCTTAAAAGTTTTCACCACAAAAAAAAGAAAGAAAAGGGAGAGGATGTATTAACTTACTGTGAGAATCATTTCACAATATATATGTATATGACATCACCTCATTGTACACCTTAAATTATGTTATATGTCAATTATATATCTAGATAAAGCTAGGAAAATCTTTTTTCAAAGATTTATATGTCTTTATATTTCTAGGATGCCTCTCACTCTTTCTAACCCTATATCCAACCCCAGTATTCATGCAGATTTAATACTCTGTCTACTCAGTTCCTTGATCGTGTCTAAAATAAATGTTTATTACTAAATGAATAATGAATATCATACTCCATCCCATTCATCTTCTCACTCCCACTGTCATATCCTTGGCTGTGTCATTATACATGCCTATAATCCTTAGATAATTTCAACTTAATGTATCCTACTCTGAGAGCCTTCCAGTTTATTTCCTCCAAAATTCTGAGTACAGTATCAGCTCCACTATCTATTAACCCAGTCACCTCTCATGAAAGATTATGTCCTTTCTGACAATTTAAATTTCAATTAGTATAAATATGTCACAAAAGTAGAATTTTACAATTAGCTTCATGACCACACCTAAGAAATAGTTATGATCAATACCTTGTCCCTCATTATGTTCTCTTGACAAAATTCCACTCATGCTTACCCTCAATGGTCTATTCTGCATCTGTACACATGTACCTATCAGTTTCCCAGACAACTATTTTACATCTTCTCCTCCACCTTCAAACCTCTACAACTCCCTCCTTAGTCCTGTCAGCCACCTAGCTCACGGGACACGAAAGCAATCATTAGAGTGCTTCCACAAGGCTCCTTCCACTACCCCATGCCTTTATCAGCTTTTCTCTCTTTCTTTTTTTGTTTATATTGAACTTAACTCCTTTAAGGTCTTAGAACCAATTTAGATTTACCTCAAGGGTTGAACTTCCTAGGCTGCATGATTCCAGAAATTTTACTATATTTTCTTAACTCATGTGCTAGGTCAGGTTCTACAGAAAACAGAGTTTGAGGTGTAGATTTGAGTGTAGGAAGTTTTTGGAGAGGGCTCTCAGAGTGCAAGCTAGAAGGGAATGAGGGAAACAGGACCGGTCTGTGATGCATTTGGAAGAAAAGATTTAACCACTTGGCAGCTGTGGAGCAAAAATGGTCCTACAGAATTTGCAGCTGTGGGGACTCCTCTTTGTGCCTGCTTATCTCTGCCGTGGAAGCCCAAAGGTCACCATAGAATAGTCATAATATAAACAATCCTTGGCCTTATACTTGGGCTTTTATTGCTTTTTGGATGCAGGAGGTGAAGGTCCCTTTGTAGGCAGCCAAGGAGGTGCTCGGTCACACTTCTACTTAAACTGGGGATTAATATCCTTTAGTTTCTCATTTTCTTTCTCCAGTCCGTCCATGGGACCCAAGAGTAGCCATCCAACTCCATTGTTCTTACAATCACTACTTGCCCCAATCGTTCAAACACCTCGGATACTTTCCTGCTGTATCCAGCAGTCCAGTGCTTTCCACCCACATTCCATCAGAGTTCGCCAGTGGTGAGCCATGATAACTGCAGGGCAACAACAGGCCTGGAGCCGTGAGCACTTCACCTACCAACTGGATGGAGTCATCATTGCCCACATCCTGTTCATGGTGAGTAATCACATTCCCAAGGTCGCTGTGGAAGCCGCTGCTTCTAGCCGAGTGCTGGAGCTGGCTCACCCGATCTCTTGAGAAGGGACTGTGTGCTTCTCTTCGGGACTCTGCATCCAGTAAGATCAAGTCAGCTTGAAATCTTCCGAGGTGGGAGTATTTACACCATGGAAGTTCACTAATGCTACAAATTAAGTTGTTCCCCACCCACCCACGCACCCCCAGAAAGCTAGTTGTTAAACATTGGCCAGAACATCGTTGGTTTTCTCTTCAGCCCATTTCTGGCACCAATGGTCTTAGGCTGGAGTCCTGAGAAACAGGCTGAGATGGAGATTTGTCTGCAGGAAGGCTACTGGGGTACTGAGTACAATACCTGTGAGGGAATGAAGGAAGCAGGACTGGCCACTGGGGAAGTGAAAACATCGTGCAGTCTTGTCAAAGGTCTCCGACAATCCCATCAGGAGTTTTAGAGTTGGGACTGTCCTACCCAGTGGCCCAGAATTGAAACAGGAAACCACGCGTTTTTATGCCTCTCCTGATGAGTCCAAGACACCAGCCACCCCCCAGCAGAGCGTGTCACCTTAGATGAGGCAATTACGTTCAACAGAAGGCACTTCCTGGGGAGGAACTCAGCTGTGAACCGTAAGTGGCCAAAAAGCATTCCTGCAACACCCGGGAAATTGAGTGTTTAGGCCCTAAAAGTGGGATGTGGACAACTGTGGGCGTCCTTCTGTACAAGCAAATATTTATTTCACTTTATTTCTTAAGTACATCATTTACTCAACAAATCTATTTTCCCTATTAGAAAATTCTCCAAAGAATTTTCTCGTACATAGTATTTGTATACACTGATATTTTAATAGGAACATTCTTAAGAAATGTGGTTTTTAAATGGGTTGTATTAATTTATGGTTTCATCAGCCACCACTTTCACCAACACTAGTACAGTATTTGCAAATGTGACAGATGAAAAATGTATTCAAGTTTTAGTTAAACTGGCACTTATTATTAACACTCTTGAACATATCACCCACATTCAGTGATTGTATTTCTAAAATTGTCAACTGTCCTATGTTCATCCCACTTTTTTCAGTCTATTTTCCCTTATTGAATTGAAAGGAAAAAATAAAAAATAAAAAAAATGAAAGGGCTTTTAAATATATAATTAGGATTCTAGCCTTGTTTTAGTGTTAAACATTTAGAATATTTTCTCCATTTTTAAATACATATGTTTTTGGCTACTGAGAAGTTGTTTTACTGCATCATCAAAATTTTTGGCATTTTCTCTAATGGGTTCTCACCTTGTTGTTACACTTAAAAATATATCCATTACTTTTGAGCACGTATAATGATCAGTATATAGGAGACTCCCAGTAAATATCATCAGTTGACTGATATGGAAAAGGACTGTAAGAAAGAAGTATGCTGAATTAGATAAAATTGGGCATAAAACTAAATCATGAAAGCAAAGATAATTGACGAAAGAAGTCTATAAACCTTCATCTTTAAATATCTGAGAATCATTTATATTGAAGATCATCATTTGAGGGGCATCCCAGCTTCATTAAGTAGTTTTTAAGTATTAAATATTTCTTCATTGCAATTAACTATCATATATTCATTTAAAAATTATATTACCATCTATTTATTAAATTGAAATGAATTAGTGGATGCTGTATTGAATTAATGATTCCTTAAACCTAATGTAAGATCAATCTCTTTGGAATTTTCCTAATTTTCTTAGCTTTATATAATTTTCATTTATCTATGTGTCTTAACCACTATACATTTATTGAAGGCAAGAATTAGATTTTAATCTAATTAGAAGGCAAGAATTAGATTTTAATCAGTTTTTTATAGCTACTGAGTAATTTAACCCAGTATCTTTTTTTAAAAAAACCAAGTATCTTCTTGCACATTACTCTTATCACTATCAATAAAGCTAAATTTATTGACTTCTTAGTATAATGTAGGCACTGTTTTAAGTGCTTTCAATTCAAATATAATCTTTATAATAACCCAATGAAGTAGTTGTATTATTTACATTTTATCAGATGAAGAAAAGTAATTTGCCAAAGGTCACACTTTTGTGTGCTTGAGATAACAGTCCGACCCAGGTAGTCTTACTCCTAACCCCACATTTGGAATAAATTATATTATATATATTAAATATATAATAAATTATATATTTAAATTATTCACAACAATAGTATCACAGCAGGTAAATTTAATAGGCCAAGGATGTGCCATGTTATATTGGCAATCCTAGCATGGCAAACATGTACCTCTCGGTTTCCTAGACAACTATAAAATTTTATGTAATTGGACTAGGGCTTATTTTCATGATCAAATTAAAGTTTGATAACATTAGGTTTCAGGACATTTTAATTTATCTGTATTTTCTAAATATTCTAGAATATTCTTGAATGATTTAGTAATATAGTAATAGAAAAGGAATAAAATAGCATTTGGTTTGGAGTGAAAAAAGGAGAAATATGTAACATTCTCTAAGTGACCTATATTTCACTGAACAAATCAGCTAACATTTTGGACAGGAAAGGGGTAGTGAGACCCTAGCATTATTCTTCCGTTGTTCCTCTCCTCAAAGAAAAGCTTAAAAGAGCACATTGATTCGGAGCACTCCACCTCATATTAATAATAATTCTGACAATTTATCCATTTTAGATAAATCCACTGAACCCACAAGATAATTTACATTTAATTTTTTGGTGTTATGTTGATCACTTCTTAAGTATATGGTCAAATCCCTGAAATGAGGGTGTCAGGAAAGTTTAGTGAATTGCTAGGACTGACCACATGGGGTTCATTTACAAAATGAGCAATGCCTTGTAATTATAAGAAATGTCAATTTAACTGGCTGCCAAACTACAGCTCCTCATTTCTGGCCTGGAAGCAATGGAGTTCAGCACACCCTATGCTTTTAAAGAATCTTCTGCATAATCATGCAAACATTTTGAATTTGTGCACCTTTGCTCTCTTCTTCATATGCACTCAAAGGTGACTGTAATTCAGCAGTCTTTTCAGACAAATGAGAAGTCATCTTTCAGAACTTCTATTACCCTTGCTGGACTTAGTTAATAGATGCTTGTCCTGCAGCAGGCACAGCTATCGTGCTTTATGTTCCAAGTCCTACTGTCCTCACGCTCTTCAGAATTAACCATGCCTCTTCATTCTTCTACAGATGATCCTGTGCAAGCCACATATTCTAGAACATCTTAGCAGGTTTTGAGCTTCCTCTACCATTTTCTGCAGTAACTTCATCTGCTGGTTTAACTTCAGAGAGACTTCAATGCAGACAATCCCAGCCTTGACATTGATATTATAAATGACCTTCCCTGGGTTTTCTATGTGACAAGGCGCGTAAGGGAATGACGCAGTGGTCACTTAAGTCATTTGGAGAACTTGAAGTATCCCCAGGGAGCTGTCAGAACAATCAGCCCCTCCTTCAGGAAATGAGAGGAAGTGCCAACCCAGTGGAAATTTATTTATTACCTATTTGAAGGCTGCTGAAATAACAAAACATCCTTCTCACCAGGCAAACCAGGGCTATACAAAGAAACTGAGAATATTCTCACACTGGGGCAGTGAATGTCATTCAGGCAAGTGCTAAGGAGTATTTTGTTAACGGCACTCCCAAAGAAGGAAGAGGCAACGTGATCGTGTAAAATAAATTAAGCATCAGTGAAAAACTTTCCTTGACCCAACTCATTGCAGGAAATCAACTACAAGCAGACCTTGGCGCCAACCAGGTCAACAGCTCCCGCGTCAGAGTGAAGGCTTTGTTACAGTTCCACTGTGCTGGGAAACCCCTACACTCAGGTTCAAAGAGTTGGAAGAAAAAAAAAGTTTTAAAAAAAAACCTGCCACCTGGAGCAGCTACTCCCCAAATTGAGGAGATGGCAAGCTTTGTTTCTCCAGCCCGTGAAGAAATGTAACAACTGAAAATCTCCGTCGTTTTTCTCCTTCCCAAGGCAGAACTCTGCCTCTAGAGACTTCGTGTGTTGTCCCTGGGGCAGAGGAAGGCCATCCCTGACCTAACCTGCTCCCCCCTCTTCCTTTTCTCTTTCTGCATGGCATTTTAGGGGATACCTCTGATCTGTAAATCTCTGTCAATCCCTGAGAACAGATTCTTGTCTTCCGAATGGACTCTGCCTGTGCTTTCTTGTTATAGTGCATGTTCTTGGTCCTCTGTTTAAAGTCTTCCTCCTTTCCAATCTATTTAAAGTAAAATAATACATGAAAATAGGAAGAAGGGATTCGGTCTCAAGATCATAACATAGGAATCTTGTCTGAGTCTCCATTCTGCCTGGCTTGCTCTACAGGTATCAGACTCAGGATTATCATTTCATCGCTGACCTAAATTTCCAGCCTGCCACCTGCCCTGTGGATTTCAGCCTTCCCAGCACCCCCCCCCCCCCATCATCATTAACCCCACACTAAGGGCTAAACGGCTCCCCACAAAGATGTGAGGAACAGACCTCGAGCTCTGAGGCCTCACCAAGCAGCTCTGATGGTCCAGGCCCCTTCCCCCTCCAGTGCTCAGGAAGCCAGTTCCCAACATGACGCTGTGTGGCACCCTGAGGTCTGGCTGCTGGAACCCTTTCAAAGAGGCGCATCCTGGAACTGCTGTGCAGCCTCTTCCCCACCCAGGCAGCACCACACCCCTTCTGGGGCCACCTTCTTTATCTGCAGCAGGTACAATCAGTGGGAGCAGGAAACACCCCCAGTACAGGTTTGTGACCATGGATGCTGGCAGCAATGTTCCCTCCAGAGGGGACACCTGAGAGGGTGACCTCTACCCACAGACGCTCCAAGGCCTTTTTTTGACTCAGGACAGAACACAGACAGAGGGACTCCTGGGAGCTGTCCTTGGGGACGCAGTTCCATGCTGGTGACTAGCTGCAATTAGCCCTTTCCAAATGCACAGTGTAAGTAATAATCTCTGTGTGCGGAGCGGAGTGAGAGCAAGAGCTTTTCTAGAACCTGGCTGTCCACTCCCCCTCTCCTCTAGCCCAACTCTTGACCGGTCCTGCTTGCCAGGCACTTGTTTTCCTTAAAGACAGAACATTCCACAGGGTTCTGTGTGGTCAGCTCTGCCCCACAGGATAGCGGCCATCCGAGGTAGAACCACGGTGCCCTCTGGGGCCAGGGAGGGACTGCTGTCACAGAAATGCCATCCCAGCACAGTGGCAGGGGCTCTGCTGGTGCCCCAGTGTTTGGGACAAGTCCCAGGTGTCTTTGGGTTTCCCTGGCAGATCCTGGTAAGTACCGCTATGGTTGTTTTTATAATAAAGAGCCGACATGCTTTAAAGAGAGGAGAACTAGCCAAAACATTATCCGCCTGAGCTGAAGAATATCACAAAGTTCCTGAGACCACTGGACTCATGTCCCAAGCCTGTTGGACCCCCACCCCCAAGTCCCCGGCAGGGGAAGTCAGTCCTCTAAAGTTACAAACTCTGTGTTTGGCAGCGCTGACAAAAATCTGAACGGCTCTTGCCTTGAGGACACAGCAGGCCTGCTGCCACCGCCCCCCCCCCCCCGCGGCCCCCCAAGCTCCAAGGACAGGGGCGCGGAGTCCCAGGGGCGGGCGGGCCCGGAGGCCGCAGACAGACTCCTTCTGATCCCCCCAACGCCACCCAGATGGGGGTGGCCCCCAGGCAGGCGAGCTGAGGAGGCCCCATCGCACCCCAAGTCCTGGCTTGCCAGACCCGGCTCTCCACCCCCCGGGGCCATCTGTGGACTCCCCCCCAAACCCGAGCGGCAGGTGGTGGTAATGAGTGGCCCGCCGAGGGCCCAGCGACCGGGGGACCACCCCCTGCCAGAAAGACCCCAGTCCCCTAGACGGCGCTTAAGGCCCCCCGGGTCCACCAGGCACCGGGCCAGGCAGGCGGGCGCCCCTCCCGGCACCCCCAACCGCACCCTCACAGGGTCCACCGGAACTGGCCTACGTGCCCGCGGGCGGGGAGCTCAGCTTGTTCCCAGCCGTGGGACCAGCGCCAGGAGCAGGGCATGCGGCAGGCCTCAGGGAAGCCGTGACCCCAGGTGACCTGGACCCCACCTGCGATTGGTGGGGAGCTTGCGCTCTGTAAGCAGACGCACGCGGACGCCAGGTGTGGGCCATCGGGGCATCAGGGCGCTGGGCCGCAGCTGGACCGCATCCCTGCAGGACCCGGCCTGCCCCACCTGCGAGGTGTCCTAGCCGCCGCCTGATGCCCACCCTCCCGTCCCGGAATCGGCCACTGAGATTCACCTGCCTCCGAAGTAAAACAGATAAAAACAAACTCATGGGGCTTCTGCTGATGGGTCACCTTCAAGAACAGACAGTCACTGGAAGAGGCTTTGATAGCCTTCCAATCCCAAGTGACTGATGCAAAAAAAAAAAAAAAAAATCTTAAAGCATCTCAGGAGAAGGTAGAACCACCTCAGAAAACTGCAGGGTGTGAGTGAAAACCCTTGCTTTAGAAGTCTAAAACTGCTTGTCTAAGGACCCGTTTCATGGAAGCAAAGAGTACACTCAGCTAAGGGAACAGAACAACGTGCTTGAAAACTCAAACAGGTTGTGAATGATCAGAAGAGCCAGTTAAAATCTCTGACAGAAACTGTGCTCAAGATGGTACATTTGCCAGGCCTCTTTCGAGAAGATTACATGGATGACAGCAACTTGGCATTAGAGAGAAAGCGTGGATTAGAAAAATGGAGGTCATCTGGTCATCGATGCAGTTAGTGTAGATGCTTCTTTTAAAAGGCTTGAGGGAGAAAAATAAGAAATATCCAAAAACATATTTGAAGAAAATCGAATGAATGAAGAACCTACAGGAGAAATTTAAAAAAACAACAACAACAACAAAAAAAAACCTTCAAAACTGTGTTTGCAATCTGAAAATGTACAACTTGGAAGAAATTCAGGTGAAACTTCAAGCTCTGCCTAAATTATACCAAAAACAGGGGCGCCTGGGTGGCTCAGTCGTTAAGCGTCTGCCTTCGGCTCAGGTCATGATCCCAGAGTCCTGGGATCAAGCCCCGCATCGGGCTCCCTGCTCAGCGGGAAGCCTGCTTCTCCCCCTCCCACTCCCCCTGCTTGTGTTCCCTCTCTCTCTCCGTCAAATAAATAAATAAAATCTTTAAAAAAATAAAAAAATAAAAATAAATAAATAAATTATACCAAAAACATGCCACGCAACTTCAGAGGACGTGGACAGAGGAGGAAATGTGCTGCTTAGAAATAGAGAATGAACGTCCCAAGTGCATGGAAACAGCACCCACACACATCAGAAGCCCCCCTTCTACAGGGACAAAGAAGCAGAAAGAACTGCTTTCTTCCGTCACAACCAGATTCTCCTCTATGGGAAGAGAGCCCATGGAAGTCTGATGGCAGCTCTGTGAACCAAGAGGCTCAGGTCATGATCCCAGGATCACGGGATCAAGCCCAAGTCGGGCTCCCTGCTCAGTAGGGAGTCTGCTTCTCCCTCTCTCTCTGCCCCTCCCCTCCATGTGCTCTCTCCCTCACTCTGCTCTCTCTCTCGAATACATAAAATCTTTAACCAAAAAAAAAAAAAGATAACCACAACAGATAACTAATGACTAAAGCAGACTTAGTTCTAGCCTTCCCAGTAGCCCTTTTGCTCTTAGTCTTACACTTGCAGCCACAAAGCCTTCAATATAATGGGTGACGTCGGGCGGGGGTGGGGGGGGGCACTCTGTGGATCATCAGGTCCCCAAGGAAGGAGGAGTTCTAGCCGGAACAACTCCGAGATCCACAGTCACACGCAGGCTTGATTCAGCCTACAGTAGCAAACCCCTGAACCCCACAACCACAGCAGAAGAGCTGTGTTTTCTCTCTTTAAAAGTAATTTTATAAAAAATTTAAAAAAAATACAAATAGATAAAAGTAATTTTGACATATCTCTTTTTAGTTGAACTGCTATGATTTAAACCATGCTACAGTTGCTCCTATTTAAGTTTTGATAGCACTGTAACTTTTAAGGAAGTGTTTTTTTGTTTGTTTGTTTAATGTAATTCTTATGACTACATTACTTCCACCTCTGTGGGCCCTCTAGAATTAGTATATGTATTGTATTTTGTTTTAAATTAGAAGGCCACTATGACCGAAACCTATCATTGAAATTCGATATGAATGGAGATGTTTAAGACAATAAAGACCATTTCCGTGTGGTAAAATAATATATCTCACACAAAATTTGGTTGTAGTGCCAATGCATCCCATCTACTTCTACCTTCAAAAATATTCTAGTCTTCTGGGCATCTTGTTCACAACACTTCAGGTGAATTGTATTTTGAGAAAAAGAGAGGGATTATCAGAATTCTACTCTGAATAGGAGTAGACAACCGAAAAATGAGTAAGAAGTAGGGCATTTTATTCTCAAAGCAAGTCAAGCACGTAGTCATGGTTTCTAACCTATCCACTTGTTGCCCTCACACCAATTGCACACCTGTTGGCTGTCAGACACTCTCCAGGGGTCTGGGCTTCCAGAGGTCTCTCCATCGACCACCTGCCTGGGAGGGCTCCGGGGCCAGGGATGGGCTGAGAGGGCAGTGCTCCAGGAATGTCAAGGAGCAAACCCTTCCTCAAATGCAGAGGGGACTTGAGGGACAGCAGAAACTGGTGAGGGAGGCAGAGAGAAGAGCATGCTAACTGGAAGAGAGAGGGAGAACAAATATGAGAAGAAGAGCAACTGTGGCCATCAGGGTAAAACAAGCAGGAGTTGAAAGCCCGCCAGATGATGAGGGCTCTTGCCCACCATACTTAGGGGTTTGGCTTCATCTTACACTCTAACAGAAGCGTTTGAGCAGGGTACGGTGGAGAGTTTCACATTAGAGGGAAAGTGATGGCCGCTCTAGAATATAAGCCCTGGGGCAAGAAGGGCAGTTGAGAGGTCACTTCCTGACTCACAAGATGGAGAATAATGATGACTTTGGGAGACCATTAAAAGGGAGCATTTGTGGGATGTGGAATAGATACACAGGATGAGAGAAATGGAATGACAGAATAATGTGAAGTTGTAAGATTTTCTGAAGAGTCATGGTGGCTTTAATAAGATGCACGGAAGAATAGATGGGGCGGGGTGGGGGCGATCAGGAAAGACAAGTTACATATTCTGGCTCTGGACCCCAACACACCCCAGATAACCACATAAACTTAGAAAGAGACTTTTTACCTGGTGTTCCAAGAAGAGGCTAATTTTGGTCAACTGTTGTGGGATCTCCCTCTCTCTCCATCTCTCTCTCTCTTTTTTTTTTTTTACTTGGGTGTCTAAAGTTGAATTTATCATATTTTTTATGACCCACTTTCCATACTGATGTATGCAAGGCCTTTTCTCCATCCCTCTCTCCTTCCCTTTCCTTCTTCCGCTCTTCATAATGATGCAATTAGCACCTGCAAATCTCTACTACGCAAATCAAACTAAAATGATGACAGTAATCTATACCCAAACTTGCAGTTCCATCAACCCCATTCTATCACTCTGCCCTCATGCAACCTGAATCCTTCACTTCCATTTTTACGTAGCTTTATCATATATATGTGTGTATATATATATATATATATATATTCCTAAAATGGATATTTAAAAATTTCATCTGTTTTTAACTTTTTACTTTAACATTATATTGCTAAGATTCATCCCTAATGTAACATGTCACTAAGTGCTTTTTGCTCATTCTCTTTTATGGGAACATACTGTAGTTTATTTATCTACTCTCCTGTTGAAGGACATTGGGTCATTTCTAGATTGGAGCTTTTATGCATGCTTTTTTCCCCTGGTCTACAGGATGCTTTTACTGAGTTGAGATTCCCCATTTTTTTCAGAAGAGGGAGATGACATGAATTCTTTTTATATATTTTTCCCCATACATGCTCTAAAACCGCTTGATCCTGAATCCACAGATCGTCTCTGTTTATATAACACCAAAATGACAAAGCCATTTTGCCTAGTTTAAACTACTGGTTGACTCAGTGGAAAAATAAATCACACAAGTTACTGAAACTAGCCAGTCCAATGCGTGCAAACAGTGCATACAGAAGTCCCATAAATAAATCCTCAGCAATGGTAGATTGGAGCGTTTTCTCTAATTTTCAGGTAAGACGTTGGTAGTGAAATGGATTTCTATCCCTTAAGACCCCCTGTTCTTGAGTGAAATGGAGACTAGTCCCCAGTATAATAGGGACTAAATCAAGGATACCCAGCTTGTACAAGGAGACAAAATGTTGTTCATGAGCTTCAAAGTCCTGAGCGGTAACATTTTCACTGCTCTGCTGTCAGCGCTTCTTCTCCAACATGCTCTCCAAAATCCTAAGCAGTATATCTCCCTGTGGCTTTCCTGGCCTGGGGGTATCTGGAGCAGATACGCCTGGACAGTGCTGGTCAGTGCAATCACACGGGAAACTGCACAGAGAAGGAAACGAGGATTTTAATGCTTTTGACAAGATACCACCTTCTAGCCTTGCAGACGTTAACATTCCCAAAGTGGTGCAGAGTCAAAAAATGTTTCACTGGTTAAGACATTTACATTTTGTCCTATTTACTACAGGTGGGAGCTTGGAGGGTTGGGGGAGGGCTTCTGGGATAAGTATAAGATGATTTTACCCACCCAATGTTTCTAGAATTTCTGTCTCAACCAAGTTTGAGCAACATATTCACAGAGTTTCTTACTCTCTAAATTTTCATTTCCTAAAACCTCTCTGGAAATTGGGACTTTTTCTCTCTTTCCAACAAAGTATGTAGTATTCATTTCCTTTACTCATTCAACAAATATATATTGAATCAGAACGATGTGCCAGGCACTCTGCTAGATGCCAGAGATAGAATTCTGAAAGAAGAAAAACAGAAAAAGTCCTTGCCCTTAAGAATTGTAACTAATCACACTGTGATGTGTCATAAAGACGACAGCAAGGAGGCAGAGGGGAACCCTGGTCCATTCTGGGCAGTGCATGAGAGAGAAACCTTAAGGAGGTGAAATTATTCTGGTGTTCCAAGGTGAGACCCCAATGAGCACTAGCAGGTATTACAGAGGGTGCATTTCCTATTGCTGCCTCTCTTCTATCTGTCCTACCTCCACTCTTATGCAGGACACAGTATTCCCTGCTGACCACCCACCACCAGCTAGGAGACTGGTCTTCCCGCTTCCATCCTGCCCAGTCTAATCAATTCTTTTCTTAGTAAGCTTGGGAAAAAAATTTTTTTTAGAGAGAGAGAGAAAGGGGGTGCGGTAGAGGGAGAGAGAGAGAGAATCTTAAGCAGGGTTCACGCCCAGCACAGAGCCCAACATGGGACTCGATCTCATGACCCTGAGATCATGACCTGAGCCAAAGTCAAGAGTCAGACCCAACGCACTGAGCCACCCAGGCGTCCCACGCTTGGAAAAAATTTTAAAAACATGAATTAAGTCATGTTAATCCACCCCTTAACATCCTTCCACAGCTTCACATTCGTTTCTAATTAATTCTCTCTGCTGTGACCCCTGAAGCCCTGCCCCACCTCCGTACGACCTGTCTTTTGACCTCATCTCCTGCTGTTCCCATTGACTTCTCAGGGACTCAGCCAAAGCTCTTCCTTTCAATTTCCCCAGCATGTCAACATCCCCACTCTGGCTCTTCAGGCAGGCTCTCTGCCCAGAACTCCCTGCCTCCTTTCTGTTTGATTAAAAGATTCTCGTCTTTCAGGTTTCAGCTTGACTGGCATCTCCTCAAAGTCTCCACCCTCTTCATGTCTTTCATAGAACCTACAAAAATTATATTTCATTTATTTTTACAATGTTTCTCTCCCCTAGCAGACTATAATCTCCACAAAACTAAAAGCCATATTCCCTGTTACATATCAGAGGCTAGTGTGCCTGGTACATAGCAGACCCTAAACGCGTGCTTTTGCTGAACAAGTGGATCAATGTGTTAGATACACATTTTTTGTCAAATAAAATCTTTGTTACAAGATTAATTCCACAGGCAAGGAAAAATTTTACATAATACAGGCTAGTAAGTCCCAAGATCTTTAGGATGAGTCTGCAAGCTGGAGACTCAGGAGAACCCATGGTTTAGTTATAGTTCAAGTTCAAAGGCCTGAGACCCAGGAGAGCTCGTGGTGTACTTCCAGTCTGGAGGCAAGAAAAACTTATGTCCCAGTTTGAAGGCAGCTAGGCAGGAGGAATTCCCTCTTACTGAGAATCCTTTTTGTTCCAGACAGGCCTTTGACTGATGGGATGAGGCCCACCCACATTTGGTAGGGCAGCCTTCTTACTTAGCCTACCAAGTCAAATGTTAAAGTCACCTGAAAACACAGACACACCCAGAATGTGGCCAGCCAACTTGACACATAAAATTACCCATCACAGTCTCCCATTAGCATCACAATTGTGTTTCCTCTGCACATTGTTAACCTTTAAGCTATTCAGTTGAGCCCAAGTTCACAACACAGGGAGCTCCAGAATACACTCTGGGTGATTCCAAGATGCAGGTCCTCATGACTCTTGCCTGCTGCTGGACTCTTTGTGCTTCTTGAGCTGGAATTCTGCACTGCAAGTGAACAGATATAACTTGAGGCACAGCAAGAACCCAAAACTGCAAAGTCATCATCACCATCAAGTGACAGAAGACAAGATATGGAATTTGTAATAAATAATAAATATAATAATAATAATAATGTAATTATGTAGTAATAAATGTTTCTCATATCACTAAATAAGCACCATTTATTTACTGCAAGCCAAATACTCTCCTAAGTACTTTACTTATCCTCATTTAATCACCGTAATGACCCTACTTATTACTATTATTCCTCTTCTATAGGAGAACAGACAGAAGCACAGAGAGGTTAAGTAACTTGTCTAAGGACAGAGATACTAAGGGGTAAATCCAGGATCCATACCCAGGCACGTCTGCTCTAGAATCTGTGTTCTCTGCTCATGCGTTCAACTGCCCCTCGGAGAGTTCATTGTGCTATTTACACATGCTACCTCTCTAATACCCACTTCAGCTCTGCAAGTTGAAATTACTACATGAGGAAAATGAGAAAACAGAGACTAATTTACAGTGAAGAAACCGAGGTTAACTGCTAAAGTGACATGCACAAGGCTATAATGCAAGTTAGTGGAAGAAACGATTTTTCAAACCAAATCTGACCTCTAAACCAAGTCTCCAGTACTCCTCAGTTACCTCATCTATGTGGATTGAATCCAAATGGGTTCATCCATCTCCAAAACCAAGCTTCCAATCACAGATGATACATCATCTTAAATGTACAGCATAGTCAGAATCAGGGAATTTTAGCTGGGTCGTATTTTTTCTGTGCAAATTGTATGTATGCAATGAAACTGGATTAAGTATGACTTATGCAGAAATGGCTTTATGTTTCTGACTTCTCTCTGTTTTGATTATTTTTGATGGTAAAAATGCATCAGTTGGAATGACAAATGCCAGGCACTTATTTATAGTTCTGGACACCTACATGGCAAATTGATCGATGTAAAATATGTCCAAACCAATTGAATCCGATATTAACCAATGAAAGAAGAGGACCAAGTCACAAATTGCCAAGAATCCAACTTTACCTAGGTATAGACTAAGGAGTCACCTGGGGCAGTTTAGCGAGGTTTGTCATTAGCTAAAACTCATTCCACTGCCCTCTGGACTTCTAGAATTTTGCTTTTGTGAATGGAGAGACAATAAGCTCATGAACCTAGCTAAGCAATCAGGAAATCTGAGTCTACCCATATATGTCTTTAAGGCCTCCTGAATGGGAATAACATAACTTCTTGTGCACATTGCCTCAAAGACAATGAGGTCTGGATTAGCAACATGAAGCCGATGCCAATATCCCTTTCAGCCAAGCCCTATGCATTAAGCAGGACATCTACAAATACTATTGCTACCCACCTGTGCCCACCATTTTCATTGTGTACAATTTTTCCTAGAATTGATTCATATTCTGTAGGTTGTTTTAATAATTCTAAATATTTCAACCCACTGTTCAGATGTTCATGGGTATATATCCATTTAGTTGTTTTAAAAATAGTCCCTAGGGATAATCATTTACTTTAAAAATACTTCTCCTAGAAAATTATATGGAATTATGATGGGTTTGTGTCTGGGCACTTTCTGTGCAAAACAATATCCGATACATTAAAAACGACATTTCAAATAATCCACATTAGCTAAATGGGCAGCTGTGATGTGTGTTTCTCAGCAGATATTCCTGAACAGCCGAGATTCCATCTGCCCAACAAAGTTGCTGAGACGCTGTCTAGATGCCTAGAAGCAAGACGAGCATATTTCCTCTGTTTTAAATATACATAAACAATCTATTAGGACACACTGATCTTTTCCCCCAATTTGTTTCTTTCTTTAGTGGAGCAAAGGCTAAATAAAGCAGCTACAATAAGGGAAAGCAAAGCTGATTTTCTAAATGTGAGTTTTCACTTTAAAAACCTCCCATAACGTCCGGTTTGGTTGACAAATGTTTGAGGCTATATCCCTGGAGAAGCTCCCATCCTCCACCTGCTGATGACACACAGACTAAAACTTTGTACAACCAATTCAGAAATAACCAGCTCACATCCTCGGATGAGCTACAGGGTCTGACAGTGACCTAATGAACATACACATGGGAAATCCCTTTGAGGACAGGTCTTGACTGCTGATACAGCCCACAGTCTGTTAGCTGCAAAAGAAAAGTTCAGGTGGTATTATTTACATGCACAAATTACTGTTATGTTTATCTGGGGTGCTAATAAGAGCTCAAAGAAAATAATTTGTTCTCGGGTAAGTTCCAACAATCCTCCAACTTCGCATAGTATTGACGGACTGAACAGAATCCTTTCTACTAAGATTTGCTTTCATTTTAGTCCCATCATGTTTTTTCAGTGGGTCTATGAAAGATGTGAATACAGTGTGCCAAGGAATATAATTCAGTGATTGTAACTCAACGAGGCATTTGCTCCATTTCCCTATGGAATGTTCGGCAAATCTTCCTCTCCCTTAAGAAACTGATGGAGTTGTACCTGTCAAGAACAACATGCTGCTATGCTTGGCATTTCCCCAAGTTGTGCTAAAAAGACCTTGAATTTGACTCTGTTATCTTAGCTTGAAATATTTCAACTCTACCACGAAATGGGGCAAACCAGCCAAAGGAGTGGGGAGAGGAGTGAATATATGCTTTGGAAGAGGAAGACAGAGTCTTATCTTCCGTAATGTGTCACTGGCTAAGATTTTTAACTTAAGCGGACAAGTTCAAATTCACACCAGATTTTACTTCTTAAAATTATGACTTACTGAGGTCTAGAAAATGCAGATAGCTTAGAAATGAAACTGCTTTTTCCTCTTTTTTGCTATCTTACGGGTCTTAGAGTTAGAAATTTCCCTATCACATGTAATGTTAAACTCTTCCCACATTCCTTCCCAGGTTATTAAAAAGATACATTATAGAAGTAATCTCAAGCCTATCATTATATGATAAAGACATCTTTTCACTGTTTGCTCAGTTTAATTCTGTATACAAGAGTTGCATTAGTAAGAAAATGCTTACTGTATATGACCACTGCAAGCCACTTCCTACCTTTGGTTCATAATGGTCACCTGTTCTTGGAAAGCTACTTAGAGGCTTTTTCATAGTAAGCAGGAATCTTGACTGTACCCCAGTATCCCACAAATTGTAACTGACAGAACCACAGTGAAGAACATTCTGGAGCGTAGGCACAGGGAGCTGAAAATTAACAAAGTGAAATTCACGTAAAATTCTGCGAGTCAATCAATGCTTGGCAGCCTAACAGGACCCAGCAAATATTAAAATATAATAGTATGAATGAAGCACTAAAATAGAGAATTTGGGGAAATCCTGGAGGTGGTTTAGCACAGGATGAATTAAAATCAAGGAGGACAATCAATGACTAAGTTTAGCCCATCAGGACAACTCCTTGAAAAATATCTCAAATTTAAGTGTCATTTTCAAAGGCAAATGAGCCATTTGCACGCTTTGCAGAAAACTGAACATTGATGCTAATTAGAATTACAGGTGAATGGCTTCCAGTCCCCATCTGTTTCACCTTCCTGAAATAGATTTGGATTTGATTCAGCACCTACATGTGAGATTTGGTTTTTGCCAAGCCGTATAGGAACTTTCTAGATGTTCTACAGCCTGAATTTTGTAGTAAAATGTGTAGGTGTGTATATGTATATACAAACATTGTTCTCTTAAAATATATGCTTAAAAATTCATGTTTTCATGTTATCTTAAAATATTGAGGTTTCATGAAACCAATGTGCTCATTTAAAAAGCATCATTCACCTTTTGTTCTATTTTTCACTCCCAAGTTACTGTTTCTAGCACTGACCCTACCTTGGAAAAAAGTCTACCCCCGCCCCTCCCCGCTTCTTTTGGATTGAGTGTTGCTCAGAAGCAGTTTTCCCTTCCTGTTTCTTCACATCTCATAGCAAAGTCAGAACAAAGAAAGGCCCTGGGTTCTCAGCATCCTTCAGAACAGCCACACAATGGCCAGACAGAAGAAGGTAACGCTTTGCTGATGGGCAACCGGCTTCCTCAAGCTCTGTCACCACCTCAGGTCCAGTAGAATCTGGATGACGATTTTCTGTGTCCTCATTCTCCATGTGCTGCACAAAGGAGGGTAAAGGATCGTGTGCCCCCCTGGATAGGAGGGGCTTGAGAAGGCTGTCAGAACCAAGGATGGGACAAGCAAGGGTTCTAAAATACCAGCCAGCAATCCCCACACCCCCAAAGATGGCAGGTACCATGGCAATGGCTGAGAAATTTGGGATCACTGAGGCAACAGGGAATGGGAAAACAAATACATATTTGAATTCAGGAAGAGTGACTTAATTCACAAATCAGTACTTCATGATTTCCAACTTCTCATATTCTCACACCATGTTTCCTTTTATCCCGTTCTTCCTCTCTACCTAAAGCTTCTGTAGGTACCAAATTACTGGAGCTGGCAGAACAAGATTTGATCACTCCCTGAATAAACTGGTCATCTCTGGAACCTATTGAAGAACTGAAATGTATATGGAGCTGGGTGCTCATTTAGCGTATGGGGAGCTACACATTGTTAGCCCGCTGTGTTATTCATTCCTCCGAAAACCCAGGGAGACAGGTCCCATTACCCAGTTTTTCCAGTAATAAAACAGAGAATAAGAAACAGTAAGTAACTGTCCCAAAGACACGCAGCTATTAATTCCCCCAAACAATAAGGCTCCAAATCTCATTCCTTCTTCTCCTCTTTCCCTTGTGGGGCACTCAGACAGAATGTCTAGGTAAACTCAGTGGCTGAATGTCTGTTGGCAGACCTCAGATCTACTCAGATCACAGAATGACCGTGTGTGAACCAGGCAGTATTCACAAAGATTGGAGTGGTTGCAAATACTAAAACTAGGGAAATAGCACATCAAAATTTCAAGTTCTGGCTTCTCTTGAAAAACTCCTATACCCATTCGGATGCTATAAATTAAACTCTTACGGGAATTCCACGTGTCTGACGTTGACCATCACCTAATACCAGGTTGTAAATATGGAGCTAGACTATTTGGAAATATGTAGTCTCTGAGAAGGAAAAATTACATGAACTAAACAAATGGTCACAGTTTTCCTTGCCAATTGCCACTTTTATCACCATTCTTGGGAGAAAGTATCTGCTGTAAACAGAGGGAGAGCAGATCGTTAAATGGGAGCTGAACTCTGAAGTGGCTTAGGATCTACTTAATCTTCACTTGACAGATACCGTCTGAAGTATTAGGTATTGTTAAGCAGTTGTTGCTGAAGTATGCCCTTTGGAGGCTGTGTATAATAGTATTCATTACTGCTTCTGCCCTGGCAAGAAAATCCACCTGAGAGTCTCAAAGGTCTTTTCTATCCAAGATCTATGGGCCAACATCTCTGCTTCTTACTGAGACAGAATGCCCATTGAGCATTCATGCACTCAGCAGAAGCTTTGAAATATAATTCTCTGGTTCCCAAAATGTCCACATGCTAGACTTATCTAATGATTAAGAAGCTTGTCTCTGTGTCAAAGGGAGGTTCATTTCCCATAAGTAAACTCTTGGTGGGCAGGAGGGTATCATTTATAATCCTACATTTAAACATAGCAAATTGAATAGATGTTGTGGGAGTTTCTGTTTAACTAAAAATTAAGACGTTTCCTTTGGTCTGATAAATGTTGGGAATTTTCTATAAACCCATGCTGCTGGCCCCACCCTCCATCCCTTTTCCCTTGCTTATTTCTGTCTCATATTTTTTCATATCGTGAGCCACTGCCTTTCCTCCAGAACCCTTCCCGTTATGTTTCACGGAGTTCACACTTCCTCCAATAGAACACTATCCTCTGGTGTCCATGTATCTTTATTTCTCCCTTTGCACCTGGTTTCTGGAGGCACAGGGTGTCGTATTTAAGAGCACAGGATCTGAGACAAAGCAGAGCTAGAGAGATTCTTCACTCTTAGCTCAATGAATGTGGAGACACAGCTTCCATATGGCTGAGCCTCCTGAATCTGCAAAATGGGAACAAGAACCTCAGGTGTTTCTTGGGGAAATGAAATGGGATAGAACGGACAAAGCACTTCCCGTGGTGCCTGGGAACTGGCGCTCAACACATTTTCTTTGTAGAGCCGTCAAGAAAATGTCGACCTCTCTGATTTGAGCTGACGTGAAAACGAATAAAAATTGCGTTTGTTACTTGTCTTACACCAAAAAATGTTCTTATTTCCTGTCTCTGCGATCCTCACATGATATTATAAAAAACAGACCTCAAGAAAAGTACACATTTTTGAAACACAATTCGTAGCCTTGTACAAACATTGCATAAACATTGTATAAAATGTTTCTGCCCTTTTCCCTCCATGCATCAAAAGTTTTTAAAGTAAGATTGAAACAGAGGCTCACCTTGAAGGCTCCTTAAGATTCCAAGTTAAATAAAATATTTCATGTATTAACATATTTAATTCAATGGGCTTTTTTCCTCCCAACTTAACAGTAAAGACTTGGGTGAAAGAGTCTATACTTAGACTACTTAGAAAGTATCTAAAAAAGAAAAAAGAAGTTAACATTACATGCTCTACGTGCTTTGATTAAATAATCAAACGAAATGAGAAGGAAATTACTTACAAACAACCCTTTGAGGATCATAATTTACAGAAGTAGAAAGTTAAGGGTGAAGAGGTTAAGTAACTTGCGTGAGGCCATGCAATTAGTAGTCAGTCAAAGTAAGTAGCTGAGGCAGGTTTAGAATCCAATTCTAGCTGGCTCTAAAGTTAATGTTCTTTCTACTACATCACACTGTTCAGCCATTCCCCACTGGATTCCCAAGGCCCTCTTCAATATCACAAAGCTGAAATTTGAAGCAAATGCATGAAATATAATTATTCTTAATTCAGAATACACTGCAAATACGTTCAGAAATCTTTATTTTAAAATATCAACACTCTAGGGCAGTGGTTCTCAACTAAGGATAATTTTGCTCTCCAGGGAACATTTGCCAGTGTCTGGAGACATTTTTGACTGTCCTTACTAAGGTGAGGAGGGTGTTGCTATTGGCATTTAGTTACTAGAAGTTAGAAATATTGCTTGAGGTGCACCTGGGTGGCTCAGTCGGTTAAGCGTCTGCCTTTGGCTCAGGTCATGATCCCAGAGTCCCGGGATTGAGCCCCACGTGGGGCTTCGTGCTTAGCGGAGAGTCTGTTTCCTCCTCTGCCCTTTACCCTGCTTGTGCTCTCTCTCTCAAATAAATAAATAAAATCTTAAAAAAAAAAAGGAAAAGAAATACTTCTTGAGCAACTTATGATGTACAGGACAGTGCCCTCCAGCAAAGAATTATCCACTCCATAATGTCAATGGTACCAAGATTGAAAAACCCTGACTTAGGGGCTTCTGCTTCATGACAAGTGACATAGTTTTGCTCACCTTCCCATTGTGGACAAATTTTATAAATCAATGAAATATAAGTTAATATTTTCTAAAACACTGAAAAGACAGTGAAGAGTTATGGGATCAAAATCTGAACAAAGAGAATATTCCAGAGAGGTAAGTGTAGCACACAAAAAACTGCTTTTGCCCTGAGGGCATTTACTGATTCTAGTTTCGTCGGTTTTCAGGAAGAAGGGAATAAATCCCATGGGCTACTCAATGTAGAGAATCAGTTGCATCCTCTTCCAATTTAGTTTGGGAGTTAAGGGAGTACACCCAGGACTGCTCTGAACTAGAAATTAATCAGCCTTTGGGCAGACTTGCAGTCCAAGTTTGTATCTTCTCAAGCTTTAATGTTTATTTACTACCAGACTAATAGTGCCTTGGAGGTATTTGGCAGATGCTAATGGAAATTATTGCTTCAATAAGTTACAGTTATATGAAGCCTCAAAGTTTCTTAGAAATAATTCTTTCAACTACAATGACGATCACACCATCAAAAATAACCTGGTATATAAGTACCAAATGCCCATAATAAGATGTCCCAAAATAACAAAGGACAGAAACTCAACATGTTAGGATAACTAGACACAGAGTTTAAGGTACTTGTGCTCACTGTGGGTGGTGGGCATTCCCATAGGTCACCGCCATCTGGCTCTGTCCTGCTTCCAGCACAGGAGAGAATCACACTTCTTCACCTCTTGAGATTAAGAATAGCCATTTACCTTTCTGTCACACTGCCTGATAGTGAGATTTTGGCTAGCGTTGTATCCAGAAATTACCTGATTTCACTTTATTCCCCAAAGGACTGTGGTTACCTGCAACACTTACCCCTTGGTGTTAATGTGCAGCACATCATGACCAGGGTAGAAGGCGGAGTGACTCTGAGGAGAGGAGGGGCTCTTGTTCACAGATTGCCAGAATGTTTAAGTGCTGGAGGTCACTCTCAGCCTCAAACCAGTCTATCTTCAGGCACTTAGCTTGTCTGCCTCGCTGGCTCTCCAAATGAACCTGATATGTCTAAATTATCAGTGACTGGAGAGTCCAGACACCAATTTAATGTGCCACATAGATATTTATGTTTGTTTCTTATCTCCCCAAACAGCCTGTAACTCCTCAAAGGAGGAAACTAGTCCTGATCCAGGCCATTTCTCCTGTAATTCTTGGTCGGGGGCAAAGTACATAGCAGGCAATATACATTAAGGATGGGAGCTGGGGGGGGGGGGGCAGTGAACAAGTCCCAAAAGAAGAAATCACATAATGTTCCCAAGAGTACTAGTCATTTTAGTCTTTGGGTAAATATCTGTAAGGTGCTCCTTTGTGATTGAAACCAATGATACAATTTTAGGACCTCAAGTATATGCATGTCTGTAGAGATTAAGGAAAGTGGACTTTTTATGCAATCCCAGACAATCTTGAGTCTTTTGTTGTTAGGTAGAAGGTCTCTGCCACTTAAGGACATTATTTAAATGACAATGTTCTCTAAAAAGTAGCCTAAACCCAGACCCAACTTGGATCTCTATAGAAAAGATAATTCCAGAAATGGCTGAAAATGGTCTCTGTTTTGTGTGATCAGCTTTGTCCAGGGACACACTGCTGCTCTGTGTGGTATGAAGAGACCATAGAACCACTTAGGGCAAGAAAACAGATGTTGTCTCTTGAAATCTTGTAATTGTGAAGTCTACTTCAGAAATGTTAGCATATTGGTGAATCTCTCCTCTCGAAATATCAATTATTTTATTGAGAGACTTGTGTAGCTGATCTCTCTCATGTGAACTTCCTCTTAGTTAACAGTGAGTTATTATGCAATGTAATGTGTCGAATGTACTAATTATATGAGGTTTCGTTCATCTTGAACCACAGAAGGCCACTATGCTTGAGAAATTGATGCTTCATAGCAAGAATTGTGGGATAACCTTATATTGTATGTAACTCATACCTAGAGACACAGATATTGTCAAATATATGGAATGTTTTTTCTCCCTTCTTCCTTTCACAGATAGGGAAATGCTTCATCATTTGTAGGATGGAGATCTGTCCTTCCAGGTGTATGCTGGAGTAAGGCCCAGATACACATCTAGCTCCAGAGAAGAAGAGCTCCCTACTGGAAGATGAACATGACATCTTTTATAATAATTCTAGGGCCTTCATTCAGGGGGAAAAAAAAAAATGAAGACAAACAAGAGCTCCTTGCTGAGAGCAGCCTCAAAGATCACCCACTTCCAAGCTCACCAATGTGTTTAGTAACCAAGCCAGGAGGTATATAGTCTATTTTACCTGTTTTTTTCCCCCACAAGAGGAATATCTAGAACAAAGTAAAAAGCAGTAGCCATACTTGGATTTGGAGGTCCCTTGAACACTGAAAGTTTGGAAAAGATTATTTGTTTCTTTCTTTTTTTTTTTTCACTTAAATTCATCTAAAACGCCTCTGTATTTATTTCCTACTGCTATTATAACATAGGACCACAAATTGGGTGGCTTGAAATGTCAAAAATTTATTTTCCCACTGTTCTGGAGACTAAAAGTCCAGAATCAAGGTGCTGGCCATGCTCTGTCTGAAGGCTGTAAGGGAGGATCCTTTCCTGTGTCTTCTGAGCTTTTGGTGGTCCCAGGTATTCCCTGGCTTGTGGCAACAGCACTCCAATCCGTGCCTCCATCTTGATGTGGACTTCCCTCTCTGTTTGTGGCAAAATTTCCTTCTTCTTATACGGACATCAGTCACAGTGGATTAAGGGACCATACTGCTCCAATATGTCTTCATCCTAACTTAACTAATCACATCTCCAAAGACCCCATTCTCAGATGAATCCACATTCTGTAGCATCATGGGGTAGGATTTCAGCATATCTTTTGGGGAAATACAATTCAACCCACAACAACCCCCAACTAGCAACAGGCAAAATCAGGCTGAATCGCTTGGGATCTTGCTTTTGTTTTTTTTTTTTTTTTTTTTTTTTAATTTTATTTATTTATTTGACAGAGAGAGACACAGCGAGAGAGAGAGCACAAGCAGGGGGAGTGGGAGAGGGAGAAGCAGGCTTCCCGCCGAGCAGGGAGCCCGATGCGGGGCTCGATCCCAGGACCCTGGAATCATGACCTGAGCTGAAGGCAGACACTTAACGACTGAGCCACCCAGGCGCCCCTTTGCTTTTGTTTTTTAATTAGCTGAACATCAAGCAGTCTCTCTTTGGTTTCCTCAAAGAACTGGCTCATGGCCTGCTGCAGGCAGAGAAGGATACACAATTCAGTGGGGCGCTCATGCAAACAGGAGAGTGCTTCTGTCCAATTTCAACTTGAGGAGAAACGTTTCCTTCAGGAGACAGTTACCCCAAAGAAACACAGGGGATAGAAACCCCAGATATGATGGTGACTATAATATGGAGAGCACAGAGACAACTGGTCCCACGCACAGGGCCTCTCACATGCAAGCAGAAACATCGCCGCCATGTCAGACTCACACCTACTCACACCTTGGAGGTCTCACGTTATCCAGCACTGTGTCGTGTTTCCTCTGGGAAGGCATGGTTGGAAGCTTCTCAAAGGCTCTGCAGTAATAGGGTTGGTTGGCTAAGCATAACAGGGAGGGAAAGGGGAGGTAGTGGTGATTGATGGTGGAACCAGTGGTGGTAATCTTCTCCCACAAAAAAAGCCAAGAGGATCTCAAGGCTATTAAAGGGGAAATATCATTCACTGAGGCAGGGATCAATGATTACCTCACTTAACCCTCACAATAAGGGTGTTTGCTGTGGGGTTATATAGTTGGAGTCATCTGGCACATATTGCTATATCACGATTTGCTACTGGGGTCATTCTTTTTTCTTTACTGAAGCACAGTGGAGGGTGGGCGGGATTGAAGAGATGATACATTCAGTAAATCTGCTGAATTAAAGATGACATAGCAAATGGGTTTCAGAGACTTCCCAAAGCTGAGGTGAAATTCCTTTGCTACTCGGGCCAGTCACTACACAAGAAGCACAACTGCTTGCATTTAGTGTCCACACCAAGAATTTGCCTCTTCTTAGGGCTCTTTTTCAAATGATCGTTCTGGAGTTCTTTTTAACTTCATTTGCATCTTTCTTTCTTTCTTTTTTTCTTTTTTTTGAAAATGCCATTACTTTTTCTTTGCTGGAGAAACATTTTAAATCCACCTACTTGCTTATCTATGTTTTGGACAAGTTACGTGGAAACTTCCTCCTCTGAGCCATGTACAAAGTACCTTTGTGCTATTCCAGTTCTGAAGAGAAAATATATGTACTCTCTTTTTCTAGAACAAAAAAGAATAGGAAAACATGAGCAAGTGTGGTAAAAGGTATTTTAACTTATAATGAATGAGAAATGTTGCAGAATGGACACATTACTTGCCAGGTCACATTTAAACAGTTAGTTCATACCTAGAGAATTATCCAAGTTGTCACTGACCTTGGCATGGGACAAGAGTAACATTTTTTAAAGGATAAAATGTTCTTGAAAAATATCCCAGAAGGATCAGGTGGATCCCCACTTTGTTTTCATCACTCTCCATGGTACTTTGCCTATTTCTCTTCCTTAGCCAAGAAATAGGGAGTCTTTTAAAAGAAAGGAAGGAAATATGTCATCCCTGACTCTATTTCCATGTCTTGGATTACTGTTAATACTTAATAGAGTCATCATGGAAATAATCTTCTGAAAATGTGTATGTATTTTACTTCTCTTGAGGTTAAATGACCGCAAAAGACTGTAAATGGAGAATAGAACAAGCCACAAAATTCTGAGCTTAATTCACTGGGAGCAATTTTTGTTTGTTTGTTTGTGTTTGTTTATTAAAGTCAGTGATCCCATAGACCTGTCTTATTCACAAGAAAAGATTTCATGAAATGAAATAAATGAATGAATGGCTAGTTCAATTAAATAATTAACAAATACATAAATAGGAATATATAAAAATACAAATATTATTAATGTTATGATTTACCCTTCTTTGTAGATTATGTTCTAAGTTTAAGGGGTTGAAATGTAATATTTTAAGAGAATTCATGGCAATTTCAGATTGTAGTAGCATTCTAAAATATCATGTTCTAGAAAAATAGAAGCTGAGAAATTATATGGTCCCCATAAATTTTTTAAGGTGAAAATTTATTTTTGAAATTCAGAAAATCACATGACTCTCATTAGTGAGTTGATTTCTTTGGATCCTTGCTGAAGTAGCCACTTCCATTCATTAAAAAAAAAATTGTCATGCTTTGCTCAAGCAAGAGATTTCATGGTTAATAACAAAACAGAATAGGGGCATCTGTGTGGCTCAGTTAAGTGCCTAGTTCTTGATTTCAGCTCAGGTCGTGATCTCAGGGTAATGGAATCAAACCCCGAGTCAGGCTCTGTGCTCCACAATCAGCTGGCAGTCTGCTTGAGATTCTCTCTCTCTCTCCCTCTGCCCCCACCCCACATGCGCTCTTGCTCTCTCTCTCTCTTTCTCCCTCCCTCTCTCTCTCAAATAAATAAATAAATCTTAAAAAAATAATAACAAAGCAGATTAGTGACTACCAAATGAAAGCTGCACTAAGAACCACTCAGTTATTCAGAATGAATAATTACAAAAGGGTGCTTATTTGATTAAATGAAGCCAGTTGACTGAAAGGAAAAGACAAAAAGAATGAAGTGGAGAGATGCTATTTCAGTTATCCAAATGGTTGAAGCACTCATAGGATCTCAACAAGTAGAGAATTTGCCTCATTATTGCCATCTAAGACAGGTGAATGAAAGAGAGGTGAGCTTATGCAAATGAACTTTGGAGTTTTTTCAGTGAAGAAGGACAAATTCTTCAGACTAAATGCATCATCTAGGTGTCCTGCAGAATAACTTCATTCCAAAAAATTTATTCGACATTTATGGAGTTGTGTCAGGCATGATGCAAGGGGCTAAGAGGCCGAAGTGAAGAAAGCTAAGTCCCTGACTTCATGGAGTTTTTATTCCAGTGAGTGAAAAAAGCCTAGCAACTCTCTGTGAAATTCTAACACACCAAGGATCAAGATCCTAGAAGATTCCAAAGAGCAAAAATAAAATTACAAAAGGATAATAAACTCATTGGCTTTTGGATTCTTTTCAACAGCCCCCAATACTTGAAGATATTGGGGAAATGCCTTCAACACTCTGAGGGAAAATCATTTTGAACCGAGAATTCTATGCCTGGCTAAAATAACACTGAATGATGAGCTCTGCCTTCAGGATTCCACAGGCATTCAAGATCGCAAGAAATACTCCCTCTTCCTTCCTGCTGCTTTTTTCATTCAATCTCAAGGCTTTCCTCTACTGGTCCCTAGAACTTATCTAAAAGAAATCCCATAGCATGTTGTGTCCTTTTGCATATTACAGAACAGTCTTTAGGTTTTACATATTAAAATGTTAAGTCCCAGAGTTTTGTGTTACACCTAGAAATTTCTCTCCCCCATCCTACTCCTCTAGCTCCCTACCCCACCCCCCACCAATTCAGCTCTGACTCAGGCCTGGACTTAGGGAGCAGGTGGGGAACTATGTCTTTTTTTTCCCTCTCTCTCATCATTCTTTGTCCTGTGCCAAATACCCCTGTTCTTCTGAAAACTCCACATTGAGTAAAGAAAACCGGAGTGGGGTGATACCGCCTGGTACCAATACATGTGGCTTCCTGAATGCCACAGACTAAGTACAGCATTTATATGTGCCACCAGCCACAGGTAAATATAGAGCAGAAATTTAGCTCTGCACTGCAAATTGTTCTTTCCATGTCACAAATTTTCCCTCCTTTCACCTGCTAGAACGAGTATCATGTCAGGATTTTCCTTCATTCCAGTGTATTAGTGAATCTTTACGTGGGTTTACCAGTTACACTCAAATCCAAGAGAAAAAAAAAACACATTAATCTCTGCTGTCTTCTTTCTTTCATGGTTTGAAGAAATGCCTGAAAACCTCTTACAGATGCACTGGAGCATGGCATGTTCATCTAAGTACAAAATGTGCTTTTTATGGCACGTACAACAATGCCCAGGATGTAATAAGTCTTTCACCTAAATGTTAACTCTAAGGAATTACATGTTTTTGCTTTCTTATTCAGTGTATATTTGAGTAATAATACTTATTATGTGTACAAAACACAGTGTTCTTTACATGAGTGACTCACTCAATCTTCATAACAACCCTATGAGGTATTATTACCACTCTCAACTTCCAGATAAGGGAACAAAACAGAGGCACAGAGAAGATAAGTAACTTCCCTACATCACACAGCTTGAACCCAGTCAATCTGGCCCCATAGCCCCCCAACTTGAACCAGTTCTATTTTGTCAGCTTTCAACTCATGCTTTGCTAAGACTATGTCTATATATTAAATCAGACAGTTATGACAATTTTCTCACTAATTCATCTGACTTGCTGAGGGATTATTGAGTGACCTTGTGAAACCATGAAATGAACTTGGTCTTTCAAAAGCCTCCTTACATCATTGCCACCTTTTCTTACTTGCACCTAATGCCAGAAACGTACAAAAAGAGAGTCTATGAGTCAAAAGATTCTGAGACATTATTCAACCCAACATCATCCCATTATAGGAATCTTTACTACAACTTCTTGTGGCATCTGGCTGTTCCTGTGGGACTCTGGAAAAATGGAGATCTCTCATTGTAGAAGTAGATCATTCCGTGGCTAGACCATACTATTTATTGAAAAAACATCCTTATAAGTAGTCATAACTTTCTTCCCTGTAACTTCTACTTCTCTTCCCAGTTCTGCTCTGGAAACATGAAAATAAATGTAATCTTATTGCAACATAACAATTTCACCAATGGAAGCCCAAGATGGCCTGACTTCCAGACTGCTCATTTTCCTATGAATGCACCGAGTGTGATCCTTGATATCTGATATGTTCAAGAATCACAGTTTCCAGATACAACAACTGTTTTGTACAAAGTAATGCCGCACTCTTCTCTACATAATTTTATGTATTGGTTCTCAATCAAGATATATTAAGTTGAATTAGTTATCTTGTTGGCCACAATCTACCACTGACTAATGTTGATCTCAGAGGGTGGTTTTTAGAATGAAATGACTTAATGACTTATAACGAATTAGCTCAGTGCCTAACAAATAGGAAGTACTCAATAACCAGTAACTAGTTTTATTATGACCTAAATTGCCTAATTTGGAATGTGACCTATTATTTCACCAAGCTGATCTTCCAACATATTAACTTTTCCTGACATTTTGTCATTCTGAAATGTTGAAAGTATGCCTTATATGGCTTCATCTGAGCTGACAACTAAGACATTGAATCTAAGCAAGCACAGAGACCTACTCTCAGGAGGGTGCTTCCAGCGCCATGCTTCTTTGTTGAAAGCATCAGTGGGGGAGGGGGTGCGCCTGGGTGGCTCAGTCATTAAGCATCTGCCTTTGGCTCAGGTCTTGATCCCAGGGTCCTGCTATCAAGCCCTGCATCAGGCTCCCTGCTCAGCAGGGAGTTTGCTTCTCCCTTTCGCTCTGCCTGCTGCCCCCCCTTGCTTGTGCCCTCTCTCTCTCTCTCTCTCTCTGTCTCTCTTTCAAATAAATAAATAAAATCTTAAAAAAAAAAAAAGAAAGCATCAGTGGCTAATGGGCCTTTCATTTCATGTCTCATGTCTAAGTGAGAAAGAGAAAGAGCATCCTATAACAAGAGAGGACCAGATGCCATAGCGGTAGGGCTCAGCTTGGGGAGGACTTTCTAGGAGATCCTACTCTCTTTCACATTGCCCTGGTTTTAACATGTCACTCATGTCCGTGATGTCAGTGTGTCTGTGTGTCTGCATGTGTGTGTGTGTTTATGTGCATATGTACATGCGTGCACACATATCAGAAAGCAAAATATATTGAAAACAAATGAGCTAAGGTTGAACTCAAAAAGTTAAACGAGCAACAGAATAAACAAAAAAGAAAAGGAAGCAGTAAAGAAAAAGACAGACAGCAATAAAATGGAATAAGATGAATGAAGGAGTTGAATTGGTTTTCTGAAAAGAGCAAAAAGAGACAAAATCCAAATAAGATAAATTAAGAAATAATTGCAAGATTAAAAATATAGAGATAAAACCAAGAATATAACTAAAAACAAAACAAATATTCAAATAATACTTGTTTTTGCTGCTGCCACTCCATCTGTGAAACCTGCCCTCACACCTTCCATACTTTCTCAAATTGCCAAGGTCATCCTTCAAGAATCAAGGTCAGCAAGAGCCACGTCTTCTGTGGCTGCCAGGAGAGAAGGAGAGAGCAAGGGTGGGTCTGCCTACATTGCTCTCTGCAGTGGAAGGTAAAGGTGTTTCTCACTGAGGTTCACAGTCTGGAGGGGAACTCCAAAATGAAGAGGATGTAGCACAGAATGAGAATGGCAAATGTCTACTACCCCTTCTTTTTGACAGCTCAGTCTCCACATATGTAATTTATCCTGTATTTATACTTGAAAAGATAGTCCCTGCCGAGAGTACAACTATGCCTTATACTAAAACCAAAACCACATTTATGTCCTTTCACAGAGAAACAGATCCAAAAGTTATGAGTTACTATATCTGACAGATTCTCAACAACTGAGTGTTATAAGAACAAGAAAACCAGCCCCAAATGGAGTTGCTTATGCTAAGTCCCACGTCACCAACCAAAACAACTTAATTACAGTTTTAGCTGTCCCCAAAATGGAACCTCAAACTAGCCAATCAGGAATCTCCTGATCAGCACTAGTCAGGTAACCTTTCTGATGGACCCCTGCCATCCCCGGAAGGAAAGACAGACATTTTGTAGTAATCAACATGCTCTCTTACCTACTCTAACTTTCCTTGTTCCCATTCCATTCTCCCATTAAAGGTATTTGATTTTGTATAGCTCCTCAGAGCTCCCTTCTATCTGCTAGATTGGAAGTTGCCCAATTCAAATTGACTTTTGCTCAAATAAACTTCTAAAATTTTTAATATGCCTCAGTTTATCTTTTCACACTGAACACCTGAGTAACGTCAATTTCTCCCCAAATTCACTGCTTTCTTGTTTTGATAATCTTCCATAGACTAAATTGTAGACCTGATATGATAGTGGAGGCACTGAGAAGGAAAAAAAGGGGGGAAATAATTAAAATATGTAAATACTATATGCCCCCCAAAGTGCTCTGACATTCACTGTGAGAGGTCTATCATGACTTTAATCCAACAGACACTGTAATTTGATGACCAAAAGGATCAAAAGGTGTGTTTTGATTTTTCGCTTGATCAGACTTTTGGTAGCATTTGCAAGGTAATTTATTAGTGTGATCTTGAACTTCCCTGGGGTATGATCTGCTTTTTGAGTTGGGAACTTAGAAATTTAAGCTACCCATTTTTCTTCTTTAACCTGCCCTCTGCCAGTGGAAGCAGTCACTCTAACTCAAGAGTTGAAATTCTGCATGTCCTTCAGATTCTTCTATGATAGTGGAAATAGGTTCCCCGGAAACTTGCTTGAAACCAGCACCTCCCTCCAGGTGATAATGTAATTGGTGCTTTTATCTCAGCATGTCATGTGCTACAACATTCCCTTCCCTGACTAACGACAGGATTTTTGTGGTCCCTCAGCCTCAACTGAGCATCTCCATCTCCTGCAAACATTCCAACCTCCCACCACCTCCTTCATGTTACTCTGTGGGGCGTTGCCTATAAGCCCCACCTCTGGTACTAACTAGTATTACTACCTGTATTAGGCAGAATTCTTGTTACAAAGCAAAAAAAAATGACTGGCTAATTTAAGCAAAAAGTTGATTACTGGCATCATATCAGACAGCTATAGAACCTGGAAAATCAACCATAGAAACTGACATTAACTCAGGGAACACACAAAGCCAAGAGAATCATATGAAATTTGGTTAATATGGTGATCTTGGACACTAGATGGCATATCTCTGATTTTGCTCTTACTCTTCACTTCCTGTCTTGATCCCCCTGTTTTGGTCACCAAGGAGAAGGAAAAAGTTGCTCTCTCCGCTTCAGTTTCTGTAGGGCGCTGATGGACCCCGCCTCCAGCCTGACTCACACAATTCTGCAAACTTATAACGGGGGATTGCATGACACGTTAAGTACGATACCATCGTCTCGTCACTCGTACCGGTATATCACTGGAATAAAACTTACTCGCATAGGAGTACTCTCAGTTTCTCTACCTCCTTTTGGAGACATTTGTGCTTTTACATCCTCATTTCTTAGAGATTTGTTGTGATAGGTTAATAGGTGAAGCAGAGAATTGAAAGAAGCCTAGAGAGTAAACTGATTTACCAAAGAGCTGAAGAACTGATCTGAGAGGAAAAGCATGGATAGGAGAGAGGAGTCAAACGGGCAGCTGATATCACTTCCCGGAGAGGGAATGGGAGAGGGAGAATAGAGAATTGAATATTGAGTATTTGAGGAGAGAAAAAGAAGGCAGACAGTTACCATGATAAAGGAAGCTTTTTTTTTTTAAAGCAGGCTCCTGCCTAGCATGGAGCCCAACACAGTGCTTGAACTCACGACCCTGAGATCAAGAGTTGGACACTTAACTAGCTCACCACATAGGCACCCCATGGAAGCTTTTGATGGAGGGAATCATCAGGCTCTTGGGAATGTAATTCCTTCTTTTCAAGATACTGAATAAAGGCAAAGTTATTTTTCATGTTTTCTCTTTTTATTTATTTTTAGAAATGTAGTTATTTGTCTTTTTGAGGAGATAACAAAAAGGCTCAGTTTTATTAATGTTAAGATTTAAATCCTCTTTGTCCTATCTAATTCCTTTGGAGTTGACGTCTACTTGGCCTGAAATGTGATTCTTTTCATGGAAGCCCTGTGTTCTTGTAGTCCCTTGACAGCTCCAGACCCTTTTCTGGGTGATGTCTTTGTTTCAGAGAGCTGCCATTATCCTGGAGATTCAGGATGTTTTTCAATTTCTACTGCAATATAATATTTCTTATTGCACTAGTGTCTTGTTTCACTTTGCTTAATCTCAAATGAAAGGAAATCTATCCACCCTCTGGACACAGGTGAAACTTTCACTGCTGCCTGGTTTGGTGGCTCAATAAGCTGACAGAGGTCTTGAAAAATTCAAGCCTGCACCACAGTGTTGCCACCAACCCCAAACAGAGCACGTACTTTACACAGACTCTAGCCCTTAAATGGGATAAGCCACAGCCAGTTAGCCTTTTCTCCAGCTGTGTTTTGGCAATTGCATGTGCCAAATATTTTTTTAAAAGAGGTGCACAGGAGTTCGGCGAGGGGCACTGTCTGAATGAGGGACAAGTGTTTGAAGTTCTCTAATTGCGATAGACCTCAGTGTGCAGGCAGTAGTCGATCAATGGATGGTCTTTCTAAACATTTTTTTTTTTTCAATCTAGAGAGTTCACAGTATTGCAAGTGAAAACACCGTGGCCCTCCAATCTTACTGACTAATCAGCTCTAGTGAGTTGATAGTTGATTGAAAAACGTTCACAATTCTAAAAATAGTTTGATTGTGATTCTTAGTTGTTTGATATTATGAATTCTCTGTGCCTTCCTAAGTAGTTCAGTGGGTCTTTAGAAGTGACTACATCGGGTCCACTGAGACAGACAGCATTTGAAATGGCCCCATGGATGAGTTATTTACATATCACCCTACCCCCACATAGAAAACGAATCTATTGAGGGCAGGGATTGTGTCTTAATTTTCCTTGTGGTTTCAGCACCTATAACAATACGTGGCATACAGAACATGTTTCATAAATGTCATTTTAAGTATGCATGCAATGTACTCACCAGCAGATTTCAGAACCAAACTTTTTTTTGGTCCCTTTATTGTTTTTTATGAACATATAATGTATTATTTGTTTCAGGGTACAGGTCTGTGATTCATCAGTCTTACACAATTCATAGTGCTCACCACAGCATATACCCTCCCCAATGTCCATCACCCAGCCACCCATCCCTCCCACCACCCTCCATTCCAGCAACCTTCAGTTTGTTTCCTGAGATTAAGAGTCTCTTATGGTGGGCGCCTGGGTGGCTCAGATGGTTAAGCGTCTGCCTTTGGCTCGGGTCATGGTCCCAGGGTCCTGGGATCGAGTCCCACATTGGGCTCCCTGCTCCTTGGGAGCCTGCTTCTCCCTCTGCTTCTCTCTCTCTCTCTCTCTCTCATGAATAAATAAAATCTTTAAAAAAAATAAAAAATAAAAAATAAATAAAAAATAAAGAGTCTCTTATGGTTTGTCTCCTTATGACCCAGTGATTGCACACTGGGTATTTACCCCAAAGATACAAATGTAGGGATCCGAAGGGGCATGTGCACCCCAATGTTTATAGCAGCAATGTCCACAATAGCCAAACTATGGAAAGAGCCTAGATGTCCATCAACAGATGAATGCATAAAGAAGATGTGGTATATATACTCAATGGAATATTATGCAGCCATCAAAAAATTGAAATCTTGCCATTTGCAACGACGTGGATGGAACTGGAGGGTATTATGCTGAGCGAAATAAGTCAATCAGAGAAAGACAAGTATCATATGATCTCACTGGTATGAAGAATTTGAGAAACAAGACAGGATCATAGGGGAAGAGAGGAAAAAATGAAACAGAACCAAACTTCTTGTTCTCATTTCCTCATCTCCCTTTTCTCGCTACTGCCTCACTCTGTCCTTACCTCCCGAATGCCAGGGCTCGGAAGGCACCAAACACCTTCCTCCTTGGCAAACCGAGAACCCTCTTTTCAGTTCTCGACCTAGTGAACTGTGGTGTCTGCAGTTGATGGCCATTCCCTCCTCCTTCCAATGAACTTCCTTTGGTTTCTGACACCACTTTGCTTGGTTCTTTTTTTTTTTTTTTTTTTTTACCTCCTCCTCTTTCCCTAACCATATCTCCGCTGCTCAACCAATAAATTTGAGGGCTTCCCAAGATCTCATGCACAGTCCTCTGCTCCTCCTGCTCTCCTTCTTTCTGTCCAATACTCTTTGCCCAAGTATTTTCTTCCCATCACTTCAGCTCTTATTGAAGAGAGATCCCGATGGATCCTGATGCAACTTCCAACCTTAATGAGCTCTGCCTCTATCCTGAACTCCAGGTTTGTTTTTCCCAGGGATTTTTTTAACCTGGATGCTTCATTGGAATGGCATGCTCAATATGTCCAAAACCAAATATATCATTCTCCCCAGGATCCCCCAAATTTTCTAGAGCTCCCTTTCCTCCAATCTTTAAAATGTAGTTAACATCATTTCTCAATCCGCATCGCTTTCTGAACCAGGCCTTGAGATTATCCTGGGTCTTTCTTCTGTCTTCTTCTTCTACCATCCCCACATCTAATTTCCTACTAAACTTAGTCAAGTACACCAAGCTCTCCTCAGATGTGGCCCCTGATTTCCATCCCAACGCTGCTGCTTTCCTTCAAACCCACATCCTTTCTCTTTCTGTATAATCCATGGCTCTCTCCAGCACATGCACTTTATATGCCATCAAAATCATAATTCTGATCACAATGTATCCTCTTCTACAGAATACAGTCCAAAATTTCTAGCATGACACCAAAGACTCCTTATAACATTTTGCAGATCTTACCAACTGACCTACACCATCCGCCCCAATGGTGTGCAGCCTTACCCTTCTCTGACCATTCTGCAATCTCTCACACTCCTGTTCCACCTACCTAGTGCTGTTCCTTCTACCTAAAATGACTTGTCCTTGCCCTTCCCTCCCTCTACTAATTCTCATACCCAATCTGAAATTATTCTATAATTTTAGCCTTGGACCTTCCTCGTAATTCATGATTTCACCACATCCCACTATCTTTTTTTAAAGTTGCTGACTAAGATTTCAACATAAGTCTGTATTTCCAGCGTGGCATTGCAACATTCATCATTCTGTGGCTATCCCTGAAATGCCGTGGGTACGTGAGAAAGTGAAGGAAGCATTCTCATGATTTCAACACTGTTAAGTTTTTCTAACAATATTTGCCAAGGCTCTGCACCTTAATTTGCTGACTGGACCTCCTTTCAGAAAATGGGTAGAGAAGAAAAGAATTTTTAATGGAAATCACAACAGTTATTTCCTTAGAATTTTTAGCCTAACAACTTGTATGCAAAGTGAGAAATGAACTCCATTGGAAACACTGGAATCCAGGCCTAGATTTGCCCTAATGTGGGCTCAGGGTCTTCATCTAAAGAAAGAATGCTAACGAATCTCATTTTTCTCCACATGGAATTGTTTGAGGAAATATTTAACTTACATACAAAAGGGTTTTTTTGTGTGTGTATGTGTGATGTACATTTGGGTACTATAATTCATTAATTCAAATATAAAGGGAATTATATTTCATATCTACATCCGGTATACCAAAATTACAAACACATACTCAAAAGGTTTTCAAGAAACTATTCAAAACTCCCCAAATCATAAATCCTAAAATCAATCATAAGGGTACCTATGAAATATAAGTATTGAAGATTTTTTAAAGTAGGATATGCTTTCAATCTGTAATTTCAAAAATACTTTAAATGCAACTAACCTGGAAATAAGTTTATTAATTTCATGTCAAGTTATACCTAGCTGGTTTTAGATCCTTCCAAATGACATGTATTAATACAAAATGGCCAAGAATGTGGGAGAGATTAGAGTCTTTGATATGGGTAGGGAATATCACATGGAAGGGAAACCAGGAGAGTATACTTTCTTAAAAAATTTTATTTATTTTTTTAGGGAAAGAAAGAGAGAGCCTGAGGACATGCACACACAGTGAGGAGGGGGCGCAGAGGGAGAGAGAGAGAATTTTAAACAGGCTCCACGCTTAGCTGGGAGCCTAACTTGGGGCTCAATCTCACCACCCTGAGATCATGACCAGAGTCAAAATCAAGAGTCAGACGCTCAACTGACTGAGCCACCCAGGTGCCCCAGGAGAGTATACTTTTATGTGAAGAATTTCTGCTTAGACCTAGCTAGGACATAGAGCCAGAGGTTTGACTGACAGGGCATAAACTCTAGGTGACTGGAAAGATTCTGGTGCATTCCAGGCCTTGACCACATCATTACCATATGGTTAGTTGAAACTTGTCAGTCAGTATTCCTTCCTTGGTCAGAGACTTATTGTGTTCACAACTTCACATGCATGGCTAATGTAACTCTGCAATTCTGACATTGGCTGGATCCACACCATTATCACTAAATTGAATTCCAAGTGGAAATGTAGAAAGTATCCTCTAAGGAAGGAAAAGAATCCAATCTTTTAAGTGTTTTATCATATCATATAATATTCACGACATGTTACATCCTGATTTACTTATGGCTGAGCTCCAGCCTTAGACAATACATTGACCCAAATATTTTTAAATTTTTGCTTAGACTCAAAGTTCCAGTTTTGGAACTCTTAATCAGTAGTACAAAAGTGTCCTCTTTGCCCAAAAAAGGGTAACTCTAAAACTAAAATGTGGTACTTATATGCTAACTCATCATCTACAAGGAAAATCTAACTTTTCTTACCTTAGGATTTAATTTGAATCCTGACTCCTGCAGAGAGTTAAAATAAAGGAGGGTCTCGTGGTTTGAACAGAGTTCACTCCACACCTTCAGTTATTTGCTCAACACTGATTTTGGAAGCACTGAGGCAATTTGCAAATCAGAGAGCATCAAATTAGTAAGTTGGCTAAAATTTCAAATCAGTCCATGTGTGTCATAGATCTGTTGGTGAACTCTAAGCTCATGAAACATTTGTCCTGTCTCTACATTATAGTTATTTACTCCAGTTGCCATATGTTAAGTAAGGAAAGCAAAGAAGACCTGGGCTTAAGAAAATCTCCCCTGAAAAATCTCACAAGTGAGGCTGATTTAATCTGTATTTAACTGAAATCTTAATGGTAATAGTTCCTATCCTGGAAAGGTAAAGTGTATGCAGGTAATCTTTCTACCACTATTCCCTGTATCTGTTCATGTTGGTGAGGAATCAGCCAGTATCTTTGCTTAGGGTTTTATGGGATTTCAACCACTTCATCTCCTACTTTGATTGACACAGTTAATTCGTAACTAGGATTTCATATATTCAAAGACCTCTATGGCACTTTGTTAAGGTTGTAAAATGGTTCACTCATTTTCCTAAATTTTAAGAACAATTCTAAAGAGCTATAGTCCAACAACTATCAGCCGAATAACATTAATACATTCTAAATTGGAAAAAAAATAGCAAAGACAAATTGATGTTATATCTTTGAAGTAAAAACTACAAAAGCACAACTAATCAACAGAATGTTATTTTTTTTTTTTCTGTCTTCATACTAGCACAAAGGAGAAAGTTCTCCATGAACTGAAACCAATGCATGATTTTTGTAAAGAAACACTTTTACACAAATCATTGAAAATGAGTTCATGGTTAATCCTTTGCCTTCAGTTGCAAAATAATATGAAGAATAAGGTACTTTCATGACTCCTGATAACTCATTTTCTCCTAACAGTTTCTCTTCCCATCAGCCATCTGTGGAAATCCCTCATCTGGTCACCATAATGACTAAGTATAAGTAAAGTTACTGACTCATCTCAGATCTAGTCAATGGCTATGTAACAGAGTAACTCATTAGTTGGTAAGTGTAACCCACACTCAACTGAGAAACATGAGTCTCCAGTTCTAGTGGGCTTCCCCACTAATTACCTCAATGATCTCCTATAAGCCACTTAAATTCTCTGGGCTTCATCATAAAATAAAGAGTTAAGTCTAATCGGTGACTGTATCATCTTATGTATTACTCAGGGAGATTTTAAATATATGCATATCCAAAAATAAACGCATCAGTGAAATAAAGGGTACATGAACAGACCCAAATAACTGCATACACTTATTTTATGAAAAAAGTAGTATTGCATAACAATGGGGAAAAGACAATAGTTAATACATGATGTTTGGGTGATCAATACTCTCTTAAACATAACTTAATTGCACCCCTAGCTTACTTATTAGGTCAAAATAAATTTCCTGATAATCCACAAATGTCAATTTTTTAAAAACATAGAATTTTAGAAGAAAATATAGAAAAAGGTTTTATCATACCTGTGCGGGGAAACCTTTTCTAAGTAAGCCACAAATCTTCTTTGGCTTTATAGAAGGACATATTGATGCATTTGATACATAATAATTTAGCAATGCCTGAATAAAACCACAGATAAAGTCAGAAGACAAATAGAAAACCAACATAAATATTTGCAATACTTATCACGTAGGGTTATTACCACATAAGGTTCCTTTTAAAGTCTTTTTTTTTTAAGTAATCTCTCCCCCCACCCCTGAGATCAAGAGTCATGTGCTCCTCCAGTTGAGCCAGCTAGATGCCTGTAGGGTTTCCTTAACATGTAAAGAGAGTGACAAATTAATAAGTAAAAGATAAGTATGTTATTTTTAAGTAGTTAATAAAAAAGATACACTACACAGAAAACACTATACAAATGGCTTTTAAAATATGAAATATACCCAATCTCCCTCAAATTTCAGACAACATTTCCAGAGTTAAGATTTGAAACACTGTCATGTGAATCCTTTTGGTTTTTGAAGAAATTCTGTTAATTGACTCTAGGTTGAAAACCTCTGAATTAGAAAATGCCTAAAATCCACTAATCTCAGAAGTGATGTGTAGTTAAGCTTTGTCTGTGATCCAACCGACTCTACTCTGCCATTTTCCCTACCTGACCTGCCAACATCCAACTCTATAGCAATCCCAGAAGCACCACTCTTGATTTCTTTAATCATGGGGCAGATGCGGCTGGAGGAAAAGCAGTCAGGATTGAGGCTTGTTCAGATTGGTGCTCTCCAAATCTGTGACCTCAATTACACTCTGCAAGATTTTTTTTTTTTCTTTTTGGACTTTCCCTCTTACATTCACTTCAGCTTTTTATCCTGATGATTTCCACTTCCTTATTCCTCCTACTCAGACTGTGGCTTCTTCATTTTTACTGGATGACCTTATCTCCTTAACTCACAAAAGAAATGGAATCATCCCTTCATTTCCTGACCAGCATTCCATCCCTGAATGAGAATTTCCCAGCACTCTTATGATCTTTTTCTCCTTCATTTTGGTGTCAGAGGAAAATGTGTCTCTTCTGTACAAAGGACACACATTTATCTATGTTCTGAAGCCCAGAGCCTCCTTCTATCTCAATGGATTCTGCATTATTTTTTCTCTTCTCTCCGTTATACGGTCAATTTTCTTCACTGCCTTCTCTTCTAACCCAGTGGTTCTCAATAGGGAATAGTTTTGCCTCCCTCCCCAGGCAATGTCTGGAGACATGTGTGATCATCACAATGGCATCTACTGGTACCCAGCACGTAGAAGCGATGGATGCTGCTGACCATGCTACAACTCACAGAACCTTCCACCCCTACCCCCACCACACCTGCACACAATACAGTGTTACCTGGCCCCAGACAGTGTCAAAACTGATAGATCCTATAGCCTCTAGACATATTTGCTCTCCCTTCCTCCCTTCCATCCTTCCTTCCGTCCTTCCTTCCATCCTTCCTTCCTCTTTACTTCCTTATTTCCTTCTTTCTTCTTTTTTTCCTCTCTCACACACATACACACATAACTACATTTTAAACACATTCCTCCTTCGCCCTTCATCCCCCTCTAACTATGCTTATCTTTCTCTTCCTTTTTTCTCAGCCAAATATTTTTGGAAAAAAAATAACCAAAACCCATTGATATCACTTAAGGCAATCTGGCTTCACGGCAATCATCCTAGCGAAGGTCACTGATGACTCGTGTTGCCAAATTCTAAAACAAGTCTCAACCTTATCTCAGAATACTTCTCTGAGGCACTTAGTTTTGTTCTCCCTCTGTCTCTCTCTCTCTGACATATCCCTATTTAAAATTCTCTTATTATTCTATGTTTGTCATACCTTACATTCTTAGGTCTTGGTTTGAGAACACTTTCATTCTCCTTTTAATGATTCTGCATTTTTTTTTTTGGCATGAGGATAGTCTTTATTCTTCTGTCTCTTATAGTCTTCTAAGGCTGTATTTCCTATTTCAAGCATATTGTATCTACCACCTAAAAGCTGATGGCGTGTAAACATATAACTATAAGCAAAGCATTTTTATGGAACTCAGGGCAAATATAACCAATCATCTGTTAGGGTCTCATCCTGTGTATCCCAAGACACTTCAAATTTTACGTATGAAAAGATATATAAGATATATATTTTTTCTACACTTACAAAAAATATATTTTTTACACTTACAAAAATGTCCATTTTTCTGTTCACCCAATCTCATTACAAACATCACTATCCAACCAATTTTCCAAGCAAGAAACCATACACCTGGGAGTCATCAATGACTTCATTCACTCTCACTCCTTACAATCCAATCAGTGACAAGTATTATTAAATTTACATCATCAATGCCTGAAATATGTCCTATCAAAACATGCCACTGTTAGTGCCTTGGTTTAGGCTCCTATCATTTCTCACTCGGATAATTTTAATACCTATTAATTGATTTCCCTCTCTACACTGCTCCAAAGGTCAGGTTTTAAGTGTTTCCTTTATCATGGCTCTCTCCTTTCTGAAACCCTCTCATAGTTCTCTGTTGCCTGAACCAGACTCTGGAGTCATTTGACAAAGGACATAAAGTTTTACTAATCTGAGCCTTGCCAAGCTCTTAATCCTTACATCTTTCAACTTGGCTCCTTCTACTTCATGTTCCAACAATACCAACTGCTTACACTCTCCCACACACATGAAATTATTTCCCATCTCCTTGCCTTTGAAACTTTTCTTCTTGGTGCTAGAATCAACTGGCATGTTCCATCTAGAAAACTTCTATTCTGCTTTTAAAACTCAGGTGTCTTTCTAGAAAACATTCTTTTGCATTCTTTGAGAATTCATTGCCATTTCTCCTTCTCATTGTCTTTTTGCTCTGTACTTGGTTTAAATGTTACATTTGTCACACTGTATTCCAGTTTTAAAATACACTTTTGCTTGTACTAAGTCACAGTTTGTTTAGGAAGGATCTGAGTCTTAGTGGTCAATAGTGTAGCACTAGAGCTTGGAAAAGTACTGAGGACTAGGCATTCTCCGAATGTTTGCTGAAGGAAGGAAGACAAGTGGTAAGGAATACAATTTTTATGAACGAGCTACAACACACAGTCTAAAAAGTGTTTAACTTCGGCATCAGAAGCATTTATGAAATGTCTACACACCCTGGGTGGTGCCTTAAGCACCATACAAGGCAATCGAACGTAGCTGATGAAGTGTGGTTTAGGTAAATATAAAACCAACAACTAATCCTTGATATTGCTCAGTGTGATGCAAGTCTGTCTTTACAGTAGTGAATCCCACAGCCATAAGGATTCCCTTTCTCTAGGGTCTCAGCAGACTTTACTTTCTTCACTGGATTTTGGCTTTTTAAAAACAAATGTCTTAAAGTTCGTTCCAAAGACACTTGTCCTATGAGACTTTCTCACATAAAAGTGTCTCGTGATCGGTCACCTTTGTGCAACACGCATGTCATATCTTTCTGTCGGAGATGGAGAATATATGTTAGCACAGTAAAAGCTCGGAGAAAGTTTCATAGGGAGAAAATCTGTTCTATTTGCTGAATATAATGTTTCACAAACTCATTTAATTATGGAAACTTTTTCATGCCTTATCTATAACAGCTCGTGAAACTAGGATTCTGTGCAACAAGATTTGGGGAACACTGGGTAGAAGGGTAGTTTACAAAGCATCCGTATTTTGCTGCCTTCCCCAGCCACCAGTCCTCCACTGCTCCGCGGGCTCAGGTGGGCGCTGGGCTGGGAATGATGGCTGGGGGGTGTGGGGTGTACATATAGCAATTCCCAGAATCCCAAATAAATTCCATATTTATTCAGAATCAGTTAATCTAAATTTGTTTAATCACCTCAGAAATTATTCCACACTTTCAAAAAATTTGATATCCCTTTTCCATAACATATTATAGAATGAAAATGATATCATTATTTTGCTATTAAGATTAGTAGACAAAGGGACGTGTCTTTAAGTAACTTCAAAGGGTTTTCAACCAGACCAATTATCTGAAAATAAAGTGAAGAAGAAGCTGAAGGATCCTATCTCATAATTAGGTAGTAGGACATCAGGATTTTCTTTTTCTTTCCTTTTTTTTTTTTTTTTTTGAAGATTTATTTACTTATTTTAGAGAGATAGAGTGCACACAAGCCAGGGAAGGAACAGAGGGAGAGAGAATCTCAAGCAGACTCCTTGCTGAGCTCAGAGCCTGATGCAGGGCTCCATCCCAGGACACCGAGATCATGACCTGAGTCAAAATCAGGAGTTGGATGCTCAAAGACTGAGCCACCCAGGCGCCCCATCGGGCTCTTCTATCTCATCAGGAATGTGTACTATATAACTACAAAGAATTATAGTGCTGAAAGGAATATAGATATCTCTTAACTCAGCCACTTAACTTTACCAGTGAAGATTTTGAGGCCCAGAGAAGATACGTGACTTAACGGGATATTATGTGTATACTCAGAGGGGTTGAAAACATAGGGCTTGTGACTTGCACTTCAGTGCCTTCCCTACATTCCACTTTCTGCTGATGAATTTAAGTCAAGGGATGGAGTTCAGGGTTGGAATCAAATGAAATATACCTGGATAGTAACCTGATTCATATTGAGTTTCATGATGCTTGTAAAAGGCTGTCATACTCATTATCGCATTTGACAGTCCCATCTGCCCTGCAAGGTGAGTCAGGCTGTCCTTGTTTCCGTATACAAAGAATTACAACCTAGCCCTAAGTGAAAAGTTCCCTGTCCCTGGGAGATGATGCCTCGTTAAAATGTAGAGAAACTTATTTGTGCTTTCCAGGGATAGATCCAGGAATAATTCACGTTTACCAAAGATGGGGTACATACACGTCAGTGTCAACTGTGGTTCTAAGAAAATTGTGGCAAACCAGAGGTCCCATTAGCCTCTTTTCTGCTGTTGCACAATACAGGCAGAATTTCAAAAGTTCCATGGCTAAAAATACACATTTTCAGAACCCCAACATGTTCAGCTTGAATCAAATCTACAGTAAAAGACAAGCAGTCTGGGACACGGGAGTGCTTCTGAAACCACCCTCCAGAAGACAAAGAAAACAAGGTCGATATTGAAGGGGAGCCCTTCTCCAAACAGCTCCCACCAACTGGAACTGCGGCCTCGCTAAATGCACACGATTAGAGCTTCATGGAAGATTAGAAAACATTCTACTGCAAACAGCACTTCCAGACCCAGAAACCGGGCCACTACTGTGTAAACATTTTGCACCGCTTTGTAAACAGATAAAAATATCAAGTCCGCTTGGTGTAAACAGACCAATAGCAGGAGAAGCCAGCATCCCTCTCGGATGGGGCTCTGTGGACAAGCAGAGACACAGTATTCACTGATTTGGAATTGCTTTAGACTGTTCTCATTTAAGTGATTACTTTTTTTGAAATCTGGCCCATTTGTGGAGAAGCTGATGGCAGGAATAACAATAGATTCAAGGTGGTCCGCAGCAAGCTCCAGATAGTCCTTAGGAATTTCTAGTTCTGTCCCTCTGAAATGGACAACTCCTCACGCTATGATTTAAAATAGGAGTTGAACAGCGTGGACATGAAAACCACAAATGACTGAGAGCTCTCAGGCAGGCAATGGGGATAAGGAGACAGGAAAATGGGGGAAAACAAAGCCTGGACATGAGCTAATCCCATACACTGGGGTCAGGACACATGACTTACGGAGCATCTAGTATATTTTGGCAGAGTATTTCATTCCCTCCTCCTCTACCACAATATCCTAGCCCCCACCCCCGCCTTTCTGCCTTACACTTACCAGAAGCAGAGGCCGGTAGATAATGCACAGAGAAGGGTTCCCCCTCACACTGTACGGCATTGAAAGGAATGATTGGATTGGATTCACCTTACCGTTCAGTGTCTTTGAAGATCATCTTCATTTACACCCATGATTAAATATTTGTTGAGTACCTTTGATTGCCTGTCCCTCTACTAAGCATAGAAATGGTAAAATAGATAAAACATGGTTCCTGCTCTCAAGGAGTGCACTTTATATATTCAAATATATTTGTAAATTGTGGGACATTTAAAAATATATGCCCATTTAGAGTCCCTTCATCCCATAATGACGGGCACTAGAAGAAAGGTAGATCGAAGTCATATTAAATATAATACAGCACTCACATTCACCCGCCAATATGTGACTTGGGTGATTAATTCCAACAGTTTTCAAGAATTACAGATCTGACACCTCTTGTGTCCAAGTTCTCACGGCCTCACATTCAGCTATAGCTATGGTGACAAGCTCCGTGCGGGCTGCCACCACCTCTGCTCAGGTGTGGCTGGGCCAGACCTCATCTCAGGCACCTGCTACCTCTCTCTGGCTCCCTTCCCAGTGTCTTCTCCGACCTTGTGGTGTGGGAAGCCCACAGATGAGTTGACGACCTGTGAGAAGAATGGAGGAGAGAAACTGACAGCAAGCGCATTCTTTTTTCATCCTTTAAATAGATAGTTCTGAGATGCATTCCATAAAGGTTCTCGGAAGGTCATGGTGAAATGGTGCGTCTGTCACACACAGTGATGACCAACCCAACAATACATCTTGTATTGACATTCCCTCTTTCCCGGTTTCACTCCATCTGTCCCTCACTTCTGCTCCCTGGAAGCACACTCTCTATAAATGCCCTGCCAACAAGCATAATCTCAGGTCTGCTTTGGGGGAGAGCCAGATTATAATAATTTGAATGCTTCCTCATCACCTGAGCTGTTTTAATGATGTTCAATGCAACTGAATTTGTTTTGCATTTTCCTCAATGATCCCTCCCCCAGACACAGAATTTTAGGAATCTAGAAAAGATGTCTTTCAAAGATTATTTACTATCTTTTACAATGTTTCTCCTTTAATCGACACCTTCATTATTTACATGGAGCTAATCTAAGCATTGACGAAAGAACAATGGGGGGAGGGGGGAGGGAGGGAGGGAGACAAGGAAGGAAGGATGGATGGAAGGAAGGAAGGAAAGAAGGAAGGAAGGAAGGAAGGAAGGAAGGAAGGAAGGAAGGAAGGAAGGAAGGGTAAAACAAGTTTGTTAACTTTTTCACAGAGCTGAGAATCCGTGGCGTTTTTGAGAAACCATGTTTTCACAGTAACAGAATTCTAAGATGTTACTTCTAACTTGGCTTATTTTTGTTTGTTTGTTTACCCGTCTGTCTTCTTGTTTTCCAGTTCCTACCACCCTTCTTTTGGTCAGCTCTGTGGTGGGAAACACAGCAGAGAATCGGGGCTGGACCAGAGGGAAAGGCCTGGAGGCAGGGTCACTCCGAGGGACAGCCCAGACACGCCCTGGGGGACTGTGGCTGCAGACACCACGTTAGAGGCATACATGAGAGCAAAACAAGACTTCCTTTTGCATTTTTTTAGGAAACTCATAAATGGAACATACTACATATGTTCCTGTAAATTCAATTTCCCCTTGCTATCCGTAAAAACCACATATCTATTCTGTTCTCTTACAAAACAGCATAAATGTTCCATAGTATAATGATGCTACATTTTACTTCGTCATTTTTCCTACTCAAGGATATATATAGTTCAGCCTCTTTGGATAAGCATCAAACTGACAATTATTTCTGTGAAGGGACTAAGATTGTTCTGGTAATCAAAGGAAGACTAACCTGGATCGATAAATTTTAATGTCTTACAAGGAGAACTTATTCATGTGTTATTTGAGAAACTTAAAAGTCATAATTTTTAAAAACTCTCATGTCTTAGTTGACATAAAAAGGCATGTCAACAGGTGATACATGAAAATGTCTTCCTGTATCAGATCCCTTGCTGTGCTTCGGGACAACCCTCCCCTTTCTGAACCTCCCTTTCTTCCCAACATTTGTGTCTTGGTTTTGATGTTAATTAGAATCTAATTTCCTGTGTGTAAAATGTTGACCTTGCAACACACCATTGCCTCCACCTTCTCACTCACCTGACATCTCTGGGTCCATAACGTCCCCTCCATGGTCTGCAAACCACATGCCCCGCATGCCCTTCCCAGCTGGCTTCCTGTTCAGGTCTGTCCTTCGAAAGCATAGTCCAGAGATCAGAAAGCAGGAGGAAGAGAGATGTTTCTGCTTCTGGGCCCCACAGTAGTGGACATTGCTGGCAGCGGCTGGTCGTCGCCGTCGGGGCAGAAGGGACGGGCTGGTGGCAACAGCCTCTCCTGGGTGTCTGCAGCTCTGGAAGTGGCAGGATCCCCAGAGAAAGCCGCAGGTGCATGTTCAGGGGATCTGACTTGGGAACACAAGCAGATTCCCGATCTCTACACCTCACTCCTTCCGTGAGTGCCCTCCTCCTTCTCCCTTTTACTTCTCCAGTCCTACAAGTCCTTTGTGTCCAAACCCTTCTACTTGAAATACTTGGCATGGTTTTATTTTCCTGACTGGACGCTGTCTGACACATTGCTTTTAGCTCTAACAACATCCAATGTCATTTTTGGTGTAGAAGTATTTACCCAAACGACGTTACCTTCTCTTTTATACCCAACTTCAAGCCTTGACATAGGCAAAGAGCAACACATTTTTGTTTCACTCAACACATGCTGAAATACATGAGATTGATTGGAACTTAGAAAGGAATAATGTGGGCCTCAAAGCAGAGAATCTTATTTTATAAATGTAAAGAGTGAGCGTTCAGTAAAATGCAAGGACATCAGGATGTCAAGAAGTTTTGTTCCATCAACCAGATGTTTTATGTCCATGATGCAGAGCATCTAAGTGTTTCCAAACACTTAAATGATTGTCTAGGACTTCCCAGGTAGCTTGACATTATGTATCCACAGCTTTGGAAGGGACTCAGACAGTTGCAACAGTTTCAGAAGTTGTGTTTTTAGTAGATGAGAGCAAAGCACCTAAAACACAGCGTTGTATTCTCATCATGTGGATCTCTATGGCAATCAGCCTATTATGATGCTTTTAGGGAGAACACTGACGAACCCTCTGTGGTTTCAGATATAAGAGGTCAGAAGCCCATACTCTCAGAATCACACAGCACCAATGGCAGGTAAATAAAGCATGCTCACAATACATATATTAATATGCCATAATTAATATTTCTGCACGGTTTGTTTTCTCAGCAGTATTTTGCTATCTAGGGACCCCCAAAAAAATGTGTTTTGCTTTACAAGTGAGACATGATTGATGCTTTACTAGGAGACACTTTCATAACAGAACAGATGTCTCCTGACAAGAAAGTTATTGGTAGAAACAAACTGCATTATTGCAATAAAGTTAAGGGTCAGACTTAAGCAAAAGATACCGAAAGAGTGTGGGGGAGGGCATTGGGGAGAGAGCGAAAGCAAGTACAAACAAGAGAGTGAGATACAGGATGAGCCGACATCCTTAACCTACTGTGTTACCTTCCTCTGTGACCTGTGCGGGCAGCCCAGAGCCCTCAGGAGGCTAACACATGCACACTCTCAAAAGGCCAATCTCTGCACGTATCCATTTGTCAACATCTTAGCACCAAGCACTCCTCTTTTTCAGAATCTCTTCACTTCAGCATAACAAAACGTTTTTACTTGCAAATGAAAGGTGGTATTTCTCTCCTTCCATCATAGCAGAGTCATAGAATCCTGCGATGTACAGAATATTGAATCACTTAGAATTTTATTCTCATGCTAATTTAACTACAATTTTTTTTTCATTATTATCAATTTGTACAGAACATAACACTAGGAGAATGAAGAGGACAGGTTTTAGAACTAACAGGCTCTCGGGATAGAGATGAAGAAGGAAGGTAGAGCTATGGGCCTCCATAAGAAATGGAAGCCCTGCATTTAAAAAAAAGCAAAAGCCAAGAGCTTCGAGTTTAGGATGTAAGCTGAAGTAACAGATCCAAGTGGAATGAATTTATTTCAAAAACTTGATTACACAGCTTCATGAAAATCTGTTTTTCCTCAGTGGAGTAAAATACCAAAGACAATTATGAAGATCCTTAATATAGAGCAATCCTCCTAGTCAAGCATGTCACTGAATAGGTATATGGTTCCATTAGAAAAGGTGATGGTGTTTTCCACTACGTGTGGAGTAATATACTCCTTGGTCTGTGACCTGCTCTCAGCATACTTATCAACAGGCTAACGTTGTTTGCCTCTCTCTCTTAGATTCATGGGCTAAATATGCCCGTAAGTCATCTGTCCCTGACTTCTTTATTCCAGGTTGACTGTTATATGCTACTGTTCTCTCTTAGTTTCTGCCCCTATCCAGTGTTGTTGAGGTTATATTTTAGGGAAACTGGATAGCATTTCTTCTCCATACCCTGCTTGTAATCATTCCATTTCTCATCACACGGCAGTGCTTTAGAAATACCTGTGTCACTTCCTCTTCCGCTGGTGTCCTGTCAGGCCAAGGAGCACATGACAAGGAAGACCTTCGGTGATGCTTGAAAGGTCTTGTCTTGCTGTGCAATACTAGTTCATAATCGTATACGCCAAGCCAAAGGAACCACTCCCAGAAATGCTTTAGTTGGGATTTTGTCAATCAAAACTATGTAGGCACTTAATGGATGAAACATGTTTAGTATTGGTAGGCCTTTGGTTGTCTGGGAAATCAATGTCAATATCTCAAGCACCCAACAAACAAGGCATTTGGAATCCATGATGTGTTTTTCAACGGCTTCATTTATTTAAACAGGATTTTAACACACTTTAATGATAAATTTGTGTCTGGTTTCTCTTGTGACAAAACCAACCTTAGTATTGGCTCCTTTAGTGAATAAATAAACTTTTAAAATTGTATTATCTTCTTGAACACAGAATATTAGTATATAACAGATTCTGATAATCTCTCAAGAAATTTTGATAATAGAGCATATTGAATCTTAAGGATTTTTCTCCAGAGGAATGTAAACATTTATATACTGAAGTATGGATAGGATGAGAACCAGAGTGGGGTTTCCTGCAGATGTCCTCCTGTGAACATGAGGTTGGAAGTTGCTTATGACAATGACAACAACAACAACAAACAACAACAACAGAAAGCCTGTACATTTAAAACTTGGAAGCATTAACAGAATGTGCTGAATGAATCAGGTGTCACAATGAAAGACTGTTCTTGTAGCTCGTGTGATATCTAGGGTTAGCTTAGGGTAGAATGGTAACTCTCACTATAATGAGCAAAACATTCAGGAGAAAAAGTAAAAATATAAACAGGGATTTCTCTGAACCGTTGCTACTAGGAAGGATGTTAAATTGTGCAAAAGAAAAAGAATCTTGATATGGTTGGATTTAGACTTTACAAATTGCACTTCAAGCCAAGGGGGAACTCTTCTCATGAGAAATGTGGAGTACTGCGTTCCCTTTGCTGCGGGGAGACAGGCAGACACAGAGAGCAGAGAACGAAGCTCGCGGAGGCAGAGACCTTGGAATACAGCCATTCCCATGATAACGTCCTCCATTTGGCAACCAGCACTCTCCAGAGCACTTTAAATTTGTATGAAAAGTTATTAATAAATGCTTAATATTTGAAGCAAACTGAAATTGCATCAACAGAGATGGAGAATCTGAAAATAGTTGTAAGGACCCTGGATGTGAAGAGATTAAAATACTGGTTGTGGAGCACAAACAAGAATCAGAATGGAAGAGGCCACTGGGCTAAGGCAGGGTCATCTCTCAATCATGATGACAAACTATTACCACAAGTTCCCAGTGAAGAGGAAATGGAGACCGTTATGAGAATCAGATGGTGTATACTTCTGGTTCTCTATCTAGGGTGTAGGGGTAGTCCTTCTCAGTAAATCTTTTTACATACTTTTCGGTAGTCCTTTGAGTCAGGAACCTAGAAATACCGGCCCAGATAGATTCTTCATGTCACCGAGTGTCCTTTATGTCCTTGAGAGCATCTTTAGTAACTAGGACAGATTTTAATTTGATTTTACAAAGTAATATTTGATTTATTAAAGTCAAATTTAACAACTTATATTTTCCTAAATCCTTGAATTTCAACTAGTAAATCATTTTATTCTATTGAGTAATCTGGTAAATTTTAACAAACATCAAGAGAAGCATTTTAGTAACCATGGTCAATTGGATCTATCAGTTTATTGTATTTGATTTTCTTTTGAAATACTTCAAATGCCTCTTGTAAACAAAACCTTTTAAGTACTTAAGCATCCCTATAAATCTAATAGATTTGACTTATAGATATAGTGAGCACCAAGTCATTTTAAATTTTTAACATTGTTTATGAACAATAATTTTCTCATACTTTCTAACTTAAAGTCACGAGTCTAAGTCAATTCTCATATTATAAATTAAAACTTAAGTCAAATCTCCTACATTCTCTAAAAATGCCAAAATCTGTTACAAATACTTAAATATCACATAAGCGAAGGTAATGTCCAAACTTACCACAAAATTATGAATGCTTTGAGTTTATTTTACTACTTCTATACTTGTATCTGGCTGGAGTTAAGCCATATGTCCAATTATGAATGCTTTGAGTTTATTTTACTAATTCTATACTTATATCTGGCTGGAGTTAAGCCATATGTCCAATGTATTAATTAGGGAATAAACAGAGTTGATATTCAACTAGAATTCACTGATATAAAAGAAACTTTGACAATTGGCCTCTATTCCTATGGTATTAGCATCCATTCTGATTGGTCGGTTCCAGTAGTGTGATAAACCAGTTTTCTGGAACAGAAAGTCCCTGATTTGTAGCATTTGCCACTTTCTGTGGTGTAAATACTCACCAACGGGTGATTTCAAGTACCAAAGACTTAATAACTGGTTGATAAAATTCCTAAATATTTAACAATTGGCTCTCAAGAGCCACTTTAAGTAGACTTCAGCACAATACTGGTTGCTCCTTATGCTGCATTGGTTTTTAAATATTTTGATGATCACTCAAGGGTAGAAGTTCAATTGTATAAAAAAGATACTTCAAGACACATTATAATATATGTAATTATAATTAAATATAATTTTTATAAATTATATATATATAACTCCCATTATATATATATATATATATATTTGTAACTCCCATTATATGCAAAGTAAGACATTCCTGGGCTGCAGACTGTTCTTGGAATATATTTCAACAAGCTAACATTGTTTGTCTCTCTGTCTCTTAGATTCATGGTCTGAATATGCTCGTAAGTCATCTGTCCCTGATTTCTTTATTCCAGTATATAATTTATGTAATAATTTATTTTGTATACACACACACACATACATATATAGTATATATGTGTTTATATATATATACATATATTTTATATATATATATATATATATATACTACTGGTGGGAATATAAAAAATGCTACAGTCACTTTGGAAATAATTTGGCAGTTCCTCAAAATGTTAACCATAGAGTTACTATATGACAGTAATTATATATATATATATATATATATATATATATATATATATATACCCTCCTATAAATATATACCCAAGAATAATGAAAAACATGTCCACATAAAAACTTGTCAACTAATGTCCATGGTTCACGCTAACCAAAAAGTGGAAACTACCCAAATGTCCATCAACTGATGAATGAAAAACCAAATTATGGTGTATCTATACAATGGAATACTATTTGGCAATGACATGCAATGAAGTATTGATACATGTTGCAAAAGGGATGCATCTCAAGAACATTGTGTTGAATGAAAGTCACAGAAGTCCACATACTATATAATATCACTTATATAAATGTCCAGAATAGGCAAATCTACAGAGACAGAAAGTAGGTCAGTGGTTGTCTAGGACAGAGGGGTACAGGTGAGGACTTGGGGGGTGATGAAAATGTTCTAAAATTAAGTTACGGTCTTGGTCGCACAATTCTATAAATATTATACAGTTAAAATAGTGAACTTTACAGTATATCAAATTATATCTCAATAAAGCTATTTAGAATACATTTGCTTGAACAAGATACCATTTTAGTTCTTTCTCATGTAAGAGTTTAGAAGTAGGTGGGTAGTAAAGTGATTCCTCTATTATGGATTGACCAGACTGATTATTCCATCTCCAAAATGTGTTTTATATTTTTAAGTAAAGCAGTTGCAACCATCTCCCACCCAGCAGGAAGGGAATAGAAAGCCAGGGTTCTACGCACTCAATTATTTTAATGGAAAGACCAGGAAGGAGTATAATTCACCACTGTTCACATTGCACTGTCCACAGTTTAGTGATATGGTTACAGTTACAAGGGAGTCTGAGAAATGTAGTCCCTGGATGTGTTTCTGTGAATCCAGCTAAATTTCAGGAGGTCCAGCTATGAAAAGAAAAAGAAAACAGGGGCGCCTGGGTGGCTCAGTTGGTAAAGCGACTGCCTTCGGCTCAGGTCATGATCCTGGAGTCCCTGGATCGAGTCCCGCATCGGGCTCCCTGCTCGGCAGGGGGTCTGCTTCTCCCTCTGGCCCTAACCCCTCTCATGCTCTCTGTCTCTCATTCTCTCTCTCAAATAAATAAATAAAATCTTTAAAAAAAAAAAAAAAAAGAAAAAGAAAACAGATATTTTGGTTCCCCAAGTGAATCTGTAATACCAACTAATTAAATAATTCCACCTTCACAAAATACCTGGGGTTATTATCCAAAGAACATCAAAGTGATCTTCTGAGGTTTCATACTAACTAGAGAGATTCTTTTTGGGGTCAAGAAAGGTGAAAGTGCATATATCCAATTTTTGTATGTTCTTAAATAATGAGCTGAGCTTCTTATGGTCAGCTCAATGCCGAGAGGGACTCAAACTTCATGCCTTCTAAATGGCTGCTCTTGAAGACTTTGTCTTTGGGTTCTAGCAACACATTACCCAATTTTCAAGTCTGATTTAAATCTGCAATCTGCTCACATAAGTCACTGTATAACTAGATTGGATTCAATGAATCTACTTCTTTATTCTGTTCTGAATTCTTTTCATACTCTTCCTATCTGGTTGAACTTCAACTTTTATGTCAATATTTAGATGGCGTTCAATTGTATTTAACGTTTGCTCCTCAATTGCAGCTGCAAAAGATCACTCAACTGTGATTATCACAATCAGGATCTTAGCTCCCAAGTGTGCAAAACCAGATAAGCAGCATCATTTACTGAATGCTATCTTCAAGCTTATGTTGTCCTCTAGAGACCAGGGTTGAGATCATTTTTGTTTTCAGTAAGGACAAAATGTGTTAATTAACAAAAATCAAAATTAGCCATTGTTATTTCATGTGCTCAAGTGGTGCCTTCCTATATCATCCTTGTGGCCAATAAGCATGGAAAGACCATTTTGATAAGTATCTCTGGTTTCTTCGAGAATCATTCTTCTATCTCATGAGTGTCTTGATTTATAAATGAAAAGCATCTTTGTTACTGATCATTCCCTCATTCTTTCTTGCTAGGATTATGCACAGTTACTGGACAGCCGTTTATATTCCAGGCACCATTAATAACATGTTTGACCTTGTTGTTGTCCTAATCTCCTTACACCCTCCTAGTAAAGCAGAGGACAGAAAATATGTCACAGGGTGGTGGGGAGTGTTAAGCGAAAATCCAAAACACTTAGCATATGGTAAGTTCTCAAAAATGTTAGCAATTACTATTTACAAATGACAATTTGCATGTTTTGAGACAAATGTCTGCCAAATATGGTGATTTATCACTGAAGAAAAAAACACGCTCCTTTCAGAGGAAAAAAAAAAACCACCTCATCTCAAGTTTCCTTAGTCTGCATAACAATACTTCATATATAAGTAAAAAAATCATATTTGTACTGTGCCAATAGTATCCTCTTTTATTTCAATCCCCGCCCTTTTTTTCCTGGTGTCGCATCCTATGGGATTCATTTTCTCTGCGTTGAGTGGGGTTTTCCTAGTTTTCCTCCGGGGACTTTGGTTTGATAAAAGTGGAAGATTAGGACACCATCTTTCTTATCTCTCTCTCATTTGAAGTAACTGTTGGGCCTTGAGCAGGGGTCTGAGGACATAGGGTATGGCAGAATGTCACTCCTGGCCCTTCTGTGACCAAGTACACATGCCCAGCTGCTGTATTTGGTGCACCAGGAGCAGAGGGCTTGTGCCTTATGACTCACTCTGTAAGTAACAGCACTTCTGGGAAGTAATGTACATATCGATGGAATATTCTCTTGTGGGCTTCTTTGTTGAAAACGGTCATTGTCCTTCATGCATTGCATATGCCAGCGTCAACCAAGGCAGCCTCATCAGCAAGACAAATTATGTGAGTCTCCACAAAAATCCAGACATCAGGTCTAGAAAGTATAAGAATGATCTTAAAATGTTTCTATCTCTATATACACATATTCCCACATGTAAAATATGTTCTTACAATTGCAAACACATACAGGCATGCTTATGTAAGTACCTGATGCCTGATTGATAGAGAGAGGCAAAACTCAAGAGAAACTGAAAATTTTTAAAGAAAATAAAGTCTGTATTCTATTATCGAGGGACTGGAATTCAGATGTTTTCTTTCTCTGAAGATTTTATGTGGTGTTTTCACCTTCACCCATTGACTCTGTGTGGCGGTCCTTTCCTGGATATCCAAAGAGTGAAAACATCAAACTGGCTTCAACTAAAGGAGATTGAAGAACTACCGAAGAACTACAAATTCCTAACTCAACAACTACACATTTCCTTTCACCGGTGATAGATTTTGACTCGAATTCTTACATTCGAAATGAATTAAAAAACTCATTTCCCCCAGGATTGCTTTATCTCCCAATGTCAGGCCTATGACCTCGTCAGCCGAAGAATGGGTCAGATCAGTAGGAAGTGGAATCCTGTTGGCAGGAGACAGACGCACGTGGGTCTCGTACCATTCTTCCAGAGTTCAGGTGTCCAGTGTTAGGAAGCGGGTAAGCAGCGTCTGCAAGGCATAAGTCAGAAACACCTGGCCTAAGGGGTCATTTAATTCATAATCTCAAAAATGACAGCAAATTATGAGTGAAAAATCAAATGCCCCAATCACATAGGCCATGGTTTTCTTATATCAGAGTTTGTAATATCAGAGGGGAAATGAACAAATGTCTAAGATAATGACCACATACACCGACAGACAACGCAATGCCGGTGAAACTCCTAATGCTGAGTAAAATCCGTATTGCAGCCTAGATTTTCCTGATCTGCTGCTATGTTCTACATATGTGCAAAGAGAAAATTATAACTGGAAAAAGAAATTAACGTACATCAAGGCAAATTGGGGCAGCGTCGTAAGGCAGAACTAACCTTGAACTTGAAATCAGGAGGCCTGAGCTTCAATGCGAGTGACTGTCCGATTCTGAGAAAAATAAGAAAACTACTGTATGTGGAGCACATTTTACCAGCCCTGAGTAGGATGCCATATATATTGTTATGCTAGTTAATCGTCCTAAAACCTCTGTGAGTTACATAAATTACTGCTATTTTACTGCTGAATAAAAAGTTCCACACGGCTATTGTCTGTGTTGGAAGAGAATCGATGAACAGATTTCTCAACCTGTTTAAATCATTCCTTTGGTAAGCAGAAAAGATTTTCATCTGAATCCTATCATATGAGATGTTAGTATTGGCATTTCAAGATAACTTCTTATACCATCTAATACCTTGATGCCCATCTTGATCACATATTTGCTAAAAGCTTAAAAATCACATGCTTTTTGTTTTTTATGCTGAAGCAAAAATTTAATTTGGGAATCCCTAGGTCTCTCAGATAATGGTGTGAAAGCCATAGTTTTAGTTCTTTGAGTCAGTGATCCTGCATATTAGCAGAAAAATAATAAATGGACTGTTTTAAAATAAGAAAATATGTAAATAGCAATTAGCCTGGATACAAGGAAAGCTATCACTAATATTATTGTAGATAATTTCCTTCCTGTGCAATAATAAATATCTTCCAATAATTAATATGCTTATTTTGAATATCTTAGCAAATGAGAGCAAGCATTTTTGTGTGTCGGAGTAGGCTGTCTTCTGACCTGAGAGTAAGGGAAAATAAAATCTCAGTTATATAAACAATCCTTTAAGTTGTGATGCCTTGGTCACATTATCAGAAAGAATAATGTCTTATATGAGCCAACTCATTTTCTAAGGACCTCCTATGGGTCATAGTTTGTATATGGGTCATAGATATCACATTTCAATCAGTTGATTACAGAGAGATTAAGAGAGACAGAGTTAATTATACGATGATGTATGTCAATTGTTTCTCAATAAAACTGGAAAAAAAAATTTTAAACAGACAAAGTTAAGGCAAATCAGGAACAGTGAAGCATCAAAGCTACCACACCTTGGCTTGAAGGGGCAAAGGAAGGGAGTGATTACCATAAACCTGTCAAGACCTGTGGCCTAATAGGGAGAAATGGAGCCATGCCAACCCATGATTTGGCCCAGAAGGAGACTGGAGAATAAATACCTCTATTTTTCTGTTACCTTCCTATTTCTTGTTGTACTTCCTATTAGCCATGCCAACTGGAAGCCAGAGGAAAGAGTGATTGATGCAATCAATAGAGAACAGGCAAAATATGGATGGAAACAGATGATGGAGAGATATCCCATATTGAGGAAAATAGTGGGAAACCAGGAGGTGGTAGGAGGTAAGCCATGTCCAGGGAAGTTGATCGGAACTGAGTGCTCTTTTGATGAAGTCATGAGCAATAAAATCAGAAATAAAGTTAGATAAAACAGAATACCTGCCGGGTCTCAATGTCACACGTGTGTCCGTGTGTACGCACCCATCCTTAAAAACAAGACTGTGTTAGCACAAAACTTCAGCAAGTCATTTCTGAGGAAAATGCAAATGCAATGCGGTGAAAGTGAATTATATAATCTGATATGAGTGTATCCTCTGCTGGAAGACAAAATCCAATATGCACCCTGAGCATTCTTTCCTTTATTCTAGCTTTATTCTAACTTTACTCTAGCAGGGTTTCCAGTGCACGATTGCAATTGGGATAACAGCACCATCTAGTGTGTTCTAGACTTATGTTAAGTTCAAGGACTTCTGATCTGTTTCTAGTATTATTACTCAGAATCTTTACAAAAGGACCAAAACAACAACAGTAAAAAAACCTTCCCATCCCTTTTGGGCTTTAAAACTTGCAGTTTCATAAATTGGAATGTGTTGGGATTTGTGGTTTTTCTAAAGAATCTCCCGAAAAGAAAATTGCCCTATGTCATCAATACCTGAGGTGAGGAAAGTAGAAAAAGTAATTTCTCATCCTGTGTGGTTTGCCCAATCTGACAACTAAAATACAAAAAAAAACTATTAATTTTCAGTGGAGAACAAATGACACTTTTATTTCTAGGTACAATTTTGAACATATAAATTAAACAATGCATATCACATACATTAAATATCAATGATCGCCATTTAGTTATAAAATGGAAAATAAAAGCTTCAAGGACTATTCAGAACATGAAGATGAACTTTGAGCCATACGTCATAAACTGATTCTGGAAAATAACCAGGTCATGAACCAGGAAAACTGTCATTAAGGAGAATCTCGATTTCGTTTGTCCTGCTGTTCCCTGTGCTAACAGAAGACCAAAAGAATGATGGGAAGTGGTGTAACCAAGGCTCAGGCTGAGGAGGAAACAGAGAAGGCAAAATGGAAAAGAACAGTGGGAATTCACAGGGACAAAAGAATGAAAGTCACATTTCTTATCTCCCCATTTCCCGTCCTTCAGGAGTCTAAATTTGGACATCAGACCTGCAAGTCTACAAAGTTTTTTTTAACTAAGCCAATAATTTATTTGCTTATCATCCTTAAAAATATAACAGAATAGGGGTGCCTGGGTGGCTCAGTTGGTTAAGCATCTGCCTTCGGGTCAGGTCATGATCCCAGGGTCGCGGGATCGAGCCCTGCATCTGGCTCTCAGCTCAGCAGGGAGACTGCTTCTCCCTCTCCCTCTGTGCTCTCTCTTTGTCTCTCTCAAATAAATAAATAAATTTTTTAAAAAATTAAAAAATAAATACAATAAAATTTATTTAAAAATAACAGAATAACCAAAAAGAATATGCTTAAGCAAATAAAACTGAGCAGAGACAATGCCCACCCCTCTGCTGGGTATTCTACAATGTACCAGACAGCATTTGAGGAAAGAATGCAGTTTGCTCTTTGGTGTCTCTCCTAGCTGTTTTTGTTGATCCATCTGAGAAGAGCTGATACTAGCTCAAATGAAAGCCAATCCAACATTTCCTGATGGGAATATTTCATGCAGCAAATACGTAGACCGATCGTTAACAAAGAGCAAGGGTATAGAGGCTGTATTTCCCAGTGCGTTAGCGATCAATGTTTTCAGGACCACTGCATGGACAGGAACATGCCCTTCCGTTAGAGTCAGCTGCTGCTGCCCGCGTGGACAATGGCTTGGCCTGGTTCTGGCCTCACGTGGCCATGTCTTGTTATCAGATGAATTAGCCGGGACAAAATTTCTACTTTCTCAATCAAATATATTTGAAGCACATAAACATGCTTTAAAGGCCACAAAAAAATAGTATTGAACACATTTTCACTATAGGGGGTCCAGTACTCATACTTCGCTTCAGTGGATAAGCCAATCACCTGTGGAGTTTATTAGCGATGCAAAGCCCAGAGCCTCATCTTCAGACCCACTGAATCAGAATCTCCTTGGGTAGGGTCAGGGATTTGGTATGTTCAAGAAGTACATCAGGTGATTTTCAGGTGAAAATATGCTTTTATGAAAGCAATGTGAATCCCCTGGTTTTTATTTTCTTGACCAATAAAATATTTTTCTCTTTACTTCATGCAACCATTATCGTTTGCTCTTTGAACAAGAGGTCACATATATTGATAGATTAATATTGCATAATTGTTAGCAACTATGATTCTTGTAATTTCTGATACATTTACTCTAATTAAGGGTTCAAAGTTTAAAATCTGACCTCCCCCATTTAAAACTGAAAGCATTTCTTTTACTAAAAACTAAATATGATTTTAACAAAGATATAAAATATTTTATCTAGGGTCCACTATAGACTTCTACAAGATATGCTGTTTTCTTTTCTTTGCCTCACTACTCTCCAGTGGCCAAGAACAACCAGCATTCAATGGTCCTCAAGGGTCATTTCATTCCTCTGCCTCTCTGTTCCTGTTTCTGCTTCTAATAGAACGTTCTTTTCTCCTCACACCCATCTGCATAGCAAACTCCAACAATCTTTAAAGACACAGATCAAATGTCACCTTGTGAATTCCTTCATGAGCTCCATGAAATAGGATTGACCACTTCCAAAGGGACCATCCCCTCCTCTGGGCCCCATACACATATAACACTGAATTGCATCTCTCTGTTATGTGTGTGTCTACCAACCAAGCAAGAAGCCCCTTGAGAGAGAGGATGGTTTCTTAGTCATTTTGTAGTCCGGTATCCAGCCCAGGGTAGATAGTCAATAATTGTTCGTAAACCATAAATAAGTGTTTCTAGATTAAATGTATAAACAATTCTAAGCATGTGGTCATCTTGAAATCTGGAGCACAGTGAATTTTGTTCTAAAGTAGTAGTTTGAAGTGTCACAGAAATAGTGAAAATACCAAAGTCCTCACTCCCTTTGGCCTCAATATCATTTCTTTGAAAACAGTTCCTTGTTTCTTCATCTATTCCTGATTAAAAAGGGTACATATTTGAGGCAAATAAAAACGTGTGTGAAGTGGTAGAGAATGTAGAGGCAGCGTATCTAAACTTCTTCCCTGATACTACTCACCTGAGATTCTTTGAGAAGTTTGATTTTGTTTTCTTTCACGTCTAAATAACAAAGTTGCACAGAGCTGTTGCTATTTGGGGGATAAGAAAATCTATCACACACTATTCATCATTTCCCGGTCAGTTATAGGAACTTCCAGGATTCTTCATTGTTTCTTAAAACAAGAAATGTATCAGAAATGAGAGGAGAGATGTCTCCAGAGCATGAATAGACCCCAAGGTGACAAGTCCAGCAGAGTACCTTCCATGTCATCTATTCTCAAGATATTTGCTGAAATAAACCTAAAACACTTGTGAAAGTAAAGACAAAAAAGGTGAAGACATATTTGTTATAGGTTAGTATAAAGTAAATAGTGTATAGAATTTTATATTGCAAAGTACCATGAGGGTTCTTGGCAGTAAATTAGCCACTAATAAAGTCTAACCAGATGATAGTCAGCAAAGACACCCTATCTGTTTACATTTGGAAGACACTACACAAGACATTTGGTTTAGTAGTAATAATAATATTGATTGAAAGAGAGTTTTAAAAAGCACACAGACACTGCATTTCATCTTTTAACATGGGAAATTCACATCAGCAGAAAGGAAAAGTACAGCTGTTTGCAGCTTATATTTTGTCAAGGACAAAACTATTACCACTTCTTAGTCTCAGAACTGGACTTACTATGGCAAGAACATGTGGGCTCTATCATTTATTTATCACTTACATCTTATAACTGCAAATAAAAGCACACATCTGAAATGAAGATATGTTTCCCATGTAATTGTTTTAGCAGTACAGGAAATTATGCTATAATCACCAGTGGAATTCACAAGCATCTCTGCCAAAAAAGCACTGTAGAGCCTAAATTCATCAATACCAGTCAACCTGAGGCAAGAAAAGATAAAGTTAGTGATTTCATGATGAATAAGCTTAGCATTTTCACATTCTTATTATTTTCCTTCTGAAGACATTAAAGAAAACTCATGGGGAAAATATTAACATTTAGGATATGTATCCTATAAAAGTAGTTGGGGTAAAGATTTTTAATCTATTTTTAATGCTTCTTGATTGCGAGCACATTGGGAATACGCTCTACTTATGACAGAAAGAAAAATTTCAAAAGGTTATTTTCTTGAACACAAAGCATATCAATGATATTTATTTTAGAAACAGAATCATAATTCAATAGCTGGAAAGCAATTATAGAGTAGTAAGACCAACGATTAAAAGTTTTATGGATATCCCTTTACATAGATCTCTATTATGCATATATATGTTTTATAGAGATATCTATAAAACTTATATATCTCTCCCCTTATGCAGATCATGTGTCTCCCTTTGGGTGCACTAAAACATAGTATCCTCAGGATTCCTTCAATTGCCTTCTCTTATTTTTTTTTTTTTTTTTAAAGATTTTATTTATTTATTTTGAGAGAATGAGATAGAGAGAGAGAGCATGAGAGGGGGGAGGGTCAGAGGGCGAAGCAGGCTCCCCGCTGAGCAGGGAGCCCGATGCGGGACTCGATCCCGGGACTCCAGGATCATGACCTGAGCTGAAGGCAGTGGCTTAACCAACTGAGCCACCCAGGCGCCCCTCAATTGCCTTCTCTTAAAGTACACCACTTCAAGTTCTGCTTATATGTAGGGTTATACAATATTTATTTACTTATGTGATCTCAGTGGCCTGGAACTTTCTGATGTCTAGTGTGTCATTGTTACCTGCTATCAAGCTAAGTGTCTGGGTTAGTACTGGACAAAAACAGGCTGCGCACTTGTCTACGCAAGCGTGGGACTCAGTGAATACCCCATTCCCACTCCATGTGATGTACCTTGACAAGCAACTGAATTCTTGTGGGGGTATTCTTTTAGTCACTCCAAATTACCTTAAAAATATAGCCCTTGGTTTGGAAATAAAATAAAATAAAAAATATATACCTCCCTTGCTCGGAAGTTTCCACGAGATTTGATATGGAGTTCACAAGCGCACCGGCTGCAAACTGATGTTCAGACAAAAGCTGCTTGCTGTAGGCTATTATTTTAATTATGAAGGGGGAGGGACATCAAGAGAGGGAGAGACAGTAACTCAGAACAGGAAGATCAGTGATGTCACGTAACTGAGCTCCCACGTCTTCATTTCGTGAGTGAAGGGCCTAATCAAACCATGACTTATTGCTTCACTACGATTATTTTATATCCATAGTTATATGTCAATTTTAATTTGTCATCAGTAATAGTACAGGATTCACTAAAGACTACCTGGTAAGTAATTTGACCTTTATGGAGAGTTATTTGTATAGGATAATGTTACAGTAATCAATAGAATACTTGGAAGTATGTTTCCAAGCTTGTTAAATAATTTTTACTGTGAAATAGTCCACTATCACCAAACATCCTCCCCAAATTAGTTCCACATTAATTTATTTTTCAGATACAAATATCAATACCTGTTAGTAAGTATAAAAAGCAAATAATCATATTATATTGAAGCAAAATAGCCTCAAAGAGCCTTATACTAAAAACCGAATGAGATCCCATTTTTTATCCAGTATAAATTATATGCAGGAACATAATGAGTTCCAAGAATGCATTCTGGGAAAAAAAAAGAAAGAAAGAAAAAAGAAAGAAAGAAAGAAAGAAAGAAAGAAAGAAAGAAAGAAAGAAAGAAAGAAAGAAAGAAAGAAAGAAAAAGAAAGAAAGAAAGAAAGAGAAAAAGGAAAGAAAAGAAAACAGAAGAGTTAAACTTTAAAACAGATATTTAGTACAAGATAACACTTAAAATCGTTAATGATCTTGTGCCACTTCAGAGTTTAAAAGAATGTATATCCTATAAAGAAATAGGTCTTTGTATTTATATGACAGTAAATGGCTCGGATTCAAAATCTGTGTGTAGCTCCTCCTTACAAAGGGTGTTTGGCAATTCACAAGCTTGACAGTTTCCAAATACACTGTGTTATATTGGTACTTTGCAGCCTAATCCAAACTCAAAATTTCCCATGCAAACTTAAATTTCTGTTCTTTGCCCTGATCTCATTTTTACAGAGCAATTATATTTGACAAGGATTAATAAATCCCCTTTTTAAAAACATTCACTATATTGTATACTTGAAAGTTGCTAAGAGGGTAAATCTTAAATGTTCTTATCAAAAAAGTAAATTATAATTATCTGAGTTGATGGATGTTTCAACTAATCTTATTGTGGTAACCGTTTAGCAATATATATATGTGTATCAAACAATCACATTATACACCTTAAAGTTACACCATGTTATATGTTAATAAAGCAGGCGTGGAGTGGGGGTGGGGGAGAAATCCACACGTGGCAAAGTATAGCCTTCCACGGAAATCGATCATAATGTTTAACATACCTCTCTGACAAAGAATTACTCTCACCCATATCTCACATGGTACAATTTTGAACAAATTTCCTAAAAGAACTTCGCTTAAAAGAAAGGGTGGATCAAAAGCCAATCTGCTTGAGGTGTTGGAAACACCCACCCATGTATAACATGGCACAGCACTTGACAAGAACAAGGATTCATTATTTATTAAAAATAAAGGTCTTTCATTTAGAAAACTATGTCTTTAATTTCCAGATGAACAAGAACATATTAAAATATGAAAGGCAGTCATTTGACATTTTGAGGTAATTGATTTTCTGAAAATTAACATGAATTAAATTCAACTAAAATTTATTGAGCAATAACTTTCCGTTGGCCACCATGCTAGTGTTAGGAGTATAACAAAATGAAGAAAGCAGGCTTCTCTCAAATTTCCTTCACCTAAAGCACTGTTTTTCTTTTGATCTAGCACTCTTTCAACAAACACAAAAATTCCACACCTTTCTTTGACGTCATTCAAAACCTCCAAATATTTCACATTTTCTAAATTCAACGCAAATCCACAACACATGTCATTTTAATGTATTTTTTTTAATTTTTAAAATAAACATGACTGAGGCATAAATTAAACACAATACAATGGACACATTATAACTATATAACTGTTGATGACTTTGGACAAATAACCCTATAATCATTACCCTGTTCCAGATACAGAACATTTCCATCATGGCCAGAAATTTCCTTGTGCCCCAATCTACTCCATTTCCTGCCCCAGGCAGCCACTTCTGATTAGTCTGGACAGATTCGTTCTGCCTGTTCTAGAATATCCTATAAATGGAATCATGAACTATGCATACTTTTTACTGTGGCTCTTTTGCTCAGCATAACCTTTTTACAAATAACCATATTGTTTCATGCTTTCCTTTTTATTGTTGACTAGTATTCCATTATATGTATATACCACACTTTTTTAATCTATTCATCAGTTGGTAGATAATTAAGTTGTTTCCAATTTGGGAGTATTATGAATAAAACTGTCATGAATGCTTCTATACAAGTCTTTTTCATAATTGCTGTCGTTGAGTTTAAGCTTATAAGGTTACTATTTATTTTCCACCTGTCCCTTATGTTTTGGGTTCCTTTCCACCCTTCTTTACAGTTGGTCAGATATTTTTAGTGTCTGTTTTATTTCTTCTGCTGGCTTCTTAGCTACCTATCTTTTCATTATTTTTTAGTTGTTCTGGGGCTAACAGCATGCATCACTTTAATTATTGCCCCATAACTAACAATATTCGTCTTATCAATCTTATTTAGGGACAGTATTATCCCTCCTTATATTTCACACTTTGAACTTTACAACTCCTTCTCCATTGCCCTCCTAACATTCAACACAAACTTACCACTTCCTACTTCCTGCTCTGGCTTCCCACTTCTGGCTTCCCCCTTGGCAAACACACTTATCTTACAAGGTATAATTCTATTTTCCCACCCCTACCCTTTCTCAGCTGCCTTTATCTTCTACTTCTACATATGTTATAAATCTGAGTCTAGAGTGTTATTCTTTTTAAAGTAAGTTATGTGAAGAAAGAAAACACAGTCATCTCTATTTACCTACTAATTTGACTAATTTGTTATTTTCAGTTCTCTTAATTGTTCTTTGTAGATTTGAATTTGCAGCTGTTATTACATTTTCTTTTGACCTAAAGGACATCTTTTCACATTTCTTGTAACCCAAGTCTACTGGGGTGAATTTTACCTCTTCTTTCTTTTTCTTTCCCTCTCTCCTTTCCTTTCTTCCTCTCTGCCTTCCTTCTTTCCTTCCTTCCTTTCTTTCTTTTTCTTTCTTTTTTGTATACCAGAAAATGATTTTATTTCATCCTCATGTTTGAAGAATATTTTCACTAGATACGAAATTTTGACTGACAGTCTTATTTTTTCTTTTAGCACTTTAAATGTGCCATTCCAGGGTGCCTGGGTGGCTCAGCTTGTTAAGCCTCAGACCCTTGGTTTCCACTCAGGTCATGATCTCACAATGGTGGGATTGAGCCCCACGTCGGGTTCCATACTGAGTGTGGAGTCTGCTTCAGATTCTTTCTCCCTCTGCCTCTGCCCCTCCTGTCTCTCTCTCTCTCTCTCAAATAAATAAATAAACTCTTTAAAAAAATAAAAAATAGAGGTGCCATTTCATTGTCTTCCAGCCTGCATTGTTTCTGAAGAGAAATCAGCAACCTTTATTATCCTACACATTATTATTATTATGTGTAAATTGTACACAATTTTTTTTTTATTGTGGCTGTTCTCAAGATTTTCTTGTTCTCTTTGTTTTCAGTAGTGTGACTATGATGTGTCTTAGTATGGTTCTCTGATATTTATCCTGTTTGGAAGCTTTTTGTATTTATAAGCTAGTTGGTGTCCTCAGATTTGAAAAGTCCTTAGACATTATTTCTTCAAGTACAATTTTCTTTCCCAATCCCAGTCTATTCTTCTGAGACACCAAGTAAAAATAAATTAGATTATTATATATTTTTCCATACCTTTCCATTTCATCTCTGAGGATTTGTTTATTTTTCCTCAATGTTTTATTTCTCTGTTGCTGAAATAAAATAATTTCTTTTTACCTGTCATCACGTTTACTGACTCTTTTTTTCCCATCTTGAATCTGCATCTTGAAAAATTTTTATTTCTGCTATTGCATTTTTCCATTCCAGTATTTCCAGTGGATTCCTTCATATATAAATATATATATAGTTTCCATTTTTTTGCTAGATTCCCTACCCTTCTGCTCAACAAGACTAGTTTTACCTTTTTAAGAGAAACTTATAATAGTTGTTTTAAGGTCTTTCTCTGCTTAAATTCAACAACTGAGCCATCTCAGATTTGTTTTCTTATTGATTACATTTTTCCTTGACTATGGATCAAATTTTCCTGTTTCTTTGAATGCCTTGTGATTTTTTTTAATAATATAGTAGGCTTACTGATTAATGTACTGTAGAGACTGGAATTTTAAAAATCTTCTTCCGAAATGTATTCATTCTTATTTTAATAGGTAGCTCAATTACAGACTCTTATAATAAACTTGTGTGGACTTAAATTTTTGCTTTGTTTGTGTCAATTTGCATAAAGCCCAAGATTCCCTCAATTCCTGTAATTTCACGGGAGTCAATCTCCAAACTGTTTTCTTTGCAGATCTTTCTAAAGCTTGATTTTAGGCTTTGTTAAGGTAGCTCTATAATATTACTTGAGTGGTTAGTAAAGATATCACTTGAGGGGTCAGTCCTTAAACCTAATGGGGAGCTTTTATGGGATCTGGCTGGTGCTGCGAAATTGTTGCTGTTGTTTTAGCTAAGTGCAGAGAGTATCAAGAAGGTGGATATTGAAGTCACTCTAAAGTACTTTTCTTCCCCAGCACTGAGCAGTATCTCTTCTAGTATTTCTGTTCTACTCTTAATCCCATAGTACCTTCAATCTCAACATGCACAATCCATCCTCCATTCATAGGCCTGTGACATTGCTCCACACAATCTTTTGGATTTACCTCTCTGCATATCTCCCAACGTCCCACTCCATAGATTAAGCTGCTTTAGATGCCCTACATGCTGATCTCTGCCTCTTCATTTCATTGGAGAACCATCATTCTCTCCTCAGTCTCAAGCTCTTTGCAACATAGGAAATTTTCTCTCAGAGAAAGAGCTGGGGAAATCACGGGAGCACTGTGGCCTCTCTTCTCCTAGGTCCTTGATGTGGAGAGTTACATTGTTTATTTGAGATATTTCTTCTTTTTTAATCTAGATGTTTAGGGCTGTACACTTTCCTTTCAGCATTGCTTCTGTTAAATCCATAAGTTTTAGTATGTTATGTTTTCATTTGTTTGTCTCAAGATATATTCGAATTTCCATTTTCATTTCTTCTTTGAGCCATTGGTTGTTCAAGAGTGTTATATAATTTCCACATATTTGTGACTTTTCCAGTTTTCCTTTCCAGATTCATTCCATGGTGGTCAGAAAAGATACTCAATATAATTGCAATATTCTTACATTTGTTAAGCCTTGTTGTGTGATATAACATGTGCTCTATCCTGGAGAATGTCCTGCATGCACTTGAGAAGAATGTGTGTTCTGCTCCTACTGGATGGAACGTTCTGTATATGTCTGTGAGGCCCATCTGTGTGTAGTTTTTAAATCTTCCTTTTCTTTGATCTTCTGTCTGAATGTTCTATCCATATTGACAGTGTACTAAAATTGCCTACTCTTGTTGTAATGCTACCTATTTCTCCCTTCAGTTCTGTCAATATTTGTTTCATATATTTAGGTGCTGTGGTATTGGTTGCATATATATTTATAATTTTTATATCTTCCTGCTAAACTGGCCCTTTTATCAATATATAATGTCATTGTTTTGTGTCTTCTGACAGTCTTTACTTAAAGTCTATTTTGCCTAATATAACTCTGGCCACCCCTGCTCTCTTCTGGTCATAGAATATCTTTTTCCATTTTTTCACCTGCAGCCTACATCTGTTCTTAAATCTAAAATGAGTCTCATGAAGACAGTGTATAGTGGGATATTATTTTTATTCTTTCAGCCACTCTATATCTTTGACTGAGGAATTTAATCCATTTACATTTAGAGGGATTATTGATAAGGAAGGACTTACTATTGTCATTTCTTAGTGGTTTTATGTCTGGATTTCTGGATTTCTCACAAAGGGAATGGTGGTATTGTTGTCGAATTGGGGTCTCTGTGGAGGAGAGAGTCTGGGGCTTCTTATCAGCCATCCTTCCAACTTCCTGCAAAGATCCAATTTTTACTAATCAGGATTATTTCAGGCTTACAATGGTATTGAAGTTGAAACTAACTTAAGTTAAAATAATAACAGGTGCAAATAACTGGAAAGTAGTGGCATAGAGCTTTTTAAGTAAGGCAAGACTTAAATAATATAGTTCAAAGCTCTGTCTTTTTCTCCACCATTCAGGCAGTTTCACTCCCAACAATGAGCAAAGTTGCCTATCAATTTAGCGGCCTGAATGAAAAGCTCTACTTAGAAAATTTTCTGATTGTCATGTCCTGTATCATGTGTCTTTCCCTGAACCAGCCACAGTTTCCAGGAAAATTAGGTAGCTAGTGCTCTGAAATCTATGCCAATGTGTGCTCATTGCAAGGCTGACAGTGATTTCAAGGACGTAATGAAATGGATTCCCCACACAAAATGGGCTTCTGTTTCTATGAGAGTGGGGAGACTTGTAGGCTGAAAAAACAACAGATTTTCTGTCTATCCCACTCTTTTTTTTTTTTAAAGATTTTATTTATTTATTTATTTGAGAGAGAGAAATGAGAGAGAATGAGAAACAGCATGAGAGGGGAGAGGGTCAGAGGGAGAAGCAGGCTCCCTGCTGAGCAGGGAGCCCGATGCAGGACTCAATCCCAGGACACCAGGATCATGACCTGAGCCAAAGGCAGACGCTTAACTGACTGAGCCACCCAGGCGCCCTGTCTATCCCACTCTTGAAGACAAGTTTTATGACACAAAACTGCTTAGGGCATCATTATATGTAATGTCTAAAACCTTAAAATACACTAAAATACCTAATAATAAGGGAATGGTTAATAAATGGTGATACACAGCTGACCTTTGAACAATGTAGAGATTAGGGTCACCGACCCCCATGCAGTCAAAAATCTGCATATAACTTTTGACTTTCCCCCCAAACTTAACTACTAATAGCCTACTATTGAATGAAAACTTCACTAATAATATAAACAGTCGATTAACACATATTTTGTATGTTATATGTAGTGTATACTGTATTCTTTTTTTTTTTAAAGATTTTATTTATTTATTTGAGAGAGAGATAATGAGAGACAGAGAGCATGAGAGGGAGGAAGGTCAGAGGGAGAAGCAGACTCCCTGCCGAGCAGGGAGCCCAATGCGGGACTCGATCCCGGGACTCCAGGATCATGACCTGAGCCGAAGGCAGTCGCTTAACCAACTGAGCCACCCAGGCGCCCCGTGTATACTGTATTCTTAAAGTAAGCTACAGAAAAGAAAATGTTATTAAGAAAACCATAAGGAAGAGAAAATACATTTACAGTACTGTACTATATTTATTTAAAAATTCCATATATAAGTGGACCCATGCAGTTGTTAAAGGGTCAACTGTATTCATATGACCATTAAAATTTGCATGCAAATAGTTTTATTAACGTGGGAAAATATGTTATAATGTTTAATGACAAAATAAGGACACAACTTTGTAACACTCTATGTAGCAGAACCTAAGTATATAAACAGTTGTAAACACATAGGAAAATTTCTAGAAATGTTACAGTAGAAAGAGTAGATACATCTGGATATAAAATAAATTTTCCTCTCTTTTTTCCTTATTTTTCTATAATACATACAAATTTTATATTTAGAAAATAATCAAAATTTTAAATTAAATAGAGACAAAAAAGAAGTTTCTATGTTTACTAACATTTATATTTGAAGATGTGTCTTGAAATTAGGATACCGGTATCACAGGAGGAATTATGAGGTGTGATAAATGTCTGAAAGCAGAGGTTTAAACAGACAAATTGTGTTTCAACTAAGTGAGTGGAGATTTCATTTATTTAGAAAATGAAGACTATGTTAGCAGGCATTCGGGGATTTGGAATGTTCCAATACATGACATGAAGGTGCCTTTCTTAAGTTTCCTTATAAACAGTACAGCCTAAATTGGCACCTTGTTTAAGAAGCTGAGGTGTGTTCAGTGTTATATAGCCAATAGGCAAGTTTTAATAGAGGTAGGAAAGGATGCTTCCGTTCACTAGCTCCACAGGGTTCACATTTGGCCTAGAACTTCAATAAAACCAAGAAATAAATGAGACTCCGAAATAAAACTGCATGAACACTGGAAAGGTATCTGTCGATTATGCGGCACTAAATAAAGCAGAATTTCTTTTCACAGTACCTGTTTCTAAGTAAAGTTAGAACCAATGACTCTTAGGGTGTGGGAGACTGATGCTAATTTTAGAAAACACCTTCCATCTGGATTCTTGCTGTTACTATTCTTGCCATTTTAATTAAAACATTTTATATTGATTTGTTTGCTTATCATAACTAGCAATTGTATTTCAGATTTAATTTTTTTACATCTTCACTGTTCTACTGTGAACGTACTGCTTCCCACTTTCCCTCCATTCTTCACAGGTGAGCTAGCACAGCCCGCTGCCGGGAACGGGCCATTCGTTTCCTTGCATAGTACCATCCGGTAGAAAAGAGGCAAATAATCATCAAAACATAAACCTACTATTTTGGCAAAGGAGTAGAATCCATGATTTAAAACTCCTAACCTAGAATGGTTATTAGAGTTATAAATTCATGTACATAAGTGCTTCCTCATCGTCTGCTCGCTGTTATGACTGTGTCTAAACAATTGGACAAGGTTTCTGGTCTCAAGGAGCCTTACAATGTTGCAGAAATGAACCTATGAATCATTATGATGAGGTTACAAAATGGTGAGGACGGTAAGAGGAAAAGCTGCTAATTAGGCAGAAAGGAAAGGAATTTTTTTAGCTTATATCTGCAGCAGCATAGAGAACTTCAGGCTGAGGGATTTTTTTTTTCTCCTTTTTCAGAAAAGTCATGGGTCTAGGAAAAGTGCACTCAGGAACAGTGAAGAGTCCAGTGTGACTGCAGCCTAAGCATGTGATGAGGAAAGCAAGCTGTAAGCAGATTACTGAGGACCTGGATGCCGTGCTAGGGACCGAACCTGATCTTGTAGCCGATGGGGAACCACCGGAGCATGAAAGCAGTGGAGTGTGGCATGCGTAGTTCTGGGCTTTAGTAAGAGAAAGCGTGTGACAGAACGAATGATGGATTTACAGGGTGAGAAACTATACAGAGCCCAGTCAGATGCAATAATCCATATGAGAAAACAAAAGGAAATCAATTAAGGCAGTGGCAGCAAAAATAAAGGAGGAGCACACAGTCAAAAGACAGTCCAGAGTTAGAACCAACATAGTGATGGTCATGAAATATACACAGGCTGACTTCTTTGCACCCATTACTGTAATAAGGACTCCACGCACATGAACATTAACTCTTCAGAACAGCCCGGGGAGCAGCGTTCTGCTCATTATGCCTGTTTTCCAGGTGTGAGAATTGAGGTTCAGGGAGGTTAAGTAATTTGTTCAAGGTCACATAGTGAAGAAATGGTAGAGCAGGGACTGAACCCAGGTCTGAGCCCAGAGCAGGACAAAGCCCTGTAATACATACCCTCCAACTTGCCTGGGTGACCACGGGAAATGGGGAAGGGGCAACAAAAGATGATCATGTTGTTTCTGGCATCAGTAACTTCAAGAATGGGGACCTGATTAGCTGGGATAAGGCATATACGAAGGAAAGCAGTTTCTGGTAGAAAAATACATGTGTGTATATATCTTAGCGTTGCACACGTTTACATGATTACCTTGAATATTGAAAATACTGGCTTATTCGGTAGGAAGCTGGAAGTTCAGGTTAGGGCTAATGCTACGGCACCCTGAGTGCCTCTCATGGAGACAGACATGGAAGCCACAGCAGAGTGCAAAGCACCGGTAGACCACGTGGTTAGAAGACACCAGCCCTGGGGGCAGATGCCTGTGGTTCCCTTCTTTAAGGATACACAAAGGATGATGAGTCTGGAGAGAGAGAGGAAAAGAGCTTTCGGAGTTACAGCGAGCACTCTGGAGAATGCGGGGTTAAGGAAGTCAAGGCAGATGAGAATTTTGAAAGAGTGATCCCGAAAAATAAAACACACCATTTCAAAAAGCCGAGTCTCAAATATCAAAGGAGATCGCGTTGGAGGGGGAGTGCTGGATGTTTGTTGCATTTGGCGTTTGGGAGATCCCGGTTGACATCTGAGAAGGTGGCTGGGGGTAGGCAGACATCAGCCATGGCGCACCCTGAGATGCAGTGAGCGGGGCAGGGGAAGAAGAGGAAGAGCTTTCTCTTGAAAAACTGATTCTTTTCTGGTGACTGTGCTCATCTCTTCCTCAAATACCGCAGTGGAAATATTAGCTTTACAAAGTAATAGCTACACTTTTACAAGAACATTCAACACATGCGTAGTCTAAGAGGGGTGTTTTTCTCCTTTCAGCCTGAGAGATCCTGAATTGTTTTTGTTAAAAGAGAAAACTTCTATGCTTTCTTCCTCTGGAGAGGATTCCATTAGTGAAACCCACTGCTAGATTATTTCTGCCCCTTTACAGACTCAAACACCTCAGTGAAGTTTCTCCTCGAATGCTCAGCTTCCTTCCATCTACGTCTTTGGGAACCAGCGTCTGGGTAGAAAGAGCACAATCACAGCAACTTTGTCCAGGCAGGTCTCCTATCATCATGGGGGCCTGCAGTTTTGAGGGAGAACCTTAAGGACATTTGGTGTATTGGCTGGAAACTGAGAAATGAGATGCAAGGCCACAAAGCTGAGGAAAAGAAGGAAATAAATGCACAGAGAGAATTTTAACCGGGGCTAAGACGTATGGTTTGGGATCTTCACCGTAAGTTTTGCAGTGGATACTTTGAGGTTGGTACTGGACCGATTTCAACTGTTGAGGCATGAGCTGGCCCCTTTAGGCTCAGGGCACATCTAGGTCTGTAAATGCAGATTATGGTGTCTTTCTCTTGGGGAAAGCACCTTTCCGTGGAGGTACGTCTAGAGGCGCCTCGACAAAGATGTACAAGGCAGTGAAAGGCCTCAGCAGGCATAGGCAGTTTAGAACCAAAGTTATTGCTTCTTGACCTTGAAATACACTCGTGTATAATACACACATGCAAAACCACAACAGATGTCAGCCTCTGCAGAGACCTCAGGGCTCCAGGACAGCTGAGGCAAGAAGGAAATTATAGAGACAACTAGAGATTTTCTGTAAACTTGTAGACCCTGATATAGTTGCTTTATTTTTTTTTAAGATTTATTTACTTGAGAGAGAGAGAGAGCAGAGGAGAGAACTTCAAGGAGGCTCCACGCCCAGTGTGGAGCCCGATGCAGGGCTTTAGGCCAAGACCCTGAGATCATGACCTGAGCTGAAATCAAGAGTTGGGCGCTTAATTGACTGAGCCACCCAGATACAGTTGCTTTTAAACTACAAGGCAGCTGAGTTTCACCTGTGCTATGGAGTACTTCTGGGGTTCTATCTTTACATTGTTGGTGGAGGCTTTGGTGAGCAGCAATAGATCAATGATCAATTGCCCTGAATTAGTCTCTCTAGTCAGGACCAAGAAAAGGACCATGGATTTATGAGGATGTCCACAGGCTCAAATGGAAACTACTCAGAAAAACAGAGGATAGATTTCAAGGTGATATAGTCACTGTAGGGGGCTTTGATTGGTCTCACTATATTATGTGAGAACATGACTGAGAAACTTCCAGAATCCACAAGCGGAGGAAAGACAGTGTCTTGAGGAACATATGGCAGAATCCAAGTGGCACAAGCTTTGGAAGCATCCACAGGAGTTTCATCTCAGGAAAATGTTGCAAGTATTTTTCTGGCTGAAATAAATATGGGGACAAGATGAAAGCCATCACTAAAAGCAAATTTCTTGGGCTTAAGCAACTCTGTCACAAACAGAAGCATTAGCCACTGTGGCAGAGGATTAAAAATGTATTTCTACAAGATACATAGTAGCTATATGACCAGACAGAGTTCATTGTCTACACAGCACTCAAAGAGGAAACGGAAATTAAGAAGCCTGGGCAGATTTCTCTGCCAGAAACGGTAAGTGCATTGTACTAAACCTTTTTGCTGGAGATTTACCCCTATTAAATTTAAATTAACAAATCATAGAGTCTACTTACTTTGTATAGACTGACCAGTGGCATCTTGGTGAGGATAAAAAATTAAGATTTTTTTTATTTCTATCACGTGTTTTGGGGAGCCGGGCCCCAAGATGACCCCCAATGTTCCCTACCTCCTAGTATTAAAACCTTTGTGTAATATTCTCTGTTGAGGTTATTATTGTACTGAGTGACTCATTTTTTTTTTTTTAAGATTTATTCATTTGAGAGAGAGAGAAAGCACGCGCATGGCGGGGGGCAGAAGGAGAGAGAGAATCTCAAGCAGACTCCCCACTGAGCTTGGAGCCAAGGAGGGCCTCCATCCCATGACCGATGAGATCATGACCTAAACTGAAACCAAGAGGACGCTCAACCAACCAAGCCACCCAGGCGCCCCAGTGACTCATTTCTAAGGAATAGAAAAAGACAGAAGATACAGTGCATGACTCAGGAGTTAGGATTAAATGACAGTTCCAGATCACTCTTCCTCTTTCTCCCTCCCAGACCACTGGCTCTGAGGGAAGCCGACTGCCATGTTCTGAGGACACTCCGCAGTGTTTAGAGGGACTCCCATGGTGCAAAATTGAGGTGTTTGGCCAATGGCCAGTGAGGAGCTGTCGGCTGCTTGCTCCTACATGAGTGGGTTTGTTGGAAATGCTGACTATAGCCCTGGAGGGCAGCTGGATGCACCCTCTGAGTAAGATCCAAACAGAAAAAGTGCTCTTGGATTCCTGAACCACAGAAACTGTGGGATATGTTTGTTGTTTTAAGCTACTAAGTTTTGGCGTGATTTATCACATAGCAACAGATAAATTAATATGCCTTCTTTCATTTAGAAATAACTGAGCTAGCTTTTACTACAGTTTTAGTTAATATTACATAATGAGTTCAAGGGATTTTTACCTGGGAAAACATTCTAGGACCCAAGGTTTGCCCATTTTTCTTAAAGTTGGGATATATAGGGGCAGTGTAGTTATAGGCCTGCATGCCCTATTAACTCTTTGGACTCTAGAAAGAGAGACATATTAGTTACCTTGTGTTAAATTAATAAAATATATGAGGTCCTAAAGAAATACAACCCATTCTCATGTATCCAGATAAATTAAGAAAAACCTCTAGCAGACTTAAAAATTGGGCATTATTTTAAATTCTAACTTTGAACTCATATTATCAAGAAAATTAAATTTTAAACATTGCTTTCTCTAAAGCTTAATAGGTGTGGCCTTTGTGAATTTGACAGGAGAAGAGCTTTATCTTTTGTATATTATTCTTAATAATGTCGTCAAACCTCCTTGTAGGACCAGTGATATGTTATGTTGGAAAGCACGGTTGGACATACGTGGGATGGAAAATAGAAACAGCAAGTAAATTTTAATCTTACCTAGAGTAGCTCTGAAGTAGATTAATTAGCAAAGTAGCAAACTCATTTCAGAGACTTCTCAGGGCAAAACGTATCTTTCCTAGGAGTGGTGTCAAGAGGATACGAAGAGAGAAGTGATTGGTCTTCGAGAGAGGGTGAGGAACGAACAGCCTTGGGAGTGTGGAAGCAGCCTGTTGCTAGAATGCTCAGCTCCTGGACAGAGGACCCCTGCAACCGCGCAGAGGCTGAGGAGCTAAGCCAGTGAGGAAGAAGAAACCAAACAAATCTGTTAAAGGGGATGTTATGTTTTCCTCCTCTGAAGGTAATTCTATTACCATAAAACCTATCTCTTGCCTGCCCCTTTACTCTGTCCTGTGGGGATGGAGTGGTTGATCTGCCTGATAAGTTTCAAAAGAAAGAACTGGGCGTGCAAAGCTAGCCCAACATTTTCCCTCTTGAGAGCCATTGGCTCCCAGCTGTAGACTTTTTCTATTGCTCTGGGGGGTGGGGGCAGCTTTCCCCTAGAACCGGTGGTCCCTAATGCCTGGACTGGTGGGTAAGTAAAATTCTGGGTTCATTTACCAGGCTTATTTAGCCCTTAGAAACTTAGTCCTTGTCAGTTGTTGGGAGTTTTGTTTTGTTTTGTTTTTTTGCCAGTGGGCTTGTGGGGGAGCCTAGCAACATTTTCATTTTCCATATACATTACTCTTCACCTTATTTCTCAATGTGTTTAGAGCCTGGATAAGAAAGAAGGCAGTTATAGAAGGGAAACCAACACTTCCATTAAAATTCGAGCCATTGAAAGGATTTACCCTGAAATGTTCAAAGGTAATGATACAAAATTTCCTTTCAATTGTATGCTTTTAGCATATATCTAATAATATATGATTCAAGGGTTCATAGGATGCCCCCTTGGAATATATATTTTCCTTGTTTATGTAATAACAGTGAATAACATGGGAAAAGGTAGAATTAATAGCCATATCTATCCTGTGCTCAAACTCAAGTTCTGGAGCCAGGTTGATGACTTCTAACCCCAGGTCTGGCGAATCACAGAACCTCCCTGAAGCCTGTTTCTTATCTGCATCTTCATCTGTGCGGTGAGGAACCACAGCTACGCTGGGCGGTTGATGGGAGGACCAAAGGGGACCGCGCACAAGTCAAGCATAAACACGGTACCTGACATGCTGCGGGTGCCCGGTACATGGGAGCTGTGATTAGGGGGTCCTAAAGTCTTTTCTATTTTACTGTATAATAATTCATTAGGGGCAAATCCCACACATTTTTTTTACCCAGAGGATTTTTACATCATCAAGAAATTTCCTGAAATTGTAATTTCCTTATAGTATTTTTATTCTCACGAACACTTTCTCTGTTAAGCTTGCAGTTAGTGAATCTGTTACTTTAGGTAAATGTTAGTTCATCTTCCCTCCTTCTGCTTTAAATTCATAATGTGTCATTTTAAGGTAATTCAAACATTTTGTCAGCTTTCACCACTTAATTTGTATGAATTTTGGATCTAGGGGCAAAGTGAGGTCAAGGAATAAAAGTCCCTGTGGATATTGCTAAAATAAAAAACTTTTAATATTAGATTTGCTTGTAGAATGTCCATGGTACAATTTAATAAATTCTGGTTTTGTTGCCTCAGTAAAAAGTTTCTTATATCAGTCCTTCAGGAATTATTTGGATATATTCCTTTCTTGGTTAAATTATCCCATTAGCTGAACTGTCCACTGTTGAGAGACTCCGCTGTGAAAATGAGACTTTAGTTAAGTGTCTAAAATTGATCTCTTTCCCGGCATATAGATCTACTGCTGCCAAGCTGTAAGAGAATCCTGATCTCATATCTTGTGCCCAAGGGGAATCTTCTGGGCTCAACTTTCCAAATTGGCTCATAGATACTCTGTAACATACTTTACTTGGGCTCCTGTGTTTGCACAGTCTGATTTTATAGACTTAAATTTTCAGACATTTCCTAGCTTCCAGCTATTCTCCTTCTCCCCGCAGGTCTCCACCTCTCTTTGTTCTGTGTCCCAAATCCTCTGGCACCGCGAGCCACTCTCGAGACTGGTCCCTTTTACAGAGTTCCCCAAGGACCATGCTCCGTGCAAAGGAAGAATGGCTCGTGGAAACCATAAAAGCAATTATTTAATGAAAGAAGGTCATATTTCTATCAATGCAATTGCAGCATAATGCCATTAAAAATGATAAATAACAGTATTCAAACTTTTTTGGTGGAGTATCTTATTTGTGTTTGTATTTTTTTTTTCATTTCAAAATCTTTGTTACATGGAATATAACAATAGTCAGATTTATAACTTCAGGAAATGAATGTTCCCTTTCAAAGGAAAATCAAACAAAAGATTTCCTCATTAAACATTAAAGAGAATATATAAAAGGGAACATACCTGAGTCCTAGAACCATAATGTATTTCTTAAACTCTTCTAGTTATTATAACATAGAAAATATTTTATATTTCCTTAGCTGAATACACAAAATTGTTGCATCTAACTGAAAACGAGTCCTTTCCAGAGGTAAACTTATTCAATTGTGGAAAATGGGTATAGAATTATGTCTAATGTTTAATGGAAGACTTTCTTTACAGGGCTGCGAATACTTTAGTTTAAACTTAATTTAATAACTTGAATAAGATAGAATCATGGATATTAGTATCAAGGGTATGCCAATGACCCAAATTTTCCCCTCCCCCCCCTTTTTTTTAAACATACCTAGTGAATCCAAACAACAGAAATAGTACACGAGAGGGTGGTTACTAGTGAGAAAGAATCGTGGGTCCAGTCTTACCTTTCTGCTTAATAAGGTGTGACCACAGACACACTACCACTTTGCAGTTTTCTCATTGCTAAAGGAGAATTAAAAATAGTTTCTACCTCGGAGCGCCTGGGTAGCTCAGTCATTAAGCGTCTGCCTTCGGCTCAGGTCATGATCTCAGGGTCCAGGGATCGAGCCCCACATCGGGCTCCCTGCTCAGCGGGGAGCCTGCTTCTCCCTCTCCCACTCCCCCTGCTTGTGTTCCCTCTCTCGCTGTCTCTCTCTCTGTCAAATAAATAAATCTTAAAAAAAAAAAATTTTTTAAGTTTCTACCTCATTAGATTGCTGCGAAGATTAAATGAGAAAATGTGTAATGTAATTAGCACAGTGCTGGAATATAGTAAATGCTCAATAAACATTAGCTCTTAGCATCAGAGAAAAGGAATGTACACTTATTTAGAAACAATTTTATGATGTAGACACTGAACAAGACATTTTTATAAACCATCTAATCTAGTCATGTATTGGCCATATTGAAACAAATTTTTTTTCAGTTTAATTTCCTTTGAACACAGTTGTTCTACAAGCTCAAACATGTACATTGAATTCTTCCTGACATTTCATTTACTATTACATTCCTTGGGCTAACAGCAGGCTTTTAATCTCAAACAGATTTTCATGCCTCAATCATCTTAAAATATTTGCTGAAACTGGTATTAAAAGAAACTAACGTAGCAATGCCAACACGCTTTAGATAGAGGTTTTCCTTCCACATGGTATGGGAAACAATTTTTGATCAGACCATTTTCAACCTAAGGTAAATTTGGAACCAAACTGATTTATTTTGGGGGCTCTCCTAACAGCTTCCTTGATAACAAATTCAATCTGTGCCCAGCTTCTAAAGTCAATCAGAGGCAGTATCATTTTTCCACTGGTACTTAATTATTTTTTTCTAATTTTTTACTGTTCAAGATCTTGGGTCTCACAGAAAAAAACAAATTGCTTCTATTTCAACCAAGTAGTCTTTATTCCCAGTGGACTAGATATCTCATTTAATTTCCATATTCTTCTGTGGTATCGTCATACTAGAATCTTTTAACTTCATAGAAGGAGTCCTGGTTATGGTCTTTCTTTCAAGTTGTTAAATAATCAAAACCACTCTCGTCACTGCTTTCCAAAGACTCATTCATGAGTCTGTTCTTTCACTTCCAAATAAATACAAATTACTTTGTGAGGTCTTGTCTCTGTCATTGACATCCTTGCCACCGTAGATAGACCGACTTCTATAGGTTGGTCCTTTCCTCTTAGATCCTCCTCTGCTTGTGTTCTTCATCAGTCTTCCAGTTGGCTCTCCACTTAATTTCTAGTGGAAAATAATTGCTATTGCTTTATGTTTCTAGAGCGCTTCATTTAAATCTCTAATTATTCTCCTAATGCGCAAGGCTTGGTGTTACAGTGGGTCGGACTCAAGTGTACCTGCCCATCAGAGTATAGTCCCTTTCAGTATATCGTTAGAATCACTATACTTCTTAGAGCCCCTAGCACATGATTTGAACACCATAGGCACTTACTTAATGTTGTTTGAACTGAAAACCTTCGTTGAAATGAATATTACTGATTCTGCCACTTGTATTTCCTGAGCACATATCATGGGCCAGCCACCTGGTTATATGACAGTGCTCCAGTGTAGCTAAAGCTCTAACAGTGGAGTTTACAAGGTAGACTAAACAAGCATGGTTACTGATCTCATGGAACTTAGTGAGCATCTGCTCTGTGCCCATCCTTACCCAAAATATTATTGCAATTTTTATAAGTACCTTTAAGATAATTAAAATAATTTATATAAGGAGCTACACATTCCAATTTTGCTCCTGCCAAAAATGTTCCACTCTAATTCCCAGTCTCCTTTGCAGCTAGGATTGGTCATATGGTACAGTTCCAGACAGGACACGTGTTGATAGATGCAAGGGAGCTTCTGCGAAATCTTTCATTTATTTATTTTTTGATAAAAAGGACGGGCATCAGTGACATCATTCCTCTCCCCCATAACCAGCTTTGAACAAAGACACAACATCTAGAGCTGTGGCAGCCACCTAATCCCGGTAAGGAAAGGACACAAGATGCCCAGGGCAGCTAGTCCTGTCATCCCTGGAATGCTGAGTTATTGCCCATGATTGCCTAACTCCTGACTTCTAGCTGTTAGAAAAGGGTTTCCTTTTCTATGGTTATGTCGCTCTTTCTTGACTCTGATCCTCATTTCACAGAAAGGCATTGTTACCGTCTTTTCTCAAAAAAGGGAAGAGTGACTCAGAGAGGCTAATGTGTCTAAAGCTGTGCATTTGTTATGTGACATAGTGGGGCAAAGTTTAATAATGAATGCAAAACCTGACCTGTATACAACCTCTATTCAAGTGTTCCAGATGAAAAGTTAGGTGACCCGAACACCCTGTATACATTTGTACTAGCTGCAACATTCTGTAGCCAAGGGGCTTCAAGCCTCACATTGCCCAATCTTATCTTTGAATCTTTCACTTGTGATATAATTTGTTTCTTAATAGTCTCCAAATAATGTGGCTAAGCAAGGAGGGTTAGAAATAAATTCTTTTCTTTTCTTTTTTAAATTTTATTATGTTATGTTAATCACCATACATTACATCATTAGTTTTTGATGTAGTGTTCCATGATTCATTGCTTGCATATAACACCCAGTGCTCCATGCAGAACGTGCCCTCTTTAATACCCATCACCAGGCTAACCCATCCCCCACCCCCCTCCCCTCTAGAACCCTCAGTTTGTTTCTCAGAGTCCATAGTCTCTCATGGTTCGTCTCCCCCTCCGTTTTCACTTTATATATTGTCTGTCCTACTTAAAATAAAAGCATACTGGAAATTTGACCCACTAATGCAAAATCAGAATGCCTCATCTAGAAACTTCCCTTCAAAATGGTGGAAACCGGGGCACTTGGGCGGCTTGGTTGGGTGTCTGCCTTCAGCTCTGGTCGTGATCCCAGGGTCCTGGGATGGAGCTGCACATAGGGATCCCTGTTCAGCCGGGAGTCTGCTTCTCCCTCTCCCTCTGCACCCCCGAACCCCTCCGTGCACTAAAGCTCTCTCTCTCTCTCTCTCAAATAAATACATAAATAATTTAAAAAAACTGTTTAAAAATGTTTTTAAAAATGGTAGAAACCAATGTCATAAAACAACAGGTGGGCATTATTCCCACAGATAAGGCTCTACTGTACAAAATGCTGTGTACAAATTTATCTATGGCCAAAATGCTGGTTTTCCCTCATGAAAATATTGCCCCCAAATTCCAATCATTCTGAAAAACAATTAACCTGTCAAGTTTAAAGTTTTTTGTTCACAATTTGGACTGTATCCTGCCATTGATATTTATTTTAATCTCCTACTGATTTCTGTGGGAATTCTTCTCGTAGAATTTAGGCAGGATATAGCCCCAAAGGAATTTCTGCAAAGAAGCTTCCCACTTTCAACTCTTTGTGTTTGATTTTTATTAAGTTTAGGTCATGACGCTGTACATCTAAAAATAGATCTACAGGCTAAACCTTTGATAAAGTCTTCCTTCTATTTTTAGACTCAGGCTGGAAGGTCAATGAGAATGCTAAAATCTCACAGGAACAACTACATTATAAATGATTTTTAACCACATGTTTTTGGTCCAGTTTTTTAAAAATGGGAATATATTATTTAAATGTCTTTTTCACTTTATATGTCCCCAGATGTTTATCTGCCGTGAGATTCATTTTTTAAATGCCCATTTAAACCGTGTTTAAAACATTTTAAAACACTAGATATAAGAGTAGACAGTCATTAAAAATTATAGTAATGGGGGTGCGTGGGTGGCTTAGTTGGTTTAGTGTCCAACTCTTTTTTTTTTTTTTTTTTTTTAAAGATTTTATTTATTTGACAGAGAGACACAGCGAGAGAGGGAACACAAGCAGGAGGAGTGGGAGAGGGAGAAGCAGGCTTCCCGCCGAGCAGGGAGCCCGATGCGGGGCTCGATCCCAGGACCCTGGGATCATGACCTGAGCCGAAGGCAGACGCTTAACGACTGAGCCACCCAGGCGCCCCAGTGTCCAACTCTTAGTTTCAGCTCAGGTCATGATCTTGAGTCATGGGATCGAGACTCACGGCAGTCTCTGCACTCCGTGAGGAGTCTGCTTCAGATTCTTTCTCACTCTCCCCCCACTCTGCTCTCTCCACTCGCTCTTTCTCTCTAAAATAAATAAATACAATCTTAAAAAGAAATTTATAGTACTGATGACTATAGAATTATGGGTCTTGGAAATGCTTTGGAACGGTGTAAAGTTTTTTAAAAAGCACAGTAGAAAATTATATATACACATATTTGCAGTAATGTAAAAATGTACCTAAATAAAGGTTGGATGATAATAGAAGTTTAAAATCTGTGTTATAATTGGTGAATTTTATCTCTTATCAAGCTTTCTAATGTTTTGTATTTTATATATTAAGGTTAAAATTAAAGTGCCAACAAATAATATCATTTACCTTTAAATTCATCAAATTCATATGAACTTAAAGTCATGACAAAAACTGAAGAAAGTGAGAGTAATGTCACTAAGAATATGCTGGTGAGCATAGCTTACTGTGAAGACTTATCAAATCACAATGTTGCACACCTGAAACCAGTGTACGTTGTGTCTCCACAACACTTCAATAAACGATAAAAAGAATGTGCTGGTACTTCAGTTTTTAATTAGTAGTCCCTGAATCACTTCTAGAGCAGCTAAGAGCCTCTTTGGTCATGTGGTAATCTTTTTTTTTTTAATTTTCTGGCATCATGAAAATATCTTTAGAAGTTATGGGATACCCATAAAAATTGACCAAGAGAATTTTTGACACTGCTCTGTCTACTTGATAGGGTTATTCTGGGGACCAAATGAGATGATGTTTATCTAAGCACTTTGAAAAGTACACATGAAAAGCAGCATCATAATTTTCAATATTACTCCAAATATTTTCCAGATTAGATCCATAATTTGATCTCAATTGTATGATGGAGAAATAAGATGAAATGAAACAAATATGAAACAAATATCTGAAGTGTCACTGTAACATGGACTTACATTGTTCTTTGTCACTTAAGAAGAAACTGATGCTAAAACAATTTCTTATTTTGAAGCCACTATGCTGGGAAGCTCTCATGCCAGAGAAGCAATGTCCCGGTTCCATTATACAAACTGCAAATCAACCTCATCCCCACATTTCACTACCTGAATTCATTCGGAGCACGTGTAGAAGAAGTGGGGCTGAGTCTCTCAGGTCCTTTTTTAATAAGGGACTCAGTTTGAGGAGTGTGGTTAGCAGAGAGCGTTTGCACCAAGGTCACAGTCTTTTCAGGATGGTCCCAGATGATGACTGATGACAGAGCAAGGCTGAGGTACAAAGCCCTCACCATTTCCGTCTGACTGGCAACTGGTCTACCAGGCAGACCTGGCTCTGGACCTCCCCGCTGGTGGCACTGAAGTTTTGTCAGGCACATCAGGGCCGGACAGCTCCTTCAGGAAAACCTTGCTTCCTCTCTTTTCCCCTCACAAAAGCCTTCGTGGTTCTCTCTCCATCTCAGTATCTGCTTCCCAAGAACCCAACGGACTTCAAGAGTAGTCTAAGATGGCTGGCAGAACAGGTACGGTTCCCAGACTGGCTGGCCAACCACCCGTCTGATGATGAGGACACCATCCCAGTGGTGTGTGAGCCTTGAACAGACCCTGGCACAAAGAGGCAGCCCAATTGCTAAAGAGTCACTGACATGACTGGGGAGACTATTCTTGCAGAAGGAAATGCCATGACTGGTGAATCTAACAAGAACAGGAAACAGCGTACAGAAGAACGGTGGATGGTTGGTGGCCATTAAGTCAGTGCCATGTCCTTCCCAATGAAAAGCTGCTACTATTTAACAAATGATTAAGAATCAAGTATAAAGACCAGAGTCCTCATTGGTAGCCTAAAAGAAGCCAATTTTCTCTCTTGGGAGAACAGAGAAGGTCTAAGACAAAACCAAGGATCCACATGATAGTCACTCATCCTCAAAGCAATTGAAGCCTCTGCTGAAGCAGGTCTGCCCTAGCAAGCTTGGCGCCCTGGCTAGGTGGACCTGGAATCCTGACACTGAGATGAGGATATCTGGGTAGGTGTCCCTTGAGATTTGAGTTCCCAAGACTCTTTTTTTTTTAATTCTTGCACTTCATTTTTTAGAGCACTTTTAGGTTCACAGCAAAAGTGAGTGGAAAGTATAGAATGTTCCCATGTATCACAGCCTCCCCCCATCAACATCCAGAGTCTTTTGAACCCTCCGAGCCTACAGCAGTGAGCCACCCCTCCCTATCAAGAACTAGTCCCACTCCTGTGGAGGAAGAAAGCACAGAGCTGCTCCCCGGCAGATCCTCAACGGTTCTCTCAGGATATTGCTTATCACTATAGTTAACCCACAGCGTAACCCAGCCAGGGATGTGCTAGCTCCTAAAGGGATAAAGAGCCTTTGCCACAAAGGAGCTCAGGACTTAGCCAGCACATACCAGCAGCAATCTGGGTCAGTAGGAGTCAGGGCAGTCCTTGAGGGATTGGATTCAGAGGTTTCTTGAGCAAAGGGACTGGAAAAGAAGACAAAGGAGAGTTGATTGACTTAGAGCATCCTTTTGTGATATGGTACTTACCACCCCGCCAAGGACCCCAAGGGGTGAGGCACACCTGCTCCTGGGACAGCTCCTAGCAGCCTGGAGACAACAATGGTGCATGATGAACAAAACTGAAATTCCCGAATTGCTATGGTGGATTGTAGAAAAGTGACGAAAAGGCTCAGAAACGTGACCATGCTTGAGTGGTAATATTTTGGTGAGGTCAGCCAATCAATCATTTTTGTCCCCTCCTCCCTCTCCCCCAAAAGAGGAATGCACAGAGGACACAGGAGACTCAGAGGCTCAAGAATTAGCTGATAACACTGGTATCAGTTTCACTAAGAGTCAGTAGTGACTGCCCTATGCAGGCCAGGGCTGAGAGAGGAGAAGCTATAATAGAACTTGCCTCATTGAAAGCCACAGAGATGCTAAGGCCTAAAGCAATGAAGCTAGTGGCTTTTAAATACCAGAATCTGGGAGGCTCGGATTCACCATGATCAAAAAAACCAGGTCAGAGTGGCAGTTGAGGGGATTTGCTTCATGGGAAGGTATGGAGATGATGAACATAACATGGATTCTTTAGCAGAAAAGTATACCTGAAACCAATGAGGCTGTTATTTCACATATAATCAGAAGAAAGCAAGAATGGATGAGCAGGAGACAGCAGGCTGTCACTCCCTATAAAAAGCCACAATCTCGAGGCAGTTTTCAAAGCCGAGAGCCATTAACTGAAGAGGCAGCTGTGTCCACATGAAGCAAGAACCTACAACAACGTGGCAAATGCATGCTGTAACCATACCTCCACTTGTTCCCCAGAAGAACCCAAAACAATTTACTCACGTAAATTTCCACTGAGGAGAGGGCAATACTCGAGCATTTCAAGGACTATTAGACACAGGTCTAAGTTGATATGGAAACCCAGATAACTAAATTATCCCCTTGGGCCCCCTATTATCATAGGAACACATGGGGTCCAGGTAATAAGTGGACTCCCAGAATAAATCCAACCTGAAGTGAGACTATGGGTCTACAAATCCACCCAAAGGTCTTTTCTAAAGTTCCCAAGTATATAAATATATTTGACTTGCTTGAAAATCAGAGTAACCTTCACAATGGGTTCTTGGCCTCTGTAGTAAAAGCTATGATAGTAGGGAAATCTCTGACATTGTCCCCCCACCCCGTGAAGAGAGTAAGTGGAAAGTGTATACCAGGAAGGTAACAGAATAGTGCCACCCTTCCAGACCTAAAGGCAGAGAGGTCCCAATGTCTACTACAGCTCCATTTTATTTGTCAGGCTGGTTGCTGCAGGAAATGGATGGATCCTGGAGAATGATTATAGACTTCAAGTAATAGGCTGACCAGCCGCCATGATAAGGGTAGCATCATCGCTAGAGCAGATGAATATGGCCTCAGCCACATGGCATGTAGCTAGTGACTTAACTAATACATACTTTCTTTCCCAATCAACAGAGAAGAGCAGGAACCATTAGCTTTCTCTTGGAAAAAATGAAGTTCCACATTCGCAGTTTTCTCCAAGGCTTTCTTGACGATCCCACCCCACCATAATATGGTCTATAGAGATCTAGACTTTTTGGATATTCCACAAAACATCATATGGATCCATTTCATCAATGACATCAGGCTAATCTGGCAGGATGAGCAAGGAGGGCTTGTAGAGACACTTGTGCTCCAGGGGACAGGAGTGAACATTCAGAGATCTGCCACTCCAGTAAAGATTTGGGGGCTCCAGTGGTCAAGGACATGCCAGGACGTTCCCTTCATAGGAGAAGGCAAACTGTTGCATTTTGAATTCCTACCACTTGGAACAAATCACAGCCCTTGGTAAGTGTCCTCATTTTGGAGGTAACACATTCTATCTACCTGGGAATACGGCTCTGCCCATACATGGGGTGAGCAGGACGTTGATGAGGTAGGTGCTCCACAAGCCCTGGAATCAACATCTGAAGGCATGGCAGCATCAGCTCAAGAGCAACACTCTGTGAGGATGGGATCCCATCTTCCAGGACAGGTTACATATACTGAATTAGAAACCTTTATATGGTGCTATGGACCCCTCTATGAAGAGCACATTGGTTTGGGTACAAGAGTGAACCATCATCATTCCCAATGACTCACCCTTACAACTCTGGGCTCTACGGGGTTACAGGTCTTGTTCCTCAAAGGAGAAAAATAACCATAACAGTTAACATTTAATAAGCCCTTATTATGTGCCCGACCCTATTGTTTGTGGCCTCAGGTGTCAAACCATTAATCCCATCAAAACATTGTAGAGTATTTACTAACATCAACTTCTGGCTAATGTGGAAACCAAAGCAAAAAAAGGAAACTTGCCCAAGTTCACATATTTATTAAGTGTAAAACTCAACCACTATGAATACCAAAATTTATGACATGGTGAGTCAGAGAACATTCAGTTGATATTGGGTAGCCAAGGTCTAAGGGTCACATGAGATGTTTCAGTCAGGCCTTCCCCATGCAGTAGGGCTCAGAGGCAAGTCAAGAGCTATTTATTTATAGCAAAGGCATGATGTGTCTCCAAAATCATCAGAGCTCCCTCTATTGCTCTCAGCACAGTGTCTATACAGCATCTGTAGGACGTACTGAGCCATAAGGGCCAGGTGTAAGGGGTGCTTGCATTGCAGCCTGTACCAGTCAGGGAGCATTCTTGTTCTTTGGGCCAAACTAGTGGTTGTTTAGGGCCATTGTATATGGATCAGTGCTGCTCACAGATTTATGATTTATTTTTCTTTTAAAATCAAAGAGGAGCTACCTTAGATCATAGGACTCTCATAAGCCTTATGGAAGTGAAAGATCCTTGCACTTCTGTGGCATTTATTTTCCAGGTTGGGTACTCATGTATCTTACAAGGTAATAGGGACCCTGCTAGGTTTTCTATATGTCAGTAGGGTGATGGCCTGAGCATTGATGGGGTAATTACTTATCCTTGCAGAATGACTTGGGACACAGAACCAGAAAGGTGATATAACCTGTGACAAGGCAGTGAAGATGCACAGCTGTCTCTATCACATGAAAACAAACTTCTGCTATTTATTGCTTTTGGAGATTGAGAAAAAAGCATTTGTCAAATCAATGGGTGCTTAGGAAGGGCCATATTGATTTGTTCCAAAGAAGAGACCACATCTTGTACAAAATTGCAATATTGAATCTCCACTTGATTAAGCTTCTGATAATCTACAGTCATTCTCTGTGATCAATCTTTCTTTTTCACTAGCTGAACTGGACAGGTAACTACAAAAGTGATGAGAATCTCCACTCCCACATCTTTCAAGCCTTAAATGATATTGCAAATATTTGTAATTTCACCAGGTCTGTGGTAATGCCTTTGATTTATTCCCATTGTGGGTGGGAAAGACTCTAGAAGCTTCCACTTAGCTATTCCTAACAATGATAATAACACTGCATTAGTGAATACTGAATCATTGCTTCTAAGGGAAATGTGTGTGTATGCGTATATATATATACATACACTAAGGGTGAAGGATCTAAGATGATATATACTAGGTCTTCAGAGACACCATTCACTAGAGAAACTCACAGGGTAAAAGCAACAGCAAGTGTATGATCTTCTGTGGCCCGTGAATTCTGGAACAGCCCACCTAGATCTTACAGGACCCATCAAATGGTATTAAGAAACGTACCCTGGTTTTCAGAATTTGAGACTTTTAAGCTCCATGATTGGAAAAGTGCCAGCCTCTCCCCTGGCAGGATCAAAGGCTCGTGTTCAAGCCTTATAGTTACGGTAGTATAACAAAGCAGAGAATTGGCCTCTAAGTTCCTACCCTGGTGTGATCAGGGGTATAGAACGTATAGCCTGAGTCCACTTGCTCAGTACTTCCCAGCCTTGATTGCTGCAAACACGTGGCTAAAGCAATGTCCAGGAAGATCTACAGGAGGCTAGCCAATAAGGAATCAGTGCTAGGTTGACCATAAAGATGGAGATATCTCCCTTTTCCTTCTTCTGGTTATTCTTAAAATAACCATAGAGTCCTTTGAGGAAGGCTAATCAGGAGATTCAAAAAATATTATTGGCTTGCTATTGCACAGATATTCTTGTGCACTCCTGGCTTCTCCTTCAATCAAAGGACTTTGAGTATGGAATCAAAGAAAGAGTTGATGTTTTGATCCTGTCCAAGCCAGAGATTTGCTCACCTGACCTGTCCTTGGTCAGATATACAAATCAAACAGAACCTTAATGGGCTCACCATCTGTTTTCATCCCCAGAATCACAGATGATCCAGCCACCACCATGGACCTTGCAGACCAGACCAGAGCACTCTGATGACCAACCACACAGTGCCTGATGCCAATTATGGTAAGCACATCCAACTTACTTTGGGGGATGAAGTGTGACAACTTGGCTTCTGTCACCACAGGAAATTACCTTATCCATTGAAATCAGAGAGTCATTTCAATTGTGGTGTCTTCCTCCAGCGATCCCTAGCCCGCTGGCTCTCTGCTCTGCAGAGCAGATATCGAGGCATTGATGGATGCTCTGTCTTCAGAGCCCTCTCTGGTCAAAGTGAGGTAGGCAGAAATTAGCGACATATGTTAAATCTACTCCAACATATTTTCTCTCCCAATACCTTTGGATTTCTTTACTGATTTCATTCCAAACATTTTCTGCCTTCTCAGTTTGATTTAGCAAGAGCCACCTGAGACCTTATTTGAGTAACTCAACCAAACCATTATCATTACTTCCAGCTGTTAAAGCTCACTGAAATCAGAATTGTGGCACTCCTATGGATAAATCCACCCCAATCCAAAACTATGTTTTCCCCCCTTGTTCAAGCAAGCATAGACACATTCCCCAGATTCTTCCTGATATGAATTAGGAAATTGCTCCAGTTCTTGCGGTGGGTAAATCACATCCTACTGGTCTTGACTATGTAATCCCTCCTCCCCATCCTCTGCCCTCAGTGTGTTGGGATCTAATTTAGTTGTAGATTTAGATATAATACAGTGTGATGATGAGGTTAACTGGCTTCCCATTGAAATATAATTCCCTCCAGCCAGTGAGAGTCTAAGTCTTTAAACAAGGCAGAAACAAGCTCTTAGAAAGTAGAAAGGAGTGACTTCACCTGGCATGGAAAGTTTGTTGGAGTTCGGTGCCTGAATCCCTTTACTCTGCTAACTCCATCCCAGATAATGCCATGCTAGTGCTAGTAGTTCTGTTACCACCAAACATGGCCCCAGCCGTCTCATCAGATTTCTTCAAAGGTGTGGAAATCCGCAAGTGCAGAAACACATAACACATTTGCTGTTCAGCTGTTTCTGTGATCGCGGAAAGATGAGAGATTCACTCAGCCGTTGGAGGAAGCCCCTGAGATTTAGTTTACACATTGAGGTAGGAATTTGAAAACTTGAGCTCATCATTGTCTTTCTTTAATCTTTAATCTTTTCAGTGTCAATAAAAGCATGGCACAAATGCTGTTTCTTGGCAGTGACAACTCAGCCCCTCAAGTCCTTGCATTTGATGGATACCCCAGATGATATTCAATTAAGCTGTTGACCACTGTGTGCCATGGACAGTCACATTCCCATAACTGTGGAGACGCCACTGCCTTCCACGTTGGATGACCAACTAAGCCCATGCCGAATAATTTCCAGTTCCTGGGGGACTTCTGACTACAACTCTAATATCAATTTCTAAGCACATTCATGTATTTGTATCTGGAAAAAGCAGAAACCCCTACAACACTAGTGCAACTACTCTAGGATCTCACATAAGAGGACATCCATAAGGATTGCAGGCTTCAGAATCATTTAACCCCACAAAACAGGGATGGCAACCAGGCCTCAGATTATTTGTTTCTTCTCTCTACTTTGCACAGTGCTGGATTCATCTTAAGGCTATTTCACCTCAAGGCTCTAGGAAGTATACCAGTAGCAACCAATGCAGGTCATGTGGGAGAAAAGAGTGGTTTTCCTTGGCTCAGGGTCATGAACTAAGAAGAACTCAAGCCAAAGCCTAGATCCAATGGAATTTCCTCATGTCTTTTTGCCATGCAAATGAGTTAAATTCTTCAATGTGCCTTCATCATTATGGATTCTGCTTTAAAGTCATCTTTTATATTTGAAACAACTCTCTTTCCTCTCTGGATTCTTTACTTTGTTACCTACAATGAGGCCAGGTTAACGTAAGTTCTATCAAGCCAGGCACTTAATTTTATAATCTGTTGCACTATGATATTTCTAGTGTTCAATAAATACTCAATAAACATATGTGCAATGAATGAGAAAGACTACTCTTTGAAAAATCTTCCCGGTAGTGCCCAACGATGCCTATGGATGGACAGTATATGCTCTGGATTGCAGAGTATAAAATAATCTCTTTCCCTCGGTGTAATTTTTGTTAGGTTTATTTTCCTTTGCCTCTTGTGATTTGAGTGGCCTATTAGTGGCCAGGGTTTGGATGTGGATAAAAAGGAATAAGTAAATAAAGCTTATTTTTAGCCTAGACTCCCTAAATCTGTCTAGTCTATAGAAATGAAGTCACCCCAGCTTTTATGTTTCCAGCAAATGAGAGATTGATCTCATACAGGAGTTACATTAAGATGGGACTCAAAGAATACTGCAATGCCCTGATTCCTGCCTTGGCTAGCCATGCTTCCTTCTCAAAAGGCTCTGTATGTACAATTGTGGCAACATAGGAAACACAGTACTCTCTTATTAACTAGGATTTTGTGCCAGAGTAGAACCCCAGTGAGTAAAGTTGAGTCATGTGGAAGTATTTTATTTTTCTTATAATAGTTAGGTCTAAATATTCCTGAATCAAGGAGGCTCTCATGCCTGCTCTTTTTCTCCCAAAGCTTGAATCAGCGTCTCAGAATTCATGATAACAATGAAATTCAAAACCCCACCTGCCCAAATGCCAAATGGGGAGGCCATGTTTCCTTCACAGATGAGTCACTTCCCCCAGGAGTGGTGGCTTCGATGAGCACCCTGCAATATGAACAGTTCAAATCCTTGCCTTTCCTCCTCAGGAAGAAGATATGAATGGAGAGGACAGTCAGCAGAGCCCAGCTCACAGAAGCTGAGCACTCAACACTAAGGACTTACAATAGGCAGCGACATACTTGGTTTGCGGTTTCTCTTCTCCCTCTTGTGTTCCTGAACAACAAAGGGCAGCTGATGGAGAAGCCACAGGTGTGGGATGCCAGCCATACAGCCTTTTCTTTTCTCCTTGGAGTCACATCTAATAGGAAAGAGAAATTCCCATTAAAATGTGTGTGAACACATATTGCTGTATATTTGGAAATAGAATGACATCACGTGAGGCAATTTTCAGCGCTATGTAGTCTGTCTCCCTGCCCCTGTGAGAACAGCCCATGAGTCATTTTGAAAACATCATTATGCATCATTTCCTTAGGGCTCTAGAGCAGAGGGGGACTTGGGGATTGGGAGTTTGTTAGAAACAGATGCTGACGCAGGGATCATTGTTGATCTGGGACTTGATCTCCGGAAGGGCACGGAGAAGTGAGGCAGAAAGGGGGAGGTATTAACAGGGTGTGTTAAGGAGCAGGTTATTGCTTAGGACCTTTGGGGAGACAGTGCAGATACACACAGAAGTACTTCTCCCTAAGAGGTGAGGAAGTCGGGTTATTTATCCCCCAATTCCTATCCATCATGGCCCATAGGCTGCTCTAGGGGCATCAACTTCTCAAGCCTTGGTGTGCCAGAAAAAGCCCATTGGCAGAGATCTCCATGAGACTCTGGAAAGAAAGCTCACTCTTCAGAAGGAAGGCGAGGCCTGGGAGTGTGGACAGGAGCCCCCATAACTCCTACTACAATATGTAAACCACCATCGGGTAAAGTTATCTTGGATTAAGACTCTTAACCAGATCACCTCTCAAAAATCTGATTTAAATCCTTTTTAATGTCTTCATAAGACTATAAAATCATATTTTTTCAATCTTCATCAGTAGAATAACATCTGTGTTTGTATATTTCTTGCAGATTATCATGTCTCTCCTCGTCCGTTATGACAGCTGTTTATAAAATAGTAATAAAGACCATATTTGTCATGAACCTACATTATTGTTCATAACATTTGAAATACGCCGCATTTCTATTCCCTTTCCTGACACAAAGCAATATTAGACAACATTTTTTGGAAGTTTACTGTGTCCCAGGCACTGTTTTAAAGTGCACACATGATTTAAATCACTAAATCTTCACAATCAACCTGGGAAGGAGGGACCTTTATTGTGCCCAATTTACAGATGAGGAAAACAAGGAGATGAGGGGCTAGTTTATAGAGCCGGAAAGAGCCCACCCAGGCAGGCTATCTTCAAAGCCTCACGTGATCATCATCTCTGGCCTCTGCTGCCAACAGAAGTGTAACACCATAGATCTTGCTTCCTATTCTTTATATATCAATGTCGCAATGTGGTTCTTATACTTTCCTGAGCTCTAGTGCTGTTTCTGTGAGTCACGGCCACAGACTGGCCTCTCTGTGACTGAAAGTCAGCCCTGTGACCCACGGTACCTGCACAGCTTGATGCATAGTAAGGGACCTCCCCCTTGGTCCTTATGATCTATGTTCTGTTTATGTTTGCCAAGGTCACCCACATCTCTTTTAGTTGGTTTTGGTTATTTTTTCTTTTTAAACATGTTATGTATTATTAGGTCGTCCTGTTCTGTGATAATACAAAATTAACAAAAGGATTGGAGAAGCCTCTCTCACTGTATGCAGTGCTCTTAGGATGCATAGGGCTGCTATCTGGGGCCATTCCATTTTGATGATAAGAGGGGTGGAATATTTATCAAATTGCTATTTATTTCTTATGGATAAATCTCTGGGATTAGAACTGGATTAAGAGATTAATGGGAAATGATAAGCATTCTAAATCCCCACATTCAAAGGAAGATAATTGGTACTGGAAGTAATGGTGTGAGTTTTTGAACTATTGCACATAAAAAGCAGACTATCACAGATAACGTACCTCAAGAGTCAGATGCTCATTATATTTCATAACATTTATTAATTTTTCTCCTTGATTATGTTACTTACACTATACTGAAAAACAGAGTTCGATGTTGGGTTTTTGAGAAATCAGGTTTAACTTGAAATGTATGTGGTAAATAGGTACTATTCACTAACCTATTTCTACATTCTGATAACAAAATGTGTAAACATTTTGGGAGGCCCCAGGGGTTTTCAAATTTCAAACCTTTTTCAGGGATGCCTTGAAACATTTTAAAATAACAAACACTATCAGCATCCTGTTGGTTCCAAATGTTTTTGATTTATTCCCACTTTCAGACCAAAGGAACTTATTAAAACCTGGCAATTCTTTTGCTTTTGACTTTTTAAAACAAATTTTAAAAGTTTCCATGGTTAATAGAAAAGAGCAACAGTGTAGATATTTTACCTTTTGTGGCCATTTTCTAAGTATAACCAGAATCAAAGTCTCTCATTATAGAGAAGATAATGTGCTAAAAAAACAGTTACTGTTTATTTTGTGAAAAAATCAAGTAAAAATTTTTAAAATGTGGCAGTGTTACGGAACCTGGACTGGATAGCCTGACGGAAGAACCAAGTGGCACCCGCACCCAGAGATCTTGGAGGCTAGGAGGTTTATTTAACGCCGGCGGGCTCAGAGGAGAGTGGTCTCCAAAGGTCTGAGCCCCAGGCACCAACAAAGGGGGCAATTTATACACTTCTACTTCCGCATACTTGGCACTCTTGGCACGTGCGTGAAGTGAGGCAGGGAGAAGAACCCACATGGGAAGCAGAGCAGGGAGAAGCCGGAAGAGCCCCAGGGCAAGGACTGGGACTCTCTCGCTGGCTCAGTTGGCCATCTTAGGACACAGATTTCCCTTATCATTCTCTCTCCCTTTGATGCCCCTTTAAACACCTAGTTTAGAGGGCATCATTTTCATCTTCTAAGGGGCGATAGTGAGTAAGGAGTAACTGGAGTCTGATTTTAGCAATTTGAGTAGTGATAACCTAGTGAGGGCATTAAGAATACAAGGACCAAATGCTACTATGAGGAGAAGCAATAGGAGGGGCCGATGAGGGGGGCAAACCAAGGGAACCATTGTGAGAGTGTAATCCAGCAAGTTGTCCGCTGGAGTGTTTCCCACCAATGAAGTACTGGTTCCTGTAATTGGGTCAGGTTTCTTGGACTACCCCCGACTCATTAGCATAGAAACAACATTCCTCCTGTAAGAAGAGGCAGAGTCCCCCCTTGCATGGCCACGAGCAAGTCGAGCCTGCACCTGTTTTGGAGGACCACTGAGGCCAGTGAATCGAGTTGGCACTGCAGGGCCAGGGCCAACTGAGTGAGGGCAGAAAAATCCGCCATGAGTTGTTGAGTTAGCCCCTGGTACTGAACCCGAGACATCCCAATGCCAGTGGCACTGAGGGCAACACCTGATGCGGCCAGCAGGCTCACGATAAGAGGGACGGCCACAGGGGAGCGTCAAGGGCGGCTAGGGGGTCTCCATATGAGTGGGGCATCGCTCCCAGGGAGGACTGAAAGATCAGGTAAGAGACTGACAAGCATGCATGATTGATTGGGCAGAGTGATGCAGATGCATACATCTTGATCACAAGCTAAAAAAGTGTTGTTAGGCGCACAGACCCAACTGTGGCCCATGATGGGAGAGGAAGAGTTGCCATACAGTGGTACCGGAGCCAGAAAGGGATAATCTGAGGTCCCTGGTGCTGAGGTGGGAGGTGACATGGTAGATTGGTTGAGGATGACACCTAGGTATTGGATGGGACCGGGCTTCATACAGATCCAGCAGTCAGATGCTAGGGGTGGATTTGAGTGGTTAAGCGCTTGGTGGGAGGTGTTAATCAAACTTAACAGTTGTGCTATAGATGCTTGCTGCGTGTGGTTGGGGGACACAGGGATGCGCCAGGGTGAGTTACTTTCTGTCTGACTCTGGGGGTGGACTGTAAGGCTTGGAGTGAACACGGACTTAATCATAAATTTGGCCATGGGGTCAGTCCCCATAGGGTGATATTGGCCCAACAGCAGAATGATTCCTGCAGCCCATGATGTGGCATTGGGTTCTAAGACTGAGAGGGTGAACGGTATACAGTGATCGTTAGGGCAAGAGGATGGGGCGGCCTTGCATGACAAGGAAATCCAGATGTCACTGTGCTGTTTGAGGTGCTACCCGGTGGACCATCATTCCATTCCCAGCCAAGTCACCACACATGACTCACATCCCCAGGCTTGCAAGCAGAACTGAGGGCAGGTGTTTGGCTGTTGAGGCGTAGGGCCCCACAGATGTAGATATCTACCAGCTGGTAACCAGAGTGAGGGCCATGGTAAGAACACTGTCTATGAGGTTCCCAGGAGGTATCAAGAAGCTGGCATCCATCAAAATGGAGGTTAACCTTTGGTGTGTGCCCATCCCACGTGGAAGAAGTCAGTGAGGGCGCTGGTGCAGGATTGAGGGGGATAAGCTGGAAAGTCCATTTGCCAGTAACAGTGATACAAGAGTTGCTCCCCTTGCCAGGCTGGGCAAGCTAGAGGCAGTGCAGAGGAACAGCATACCAGGTAGCAGACCAGGACTGACTGGGGCCAGGAAAACCATGGTGAAGTGCGCTCAGGAATAGACAGCAGAGGGCCAATAAAAGTGGGATCTATGACCTTACGTAGAGGAAGCCATTGTGATTAACCTGTCAGCAGATGAAACCCGTGGACAAGTGAGTGCAGTAATACACCCTAGGGTCACCCAATAAGCAATGAGAATAATAAGTCTCTGGGGGAAAGTCTAGTCAGGGGGGGGCAACAGTGTTGAGTCTGACTCCCAAAATGAGGGAAATCACGCCAATGAGAGCCAGGGACCATGGTGAACAGGTGTCTATCAGTCGGTGGGGTCTCGTCAAAGGTAAAGCCGGAGTGGGTTCGTGAAGTTTGGCTGGACTCTCCACCGGTGCGGCTCCTCGTCCGAATGATGAGCTTTCTTCACTCTGGATTGGTGGACCCACAGGGTGACACCTGAGACCTTGAGGGCAGTAAGGGTTGTTAGAACAACAGTGTGGGGCCCTGTCCACTGCAGTTTGAGGGGGGTCTTTCTTCCAATCTTTGACCCAAACTGAGTCCCCTGTCTGGAAGGAGTGTACCTGAGACCCTAAGAAGATTGGGGCCCTCTTGATGGTGTACTTTTGTAATTTATTTAGGGTGGCCCCCAGGGCCTGCAGCTGCTCCTCTATCCCTTTATCTCCAACTTGATCCAAGTTTCCTGGAAGGCTCCCCAAGCACGGGGAAGGCCGTCCATATATTAATTCAAATGGGGAGAAATCTGATGTCCCGGGCGTGCAGCGAGCACGCAGGAGAACTAGGGGTAGCAGATCCAGCCATGGGAGAAACTTTGCTAAGGTTCCCTTGAGGGCACAATTCATTCTCTCTACTTTCCCTAACTTTGGGGCCAGTAAGCGGTGTGAAGTCTCCAGGTGATGTTGAGAGATTTGGTCAAGACCTGTGCAATGTCTGTCACAAATGCGGGTCCTTTGTCACTGTGGATTGTTAATGGCAGGCTGAACCAGGGCACAATCTCCCGCAAGAGGACTTTAGCTACTTCCCAGCTTTGCTCTGTCCTAGTCGGGAAGGCTTCGACCCACCCAGAGTATGTGCATACTATTACTAGGAGATATCTGAACCCCCTCTTCTGCCAGACGATTTCCCCACGTTTCAGGGTCGTCTCCTTTCTGGTGTCCCTTACAGTACAAGATTGCTACTTCCTTTGGAAGCCAGACAGCTTTGAGGAGTCTCAGTATCTCCTCCTTGTTCTTGATAGCTTTTCCTGATGCGGTTAGGAGGCCCCTTTCCTTGTAGATGGCTCCATGTATATGTACAGTAGCAAAGGCATACCGAGAGTCAGTATAGATGTTGACTCGCTTGCCTTCACCGAGGGTGAGGGCTCGGACTAAGGTATACAATTCAGCCCGTTGAGCTGACCATCCAGCTGGTAATGCCTTAGCTTCTAGGACTTCAGTGGTTGTGGTTACTGCATAACCCACTTTCCGGGCACCCTCTTGTAGGTAACTGCTGCCATTTGAGGGTGACCCGTGGGTTTTCGCAGAGGAGCCTTTGGTATCGTGCTAGCTGAGAGTTGGAAAGGAAGTGGTGTCCCTGTGCGTTCATGAGGGACACAACTACCTGAGGGACCTTGACATTAAGTTCTTGCCCCAGGGTGAGTTTGTCTGTCTCCTTGATGAGTAGGACTGTGGCTGCCAGCGCCCTGAGGCACAGTGGCCATCCCGCTGCCACGGGGTCCAGCTTCTTTGACAGGTAAGCAACAGTCTGGGTGAGTACCCCAAGTGCTATTTTTTCTTTTTCATGTACAAAGAGATTGAAGGGTTTTTCTACATCTGGTAGGCCCAGGGCTGGAGCCTGCCCCAGGGCGGTCTTTATCTCTGTGAAAGCGGCTTCTGCTTCCTCAGTCCAGGTAGGGGGTTCTGGATCTGATCCCCCTAAGAGATCATAAAGGGGTCTTGCTATTGCTGAGGACCCAGGGATTCAGATGCTGCAGAATCCTGCAGCCCCCAGGAATTCTCGTAGGCCCCTTTTTGTCTGGGGCTGTGGCAGGAAGATGATGACCCTTTTTCTCTCCAGCCCTAGTTCTCTTTTCCCTTGGGTGAAGAGGAAACCAAGGTATTGGACCTGTTGTTGGCAGATTGGTGCCTTCTTCCATGAGGCTCGGTATCCAAGTCTGACAGGAGCTGTTGGAGGGCCTTGGTGCCTTTTGTGCCATCTTCTTGTGTGTCACTGGCAAGGAGGAGGTCATCCACATACTGGAGGAGGGTGCATCATGTGGCCTCTCTTGGGAAGCTGGCGAGGTCCATGGCCAGTGCTTCCCCAAAGAGGGTTGGTGAGTTTTTAAACCCCTGCGGGAGGCGCATCCAAGTCAGTTGCATCTGGCGCCCTGTATCATGTGCAGACCAAAGGCAAATAGTGGCTGGCTCTGGGGAACTAAGCAGAGGCAGAAGGCATCCTTCAAATCTAGGCAAGTGAACCATCTGCCTGACCCTGGGATTTTGCCGAGGAGGGTGTATGGATTCAGGACCACTGGGTGCAGAGAGATGGTCACCTTGCTGATGGCCTGCAGGTCTTGAACTGGTCAGTATCCCTCTCCTGGCTTCTTGACTGGCAGGAGTGGGATATTCCAGGCCGACTGGCACTCAAATAGAATACCTGTTTCTTTGAGTTTGGCCAGATGTTCTTGGATGCCGATCTTAGCTTCTTGTGGAGGGGGGTATTGCCTTTGCCTCTGAGGTTGGGCTCCTGGGATCAGTTCACCAATGATAGGGGCCCAATTCCTGGCTAGGCCAGTTGGGTTGTTCTCAGCCCATACTGAAGGGAAGGCGAGTCTGAACTCCAGTGGGCTGCTTGGTTGGGCCTGGGCATAGAATAGCCTCCATTCTTCCCTTAGCATGGTAATTGCTAGTATTAGAGACCCCACTCCCCTTGCCTTGGGTTCAATCAGAGGCTAGTGTGTCCAGTGGGCTCAAAGGTTATCTGAGCCCTAACCTTGGAGAGTATGTCTCGGCCCAGGAGAGGGATGGGGCAATCAGGCAGATAAAGGAATTCATGTCGGACCTTGTGGCCCCTGAGTTCACACTGGTGAGCCTGGCAAAAGGGCTGTTGTATCACCCGTGTCCCGGTGGCCCCAAGGATGGTTGCAGTCCTTTTGCTGAAAGGTGCCACTGGGGAGGTGACAACAGAGTGCTCAGCCCCAGTATCAACCATAAAAGTCACTGGTTGGCCCCCCACCTTCATTTTGACTGTGGGCTCATGGGGGCCAAGGAGGAAAGAGCCTGGTCCCCCTCAGTTCGTTCCCACAAGGCCTATGAGGTCCTCCTCTCGGGGTTCTTCCTTGTAGCAGCTGGGCTTTTGAGCCTTTCCCTGGTTGGAACATTCATTTTTCCAATGCCCTTTCTCTTTACAGTAGGCACATTGATTCCTTGCCAAGGGGGTTCTGGGCTTCCCCCCTTTCGGTGGTTGGGGTCTCCCCATCTTTGTGTTATCCTTTTCTTTCAGAGAGCGGCAAGGAGGCTGACTTTCTTTTTCATCTTTTTGTCCACTTTCTGTTCAGCTGCGACCTCCCTACTCATGTAGACCCTATTGGCAATCTCTATTAGTTGGGTAATGTTCATCCCCGCAAAACCCTCTATTTTCTGAAGTTTTGTTTCTGATGTCTGGGGCAGACTGAGCCACGAAGGAGGTGTTTACCATCTGTTGGCTTTCCTGTGCCTCGGGGTCAAATGGAGTGTATATCCTGTAGGCTTCACATAGTCTTTTGTAGTAGTCCCCTGGGGACTCCCCTGGTTATTGAGTGACTGAAGATACCTTAGTCATGTTCATGGGTTTCTTAGCTCCTGCCCAGATTCCACAGAGGAGGGCCTCCTGGTACCAGTGGATGTGGGCCTGTCCCTCAGTTGTGGCAAAGTCCCATGCTGGGCGCTCTTCTGGTGCAGCTGTATTAGTCCAGGCAGCAGGGTCGATGACTCACACTGGTGCGTGCTCTTCCAGGTACTGCTATGCACCTTTCATTATTCTCCTCCTTTCCTCTGTATTAAACAGGGTGTAGAGTAACTGTTGGCAGTCTTCCCAGGTTGGCCAATGAGTCTGGAAGAGGGATTCTATGAGGTCTGCCATGGCCTGTGGTTTCTCAGAGTAGGATGGGGTGTTATGTTTCCAATTGAGAAGGTCAATTGTGGTAAAGGGCTGATAATACATCATGGAACGGCCGGGTTAGACCATCCCATCTTCATCATGCCTCTTGGGTTCCCACGTCTCTCGTACTGGCATTTGGAGGGCACTGCACCAGGCCTGGGGCTCAGCCTGGCTGCTGGTCCTGGAGAAAGTGGATCCTCTGGGCCTGGGGGCACCGGTGAAACTGATGGCAGCAGAGTGTCTGGAGCGGAAGGGCCAGGTGTAGGTGGTCTTGGGGGTACATACGGTGGGGGCAAGGTTGGTTCGTCCTTGGGATCTCTGGCTAGGATTTATGGAGACTGGGGCTTTTGCTGATTTTCTTTAGGTCGCTTGGATGAGGTGATTAAGACTCTGGCCTGTCCCTGCTTATTGCAAGTATATCACACCCAGGAGGGGAGGGTCTGAGCAATTCCTAGCCAGGAGTCAATGTACAGAAATTGGTCAGGGTGTCCTGGTTCTCCTGTTATGACTCGCCATACTCGATGAATCATTGGGACATCCAATGTCCCTTTTGGAGGCCACCCGACATCAAAGGTGGGCCATTCCAATTCACATTGAGTTCTCAACTTGCCAGGGTTTATCCTGACTCCATAGTCTCCCAAAAACCCCTTCTTGAAATTTTTGATCATTGTCTCTAGAACTGTAGGTTTACTATGCCCTGACCCCATGGTGATGTCCCTATGTTCGGTGGCATAGAAAGAGACAAATAGGGGGTGCCTCCTGGGGTGAGGAGACCAATCAGATGCCCATCTGGCCGTGTCCCAAAGGAGCTTAGGTGAGGCTTAGCCATAGCAGTCTCAGCATTGTGACTTACCATCAGAAACTATTCCAATGCCACCATAAACTGTATGCCATTCACTATGGAATCACAGACGGGCCCACTCAGACTCCATAGGCTTCTGGGGACCTTAAGGGTGCCTGCCTGTGGAGTCACAGAATCAGTCCCCTTGAACAAGCCAGGTTGGACTGCACATTCACTCACACATTCACACTCCAGAAGTTATTACATTCCCTCCCTGGGAATCCCTACCTGTGAGACCTCTAAGAGGTCTCTGGGAGGTGATCAGGCTCCCCTTCCACCCCAATGGTGGTGGACCTTTCTGGGTCCTGGGGCCCCAGGCCTTACCGGAATCCGACATCGGGACCAGGTCTTCGCCTGCCAAGTCTCCTCAAGTCGGCCAGGAACAGTGGAACTGGGCTGGCCCGAGGTGACCAGGGCAGGAGACTGCCGAAAATTAGGCAGGGCACGCCTTCTCCATTACGATCCCTCGTTCCATCACCACCCCGCCATTGCCCCAAATCAGTGGCAACAATGGGCCAGCGTGGTTGGGTTTCCCAGTCAGGGAACCAAATGTTACGGAACCTGGACTGGATCGCCTGACAGAAGAACCAAGTGGCACCTGCACCTGGAGATCTTGGAGGCTAGGAGGTTTATTTAATGCAAGTGGGCTCAGAGGAGAGTGGTCTCCAAAGGTCTGAGCCCTGAGCACAAAGAGGCAATTTATACACTTCTACTTCCGCATACTTGGCACTTTTGGCGCAGTGCAAGAAGCGGAGCAGGGAGAAGAAGCCAGAAGAGTCCCGAGGCAAGGACTGGGACTCTTTCGCTGGCTCGGTCAGCCATCTTAGGACACAGACTTTCCTTATCAGCAACAGCTGTATTTTCATAACGAACAGTCCAGTTTCTAGTCAATTTCATTCAGAAATGTTCCAAGAAACTTTCTGGCCCTTCAGTCCACTTTGACTAAACCAGTAAAAGAGAGCTAGGTTTATACACTGAGGTGAGGGATTCTCCAAGTTGCAACCTACCTGCTGATCAATGTAGGTACCGTGTTTGTCTCCAAGACAAGTTTCTTCGATGCCATTCACATCCTTTCAAGTACCAGTGATTCGTCAGCCACTCACCAACCACATAATCCGCCTCATTTGTGATGTTGGAATTATCCTCTGTTCTATTTCTAGCACATAGTTCCAGTATTTTTCATTCTTTATTTTGCCATTCACTTGAACAATTTGTAGTATTTAAAATGACAAGACCATGTTTAGAATATTCACACTGATATGATTTCTATGAGGCAGGCAATGTCTGGAGGAAAATTCTGGGCAGTCAGGAATAACCCTCCAAATCCCAAGAAGATGAGCAAGTCAGAGAGTATTTATCACTCCATCTGGAAGTGAACGAGGACCTCCGCCTACTGGTGTGTGACAGCTGGGGCCATTGGACAAAGGGGTAGCCCTCTGGGGTCATCCCTTGTTACCAACCCGTGAACTCTGATGACATGACATGGTTTATAACCCTGACAAGCAAGGAACTTGAGAAGTCAGTAGAATGAAGGCAAATAAGAACAGGGATCCCTCCCTTCTCCACTTTGATCATCCTGTAAATATTTTTTTCTAATCTTCACATGCTGTTTACTTTCTTTCTCTGCCCAGAGAACAAGAAGGCATTTTGTAACTTTAGATCTTGTTCATGGCAAATATCAAGACTTCAGGATTAATTTAGAATCTAATGACATATAGGAAAAAGGCTACCTTTTTCTCTTGATAATTCTTCTCAATAAATTCTTCTCAATAAATTGACTCATCTATCTGACAGCCTGCATTGTTCAGCACTTTATTGCCACATCGTTCTTACGATTTTTTTCCAACAACAAAAAAAAATTTTCCAACCCACCAACATTTTTTTAATTAGTTTTAGATTTTCCTCAGGGCAGGAGACAGGTTGCTAACTTTCAGGTTTTATTATTTTGTAAGACATTACATGGTTCCAAAGTCAAAGTAACATAAAAATGTTCAGAGAATGTTAGTTCTCACTGCTGCTCCTCTTCCCTGCATCCTCCCTCTTCATATAGGTGAATATGCTCATTAGTTCTTAGACTAACGTGTCCATTGTTTCTTTCTGAAAATATAAGCAAGCAGACACACATGTGTGTGCACACACATGCACGCGTATACGCACACTGATTATATCATAAATACTCTTCTGAACCCTGCTTTTTTCATTTAATAATACATCCTGGGGGCCGGAGCAAGATGGCGGAGGAGTAGGAGACCTGGATTTCGTCTGGTCTCAGGAATTCAGCTGGATAGGGATCAAGCCAATCTGAACACCTACAAACTCAACAGGAGATCGAAAAAAAGAAGAGCAACAACTCTCCGAACAGAAAAGCGACCACTTTCTGGAAGGTAGGACGTGCGGAGAAGTGAATCCGAGGCGAAATTCGGGAGGATAGACGGCAGGGGAGGCGCCTCCGTCAGCCGCTTCTGGCAAGTGATAGAGCCGCGGAGCACAAAATTGGAACTTTTAGAAGTCTGCTCCGCTGAGGGATGTCACTCTGGTGGCGAAGTGGGGGGTGGAACCCTCGTGGGACAGTGTGGTCTCAGGACCCTCGGGGTCACAGGAAGACCGGGGTGCCTGAGTGCAGCAGAGCTCCCAGGGATCGGAGCGGGGAAGCCGGCTGCAGAGACGGAGCCCAGGCGCGGGCTCTCAGCTTGGAGTTGTCATAGACCGTGATCCGCGGCACAGTCGGGCCACTGCTCCTCCAGCAGGGACCCAACAAGCGGCAGATCCGGGGAGACTCCCCTTCCTCCCCCGGGAGGAGAGGTGCGGGAGCGCACCGCGGGGATCTGCTGGGTTTGGAGACTCCACCCGGGGTCGGGTGCCAGATAGAAAGGCGCGGTCACAGGCCGGGTGAGCGCGGAGTGTGGCCGGAGACCGGGGAGACGGGAGTGACTGACTGCTTTTCTCTGGGGGCTCGCTGAGGAGTGGGACCCCGAGTTCTCGGCTCCTCCGGGGCGGAGACTGGGAGGCCGCCATTTTCACTCTCCGCCTCCAAAGCTGTACGGAAAGCTTGCAGGGAACAAAAGCTCCGGAGAGCAAACCCGAGCAGATTACTTAGCCCGGACCGGCAAGGGCGGGGCAATTCCGCCTCCGGCAAAGACATTTGGGAACCACGGCAACAGGCCCCTCCCCCAGGAGATCAGCGAGAACAGCCAGCCAAGACCAAGTTTACCGATCAATGAGAACGGCAGAACTCCAGCGCTAGGGGAACACTGCACATAGAATTCATGGCTTTTTTACCATGATTCTTTAGTCTTTCAAAGTTAATTTTTTTTAACTGTTTTTTTTTTTAATTTTTCTTTTTCCCATTTTCAACCAACATCTTATCAATCCCTTTTTTAAAAGGCATTGTTATCTTTCATTTTTAGAGTCATATTCTATCCCTTCATAGTAGTTACCCTTATTTTTGGCATATATATATAAGTTGTTCTCTCTTTAAAATTTTGAGATAGTTTCTTCTAACAGATCAAAATATACCCTAAATCTCTAGTGTATGGCTTTGTTCTAATCTCCTGCCTGATCACATTCTCTCCCTTTTTTTTCTTTCTTTTTTTTCTTAAATACTCTTTTCGTTTTTCAAACAACTTCTTATCAATTCCTTTTATAAATTTTTTTATAATTTCCATCTTTACAATCATATTCGATCCCTTTATCATATCAACCCTTATTTTTGTATATATATAAGTTTTTCTTTCTTTAGAATTTTGGGAGGCACTATCTTCTAACAGACCAAAATACACCCAAAAACTAGTGTGTGGCACTGATCTATGTACCAGCCTGATCATATTTGATCATATTCTGGTTTTTTTTGTTTTGTTCTGTTTTTTTTTTTTCTGTTTTTATCTTTTTCTTTCTTTTTTTTTTTTTTTTTTTTTTTTTTGCTTTTTCTTTTTTCATTCTTCCCCTTTCTTTTCCCCCCAGCTTCAGGCCTTTTCTGATTTGTTCAGAGTATATTTTCTGGGGACGATGTTACCCTGTTAGCATTTTGTTCTCTCATTCATCTATTCTCCTCTGGACAAAATGACAAGATGGAAAAAATCACCTCAACAAAAAGAACAAGAGGTAGTACCGACTGCCAGGGACCTACTCAATACAGACATTAGTACGATGTTGGATCTAGAGTTCAGAATCATCACTTTAAAGATACTAGCTGGGCTTGAAAAAAGCATGGAAGTTATTAGAGAAATGCTTTCTGGAGAAATAAAAGAACTAAAATCTAACCAAGTCGAAATCAAAAAGGCTATTAATGAGGTGCAATCAAAAATGGGGGCACTAACTGCTAGGATAAAGGAGGCAGAAGAAAGAATCAGTGAGATAGAAGACCAAATGATGGAAAATAAAGAAGCTGAGAAAAAGAGAGATAAACAACTACTGGATCACAAGGGCAGAATTCGAGAGATAAGCGATACCATAAGATGAAACAACATTAGAATAATTGGGATCCCAGAAGAAGAAGAAAGAGAGAGAGGGGCAGAAGGTATATTGGAGCAAATTACAGCAGAGAACTTCCCTAATTTGGGGAAGGAAACAGGCATCAAAATCCAGGAGGCACAGAGAACCCCTCTCAAAATCAATAAAAATAGGTCAACACCCTGACATCTAATAGGAAAACTTACGAGTCTCAGAGACAAAGAGAAAATCCTGAAAGCAGCTCGGGAGAAGAGATATGTAACCTACAATGGTAGAAACATTAGATTGGCGACAGACCTATCCACAGAGACCTGGCAGGCCAGAAAGGACTGGCAGGATATATTCAGAGCACTAAACGAGAAAAATATACAGCCAAGAATACTATATCCAGCTAGGCTGTCATTGAAAATAGAAGGAGAGATAAAAAGCTTCCAGGACAAACAAAAACTAAAGGAATTTGCAAACACGAAACCAACCCTACAAGAAATCTTGAAATGGGTCCTCTAAGCAAAGAGAGAGCCTAAAACCAACATAGACCAGAAAGGAACGCAGACAATATACAGTAACAGTCACCTTACAGGGAATACAATGGCACTAAATTCCTATCTTTCAATAGTTACCCTGAATGTAAATGGGCTAAATGCCCCAATTAAAAGACACAGGCTATCAGATTGGATTAAAAAACAAGACCCATCAATATGCTGTCTGCAAGAGACTCATTTTAGACCCAAAGACACCCCCAGATTGAAAGTAAGGGGGTGGAAAACCATTTACCGTGCTAATGGACACGAAAAGAAAGCTGGGATGGCAATCCTTATATCAGACAAATTAGATTTTAAACCAAAGACTGTAATAAAAGATGAGGAAGGACACTATATCCTACTTAAAGGGTCTATCCAACAAGAAGACCTAACAATTGTAAATATCTATGCTCCTAACATGGGAGCAGCCAATTATATAAGGCAATTAATAACAAAAGCAAAGAAACACATTGACAACAATACAATAATAGTGGGGGACTTTAACACCCCCTTCACTGAAATGGACAGATCGTCTAAGCAAAAGATCAACAAGGAAATAAAGACTTTAAATGACACACTAGACCAAATGGACTTCACAGACATATTCAGAACATTCCATCCCAAAGCAACAGAATACACATTCTTCTCTAGTGCCCATGGAACATTCTCCAGAATCGATCACATCCTAGGTCATAAATCAGGTCTCAACTGGTACCAAAAGATTGGGATCATTCCCTGCCTATTTTCAGACCACAATGCTTTGAAACTAGAACTCAATCACAAGAGGAAAGTCAGAAAGAACTCACATATATGGAGGCTAAAGAGTATACTACTAAAGAATGAATGGGTCAACCAGGAAATTAAAGAAGAATTAAAAAAATTCATGGAAACCAATGAAAATGAAAACACAACTGTTCCAAATCTTTCGGATGCAGCAAAAGCAGTCCTAAGAGGCAAGTATATAGCAATACAAGCCTTTCTCAAGAAACAAGAAAGGTCTCAAGTACACAACCTAACCCTACACCTAAAGGAGCTGGAGAAAGAACAGCAAATAAAGCCTAAACCCAGCAGGAGAAGAGAAATAATAAAGATCGGAGCAGAAATCAATGAAATAGAAACCAAAAGAACAGTAGAACAGATCAATGAAACTAGGAGCTGGTTCTTTGAAAGAATTAACAAGATTGATAAACCCCTCGCCAGACTTATCAAAAAGAAAAGAGAAATGACCCAAATCAACAAAATCATGAATGAAAGAGGAGAGATCACAACCAACACCAAAGAAATACAAACAATTATAAGAACATATTATGAGCAACTCTGTGCCAGCAAATTAGATAACCTGGAAGAAATGGATGCATTCCTAGAGATGTATCAACTACCAAAACTGAACCAGGAAGAAATTGAAAACCTGAACAGACCTATAACCACTAAGGAAATTGAAGCAGTCATCAAAAATCTCCCACAAACAACCCCAGGGCCAGATGGCTTCCCAGGGGAATTCTACCAAACATTTCAAGAAGAATTAATACCTATTCTTCTGAAACTGTTCCAAAAAATAGAAATGGAAGGAAAACTTCCAAACTGGTTTTATGAGGCCACCACTACCTTGATCCCCAAACCAGACAAAGACCCCATCAAAAAGGAGAATTACAGACCAATATCCTTGATGAACATGAATGCAAAAATTCTCACCAAAATACTAGCCAATAGGATCCAATAGTACATTAAAAGGATTATTCACCACGACCAAGTGGGATTTATCCCTGGGCTGCAGGGTTGGTTCAACATCCACAAATCAATCAACGTGATACAATACATTAACAAAAGAAAGAACAAGAATCATATGATCCTCTCAATAGATGCAGAAAAAGCATTTGACAAAGTACAGCATCCTTTCTTGATCAAAACTCTTCAGAGTATAGGCATAGAGGGTACATAACTCAATATCATAAAAGCCATCTATGAAAAACCTACAGCGAATATCATTCTCAATGGGGAAAAACTGAGAGCTTTCCCCCTAAGGTCAGGAACGCGGCAGGGATGTCCACTATCACCACTGCTATTCAACATAGTATTGGAAGTCCTAGCCACAGCAATCAGACAACAAAAAGAAATAAAAGGCATCCAAATTGGCAAAGAAGTCCAACTCTCACTCTTTGCAGATGATATGATACTTTATGTGGAAAACCCAAAAGACTCCACCCCAAAACTGCTAGAACTCATACAGGAATTCAGTAAAGTGGCAGGATATAAAATCAATGCACAGAAATCAGTGGCATTCCTATACACCAACAACAAGTCAGAAGAAAGAGAAATTAAGGAGTCGATCCCATTTACAATTGCACCCAAAACCATAAGATACCTGGGAATAAATCTAACCAAAGAGGCAAAGGATCTGTACTCAGAAAACTATAAAATACTCATGAAAGAAATTGAGGAAGACACAAAGAAATGGAAAAACGTTCCATGTTCATGGATTGGAAGAACAAATGTTGTGAAGATGTCAATGCTACCTAGAGCAATCTACACATTCAATGCAATCCCTATCAAAATACCATCCACTTTTTCAAAGAAATGGAACAAATCATCCTAAAATTTGTATGGAACCAGAAAAGACCCCGAATAGCCAGAGGAATGTTGAAAAAGAAAAGCAAAGCTGGCGGCATCACAATTCCGGACTTCCAGCTCTATTACAAAGCTGTCATCATCAAGACAGTATGGTACTGGCACAAAAACAGACACATAGATCAATGGAACAGAATAGAGAGCCCAGAAATGGACCCTCAACTCTATGGTCAACTAATCTTCAACAAAGTAGGAAAGAATGTCCAATGGGAAAAAGACAGTCTCTTCAACAAATGGTGTTGGGAAAATTGGACAGCCACATGCAGAAGAATGAAACTGGACCCTTTCCTTACACCACACACAAAAATAGACTCCAAATGGCTGAAAGACCTAAATGTGAAACAGGAGTCCATTTAAATCCTAAAGGAGAACACAGGCAGCAACCTCTTCGACCTCAGCCGCACCAACTTCTTCCTAGAAACATCACCAAAGGCAAGGGAAGCAAGGGCAAAAAGGAACTATTGGGACTTCATTAAGATAAAAAGCTTTTGCACAACAAAAGAAACAGTCAACAAAACCAAAAGACAACCAACAGAATGGGAGAAGATATTTGAAAATGACATATCAGATAAAGGGCTAGTATCCAAAATCTATAAAGAACTTATCAAACTCAACACCCAAAGAACAAAGAATCCAATCAAGAAATGGGCAGAAGACATGAACAGACATTTTTGCAAAGAAGACATCTAAATGGCCAACAAACACATGAAAAAGTGCTCAACATCGCTCGGCATGAGGGAAATTCAAATCAAAACCTCAATGAGATACCACCTCACACCAGTCAGAATGGCTAAAATTAACAAGTCAGGAAAGGACAGATGTTGGCAGGGATGCGGAGAAAGGGGAACCCTCCTGCAGTGTTGGTGGGAATGCAAGCTGGTGCAGCCACTCTGGAAAACAGTATGGAGGTTCCTCAAAAAGTTGAAAATAGAGCAACCATACGATCCAGCAAGTGCACTACCGGGTATTTTCCCCAAAGATACAAATGTAGGGATCTGAAGGGGTATGTACACCCCAATGTTTATAGCAGCAATGTCCACAATAGCCAAACTGTGGAAAGAGCCAAGATGTCCATCGACAGATGAATGGATAAAGAAGATGTGGTATATATATATATATATAGATATAGATATATAGATATATATAGATAAAGATAGATAGATAGATAGATAGATAGATAGATACACAATGGAATATTATGCAGCCATCAAAAGGAATGAGATCTTGCCATTTGCAACGACGTGGATGGAACTGGAGGGTGTTATGCTGAGCGAAATAAGTCAATCAGAGAAAGACATATATCATATGACCTCACTGATATGAGGAATTCTTAATCTCAGGAAACAAACTGAGGGTTGCTGGAGTGGGGGTTGGGGTGGGAGGGATGGGATGGCTGGGTGATAGACACTGGGGAGGGTATGTGCTATGGTGAGCGCTGTGAATTGTGCAAGACTGTTGAATCTCAGATCTGTACCTCTGAAACAAATAATACATTATATGTTAAGAAAAAAAAAAAAGAAGAAGATAGCAGGAGGGGAAGAATGAAGGGAGGGAAATCGGAGGGGGAGACGAACCATGAGAGATGATGGACTCTGAAAAATAAACTGAGGGTTCTAGAGGGGAGGGGGGTGGGAGGATGGGTTAGCCTGGTGATGGGTATTAAAGAGGGCACGTTCTGCATGGAGCACTGGGTATTATGCACAAGCAATGAATCATGGAACACTACATCAAAAATTAATGATGTAATGTATGGTGATTAACATAACAATAAAATTTTTTTTTTAAAAAGAAAAAATAATAATACATCCTGGGATTACATATAGCCATATATAAAGATAATTCTGTATTCCATTTACAGCTGCACACATATCACTGTGTGGATGTGTCATCCTTCATTCAACCAGTCCCATAATGATGGATATTTGGGGTGTTTCTTGTATTTTACTATTACAAATAATACAGCAATGCCCCGTGCAAACATCATTTTCTGGTTAATTTTCTGCCAGTTCTAACCAACCTACACATATAATTCATGTGATTTGCAATTTAGCCATCAGGTGATCCACACAAACCTAGTGGAACCATTTCCGAGTTCAAGGCAGAGATTTTTCATCAAGCTTCAGAGAGCTGATCCCACATGAGAAAAACATAAAAAGTGAACCAAATACAGAAAAACAACCAAGACTTTGCATGATCTTCGTAATGGGAAAATAAACCCTATGAATATGTGTTGTCCATAGCAGGCTGAACAGTTCACACACCTAATAAATTATATTATATTTATTATAATTAAATTATAATTATGACAACACAAATGCTTAAAAAATTGTATTGTACTCTGATCCTTTATAATCCACCTCACAGCAATAATTGGGAATGCAAACTGTGATTTCTCTGATGTAATAAAAACTAGACTGGGGGAATATTGTTTAGGGAAAGTCCTGGTGATTTTCAGGACAGACTTTTAGTAAATCCATTTCATCATCTCATCTCGTTTTCACTCACTACCACGTAAAATAGCATTTCAAATAAAAGAACATGAACCTAAATGCTGCTGATGGTTCCATGTTCAGTGTTAGCAAAGAATAAAACTTTTGATTTAACTTGAGGCTTCAGATGTATTAAAGGGACTGAGATTTTTAAATGTTGAACTGCATCTAATAACTTACTTTTTAACGTGGTGGAAAAATCGGCAAGCTGTTCTTTTCACTCCACGTCCTGCTTCCTTTAATGTCACATGCTTTTCATCCAAGACAACTCACCCTTGTTAAATAACAACACCTATGCAAGCTGAAGATCAATGAAAAAAAAAAAAAAACAAGCAAGGTAATTCTAGTCAGTTTATGGATGAGCCAATCTGCCCCATAATTTCTGTGCTTCCGTATACTGGAAAAGTCAGTTAAAGTGTGGGTTTTGGAATATCAGTGCCTGGGGTGATGTCAATCACAATTTGAGTGGCCTTTGGAAAGTTACTTAACATCTTGGTACCTCGGTTTCCTCATCTGTAAAATGGAAATAATGGTTGGGGTGCCTGGGTGGTGCAGTCGGTTAAACATCTGACTTCGGTTCAGGTCATGATCTCAGGGTTGTGAGATGGAGCCCCGTGTTGGGCTCCGCGCTTAGAGCAGAGTGTGCTGGAGATTCTCTGTTTCTGTCCCTCTCCCTCTGCCCTTCCTGCTCGTTCTCGATCTCTCTCTCTCCTTCTCAAATAAATAAATCATTCGTTAAAAAAAGGGAAAATAATGGTAGTGCCCATCTTACATGATTATTGCAACAATTAAATGAGCTACTATTTAAAGCATTTGCTCTTGGAACAGGTTAAGTGCCCCATAAATGTTCGCTAATGTGAATTCTAAGTTATTATTATGCTTAGGCCCATCTAGGATGGGAAACTGGTGGACCCCATGATAAACTGGATGACTGACCAGCTTTCAGCATGGCCGAGTGGGAACAATGAACTTCCATAGTAATGCAGGCATAAGGATGTCTAAAGACAAAGCCAGAAATTTCCCCAGGAAATACTAAGAGAACTCAATAATGCATGGGAAAAAAAAAAAGGTATTCCAGAATCTCCTAAATTCTTTAGCACACAAGATGGCCACAATTATTTTGAGCCAGGAAATCATTAGATAGTGGTTTTGAGTCGCAGAGAATTCACATGAAACCACTATAACAAATTAATTTTAAAACCTTCAGATTCAATATCCTTTGGTAACATCATTTCTGGTATCTCCCTACACACTCCTTTCCACAAACCTAATTTCAGTGTTTTTACAATGTATTTCAGCATCAATGCATATATGATGTTTATTCTATTTACATCAATGCTCTGCTGATGCTCTATTTTTATTTCTTCTTCTTCTTTTTTTGGACTTAAAGATCCATGAGGGTAAGAATATTTATTCTGTTCACCCTTTTTTCTTTGTTCCTATTACTGAGGAAATTGTTTTTAAAAATGCTTTGACTTGACATAAACCAATTCAACTTTGGAGAATATTTGAGAAAGAAGGCATTAGAGTTATAAAATAATTAATATTTAAATATTTTTCTTTGACAATATTTAGATACTAGGACCAATTTTATTTTGTGGCCTACCTGGGTTTGGGCTGATAAAATTATATCATCAGAATAATGGACAACATAATTAATTGCCAGCTCTCTGTGACAAGAATATACCTACAAAAAATCTAAGGTTTCTAATCATTAATATGATTTCATAAAATGGAGGAATCAGAACTTTATACATCAAATCTGTTGTCTGATCACTAACGGAATTCCTCTTGTCCACCATGATTCTTGTAGTGATATTAAAATACATAATTCATGTAGAGCCCATGCGGTTGACATATTATATCATCTTCAGAGTAAAAGAGGGAATTCTAGAAAGGTCAAATAAGCTGCAAAAAAAATCATCTGCAAATAACTAGAATTATATAGAATTCTCTGATATTAACCAATTTTGACACAAAATTGTAGTTTAAAATAATGTTAGATAATGTGTCTATTCTTGAAGCAGCCCCACTTTTAATGCAAATTAGGCTGAGACAACAAGCCCCACAAAGAATTGATGTAATAAGTATTACATGAGACTTTTCCTGTCTTAGAAGTGCCGCTGAAGAAAACGTATCAAGTTCATATATAATCTTACGAAGAGCTCTAGACATAGCTGTCAGATTTTCTGAAAAAGAGAAAAACATTACATAATCTATGCCCAATCTCTAGGGTAGGTGCCATTCACTCCATTAGAAAGGGATCTGAAGCGAGGAACAGAATGATCAGATTAGTAGTGCAGAAGCAGAGAGTGCTGAGTTCTCGTCTTTCTTTCTTTCCAGTGGGAGCTGTCCCCATGAAAGAGCCCAGAGCTAGGAAGTCAAAGTGTTTACTCTTGATTGTCATGGTCAAGATGAAGCAGGCACTGAATATGTTTGAGATGACGATGATTTCCCTAAGTGGCTGGAGTTATGTCTTTCCCAACTCCTCTGTTGACGATTCAGAACAGCCAGGATGGCAGGTGTCTTCAGCTTCCTAGAGGAGAGACGGGAAAATAGGAAATTATAGAGTACTTTTATCTTCAAGGTAATGGGAAAAGGTCCCTTTCTACCAACATAGTTCCCCCCCCACCATACTCTGGTTTCTCTTCAGATCGCATAAATCTTTCGCCTTTTACAAAATAGTTCCCCCCAAACCCTTTTAGAGTTCAATTCTCTAAGATTTGAAGAAACAACATGCAACTGTCCTAGTGAAATTTTCTGAATGTCAGATGTGTCTCCCTTTCTTAATAACTGAGAGACAGAAATTTTTATAAGGACGGATCATACTGAAGTACAGAGCAGCTCAAAAGGACAATCATGGGACAAAGTGAGGGCCCCGAGCACTAAAGGGCCAAGCGAAGAGAGGACAGTGGGAGGTATCCACTGCAAACCAAGCAAGATGTTTCCAATTTTGCCTCATCTTGGATTTCCCTCTCTTTTCCCCAAGACTAGAATGGAAGGGTCCATCCACAGGTACGAGTAGTTACTCTGTTTTCCTTTTAGGTCCTTATCTGCCCTGGTCAGCAAGGAGGTAAAAACTGGAGTCCATATAGGTTTCGTGCTGTCAAATTTTTAACCTATACCTATAAGGAGGCTTGTGGGTGACACTAAACCAGTTGTCTCCGGAAGTGTGGGAGAAATTTTATCACTGGAATTTATAGAAAGCTCCCTGGCATTAAAAGTTTGCTCCTAACAAGCTCTGAGGCTGACTTAGAGCGTGCAGAAGTCCACACACAGAGACACGGGCATACGGCGGGAGGTCCTGTGTGGCTTCCCACTAGCCCTCGATGAAGAGTGCTGTTTCTCTCTGCTGTCCGCCATCCGCAGCTCCTATCCTCGGTGACAGAACAGCTTTTACTTTGTTCACCTCATGGCCTTCTTGTTGCCTATACTAAGCCTAGGATAATCTTGTTTTCTGACTCTCTTTTCCCCGTGTCTTGCATTCAGGAAGCCTGCTGTGCTGGGAAGCTGTCAGTGTGGACTCACGCCTCAAACCTGGACAGACATGGGGCGCCTGGGTGGCTCAGTCATCAAGCGTCTGCCTTCGGCTCAGGTCATGATCCCAGGGTCCTGGGATCGAGCCCCGCATCGGGCTCCCTGCTCTGCAGGAAGCCTGCTTCTCCCTCTCCCACTCCCCCTGCTTGCGTCCCCTCTCTCGCTGTGTCTCTGTCAAATAAATAAATAAAATAAAATAAATAAAATAAAATAAAATAAAAACAAAAAAAAACCTGGACAGACACCGGGAAAAAAAGGAGAAGCAGGACACTGGCCAGAATTCCTCAAATATTTGGGGCACCTGGTGGCTCAGTCCTTAAGCGTCTGCCTTCTGCTCAGGTCATGATCCTGGAGTCCTGGGATCAATCCCATGTTGGGCTCCCTGCTTAGCAGGGAGTCTGCTTCTCCCTCTTCCCCTCCCCTTGCTCATGCTCACTCTCTCTCTCTCAAATAAATAAGTAAAATCTTTAAAAAATTTCCTCAGATATTCCCTTCTGAAGAATAAAGATATAAAGAATATAAATACAAATAAAGAATAAAGAAGATAAAGGAAAACATGTGGTGTTTTAATGAGGGAAGGAGAAAAATGTGTTAATGGCAAAAAAATTTGCTAATAATTGATCGAGGTATTTTATTAGCATTTAATCTTAAATATAGAATTCATGGTTGATGCTCTTTGGGAATTTAATTAAAAAGGTACCGATTCATGCACTCTGGGGAGTTCTTAATCTAGTTGAGAGGCAAGTTTTAGATAGAAGCAATTCCCAGAAATACACTCAAATCACAAAAAAGTCAAGTCCATAAGCACTGCTGAAAATGAAACAGGGTCAGAAATATTAAATCAAGGAAAACTTCCTGGAAAAGGTAAACTTCACGTGGCTCCAGCAAAGAATGGCAGAAGTGTGTTGGACACAATTTCAAAGTGGCGGGAATCTTGTGAGTGCAGAAACTCTGACTTTCATCACCTCTTGCTGTCCTGCAGACATTCCCTCCGTGCCCATCTGTATGCACAGACCACTCCCTGGCTGTTGGGAGAGCATAGGGAAGGTGCAATCATTTTCCTCTTTCCTCCTCTGAGAACATTAGGACTCTGTATTCAGAGAACTGGAGATGATTATTACTTAACATGTACTATCTCTCAAGTTCTGCATTTGTTTCTCATCTGACCTTAGGAAGATGGTGCCTTGTCCATTAAGGCAAGTCTACTGGAAGGACTGGAGGCCCTGGGTCAGGGAGAGGCTGCAGGGTGGCAGGATAGAATACATTGCACATTTTACCTCTTGCCTGTGCGCGGTCATCAACCCGCGAGCCTATGACTGTGTACGGAACAGGCAATTAAAACAACATGCTTTTATTGAAAATCAAAGCCAACAGTTAAGTGACTATTAAAGTGAATATTAACATACCACCCTTTGAAAAATGGAGAAAATAAACTAAGTAAAAGAATTAGATTATCTCAACTCCCTTCCCACAAGTTTAAAAAAAAAAAATCTTGTTAGAACATTGTGTTTTAAACTATAATAGGCATGAATATTAGATGAGAGTGACTATTTCTCTCAGGACACAGAGGGCAGCCCCTGTTGTCACTCGCATGCTAACAAAAGAAGACTTTTCACCTCCATCATGATGAGAACCCAGAGGTAAGTCACCACAGCTCCTAGTTCAGTAATGTCCCCTTTGGATTAATTTAATACTCAACTCACGTAAATTTAGTCTTGCAGAAAGCCAAATATTCTTACTATTAAAATTCAATTTTGCTTACTTTTATTTCATTTCAATTGAATTTACTTTTAGAGTTTTTATCCTCAAAAGTCTCTGTAGGGAAGTTGTTTTGATCATATTGTATTATATACTGTGACTGAAAATACAGCAGTAGGAGCATAGATGCAATGTATCATCATGTAATGACACATTATTTAAACTCCGAGGAGTCCCAAAGCCATATCCCCTCACAGTGGCAGATCAGAGTTGATCCAAAGTGTGGTGGGAAATACTGAAGAATTAGTCAGATGTTTACCTGCTGTCCTGATAGAACCTCACTAGTTAAATTAATCCCACTGGTGAGATGGTATCACAATGTTCTACAGAGAAAATTTCTGAGTGTCAGATATCTGTTATAATTTGCAGTCATGTTTCCAAGCATATAAACTTAAATTTTCTTTTACTCAGGTTTTGATGATGTACATACTCAGATGAGACTTTTTAAAATCTCACCATATGATACAGTCATTTCAAGCTAGGATTCTATTTATTTATTTTTTTTACTAAGGATGTTTGCATCTATGTTTATGAAGAGTACTGGTCTTTTTCTTGTAATGTTTTAATCAGATGTTGAGATCAGTACACTGGCTTCATGAATTGGTCAATATTCCCTTTTCCTCTGTTTTCTCTAAGAGTTCATGTAGGATGGGTACTGTTTTCTCCAAACACGTTTGATAGAACTCACTAGTGAAGTTTTCGTGGTGTGAAGTTCCACTGTGGAAATGTCTTTATTAATGAATTCGATGTATTTAAATGGGTAGGGTTCATCTGATATCCCATTTCTTCCTGCCACAATTTTGGTAATTTTTGTCTTTCAAAGAATTTGTCCATTTCCTCGAAGTTGTCAAATTTGTTGACACGAACTTGTTTATAATATTCCCTTGTTCTCCTTCCCTAGAATGGATATTATCTACTGCTGCATAGACAAACACTTAGAAGCTTAAAACAAATATTTAGAAATCTCACACAGGTTCCTGGGTTCTGGGTCAGGAATTCCAGAATGTGGTAGCTGGGGGGCCCTGGCTCAGAGTCTCTCACGAAGTTGCATGCAGCCAGATGCTGATGGAGCCTGGAGCCATTGAAAGGGTTGACTGGAAACAGAGGATTTGCCTTCGGGGGGGCTCACACTGGAGTTTGACAAATTAGCTCTGGTTGTTGGCAGGAGTTCCTTGTCACGTGAACCTTGCCTTCTTATCTGTGGTCACAACATGACCGCTGGCTGCTCCCAGAGTGAAGGATCCAATGACAAACAAGGTGGAAGACACAATGTCTTCGAGACCTGGCCTTGGGAGTCACACTTGGTAGGTTCCACCATTATGCTTTTGGTCATGCATGTTAGCCCTGTTAATGTAAAATTCCTACCCAGAAGTAGGACCACCAGGAGGTAGGGATTGTTGGGGCCAGCTCAGAGGCTGGCTAATAAAGATGTTACTCAAGATGCATCATTCCCAGTATTTGTAATTTGTGCCCTCATATTCTTTTTATTTTTTTTTTCCTTCATTGGTCTAGCTAAACGTTTCTTTAATTTTATTGATATTTTCAAAGAACCACTTTTTGGCTCTAAGTTTCTTGATTATTCATCTGTTTTCTATTTCACTGATTTCTGTTCATTATTTTCTTCCTTTTACTTCCTTTGTATTTATCTCCTTTATCTCACTTTTTAAGGTGAAAGTTTCCATCACTGATTTTAGAATTTTCTTCTTTTCAAATAGACACATTTAAAACTCTAAATTTCCTGGGGTGCTTGGGTAGCTCAGTCCGTTGATCATCTGACTTTATTTTTTTTTTTAAGATTTTATTTATTTATTTGACAGAGAGAGAGAAAGAGCGCACAAGCAGTGGGAACTGCAGAGGGAGAGGGAGAAGAAGGCCCCCCACTAAGCGGGGAGATCCATGCGGGGCTCGATCCCAGGACACTGGGATCATGACCTGAGCCGAAGGCAGATGCTTAACGCACTGAGCCACCCAGGGACCCCGAGTATCTGACTCTTGGTTTAGGCTCAGGTCATGATCTCAATGTCATGAGATTGAGCCCCGCATTGGGCTCCACAAGCTCAGCAGGGAGTCTGCTTGAATTCTCTCCTTCTCCCTTTCTCTCTGCCCCTCCCCCTCCCCTCACATGCTCCCTGTCTCTCTAAAATAAATAAATGAATCTTAAAAAAAAATCTCTAAATGTCCTCTTAAGCACTATTTTAGCTATAGCTCCCAAATTTTGTCACACTGTGTCTTTCATTCACCTCAAAGTATTTTCTGACTTGCCTTGTGATTACTTCTTTAAGCCATTTACTATTTAGAAATGTGTCACCTAATTTGCAAGTATTTGAGGACTTTACTAATATCTTTCTGTTATTTATTTCTAATTAATTTCACTGTGCTCAGAGAACATATTCTGTAATATTTAAACTTTTTAATTTTATGGAGACTTGGTTTATGGAGAATTTACCATGTGCACCTGATAAGAATGTGTTCTGCTATTGTTGAGTGAGTTGCTCTAGAAATATCAGTTATGTCAAGTTGGTTGATTATTTTAAGCATTCTATATTCTTGTTGATTCTTTTGTCTACTTGTTCTGTGATTTACTGAAAGGATTGCTAAAATCCCTAGTTATGATTTTTTATTTTCTATTTTATTTGTGTGTTTTGAAGCTCTGTTTTTAGGTGCATACCCACTTAGGTTTGGTACTCCCCCTTAATGAACTCACCCCTCGATCATCATGAAATGTCCCTCTTTATATCCAGTGATATTGCTTGTCCCGAAGTCTACTTTTTCTCCTACTAATACAGCCACTCCCCACTCCTGCTTCTTTCTGAATAATATTTGCCTGCTATATCTTTTTCTACCCTTTTTTTTTATTGTAACCCATCTATTTCTTCATATCAAAGTAGGTTTCTTTGAACAGAAAATAGGGTTTTTCCCCCCAGTCTGACAACTTTTGTATTTTATTTCATTAGTACCATGTCTTCATTAAAGAGGAATAGAGAAGGGCCAGACCCAAAAAGGCAGATCAGGCCCGAGGGATTTAAGGGCAGGTTGATGGTCTGCTGAGAGGAGTCAAGGAGGTCAGGACCTTGCAATAGCCCAGGAGGGGCTCAGTGCACGATTTCGGACATGGGGCCACCAGTAGCCCTGCAGGTGTAGATGGCCAGTGGTCTCCTTGAAGCAACTTCTGCGTGATCGCCCTAGACCAGAGAGCTGCAACATTTTCTGTAAGGGGTCAGATGGTAAATATTTTAGATTTTAGGGGCTGGATTTGGCCCATTGAACCTAGTTTGCTGATCCCTGCCCTAGATTATTCTCTGGTCCTGGTCTGGTTTTTGGGCTTTCATGTCCATTTCATTTCTTCTCCACCATAAAAGAGACTCATTAATTATTTGTCCCATTCATATGTTGCATTTATGTGAGGTCTTCCTCTCCATTCTCTTTGTCCTCACCATGCTTTTCTTCCCTGCCCCTGTGTTGCTGCTGGTGCGGTGAGAGCCAGTGGACTCCCCCACTCCTCCCTCAGCCTGGGCTTTCCAACAGGCACAACGCTGTGGTCTGTTTCTGTGATTATCTCATTCCAGGCTGCCCGTGGCTGCTCCATCTCATCCAAACAAGTTCAATCCAGACTAAACCACAGCATTTCAGGAACATGAGGGAAGAGTGATGAAAACAAAATGGATATGATTCCTGGATGTTCTGGTAAAGTAACAACAGTCCAACTCCAAATCAGCTTTTTAAGCACAGTATTTAGACCATTTAAGTTTAATTCATTTTCCGTGCAGTTGGACTTAAGTCTACCATCTTGCTATTTATTTGTATTCTGTTTGTCATGCTTTTTGTTTGTTTCTTTTTTTTTTCCCTGCCTTTTTTTTTTCTTTTTTTTTTTTTTTTTTTGGATTGTTTTTGGATATTACACTTTTTATTCACTGTTGAATTATTGGCAATTCTAAGTTTTTCAATGGTTGTTCCAGAGTCTATAAGCATCTTTAACTTATAACTGTCTGCATTCAAATAATATCACATGATTTTATGTATAATAAAAAAAAGCTTTACAGCAATGTAAATCCGATGTCCATAATTCATCCTTTATACGAGTGTTGTCATGCTTTTGCTTCCACCTCCATTGTAAAATTCAACATACTCTGTTTTATTTAAGCATTTATCTTTTGAAGACATTTAAATACTTATCCACATATTGACTTTTTGTGTTGGTTTTCCAAGTTTGCATTTGTTACCATTATTCTTTCTCCTGAGAGAAATCTTTTACTATTTCTTGTGCTATACATTTATGAACAACATGTGCTCTCAGCTTTTTTTGGTCTAAAAAATAATTTCTTTCTTTCTCCTTAATTTCTAAAAGATATTTTCATCAGATATAGAAGTCTATATTGAGTCTTTTTTATTTCAGCACTTAAGATGATTAATTCATTGTATTTTGGCTTCCACTGTTGCTCTTAAAAGTCTGTGGTCATTTTTATCTTTGCTTCCCTATAGGGTAACATGGCTGTCTTTCCTTCTGGCTTCTCTAAGTGCTTCTCTTCTCCCTAGTTTTCAGTGATTTGATTATGATATGACTTGATGTTTTTTATCATATTTAGGATTATTTAGCTTCTTGCATGTGGAAACTTCTGGTCATTATTTCTTCCATTTTTTTTTCAATTCCCCTTTTCTGGATCTCTACATTGTATCACCTTTATATTGTGACACAGGTAATTGAGGCTCAGTTAAAATTTTTTACTCTTTTTCTCTCTGTACTTCATTTTGGAATTTTTCTCTTTTCACATATTTGGTTTCACTGGTCTTTTCCCCCTGCAATGTCTAATTGTCTAGTAAGTCCATCCAGTTAATTTTTCATGTCCAACATTGTATTTTTCTTCTCTAGAAATTCCGCTTATTTCTTTTAAAATATATCTTCCATTTCCCTTATTATTTGGATCATGTGTTCTCTAAATCCTGGAGCATGTGTACAATAACTACTTTAAATCCTTGACTTTGACTTCTGTTATCTGTATCATCTCTGGACCTGTTTCTATTGATTGGTTTTTTCTCCTGGTTATGGTTTATGTTTTCCTTGTGCTTTGCACGTCTAAAAATTTTTGATTGGATGGTAGGTATTGTTAATAAAATGATATTGATGCTCGGAATATTTTTGTCTTTCTTTCAAGAGTGTTGAGTTTTGTCTTACTGGCAGTATAAGTGCTTTTCAGCAGAAAGGAGACACAGTTATAGGGCTCACCTCATTCATTCCTCTTTTCTCAGGATCAGAGTCCTATAGTGTCCATTGTCCAATATCTAAAAACAGGGTTTTGGTTTTTTCTCTTTTTTCCCCATTTTTTTTCTAGTTGTTTATGGTGATCGGGCAATTTCTGTACCAATTAGTCCACTATGGTTGGAAGCCAAGTCCTAAATTCATGACGAGTTATTGTCTGGCTAAATAAAACCAATCTAGTAGTCTAGCTTAATATTGTATAGTCTTGAAATTTAAGATATTACTTTATGACTACTTTCTTTTTTTCTGTGTTACCATGAGATGGCAAAGTTCCATTGGTGTTTAGTTGTGAATCTTCATTTCGTCTGCTATCCAGCAGCTATGGCGTAATAGTTACATACATTCCTTCAGAGTCAGAGCATGTTTGTTAAAGACTCATTTGTTTTGCTTACCACCTGTATGACCTTGGGTAAGTTTTTTAAATTTTTCTCTGCCCTACTTTACCATCTGCTAACTTGGAATAATCATAGTACCTACTTCAAAGGATTGTTTTGAGGATTAAATGAGTGTCTACATATAAAGTGCTTAGGAAGCTTATTTAGCATCTCCATACCTTAGTTTCCCATCTGTGATATTGTGATAATCATATTACCTACCTACTTCATAGGGGTGCTTCAAGGGGTAAATATTAGTTCTTGAAAGTATTCATATTTTTTGACACCTTGAGTTCTTTCAATTTGAAATTTTCTTTCTTTCTTTAATTCTAGGATGGATTTTTCTCTCTTTCTCTAGTATTCCTGATAATTAGGTATTATAACTTTTTCATATGAAGGAACAGAGAGTAAATATTTCAGCCTTCAACAGCCATATGGTCTCTATTGCAACTATTTGACTCTGCTGTTGTAGTGTGAAAGCAACCATAAGTAATATATAAGTGAATGGGCATGGATGTTTTCCAATAAAACTTTATTTACAAAAATAGGCAGTGGGCCAGGCTTGGCCATAGGCCATAATTTGCCAACCCACTGTAAACTATCATTAGTTGACCTATCACCTTCAACTCCACTTTAAATTCCTCGAGTTCAGAAACTGTGCCCTTATTTTGTTTGTATTTTTATATCTGTTACCCCGTACCTAGCATAAAATAGGTGCTTACTTGGTGATATTTTTTTAAATAATTATTTATTGAACTCCTACCAGGCACCAAAGCACCAGTAAAATGCATATTGTGAGGTAATCTCTCCCTATTCTTGCTGTTCTACCCAAGGAAGCAAGATGGAAATGCCACCTGAAGAGTTAGAAAAGAATGAGCCTATTCTAGTATAAACAATCCTGCTAAGCTTTATGTTCTTCCAGCATTTGGGTCATTTATATTTCCTTTGCACCTTGCAGAAGTAGTTTAACCTAGTCATGGCCATCTTTTACATCCTCATTATCTGGCCACATTCCCTAGACAGGACATTACAAGTTTCCTTGATGATCATTTCACTTTGAACCTCATGGAAGGGTGGGTTCAGTTTCTGGTCCTCTAAGTGCTGGAGCCAGGACAATTTGTGTAACTCTGTTACGTTAATGATGAGGAAAGCAATGTATGTTTGATGAAGAGGATTTCCTGTCCCTGCCCTATCCCCCATCCCCACCTTTACACGCCTATCACGCAACTCTACTTACCTCAATAAACACACCCTAATGGGACTTATATCCCTGAGATTCATCCTTTATCTTGGGTTTTATAAACTTCTTCACCAGGATATTTTAGAGGAAAGAGTAAAAAGTCAATCTCATCTTTATTTTTATAGATAAAATTATTATAGCGTTATAAGATGATCATTTTTACCCAAGAGAAAGGGGGAGCCATCACAAAACATCAAATCAATTCCATTTCTATCCTTGCCAATAAACCAAGGATATTTAAACCAATATAAATTTTCTGTGCATGTTCCTTTGGGGAAAAAAAGTAGATGGTCATATCATAAACACTGACGGCCCCTGTTGCGAAGTCTCTAAGTGTGTGTGTGCGTGTGTGTGTGCTTGAGAAAGAAGCTATAATATAAACACACTTAAAAATCATTCCATCTTAATTGAGGCAGGGTTGGCACCACTTGATTGACTCAGGTCCTATAAAAATGACCACTTAGCCTTGTTTAAAATCAGAGCTTCCGATGTTGGCTGCAGATGCATAATCCACCAGGGAAGCAAGAACAATGACCTGATAGCTGAGACATTAAGGGATGTGTGTTGATGAAAAGATTTCCTTGTATTATTTTCATTAGGTTTCCTGCTTGCCTCATCAATGCTTGATAGACTTAGGTGCCAAAAAGTAGAGATTACTTTTATGGGGCATCTTGTGAATTTATTTCCTCTAAAACTTGATGATATTCACCTTAGTGATATAACAGAGCATGGTCTTTACTGCAATTAGAAACAAATGGGCCGGGATGTGCGTAATCACTAAATGCCCTAGGGAAACTAGTTTAGGCACACTCAGATAAGCGCTCATCCATCTGTGGTCATTGTCTTCCAATTTCACACATGATGCCATCCCCCGACTCCCACCCACCCCCCGCTGTGTTGATATTCCTGTTATCGGTGTTCCTGAAGATAGGAATCTTTGTTCCAGTATGTGAATAGGACATATTTCTACTTTATATTGGTGGCCCCTGTCTTCAAGTTGTCTGTTTTAGCTGTGCTCTTCTTCCTTGGCTTCACCCCAACACCTCACTAGCTCAATTTGCTCTACACCAGGGTTTCTCAGCTGCATCGTTTTTGACATTTTGAGTTAGGTAATTCTTTGTTAGGGGTAGTGATGATTATCCCATGCATTGTAGAAGGTTTATCAGCACCCCTGGCCTCCACCCACTAAATGCCTAGTTCACCCCCTAGTTGTGACAACCAAAAGTGACTACAGATATTGCCAAAGTTCCCCTGAGGGGTGCATGATGCAAAATTACCCCTGGTTGAGAACTTAATGCTATGTACTAAGTTGATTCTTCTATCAGTGGTATCCATAATCATATAAACCCTGCCCTATTTTATAATGTATTTTGTTCTTAAGTGAGCATTTCTTTCAGTACATCATTTTGAAGATAAGGAAATGGAGATCCAAGGTAAGGAATTCAATTAACCAAGATGACATAGCTCACCAATGACAAAACTAGGGTTAGGCCTTATTTCATTACAATGCTTCTTCTGACCTGGCCCCACTCCCATTTACTCTGTCACAGAAAGTTGTCAGCAAAGAGGTGCTACATCTGCTCTGTGCTGTACAAGCAACCATCATTAAGTAGCTAATTAGTTATCCATTCATTCATGCAGTCAACAAATATTTGAATGGCTTCTTTGTACCAGATACTGTTGTAGGTTCAGGAGATAGAGTCATGAGCAACTAGTCTGTTTCTGTCATCCGTGAGAACATATGAAATAGGTCAGGTGGAGAGAAATACAAATCTATAAAGGGAGATTGGGAATTTGCAGAGGGCTGTGATTCTATGCAATCCACCTGAATATCCAAGAGAAGAGCATTCCAGGCATAGGAAAAGCAAGCATACACAGGCCCTGAGATGGAAGTGTGCTCAGCCTATTTAAGAACATGAACGACCCCAGAAGGGAGTGGTAGGAGATAGGACTGGAGAGGGGCCAGAGGCAGATATTCTAGACCATAGAGACGGGGTGGTGATGTTGATTTACTCTGAAATGGAAAGGTAGTTCAGATCCCAGCTCTGCTACTTCCAGTTTATGACCTTGGAAAGTTACTTAATCTCTGTACTTAAATTCCCTCATCTGTTATATGGAGGAGTTGTGATGATATTACTGGATAGGGTTGTGTGAAGTTTTAAAAGTTATCATATTTAAAGTACTTAGAATAGTGCCTGTAAGTAGGAAAAAGAAGTTACCAGTTATATTATCAACTGTTTAAATGATCACTCTGGCTGCTGAGTATGGAACCAATTAGGGGAGTAGGGGCCGTGTAATGTGAAAACAAGGAAAATAGTTAGGAGTTTGTTACAACAATCCAGAGTATTATAAAAGATGTTTGGAGAAATGGCCTGAGTATTCAGAGTATAGTTTGAACGTAATACCAATAAAATTACTGATGGTTTGGATGTAGAGTCTAAGAGAAAATGAGAAGTCAAAGGTGACAGCAGGTTTTTTAACTCTGTCAACTAAAAGAGTTGCCTGTTGCTCAGATGGGAAAGAGAACAGACGGGACTAGTTTGGGGTGGAGAATTAGAACCTATTTGGGGGCATATTAAGTATGAAATGTTTGTTTGGCATCTAAATAAATATGCTGAATAGCTGATTGGTTCATCAACAGGAAGATCGGGAGAGAAAACCGAGCTGCATATACACAGTTGGAAGTTATGAGCAAGTAGAAGCTCTTTGAAGCTTTGAGGCTGGATGCAAAGACCTCTAAGGAGTGGTGTGGATAGAAAAGGAGAGGGCCAAGGGAAGAGCTGGATTTGCAGCCTGGCAAGATAAGGAGAAGCAGCAGAGGGGAGGGAGAGAGAGGTGTGGGGAAGGGAAGAGACTTTATTTTTTGTTTTGTTTGTTTATTTTTTAATGTAAATTTAATTAATTAACATATAATGTATTATTTATTTCAGAGGTAGAGGTCAGTGATTCATCAGTCTTATATAATACCCAGTGCTCTTTACATCATGTGCCCTCCTTTAATGTCCATCAACCAGTTACCCCATCCCTACACCCACCTCCCCTCCAGGAACCCTCAGTTTGTTTCCTATGATTAAGAGTCTCTTATGGTTGTCTCCTTCTCTGATTTTGTCTTGTTTCATTTTTTCCTGGGGAAGAAGCTTTAAAAGGGGCAAGTGCTGCTCTTGAATCCAACAGAAGAAAGTGTCCCAAGGCTCAAAGACCTCCAGCTCCAGTAATGTAAGACTAAGTGTGGATATGAAGCCAACCCTACCTTTGAGAGAAACTAGACCAAAAGCTAGACCAAAGATAAAAACTATCTTCTTAGATGCATCAGATAGCTAAAAAGAAAGTAGAAATTGTTTAATCTGCAGAGATACTTTTCCCTCCTAATTCTGAATGGTTGATTTTTTTTTTTAATTATTCAACTATGATCTGGGAAGAGAAAAAAATACCAAATGATGAGCTCAGAATCTATTCCCTCTTTTACCATGGGCATGGCTGATTCTGGAGAATGTGGCTGAGAGGTTGGGAAGCTGAATACTCTTAGAAGCTTTACAGGCCTCATAAAACACAAACCAAAGCCCAAGGCCCTCCATGTGAGAGCTAGGAACAGATGAACACTGTGGGCAACTCAGTGCACCAATGAGCTAGATGATAAGTCATGATGAACCCCCACAGGGAATCTTCTCAATTTCTAGGGCTGCTCTCAATTTATTGCTATAACTTTTAATACCATATTTAGAACACAATAAAAAATAGCCTAGCCCATGAGAACACCACATTTTTTTTTTTAAACAGCAGAATTAAATGATGGTAGAAACAGATCCACACAGGCTGTGACAATGAATTGACATAATTATGCTTCTTGCATTCCAGTAAATAAAAGAATGGATAGAGAAACAGAACAGATGAGTAGAAAATATAAAGGAAGATAAAGCAGAGTTGAAAAAAGACAAATAACAGCAAAACTAAGAAACCAACAGGTGGGTTTAATAGCAGATCAGCCAGAGCTAGAATTAGTGAACTGAACGACAGGTCAGAAGAAAGAATCCGGAAGGACAAAGACACACGAGGTTAAAATATGGAAGAGAAGGTGGCAGACACAGGGAACACAGAGAGCAGGTCTAACAAACAGACACAAAATAGGGCAGAAGAAAATTTGAAAGTAAAAAGGCTAAGAATTCCAAAACTATCGAAACATAAAAATAAATTGAATTCTAACAGGTGTGAGGTGATATCTCATTGTAGTTTTGATCTGCATTTCCCTGATGATCAGTGATGTTGAGCATCTTGTGCTGTGTCTGTTGGTCATCTGGATGTCTGCTTTAGAGAACTGTCTATTCATGTCTTCCACCCATTTCTTTTTTCTTTTCTTTTCTTTTTCTTTCTTTTTTTTGAGAGAGAGAGCATGAGTGGGTGGGGGGGGAAGGGGCAGAGGGAGAGGAAGAGAGAGAATCTTAAGCAGGCGCTCAACAACCCTGAGATATTATGACCCAAACTAAAATCAAGAGTCAGACACTTGACTGACTGAGCCACTCAGGTGCCCCATTCTGCCCATTTCTTAATAGGGATATTCATTTTTAGGGTATTGAGTTTTATAAGTTCTTTATATATTTTGGGTACTGACCCTTTATTGGATATATCATTTGCAAATCTCTTCTCCCATTCCATAGGTTGCTTTTTTAGTTTTCTCGACTGTTTCCTTTGCTGTGCAGAAGGGGAAATCCTCTGGCACTGTTGGTAGGAATGTGAACTGGTACAGCCACTGTGGAGAACAGTATGGAGGTTCCTCAAAAAGTTAAAAATAGAACTACCCTGCAATCCAGCAATTGCACTACTAAGTATTTACCCAAAAAATACAAAAATACTAATTTGGGAAACACACCCCCCCCAATGTTTATAGCAGCATTATCTATAATAGCCAAACTGTGGAAGCAGCCAAAGTGCCCATCAACTGATGAATGGATAAAAAAGATGTATATATATATACCACATCTTTTTTATATATATATATATACACCATGGAGTATTACTCCACTATAAAAAAAAAAAAATGAAAACTTGCATTCACAACAGGAATTTAAGAAACAAAACAAATGAGCAAAGGGGAAAAAAAGGAGAACGAAAGAGAGAGGCAAACCAAGAAACAGACTCTTAACTATGGAGAACAAACTGATGGTTACCAGAATGGAGGTTGGGGGGATAGGGATGGGTGAAATAGGTATTGGGGATTAAGGAGTACACTTGTGATGTGCATGAGGTTTTGTATGGAACTGTTGAATCATTACATTGTACTGACACTAATATTATACTGTATGTTAACTAACTGGTATTTTTTAAAAAATAAATTGAAGGAGGATACACAGCTACGATAAATATTTTTAAATGTGCACATGGAAATATCATGCTAACATTTTTCAAAACTAAATACAAAGATAAAATATTAAAAGCAGGTAGAGAATAAGATGCAATTTTTCTTCAAAGGAGCAAAAATTGAAGGAAAAGCTGCCCACTTAGAAGACAATGGAAGCCAGAGGTAAAGGTAGTGCTAAAATTAAATTAATTTTGCCAGTGAAGATGTCCTTCAAGAATGAGCATGAAAGGGGTCACCTGCGTGGCTCAGTCGTTAAGCATCTGCCTTCGGCTCAGGTCATGGGATCAAGCCCCACATCAGGCTCCCTGCTCCGCGGGAAGCCTGCTTCTCCCTCTCCCACTCCCCCTGCTGTGCTCCCTCTCTGGCTGTCTTTCTCTCTGTCAAATAAATAAAATCTTAAAAAAAAAAAAAAAGAATGAGCATGAAAGACATGTTCAGGTAAATAAAAACAACTTACCACCAGCAGAAGTGCACTAAAGAAATACTAAAGGGACTTGATCAAAAGAAAAAGTCCACAGTTGCAAACAAGGAAATGTAAGGATTGCAGAGCAATTCAAAGGATAATTACATAGTAAATCCAAATGAATACTGATTGTAGAAAACAGTAATTGTAATATGTTATAAGGTTTAAGTATATATCATTAAAAACATTAAAAAACAAAAATATGCAATTTGGAAGGAGTTAAATGAAATCAAAGATACCTTACCTTGTCCACAATAGGGGTAAAAATACAAATCAAATTTGACTTTGATTAGTCAAGAATGTATCTTGTCATCTCTAGGTGACCTTTGAAAATAATAAAATATTACATAGCTATGATATTTTTACCTAATGGACATATTTAAAACAAAAATACTCCCTCACCTCCTCAGCCCTCTATGCCTTAGTCAATCCTCACTCAACCTTTCCACTAACTAAACTGTTTGACAAAAGAAGGAGTAAACAACTCTTCCAAGTGAAAGGCTTGGTTCGAGTAGATAAAGATGCAGAATTTGACCTATGGATTTAAAAATCTAGAGGTCACCGAGAAGAGCTGTTTTAATGGCATAGGAGGGCAATTAAAAATAGTAATTGGAGTGAGTTCTAGAGACAAAAGGAGGAAGGAAAAAGGAGAAACAAATACAGACAACTTTTGAGGGGAATCTTTTAATAAAAAGGAGCAGAACTTAGAGATAACTGGAGTTGAAGTCAAAACCAATAAAGGATTGCTTTTAAATATGGAGGATGGTATGGGATGTTTGTATGCTCACAGAATTGATCCTGCAGAGGGAAATCCTATTGTGCGGGGGATGGGGGGGTGAGATTTCTAGAGCAATCACTTGGATTTTAAACAAAGCGATGCAATACAGTGCACAAGGAAGGGGTTGGCCTTAGACAGGGAAAGACAACTGGTCCACCAAAATAGGAGTGACAGCAGATGGCTGCAGAGGCAAGTAGGTTGGTGGATGAGGGTGGGACCATGGAGGTTCTTTTCTGATTGTTTTGATTTTTCAGTAAAATAGAAAGGAAATGAAGTAGAATTGCCAGGCAGCACTAAGGATCATTAATATAAAGTGAGGCTAGCCAGCAGAGCTATGTGCTTTTCTTTAACAGCCTGGATGCAAATGCAAAAGAGAGGTGGATTTTAGCAGGTGTGGAATTAGTTCAGCTGAGGAGAGGGGAGGGAATGGCTTTATCATTAACATAAATTCAGCACAGTGAGGGATGATGAAAAGCTGCTAGAATCAAAAGATTATAGAGCTGTTGAAATCAAAGTTTCTCTAGGGTTCATTCAGGCCCTTGGAGTTGACCTGGAAACACATGAGGTGGAGCTGGAAGAGTGGCATCCTTGACAAGGAGAGCCAAGGTGTAGCTATCCAGAATACCAGCATGAGGGTGCGGTCAGAGCAGTCAGGAGGTGGGCAAATCCATCAATCAATCTTAGAATTAATCAACTAATATTCATGTAACAGGTTTTCAAATAATTCTAAAATTCAAACCTGATCATGCTGTTACTGAAAATTCTTTAGACTATGCTTCTCAATCTCTGAACTAATTTTCAGTATAAAATTCACCCACAGGTGGGCATGAAAGTCCTTTCATTATCTGATTTCTCTTTTCTTCTGCAGTATCAGCAATAATTTCTACTCGCACACACACCCTCCCTGGACTGAGTATTAACTCTTGTCAAAGTATCTCTTAGGGTGCCACTTTTTCTGAGACATAGACCTGCCCACTGAACTGAGTTTAGACACGTGATCTGAGTTTGAACACTTATCCCCAGCATTGCACATATGTTGCTTTTTCCCTATTAGTGGCTTCCCACAAATCAGAAGATCTTTGAGGACAGGGAGTTATTTATCTGTAACCCCTCTTCTCCCACTACCACTTCAATATATTTGTGCATTCTTCTAATTACTAAGTAAATGAGTAAATAAAGAATAAATGTGCATCCTACTTGAGGCAGACACCAAGCTAAGGATTTAGCCTTGAGACTGCAGTCAGAAATACACACTCTGCTGTTCCCAGTGAGAAGGAGTCCGAGGGCAGGGGCAGTTGTAGGAAGAAACTAACTTATCAGTGCATCCCAGTTTTAGAAACATAGCAATACGTTAGTAACCAGTAGCCCAGCAGATGCAACTGAAAATTTACAGGTGATTCCAGAACGTGAAATGGCATTCAAGTTAAACAAGAAACTAAAACATGGTTTCAGGATAGATTCTTTATAAATGTCAGTCACCTCTGATGGCTTTGGCAATATGTTGACCATTCAACATTTCTGTTAATTTTCTCCCCAATCTTAAAGTGGATGAATTATAATCTCAGTTGTGTATATAAAAGTGGCAATTAATGTTTGAAAAGAAACTGGAAACAATGACGCTCGATTGTACCTTTATTTAAATTCTGTTCAGCATCTTTGGTTTCTATGTTCAGCTGTTTATTGGTATCTAGGTAGTTATTTAATTAGCTGCTTATTTAATGAAGCCATTTATTACTGCCCAGATAGCCATAATCAAAGGCATAATACAAATAAAATATGAAAAAAATTAAAATCAATTCATCAGCCAAATACAAGCTCCTACATACAATGGAGAGATTTAATTATTTCAGGTCTGGTATTGAGATTAGCCTGATTGACTTTCTGGCTTTGGTTCAGTGATCTATTATCTTGTTTTGAGATCAAATCTGGTACAAAATAGTCCTATCATTTGTTTGGCAGGCCTGATGAAGGGAAGGTATATTCATTTACCTACCATGGCACCTGACAAAACAAATTACTGAGCGAGATAGAATGTATTATGGTTTTTACTCATTACGCATCATTCTACACTAATTTTCTGTGCTGTGCTAGGTTTTAGGAAAACCAGAGTTTGGGGTTATGTTATTTAGATAGGAAGTGGTTTCTTTTTTATTATGGCACGCCCCGACAAACCATGTTATTTTGAAAATGCTTACCTATAAATTACGGGAGAAAAAGACTCACTCTGTTTTTTCAAAAATACACAAAGGGAGAAATACAGACTGAAGAATAATTAAAATATTACACAGTTTTATGAGACTCCAACTGAAAATATCCAATACATGGCCCAAATGTGTACATTTACATGATGTCTGTATTAGCAAATAATTTTAAAGTTAATACAAAGTTATTTCTACTTCTTTGGCTCCCAGTTACATCCAAGATGAAGTCTGCCCTCCTCATCATGGCAAATCTGCCCCTTTCTTCTTACCAACATTTCTCCCTATGTTCCCTCCTCCAGGCACACAAAGCAGTCCAAACACCCGATACGTGTCATGCTCCTTCCAGATGCGACCAGCTACAATTGCCCCACTCAAAATCTGACTTGATCCCATTAAGAAGAAGATGCCTTTCCTAAGAATGGAAAGAGCTGGAATGGAAGTACAAGTAATTAGGAAATAGAAACACAGATGGGGTGGAAGAATTCACACGTGCTTACATTGGGAAACCAAACAAGAAAAATCAAAAAGGTTTCATTTGGTTGGAGCACCTTTTATTTCATGTGATCTGAATTAATCAGAAGGATTTGGTTCCTAGAAATATAGTGTTATGTAAACCAAATTATATAGTAGAACCTAAGGCTCTATACACTCCAAGTGATTTTTTTCACATACAAAATGGAAAAAAAAAGTCTTTCTACCAATTAGAAATACAGGCAGACAATGAAATGTTCGCACCCTGCTATCACTAAATCAGTTTGCTGAGTTAAGCATAAATACTGTCACTCTCAGGAGAGGACTGGATTTTCCTGCGTAATTGCCAGTAAACTGTTAGATGGAGGTATTAGAAGACCAAATGTCTGAGCTGACAGTTTTCGATCTCAGGCTTTGATCTTCAGGAGATGCCTTCAGAAATGGAGAATATTGCACAAATTCTGTCAGGAAAAGGATGTGTCAGGAAAAAAGATTGACACTTCCACATGGCATATTTTTCTAACCATATTCATGCACTGAGCTTATATCGAAGCAGAGTCGTTCACCATTTTATGTCTTTCTAGCCCATTTAAACCATTTCCAAAACTCAAGTTACTGGATTTTATTCAAAATATATATTAATCACAACATCTCATGATTTAATTCAGATATGTTTTTGTGTGACAACTTAGCAGCTGAGGATGGCCAAGTCTATTTTTTCTTCAAAACTACTGCACAAGATGAAAAAGTTATTGGCTTTTTTTAGTTGGCTTTAAATTAAGATAATTTCTTCCACAGTCACTTAAGCTCTCATTTATACTTACACACTGAGAAAGCCGCCCCAGACAAGTTCGGCAAAGCTCTGCTACAGAAGTATTTCAATTCAATTCAACAAGGATTTCCTGAACAACTGCTTTGTGCTGAGCCCAGTGCTAGCTACGCCAGGAGAATACAAAGGAATTATAAGCATGACTCCTACCTTCAAATGCTTAATATCTAATTGGAAAGACAGAGCACACACATGCGTGAATCGGTTTTATACATGTTTATGTGTTAAGTACCACGTGTGGTGCTGGACCGTAAATTAATGTAATGGTGCACTTGAACAGAGGTTCAATGGACAGGAATTTATTTCAATCTGGGGGAAATCTTAATAGAAGAAGAAAAGTGAGTTATGAGTATTGAACCTATAAAGCATAAAATAAGATGCTCTGTCATCCAAAATTATAACAGATCAGATATCAAAACCCAAACAAAGAAAGCCAAGGAAATGGCACAGCAGCTCCAGAAATCAAGAACGTTCTACCAAACTAAACTTGTATATATCAGTAGGTATGAGTAAAGTTACAGGCACAACAAAATTATGTGTTGCTGGTCTTGAGATGGACAAATCTGAAAAAAGAAAAAGGATAAGATCTTTAAGATTTTAAGGAAAAAAAGATTATTGTAGAAAAGAAATTATGGAGGCATGTGTTATTTTAACTATCCTGTGACCTTCTCTCATAAAACACACTGAAAACATGTGATTTTCTAAAAGATGCCCATTGTTTCCACCAGTAAGGATATATTCCAGCAAGTTAGTTTGAGTAGTTAAGTAGAGATTTTTGTCCTAAAATGATTTCTTTCAGGAAAAAAGTGAAAGTAAGCTTGAAGATTCTAATCATTTTGAGAAGTGAAAAGGTATCATATAAAGCAAAGGAATACATGGCTGAATGTAGATTTATTAAATTGGAAAATTCAGATTTTCAATTTGAACTCAAGGGCATGAAACTAATAATCATATGTATCACATACTATTCCAATATATATATTAGGTCCTAGTATATATATTCTACTCTCTATAATATCTATTATTTTGTAATATATATAAAATACTTACCTCGCAAAGTAATTTTAAGGGTTAAATGAATTAGCAATATATTTAATCTGTAATATTATTATAGTAGCATTACATATTAATATATTTATTAAATATTATATAAAATAATGCATATACACATATATATTCTTTAAAATAAGTCTCTGAGGGAAGTGCTGTGATTGCCCTCATTTGCAAAGGGAAGAATGAGGTCTAGAAATGATAAGCAAAGTGCCTAAGATCACACAGCTGGTATGTAGGTCTGGGGTTTCAATATAGGCAATCTGGCTCCAGAGTATGTGCTTTTTTTTTTTTTTTTTTTTTTTTGAGAGAGGAAGAGAGCATGAGCAGGGTGGGGGGGACAGAGAGAGGGGCAGAGAGAATCTTAAGTAGGCTCCACGCTCAGCGCAGAGCCCAACACAGGGCTCAATCTCAGGATCCTGAGATCATGACCTCAGTGGAAATCAAGAGCGGATGCTTAACTGACTGAGCCATCCAGGCGCACCAGAGTATGTGATTGTAACTAGTACATTCTATCTCTCTAATTCTTGCTGTTTTTATAAGGTGCTGAGTTTAAGAGTTAAGATATTTAGGGGGTGTGTGGGTGGCTCAGTTGTTAAGCGTCTGCCTTTGGCTCAGGTCATGATCCCAGGGTCCTGGGATCGAGCCCCGCATCAGGCTCCCTGCTCCGCGGGAAGTCTGCTTCTCCCTCTCCCACTCCCCCTGCTTGTGTTCCCTCTCTCACTGTGTCTCTCTCTGTCAAATAAATAAATAAAATATTAAAAAAAAAAAAGCAGTTAAGATATTTAGGAATGGGTGTTTGGATCCCAATAAAAGTTGTGATCAAACTTCTAATGCGCAGAATAGACAGCCAGTCAGGAAAGCAGCAAGGCTTACACAGTGAGGTTCTTAAAGGCTTACTTCTGTTTGGTGGGACACATGCTATACCAATTCCTTTCATTCCGAATCTTAGAGACAAGAGTTTCTGATACCCTGCAGAAGAACTACTCTCCTGTGATGCATGATATGTTACTCCCTGCCTCAGGTTTATCTACAGATGTCAAAGAAAGCACTTATTCCTACTTCCCACCTCAAATTGTGAGTCCTCCCAGCAACCTAATAGGATTGCAGGATAAAGAAATTATGTAATGTTATTATAGTAAACCAGGAGTAGAAATACAGGGTCGCATCCTTTCCAACCAAACACAAAAACCTTGCTTTTCAACATTAATAATATCCTAAAGCCCCAACTGCACTGATTTGCTTCATTTTTTGGTCCTCTGAGTACTGATTAAAATTACTGACTAGATTACAGTGTGGTTTATCTATTTTTGATGCTATCAACAAGATTTTCTTCAGTGACTAAAAGAATAATTGTACATAATGGCCATATCTCTCATGTTACAAATGCTTAATTGATAAATATGTATGAGCAATTCCAGAAAATATTGTCTGAAAAACAAACAAAATAAAAAATTAAAAGGGTATTTAATCCTTCCTACTCTGGCATTCAATGAAACCATTTTAAAGTTTTCAAGGGAAAAAATACTACAAAGATTTCAGTATAGTGAAGTTAGACATGAATACTTAAAGTTCTTTTAGTTCAAGAGCCAAAATATATAATAATGTCAATGGGGGGCTGCTGGGTGGCTCAATCAGTTAAGCGTCCAACTCTTGATTTCAGCTCAGGTCGTGATCTCAGGGTTGTGAGATCAAGCCCCGGGTTGGGCTCTATGCTCAGTGGGGAGTCTGCTTGAGATTCTCTCTCTGCCCCTCCCTCTGCCCCTCCTCATCCCCCCACCCCACTCCCCCTCAAATAAATAAATAAATCTTAAAAAAAGGAATGTAAATGGAATGTTATGTAGAAATACCTCATGACAGAAACATAATTATTTAAATTGTTTAATCTTGCATTTTGAATTTTTACCTTTGAATGCTAATGACCCTGAAAAACATTTTTTTCTGATACTTCTTATATAGTTACCTCAAAGTTATGTGTGCCCTTTCAATCTGTCCATTTGTAAAATGTCAAGCTTTAAAATGATTAGCATTATCAATATTCTTAAGGAACGTTTATGTTTGGGTTCATAGATTTTTAGATGTCATTGTTATTAGAAATGAATTAAATAATATTGTCTTATACTGCTTGCAGAAAAAAAGTGTTACAAATATATCTCTTTTTAAACTTTTAAAAGTGTGGGTGGTGTTTGATTTTCTTTTACATTATACTAGTTACACTTCTTTTATTTTTACACTTATTTTAGTTGCATTGTAGAATTGCCATTAATAAGTCCTGGTGCCGCATGCAAAAGGAATCATTACATTTTTTTAAATTCCTGCACTTACCAGTTATTAATTCCTATAGGGAAAATTATCTTTAGCTAAACTAGCTCTATTAGGCAACTGAATATTATTCTGTAATTGTTAACGAGTATAAATAACAACCATACCAGCTGTTTCATCAGTTTGAGTTGGTTCATGCTTGTACAAGTAGGGTGCGTTGCTGGGGATCAAGGGTTGATGTATAACTCTCCATTCAAAGAGAATACCTGGAAAATTAAAGCAATAAATAGGGGAAAGAAATCAAAAACAATGAATAATCTCTTACAGCTCCTAAAATGTCCTGGTTTTATGTTTATTACCTGAGGCAGGGTCAGGTACTTATATGGAGAAGCTCCTTACATTCGAGGAAACAGGAGCATGAATGATAAGTACTGCATGGGACCGTGTAGGAGTGAAATGAGATAACACATGCAAGGCACATAGAAAATATCTGGCACAGGAGAAGCACTGAATAAATGATAATTATGATAATAATTTTCATTATTTTTGTTATTACTTCTAATAATTCACTGCAGTTACCTTCAGTTGAATAATCAGAAAGAAGGTAAAAAGAGGGTAGCTCAATCTGCTGGAGATTTATAACTTACCATTGCTCTTATGCAGTCAGCTTTTTTCTTTTTTCTTTTTTTTTAAATTAAATCTATGTCCCACTGAACTTGCAAACACAATAATTTATACACGCAAACTTCTAAACTTCATAGCGATATTGATCTTGGGAAGTCAATCAAGGGAAATGCTGAACAAGAAGGAACAATTTAGAAATCCTGAAGTAACAATGAGATAACCAGAATTTTTGTTGACTGCAACACCCTAACTTTTTATGGGGTCATTCAGGTTTCCAAGCACATGTTCAAACATACATTATCAAATTTCATCCCACTGAAGCCCTGCAAGGCCACCCGCATTCAGAGGAATGAAGGAAGGCTCATGGCAGATGTCTGGATTCACTGGTCTAGCTGATACCCAGGAGGAGAACCATGGTTAGAACTCATATGTTCTCACTCTGGGACTCCCCATTAAAATGTTGCCTTTTATGAAGTGTTGACCACCATGACTGCCTATCCAATAAAAATTAAACTTCTGAGCACTTGCCAATAGGACAGAAAGATGTATTGTTTTCAGCAGGCTTTCTAACTGGAAACACAATGCCATGAGGGACACGGATATCACTTTACTGAGACGCTAGGCATTGCTAACCCTGTTTCTTCGAGGAAACTACCCAAGACGCCTCAATTCTTTAGCCTCTTTGAGCATGGGAGTTACAAAGAAATAGTGAGAGAACAAAGAAGTTTGTAGAAAGAGTTGAAGGTAAAAATTTAGTAATATAGGAAATTATTTTTAAAGAAGTTTTTCTGGGATGCCTGGGTGGCTCAGTTGGTTAAGCATCTATCTTTGGCTCAGGTCATGATCCCAGAGTCCTGGGATCAAGTCCGGCATTGGGCTCCTTGTTCAGCAGGGAGCCTGCTTCTCCCCCTGTCTGCCGCTCCCCCTGCCTGTTCTCTCTCTCTCACAAATAAATAAATAAAATATTTTTTTAAAAAATAAAGAAGGTGTTCTACTTTTTCTTTTTCTTTCTTCTAAGGTAAACCCTTTTACTTCCCCCCCCCTTTTTTTTTGTAATATTCATGAAATAAGGAAACTGAAAAGAAAAGGGAAAAGACTTACATAAAAGGGAAGAAATAAAGTACAGTATCTCCACGTACCTGGGCCCATCTTCTTTAATCAAACATAAGTGCAAGAGGTAGTCTGTCTCCACAATGGTAACCCAACTGGTTACATTACTCCATAACACAAACAAACATCTTCTTGTTATATCTAATCTAACTAAGAGTGGAATTACTTGTGCTCCCATATCTTTCTCTCTGGGTCATCATACACAGAATAAGCTATCACTACTTTCAAATGTTGAATTACTTTTTTCACGGTATTACTCTTTCTGGGTTTGACTTTATCTCTGCTCGTCTACACCATTTCTCTCTTCCTGTTTTAAATGCCCTCCCCAAGATACAACCCTAGTTATAACAGTAAATAAAATTTCCTCTACTTGACAAATTTCACAAAGACCAAATAGGCAAAATATATTTGTTTTATATATGAATATGTCAATAATGGATATCTGTCTGTGATGCATCCTGAAGAAAAAAATCACACAGATTATTTAAAGGGAACCATTAGGTATTACCACTTGGGCATTAAAGTCACCCAACTGAGAAATTGCTTCTCTTGCTTCTCTGCTATTGTAGTTTCTTCAACCTATTAATTCAGTTCATTACAAGAAAATACCCTACTTATAAAACACACAGCATCTGAACATAGTTTTTCTTTTGAGTCTTGAGAGAGACAAAGTAATCAAACTGCTTTGAATCTTGAAGAAGAAGAAGAAGAAGAAGAAGGAAAAGAAAAAGGAAGGAAACCATGTCAGTGAACTCAGTGAAGGTAATTATTCACAAATTGTAACTCTGCAATAGGACGTAAAGATGAGACTTGAAATGGTCTTGATAAGCACTCCGTGGGCACATCGTGGAGAACTTCTCAGGCTTTACTGGTTACATGGCTATTTGAAATAAATCTGCCCTTAACATGGACCCAGAAATATTTTTTTTTAAATAATGTTTTTGTTAACATCAACTCATTCTTATTTTTTTAATCCTTATTTTTCAAACAAAATTTCTATTCTAATATCTCCCTAAGCAATGTGAGCAGAGATAACACTGGAAATCTTTTCCAAAGAAATGAGATTTCCTCTTATTGTGAAGATGAAAACACTCCCTCTTAGTCATGGTGAAGGCGGGGAGGAGATCAGTCACTTGATTGTGTCTTGGTTTTAGGTGTGCCTTCTTAATTGGATGACATTCTCAAACACTCAGGATGCAAGACAAGGACTTTGCCTAAGTAGCTCCTGAACCCTAAAATAATACAGATTTCAGAGATTACATTTGGTCCTACTCAGTGAAAAGCTGTATGTCAAAGAGGAAATAATCTTTAAAATAGCTCCTGATTGCTCATAAGAAAAATCAGCTCATAAAACTAGTCCCAAAGAAGCAAACTGAATTTTATTTTTATTTTTTTAAATATTTTATTTATTTATTTGACAGAGACACAGCGAGAGAGGGAACACAAGCAGGGGGAGTGGGAGAGGGAGAAGCAGGCTTCCCGCTGAGCAGGGAGCCCAATGTGGGGCTCGATCCCAGGACCCTGGGATCATGACCTGAGCCGAAGGCAGATGCTTAATGACAGAGCCACCCAGGTGCCCCAGCAAACTGAATTTTAGTATTCTCAGCCAGGTGACATTGTCATTTGGTTTTAAAATAAGATAGAAGCTATCTTCACAGTAAAAAGGAATTCATTTCTGTAATACAAATAAATGCTAAAGGGGCACTGGAGAAATATGTCGACTGTAAAGAATAAGTGATATAAATGTCCTTTCCTGAGTATGATACTCCAGTTGTTTGAGGCTGTCTCACGGCCTAACATATTACTGATCTTGAAAAATGTTTCATGTGCACTTGAGAAGAATGTGTATTCTGCTGTTATTAAGTGAGTGTGTTCTATATATAGATGTATATGAACTCTGAGCACTTCTCTGTATGTAGGTGATATTTTAATAATATTTTTCTCAGAAAGAAGGAAAAAATAATATTGGCTTTCCAACATTTAGAAAGATCTCTAATCTCATTAATAATCAAAGTGAAAATTCAAACAACTGGATTCCTGTTCTTGCTTTTACAATTAGCAAGGATTTTTATTCACATTTTTAATGAAATACCCAATACTGTTAAGCGTGCAGCAAAACAGTCATACTTCCACACTGGTGGTAGGAGTAGTTTGGTATGACTCTTAAAAACAATTTGGCATCCAATCGTTTTACTTTTGGTATAAAAATATATTAAAGTGTTATTAATAGAAGCAAAAATTAGAAATAATCAAAATGTAATTGTTTATAATGATGTCTATGAAGAGTTCATAGAAACATGGAAAAAAGCAGTAGACATTAACTATTATTTAAAAAGAAAACAAGACTGTTATTAGAATACACACACACACACACACACACACACACACACTGCATTATTATGAAACAGAGGTTGCTCCCAGAATGTAAGGATACCTCAACATTAGAAATGCCCTCTAATTCACCATATTGGAGAAAAACCATATGACTCCAACAGAATACTGAAAAATGTTATTAGAAACGCCCTCTAATTCATCATATTGGAGAAAAACCATATGACTCCGACAGAACACTGAAAAATATTTAATTATTTCATTCCGGTTAACTTGCCTTGTGACTTGATGTACCTACAGAAAATGGATTGTCTAATCCTTTCCACTCTCTTTGGGGCCTACACTACATGCTTAGCAAGGCAATTGAGGAGGTGAAATAGGGTCATGGTCCAACCTCTGCTTCTGTTCACTTGAACTCATTCTTTCTTGCATAAAGACTTAGCAAATAACAAATTCCTACAATAAGCTTGGACACTGTGGCTCATAAAAAGCATTTGATAAATCTCAATAGGCATAAATAAGTCTTAAAAAGTCCTTTAACTAATAGGAATAATTAGGAATAGAAAAGAATTTTCTTATATTGATGCTTCTCAACTTATGGTAGACGCTATAAATTTATTCACTTTGCACCCATTCAAATACACTCTGGTAGAATTCTTGATCTACCGAGGTTAGAAAGCTAAAAACTGTATCTTCTGTACTTTTATTACAGCTAGAGTTCTGTGTGGGACCTGGCTTCTGCCAAACAGACGTAATTAGGTGAGACCTGGAAGTAACAGGGCAGAGAGATTGGCTTGTAGTGGTGGAGGTCTGGTGTTTCTGGGGAAAGTGAAGCACGTGTCAGGGCATTTGCTCACAAAAGCCCTGGGTGCTGAGTGGCAGACAGCAATCCCTGCACTATTCCACCAGAACGGAGCTGTGTGTGGTTACACATTTCTCATTGTGGATCCAGTCCCGATTTTACGGGTGTCTGACTTTCTTGCAGATAATATGTCCTTTTCTGCTTTGATTAGCTAGAACAGAATCTAGGTTCTGCCCCCAGAGAACCATCAATGATACTGCGATAAACCACCAACCTTGACAAGCATCATATTTAATGGAGGAATATTAGACGTGTCTTGTTTTAAAATCAGACGTGTACTGTTCCATTGATCTATGTGTCTGTTTTTGTGCCAGGACCATACTGTCGTGATGATTATAGCTTTGTAATAGAGCTGGAAGTCCGGAATTGTGATGCCGCCCATAGAGCTGCCATACGACCCAGCAATTGCACTACTGGGTATTTACCCCAAAGATACAAATGTAGGGATCCGAAGGGGTACATGCACCCCGATGTTTATAGCAGCAATGTCCACAATAGCCAAACTGTGGAAAGAGCCAAGATGTCCATCAACAGATGAATGGATAAAGAAGCGGTGGTATATATATACAATGGAATATTATGCAGCCATCAAAAGGAATGAAATATTGCCATTTGCAACGACATGGATGGAACTGGAGGGTATTATGCTGAGCGAAATAAGTCAATCAGAGAAAGACATGTATCATATGACTTCACTGATATGAGGAATTCTTAATCTCAGGAAACAAACTGAGGGTTGCTGGAGTGGGGGGCGTGTGGGAGGCATGGGGTGGCTGGGTGATGGACACTGGGGAGGGTATGTGCTATGGTGAGCACTGTGAATTGTGTAAGACTGCTGAATCACAGACATGTACCCCTGAAACAAATAATACATTATATGTTATAAAAAAAAAAAAAAAAAAGAGGATAGTAGGAAGAGAAAAATGAAGGGGGGGGAATCGGAGGGGGAGACAAACCATGAGAGCCTATGGACTCTGAGAAACAAACAGGGTTCTATAGGGGAGGGAGTTGGGGGGATGGGTTAGCCCAGTGATGTGTATTAAGGAGGGCACGTTCTGCATGGAGCACTGGGTGTTATATGCAAACAATGAATCATGGAACCTTACATCAAAAACTAATGATGTAATGTATGGTGATTAACATAATATAATAAAATTTAAAAAATGTAAAATAAAGTAGAAAAAATTAGATATGTACTAAGCAACACTGAAAAACGTGCTAAATGGAAAAAGTAAAAACGTTGACAAAGTGGCTAGGACTTCTGGGGGGGGGGGGGTATACATGAAAGGTCGTGCGCATGCGCCAACACCATTTCCTTCTGGCGCCTACACCAATAGGTACATGTACTCGTACAGGTAGAGCACGTACACGTACACTCAGCCACAAGGGCACACGCGATGCGGCGAAGGGGGTGGAGACAGTGACTTCACCAGGACGGAAAGCAGGGCACAGAAAGATGGGAAAGAGAGGGTTCCTGTCAGCTTTAGCGCCTTGAGTGCCACTTAGGTCTTCCCAGCTGTTCCTGTTTGGGTCCCCTCTGCTGTGCCCCTGCGGCTGCTGCAGAGTTCAGCCACTTGAGAGCGACCGACGCCCCCAGGACAGCAGGACGGCCCCTCAGGCCATGTCCCTGATGCACACCCTCCGAGCCAGCCCGCCAGCTGCCCCGCGAACACGTGGCTGTAGAAAACGTTATAGCCCCCAGACCCAGCAAGGGTTGAACACCCCGGCTTTGACCAGTAGGAATTGTGAACTGGCATCAGTTCTTTCCTTTCGTCCCCACATAGAAAGTTCTGAGAAGCAATCATCCGTACAGCTTCGTTTATGACATGCTCTGCAAGATCAAAGAGCCAGCCTTCCTCGCTGCCTCTGGCTGGTTGTGCTGTGTCCCCACTTCTGTCCCATGAGCTTGCATGGCCTCATGACCTGTTAGCTCAGACACCTTTTCCTCAGGCCCTGTTTTCTGGAGAACCTGGCTCAGACAGGCAGACGAGCAAAGGAGATTTGTGTGCCTCCGTGCTCAGACCCGCACTGGCCCCAGAAACATGATTAACTTAACTCCTCCACCCGGGGTTCACGAAAGAAGGGAGGGATGGACACAAAGCGGGGGGGCAGACAAAGCAAAAGGGAATAAAGTATAAAACAGCTACAGAATAGTGGCAAAACAAAAGGCTGGATCTTAAAAAACAAAACAAAACAAAAGAAAAAACACTAAGATAAATCTTTAGCAAGAGAAAAAAGGAAAGAAAAAATTTAAGTGGAATGGACTAAATGACAGATTTTTCAAATGATAAAATGTTCTTGTGCATAACTTTATATAAATAAGTCTAGATGAAATAAATACATTTCTGAAAAGATGTTTTTAAATGTTGAGAATCAAAAAAAAAAAAAACACCTAGAAAAAGCTGAATCAAAGGAAGTATTAAGGAAACAGATGAAAATAAAACACTTCAGCTGTTTGCACACACGTCTAAAAGAGCTCTAAGGCCAGAATTTTCATTGGTGAGTTCTAACTTCAAAGAATAAATAATCCTTAATTTATAGAAACAGAGAATATGGAGGAAAAAACTTTCCTGTATCAATACATAAAGCTAGTATGAGCATAATAACCAACCCAGGTACAGACAATACACCTACACACATAATACATAATATAGCTTATGTATATGGACTCAAAATCCTAAATAAATTCTTAGTTACGCATTTTAAGTAACATCTTTAAGTGGAATATATCCACTTAGAATTTATTACTGGAAAACAAAGATAACTTTGTAGCAGAAAATGTATCAGTGTGATTCCCCATATAATTGACTAAGTGAACACAACTATGTTAACCATCTAAATCTTTGAAGGAAAAGCATATTTGAATTTTAATTCAACACCTACTTATGATAAACATTCTAACAAGAATAGAAACAGAAGAGAACTTTCTTGTTGTAGACTATCTGCAAAATAAGTTACAAGATATCACCACATCTAATGGAAATTGTTAAAATTATTTTTCCAAGGGCACCTGGGTGGTTCAGTCGGTTAAGCATCCGACTCTTGATTTCGGCTCAGGTCATTATCTCAGGGTCGTGAGATGGGCCCGAGCTCAGCTCCATCCTCAGCAGGGAGTCTGCTTGAGATTCTCTCTTTCCTTCTCCCTCTGACCTTCTCTCTGCTTGTGCTCACATTCTCTCTCTCTCTCACAAATAAATAAAAATTTTAAAATTATTTTTCCTTAACATCAAGATCAAGTTAGAAATACTAGTTATCACTGCTATTGCTCAAGACATTACTGGGAATCTTAGAAAATGGTTGAGAACTAGGAAAAAGATAGAAATATGGTTTGGTTTGCATAGAAGATTAAATTGTCCTGATTTCAAGATGACCTAGTCCTTACTAAAAAATCCCATGAGAGTCATCTGAGTTTCTCAACAGATAAACTTTCAGATTTAGTAAGTGTAATAAAGAGACTGACTCCATTGTTTTAATGTGACTGAGGACAACCTTTAAGCCTAACCCCTGCCTCTTCCGTGGGTGCCCCACCTCTGCGCAAGCTGATAAGGCGGCCCTGGTGCTCTCTCCTTTGGTTCCTGGCACAAGATTCTGATGAAGTAAGCCCCCACCCACGCACAGGAACCCTCACTGGCTAGGCTCCTTACCCAGCGCTCAAGCTTGGGAGGCCTGCCCTCCCCTCCCTAGAGACCTCAGCTTCATACCCTCTTGCTGTGTGTGTGCTATCACCAGTCTCAACATTTGAGCCCAGTTTGGGGTGAGGGTGTATCCTGCATCTTCAGAGTGGTCACAACAAAAACTGAAGGTGATAAAGGCAAGATTATTACACTAAAACCAGGAATGTTCCTTTGCACCCACAACTGCCAATAATGAGCCAGACAAGAAGATATCAGCAAGAACAAAAAACTTATAAAATAGCTATCAATTAAATTTCAAAGAATGCATACAGTTTTGGGGGAAAAAATGTAAAATTTCTTTTTAAAAACACCAAAGGTCACGGTATGCAGAGAAGTGTCTTGTGTGTGGGACCATTTTATTGCCCTTCCCCAGCTGGGGCCACTCCTACAGAATCCACCCTGAATAGCACTCCCTAGAGTTGTGTTATACATACTTCCTGATGGTGCTCATAACAGCATTACAGATATTCATTCTCTAATTCTAAAAGTGCAATGCAGTTCAAGTAAAAATCCCTGAGGGATATTGAAGAGGAATATAATGAAGTGATCTGAAATTTACTATGGGAAAATAAAAATACAAATAAAAGTCTCTGCATAAAAGAATACCCTGCCATCATCGTTAAAATAGCCTAAGACTTGTTCCACTTCAGGTCAAGAAGGAGTAACAAAAACCAGATTTCACTTCCTGCCTCACACAACTAAAAAAGACAAAGTATCTGAAATAATATTTTTTCAAGACATCAGACATCAGGAAACAAAGGAATGACTCCTGAGCACTGGGGACGGGTGAGCACTGTGGTTTCCCGGCTTGCCTCCCTGAGCGAGTCTCCCAGCCACCGTGCAGGCAGGGGTCCCGAGCCCAGCCAGCATTCTCCTGATCCGAGATGACAGTGCTCAGAGTCCAAGAGGCCATGGCAGGGTGTGTTTTCAGGGCTGAGTACCAGAGAGGAGGACATCCTAAAGAGCTCATGCATGTGAGGAAACTGCCTGAATCTATGGAAAGAACCACCCCACAGAATTAGAAGCACCATACCCAGACCTCACCCAGGGCTGGAAATAGTGCCCCTTCCCACCAGCCAGAGTGGAAACTGTAATTTCTGGGGCTTCAGGTAAGAGAACTTAGAGGGGTCTTGCCTCAGTAGTTGAAAATAATTCACCTTAGACTAAACACTGCCCTGATCCCACCTCAAATATTATAAAAGCAAGACCTAAAAAGATCAGTTTCTGGTAACTTACCTGCATCCCGTAACAAAGGTAAAAACTATATATATTTATTTAGGAAGAGACCTTCCTAATACTAAACTTGCAGCACCTGAAACCTTAGCCTGCATAAGAACCACCACCTGCATTTCGAACTTCTGGAAGCATTAGATTCCCCAACCCCAAATGTTCTGATTCAGCAGCTTGGGATGGTGCCCCCAAATGTAGATGGATATCAAATTTTGATGATGCTGATGCCTTCGTCAGAACACTCTTGAGAAGCACTGGTTCCGAGCATTTGCTTTAAGCTAGCGGCTGTGATCTGAACAGGAAACATGGGCAACCAGGCGGGATTCACATGAGATAAGTTAATGAGAGCAGGGAGAAAGCCTAGAAGTGTTTTACTAATGCAGTTCATCTTTGTGAAAGAGAATAACAAAATGTGGAAGGGAACGTGCTTCAATATCATCTAGCTTTTTGTTCCCTTAAGTCTTTGGGCTTTGCCACTGAGCCTATGGCCACCCTGAAGTGGGACCACCTTCCTCCTGGGATGAGGACAGCCATCCAGCAAGATATACTGCATCCAGTGGCCTTCTTGACACTGCTACTGCTCTTCTGAATGTCCTCCAGGAGCCTCTGGGAGGAATTTGACATTTGGCTCAGAGAAAACTCTCAAGTGGGTCAGAGCAATATGTCAATTAAATCTACTTCATATCCCTAAGACCCAGCAATTGCACTACTAGGTATTTACCCCAAAGACACAGATGTAGTGAAAAGAAGGACCATATGCTCCCCAATGTTCATAGCAGCAATGTCCACAATAGCCAAACTCTGGAAGGAGCCAAGATGCCCTTCAACAGATGAATGGATAAAGAAGATGTGGTCCATATACACAATGGATTATTACTCAGCCATCAGAAAGGATGAATACCCAACATTTGCATCGACATGGATGGAACTGGAGGGGATTATGCTAAGTGAAATAAGTCAAGCAGAGAAAGACAATCATCAAATGGTTTCACTTACATGCGGAACATAAGGAATAGCATGTAGGACCACAGGGGAAGGAAAGGAAAACTGAATGGGAAGAAATCAGAGAGGGAGACAAACCATGAGAGACTCTGGACTCCAGGAACCAAACTGAGGGTTACAGAAGGGAGGGGGGTGGGGAGGTGGGGTAGCCGGGTGATGGGTATTGAGGAGGGCATGTGTGGGGATGAGCACTGGGTGTTATACACAACTAATAAATCTTTGAACACTACATCAAAACTAATGATGTACTATATGTTGGCTAACTGAACATAATTTAAAAATAAAAAATCTACTTCATATCCAATCTATTCCCAAAGCCAAAGCCCACTCTTCCTTCTATGTCACATCCCAAAGTACATCGAGCCTATTGGAAAGGCCAACCCATCATCCCAGGTTGCCTGAGACAGAGGCACTGCTGAGATGTGGGACATTCTGCTTTAAAACAGAATAATCCCAGGCCAACTGGGATAGGTTGGTCAACTTCTTCAATATCATTAAATGACAGTAATGTGGATATGCCTGGAATTTGAATATAAACTTTCTCCCAGTTATCAAATTCTGAGGAAGAAATTTAAGTCAAAGCACAAAATTACTTTTCAAGATACACCGGAAGTACACAGCAGGAAGAACAACAACAAAAAAAGCCTGAAATCATCTCTTCCAACATTTTATTCTGCTCTGTCTCAGCCAGAGGATTCTCAGGGAAGCCAGCGTTTCTTCAGTAAATACAGTCTGGGAAGCCTCTGACTACAACGAATGGCATTCTTTCTGGACCTCTGAAGTTGTAGTATTGTTCAGTTTCAAGATTCTCCCGAGACCCATTTGTAAAGAATCCAAAGTGGTTCTGGACTCACATGATTATCCGTAAGATTATCATAGCTATCACATCACACCCATTAAATTTAGAGCATAAGATAACCTTCAGACTCAAAAACAGCTATCTGAGGAAAAAAAATCACAGAACCCAGGATGAAGCCTAGCAGAATCCTGTAGTTCCTATAGGCAGGACTCTAGCCGAGAGCATTCCAGGGTCTGCATAAGGCAAGGTATCTGGAGAAAAATCTCGGGTCCAGCTTTCCTAGGAGGCCAGTCATTCTAGGTCCACCACCCAGAATCCATGATCTATGGACTTTTTAGTGTATTGGAAGGAATCTCTGAGCAAAAGGCAAATTTTGACCATCTACGGTTACCGTTTCAGTGGTTAATATCAACATATGCTTACTGCCTTCCCTCTCACGGAGAAAGAAGGTATTTTTGCCATCATGGAATGTTTAGACATTTGCAGAAGAGACGGTGCAGTCCCCAGTCTTACTCGAGGTGCCTTTCTTTTCCATCCATTACATTAAAAACCGGCTTCATTTCCATCTCCCTCGAAGGCTGGGGTTTCTGGCACCCTGCAGTATCAGTATCTACTCTCCTGCCATGATGTTTTTCAGATCCGTACCACGGGGGCCCTTTGCACTGCCTCTTGCTGTTATTGCTGTCACCGAAGAAGCCTGTTGTGGGGTGATTCCTCCCTCATCTGCAATTCACCCTATTTGAGACCAGCACAGTGGGGCCTGCCTTGGGAGCCACTGTATAGCCACTGGAAGCCAGTGTTGCTCCTTCAGCGCTCCCCCCTTAACCCTGCATGCAGAAGGGGCTTGGTACGGCTGATCCAGCATTGCTTACCTAAGCTTGGCACTAGTAATTTAAAACTAAAACCGCCTTAAGCCTTTGTTCCATGCAGGTTTGATTTCTGTGCTCTCTCGTCTATAAAAACAGCAACTTTCCTGTGGACAAACTGTCATAAGCTGCAGTCACTTGCCAAGGTCAAAATATCACGTGGCCTAAGATTTAAAACCGTCCCCCTGCGCGCAGGTAATAATGAGCCCAAAGGAGAGTGTAGAGACTTCAGGACAAAGCTGCGCTGCCCAAAACGTGCGCAGTAAACAGCCAAGTTGAGAGCCCACGGGCCAACGCCACAGGCTACTCTGCTCCCCGAGTTCCTCCCATCGATGTCTTCAGTTGTCCTTGATGCAGAAAAATCCCATCCGTTTCCTAAAATTTTTTCGGAACCCTCAAAAAATTGCAAGCTCACTCACAATGTCTACACCCCTGTGAAGCTCCGAGCTTAGAGAAGCAGAGCAGAGCTCAGGATGCCGAAATATTTTAGTGACCTCAAGTGGGAAAGCATTTCTTTAAAAATGCCCCCTGCTGTTGCCTGAGGAAGGGAGGATATTTTAGGAGGGGGGGAAACAAGCAAAGAGAACACAAGAGGAAGGGCATCTTGATATTTTGTGAAGACGATAGTAGAGTTGTTAATGTAACTTTTGAAACATGCAGACTTACAATCAAGCTTCCTTGGGGGAGGTGTTAATTAAAATACTTAAACATGGGCGCCTGGGTGGCTCAGTTGGTTAAGCGACTGCCTTCGGCTCAGGTCATGATCCTGGAGTCCCTGGATCGAGTCCCGCATCGGGCTCCCTGCTCGGCGGGGAGTCTGCTTCTCCCTCTGACCCTAACCCCTCTCATGTGCTCTCTCTCATTCTCTCTCTCTCAAATAAATAAATAAAAATCTTTAAAAATAAATAAATAAATAAATAAATAAAATAAAATACTTAAACAGTTTTCACTTTATTGATCAAATGATTCAAAGCACACCAGAATGGACATATCAATTTTATGCTGATTGAAAAAGGAGAATCTGAGTTCAGTTGAGCAGAGTTCAAATGGCTTTATATGGACTTCAGAAACTGGGAAGAATGGGGCAATAATCTCTATTTCTATAGTCTCCAAATCCATCATTTCTCTGAAATGATGAACAAGGTAGTCATCGGGTGTCGAATGGCCAAATGCAGATGGAGCAGATGGTGATTCACAGTCAAGGAGTGAGAAATGCCTGCAATGACAAAAGGAATCCGGCATTTTTAGAGTTTGGGAAAGGAAAGAAAACTGCACTGCAATATTTCATAATTGAGAGAATTTTTGAGGTTAAGAGTCCTAAAATAGGGTGCCTGGGTGGCTCAGGTCAGTTAAGCTTCTGCCTTCGGCTCGGGTCATGACCCCGGAATCCTGGGTTAGAGTCCCAACATCGGGCTCCCTGCTCAGTGGGGAGTCTGCTTCTCCCTTTGCCCCTCACTCCACTCTTGTGCTCTCTCTCTCTCAAGTAAATAAAGAAAATCTTTTAAAAAAAGAGTTCTAAAGATACATAATGCTTTTGCCACTTTACTAATTTTAAATCCATTTGGAACTATTTGTTCCTTAAAGGGCTGCACTACAGGTTACCTGGAGCTTTGTACAGGGCAGTCTTACCTCATGGGGGGCAATACCTATATACCTCAACAGTTTTTCTTTTTCCGTGAAGCCTTGGAGAAGAGGCAAAGGATACAGTAATTGTAATAAATAAAAATATTTTACCTAAGTTTTTTCATAGCACAGATCTTGTTGTATTTTGGAGCTGTCAGCATAGACTAAACCCATAAAAACTCTCTTCCCCTTTGTCAGTGGGAAGGATAATTCATTTTAGACTTAGTACCTAGGATCAAATAGCTGAAACAAATGTTTAATTGACTGAAACCTTAAACTCTTTTTTTGGTTAATGTATTTTCTTTTTTTTAAGTTTATTTTAATTCCAGTGTAGTTAACACATTGAAACCTTAAACTCCTAATTTCTGCACCTCTGTGATGACTTGAGGATTGTTCCAGTAGAGTTTTCTTTCACTTCTTACTGCTGTACCTTAGTAACCACTAGTCAGTGTACCCGGGTGCTTGAGCTAAAACTAGTGAATGTCCTGAACTGGGTGGCTTTGCACCCTGTCTGTTTGGTGCAGTCTGTCTTTCAAGTTATTAGGGGGATTGAAAGGAGATACAATAAATATTCCAGAAAGAGAGCAAATGGTAGGATGGGAAGTGGGATTAGGCAAGAAATAGGGCTGAAACAACTGTTGATTATTAATAAGAAAGGAATCATAGCCCTGTGGCACACCACACTCAGAGTAGATCCTAGGCAAATTGAAGACCTACCTGAGGAAGACAGAATGTTAAAATTTTTAATAAAATGTAGGAGAATATTGTCATGACTTCCAGAAAAAGATTTATTAGATAAAATGCAATAGCCTGAACAAAAAAAGCAAAACTGATGTTTCTTGTTTTTTTCAGTAGGCTCTACACCCAGCGTGGAGTCCAACGTGGGGCCTGAACTCACAACCCGAAAATTAAGCCCTGAGGTGTCATCAAGTGTCAGATGCCCAACCACCTCAGCCACCTAGGCTCTCCTAAGAAATTTTTTTACTTGAAGTACGTGTGGCTGACAATGAATTGATAACTAGAATTGTGAAGAATCCTGAATTTTATTTAAAAATATCAATACAGAAGAAAATGGCCAAAGGATATAAAACAGGAAAGTCATAGAAGAGGAAACCCAAATGGCCAATAAACATACTCAAAGATGTTCGAACTCTCTAGTGGTGGGAGAAATTCAAAAACACAATCATACCTTATTTTTCACTCATCTAATTGTTAAAAAGTTTTAATTAGATGACACTACATCCCGGCAAAGAAAGGGAAAGAGCAACTCACAGGCCAGGTGTGAATTCGTATGATTACTTTGAGAGGTCAGTTTTTAATATTCTTTTTTTTTCTTTTTAAAGATTGTATTTATTTATTTGAGAGAGAGTGGCGGGGGGGGGGGGGTTGCGGGGCAGAGGCAGAGGGAGAAGCAGACTCCTGGCTGGGAGGGGAGCCTGACGTGGGGCTCGATCCCAATATCCCAGGATCATGACCTGAGCAGAAGGCAGACGCTTAACCGAGTGAGGCTGGTTTAATATTGCCCCTTTAACATTCTTAATTACAGTTTTAAAGTTTGCATCCAGTAAAGTTGAAGACATGTACCCGCTAGAACTGAGAAATCCTGCTTCTGGTATAAACACTAGAGAACCTTAAGCATGTGTCCAAGGAATCCTCTATACAGATGCCCAATGCAGCATAATTTTCATGGGAAACACTGGGGAAAAAATTAAATGTTTTTCAATGAGACAATAGATAAACACACACTTTTGTATAATGCTACTCTGTTTAGCTATGAAAATTAGTAAACTGATCTTTACAAATCAACATGATTAAGTAGATGTAGTGTATAATACCTCTTATTCAAATTTGTGAGACTTCAAATGAGAATTCTTATTTAGGGATATAAATTATTAGCAGTATTAAAAGAAAAATGTGAAGAATATTAACTTCACAGAAGTTTTTCTCGCAAAGAGAGCCTAAAATTTAATGGAGAGGAGGCACGGAGGAGGTTGCATCTAGCCAGTGAAGTATGATTTTTAAAAAGACCGATGTAAACAAAATTAAGGATTAACAATTGTTAAATATGAGTGATAAATAGATGTATGTGTATTACATACTTCTAATTTTCTTCATATTTACATTTTTTCATACTAAAAAAGGTGATGTTGAATTTCCAATGGTCCGACTGCACTTTAATCTTAATGGAAAAAGAGCAGGATGTTGAGCGCAGCGCGTGGTTTCCAAGACATAAACCAGCAACGGGGGACTGGCCGCCCACGGTCTGACGAGCTCCTCAGCCCTTATTGCTTGGCTGTGCCATCAAGTTGGCCCACACAGTGTTTTTCAAAATGCGAAGACTCTGCCAACATTGTAAAATGGGGAGATAGCACATAAAAACCCTGATTTCTGGCTTCATCTGCAAAATGAGATAGGGCCACACTGGAGCATCGTGCCGTGGGGTCAGCCCAGGGACCCCTGCAGTGGTGTCCCCACCCCTGGGGCTGTCACCTCCCATCACACATGCTCTTTCTTCTTATACCAGAGAGGGAAGCCAAATATTTCCCCTGCACCTACTCCAGTAGTTTTCGTGACCTGTCTCCTCCTCATTGGCATCGAAGTTTGTACCCCCTATTTTAAAAGAAAAAAAAATCACTGAACAAAAATTGGAAAGAAATACAACAAATATTTTTTGCTGCTGTCTCTGGGTTGTTGGATGGCCAGTTTCTGAAGGTTAAAAAGCACTGTATAAAACTGTGAAAACAGCCAAACCAAAAGATGCTTCCATTTGACCATCTCAGGTCGGAGCCCTGAATTAGCCTTTAGGGTGATGTTCCGCTTTCCGTTCCTCTCACAGGAAAGCTCCCACCACTGCTTCAGAGCCCAGTGGACCTTTTAAGATCCAGAATTTTTTTTCCTCTAGCCCATTCCTTTAAAAAAAAAAAAAAATCCTTCTATTTCTATATTTCTTACTCATCTTTCAAAGCTCTTACTCATAATACAAATCTACTGTGATGATTTTCCTGATTTCCTCTGATAATAGAATTTTTCTGCAATCTCTGCTCACATGGCCAGCAATTCTTCCGGTGTCCGGTAACACAAGGCAGTGGGTACCTACATCATCTATTTGTGCCACTAAACACTAAGAGGACAAATCTTACCCATCACTTCCTTTCTGGCTTAGAAAGGACTTAAACACTCAAATATGTCAAATTAGAATAGTAGACACTCAAAAATATCAACTGAAATACAATGTATTAAACGTCATTGTAGAATACACTATGTTTAGGAGACATAGGCAACTAAGTTTAATCTATACTTTTCTTCCTGTGACACATGATGAAAGTTGCTTTCTTGATTAAACTTAACATGCATTTATTTATTTCTCATATGAATGCAGGAAACGTAAAAAATGAAATCATACTGAAGTGAACATATAAAAATTCCTATTCTACGGTTTCCAGAAGAGAGAAATTTATTTCATTATATTACATTTTCAATCTAGTAAGGGTTATTTATTGTAATTTCTCCAAATCCTCATTAAGAGTTTAAAAAGTTTGGTTGGATATACTATTAAGAATTAGGTGACTTCTTACCCACCATATTCAGTGAGTTTTAAGAATATTCCCCAAACAAAATGTACATTAACACATATTCCAACATGTACAGTTTTTACCAAATCACTCTTGGATGAAACTTAAAGAACTGATTTCTGTACATACTCCTGCCACAAGGCCGTTTCTCCTAATCCCCCTTCATGAAAATTAAAAAATGCTATTTTATTTATTTCCTAAACTCAAATAACCTGTCATGAGTTATCTCTCCATCCAATATCAGTGCCTGATGTCTCTACTGATTTTAATAGCTGAGCTGTTTGAGTTTTCTCTCAAGGCAGGTTTTATAGAGAATTTTATCTGTTTACCCATGAGAACAGTAAGGAATAGAAGAATGGATAAAACCTAGTAAGAACTACAATTTTATATTTGACCCCACAGATAATAACATTTTTCCTTCCTGTCCATATCATCAGAAGCTTCACAGACATAATCTATCTTTATACTGAAAAGATTTTAAACCCATAGAATTTACTAAATTTAGCAAAACTTCATCACTGTTGCTTTAAATTTGACAATATCATAAAAATAAGTAAGTAAAATATAAGTAAGTAAATAAATAAATGCCTTATTAAGTTCTCACTGACTGCCTACCTGAATGAACACATTTTGGTCACATTTTGCTGCTCTCACTAAAGCAGCCTTACTGGACTATGACAGATGCCTTGTTAATAAACATTTTTTATTGAAAGTGGACTCCAAATGTTATAAATATAACAGGCAAGAAGAATGCCATGCATGACCTCAAAGCCAAAGATTATCACGATGTGGGCCCAGTAGTAGGAAAAATAGCCTCTAAGTTGCATGAACTAGTCAGTGAATGGTTGCTGGCAATCATCCCAGGCTAAAATTCTCTACTGTGACCAGAGTCAAAACATCAAGTAACTCGAAAACTGAAGCATTTGCTAATAAAGAAGGAAGAAATATGTTTCACCAAATGTGGCAACAGCACTGATGAATGATTTACACTCAAGCATCTTACCATCTGAACTATCACGCTGTGTGCTGATCACCGGGAGGGGAGAAGAGCAGTAATCAGAGGTCACCCTTGTAAGGTATTGACTTTGAAATAACAAGTCTAGTACGCACCCTATGCTGATCCAAAAATTTAAAACTATTTATTGAAAGGATAGTTATTCTTAAATGCCCTATAAAAACAGGACACCACTAATAAATAACACTGCTGTTTAACTTGTCTATCTGAAGGTTATGTGAAATACCATACAGCTGGTTATGCTTTGTATATGGGCAGAGTTTTCTGGTCTTCCATTTAATATGCATGGGCAGGATCACCCAGTTAACAAACCTAGGTTCACAAGGAAGCATGAACCAGAGAATTATCCACAAACCAGGAGGAAAACGTTCCTAGAGCATTCAGAAGAGGGTAATGACTAACAGTGAAGTTCTTCAAATTCTGGCTCTGACACTTAGCTATGCTCTTAAGAGAGGTATGTGTTTGGGTTTTTCAACTGAAAAATAGTACTAAGCTCGTAAGGGTATTGAGAAAGAACACCACAGCAACAAAATTAACAAATGTTTAGTCAAAAGCCTATTAAAGTTGTTTATTTTCAAATATAAAATTCATAAATATGCCATTAATTTTTTTTACAAATTGGGGACTTAGATTCTTTTCACTTATAAGAAGTCATACATATAGGATAATTTCTAATAAATAACTGATTTTTTTTTAAATCTTAACTGGTTATATATTAAATAAAATTTTGTCACCAAGTAATTTCATAGGCAAATTTAAAAACTATTCCCAAAGCAAAAATACTGTTTTTAATGTGAGATGTGGGAGTATTTCAATATGGCTGAATAAGATAAGGATAAGGATGATGGGCTATAAAATCAAGAATGCCTAGAGTTTATGAAAGTTTAAGTGGCTCAGGAAATTTGTTAGAAAACAATGCAGGAATCCAGGTGAGAATAATGACTGTTTGACAACACGCATAATTCTCCATCTAGTTACTTCATTGTTCATCTCCCGTACATACATGTATCAGTATCTGAATTGTTAAGCCCCACACACCACGCGAACCAACTTTATCAACTCAAGTGCGTATGTGTGGTTGGTTTTGCCTTTAGTCGTATAGACTCTATTCATTTCCAAAGTTCCTTAGGTCAGCGCCTTTTTTCCCCATGCCTTCAGTAAGACAGTTTAATACATTTGTAACAGAGTTAGATTGTCTCGTCACATTCTGCATTTTATTCTGAGATCCCCCAACTTCCAAAATGATTTTGTAAGATTTGACTACTCTAAGGTTCACTCTCTGTGCTGTTCAGTTCTGAGTTTTGCCAAATGCATAGTGTCCTATATCCACAATTAAAGTATCCTACAGAATTGTTACCATCCTAGAAGCAAACCAAAACAAAACTCTAGGCCTCACCTACTCAATCTTCACCTACTCTCCCATGAACGTGTGGCAACCACTCATCTTTTCACTATCTCTATGGTTCTTCCTTTTACAAAATATCATATAATTAGAATTATACAGCATGTGTAGCCTTTTCAGACTGACTTTTTTCACTGAGCAGTATGCATTTAAGGTTTACTCATGTCTTTTCACAGCTCAATAGCTCATTTCTTTTTATCGATGGATAATATTCATTGCATGGGCGTACCACAATTTGTTTACCTACCCACTTATCAAGGTATATCTTGGTTTCCAGGTTTTGTCAATTATGAATTAAGCTACTATAAGCATCTGCATGCAGATTTTTGTGAGAACTTGGGTTTTCCTGTCAGCTGGACAAATACCTAGGTGCATGATCGCTGGATCTTATGGTAAGACCATGTTTACCTTTGTACAAAACTGCCAAACTCTTTCTTCCAGGGTGTCTGTACCACTTTGCATTCCTACCAGCAATGGGTAACTGTTGCTATTGTTCCACACCTCATCAGTAATTGTTATAGTCAGTTCTTGGGAATTTAGCCATATTAAAGAGGTATGTAGTGGCATCTCATTGTTACTTTGATTTGTAATTCTCCAGTGAAAAATAATTTTTAGCATCTTTTTGCATGTCTAATTTCCATTCATCTATTTTCTTTGGTGAGATGTCTTTTCAGATCATTTGCTCATTTTTTGATCAGATTGTTTGTTTTCTTATTGTTCAGTTTTAAGGGCTCTTTGTGTATTTTGGATGCAAGCCCTTTATCAGATGTGTGGTTTGCAAATATTTTCTCCCAGTCTCTGGCTTGTCTTCTCATTCTCTTAACAGTTTCTCTCACAGACAAAAAGTTTTTCGTTTTAATGAAGTCCAACAGGTCAATTTTTTTTTTCTTTCATGGATCATGCTCTGGGCAATGTATCTAAAAATGATCACAAGATGCAAGGTCAGATAGACTTTCTCCTGTGGTCTTCTTATACAAGCTTTAAAGTCTTGCTTTTCAAATTTAGGTCAATGATAGGATTTCAGTTAATTTTGGAGAAATATTGAGGTCTGTGTCTAGGCTCATTTTTTCCTTGGATGTGCAATTTTTCATTATAAGTTCTGTCCTTCCTCTATTAAGCTACCTTTGCCCCTTGATCAGAGATCACTTGATTGTGTTTCATTGATCTGTTGTTTTACCAATACTACACTGTCTTGCTTACTATTGCTTTATATTAAGTCTTGAAATTGGGTCCTGTGAATCCTCCATCTGTGTTCTGTTTCCTTCAGTAGTGTGTTGGTTAGTCTCGGTCTTTTGACTTTCCACATAAACTTTAGAGTATTTTCACAGTACCTGCCAAAGAGCTTGCTGGGATTTGGATTGCGATTGCATTGAATCTCTTCATCCATTTCAGAAGTAATGACATTTTAACAGTCTGATTCTCCCAATCCGTAAACTCAGGATATCTTTCCATTTATTGAGATGTTCTTTCATTTTTTTCATCAGAGTTTTGTAGTTTTCCATATATGCTGTACATACTTTGCCAGATTTATATCTAAGTATTTCATTTTGGGAGGTGCTATTGCAAAGCATATTGTTTTTAATTTCAAATTCCAAAATTGTTCACTGCTGGTATATAGGAAAGCAATTGACTTCTGTATGTTAACTTTGCATCCTGTGACCTTACTGTACTTATTTCTTAGTTTGAGGAGATTTTTTGGTCAATTCTTTGGGATTTTCTACATAAACAATTGTGTCATCTGCAAATAAAAAGTTTATTTCTTCGTTTCCAATCTGTATATATTTAATCTCCTTTCCTTGTATTATTGCAGTAGCCAGGATTACCAGTATTATGTTGAATAGAAGTAGTGAGAGAGGACATAGTTGCCTTATTCTTAGTATTAACAGAAAGTATCCAATTTCTCATCATTAAGTAAGTTCAGATTTTTTTTTTTTGTAGATGTCCTTTATCAAGTTGGTGGAGTTCTCCTCTATTCCTATTTTGTTGAAAAATTTTATAATGAATGGTGTTGGATTTTTTTCAAATGCTCTTTCTGCTTCAATTGATATGATCGTATACTTTTGCTTCTTGAGCCTATTGATGTGGCAGATTACATGACTGATTTTGAATTTTGAACCAGCTTTGCATATATGGAATAAATCCCACTTATTTGTGGTATATAATTACTTTTATGTATTGCTGATTTGCTTTGCTAAAATTTGTTTGTTTTACATCTATGTTCATAAGAAATATTTGTCTTTAGTTTTCCTTTCTTCTAATGTCTTCATCTCATTTTGGTATTCGGGAAATGAGAGTCTCACGAATATTCAGGTCAATCACTTTCCAGTATTCCAGTGAGACATGTATGTATTATACCTTTGTAATTGTCTCAGAGATCTGTTCCATTTGTTTTTCATTATGTTGTCCCTTTGCATTTCAATTTAGAACATTTCTATTAACCTATCCTTTTTCAAAGTTTTTTTTTATTATTTTTTAAGTTTTTATTTAAACTCCAGTTAGTTAAGAGTGTAATATTAGTTTCAGGTGTACAATTTAGTGATTCAACACTTCCTTCCATACAATACCCGGTGCTCATCACAAGTGCACTCCTTAATCCCCACCACCTATTTCACACATCCCTCCACCCACCTCCCCTCTGGTAACCATCAGTTTGCTCTCTACAGTGAAGAGTTTGTTTCTTGATTTGCCTTTCTTTCCCTTTTTTCCCCTTGTATCAATTGTTTTGTTTCTTAAATCCCACATATGAGTGAAATCATATGGTATTTGTCTTTCTCTGACTTATTTCACTTAGCATAGTACTCTCTAGTTCCATCCATGTCCACATCATTGCAAACGGCAAGATTTCATTCTTTTTGATGGCTGAGTAAAATTCCATTTTATATATATATCACTTCTTTATCCATTCATCAGTCGATGGAAATTTGGGCTATTTCTATAATTTGGCTATTATTATATTGCTGCTATAAACACTGGGATGCATGTATCCCTTTGAATTAGTGTTTTTGTATTCTCTGGGTAGATACCTGGCAGTGCAATTGCTGAATCATAGGGTAGCTCTATTTTTAACTTTTTGAGGAACCTCCATACTATTCTCCAGAGTGCCTGCACCAGTTTGCATTCCCACCAACAGCGTAAGAGGGTTCCCCTTTCTCCACATCCTCGCCACCTGTTGTTTCTTGCGTTGTTAATTTTATTTTAGTTTTTTTTATTTTTTTAAAGATTTATTTATTTATTTTTGAAAGAGAGAGAGCATGCATGCACATGAGCAGGGGTAGGGACGGGGCGGGGGGAGAGAATCCTCGAGCAGACTCTCTGCTGAGCACAGAGCCCAATGCAGGGCTCAATCCAGAACCCTGAGATCATGACCTGAGCTGAAATCAAGAGTTGGACACTTAACTGATTGAGATAGATGCAGGTGCCCCAACCTTTTGTTATTTAAATTGTCTTGGTCATAGAAAAATATGAAGAGTTGTGTTGTTAATTTTAGCCATTCTGACAAGTGTGAGATGATACTTCATTGTAGTTTTTATTTGTATTTCCCTGATGATGAGTGATCTTGAGCATCTTTTCATGTGTCTGTTGGCCATCCGTGGGTCTTCTTTGGAAAAATGTCTATATATGCCTTCTTCCCATTTTTCACTTGGGTTATTCATTTTTGGGGTGTTGTGTTTTATAAGTTCTTTATATATTTTGGTTACTAGCTTTATCGTATATGTCATTATCAAATATCTTCTCCCATTCTGTAGGTTATCTTGTAGTTTTGTTGATTGTTTCCTTCACTGTGCAGAAGATTTTTATGCTGATGAAGTCCCAATAGATTATTTTTGCTTTTGTTTCCCTTGCCTCAGGAGACATATCTAGTAAGAATTTGCTATGGCAGATGTCAAAGAGGTTACTGCCTTTGTCTTCCTCTAAGATCTTAATGGTTTCATGCCTCACATTTAGGTCTTTCATCCATTTTGAATTTATTTTGGGGTATGATGAAAGCAAGTCGTCAAGTTTCATTCTTTTGCATGTTGCTATCCAATTTTCCCAACACCATTTGTTGAAGAGACTGCCTTTTTCCCATCGGATATTCTTTCCTGCTTTGCCAAAGATTAATTGGCCATATAGTTGTGGGTTCATTTCTGGATTTTCTGTTCTGTTCTCTTCCATTGATCTCTGTGTCTATTTTTGTGCCAGCACCATACTACAGCTTTGTAATATAATGTGAAGTCTGGAATTGTGATGTCTTCAGCTTTGCCTTTCTATTTCAAGTTTGCTTTGGCTATTCAGGGTCTTCTGTGGTTCCATACAAATGAAAAGATATTCCATGCTTATGGATCAGAAAAACAAATATTGTTAAAATGTCTATACTACCCAAAGCAATCTATACATTTAATGCAATCCCTATCAAAATACCAACAGCATTTTTCACACAGCCAGAAAAAACAGTCCTAAAATTTCTGTTGACCTATCATCTATCAGTCTCACTGGTTCTTTCCTCAGCTGTGTCCAGTCTACTGATGAACCTATGAAAGACATTCTTCAATTCTGTTACAGTGTTTTTATTTCTAGCATGTCATTTTGATTCTTTCTTAGAGTTTCCATCTCTTCTTACATTATCTAGCTGTTCTTGCATGTTGTATACTTTTTCCATTAAATCCTTTAATTTATTAACTATAGTTATGTAAAATGTTTTGCCTGATAACATCAACACCTGTGTTCTATCTGCATCTGGATCCAATGAATACTTTGTTTCTTCAGACTGTGGTTTTTTTCTTGCCTTTTATCATGCCTTATAATTTTTTCATGAAAGCCAGACTATTTAAAGAGCTTATCAATTCTCAAAGAGTTGCATGACTTGAAAAAGCTAAGAACAGCATGACAGAAAAGAATTCCTTTCATTTTTGTGTGTAGAAATACAATGCAGGTTCCCAAGCCAGGAGTAAAAAGAAAATATAAAGTACATCACTTTTTGCTTTTAATTGAATATCTTGAGTAATTAATGTAAATTCTGAATTAAAAGGCATTATCTGCCAGCTATGTTCAATTTGTGAATAGTTACCTTGCTTTAATAATTCATTAAATAATTTTGACAATGTGATTTGTAGTTTGGCTTTATGTAAATTCATCCTAACACCAGGAAAATAATGCTTTTTTAAGATATGGTAATTGAAGAGTGGACTTGTCTAGATGAGGGACTAATACAAGCTTCAGACAAGGCAAAGAAGACATTCAGTAATTTTTTTTTTTTTTTAGCTTTTCTAAAAAATAAAGACTTGGCTTTCTTATTACAGTTATTTATATAACAAAGTAAGCTAACAATTCCAAATCTGATGCTGGAGATATCTCTTATGCTGTATGTTACATGAATAGTATAAGCAATAAAACAGCAATATAAAAGATTACTTTTTAATTTTGTACCACTGTGCAAATCACTGTACTTATTTTCAGGGCTAATTAGATGGCACTGGTGAGAGAAAGTGAAAAGGAGCCTACACGTGAACATTCAATTAATATAACTTTTATTAAAGGAACATTATCGTGGCAATATCAAATCCCCACCTGTTCCCTGTCCTCTCTAGCAGATAAAAAAGGAAAAAAGCCCCACTGTTTACAGGAAGAAGATCCTGTAGCTAGTCCATCACTGTTTTGCTTTTGCTCAGTATTATACATTACCATCAGTAGTCTCTGAAAGATGAAAGTGGACTCTCACTGAGAATTCCACACAAATGGATTAACTTATGTCACCATTTTTGGCATGTCGCCATGGATACGGCCATCTGACAGCCTTGGTGCAGCTGGGAGTTGCTTGACGGTCCATTCATAGCGCAAGGCTTTACAAAACCAGGAACATGAAAGAACACTCATTAGTGGACAAAGACCTTACTTACACACTTGGGTGATGCTTCAAAGACTGAGTGTTACCTCTCAGTAAATCTGACCTTCATATCAATATCACCAATGAACGTTAAAATTACACCATGAGAGAATATACTCAAAAATGTAAAGTTAATATATTTATTTGATACCTAGCTTTATTTTGCTTTGGTTCAAATCTAGTGAAATGACAATGGAATGGAAAACAAACCTAAAGGGTCTGTGTTGTAAATTCTATACTTTCTAAAAACCAAAGAACAAAAAGCCATTTCTCATTATGAACTTAGAAAATGTTTAGAGTGATAAAAGAGAATAATTTCTAACATTTACTACAAAGTGGAAAATCTGCCTTCTGCATGTCTAACACATTGGGAAATATTGACATTTTACATTGTCACACACCCAAGTGTACAAAGATGTCGTTTATTTCTCTGTAATTACACTTATCTCATGAGACTCCGAAGCTGCTTGGTAGTGAAATGCCTTACTCTCGTATGTTCAAGGTAATTCTGTCAACTCGGGTAGATCACTCCAGGGTATCTACTCTGTCAATTCAGGAAGTTCCCTCCCAACATGCCTAATTCTCTTTTCCCAGGGTGTGATCTGGGTTCCTGAGGTGGCTTATCCATTGCCTCACCATCAAAGGGGAGGAGACTCTCTTATGCTCACCACACATTCACTGGCTCCTACAGACCTATGCCTCCAGCCTTGAGCGCTGGCCCCATCTTGTCTCTTTGCTGATGTTGACATCCCTCCCTGGCATCCAGTCGTTAGGTCTTGTCCCAGCATGCTCCTCAGCCTCCATGCTAACCCCTCCTTCTGTCTGCTCAGCCACTTTGTGTACTTCTTGGGGTGCTCGGGAACGGGTCCGTGCTTTCCTCGTGGTACCTGAAGGTGCCTGAGACAGTGAGGTTGACCTTAGTCCTGACCACACAGACATCCCTGTACCTGAGACACAGAGAAAGAAGCCTTTTAGGCCATGGGACACAGAGAGACTTTGTTAGAGTCCATGGACTCACAGCCGGCTCTAACTCTTCACGTCGTGCCTCATCAGATGGGTAAACTACATGTGAAGTTGATTTTGACACTTTGATGTTTTTTAGCTATGAATCTCCCTTTATTTCTATCAAAGGGCCAGAAATAACAACTCTTTCAGGACTTTTAGTGCTCAAGATTCCCACTGTTTTCCTTGGAATCAGAATCAAAACACATCATTTGGCATGTAACCCATGTATAATGTAAACTAATCCATCAACATGACAGCATAAATGAAAATGGGATCCTACTGTCCTCTCCATTGCTGATGATTTCAGTAGGATTTACTATTCTGTCCTCTTCTTTTTTTCCTGTTAAATTGGGCAGAAACACCAAATCGAAATCAACATTTTGGAACTTCTTACTTTAGAAATATTTCATGTGAATTAAAATTTTAGCACCTTAAATGAATCAGAACACTGATCGACTGAGAAATGTGGGACTATTTGCCCACATTTGTGCAGGTGCATCCTAAATTGAAATATTCTTTGTTAAACAGTCTGATGAATCTATCCTAAAGCAGCAAAATAGGGTAAAAATAATGTGAATCACACATGGGAATATGTCATGTAGATAAAATGTGGAGCTGGATGGGATATAAAAGATTTACGTTTTATGTCTTTTTTTCCTCTGTTGCTATTTATACATTATCCAAGTTCATTACTCTGGGGTACAGAAGGACACCAGGGAGGAAGGGGGAAGCAGCTGGGAGTGGAATCCATGTGATAAAAAAGAAAGACAATTAATGAGGGGAAAAAAAAACTCATAGGAGAAAAAAATCCTCGTAGCAAAATAAAGAGTATCAGGTACATTTCCAAAAGTGAGCAAGTAGTAGGCAGCATAGAGAAATGTAGTTTGATTGTCTCACTGTTGTGCCTATTGTAAAAGCTGGTTTCAACTTCCTTTCAGATAATAATGATAATATGGATCTATTCCTTTTTTCCTATATTTGTGTTTGAAATTCAATGGTTGTTAACTTTGAGATGATACTTTGATCAGGAAATAATAGAAGAGCCTTTGTATTCAGTTTTCTGTGATGCCTCAATCCTAAACCTTTGAAAATGAACAGTGGCCAGAGAAAGGGCAAAAGTCCCAGGCCTTAAAAATATTAAATAACACTGAATAAAGACAAGAATGAACAACAGACATTTGGAAAGATCATTTCATTTATAAGAATCCTTGTTATAGATGGAGAGTTAGTGGACACACGTTTTTTTCTTGGGCTGAGTTTTTTTTAAATATATGCAATTAGGGAACAGAAATGAATGGAGAAATTGGTCTTAAAAGAGAATTAAGCAGAGTCTTTCATCTCAGGAAACCCAGAGTCTGGAAATCTCTGTGTATCTTTTTAAAAAGTCTTAGTTCACTTTTCTATGTATCAAACTTCTTGGGTGCCAGAAAGATTTCAAGCAAAATAAAAATGAAAAACATAAATCCCTGGGGAGAAAGTTACAGATTAAATATAGAAATATATTGATCTAGATTATTACAAGCCTATGGGTAAATAGCTATTAATTTTATTTCTGGAAATTTCTGATTGTTTTAACCTTTAGTAAAGGAGCATTTTAGTTATCTTAAATTTTTAAATCTATTTGCCCCAATGAAAGTGACAAAATTTCTCTTTTCTAAGACCTTGCATGTCATTTATCAAAACAAAACAGATTGGTATCTGGCTGCAATATCAATATTGACCCCTAACGTCGTTAATTTATTAACAATGAATATAACCACATTATTGGTTGAATCTGTAATTTTAGAGGTAATTATAAGAAAAATCTTAGCATTGGTTGATGGCAACACATTCAGCAGTCAACAGCAAAGCCGAAAATTTGTGTCAATAAGATAAATAAAATATAAATCAAATAATGCAATTTCATAGGAACTGATAGTCATGAAAAATTTTTAAGTTAATAGAGACTTTAAAAAACTTTGCCGATATTGAAGACTTATGGGGACAGAAGCCAGTTTACAACCTCAGAAGTCGCGATGGTGAAGAAGGGAAGAATACCTCAAATGCTCGCTGCCACGTCTGAGGGTAGGTATGGGAGGTGACAATTTGAACTGTCGCCAATGTGCCTCACCTCCTTTAAAAAAATTAAGAGCAACAAAACTTCTCAGAAATGCCCAATTTATATTTTACAGTACAATAATATATATATATGATACATTTGACATGGGGTTTTTAAATTAATTATCCATAAATAATTTGAACCTGAATCTTAGAGCTTATGTTCTATATATAATTCTATTCTCTGTCTGCAGTTTTCTCTTAGTTAAATACGTGGCTTTATAACTCTGAATTTCAGTCAGTCCCATTTTACTTCCTATTGGGTTTTTAAAAAAAAAAAACAGCAACTATATTGAGTCCAGATAGAGTAAAGTGAACTCACTTTTCTTGAGTAGCTACTGTGTGCCACGCACTCTGCGACCGGCTTGGCTACTTCATCTCCCTTGAACCTCCTGCACACCTATACCTAGGATACTGTCAGCATCCTTTTACAAAGAAGTAAACTGAGGCCCGGAGAGGTTAAATAACTTGCCCCAAATCTCCAAGCTAATAAATGGCTAAGCAAAGACATGAATCCAGTTTAAGTGTACTTATCACTTTCAGACAAAATTCTTCAAGATCTAGGATCCTTGGTGCATGCTTTATTTTAATAATATGAGTCTATGACTCTATTGATAAAGAAGTTTTCATAAATTGGATTTAGGCTAAACTAAATGCGATTGATGTAGGCTAAATTATAAATAGGAAAGTTATTTTTTAATCAATTAAGATCAAAAGGTGGCAAAGGAGAATTTTTTAAAGAGGTTGTCAAGTGTCTGGGAGCTAAAATTCCAAGAAATGTAAATGTGCAACACTCGGGCTAAGAGTGAACTAAACAGCCAGGAAGGGAACAACATCTGTGTGGAGAGACCTGGTCCTTCCTGATGAGCCAGTGGAGTGGAGGAGGCTGTCACCATCTAACCCTCACCATCTTCCAGCTTTCTATTCCTGCTGAATTATGGATCACACTCACATCTTGTCTTCTCGACAGTCTTTTCCACGGCATTGACCCAAATTAGGAACACAATCTTTTCTCTTTACTTCCCCAAGCAATACCCAAATGCTCTGTGTGTGATAGCATTTAACTGAACACGCTCGAGGAACAGAGAGGGTCAGCAGGGTACAGCTGACATTTTATTTATTTTTTTTTTACTAACTTTTTCTTTATTTTTTAATTATTTTTTTATTATATGTTCAATTAGCCAGCATATAGTACCTCATGAGTTTTTGAGGTAGTGTTCAATGATTCATTAGTTGCATATGATGCCCAGTGCTCATCACAACACCTCCTTAATACCCATCATCCGGTTACCCCATCCCCCAACCCCTTTCCCTTCTGTAACCCTCAGTTTGGTTCCCGGAATCCAGAGTCTCTCATGGTTTGTCTCCCTCTCTGATTTCTTCCCATTCAGTTTTCCCTCCCTTCCCCTGTGGTCCTCCGAGCTTTTCTTTATGTTCCACATATGAGTGAAACCCTATGATAATTGTCTTTCTCTGCTTGACTCATTTCACTTAGCATAATCCCCTCCAGTTCCATCCATGTCGATGCAAATGGTAGGTATTCATCCTTTTCGATGGCTAAGTAATATTCCATAGTATATATAGACCACATCTTCTTTATCCATTTGTCTGTTGAAGGGCGTCTCGGCTCCTTCCACAGTTTGGCTATTGTGGACATTGTTGCTATGAACATTGGGTGCATCTGGCCCTTCTTTTCACTACGTCTGTATCTTTAGGATAAATACCTAGTAGTGCAATTGCTGGGTCGTACGGTAGCTCTATTTTTAATGTCTTGAGGAACTTCCATACTGTTTTCCAGAGTGACTGTACCAGCTTGCATTCCCACCAACAACTAATCTTTGACAAATCAGGAAAGACTATCTAATGGAAAGATACAATCTCTTCAATAAATCATGCTGGGAAAATTGGACAGCCACATGCAAAAAATGAAACTGGACCATTCTCTTATACCATACACAAAGATAAACTCAAAATGGATGAAAGACCTAAATGTGAGACAGGAATCCATCAAAATCCTAGAGGAGAACATCGGTAGTAACCTCTTCGACACTGGCCACAACGACCTCATTCAAGACATGTCTATAAAGGCAAGGGAAACAAAAGCAAAAATGAACTTTTGGGACATCATCAGCTGACGTTTTAAAAGTGAGAATGATGGCATCCTCTGAATCAAATAATCTGCATTTCCAACTTCTTTTCCATTTCTTACTATCCAGCAAAACTCCGAGTGCCCCAAGGAGTTTTCTAGGCTGAAGCCTGCCAAGGAGGTTCCTTCCTGCCTCCAACCTTGTCAGAGCACCTTACCTCCCTCCTTGTGTTGCTCCAGGCCAACACTGTGCTCTCAGCAACCCACAGAGGGAACTCCAGAACACTTTGCCTTAAGAAAACAGATACAAAGAGCATAATTTAAATGTCAGCCAACAGAATGTGGTAAAATAGTTTTTAATCACAATAACAAGAGAGGAGAATGCATTCCAGGAATGGAAAAATAATTTAATACAATAACTGCATTTTCTTTAAAAAAAAATAAACAATAGAGTTAAAAACTTTCAGAATGGACTGGAGATTAGCAGTCCACAACAAAATTATATAGACATAAATAATTTGATGCTAATTTTTAGAAAAACTGTTTAAAAGATTAATAGGAAATAATCCTAATAAAAGTAGCAACAAGAGACATGAAATACTTAAGTAACAGTGTGTAGAACTTAAAGTGAAGAAAATTAACTTTATGGAGGGACAAAAAAAAGTCACTGAGTAAATAAAAAGACAGATCATGTTTATGCATGGAAAGATTCAGCAGTATGAAGATGCCCACGACTTCAGAATTGGAATGCACTGTCAATCAAATATCAACCTAAGGGTGTTCAATATTTTTCCAGTGGTGTGTTTTCTTTTTTTTATTTACAATGAACATATTTTGATAATTCAAATGGAAGACATACCTGAACATATATTTTTGTGAACTCCTATGCAAGATACTAGGAATAAACTAATGAATAGAAAAGACATAGTCTCAGCTCTTATGGAGTTTTTATTTACTGTGTGAGACAAAGTTAAAAAGTACACAAATAAAAAAAGTTAGAGAAAGTGATGTATAATCAGGGCACTATAATAATGGGTCAGACCTAATTGGACAATAAAGAGCTCCCTGAGAAGTAAACTTGAAGCTATTAAAAAAGAACATCTAAAGGCAAATACATACATCTAGAAAGACTGAAAATATGTAGATTATAATGTTAAGAGTGGTGAAACGTATTAGTAATGTTTTCTTCTTTACATGAAGTTTATCTCTATGATAAACATAAAAATTTCTAAGAAAGAACCATTCATTTTTAAAATAACTTGAAGCTAAAGACCAGAGCTTAAACAGCTGTGAGTTTTTCTGGAATGCCCTTTACAGAAACCATTGGTTGAACATCTATGTATTCCTCCAGTTTCTTTCACATGAAAAAATGTATTTAACCAGTGAATGGATATAAATACAGATGAATGTATTTTTTCAGAGTCCATGTTCACAAACATACTTCAAGTACTCTGAGTACTGAAATATCTACAATCTTCATTTCAGCAATTTATATAATCATATTTTACTTTTATATCAATTTGATGACAAAATATAGAACATTAATACTTATCTGATTTAAGAAAAATGTTATATCAAATTTCATGATGTTATTTAAAAAAAAAAATTCCTGGGTCAGTTAGACACTAGAAGAAGTTAGATTAGTCTCTTTTATTACTTAATTTTGTTTCTATTGATGCTTTTCATTTTTTACAGATGTTCTGAACTCATTCCTTTGAAATTTAAGGAAGATACAGCAAGTGGAACAAAAATAGATTAAAATTGTTATTGATTTCTAATATCTTCTATATAGGTATCTTCTATATCTAATATGTAGTCAGTGTGAGCCCACTTATCCATTATTTTCCCTTCAAAATATGGAAAATTGAAGGGGTGCCTGGGTGGCTCAGTTGGTTAAGCGGCTGCCTTCGGCTCAGGTCATGATCCTGGAGTCCCTGGATCGAGTCCTGCATCGGGCTCCCTGCTCGGCGGGGAGCCTGCTTCTCCCTCTGACCCTCCCCCAACTCATGTGCTCTCTCTCTCTCTCTCATTCTCTCTGTCTCAAATAAATAAATAAAATCTTTAAAAAAAAAATATATGGAAAATTGAAAATATTACCATATAAGATATAAAGATAATTTTAATAAGGGTTTTGATACCTACATAAACTGCTCTACTTTAAAGCTTTTCATTGGATAATATTGAAATCAGTATTACTGTCAGCAGGTATTTTTTATAATTTACTTATTCTCAATCTGAAAAATAGACTTTTTATAAATAAATAATATATATATATATATATATATATATATATATATGTGCCTTTCAAATGGTGTAGTTAAATGTAGTTATTTTTAAAGATGGTAAATAATTTAGATTTCCATATGTTATACTAATATGTCTTCAAACATAATCTCCTAATAAATAGCCTGTGAATCTTCCAAATAAATTCAATGGATAAAATCTTAGACATGAAACAGTTCAGATAAATTTCAGCATTAGAAATGCCTGAATCCATCTAAATTCTACTTCAGGAGACTGTTCTTTAGAGCAGTACTTGGCAAGTGGTATAAAGCAATCAATTAGATGTTCCCAAGAGCAGAGTAGGAGCCAAAGTATTGTGGTCCTGGCTCAAGGATAACCCAGATGCTCAATCCATCATGAGCAGAGTCCACATTGTTTTACATGACACTTGTATACTTCACCAGGGGAAGTGCTAATCAACATGCAATAGCTTCTATTTCAACATTTGATGCTTATGCAGGATAAATCACAGGTAACTCTTCCAAATAGTTTCTAGGACAGGAAAGAGAAGCCAGAACAAGCAATGCTAGCTTGTTGCCCAACCAATGACCTTGATCTTGAGCTAGAGTTACTTCCTGATGTAGATGTTGGAGATGGTTCATTTCATATGTGACTTCAATCCAAACCAGATCCATAAAATGAGGTAAATAGGAAACTCGAGATCCCAAAGAACCAAAGGAAGGGTAAGATATAATGTGTGCTCCTGCTAAATGCTGTTCACTAGTCCTATTGGCAAGGTTTTATTTTTCTCCTCTTGTGTACGTCTGGGCTCACCTTCTAAGAGTAGAGTAGAGAAGAAGACCATGTGGCGTTTATATCCAAATTCAAATGTCTTCCATTGACATCTGCAATTAAAACGCTAAACAAGGATCATCTAGTCCGAGAGACAAGAGAACTCTATAATGAGACCCTTACTGCCAGCAGTTATCCTCTAAGATCTGGAACGAAATTATGTCTTTCAAACTCCTTGTGCCAAATAGGGTAGAGGAAAAGAGCTGGTGAAATGAGGTAATGAGCATAGAACAGGTGGCTTGGGATGTGTTATTAAAATTTTTGAGACCTTAGTTTGAATCTATGATCTACAAGCCAGCTAGGTTATCTCAGCTATTTTCCAAGTAAACAGAACCTTGAATGGTCCTAACTTAACAGCTTGTACCTCAACTGTCTTAAGCTTCCTGGGAAACCAGGAAATTCAACAGCAAGCCCTCAATCCCAAAGCTTCATACAGGGTGTCAACATGACAGTCACTCCATAAGTATGTATTCCATAAATTTGGGCCCCATGTGACCTCATTTTTTATTTGTTTCCTTAAAGATTTGATGAGAAAAATTAATGGGAATAGGAAAAAAATATCCCTAGGGGTATTATTTTATTCACTATAAAGGGATACTGAAGAAAAAAAGAAAAATTATTAATATATCTCAATCTCATTTTTTTAGAAATGAAAGTTGATCTATGAAGCATCAGATTTGAGGAAACTGTATTCTGGGAGAAGTCACAATTCCCTTTCCCATCATATATCATAGCAAACTACCTATAAAGGACACTGAAGGAAGAGAAAGGCTCTATGAATAGGGTGAATAAGATTTAGCAAACCTGGGGGAAGGCTTACATACAGGAGGTGGGTGCTTCTAAAAAGGACTCAACATGCAGGTTTTAGTTGGGAGAATAGACAAGACATGTACAAGAATGGTAACATAGTACCAAGAACTTAAGGAAAACACAAAGAATGAGAAGCTCCTTGGCAAGTAATACAGTAGGAAGCAATTATTAGTGTGTTGAAGCATTTGAGCAACCAATACATTCCCCTAAAAACAACTGAGAAATGAAATAGCCTAACGTTTGCTGATCACATTCTAAAAGCCAGTTGCTCTGCTAGCCAGCTCCATCCCCAAGTGGTACGGATTAATTCTAAATCCACCTGTGAGGTGTGGATTTATTTCTCACATTGTCACCATGACATATGAATTCGTATCCCTGTTTTAAATGTGGGGAGATGAATATTCAGAGTCAATATCCTGTCAAAAACCACACCGCTGCTGAAGTCCAGGCTGACCACAATGGCAGTCATGGCCAACTATAGACGTGTGGATCCTGAAGAAGGCAAGAACAAGAGGAGGTTTAAGTAGGAGAAGTGACCGAAGAATGTGAATTAAATTAGGGATCTTGGCTCCATCTCAAGTAAAACTGAACTACTTTCTTTCTCAGGAAAACATTGTTCTCTGGTCTTTGCATTCTTTCTCAGGATTGCTTGCCCTGCTTGGAAAACCTCCTTATCTTTCCACTTTCTCTCTTTACGTGATAACTCACACCTATTCCTTCCTTTAGAAGGCCTGGATCAATGCCCTGGGGAGTGTGTTTCTCACATGAGCTCCCCCAGTGCTGTCCCTATGCTTGATCCCAGTCACACACTCACCAAACATGACCTCACCAATGGAAGGTGTCTCTTCATATGTCTGTGTTCCTCTCTTGCCCATGAGCTTCTTAAGCATGAGAACTGTCTTTTTCACCCCTGTAATCATAGAACCTCATTCAGTGCCTGGGACATAGGATGAGTTTTTACACATACTATTGTTGAAAAAGGCTATGATGTTAAAGATAAATGGGAAGAAATACACTCAAATGATACCATATTGTCAAATGATATGAAAAGGTACAATGATATCATCAAAGGCAGACCAAGTTTAGAAAGAAAAGTAAGGATGCGTTCTTCCATGGTCTCTGGATAACAGGATGGCTTTGCCCTTCGAGGGGGAATGGAAGAGCATGAAGGACCCATCAGCAGTTCAGGAGAGCCTTGCTTAGCAGAGTCTCTGCTGGTAGAGTCGAAAAGACTGACTGATCGTGCCTTGTTCTGAAGAAACTTCCCATTATGCTTGGAGAGAAATTGGAGTTTCCAACCATCCCCTCCCTGGCCCGACATGATCTGCCCTGCCTGTTTCTCTGGCCTCATCTCCTGTTTCTCTTCCTCGCATGCCCTGTGTTCCAAATCCAGTGGTCTTCTGGCTATTTCTGGAAAATGTCAAGCACATTCCTGCCTCAGGCCCTCCAGGGTTGACTTCATTTTTACACTCAAGTCATCACGTCTTCCAAGAGGGCATCTACAAGGACAATGTGAAATGTCTCCTCCCACCCCCCAACACTGTCATGCTCTTTCAGTGCAGATTCATCTCCAAATTCATGTTACTTATTTGCTTGTTTGATGACTTACTGGAATTTTAAGCTCCATAAGAGCAAGTACTTACTTTTTCACTTTTGGATCCCCAATGTCTGGTGCATGGCACATGCTTAACAAATATTTGTGCATAAATGAATGAACTGATCAACCATCCTGCAATTTGATATGTGGCATAATCAGTAAGAATGGATAAACATGAAAATAATAGCTAATAATAGTTAACATATGGTAGATTACTATATTCTGGGTGCTGTTCTAAGTGTTTTATGCGTATTAATACATTCAATCTTCAGGAAAGCCTATCATTGTCCCAACTTTGCACATGGAAAATGAAGTCCCTGAGGGTTTATAGTGTTTAGCATAGCATATAGTATGAATGTGGGTACAAGGTAAGGTTAAGATACACAGGATGATAGCATCTGGTTTTCCAACTTCTCACATAACCTGTGATGTAGTTCCTAAAATTCATTGCTTCCACATCTTTGACGCTACAACCATGGGGGAAATTCCTACTTTTCCTTCAGGATTTAGGGCACATCTTGGCACTGCTGTGTAAAGGTGTCACCTGCAGCGTTGGATGGCCCGATCTGTTCCCACGGAGCCCTCCACATAACCATGTTAGAGTTTCAGCCCATTTACAGTGGCCAGGTGTGTTTCCTTGGCTGTCTCCCAGCAGACAGAATTCTCTGAGGGCAGGGATATTGTCGTTCTGCCCTGCTATCATCCATGTCTGTGACAGCGCCCAACACAGAGCAGATTCTCAGCAAGTATTTATAGAATGAATGCCACCACTGTTCACACACAGAGAAATTTTGAAATTTGCTTGTCCCTTCAAACTGAAGATCCAAGTTTTCCCTACTTAAATATGTTTTTTTTAAATAATCTCTAAGTGACTAGATTTTGATAAGGTAATGATTTTTTTTGGCTTTTTTATGGAATAATCGGGTTAATTCAGTCCCATCTTTCTTATTTTGATCATGTCAAACACAGGCATCCGGCAAAATATACATTGACCTTAGAAATGTACGTGAATGTGACTTTTCCTTAGCTGTGCTATGAAAAGCAAAACCATGGGGTTTAGATTCCCTTCATATATATAAGTAGTAGCTCCTCTGGCTACTTTTTCAGCTCACTCCCATAATATACGGTTAGTTCAGTCTAGATAAGAAGCCCTCTAGCAGTTCAGCATTGGGATTTGGTTAAGCAGATAATCTAAAACAGTGGATGTTTTTCTAAGGCTTGTCTGAATCATCCAAACCTCTGGAGTTGACTACACTGGGCTAGAAATCTTAGAAGGAGAGGTGTTCTCATAATATTTTTCAACACAATTTGTTTCTGGCTTCAGCCAAAAATAATGTAAAAGAGATCTGTCGACACATTAAGGTCCAAAGTTACATTTAAAAAAAGAGAGAAAGACTTGGAGGGGGCGGAAAAAAGCCTTTGAAATTAAAAAGAGTTCCATTCTGGCTTGAAGTTCAAACAACAGCCATAAAACCACAACACAAGTGGTGAGTGCACTGGACATTCATTCTCTATTTTAATAGATTATGGTGTGGCTCTCTTTCAGCTATGAACAGAGCCCATTCAGTCTTTCCCTGCCTCTGGCAAATTCATCTCAACTAAAAGACGCGGGAGATGGTGAGAAGGTACTGAGTTGCAAGAAGGGCAGCCTATAATAAGAAACATAATAACAGGAAATAGGTGGTGCACACGTAAGCATTAAAATGTGCCTTAAGTGTGAACTTAGGGGGGGGAAGAAAGTGAAAACAAAGCAATGGCCCAAGCCAAGGAGCAGAGCAATTCTTTGGCCCTAAGGAGGAAAGCCCTGCCTGCATATTTGGAATATGTTGATTTTTCACTGTCAGGCAACTTTAACTGAACCCATGTTCTAGGAGCAACCGAGAAAACATTAAGGTACTAGCTGGGCTCAAACTCAGACTCTAGTTTGCACACCTACAAATGATTTAACATTTCCAAAAGCATTTCCAATTTTTTTTACTAATGTAGGAGCTATTTTGCTTTCAGTATTCTACAAAGGGAAAGCACGATTTAATTATTTTAATTTGATATATTCAATACTTATTTGGAGTGCACTAGATTTCCAGGAAGCTCGTGAGACCCAGCTCCAGCTGCATGATTTAGGGATGCAGTTCCATGCAAACTGGAGCATAAAGAAAGCCATAATACATAGAACCTGTGTGAGAAGAGAAAAAACATACCCATCTAGAGTCAGCCTCTTAAAAGAGATATTTAATAAGGTTACAGTATTAGCCCACAGATGCTACAGTGTAAAAAGCCATATGGAGTAAATCTTTTGCATTTCCTTTTACTTTTTGAGTTAAATTGGTATCACCTGCCATGATCATCCTCCTCATTCATCGGGCTAGTTCTGTGTTATGGGCAGTTCCCTAAATTAAAGTCTGTCTTCAAAGAACAAATATCTATCGCCATGGAAAATGTTCAAAGACTCTAAATGTGATTTTTTAAATGGAGCTCAATATCACCTGAGGGGAGCGCGTGCAGAACATCTCAGGGCAGGGAGGGAGGGGCGGTGCAATCACCTCAGAATGATGCCAGGGGTGGTGTTTATGCTCCAATTGTTCGTAATCCCCCATATTCACATCGTTTGTAAGTTTGTGTTTGCCCCTGATTTCTAAAGAAGCCATTCTTTTTCCATAGCTTGTAAAAATATTTCAAAGGAAACCAAATACAGTTATAAAATATGCATCTGCACAAGCAACTGGTCCATTTGCGGAATGTGAGGCTCATTACTGATAGTGGAATTGGTGGGGAATTTGAAACCCATTTAGAAATGTTAGGAATTATCTCAGGAGGAGTAAGAACCTTATTTGGACTGAAGCTGTCTGAAAAAAAATATGAAAAGAAAGGCTCAAAGGCTAGGCTATCTGTGCATCGTAATGCGCTCCAGTCCCAGCCCAGTTGGGTGGAGATGACTCATTCTCTTCTCACTGAGGGGAACAAGGAGAGTTAATAGAAAACAGTGCAGTAATGTTCCACCAGCTGCCTGCTTTTCTTCACCAGGAGCAGCAGAGAAGGTTAAAAAACCTGCTTATGGTTGAAAGATTTCTTTCTATTCACACTACATCGCACAGAGAGCTATGCATAGAAAGCTTGGTTGCAGTTTGCTTTCTTCTGTTCTTTGGGATCCTAGGAGAGTTGGGAACAAGGATGGACAGAGAAGTGTGACATTGAAGACAGCAAGGAGTTTCAGAGGGATGGTGCTGTGTGGAGCTCCTTTCAAAACGTAAACAGCAATACCGACTGGGGTTTGGGGCTGCCTGAGAATCCAGGCTGCCCCCCATCATGCCCAAACCATGAAAACTGATACGTTCTTGCAGTGAATTTAATCTGGGCCACACATAGGAACAGGTCAAGCCAGATTATGTTGGCAGTCTATCCAAAGCCACACCAGACTGCTTTCTGATTCTAACAGCAGTTTGGGGATTCCCAGATACAGAAATATGTCATTACAATCTTGTGGTGTAGACAGAGGTTTAGGATGCCATGACTAATCCATAGCAACATTTGGACTTTCCCTCCTCTGGAGCAGAAGCACCCCTGGGAATTCCTGTCTGATGGCCACAACGGAGAGCAACAGCTCCCTTCTCTGACTTTCTGGGTCCATGAGGCTCACCTGGTGAACACGGGTAAGCAAAATCAAGTAAGGACCCTGCGCCAAGGGGATGTGAAAGGGAAAGTGAAAGAAAATAAGGTGAAGACAAGATGTTGAACAAATAATATCCAGAGAACTACTTTCATGACGATTGCAATAATGGCTATGAAGACATACGTGGTGCTGGCAATGCAGAGCTCGAATATTCTCCACCCACTAACTCATCATATACCACTCAGCATGTAATTGCTCTCTATGGTGACACATTTCTGTGCCTCTGCTAGCTCTCCCTAGTCTTTCTGGGTAGACGACCTTAAGTTCATGATAGGCAGGGACTTGACCCAAAAGAACACTTATCTAGCAGATATCCTTGTCCTAGCCATTCAAAAACACATGGTGATTTATTTTGGATGAACTGAAGCATGTTCATGAACACACGTACGTAGCAAAGAAGAGGGTGAGACTTATAGCCGCAGTCACTGTCTACTTTGGGTGAGGTTGCTGAGGAAGGGCAAACTGGTTCAGAGGCATAAATCTCTCTACGCTTCTAGGCTACTATATGAAAAATGTGGCAAAGGAAAATTGAAAGAATTAACTTCCAAATCCTCCACCTTCTATAACTTCTAAAGGAGGGGATCTAGAGTGGAAAGCACATGGCTCAGCAGAGATCATTCGTGAGCCTTCGGGGTTGCAGAGGTAGCATGGAACCAAGTAGAGGGTGGAAAGTTACTTTTTTTCCACCAAATGAAGTGAGAAGAATTAGGCTGGGGTAAAGGAATGCTGGGGGTGTAGAAACAGGAGACCCAGCACACCCAACTCTTTGTGCTAAACATTGGATATAAGTGATGCTTTGAAGGAGAAGAAAGGAAACAGGGTGTGCCTGACCTGTTTTCATAAGACAGAAACACCCAGATGGCAAGACAATTTTGACGCTCATTACTTCACTGGAAGCAGGAACTGAATCAAAGCCGAATCCATCCTCCTGTCCTCCCCCCGCCCTGTCCTGGGGCCCACATCACGACTTCTACTGTGGTCTTCCCATCTTCATCTGCATCCTTAGCCCATCATCCTGTTCTCTCAACCCAAACTGACTCCTGCGAGGACCGTCCATTCAGGATCCTACTCTCTGCTGGTTTAGCTGATGAACTGCTTATTATAAAGGTAGCAGTGACTAACGTGCCTCCCGGATAACCTATTCTCATTCTCAAAAGAGCAGGAAAGATCCTATCTCAGAGGAATAACCATAATGTGACAGACACCAGAAATGTGGGATTTAACTATGAAGGGCTCCCTATGCTTCTCACATCGTACCACACAAGCTAACACCTGCTTCAACTACAATATGCCGCTCTGACTGCCTCATTCCCCAAAACTCTGCGCTGACTTCCCCAGGCTCGTGCCAAGCATGATGGCAAGACCCCAAATAGTGCCTTAAATCCCTGAGCCACCTTCCAACTGCTAGAAATAATGCTTCACTTCTCCTACGGCATGAAGAAGACTCTATTCAGGAATCACTGTCAGTGAGTATTCAAACTGCATGCAAATCAGCCACATTTATTCTGCGCTTCGCTCTTTCATCAAAAAGCATGACAACCACCACAAGAATTTTCCATAATTCTGGCTACAAAGCTCTCCAGAAATAGCGTATCTATTAAGTTGGCTTTCAGAGTGTAATATTAGAAAGATCAAGTCTTTTTAATACCACATCGAAAATGAAGTTGCAGTTTGGTGCTGTCGGGTCAGGGTCCAGACTCCCCACCAGGTTCAGCCCCGTAGTTAACAGTTGCTCCCCTTTCCAACTTGGCTCATAACTACTAAGACCTTTTCTGCACACAGAATGCTTATCGTTTTTCTCTCCTACTGTTATCCATGATTGAAACAGCTCTAGAAGGCAGGTGTGGGAAATGAAATATTATTGAAATATAAGGTGAGGATAACCATTGGATTTCAAGCTAAATTTTCTAACCAGGACTTAAATCAGTT